>NC_140595.1:860533055-861733055 GCF_964204655.1 Triturus cristatus | reverse complement strand
CAACTCCGAGTACAAGGAGAGCTAGAAGAAAAGAAGCTGCAACGGGAGCACGAGGAAAAAAAACTTCAGCTGGAGCACGAGCGCAGCTTGAAAGAAATAGAACTCCGAGCAAGGAGCGAAGGAGCTCGACCCCCGGGGGGCCAAGAACCAGCCCCCCTGGTAGTGCCGAAAATCCACATCCCCAAGGATGTGGTCAAAGAGTACTATCGAAATGATGACATCCAGCAGTGGTTCAAAGCCTACGAAGTAGCCATGACCTCCCACCGCGTCCCACAGAAATACTGGGGGGCCGGGTTGTGGGGTCGATTCCTGAGCGAAGGATGGGACACCCTCCTCGACCTACCGGCCTCTGTGCAAACCTCCTACAGCCACATGAAGGAGGCCCTCCTCACGAAATACGGCCTCACCCCCGAAATGTATCACCAGTGGTTCCGGGATTGCCGAAAGATCCCAGGCACCACCTGGGTGGAATACGTAAACTTTTACAGCCGAGTGCTGGAAGGGTGGATCAAGGGCAGCAAGGTAACCACCTTCGAAGAACTGACCGACCTCATTGCCTGGGAACACTTGTCCACCAATTGTTTTGTAGAACTACGCCAGCACCTGCTCGACAGCAAGCTCGCAGACCCGAGGAAGCTGGCCGTCGAAGCAGATCGCTGGGTTAACACCCGGGTCCCCCGGTGTCAAGATACCAGACTGAACCGCAGGAGTCGAGGATGGTCCCAACGCCCCTCCAGAGCAAGTAAATTCTGGAATGGCGCAACCGCAGGGGGGAAAGGGGAAGTGGACAGAAAGAGAGACTGCATTAACACGAAGACTCGGAATGCTTCTTCTGGTCTCCACTACTCTGCTTGGGTCTGGATACTCAGCACCTCTGTAATGACAATGCATTTAACATTCTACTCTAACATCTCTTAAATACATATATATATATATATATTAGAATACAATTATGAAATTACCCATTTAGTCAAGGCTTTTGCTTCTCTCTATTTTAACTTTTCTGAGGTTGTAGGAGGATGAGTATACTGTTTTAATGTTCTTGTAGCTTGGATGCCAAGAAACTCTCCTTTGAATATTACAAAAATAAAGTCTTGTATCACAGCAATGAAACAATGAAGAAAAATGTGCACCTTATCTTCTTGCTGAAATATTAGCCTCTTGAACTGCTTACCAAAATGTTCCACTATGCTTCTTCCGAAGAAAAGAAGGTAATTAGTTATGCAAAATATTTCAGTTAGGAGAAAAACCCTACTAGCGCGCTAGCATAAAAAATGTTCTTCACAAACTTCTGAACTTGGTTAATGTGCAGTGAAACCTTCTCTTGCTGTTTAGTGGAAAAGTGACTACTAGAAAATAATTCTTTCGAGGGTTGCAGTGTACACACATTAACACTGAATGAATTCCTGGCGAAGTCCAGTTTGACAGGAACCTCATAAAAATTATGAATGCCAGATGCTTGCCTGAATGTCTTTTTCAGGGTTAACTGAATGCGCTTTAAACTGTGAAATTATTATTTCCTAACTTCTCTTGACAGGAACCAATTAGGCATGAAGAATGCCAGACACCGGTTTAAATGTCTTTTTCCAGTTTTACTAAATACGTGTAGAAAATATCCGGAAAGATTACTTAGCTTTTCAGAGCCAAAGCGGTGACAGGAAATAGTCGAAAATACAGCTGAAATCTTCTTCCAGGAATTTCTGTCAGAAGCCAGACTGCAGAGAGACGTTATTGTGTCTCAAATGTCAGTTGAAGTGCACTGAGAGTTCGCAGCGCGAGAGCTTTTCTTCCAGCTAGAGGGCGCAAGGGTCAAAACACTAGACTGCTGACCTAGCTTTATCGGTCTTGACCTGATTCTTTCTCCATTTTGCTTCTGAAGACAAATGACCCTTGTCTTCAAGGTTTGACTGGTTGATGATCGTAATCTCCTCCATCTTGGGTATTTGCTTGCCTTTTTGAGCTCATTACTGATTTTCCTTACCTGACCTCCAGACGTAATTACGACTGCAGAGGTCTTGACAGTACCTCCCTCCAAAAAGGGTTCTCCCATTTTTGGTTTCTTTGGATGAATCTTATGAAACTTCTTTATTAGCCTAGGGGCATGAATGTTTGAAAAGGGTTCCCATGATCTCTCCTCTGGGCCAAACCCCTTCCAGTCCACCAAGTAGAATAGCTTGCCCTGAGAGATTTTAGAGTCTAGAATGCTGCTAACTTCAAACTCATCCTCTGATTCTATTCGAATTGGTAAAGGGGATCTCTTTAGTCTGACGTCTGGAGGACTTTTCTTTAAGAGTGATACATGAAACACTGGATGTACCTTAATCTGTTTTGGAAGATGAAGTTTTACTACTACTGGACTTATCACCTTATTAACTTTAAAAGGACCAATAAAACGTGGCTGAAATTTTCTGTTTCCTTTTAACCTAAGATGACGAGTAGACAACCAAACTTGATCTCCCTCAACATAAGGTGGACTTTGTCTTCTCTTTTTATCTGCATGTTTTTTGTATGATTCTTTTGCTCTCACTAAATTGTCTTGAGTCTTTTGATAACAGTCTTTTAATTTATCTATTAACTCCTTTACCGCTGGTACTGAATTGTCTTTTTCTCCTAACATTAAACTTGGATGTCTACCCGTATTTAAATAAAAGGGAGTGTAACCAATAGAATCATGAACTGCATTATTATATGCAAACTCAGCTGTCCAAAGCAAGTCTGACCAATTCCCTTCTTGTTCTAACAAATACAATCTCAAATACTGCTCCAATTCTTGATTCACCCTCTCAGTCTGACCATCCGTTTCCGGATGATAACTGGTGGAAAATCGAGTGTCAATACCCAGATTTTGCATGAATTTTTTCCAGAATCTTAACACAAATTGAGAGCCTCTATCCGAGATCACTACTTGTGGAACACCATGAGTTCGAACGATGTGTTGATTACACAGTTGAACCAATTGATAGGCAGTGGGAATATTTTTTATTGGAATGAAATGACTCATCTTCGAAAAGGAGTCCACAAACACCAATATAGTGTTGTAACCATGACTATTTGGAAGATCAACAATTAGATCCATTGACACTGTGTGCCAGGGGCTAGGGGGATTTGGTAAAGGCTGCAATAAACCCTGAGGAGCCTGTCTGTTCGGTTTCCCCTTGATACACAATTCACAGGTTGAAACGTACTGTCTTACTCGAGCTGCCATGCCTGGCCACCAAAAATGTCTTTTCAATAAACTTAAGGTCTTTTGTATGCCTTTATGACCCGCTAATCGATCGTCATGACAGCTCCTCAATGCCTTTTCTTGAAGTTCATTCGTGGGAAGGTATAAGGCATTTTCATAATAAGGAAGTCCATCTTTTATCGTTCTTTTTGCATCTTCTGCTGCCCAAACTTCTAAACTCTTTTCTGAGTTTGATCGTTGTATTTCTTGTGTGAATTCTTCTAGATGAGTTGCTCCCAAGATTTTATTAGCTGGAATGATTGACTCAACTGATGGACCCTTTGAATCTTCTGGCATGTTCATTCGCGATAGAGCGTCTGCCTTTCCATTCTTCACTCCTGGTTTATAGGTGATTACAAAATTAAACTCAGAGAAATATAGTGACCACCTAAGTTGTCGCGGAGTAAGAGTTTTAGCTGATTTTAAAAATTGTAGGTTGCGATGGTCAGTAAATACAGTGACACAGTGCTTGGCTCCCAACAAGTAGTGTCGCCAATCTTGAAAAGCTTCCTTCACAGCCAATAATTCCTTATCGGCGATTGAATAGTTAATTTCTGGGTCCGATAACTTTCGTGATCTAAAGGCCATGGGGTGCATTTGGCCAGTTTGTTTATTTCTCTGTGAAAGTATACCACCCGTGGCAAAATCTGAAGCATCAGTTTCGACAAAAAAAGCCTGATCTGGATCTGGGTGCATCAGGATGGGAGCAGAGGTAAACGCTTCCTTCAAAAACTGAAAGGCCTTTTCTGCTTCATCGGACCACACAACCTTCCTTCCTTTCTTCAACAGTTGAGTTAGAGGACTCACCTTGGCGGAAAAATTAGAAATAAATCGTCTGTAGAAATTGGCAAACCCAATAAAGCTTTGGACTTCTTTGATGTTTCTAGGGGTAGACCAATTTCTTATAGCTTCCACCTTTGATGGATCCATCGCCACTCCATCTGCAGACAAAACGAATCCTAGAAATTCCACTTGTTTAGTATGAAAAGAGCACTTTTCCAGCTTTACAAAAAGGTGGTTTTCCAATAATTTTTGTAGAGTTGCTCGCACGTGTAGTACATGTTCCTCCATGTTCTCAGAGAATATCAGAATGTCATCAATATAGACAACTGCTACTCGATCCAAGAATTCACGTAAGACATCATTTACGAAATGCTGAAAAGCCGCTGGCGCATTGCTCAATCCATATGGCATGACCTGATATTCAAAAAGGCCATATTTAGTGCGGAAAGCTGTTTTCCACTCATCGCCTTTGGCCACTCTTACCAAATGATACGCGCCCCTTAGGTCAAGCTTTGTATACATCTTTGCCCCTTTAACCTGATCCAGCAGCTGAGAAATCAAAGGCAGTGGATACCTATTTTTTACTGTGACCTGATTCAAGGCTCTAAAGTCAATGCAGGTGCGATGACTCCCGTCCTTCTTCGGAATAAAAAACAAAGGCGACGAGACAGGAGATTGAGAAGGACGTATAAAGCCATTCTTTAGATAATCGTCCAGATAAGTCTTGAGGTAAAGATTTTCTGCTTCAGTGAGCGCATAAATACGACTGCACGGAAGGACCGCTCCTGGTTCTAATTCAATCTTGCAGTCGTATTCACGATGAGGTGGGAGCTTCTCTGCATTAGATTGATCGAATACGCTGGCTAGATCTAAATATTCTTCTGGAATTTCTTTCAAATCCATGACGCAAATCGTGTTTGTTAACTGAGCCAAATTTGTTGCGGGAGAACCAACTGAATGAACTCTTTGTCCATGAAAACAGTTCCTTTGACAATATGCAGAGGACATCTCCACAGTGCATTTCTCCCAATCGATCTTTGGGTTATGCTCAGTTAACCAGGGTAAGCCTAAAATCAACTGAAATTGAGGAGCGTCGATTAGATTGAATCTTAGATATTCTCGATGTCCTTGTATCCCAATTAATTCGATGGTCTCTGTTTATTCTGTGATTGGACCAGAAGTAAGAGTTGAACCATCAACTGCCCGGACCACCTCCAAATGTTTCTTTTTAATTGCGTGGATTCCAACTTCTTTGGCATACTTCAAGTCACAGAAATTGCCTGTGGCTCCTGAGTCAATCATCACAGATATATTCTTAATTTTAGTGGATCCAAATTTCGCAGTGAACGACACAGATAAATGTGGGGCTGCAGACTGCAAGGTGTTGATAACTTGTTGGTGTTCCGGAGTTGTCTCTTTTTTATTTCCCACCAGGGCAACTCCCTCTACTGATGGGATCTGTCTTTTAACCCCTGATTAGACTTGGGCTTCTTGGGACAGTCCTTCAAAAAATGACCAGACGCTCCACAGTACATACACAAATTCTTCAATCTTCTCTTTTCTCGCTCTTCTTTGGAAAGAGGACCTCGAATGGATCCTATCTGCATAGGTTCTTCACTTGAACTTGACTCTGACTTGTTAGCTTCTATCTTTGCCCTGTCTAATCGTGGAACAAATACACGAAAATCTCTCTTCTTTTCAGATCTTCTCTCGAACAGAAGATGTTCTATTTGAAGCACCAGATCAATGAGTTCTGAGACGTCTTGCGGTCTGTGAGGTATTTGTGCCAGGGCGTCTTTTAGCTCATCCTTTAGACCCCGATAAAAAATTGCAGATCTCTTACTCTCGGGCCACTCTGTTTCCACTATTAATTTGTTAAATTGAGCAATGTAGGCAATTAATTCTCTGTTTCCCTGTTTAAGATCTAATAGCTCATTGTCTACAGCCTGATTTGCAGTTCCCCTGTCAAAAATTCTCAAAAATTCTTTTTTGAAGAGCTCATAATCATAATGAACAGGATCATTGCGAGAAATCAAGGGCATAGACCATGCGGCTGCATCACCGCTCAAGTAAGACAGCACGAAAGCAACTTTAGCTTGATCCTCTGTGAAAACCACTGACCTACATAGGAAGTGCAAGGAGCACTGCGTTAAGAAAACTTGGGCCTTATGAGGATCTCCATTATACCTTTCAGGATTTGCCAATGGAACAATGGGTGAAACTGAATGGATTACTTGTGTGGCAACCTCAGCAGCTGTTTTGCGATTAGACTCTAAACCAGGAAGAGAGGAGGAACTGGCAGCTAATTCATCCATTCTTAGCCTAATCATATGTGTCTCTTGTTGTGATCTTTTAACTTCTTCTCTTAAACTCTTATTCTCCTCTATAGTCTTAGTTAGCTGAATTTGTAAGCCTTCAAGAATTCCGGCCAAGGCCTTCACATCCAATCCTTCAGCCATTCTCAACTTAGGCGGCAAGGTGCTGGCACTTCAATCTGTCAAGATGCCAGACTGAACCGCAGGAGTCGAGGATGGTCCCAACGCCCCTCCGCTGCTACACCCTCCAGAGCAAGTAAATTCTGGAATGGCGCAACCGCAGGGGGGAAAGGGGAAGTGGACAGAAAGAGAGACTGCCTTAACACGAAGACTCGGAATGCTTCTTCTGGTCTCCACTACTCTGCTTGGGTCTGGATACTCAGCACCTGTGTAATGACAATGCATTTAACATTCTACTCTAACATCTCTTAAATACATATATATATATATATTAGAATACAATTATGAAATTAACCATTTAGTCAAGACTTTTGCTTCTCTCTATTTTAACTTTTCTGAGGTTGTAGGAGGATGAGTATACTGTTTTAATGTTCTTGTAGCTTGGATGCCAAGAAACTCTCCTCTGAATATTACAAAAATAAAGTCTTGTATCACAGCAATGAAACAATGAAGAAAATTGTTGTACCTTATCTTCTTGCTGAAATATTAGCCTCTTGAACTGCTTACCAAAAGGTTCCACTATGCTTCTTCCGAAGAAAAGAAGGTAATTAGTTATGCAAAATATTTCAGTTAGGAGAAAAACCCTACTAGCGCGCTAGCATAAAAAATGTTCTTCACAAACTTCTGAACTTGGTTAATGTGCAGTGAAACCTTCTCTTGCTGTTTAGTGGAAAAGTGACTACTAGAAAATAATTCTTTCGAGGGTTGCAGTGTACACACATTAACACTGAATGAATTCCTGGCGAAGTCCAGTTTGACAGGAACCTCATAAAAATGATGAATGCCAGATGCTTGCCTGAATGACTTTTTCAGGTTTAACTGAATGCGCTTTAAACTGTGAAATTATTATTTCCTAACTTCTCTTGACAGGAACCAATTAGGCATGAAGAATGCCAGACACCGGTTTAAATGTCTTTTTCCAGTTTTACTAAATACGTGTAGAAAATATCCGGAAAGATTACTTAGCTTTTCAGAGCCAAAGCGGTGACAGGAAATAGTCGAAAATACAGCTGAAATCTTCTTCCAGGAATTTCTGTGAGAAGCCAGACTGCAGAGAGACGTTATCGTGTCTCAAGTGTCAGTTGAAGTGCACTGAGAGTTCGCAGCGCAAGAGCTTTTCTTCCAGCTAGAGGGCGCAAGGGTCAAAACACTAGACTGCTGACCTAGCTTTATCGGTCTTGACCTGATTCTTTCTCCATTTTGCTTCTGAAGACAAATGACCCTTGTCTTCAAGGTTTGACTGGTTGATGATCGTAATCTCCTCCATCTTGGGTATTTGCTTGCCTTTTTGAGCTCATTACTGATTTTCCTTATCTGACCTCCAGATGTAATTACGACTGCAGAGGTCTTGACACCCGGAGCCCCGTAGGAGACTACCCCCGCAGCCATCAAGGACCTCCCCGTCAGAGAGGGGGGGGAATTAAGGGAAACAGAGGGAGTTCCCATCCAGGCCCCCGCGTAGCCCCCCGAGAAACCCACCCCCGGGCTTCCCAGCTCCTCCGCCAGGCAGTACCGGCCCCCCAGGTAGACAAGGGCATCGGGTGAATATCACATGTTTCCGCTGTCAACGGCTCGGGCATTACGCCAGTGACCCTCATTGCCCCATGGCCCAGAAACCCCCCACGACAGCTCCCCCAGCCCGACACATGGTCACCGTAACCCTAGGGGAGGAGTTTGAGGACCCCGAGGGATGAGAACCTGCAGCCATGGCCCTAGTCTCTCTAGGAGATCGAGATATGATTCCCGGAGCACCCCTACCCGCAAACACCAAGAAGTACCGCCAGCTCGTAACGGTTAACGGCCACCCGGTGGAGGCCCTTCGTGACACCGGGGCGAGCATCACTGGTGTCCTCAGCCACTTAGTCCAGGCGGACCAGATCATCCCCAATGTCTTTTGCCCTGTGATAGCTTCTGACAACACTGAGAGTTTGTTTAAGGTGGCCTTGGTACCATTCGAATGGGGGGGAGTAACCGGAACATTGCGGGTAGCCGTCCGAACCGCACAACCTGTAGACTGCCTCCTGGGAAACGACCTGGAAAGTTCCCCCTGGAGACAGGCCGAGCGCAAGACCCACCTCGGGATGATGGGTCTACCAGAATGGGTGTGCGCAACCACCCGATCCATGTCGGCCCGACTACCCCCCCCCCCCGAGTCGAGGACGAAGCCCCCAGCACCACCTCCGTTGACAAAGCCGGAGACGACCCCGTTGAACCCCACGACCTATCCTCAGGAGGAGAGCCCCTCGCCGACGACGGACCCGTCCATCCCGACCCCGCGCAGATCACAGAGTTAGGTGATCTGCCCGAGTTTGCCCAGTGGCGCCACGAAGGGGGCCCCTCCCGAGAGGAGTTCTGCCAAGAACAAGCAACCTGTCCTTCTCTGGTCGGACCCCGGCAGCAGGCCGAAGCCCAAGCCGCGGGCGACCAATCGGGAACCCACTTACTATATTGGGAGAATGACCTCCTGTACAGCGAACAGCAGTCTGCCGAGCTAGGGTCAGCCCGGGTGCTGGTGGTACCCCTACGCTTTCGGGACTTCCTCCTGGGCTTGGCCCATGATGTACCCCTGGCAGGCCACTTGGGCCAGAACAAGACCTACCACCGCTTAGTAACGCACTTTTATTGGCCAAAAATGCGAGCCCACGTAGAGGCCCACTGCAAGTCCTGCCCCACGTGCCAGGCCAGTGGTAAGAGTGGAGGGAAGCGCAAGGCTCCCCTCCAACCCTTCCCAGTCGTCAGTACTCCCTTCGAGCGGGTCGGAATTGACATCGTGGGGCCCCTGGACCCCAAGACCGCCCAGGGTCACCGCTTTATCCTCGTCCTAGTGGACCATGCCACCCAATACCTGGAGGCCATCCCCCTCCGCACCGTCACGGCCCCCGTGGTGGGCCGGGCATTAATGGGGATCTTCTCCCGGGTAGGGTTCCCCCGAGAGGTCGTGAGCGACCGAGGCACCAATTTTATCTCAAAATATATGAGATCCCAGTGGCAACAATGTGGAGTATCATATAAATTCACTACCCCTTACCATCCCCAAGGCAATGGCCTAGTGGAACGGTTTAAGCGGACTCTGAAGGGGATGATCATGGGTCTCGAGGAGCCCCTGCGGCGTAAGTGGCACGTCCTTCTCCCCTGCCTCCTGTTCGCCTACTGGGAAGTCCCCCAGAAGTCCTTGGGGTTCAGCCCGTTTGAATTACTGTGTACCCAGTCAGAGGTCCCCTGAGCTTGGTCAAAGAGGGATGGGAGACGGCACCCCGGGACCTACCTCAGGATGTGTTCCGGTACCTTTTGACTCCGAAACCAGACTCTGAAGTTCCGAGAGCTGGCCGAGGCCAACCTCAAGGCGAGCCAGGAAGAAATGAAGCGCTGGTACGACCAGACTGCCACTCTGGTCGAGTTCCAGCCAGGCCAGCAGGTCTGGGTGATGGCCCCAGTGAAGCCTTGCGCCCTCCAAGACAAATGGACAGGGCCCTTCAAAGTAGTAGAACGAAAAAGTCAGGTTACATACGTGGTGGACGTCCAGTCGCCTCGGAACCCCCTTCGGGTCCTCCACATGAACCGCCTCAAGCCTCACTTCGTGAGGACGGAGTTGAGTTTACTCCTGGCCACAGACGACGGGGCGGAAGAGGAAACGGAGCCTCTCCCTGACCTCCTGCGGGCCAAAGAAAAGGATGGCTCCGTGGAGGGAGTGAACCTCTCCCCCTCCCTCACACCCCAACAACACGAGGACTGCCACCAGCTCTTTGGCCAGTTCTCCGACCTGTTCTCTCTCGTCCCCAAGGTCACCGACTGGTGTGTCCACGACATGGACACCGGAGACAGCCCACCAGTACGGCACCGAGCCTACCGCGTCCCCGACCGAGTCCGGGCCTGCATCCAGGCTGAGGTCTCGAAGATGTTATCTCTAGGGGTGATCGAGCCCACAGACAGTCCCTGGGCCAGCCCGGTGGTACTAGTTCCGAAAGCAGCTGCCCCTGGTGTTACCCCCAAACTACAGTTCTGCGTGGACTACCGGGGGCTCAATGCGGTCACCCGAGCCGACGCTCACCCTATCCCCCGCGCAGATGAGCTCATTGACCGCCTTGGGTCTGCTCATTTTCTCAGCACCTTCGATTTGACCTGCAGATACTGGCAAACTGCGCTCACAGAAGGAGCCGAAGAGCGGTCCGCCTTCTCCACCCCGGATGGGCACTACCGCTTCAGAGTGATGCCCTTCGGGATGAAAAATGCCCCGGCCACCTTTCAGAGACTGGTGAATAGAATCCTGGCCGGGCTGGAAGAGTTCAGCGCCGCCTATCTGGACGATATTGCGGTATTCAGTTCCGAATGGGGTGAGCACCTCCGGCACCTCCGGAGGGTCTTGAGGGCCCTGCGCCAAGCCGGCCTCACAGTGAAAGCCAGCAAATGCCAGATTGGGCAAGGATCGGTGGTCTACCTGGAGCACCAGGTCAGAAGCGGGCAGGTCGCCCCCCTCCAACCTAAGATTGACGCCATCCTGGCCTGGGAACCCCCAACCACCCAAACCAAGGTCCGCGCCTTTCTGGGCCTCACTGGTTACTACCGGAGGTTCATCCAAAGTTATGGCAGCCTCGTAGGACCCCTCACTGAGCTCACGTCCAAAAGACAGCCTAAGAAGGTGCAGTGGACCCCTGCCTGCCAGGAGGCGTTTGACGCGCTGAAACTCGCCATGTGTACAGCTCCTGTGCTCCATGCCCCTGATTACTCCAAAGAGTTTGTGGTGCAAACTGATGCTTCCGAGCATGGCATTGGAGCCGTCCTATCCCAGCTTAATGAGAAGGGCCTGGATCAGCCCGTGGCCTTCATTAGCCGAAGGTTACTGCCCCGAGAGCAACGATGGAGCACCATTGAACGCGAGGCGTTTGCCGTAGTCTGGGCTCTAAAGAAACTGCGGCCCTACCTCTTCGGAACCCACTTCCGAGTCCACACAGATCATCGACCTTTACGGTGGCTCATGCAGATGAGGGGAGAGAACCCCAAACTGCTACGATGGTCAATCTCCCTTCAGGGGATGGACTTCACAGTAGAGCATCGACCTGGCACCTACCACGCCAACGCTGACGGCCTCTCCAGATTCTTCCGCCTCAGTGAAGAGAACCCCCAAGAGGATGGGTAGTTCTCTTTGGCCTTCAGCTGGGGGGGACGCATGTTGGACCCGGCCTCGTGGCGTGGCCCATCCCGACCCGTAGCGACACCATACTGACCCCTACACCCCGCCCGGCCCTGATTAACGCAGCCTACCCGACCCAGTCCACACCTGATCCCACACAGAACCCGGGGCTACCCCCGTCCTTCCCTCCATCTTCCCGACACCGGGCACCCTCCCAACTCCATCGGCCTCGCGGCCTCCAGTGACCAGGCCCCGCACCCCAGATGGCCGCCCTCGACCCAAGCGCAACACAGGTCTAGTCGCGCCATGCCGGCTGGGGGGGAAGAGAGCTCCCGGTGAGCAGGAGAGGGAGGAGTAGTTTCACTCACACCTCTGGCCTCCTCTCAAGAGATGGTTTCGATCGCCCCTCCGGCCACCCTGAGGGCTGGCTCCACGCCTGCTGCGTGTCTGGGATCCCTCCCGACCCCGCCTTGAAAGGATCAAAGGGCCGCGTGGCAGGAACCCCCAACAAACGACCGCCGGGCACTAAGACCCCTGCCCGTGAGGACTCCGGACGTCAAAGAGGAGTCGACCTATAACAAGGGGCGCTCTGGGACCATCGGCAGATTGTATCCCAGAACGAAGAGAGCCCTGCTGACGTGGTCGCGGCTGAAAGATCATCCTCCCAAGGTCCGACGGAACTCTTGGAACCTCGGTGAGCCCTGCAGACAGCGTCGCGGCTCCACCTGGCAGAGACGGACTTCTGCCTAAGTCATCTGAGCCCTGCTGACGTGGTCGCGGCTCCCCTCGCAACCTTGAGAACTCTGAGCCCTGCTGACCGACTCGCGGCTCCTTGAAGATTGTCAGGCCTCCAACATCCTTACTCGAGCCCTGCAGACTTGGTCGCAACTAAAGAACCATTCTGGTCCGGCTTGACCCCAAAGATCGTATCATATCCCCCAGCTTGAGGATTGAGAGCCGTGCGCCGGATACGCAACTGCATTGACCCTGATCCTAAGACTGTCCCGCTACCCCTACCCCAACCGAGACTCTGTGAGCCCTTGCACTACTTGTACAGACGACTCTGCGGATCATAAAGGTCCTGATATTTCTAGATAAAGAATACGTGCTTCAGAATCTACGGTGTGGTGTCTCTGTGTTGCGTGGTGCTAAATCAGCGTGTACGATCCTAGATACGAGACCCAGCCCTGAGGGGGTCTCCCGCCAGTGCTCGGCTACATCTCCCAGGAAAGGTGGGTCGCAGGGCGGTCAGGTACATATTCTGTCCTTCCCTGAGGCTGGCCTTTCTAACATTGGTGGCAGGCGACGGGATCCGAGCCCGCAATCTAGAGATCGTACAGTGAACGGCTGACGCACTACCGAACAAAGACGGCAGAAAAAACCACCATGAGCACCACTGAAACCGATACGAGTGCTACGTTTTGTGTAAAGCAGTTAGGAGAATATACACACAAGGAGCTGAAACAATTTTGCAGACAACGGAAGATCGCTACCACTGGTCTGAACACCAAGGAAGACATGCAACAAGCCCTGGAAGCCTGGGTGGAGTCCGGAGCCTCCCTTCCCCGACGGGACGAAGTCGGTGAAGAGACAGAGCAGCCGGACGAGCTCAGGAACTTCCCGAGAACAAGCAATAACCCCCAGGCACAAAGCAACGCAGCGGATGGGGGCCGGTCCCCGGAAGACGTCACAGACAGGGAAAGGGACCGAAGTCATGAACTAGAAATACGTGCTTCAGAATCTACGGTGTGGTGTCTCTGTATTGCGTGGTGCTAAATCAGCGTGTACGATCCTAGATACGAGACCCAGCCCTGAGGGGGTCTCTCGCCAGTGCTCGGCTACATCTCCAGGGAAAGGTGGGTCGCAGGGCGGTCAGGTACGTATTCTGTCCTTCCCTGAGGCTGGCCTTTCTAACAATTTTGCTCCTGTGTGATTCGTTAAGTTCCCCTGACAAAAAATTACTTAAGTAAATGGTGAAGTAGAATGCTTCTGCAGGTAGAACGGAAATAGTTTCTGTTCGTAATTTTAGGTGATCCCGATGAATGATCGCAATCCCTCCCCCCCTCTTTCCCACTCTATCTTGTGTGGTGACGACATAGCCATTAGGAAGTGCTATGTTCCAGTCAGGACCGGAAGTGTTGTTGGTCCAAGTCTCAGTCAGGAAGATTATGTCATGTGAGGTGTTATCAATCAAATCCGCGATCTGGTATTTGTTTTTATTAACAGATCGCACATTAAGGAAAACGCAACGTAGTGTCTGTTCCTGGCCCGACCTAGTATCTGCGAAGGGGTTTTGCCTAGGGGTGTCATTCAATAATGTTCCACCCACCCTACCTTTAAGGTTGTCTATCCACATAGCGCCCTGATTACTAACTTGGTCGGGGCCCACCATTCTGTCTTGTCTTATCTGATAGGCACATTTCGTGCAGACAAGCCGCTCCAGATGTCTGTCGGATGGAAACAGGTCATGCGTTCTACATGAGGTCACATCTAAATCCACCAGCTGCTGTCTACTGTAGGTGTTTACCTCCAAAGGGCCAGGGGTCCTGGCGCTGGTCACGCTCCGGGCGCCTATGGCGCAGACGGGCTTGCCTTTGGCGCGCCCGTGGCACGCCCGTGGCGCGCCCGCTGCGCGGACGCCCCATCGCGCCTTTTATGGGAGTCAAAGGCGAAACTAGCACGTCAACCCAGGTGCAGTGCGGACCCGCCTAACTTCCGGGTACCGCCAGGGTCGGTATTGGTCCCAAGATGGCTGCCAACACTTCTTGGCAGTGTTGCCAGATTTTGAGACCCATCCCAAGCCCAAAGCTGCTCAATTATAAGCCCAAATCCAGCCCAACGCAGATCAGTTTAAGCCCAAAAACCAGCCTGTGACGGGGCCCTTCGGGTAACACCAGGGACGCAGGAGGGTACGGACTGGTGGACACCGGTAACGAGGGTCCCTAACGTTCTTCCTTCTCCACAGAACAACTGGGCAACGGACTTAGAAGAACAGTCTCAGCCGGCCGGGGACGGGCCCTTTAACTGGATCGAGCTCGGGACTCAAGCCCCGCCCTGGGACGACGTCGCGAAGCCGGGAGGTTCAAAAGGAGGCGGAACCAGGAAGTGGACGGACGGCGATTCCCGGAGGAAGGACGAAGGCGAGTCAGAGGACAACGGTGAAGAGGAGAATATCGGAACGAGAGATAGGACGTCGGAGGAAACCGCAGGAAGGAGAGACGAGAGACTCGGCGGCTACGGACTCCGTGGAGCGCCCTGCCACGTTCCCAGGGGAGGAGCGTGGCTCGGACAGGTACGGGACCGGGTAGCGGGTTGGATGGGAAGGCGAGAGAACCCGCGTCACTCGAGCAACCCGTAAAATTCCCTCTACGTCTTTGGCTTGTAAATAAACCCCTCACCTTTTCTGCCACTTCCCTATTAGTCACTCACAACTACGGTGAATCCTCACTCCCCGGTCCTTGGTGCTAGGGCTGCGCGCCTCTACATCACAAAGCTAATATCGTCCCTTATCTCTCTCTCCCTTGGGGCATCCGGAGAACCATCCTCGGAACCGCTGACGAAGTCCTAGAGGGAAGGAGGAGAGAACCAAACCTGCGCTCCTCGGATACCACCACCATCACGGATCCAGCGACCTTTGCAAGGGAAAGGCTAACCAGCCGAACAAGAAGAAAACTTGTTTCAATAAAACCCCATTTACCGAGAGTTCGTGTCGTGTCCCTCCTTGATGCCCAATCACACAGCCCAAATTAGCAAGTCTCCAGTTATGCACAAATTGTCATCAGAAACAATTTTAAGGACAAATATACATTCTATTCAATATACAGATGGTGGCAGGGTGTTAACTGGGCACCAGCCTTAATGCTACTCATTTTTAAGACCAGTCCTCACTGTGACTTTGTCATGTGAAACAGGCACTGCTCAGAATACAATAGTAGAAAACAAAGAATAAGCAAGGCAGAAATAGTGTTTTGTGCAATTTACTGCTCCCTCTAAATTGTATTTTTAATAAAGTCTGTAAAACTCAGTGTCTTCATTATTCATTACATTACACATTAAAAATCTACATTGAAAAATGGTCACTCACTTCTCGTGATGAGCAGCAATTTTGTAAATCTTCTGGTTGTTGGATTTCAGGTGTGGCAGTTTTTGGCTGGACGTTGCTTTCAGCTAGCAAGTGTGCATTAGTCCTCTGTCACCTGCTCACATTAAAGCCCTTAGTAGGAGCCAGTTGGGTTTCTTCCATTTCAAGACAGCAAGCAAAGTAAATAGGCACATCCTAAGCCTCCATAGTCTCGTTTCAAAGGGTGAGGCAAGTCCCTGTAAACATGGCCAGCACAGGGAAACTACGAATTGTTCATTAATCACTTCTTTGTATTTCAACTTTGGCAGCTTTTGGCTGGACACATCAAAGACCTCAGCAGGAGCCACTTAGGTTTCTTCCAGTAGAAGACAGTAAGCTAGGTGAATAGGCACATGGTGTGCCTCCAGACGCTCTATCTGTACTGGCATAACTGTGGTAATCCTAGCGCTAACACATGACAATGGTACCTGCTCCATCAAAGTAGGGGGGAAATAGGCGTGGCTCATCTTGATTAATAGCTTGGAGTATTTTGTATTTCGAGTTTGGCAGCATGTTGCTATTATCTAGCAAGTGCGCATCAGTCCTCTGACACCATGCACCTGTAAAGTAGACAGCTGGTTAACTGAAGCTCTTAATGGTTGAGTAAATCTTACACTCAAAGTTTGCTGCAGGTTGCTTCAAATCATTGTAATGGGCATGCAGTTCTATAGGGCTGAAATATTTTATGCAAATGCACAGCAGTTTTTCACTTCAGTTGATTCATAAATTACAAAAGAAAATGATGATGCTCCAATATCTTTCAGCAATTCCTCTTGAAATATGGGCCCAACACAGATTTAATTACTGCTGTACAATTGGTGCGGTGCATTCGGAAGGCAGGGAATTCATCTTTCAAAATTTCACCAAACCCATCTATAGTATTAATGGATGTACAAAAAGCAGTTTGTATGGCAAACCTGATTTCTCTTCTTTTCTGATCGTTAGATATGGAAGGGATAGGTTGTACAAAGGATGCCACAGATGTGCTCGCTGCATTACAGCGTGAGCTGTGTTTTGTGGTTGCGGCATATTGCTTCAAACATTATAATGGGCACGGATGTCTACATGGCAGTACTTGCACGCTGCCTCGGTATTATCTTATTTTATTGGGTAATACATCCTTTGGATTCAGAAACCACTACCACCGTTTTTAATGTTTTGCATTCACTTGCCCATGTTGCACTCTTTAAACTGCGTCTGTTGGGCTGCTGGGAGAAGCTGCACAATGATGAACTGTGTGTTGATGAGAGGGCAGGGGAATACCTCAAGCTGCAAGAGACAACCATCTCTATCTGTACTGGCATAACTGTGGTAATCCTAGAGCTGATACATGACAATGGCACCTGCTCAAAGTAGGGGGGAAATAGGCGTGGCTCGTCTTGATGCAAAGCAGTGTTCCACATATGATGCTATGCAAAAGTTAAATTTTAAGGCATCATATTGTTCTAATAAACGATTCTATGTTTGAAGTGTTAAGAAATGAGCAGGAGGATACAGTTCTCCATTGTGACTCCAGGACCTCCGATGGACAAGTGAAAAGGGCTTCTGGCAAATCTGTTACAGGTGGTTTGGGATCGGTAAGTACTTTTTGAGGAACTTTCTAAGCATGCTGAGAGACTTGGGGAGACAAGCTTTATATTCACACACCAGTACTTTCATGAACTCCAGGCACCTTGCCACGATGCCTTCGTTTGACAGAGGGGAGTTTACTTTCTTCCAGCTTGTAACGGAAAGTGAGCCCAAGATCTGCATCATCCTGTGAAAGATAAATGGCAGAACTTTGGAAGTCTAGGCTCTGCAACTGCTCTTGATTACTACACGTGAAAACACTCTGTTTTAGTATCCTTTTAAGTGTGGACAAGTACAGAGTATATAGATCACGGAACATGTGGAGTGCATCCCCAGATTCTAGCTGAAAAAGTTTGTTAACGACCTTTATTTCTTGGAGCACTGGCTTTAAGAAAGTGAGGTAAAGTAGATTTCTCTCATCTTGATACATTTCTTGGAGCATCCTTGCTGCATAGCAGTGTTCCACAAAGGATGCTGTGCAAAAGTGTAATTTTAAGGCATCATATTGTTCTAGTAAACGATCTACACAATCTGCCATCACTAGCCAGCGTGTTTCGCAAGGCGAAATTAATTTCAGGGGCATGCCTCCGTCCAATGTGAGATACAACTCCTTATAGTCAGCCTGGAGTTTTGGTGAGTGGGAAAACCAGTTGTAAGTTTCTCTGATCATAAATTCTATATTGCTAGGAATGCTCCTTATTGCTTTCTTAGCAATGATGTCAAGGGAGTGGCAAGTGCAAGGATGGTTGTTTATCTCGCAACAAGGTGAATGTTGAGTGGTGCTTCCCTCACATGACGTTTGCACTATCTGTGCCTATGCCAATTGCATTTTTAATCTCCAGGTTACAAATTTCAAGCAAGTTTAGGACTGCATTTGCTATATCTTCGGAACAGGCCTGATGTAATTCTACCATGGCAAGGAAGGCGCTTACAAATCTGTTAAGCTTTATGTTGAAATATATAATGCAAATGCACTGGTGTTTTTTCACTGCAATGTAGGTTGCTGGAATTAGGAGAAGGTGGAGAATGGTGCTCTTCTAGAGTTGGCACCAGCAGGAGCGGCACGCAATGCTCTGGGGTACACAGTGGCAAGAGTAGGTCTAAGAAAGTGTTCTTCTGGTCCTGTCAGTAGCTGGCAGGTGTTGTGCCTCCTTCTGCTGTTAATGAGCAGGTCTGTGAAAGTGTTTTTCTACCCTTGGCACCATACATGAGCTGCATGCAGCTCCGGGGTGGTGGCGCACTGTTGCAAGTTTAATCATACATACTGCTGTTAAATTTTGCAAACAATAGCGGGGGTGGAACAAATGAATAGGACTTTAATGCAATGTGTTTCAGTCCAAACTTAATATATAGAATATTTGAAAGCAGTTTGAGGCCCATTCTGTTCCTTCTATCATTTTTTAACAGCGTCATCTGGGAAAAAACTTGTTCAACATGAGCATTGGATATCGGGAGAGTCAACATCTTAATAGCACCCATTACAAGCTCGTGAAAACAATGGTCGCCAGCAGCATCGGTGTAGTTATACACTTCCATCCAGAATGATTCTATGTTTGAAGTGTTAAGAAAGGAGCATGAGGATACAGTTCTCCATTGTGACTCCAGGACCTCCGATGGACAAGTGAAACGGGCTTCTGGCAAATCTGTTACAGGTGGTTTGGGATCGGCAAGTACTTTTTAGGTACTCAAAGTTTCTAACTTTCTAAGCTAGCTGAGAGACTCGGGGAGACGAGCTTTATATTCACACACCAATACTTTCATGAACTTCAGGCACCTTGCCACGATGCCTTCGTTTGACATAGGGGAGTTTACTTTCTTCCAGCTTGTTACGGAAAGGGAGCCCAAGATCTGCATCATCCTGTGAAAGATAAATGGCAGAACTTCGTAAGTCTAGGCTCTGCAACTGCTCTTGATTATTACATGTGAAAACACTCTGTTTTAGTATCCTTTTAAGTGTGGACAAGTACAGAGTATATAGATCACGGAAGATGTGGAGTGCATCCCAGATTCTAGCTGAAAAAGTTTGTTAACGACCTTTATTTCTTGGAGCACTGGCTTTAAGAAAGTGAGGTAAAGTAGATTTCTCTCATCTTGATACATTTCTTGGAGCATCCTTGCTGCATAGCAGTGTTCCACAAAGGATGCTGTGCAAAAGTGTAATTTTAAGGCATCATATTGTTCTAGTAAACGATTTACACAATCTGCCATCAATCACTAGCCAGCGTGTTTCGCAAGGTGAAATTAATTTCAGGGGCATGCCTCCGTCCAATGTGAGATACAACTCCTTATAGTCAGCCTGGCGTTTTGGTGAGTGGGAAAACCAGTTGTAAGTTTCTCTGATCATAAATTCTATATTGCTAGGAATGCGCCTTATTGCTTTCTTAGCAATGATGTCAAGGGAGTGGCAAATACAGCGCACAAGTTGCAAGGATGGTTGTTTATCTCGCAACAAGGTGAATGTTGAGTGGTGCTTCCCTCACATGACGTTTGCACTATCTGTGCCTATGCCAATTGCATTTTTAATCTCCAGGTTACAAATTTCAAGCAAGTTTAGGACTGCATTTGCTATATCTTCGGAACAGGCCTGATGTAATTCTACCATGGCAAGGAAGGCGCTTACAAATTTGTTAAGCTTTTTGCTGAAATATTTAATGCAAATGTACAGTAGTTTTTTCACTTCAATGTCAGTTGATTCATCAATCAATAAAGAAAATGGTGATGTTCCAATATCTTTCAGCAATTCCTCTTTGAAATATAGGCCCAACAAAGAATTAATTAGTGCTGTACATTTGGTGCCGTGCATTCGGAAGACAGGGAATTCATCTTTCAAAATTTCACCAAACCCATCTATATTATTAATGGATGTACAACAAGCAGTTTGTATGGCAAACCTGATTTCTCTGCTTTTCTGATCGTTAGATATGGAAGGGATAGGTTGTACAAAGGATGCCACAGATGTGCTCGCTGCATTACAGCATGAGCGGGGTTTCGTGGTTGCTGCATGTTGCTTCAAATCATTATAATGGGCACGGATGTCTACATGGCAGTACTTGCACGCTGCTTTGCTATCATCTGTCCTTACGGGGGCAATCCATCTTTTTAGTTCAGGATCCAACTCCCACTCTTTTCTGTATATTTTTTTATATCGTGACCACTTGCCCATCTTGCAATAATTAAACTGCCAAGTCAGCTGGGAGCAGAAAAATTATGAACTATTTCACGATGAGGCTGGACGACTACCTGAAATTGCAACAGACAAAATGCAATCATTGTCCCTGGCTCACTGCCAATCATGTAAAAAGCAATAACAAAATACTATCACTAAATGCCTGCTTGCAATGGATACTATAGCATACAGGAGCAGCCCGTGCAGGTAAGAGGGGGTGGGTGGGGGACGATTCGACACACAAGGGAAATGGTATTATTCAATTTTCCCTCTGGGTCGTCTATCCAATCCCTCGCCGCCTCCACCACCACCCTGCCCCACTGCTCTTACCTGTACAGGCCACTTCTGGTAGCATACCTCTACATTGTGCATGTCCAAGGGTGTCATTTCATTATTTTGGGGTACAACACCAGTAAAATCAAAAGGAGACACTAAGTGTTGTTGACTGAGCTTGGGTAAGTAATTTTATGATTTTATGACGGGCTGAAAATTGAGTCTGATTGAGTCAGAGTGGGATTTGTAATGTTTTGGAATGGAGGGTGGGCCAAAGGGTGGTGAGCCTCTTATTTAGGGAGTGTTCAGAGGTATGCTCTAGCTTTCAATCTATTTATAATAAACAAGGGCAGCTTAGTGATCTCGGCAAAAATGAATACATCCAAATGGAATACCCCTCATACTTAACTTTCCATGTCGGACTTAAGTTTGTGATGAGCAGACAAGCTTTCCTCTTTGCAATTTACACTACAAGTACTGTTAATCCCAATAAAATGTCACTCCAAACATGCAAAGTTAACATTTGCTACATCATTAACCTACTGTAATCAATAGCCCTATCTAGTGGATTGTTATACACTTTTTATTGAACCAATACAGGACACAAAATGAATCCTACACCATTTGTTGCCCAAACCACATTCCTTTAGTACAACATTTCAATACTTAGCACGCAGGGGACATGCACCCGACAGAACAGGTCAGAGTTAGTCCATTCAGCATTACCCCTTTAGAATTCCATTGATCTGATATGACTGCTTTATGAATTATGTATTCATTAAAAATGCATATTAAACTTAAGAAAAAACAACATCTCATTTAGGATTCAGAATGCTTTTTTCCTTGCACATTTGCCCGTGGTAAGAAAACTCTGGAGAATAATGTATTTGATGGAGGGATTCATGTTTGGTCTAGTCCCAGTTTTTCATTTATAGATCAAGGCCAAGTTAAGAGACCATCAGGCCTCCTTTAGAACGAGTGACCTGCAACTTCACACTTCATTGTAAATACATCGGAGGGGAACAAAAGAACACAGCTCCTCGCTTCACAGGTACTTGAGAGGCATGCTTGACTTTTTTCAGTCCCTTCATGTAAGTGCATGAAATGCAAGAATGTCAGATGTGTTGGTCTGTCCCAGTATTTGCACACAATTTACATAGCAGTATTTTATTTCTTTTTTAGCGCACTTCAGGGTATCGGAGTGCATTACATAACAGACACATTGACAATAAATCATGCAACTGTGTAAATCAACTTACAAGATGTAAGGTAAAGGTTAAAAGATGTAGCAGTCACACTCACACACAGCTCAATGTGCAATGGTAAAAGGCTTACTAATTATGAACTGCAAGGAACAAAAGGATCTGTGTTCAAAGCAGTAGTCCACTAAACTACCTACATTAAAAAAACCTGTTATCTGCAAATTACATGATGTGTAGTGCTTTGCAGTAGACAGATTAAACTTCTACACTACTTTGATTCAGATCTAGGACTACACAAAACAGAGATCGCTCCAACAAATACTTTAACTTCCAGAGTTCTTACCAAGTATTATTCACTGATTACTGGGCACCTCTGCAGATGTCTTAGCCCATAAAATATTTTAAAACGCAGACCTTGCAACCAATTCAGCATAACAGATGTAGTACCATGCTTCTCCTTGTTGCCACTTTCTTATGGCTGGAAAAATTGTGTGGCAGATAAATAATGGCCTAGGGTGACTACTGTAATTGTAGCACACTTCCACCTGGAGCTGGCGCTGACCAAGGGGATAAATATTTGCCTAGGGTGACCGCTCGAGGACACTCCAGTTAGCAGCAGTATTACTGGGTGTGCCTGTGACTTGGGTGTCTGCTTGAGGTGGACACCACAATGTTGACCTCCCTTTGATGCTATGTTAAATTGACACGTCCTCCTCAATTGTTGGATTAATTCGAAGTGAACCATTAACGTTAAAACATACAACAAACACTCCTCAGAAACCCAGTGGGGGGGCACTCAGAAAGTGAGACAGTCAGACAGACTTAACTAAGCCCAAGGCAGCGCGCAAGGAAAAGCCCCCTTATCTGACTGGACCCTGGACCTGCGCACTCTGAGCAGCTGAGCTAAAGCTTCTTTTATTTTCCAATTCATTTCCAGGTAGGCAGGCACTGATAGCCAGGCAGAAGCAGCCGCAGGGCCCAGGCCAGGGCTAGCTAGGCCCGGACTCGAGTTGAGAGACAAGAAATAAAGTATTTATCGCCAGCGCCACCTAGGCCTATTTTTATCGACCTAGCTAGATGGGACCACGGGTGATTAATTGATGGAATGGAAACTGACGGTCAGTGACGCGTCGGTCCGACTCGAGTCCTGAGTCGGGACTCTAGTCTGACTCTTCACTGAGCCTGAGGCAGGAGGCAGGCCGCAGGCCAGGGTGGCAGGTGGCAGCTGAGGGTGGGAGAAGGCTGTGGCTACAGTGGGCAGTTAAAACGTAAGTTACGTAACCCAGACCGTCCCAGACTCACTCTCAGTCTCACCTGAGGTCGACCGTCGCAGTCCGGACTCAGCAACTGCATGCGCCACTGGGCAGCCTGCTGCTGTGCTGCGTGACTCCGCCGCCGGGCTGTGCTGTGGTGGGCTCACTGGGCTGGCTAGCCTGCGCTGCGCAGAGAGCGCTGCCTGTGAGCACCGCCCGCCGCTGCCTGATGACTGTGGCCTGGGTGACCACGGACCACAGTGGGTGGCAGCAGCTGTGACACCACGTGCGTCTTCACGACAAGTGAATCGATGATGAGTCGACTGGTACTTGGACCGTCCACCGTCGAGCGCCGTGCCGAAAGAAAGAGCTCACGTCACCCCCAGCATTATATGGGAACCGCGGGGGCTGGCCAAAAAATTATACCCAGGGCCGTCATAGGTAGCGTTTTTGCGCGCTACAAGATTGACGGCCCTGGGGGACCCCCACATTGGACCACAGTGCCCGCACACATACAACAACAAAGCTAGGTGACCCCTCTGGGTGGTGCGTGCGGGCGTGCAGCGCGAATGTGCAAAATAAGAGTGAGTGCACCTACACAAACAATGTAACAAGTTAGCAACTTCTGCACAACATCACATGCGCCGTCACTGATGATTGATGGATGATTCATGATTGCTGCATGCCTGATGGCTAGCTGCTGCTCTAGGGTGGGCGGTGTCATGTGCGCACAGGCAGGCCCAGGATTGAACCTCCAATGAGTAGCACTCTCTTAGCGTGCACTGCGCTCTCATTTGCCACTGACAGTGACTGCCACCATCACGCCACGGACTCCTCGTGGTCGGCGCCCGTCCAGGCCAGTAAATTGCGCACACACACTTAATTCTAGCCCAAAAAGTAGCCCCCCGCCAGGCATGGGTTTTTCCTGCACAACTCGGAAAAAAGTCACCCAATTGTGCGGGAAATAGCCCAATCTGGCAACCTTGCTTCTTGGATGAAGTGCTGACAGCCAATCAGGTCTCACGATGAGATGTGTGGTTAGACTCCGCCCAGATATATATGTGATTTTACTTTTGATTTTCTCAGGAACTACTGAACGGATTTACACGATTTAACCAAAAGGCACGACTCTGAACCATGGGCTACATTTTTGCCAAATTTGGTGTAATTCCGTTCAGCAGTTCGGGCTGTAGCTGCGATTAAAGGTTCCTATGGAAAATTGCATGAGGAAATCACATTTTGGGACCACCCTTTTTTCATGGCCCCCGCTTGACGAATCACCCCGAGACTTTCAGGATAGGAGCAGACCGGAGTGCCCCACCAGTTTTTAAAATTTCGCGAAGACTCGTCAACCGGCGCGAAAGTGATTCCAAATAGAATGTTGCGGATTTCCTATGGATTATAGGTCCTAACTATAACTACCTACTGGCGACCACCAGTAGGTAATATATATATATATTATCTACTGGCGGTCGCCAGTAGATAGTTATAGTTAGGACCGTGTTTCCATAGGAAATCCGCAACATTCTATTTGGAATAACTTTGGCGCCGGTTGACGAATCCTCGCGAAATTTTCAAAATAGGTGGGGCGCTTCGCTCCGCTCCTACCCTGAAAGTCTCGGGGGGGATTCATCAAGCGGGGGCTGAGAAAAAAGGGGGGTCCCAAAACACGTTTTCCCCATGCAATTTTCCATAGGGACCTTTAGTCCAAGGTACAGCCCGAATGGCTGAACAGAATTACTTGAAATTTGGCAGAGAGGTAGTCCTCAGGTCAGGGAAGTGCCTTTTGGTGTCAATCTGTTCAGTAGTTCCTGAGAAAATCAAAAGTAAAATCATATATATATGTGGGCGGAGCCTAACCACACATCTCATCCTGAGATCTGATTGGCTGTCAGCACTTCATCCAAGAAGTGTTGGCAGCCATCTTGGGACCAATATACATGATAGCACCTCATTAAAAAGCATTGCAGTTAATAGAAGGTTTTAAGACTTTAGTTACATTATAAATCATTTGTTGATGGTACCATACTCATTTTAGGAATTGTGGTATGTTCTAAGGTGATTTCACCATGTGAAAAAGCCTTCTGCTGGGATATCATGATTGAGAGAAAAATATTTTCTCATGCTTTTCCCACAGAGGTTTGGAAGGTGATCTATAAGCTAAACTGAGAGCTTATTTTCTGTAAATTCACATTATCTTTCTCAGTCATGTGAGAATGAAGTCTGACATTCTCAGTAAAACATGTACATCCAACAAGGGCAGAGACTGTCAGTTGATTCCTTTGTGTTCTACTGCAGCTTCCCAGAGTGTTCCAAAGAACAACTAGAGCGCTAACAGTCCTACTTATGATAAACGTATGGCACACCTGAAGCCATCTTGCTTGGATTAAAGTGGTAACTCTTAAAACATTTAATTTAAAAAGGAACAAAATGAGGGGGTTCATTTTTCCATAAAAAGTATGATTAGTGCTGCAGAAAGAAAAATTAGGGCACATTTTGAGTGACTTCTCAAATCCTCTTCTATTTCATTAAACAATTCTGACATGCAGACTGAAACATGCACTTTCAATACCAGCAGCAGTTTTCCCTGGTGAGCAGTAGCTTTACTACAGTGATTTGATGAGCAAAAAGAGTGCTAACATTCTGAATTTATGGCAAATGTGTGATACATCTGAATGCCTTCTTGATGGAATCAAAGTAAAAAACTGAAAGTATTTCCTACTGAGGAGACTGCAGTAAATGAGGAAATTAGGAAACTTCATAACAAATAAGTCTCCCAAGATGGCCACCAGAGACAAAAGAGCCCAAATGTAGCCCAAATATCACCCAGATGTAGCCCAAGTATAGCCCAATGACAGAATGTCCCAGAGTGTTCTTAAAAACAACTAGAGCGCTTACTGTCTTCATTATGACAAAAGTATGGCACACCTGAAGCCATCTTGATTGGAATAAACTGGTAACACTTAAAACATTTAATTTAAAAAGGAGCACAATGAGGGGGTTCATTTTGCCATAGAAATTATGATTAATGCTGAAGAAAGAAAATGAGGGCACATTTTGAGTGACTTCTCAAATCCTCTTCTATTTCATTAAAAAATTCTGACATGCAGACTGAAACATGCACTTTTAATACCAGGAGCAGACTTCCATGGTGAACAGTAGTTTTACTACAGTGATCTAATGAGCAACTAGAGTGCTAACTTTCAGAAATGATGGCAAATGTGTGACATATCTGAATACCTTCATGATGGAATCAAAGTAAAAAACTGAAAGCATTTCCTACTGAGGAGACTGCAGTACATGAGGAAATTAGGAAACTTCATAACAAATAAATCTCCCAAGATGGCCACCGGAGACAAAAGAGCCCAAATGTAGCCCAAAATCACCCAGAGGTAGCCCAAATATAGCCCAATGACAGAAGTGTGCAAAACACTTATTATTTTGTGTTTTTGCAGTGTTATATAGTGCAGACTTGCCAAGGTATCTGAGTGCTTTACATGAGCATTGGTTACATCACACAAGAACAAATTCATTTTGGTTGTAGACATGGGGAGACTAAGTGATTTGACCAGAATCACAGAATGTCGAGCTGAAGCAGAAACTCCAACCTGGTTCCCCAGTTGCAAAGTCTGCAGTTCTGGAAGTAACACCACATCCTCTCCCCTAAGTGCAACATTTAATCAAGTGGTCAACTGGATAAAAAAACATAAAGATAACAAATAATTTAAAAGTGCTTTGTCGCTATTTGAAAACTCAGAAAATATGTCCTTATTTTAGTCTTTTAGAGCACTAACCATAATTTTGATGCCAATAAGACCCTCTCATATATGTAATTTCTAAAGGAAATGCTCTAGGTATTACAGTTTTGATTACATCAAGATGACGTCAGGCGTTCCACACTTTTGTAATAAATATAGAATGTTAGCAATCTAGTTGTTCATTAGGATACTGTTGAGAGGCAGAGGCCAGGGGCACGGACTCTGAAAATTGAAGGCAGGTAGGAGGGTGCAAAGGCAACCATTTAACCACACTGAGCAGGCAGGAAGGGCCGTGGCAGCACAACAGACTATGGAGGGCAGTGGAAAGGGGGGCAGGGGCAACAAACCAACAATACAGGACTTGCAAGAGAGGCTGTGGCAATGTAATAGACCATTGTGGGCAGAAGGAAGAGGCAATGGTAGTACAACCATACATGCCAACAGACCCGATTCAGCCAGGAAACGTCCAATGTTTTTAAGCTCAAATGGGCTTTATTTGATCTCTCTCCTGTCTACAATCTCCTCTTTTTCAATGTACCTCAAAGGGGAAAATCAATACCCCAGTTTTTTTTCAAAATCTCCCTCTTACCAAGTTCAAAATGTTCACAAGTATGGTACATTGGATCATGGAAGGAAATGGGGTAGGGACATGGACTTGGATAACAGAGGACAGGAGGGACATGGAGAGGTGCACCAAACTGACCCTGCAGGGCAGGCATCAGGGTTTGCAGCAGCACAACAATCCATAGAAAGCAAGAGGGAGGGGACAGGACCATGCACATGGACAACAGAGAACAGAGGGGCAAGAGGCAATGGTAGCTAGCTGACCATAATGGACAGACAGGAGAGAAAGCTGCAGCATAACAGACCATAAAGGGCAGGAGGGACGGATCAGGGGCATTACAATGGAACAGACAAGCCAGGAGGGAGGGCGTAGGGGTCTGCACATGTAAACAGAGGGCTGGGGGCAAGGGGGCAGGGCAGGAGCTGCAAGATAGCCACGGAGGTCAGGCAGGATGGGCACTAGAAGCAATACACACCGTGAAGAGCAACAGTGAGACTGTGATGGCATACACACAGACCATGGAGGGAAGGTGGGAGGGGGTCAGGGGCAGCTAACTGACCACACAGGGAAGGTGGGAGGGGCCATGGCAGCACAGGAGACCATGCATGGCAAGTGGGAGGGTTAGTGGCAGCACAATGGCTATGATGGGCAAGAAGGAGGGTGCAGGGGCATGCACAAAGGACGATGGAGGATAGAAGGGAGGGTCAGGACCTGTGCACAGACAAGAAAGTTCAGGGGAAGGGGCCTCACAACAGACCGCACGGGGCAGGCAGGAGGAGCAGTTGCAGCACAACAGACCAGGGAGGGCAGAAGGGTGTGGCAGTACAATGGACCATGTAGGACAGGAGGAAGAGGATAGGGGCATGGCATGTGGACAGGCAGGGTGGAGGTGGCAGGGACAGGTTACAGTCATCTGACAATGCTAGGCAGGTGGGAGGGGAGTGGCGCTCAACAGAACACTCAGAGTAGATAGGAGTGGCAGGTCCATGGAACATGGTGGGCAAAAAGGATGGAGCAGGGGCATGCACAAAGACATCGGAGGGCAGGGGGAAGGAGAATAGGGGCAGCAAGCTAAGCACAGAGTTTAAGCAGGAGGTCAATGATGGGGCATAGAATTGGGCAATGCAGGGCAGGAGGAGTGGACTGGTACATCATACTAAATTGAGGGCAGTGGCAGCACATCAGACCATGTATGGCAGCAGGGAGGAGGCTAGTCCATGGATTCACACAACAGAGGATAGGGAGGAGGGGGATGGGGTAGCAAGCTAACTGTTCAGAGAAGGCGGGTATTAGGAACTTTATTGTTTTTAAAACGTGTGTCTGTGCGAACTACTTAAAATATGAACAAGTATGCAGCATAATCTCACTTTTATTTAGGAAGAAGAGGACGTTTGTGACTGTGACTCCGGGCTCACTTGGAAGAAACACCCCCTGACCCTCCACCCCCTATCGCAAAATGTAATGCCCGTGAAAAGGGTAGGTGAACACAGTGTTATATAGAACATAGTCCTGAGAGCACGATTGAAAATGAAAACTAGATATAGTGTATGGTATAAACTATGCACCAAAAAATGTGATATAAGATGAACCGGGCGTGAAATATAATATGCAATACATTGTGCGCAATGACAGATTCATTGGAGAGCGCGAGATAGCACAGGCACTAGCGCGTGCTATGCGATGTGCGCCTTGGAGTGTAATATGCACAGGGCAGTGTTGTGTACCCTAACTAGTCTCTAAAGTTGTAATATAAAATATGTGCTGGGGAGTGTAACGTTGCATATGCACTGTGACAAAGATATGAATCCCAGATTGTAATATGTATGGCATAGCACTGTGCGTTATAACATAGGCATCGAGGAAGGCACGTTAGATGGGGCAATATAACCCGTGCGAAGACAAGTGTGGCATGACATATTCACGGGGTGGTGTTACAGTGAACGTGGGCTAGAGAGTGTCATAGGATATGCACTAGCTGGTGGAATACAACACAGAGGTGTGTGGCACTCGGCAGGCAATGGTGGGTGTAACACAGCATTGGGCTCTGCCAGGAGCGCGCTGTGACTCTCAAGTGATGTTCGTCCCCTTTCCAGAGAGTAAAATAAAAAGTATTACACATCCGGCAGTGGATGTGTGTTTTATTAACCGTGAGGGGGGGTTTCTTGCATAGTTTTGGTCGAATTTTTGTCGAATCCCCTTTGAATGGCTTGGTGTGCATGTGTATTAAATGTGCCCGTCAATAGCTACCCATGTTTGTATAAATAAACGACAAGGGTGTCTACCGGGATTAGGCACGGTAGGGCATCAGACATGTCAGAGCTTCACTAGTGGTGTAAATACATTCCACGTGGTTCATTGTATGCATAGTCGCCTTTTAATGGATATCACGCAAATCGTCATGGTGATAGGTACGTACGGTTTGTCCAGCATGTCCTAGGTGTGTCTATAAATATATATTTTTTAAAAATAATAAAAAACTGTGGCCGGCCCTGGGGATTGGGGTCAAAAAAATATAATTAGGAGACAGGCCCTGGGGGATGGGGTCATCAGGGCCAATAAATTAGAATAATAAGGGGAACCACACAGCCCCCCTTCTTAAAAAATTAAAATAAATAAAAGACTGGCATCGTGCCGGATGTCACGCCCCCTCCTTGCAGCACTCTGCAAACGCGCCCCCTGGCGAGTTGTAAGTTGGGGAATTAATTTCTCTTCAATACTGAGGGTCCCTGAGGGCCAACTAGCCCAACAGGCATCTCCAGTATGCGCCAGGGAGCTGCGCTACAGACAGGTGTTCTGAGGCCAAGCCCCTTTTTACACCTCTCTGCAACGCAGCTCTGTGGCGCTTACTGGAGGTACCTAGTGGTCTAGTTTGACCCTAGGGACCCTTAGGATTCAAGGGGACTTAATCTCTCAACTTAGAACAGCCACAGGGCGCGTTTACACAGTGGTGAAGGGAGGGGACGGGGCCTGAGGTGACGTGTGCAAACACGCACTATGGCACGTTTTAAATTGGGGATATAATTTCCCTTCAATACTGAGGGCCCCTGGGGGCTAACTAGCCCACCAAGTGCTTCCAGTAAGCGCCACTGAGCTGCATTGCAGAGAGGTGGTCCAGGCCGTGCCACTTTTTACACCTCTCTGCAACGCAGCTCTGTGGCACTTACTGGAGGTACCTAGTGGGCTAGTTGGACCCTAGGGACCCTCAGGATTCAAATGAACTTAATCTCCCAACTAAAAACGGACACAGGGCGTGTTTACACAGTGGTGAAGGGAGGGGACGAGGCCTGAGTTAACGTTTGCAAAAACGCCCTGGGGCCTGTTTTAAGAGGTAGTTTTAATCCCCCTGCTCTATTATATACTAGGGGCTTACAGAGGAGGTCATGCTAATCACAGGGGGACCCCAACGCATAATGTTCCCTAATGTATGTAGGTGTTTTCACTGTATTCTAAGTGTCTTTTAACATAGCACTGGCTCTAGGACTGGTTAGTCAGACTCAGTTACCACCAGTATCCGTCTGAAAAAGTTGAGGGTACAGGATGATTTTGCAACAAGGATTCTTTCTGCTCTTCTTTTTGTTCTTTCTGCACGTTATCCTTCTTCCTGCACTTTTCTTCGTCTTTGAGGACTTCTGTTGCTTTTTTCTGCACTTCTGTTTTTTTCTTTCTGTGCATTTTTTCTTCTTTCTTCACATGTCCTATCTCTGTAGGCATGGTTAAAAATTTGCATTTAAAAAACCTTTGAAATTCACAGAAAAAACCATAGTTTTCAGGCACGTTATAGTTAGGAATTAGCATTTAAAAAATCTCAGAAATTCACTGAAAAAACCATAGGTTTCAGGGGTGTTATAGTTAGCTGGACTTTTCACTTGTACAAAACCATTGAAATTCCCCCGTTATAGTTAGTTCAGCTAACTATAACTCGCGCGCCCGCAATGCACTGCTGATGACGTCACATATTACATCACTCATGACATGGTCAGTGACATCACTCATGACATCACTGATGACATCTCAAATGACATCACTGATGACATCACTGATGACATCATCCTTGTGATAGAGTGGCAGACCTCCTCTCACCCTAATATAACCTTTGATACACACATTCAAAAATAGAGACTAACATTTTCAAAACAATGGACATACCAATACCAGTTACAACAACCTCTTCAGTAATTCTAAGATCCACATACACATCCACTCATTCACCAACAGTCCTATACAGTCACTCATACATGTACTCACTCATCATATGTACTCATACACCTATACATCCTGTTACACAATGCCACTCATCCATAGAGTTACTCACACACATAGTCACTCATGCTAATAAAGAATCAAACATACATTTAATTGCATATACAGTTATACACACACCACCACACTTACTTCTAGGGAAACTTACACATACTTAGTCTTTTAAACAATCACTTATAGAAACACATACTTATTCATACAGGAACTCTTTCAATCTCTCACTCTCACATATACTCACTTATATACACCAATAGTCACATATACTAGTTTAAAACATATGTAGTTACTCATAAAGACACTATTGAGACAGTCATTCACTCACTAACACACCCATACTCACACTCATCCACCCATACAGTCCTGCACACATGCTGTCTTCAACACATACAAACAGTGAGTCACTCATTCATGCACCTATGCACTACGTAATACCCCCCACCGAACCATGCAGACACTCAGACTGATACTCAAAAAACCAACTAATAACCTATATAGACACCCATGTAGCTACTCACCAACCCATGCAGCCACTTATACACAAAGTGAGAGACTGATACAGATATTTACATATTTAAACATTACTCACTAATACTTGTATTCACTAAGATACTGTTAATAAGTCAGTTATACAATTAATTTTACAAAAAAATCATCCATTTAGACACTTATTTACCCATTTATTCTTCCATTAACCTTTAGATATACATATATAAAACATATTTAATTTTCAGAAAAACACACATTCACTGGATGATGTCATCCGTGATGTCATCAGTGATGTCATTTGCGATTTCATCAGTGATGTCACTGACCATGTCATGAGTGATGTAATATGTGACGTCATCAGCAGTGCATTGCGGGCGCGCGAGTTATAGTTAGCTGAACTAACTATAAAGGGGGAATTTCAATGGTTTTGTACAAGTGAAAAGTCCAGCTAACTATAACACCCCTGAAACCTATGGTTTTTTCAGTGAATTTGTGAGGTTTTTTAAATGCTAATTCCTAACTATAACGTGCCTGAAACCTATGTTTTTTTCTGTGAATATATATATATATATATATATATATATATATATATATTACCTACTGGCGGTCGCCAGTAGGTAGTTATAGTTAGGACCACGTTTCCATAGGAAATCCGCAACATTCTATTTTGAATAACTTTGGCGCCGGTCGACGAATCCTCGCGAATTTTTCAAAATAGGTGGGGCGCTACGCTCCGCTCCTACCCTGAAAGTCTCGGGGGGATTCGTCAAGCGGGGGCTGAGATAAAAGGGGGGTCCCAAAACGCGTTTTTCCCATGCATTTTTCCATAGGACCTTTAGACAGGGCTACAGCCCGAACGGCTGAACAGAATTACTAGAAATTTGGCAGAGAGGTAGTCCTCAGGTCAAGGAAGTGCCTTTTGTAGGTTTGGTGTAAATCTGTTCAGTAGATTCTGAGAAAATAGCCTTTAAATCAATATATATATCTGAGCCAGCTTACGGTGCGCTTACGGTACGCTTACCGTACGCGTACGGTGGCGTGCGCGAGCGCGATTCTGATTGGCTCTTAGATCTTAGTAAACATTCGAATCGGCCGAAACCAGGAAGCGGCGGCCGCCATTTTCTCTCTCGCACTGAGAGTGATTTCTAAAATATAAAGCCCAAAAACATGTAAAGGGGCTGTTTAGACAGCTCCCACACACATAGCCATGTTGAGGGAGTCCCCAAAGATCCCCCATGGCCAAAAACTGAATTTTTATTTTTTCGGTAATTTCGCCGATTACGCTTACCGTACGCGTACGGTAAAATTTTTTTTAAAAAAATAAAATTATCCACACTTTCTCCACCCCGTGTGTAATTGGTGCCCGCAGGGCACCAATTGTGCATGGCTTATTAGAGATGAGATAAACTAAAATATTTTAAAAAAAAATAATAAAAAAAAAAATTATCCACACTCTCTCCACCCCGTGTGCAAATGGTGCCCGAAGGGCACCATTTGTGCATGGCTTATAAAATATACGAAAAATTAAAATATTACCTTTCAAAACGAAGTGCATCATATGTCCTCCATGTGCGCACGGTGCGCGAAGCGCATCGTGCGTACATGGCCCATCTAGCATAACGTGGGCACGCGGTGCGCGTAGCGCACCGCGTGCCCACCGTGCGTGCACGGCACTAACTGCGTAAAGTGGGCGCGCGGTGCGCGAAGCGCACCTCGTGCTCACTGTGCGCGCACTGAACGAACTGCGTTAAGTGGGCGCGCACGCCACGAATGGCGTAAAGTAACTTAGCATTTAAAAAACCGTACAAATTCACTGAAAAAACCATAGGTTTCACACACGTTATAGTTAGGAATTAGCATTTAAAAAACCTTGCAAATTCACTGAAAAAAACATAGGTTTCACACATGTTATAGTTAGCGGAAATTTTACTGATAAAAAACCAATGAAGTTCCCCCGTTATAGTTAGTGCAGGCAACTATAACTCACGCGACCGCAATCTTCTGCTGATGACATATGTGTCTTTATGAAAAAAAAATATTTGTAATATATGTATAGCTAAAAATGTATGGAAGAAGACATGGGCAAATAAGTGTCTAAATACAGTATTAGCATCAGCAGAGGATTGCGGTCGCGTGAGTTATAGTTGCCTGCACTAACTATAACGGGGGAATTTCATTGGTTTTTTATCAGTAAAATTTCCGCTAACTATAACATGTGTGAAACCTATGGTTTTTTCAGTGAATATATATATATATAAAATTCATCACCCCTGTTCAAGGAAATGAGGTGACAAAACTTTCATTGGGTCTTCTAAATCTCCTCCTCTGACATTTCAATGCTGAGTGGGTTTTCCAGGCTTCCCCAGTCTCATCACCGTGTTCATCAAAACCTCGTTGACCTCTGGATTTTTAACTTAGAAACTCAAGCACCCCATTATCACTCCCCTCCACAAGAAGCAAGGCACAGGCATCCTAGTTGCCTTTAAACCCATATAGGTCCTCCCCTCCGCAGCCAAGTTTGTTGAAAAGGTCTCATGTGAAATCTTTCTATGTTTTTTAATTCAGCGCATACCCATGCCTAAGGTAGAAGATTAAATAGGAATAACCGTGTGATCCAATGAACTAAGCACAAACCCCTTCCAGTACAAAAACTATGCTTTAATGCTTTTCTCACTTTGTGAGAGTGGTGTACAGGGTGGCACAAATGCAAAGCTGAAAAGTTTTAAAGCTTGCTCCACTGTTATGCCTCTCTCAGGGAGGAGTATTTTTTGGTCCAAATCCCTGACTACAAATGTTGGTAGATGAGAATTTGTGTCGAAACCCATGGGAGGTTATCTGGGAACAGTGGAGGCTGGCATCTCCTGGGGGGGAGGGGAGAGGGCGGGCGCGCGCACACAAATATTAATATTAAAAGTAAAGCTTACCTGAACATACGTCCTCTTCTCCGGACCTCTTCTGAGGAACTGGATGCTGCACTGTGGGCACCAATCCTGGCACTGCTCTCATGCTGTGAATGCAGCGCACTGATTGGAGGGATCGGCCTCTCTTTGCACTCCTCAGTGCCCTGGAGGTCTGCACTTACTCTAACCCAGCTGTCAAATTGTGCATGTCTGGCTGGCATATGCACTTTGAAAAAATGCACAAACAGCCCACCCTCCTCCCTGCTGCTGTCATTCGGCCCCTCCCCCGTCCTGACGTTTGATTCAGGACGGAAGGATGAAATAAAAAATGGTAATGAATTACCATTTTATTTGTTATGTTTGGGGGTAATTTAAGTGGGGCGACGCTCCTAAGGAAGAGCCGCCCCTGCCTAGGAACACCCACTTACCACCCATGGTACACCCTCTTGACACAAAATAGTAAAGTAGGACATAGCGCAATTGTATTTATTTGGGTGAATTTAGATACTGACAGAATATATTTATTTTATTTTTCTACATTAAAACAACCATTAAGCAACCAATGTAACATAAAAACTGTCTGGGTCTGTAATTATTTATTTAACTGTTGCATAAGATTCCACGTTGACTCCTTTTAAACCACCATTAAAGCTAAGTCTGTTATTGTATTTCCTGGCATTCCAGGATTGTATTTATCTTTCCGTGCCAAGGACAAGTCACTTTTTGGGATAAAGTATATCCTTGTATCCAGTGCTTAATTTGTAAAAAGTGCCAGGGCCATGCTGCCAATGATAGTAACAACACAACTCCTGACCATCACACTTCTACAAGTGTGACATTTAAGACTATTTGAGTGCCCCAATGGTAAAAGAATGGCTTGGGTGGCAGGAAATAGTAAATTATTATGTATATTGAATTAATAATTACCTGTTGTTGTGATCATTTTGAAATTAGTCAGACAGCACCACCTTGTGGTCGGTGTTGACAATTAATTGCCAGTGCCGAGCACCAGAAACCACTGGCTCAAATTTTGCATTGCTTGTATCTAGCCATACTTGAGTGTTTCTCCATTACCTTTGGTTTTGAACATCTACTTTTAAGTTTCTCCAACATAATCACAATTTAATATATTGTGTACTTTTCTTTGGTATTTGGCCGCAGTGTATACACAAGACTGTAATCTTGTAGTGCTTTATCACTAATAATAATAATAATAACACATTTTTGGCATTTCTAAGTGTTGTAAGTAATGCCTGCTCCTCGTACATATGTACTGATACACATCTCATCGACCGCTGCAGGATGATAGTGTGAATTGTTCCTGCTAGTGACTCCTACCCTCAGATCGCGCAAGATGTCACTAGGTAGCGCCTAGTTCTTGCAATGCTTAAACAGTGCATCAGATTGCCCCCCCCCCTTGCAGCTTCCTGTTTGCACACCCCTTGCTCTGAGATTCTCACACACAACTGATTTGTCTGTAATACTTGCTTGCTTTATAGTTAAGTCTGTTTTTATCCCCTCTTGTGATCTGCAGCTGAGTCGTATTGTTTTCAGATGATTCCATGTCTTGTAGCCTCTGTGGCCCCCAGTCTGCCCGCCGCAGTGTCTTCAGCCACTCACAATTCTGAGTGTCCCGTTGTCTCTGCCTCTGAATTTACATGTTTGCGAAGTCCGGACCTGGTGTCCCTGGTTCGCAACCTTCAGACCTTGCCAGGCCTGAGGACTCCGGGTCAGCTTTCAACTCAGCAGAGGTCGAAGTGAGCGGGATCTGTGCGGCACGATGTGCCCAAATTTGTTTTATTTGAACCAAAACAGTTCCCCTACTTCTGAAAAGATATCCATCCAGTACGTTTAATTCTGAGAGCTCAGATCCATCAGCTAAGAGGGAAGGGGGTGTGTGGGTGGGGGGGTCTCCTGTGCTGTGACGCTGAGGGGGGAGAGGTGGGGTCTCCTGTGCGGTGAAGACGAGGGGGGGTCTCCTGTGCGGTGATGCCCCCTAGCAAGATCAAAATACCACAAACACATTAGCCATGAAAAAGCATCACACTTCAGAACCCTCCTCGACTCAGCCAAAAACAGACCCAAAAAACAATTTGACCTCACCAGAAATCCAAACTGCACTCCCCCAACCCTCAAGTTGGAAGATTCTCCAAAGAAAGCAGCGGAATTCGCTATATTCTTTGACGAAAAAGTGAAATCATTGGTGGATCAGGTCATTCATCCTACCCCCCCCCCCCCCCAGAGGAGCGCAAATCCTTAGTCATTTGGCAGAACTTAGACGCCATCTCTGAAGAAGCCCTCCTCAAATGCATCCTCAAAACAAAACCCTCCAACCATTTTTCTGACCCCATCCCTAGTGAAATTGCCATTGATTTCTATACTCATACTTTTTCCTACTGGACCAGTCTGGTTAACCTCTTCCTCATCAAAGCTCCCTTCCTGTTGCCCTTAAAACAGGACAGGTTACCTCACTTCTTAGCGCTCTGTCCATCATCCCCTTTGGTATCGCTTTGTTCACCCTAAGTTGGCAGGGTATGTCCAGACGTGGGTCCCTTGCACACTGGATTCAAGATAGCCTGGCTGATGAGGGTTATGAACCCGAAACCGGTCCCAGGATGCTTGTTTCTGGTCCAGGGAAGACATGGCTTGGCAGTTCGGGCTGGACTGTTCCCATGAGGCACAGGTTCCGACTGATTTGCATATGGCCATGTCTGAACTGGGGTGGTGGAGTGAGCTAAAGAATGATGATGGATTAAACCCAGATGAGTTGACTGGGGGTGACGATTTGATTTGCTCAAGCGCTCTGTCCATCATCCCCTTTGGTATCGCTTTGTTCGCCCTAACCTCTTCCTCAGCAAGGCTCCCTTCCTGTTGCCCTTAAAACAGGACAGGCTACCTCACTTCTTAAAAAAACCTCAGCGGATGCGAACGACCTCAACAACTTCCGTCCCATCACTAACCTCCCTTTTCTTGCAAAAATCACAGAAAGTTGTGTAGCGAAACAACTTCCCCTACATATTAAGGATAATAATCTTTTTGACAATTTCCAGTCTGGTTTCATTCAAAACTGCAGCACTGAAACAGCCCTGCTGCAAGTGATTGATGATGCGCTGCATATACTCGATTCTGGGGCATCGTGCCTTCTGATGCTTCTAGACCTCTCTGCAGCCTTTGACACTGTTAATCACAACACCCTCCTTAACACTCTTCAACAGAGAATGGGCATGGAAGGCACAGTGCTTAAATGGTTTACCTCATTCCTCTCGGACAGATCCCAAATGATCAAGATAGCGACCAGTCTTTCGTCTCCAAGGCGTCCAACAAGGTTCTATCCTTGCACCCACTTTGTTCAATCTCTATTTGGAACCATTGGGAAATCTCCTAAGTAAATCTGGGATCTGTTACCATCTCTATGTGGATGACACTCAAATCTACCTTAAGGTGGCCTCCACTCACGATCTCTCAATCCTCAACTCTACTCTCAACTCTATTCAAAACTGGATATTAGATCATCAACTCATTCTGAATCCCTCCAAAACTGAATTCCTCCTCCTCTTTACCACACTCTCTCCTCCTCCTGTTCAATCTTGGATGGATCAGCTGAATTTACTCAACAATAAACCTATCGTTGTCGACAGCGCACAATCCCTTGATGTCATACATGACAAAAGGCTCAATCTGCTCTCTCACATCAATTCCATTGCAAAGAATGCACGATACCAACTGCGCCTTCTCTAGGGGATTCAACGTTTCTTTCCGGAGCAAGACCTAAAGCCCTTGGTCCAATCTCTAGTTCTCTCTAGATTGGACTATTGCAATTCTCTTCTTACTGGCCTCCCCAAATCCCACCTTTCCCCTCTTAAATCTGTTCTCCATTCAGCGGCTCGTTTTGTGTTTGGGGCCAAAAGAAGTGACCACATCACACCCATTTTGTCTTCTCTTCGATGGCTTCCCATGGAGGCAAGATCAATCTACAAGACTGCCTGTATCACCCACAAAGCCTTGCACACCTCCTCCCCTCGATACCTGGCGAATAAACTGAACATTTCTGGAGGCTCCAGACCGTCTTGTAATGTGGAAAATGTACTGCTTGAGCCTCCCACTTACAAAAGGGAACGATCGACGGCTCAATCCTTCTTAGGCAATGCGGTGAGAATCTGGAACTCGCTTCCTCCACTACTCCGTACCACCACCCCTACCTGGACCTTCAAAACTGACCTCAAATCGCTTGTCTTCCAAAGACAATTCCAAAACTAATACACCCCTTTTCATGTCCCTCAAGGAAGCTCTTTCATTATTGTAAATTAGTAATCTATGCCCGTACAATCTTCATCCTATTGTGTTTTTTTGTGTTTTTGGTGTGACTGCAGTCTATTGTTTTATTTTACCTTTTCTTGTTTCTCGTTTGTTTCTTTGACGTGTAAATATGTAATATTCTCCTCATGTAACGTACTTGGTTCTATTGTGAAGTGATCTGACACCTTTGGGTAAAGTCCGTGCTATATAAAAATGCATTAAATACATAAAATAAATAAATGCCAAGGAGGGTGGGGGTCTCCTGTGCTGTGATGCCGGGTGGAAGGGGGTCTTCTGTGCTGTGAAGCCAAGGATGGGGGTTCTCCTGTGCTGCAAAGCCGAGGAGGGGGAGGGGTCTCCTGTGCTGTGTTGCCGAGGAGGAGGGGGTCTCCTGTACTGTGATGCCGGGGGAGGGGGGTCTCCTGTGCTGTGAAGCCGAGGATGGGGGGGTCTCCTGTGCTGCAAAGCCGGGAGAGGTGGTCTACTGTGCTGTGAAGCTGAGGGGGGGTCTTCTGTTCTGTGAAGCCGAGCTTTAATTGATGGAGTCACTTGAAGCTTAGTGAGGGGGCTGTGTTATCTCTGGTGATAAGTGTGTACCCTGTGAGTGCACTGTGTTACCTCGGGTGAGCAGTGTTCACCTTGTGAGTGTTCTGTGTTATCTCTGGTGAGTAGTGTGTACCCTGTGAGTGCTGTGTGTTATCTCCGGTGAGTGGTGTGTACCCTGTGAGGTGGCTGTGTTATCTCTGGTGATTAGTATGTACCCTGTGAGTGCGGTGTGTTATCTCCGTTGAGTAGTGTGTACCCTGTGAGTGCGCTGTGTTATCTCTGGTGATTAGTGTGTCCCCTGTGAGTGCGCTGTGTTATCTCTGGTGATTAGTGTGTACCCTGTGAGTGCGGTGTGTTATCTCCGGTGAGTACTGTGTACCCTGTGAGTGTGCTGTGTTATCTCCGTTGAGTAGTGTGTACCCTGTGAGTGCGCTGTGTTATCTCTGGTGATTAGTGTGTACCCTGTGAGTGCGCTGTGTTATCTCTGGTGATTAGTGTGTACCCTGTGAGTGCGGTGTGTTATCTTCGGTGAGTAGTGTGTACCCTATGAGTGCGCTGTGTTATCTCTGGTGATTAGTGTGTACCCTGTGAGGGTAGTGTGTTACCTCGGGTAAGCAGTGGTCACCCTGTGAGTGCTCTGTGTTTTCTCTGATGAGTAGTGTCCACCCTGTGAGTGCGCTGTGTTATCTCTGGTGATTAGTGTGTACCTTGTGAGTGCGGTGTGTTATCTTCGGTGAGTAGTGTGTACCCTGTGAGTGCGCTGTGTTTTCTCTGGTGATTAGTGTGTACCCTGGGAGTGCACTGTGTTACCTTGGGTGAGCAGTGGTCACCCTGTGAGTGCTCTGTGTCATCTCTGGTGAGTAGTGTTTACCCTGTGAGTGTGTTGTGTTCTCTGGTGAGTCCACCCTGTGAGTGTGGATCACTTCTTTCCTCAGTGACCGCTATCAAGCGGTCCGCCTTGCCAATTTCTCCTCTGAGAAAAGAAGACTGACTTGCGGGGTCCCACGGGGCTCATCTCTTTCCCCTCTCCTCTTCAATTTGTATATTTTTCCCTGATCCTGGCCCTCCGCAAGAGAGAGGTCGTCACCTTTAACTATGCTGATGATCTCCAGCTAGTTTTTAATATCGATTCATCGACCTCATCTATGGAGAATTTTCAATCCACTATGAATTTCATTAGCAACTGGATGAATTCAAATCAGCTCAAACGTAATCCCGATAAAATCAAGCTGATTCTTACTGGGGGCTTAGCCAACCCCTGGAATTCCATCTTCTGGCCTCAATCACTGGGATGTCCACCCTCCCCAGTCAGCTCGGTCGAAAGCCTGGGAATCGTAATCAGCAACGATCTCACCATGAAGGCCCAGATAAATTCAGTGGTCTCTGCCTGCTTCTTCCACTTGCGAAGAATTCGGAAAATAAGCAGATTTTTAACTACTGAGGCCCTGATCCAAGTCATTCTTGCCCTGGTAATGTTGCTTATTGACTATGCTAACTCTCTGTATACCGGCATTCCAGCTTACCAATCGCGCCGGCTACAACTGGTGCAGAACCAAGACGCAAGGCTTGTCTATGGCCAGCCAAAATCTCATCACGTGAAACCATTGCTTAAGAGCCTTCACTGGCTCCCCGTTACTCAACGCTGTCTTTTCAAACTAGGCTGCACGATCTACAAAGCCCTCTCGGATCACGGACCGGCTTTTATCACCACAAAAATACGGCGATATGTCCCTTCCCGTGAGTTACGTTCTTCAAATATGAACTTACTGACTCCCTGCCCATTCAAACGGAAAAATCACGGTGGTCTAAGATTCTTAACCCTAGCACCACAATTCTGAAACTCCCTTCCTCCTGAAATGCGCCTGGCCACCTCCTATTCCAAGTTCGAGAAATCCCTCAAAACATGGCTTTTTGCCCAGGCTTACAATTAATTCCCCTGTTTTTTGTCCAAGCATCCGTCCCTGCTCAGCGCCAAGAAACCGTTGGTGAACATGCGCTTAAGAAATTATTTTAACATAATATATCTCTGGTGAGTAGTGTCCACCCTGTGAGTGTAATGTGTCTTCTATGGTGAGTAATGTGTACCCTATGAGTGCGCTGTATTATCTTTGGTAAGTAGTGTCTTTCCTGTGAGTGTGCTCGGTGTTGTTGTCTCTGGTGAGTAGTGTCTCTCCTTTGAGTGTACTCTGCGTTGCTACATTGGTGAGTGTGTTCTGTGTTGCTGTCTCTGGGGAGTAGTGTCTCCCAGTGAGGGGGTTTCTGCAGTTTAGCCAAAGAGCCAGGTCTTGAGGTCCTTCCTGAATGAAGGCAGTGACGGTGATTGCCTGAGATGCAGAGGTAGGGAGTTCCAGGTCTTTGCAGCAAGGTAGGAGAAGGATTTTCCTCCAGTTGAGGTCGTGCGGATCTGTGGGATAGTGGCCAGGGCCAGATGGGTTGAGCGGAGATGTCTGGTTTGTGTGTAGAAGGAGAGGCGGTGGTTGAGGTATTAAGGTCCAGTGTTGTGGAGGGCTTGGTAGGCGTGCGTGAGGAGCCAGTAGAGGTCTGTCAAGTGACCGGAGATGTGGCTTTGGCAGGGGATGTCCAGGATAAGTCTTGCGGAGGCGTTCTGAATGTGCTGCAATTTCTTTTGGAGTTTTTGGGTGTTGCCGGCAGAGAGTGTGTTGCCGTAGTCAAGCTTGCTGCTGAAGAGCGCCTGGTTGTCCATTCTCCTGGACTCGTAGGAATCCATTTGAAGATCTTCCAGAGCAGGCCAAATATGTGGGAGCAGGAGGATAATACGGCATTGATTTGGCGGTCATAGAGAGTGAGGAGTCCAGGATGATGCTGAGGTTGCATGCGTGGCCGGTGGGTGGATGCAGGGGTTCCGAGCGCTGCTGGCCACTAGGAGTCATCCCATGCAGAGGGAGTGGACCCCAGGATGAGGACTTCGGTTTTGTTGAAGTTGAGTTTGCGACAGCTCTCCTTCATCCAGGCGGCTACTGTGTCCATCCTGTCGTGGAAGTTGCTCTTAGCGGTTGTAGGTTCGTCGGTGAGGGATAGAATCAGCTGTATGCCGTCAGCATAGGAGACGATGTTAAGTCCGTGGTTTCTGACGATGGCTGTTAGTGGGGCCATGTGGATGTTGAAGAGATCTCTGTAGGTTCTGAAGAGAACAGTGGGAGCCTGACTCTCTGGGTTCGGCCGGTGAGGAAGGAGTGGATCTAATCTAACACTTTGCCGCGGATGCCGGCGTTGAGAAGTCTTGTGCAGAGGGTGTAGTGGGAGATGGTGTTGAAGGCGGCAGAGAGGTCCAGGAGGATTAGTGCTGGCATTTCGCCTCGGTCAAGGAGAGTGCGGATGTCGTCAGGTAAGGCGAGGAGTGCAGTTTCTGTGCTGTGGTTGTTCCCGAATACAGATTGGGAGGGGTCCAGGGTGGAATTTGTTTTGATGAATGCTGTGAGTTGGGCGTTGATCGCCTTCTCGATTACTTTGGCTGGTAATGGGAGCAGAGAGTTAGGTCTGTAGTTATTGAGGATGGGATGTGAGTGCGCTGTGTTATCTCTCGTAAGTAATGTGTCCCCTGTGGGTGTACTGTGCTATCTCTGGTGAGTAATGTGTCCCCTGTGAGTGTACTGTGCTATTTCTGGTGAGTTTTGTGTCCCCTGTGGATGTACTGTGCTATCTCTGGTAAGTAATGTGTCCCCTGTGAGTCTACTGTGCTATCTCTGGTGAGTAGTCGCTTCCCTATGACTTTAATAACTTCCGCCCTATCACCAATCTCCCTTTACTTGGTAAAATCACTGAAAGATGTGTAGCGGAGCAACTCACCCAGCACAACAAGGACAATAACCTTCTTGATGAATTCCAATCCGGCTTCAATCAAGGCCGCAGCACTGAGACAGCGCTGCTACGTGTAATCGACGATGCACTCCCAGCACCAAGACAGCACTGCTACGTGTTATCGACGTTGCACTCCCAGCACGGAGACAGAGCTGCTACGTGTTATCGATGATGCCCTCCATGTACTTGACTAGGGCAGCTCTTGCCTCTTGATACTGCTTGACCTCTCTGCAGCCTTTGACACTGTGAACCCTTATACCCTTCCCAAGACTCTAAAACCCCAAATGGGTCTTGAAGGCGTAGTTCTTAAATGGTTTGAATCATACATCACGGGCCGATCTCAGAGGATCAAAACTGAAAACTATCTCTAAACATCTAAGGCTGTTGATCATGGTGTCCTCCCCGAAGGCTCTACCCATGCTCCCACCCTATTCAATCTCTACATGGAACCTCTAGGAGAACTACTATAAAAGTCTGGGATCCCTTATCAGTTCTATGCTGACGACACACAACTCTACCTCAAGGTTTCCTCTGCACATGACATTTCACTCCCCGCCACCACCCTCAACTCTATCCAAGAATGGATGACATCTCACCACCTAATACTAATTCCTTCAAAGACTGAGTTCCTTCTTATCTGAAACTCAAATTCCCCACCTCCTGTAGAATCTTGCATGGACAATCTGAACATTCTCAACTGCAAACCTACCGTAGTTGTTAGTGCTAAATCTCTAGGAATCATCCTGGTCAAGAGACTTAACCTTCATTCCCAAATCAAAATAGTGGCCAAAAATGCACAATACAAATTTTGCATTCTCAGGGGTATCTGACGTCTCATTCCTGAACAAGACCTGAAAAATATTGTTCAATCGCTGGTTCTCTCCAGACTTGACTATTGCTATTCACTCCTTGCGGGCCTCCCCACGATCCACCTTTTCCCTTTGAAATCCATCCTTCATTCAGTGGGACGCTTCATCTACAGGGCCACAAGAAACGACCACATCACGCCTATGTTGATAACTCTTCGCAGGCTTCCTATTAGAGGCAGGTGAATATTTAAGACTGCTTGTGTCCCCCAGGAAGCCATTCACACTTCCACCCCTCACTATTTAGCTAACAAACTCAACATTTCAGGTGGATCAAGACCCTCACGTAATGCTGAAAACTTCCTGCTCAAACCTCCGACTTTCAAAAGGGGAAGACTTACGGCGCAAAGTTTTCCAGGTAGTACGAGCAGAATTTGGAAATCATTTGCTCCGCACTACCACCTCTTTCCACATTTTCAAAAAGGACCTTGAAACCCTTCTCTTCCAAAGACACTGTTAGCAATAATTGTCTGACTGTTTTATATTCCTCACTGGAGAACTAACTTGTCCTTCCTCTTCAACGATGGAACATGTACTTTTGCAACCCCAATCGCTCTAGCTTTAGCTTGCAATGTGTAATTTTTAATTTTTTATTTATTAAATCTGTATTTTGTAAATTATATGCATTGCTCTGCGTAACTGTAGTAGTTATACGTCCTTGCACAAGTTATATATCTCCAATGTTAGTTAACAATGTGTAATTTTTACCGAATCTATATTATGTAAATATGTAATCCTCACTTTGGTTTACTCTAGTAGTTAAACGTCTAATCACCTCTATCATGAGAAAAGGCTTTCACGACTAATTCTATCAACGGATGTGAATGCCAGCTCCTCTTTCCTGGCCTTAGTATTGTACTTTCGAGATTTCAGGAAGCTGCCTCAGTGTCCTTACGCAGAAGTCATCGAAACAGTAGGGGCTTATTTATGAGCCCCTCGTGCCAGTTTTGTGCCACCGTTGCATCACTTTTAGTGACAGCGGTGGCGTAAAAAATGCGCCATGTTGCGCCATATTTACGAAGTGACGCATGTAGGCAGATGCATCACTTCGTAAGCCCCTGCGCTACATTATACCTGCGTCAGGTATAATGTATGCAGGGTGGGCGTTCCCCCGCAAAAAAGGATCGTAGGAGTGGCGCAGCGAAATCTATGAGATTTCACTGCGCCACTTCTAGGACGCCAATGCGTCACAACCTTTCGCCTGCCACATGGCAGGCGCAAGGGTGATGCAGGCCCTTTCACATGGGGCTTGCCCCATGTGAAAGGAACATTGCTGGAGTTGCATCGGGCTTCCTACACAACCCCAGCAATGCGTCACCTTTTGCATTGACAGATACATCAGTTATACTGACGTATCTGTCCTTTCTTGCGACATGAACCGTCATACTGTAAATATGATGCATCCTTGGTGTGGCAAGGAGGGCGCACTGAGAAGTGGCGCATCGCTGCTTTCACGCAGCGATGTGCCACTTCTCGTAAATGAGGCCCAGTAGTGTCCAGAGCAACGAACAGCGCTGGTTTTGGCGGTCGGCACCCAATTGCTACAGAGATGTGGCCCTCAAGATGGCGGAGGGGGCTGTGACTAGGAGACCCAGCCATCGGGCCCGGAAACCTGGTGCCGAGAGAGGCCCGGAGCCTAGACTAGGGGCAGGAGCAATCGTAGCGAGAGCCACCCCCCTCTCTCCGGGATGCCTTCATACCCTGCGGAGTGGAGGTTGGGACCCAGTGGTATCTAATCTAAGATTCCTGGAGAAACAATGGAGACAAGCGCCCTCCACCGATAATTTGGCCAAGCTTCGTTCACCAAGATCCAAGTTCCACAAGCACGTCTTCCTTGGAAAAGCGTCGCACTTCAGAACCCTCCTCGACTCAGCCAAAAATAGACCCAAAAAACTATTTGATCTCGTCAAGAATCCAAACTGCTCTCCCCCAACCTCCAAGATGGAGGATTCTACAAAGAAAGCAGAGGAATTCGCTATATTCTTTGACGAAAAAGTGAAATCACTTGTGGATCAGGTCATTCATCCTACCCGTCCAGAGGAGCGCAAATCCTTAGCCATTTGGCAGAACTTTGACCCCCATCTCTGAAGATGACCTCCTCAAATGCATCCTTGAAACAAAGCCCTCCAACCATTCTCTTGACCCCATCCCTAGTGCCATTGCCATTGACTTCTATACCCATTCTCTTTCCTATTGGACCACTCTGGTTAACTTCTCCCTCTGTCAAGGCTCCCTTCCTGTTTCCTTCAAAACTGGGCAGGTCACCCCTCTGCTTAAAAAACCCACTGCTGATGCGAACGACCTCAACAACTTCCGCCCCATCACTAACCTACCTTTTCTTGCGAAAATCACAGAAAGATGTATAGCTAAACAACTCTCCCGTCATATCAAGGACAATGATCTTCTTGACAATTTCCAGTCCGGCTTCATTCAAAACTGCAGCACTGAAACAGCCCTGCTGCAAGTGATTGATGACGCGCTGCGGATAATCGATGCAGGGGAGTCTTGTCTTCTGATTCTCCTTGACCTTTCTGCAGCCTTTGACACTGTCAATCACAACACTCTCCTTAACACTCTTCAACAGAGAATGGGCATGGAGGGCACTGTGCTTAAATGGTTTGCTTCCTTCCTCTCTGATAGATCCCAAATGATCAAAATAGCGAACAATCTTTCATCTCCTTTGGTGGTCGGTCAAGGTGTTCCTCAAGGCTCTATACTTGCACCCACATTGTTCAATCTCTATTTAGAACCATTGGGAAATCTCCTTAGTAAATCCGGGATCCACTGTCATCTTTATGCGGACGACACCCAAATCCACCTTAAGGTGGCCTCCACTCATGATCTCTCCATCCTAAGCTCTACTCTCGACTCCATTCACAACTGGATATTAACTCATCAACTGATTCTGAATCCCTCCAAAACTGAATTCCTCCTCCTCTCATCCTCACTCTCCCCTCCTCCGGTTCAATCATGGATGGATCAGATGAATCTACTTAACAATAAACCCATCATTGTCGACAGCGCAAAATCCCTTGTTGTCATACTCGACAAAAAACTCCATCTACTCTCCCTGTGAGAAGTTGGCCTGGTATATGCTGTTCACTAGTTATAGTGGCCACCTTGCACCAGTACAATTCGACTCTTATGGTAGATAGGTTTAAGACAACCTTTAAAGAAAGCTATCCTAGTGGTAGCTGTGGAGAGCAGCCTTCAGGCTAAGTCTTTAGAGGAATGTAAAACAGCTTGTTTTACCTTGTAATCTCCTGAATTACTAAATGAAAGGACACCACACAGGTATATATATCAAATATATATGTATTTATTACTAACAACTCTCTGCTAATCTTTTTATGAGATTAGAAGTCAGGAACATATGCACAAATCAACATTTCACAATAAGTTAAGCACAAATATGGCTGGGGCCCTAGGGGCGTACCAGACCATATACTAAAAAAGAGACTTAGAGATGACGACTTGCAAGGGGACAAGGCCTAGGGCCTTCAGAAGCGCTGGGGCCTCACGAAACCCCCCAAGGCAGGTAAGTAAAGGACCCACGGGAGACGCATGCTGTGTGAGAACACAGCCGCGAATCCCTATTGACTTCAACGGAGAAAGTCGCAATTGGAAATTAAGAGTTTTACGATACTTCGGGAGAGTCTACAAGCAAGTCACTTACATGGTAAGTAGTTCTAGAGCCAACACACACAGGAGCACCGTAGTGCTGGAGTTACCTCACCCAGAGAAGCCGGGTGCATAGGTGTCTTTTGGTGTTGGGTCGCGGCGTCGTTTTCAATGGGAGCCAATGAAGACTTGCTGCTTGTGAAGACAGGAGAAGTGTCCGGTGGAATCCAAGCCTGGATTCAGAAGAAGGAAGACCTGAAAGCAGAGGGGACAGTGTTCAGTGACCCGGGGCAAGGAAGATGGATGCCCACAGTCGTCAGGTGATTTCAGGTGATCACGGGTGTCTTGACTCTTCAGCCACGGGGTCCAGGAGGCGTCGACGACGCCCAGGAGCTGGATTCGACGTGTCCCACAAAGTCTGCAGCTTACTGCGGTGTTGGTGACCAGATTGGAGCCAACAAGCCTTTGCAACAACAAGTCTCGTGGAAAGGATAAAAAGTCAGCGGTGCAGACCAGCAAGGTCTGAGGGACTCACCCAGCGAGGGTAAGTCAGGGCAGGCCTGGAGCAACCAAGGGAGCCCTTTGGAACTGTAGAAAAGTCTTCTGGGGACCCACAAGCCAACCGACAAGGGATCGCGAAGACGCCTCGGGAGGATTCACTCAACAGGGGCCCACGGTCACTTGGGACAGGGTAGGCCTCTGATCTTCGGAGGGATTCCTGCTGGAGGCTTGGACCACAGGTGGTCCAATGCACAGGTTCGTAGAATGTCGTGAAGGGGTTGCACTCGAAAATAGTGCACAGTACCCAGGGATTGCGGTTCCTCGTCACTCCTGGGGTCCACTTGCCTCAGCGTCGCTGGGGACTCACAATGGCCTTGGAGAAGTCAGGAAATCCTCTTTCCGGGCTGCAGGGACTTCGGACTCCGGCGGGAGCGGGAAAGATTGCAACCGTTGATTGCAAGGTTTGGTGCCTGCCAAGCAGGGGAGTCACTCCTTGACTCCAAGGGAGATTCTCCCGTCTTCCAGAGGTAGTGGAACGTCGAAGGTCCAGGATTCTTCTTCAGAGTGGCGTCCAGGGATATCTAGTTTGCAATGGCAAGGGTTCCCTAACTTATACTGAAAGGAAGGAAGGGACTAGCTCTATGATCCTACCTATGGGAGGGTCAGGGGAGTGGGTGGCTACACCCACTTCCCTTTGTCCAGTTTCGCGCCAGAGCAGGGGCAGGTAGCCCCTGAGCCGGTTTGAACTGGTGTATGCACAGAGGAGCCTACTGCTCCCCCAGTGCAGGACTTCAAAGCACTCTAGGAGTGCACCCACCCAGCCCCAATACACTAAACCCTGTCTGGGAGGTGGTCACACCTCCCTGAGACAGGATACCTATTGTTGGGCCTCCTCCACTGTGAGTTTCGGTCATCAGCAGGAGGGCAGCCCAGTGTCTGTGACTGGTGGCATCCATTTTGTGATGCCAGGGCTCTTCAGGATTCTACCGTGTTTCCACAGTAGGTACACGTCTATCCCTCTAGAAGGGTGGGATCATACTCCCACACCAGTTACTGGTGTGAGGGTATGATTCCAAAGCTTTTGACACCAAACACGACATGTTTTGATGCAGCCATTCCAAAGTTAGCATTAACCGCGAGGTTATAATGCACTTAAGAGTATATGGTTTGACCGTATTCACAAACATCCCCAGCGAATGGACTCTGAGAGCTGCAGAGGGGCCCTGCTCAGGCAGAGGCACCCGCTCACATTGAAACCAAGCACCCTGCCCTCAGGATTGATTGGGCCTGCCTTAGGGGTGACTGATAGGTTTAAATGTGTGTGCAGGGAGAGATATAGTGAACCTATATCTCAGTGAGGAGTGCTAACGCTACCTCACTCAGGCTGCAGTAGCAGGCCTGTGGTGTCAGATTTAGTCTGCTTCCCAGGGGTGGCATAATACATGCTTCAGCCCCTGGAAGGCCTGTGAAGTACCTATGCCCTTGGTACCTAAGGTACCATATACTAGGGACTCATAAGGCACCACAGTATCCAATCACTAGTGCACCTAATATGCACTCCAAGTTGTTTAGAGAGAACAGAGAGACTGGGGCCTTGATTAGCAGGGTCCCAGCTAGACTATAGCCAGAAACCAGTGCAAACATCAGAAAAAAAAGTGGGGGCAGCATAAGAGGCAGATCCTACTCTCCTACACTCCCATATCAATTCCATTGCAAAGTCTGCTCGATACCAACTGCGCCTTCTTTGGGGGGTTTGTCGCTTCTTCCCGGAGCGAGACCGTAAAACCCCAATCGCTGGTTCTCTCCAGACTGGACTACTGCAATTTTCTTCTTACTGGCCACCGCAAATCCCACCTGTCCCCCCTTAAATCTGTTCTCCATTCAGCAGCTCGTTTCATATATGGGGGCCAAAAGGAGCGACCACATCACACCCATTTTATCCACCCTCCGTTGGCTTCCAATCGAGGCAAGATCCATCTACAAGACGGCCTGTATCACCCACAAAGCCTTGCACTCCTCCTCCCCTCACTACCTGGCGAATAAACTGAAACTCTGGAGGCCCTAGACCATCACGTAATGCTGAAAATCTATTGCTTGAACCTCCCACTTTCAAAAAGGAAAGATCGATGGCCCAATCCTTTTCAGGCAACGCGGTGAGAATCTGGAACTCACTTCCGCCTCAGCTCCGGACCACCACCTCTTCCCAGGCCTTCAAAACTGACCTCAAAGCTCTCCTCCTTCAAAGACACTTCCAAATTTAATTCACGCCCTCCATTATCTGAAGGAAGTCCTTCCATTATAGGAAATTCTGTTCTCCATGACTATAGAAGTGCCTTCCCAGTGTGTTCTTGTGGTTTGAGTGTCTGCCATTTAATGCAGTATTTTACCTCTACTTGTATTTTGTGCTCTTTTGTAACATGCACACGTCACCTTTCCTTTTGCAATGTATCGTTTGCTACCTCTTGTATTTTGTTTGCTTTTGATACATGCACAACGGCCACCACTGCCTCATGTAACGTAACGTTTGCTCTTGTGTTCTGAGTGTCTGCCATTTATTGCAGTATTTTACCTCTACTTGTACTTTGTACTCTTTTGTAACATGCACACGTCACTTTTCCTCTTGTAACGTATCGTTTGCTACCTCTTCTATTTTGTTTGCTTTTGATACATGCACAATTGCCACCATTGCCTCATGTAACGTAACGTTTGCTTTTGTAACATGCTCACTTGTAATAGTGCCAATATCGGCAACAGTTATCACAACACACATAAGTACATAAATAAAAACACACGACACTGAATGTAAGTGGAGAAATATTGCTGCAGGTTTATTAGCATAAGCAATATGCAAACATGGTGGGTTATCTTACGGGCGATCCCAGGGCAGGCCAGCCCCTATGCCGCCTGCCCGTCTGATAAGCCTAGAGTCACCATGGCAACGCCAATTGGTGTATACCTAATGTTGGGAGGGTCCCCCCCTCCCACCCGTGGACCACCAGTCCACTTGCTTCACACTCCCCCCCCGTGATGGGTGGGCGGAGCATACATGGCAGCCCCCGGTTGCTCAGACCCACAACCGCCTGTCAGATAGCGGGGCGCCGTCGGTCTTCCAGTGGACACGCTAAACATCCCTGGGTATCCTGGCTTAGCACCACGCGGTGCTGCTGCATGCTATACCCCTTGGTATGTGCAGACCCTGGATCGCCCTGTAACTCCTCCTGCAACACAAAGTGAGAATTGTTAGAAAACCTGGCCCCCCCTTTGTCCCTCCGGACGCCGGGTAAGCGGATGGGCGGGCAAGGCGAACGAGCGGACAAGAGGGCGAGGAGGGGGCGGAGACAGAATATGTACCCCCCTGGCTCCTCCCCGCCGGAAGCAGCTATCTGCTGGGGTCTCCCTTGGTCTATCCCAGGGACACGACCTCCCACCCCTGTGCCTTCCTGTGGCACTAAGGCGGCCGCCCTCAAAGGGGCGGGCCGCTGCGCAACCCCCCCCCCGGGCAGCCTTACATAGTGCCAATATCGGCAACAGTTATCACAACACACATAAGTACATAAATAAAAACACACAACACTGAATGTAAGTGGAGAAATATTGCTGCAGGTTTATTAGCATAAGCAATATGCAAACATGGTGGGTTATCTTACGGGCGATCCCAGGGCAGGCCAGCCCCTATGCCGCCTGCCCGTCTGATAAGCCTAGAGTCACCATGGCAACGCCAATTGGTGTATACCTAATGTTGGGAGGGTCCCCCCCTCCCACCCGTGGACCACCAGTCCACTTGCTTCACACGCCCCCCCCGTGATGGGTGGGCGGAGCATACATGGCAGCCCCCGGTTGCTCAGACCCACAACCGCCTGTCGGATAGCGGGGCGCCGTCGGTCTTCCAGTGGACACGCAAAACATGCCTGGGTATCCTGGCTTAGCACCACGCGGTGCTGCTGCATGCTATACCCCTTGGTATGTGCAGACCCTGGATCGCCCTGTAACTCCTCCACAGCCTTGGGAGTGGCCACCGTCACTACCAGGGCCCCCCACCAAAGTCCCCTATTATTCGCAACCCGCAGCTGCCAGTGCTTCCCCTAGATCCAGTAAAAACAACTCCATGCCTAGATCCGAGAGGTGAACCCCATCGCCTTTCAGACATCCCGTTGATTTGGCGTGCAGAAGGCCATGCCTGATGAAGCCAAAGCCTCTTTGCTCAGTGAACTTGCGCATGGCGCTGTTAACTTTTCTTCTAGACACCTCGATGGCGTCGCCTGAGCGAGCACCATGCCAAATCGCGCGTGGTGTCATCTCAGACCACCACAGTTCACACGGCCCCAACAGCACGCTCAACTTGCAGAAAGTATCCCTCATGTCTTGTAGCAAAGCTCTCCTTCCTAGTGATGTGAGGTCATTCCCCCCCAGGTGAACCACCAAGAGGTTGGGCGGGAGCCACCCTCCCCGGAGTCTCTGCTTCACTTTCCGTAACAGATCGCACCAGCGCAAGCCTGGAAAACCCAACCACGTGATGTCCGTGTTGGCAAAGCCATTCTGCCACTCTCTTGCCTCCGCCCAATGTGCCAGTCTTGCAATAATTGAGTGACCAATTACCCACACCTTCATACCTAATAAAGAGAAAATTGGTTTTGAGTATATGTTTATTAGCGGAAAACATCAGCACATCTACAGTCAAGGTATACGTCAATCAGGAGCCAGCGAAAAAGGGGGGGGGGGGCCTGAAAGGATTGTAGGTCCCGAATGAATAGACAGCCCAACCAATGTGTCCCACTGCCCCCACGGCCACTCCTAGGGCCGAATGTATCGCTTGAAGCAATGCGATTGCCAGCGCCCCACCTTCATGATACCTTCTGCGGGCAGTCCTGCCAGGAACGCTGTGGTGGCCGCGCCTATGCGGAACGAATGGCTGCTGAATTTTTTGTCCCTAACCTCATGGCCAGACAGCCTTAGGCAGGCCTTGAGGATGTGGTCCACTTGAAATCTGGTGACCGGGAGGCCATCCGGATGCACCAGCAGGTAACCCGCCCCCCGCGGGCGAAGCGGCAGGTAGGTTCTGACCCAAGCTACCGGGCAATATCTCTCATCCCCCAAGCTGTGTAGCACAAATAACCTCCCCCGCCCCAGCTGGTCAGTTTTGGACTGTCTCATGACTATTTTCAGGCACCCCGGCTCCAGTTCTACATCTTTTACGTTCAAGGCCACCCCCGAGGAGTCAGATTTTGAGCGAGCCACTAGTTCCCCGATCCTAAAGGCGCCAAAGAAGGCTAGGGAAAAACAGGCCGAGAACAGTGTAGCTTCATATCCTGAGTGGGTGACCCTACCCATACAGTCTAACATCCCTTGTAACAGTGAGAAACTAATGGGGGACCTGGGATCAGGGAATCGTGGAACCAGTTTGGCCCACCCTCGCAAGGCTGCTTTGATCACAAAGGCCTTGGTGGGATCAGACTGACCCCTAAGTTTGGCGTGGTGGCTGATGGCAGCGAGGTGACCCGTTATCCAGGAATGTGTTTTGCCCTCCCCTCTGGCCCACAGCAAGAATTGTTGGACTCTCAGTTCCAGGGCCACCTGATCCTCCTCCCAGCCCCCTGTAATTGCACAGAAAAGAGTGACACAGCTCCAGTAGCGCTTCGCAGTTCTGGGGGCTAAGGACCGCTCTCCCAGCTCCCTCATCCGTGGTCCCACTTCAGCAGCCGCCACAAGTGCGGCGGGAAAGGAGTCCCCTCTTGACGTGCGCTCGGCCAGGCCTCCCGGAAGCGGTGCCACTGGAAACGAGACAAAGAGTCAGCGGCAACATTAGAAATCCCTTGAATGTGCCTGGCCCTGCACTCTACGTTGTTAAATAGGCAGGCCCTGACAAGCTCTCGCAGTAGGCACAGGACTAGGGGGCAGCTGGCAGACTGGGAGTTGATAAAAAAATAAACCCCCCCCCGCGTGCGTGAACCCGCCCCTGACACGACAGCCAAAGAAAGAGAGGAGGGGGGGTGAAAATCCACATGTCGCAAAGTGGCGAAGCGACCACGCGCCTGCCAACTTGCGCCAGACGAGCACTGACGCACCTATCTCGACGAAGAAACAATACACCCAACTAACGAGTCTGGTGGAATGCCGTCAGGCCTGGGCCCACGCGCGAGAGTTCCAAAGTGCATCACACCAAAGAGCAAACACTGGACAGTGGGCCGCGCAGGCACTACCACTCGACAGCAAGAATGCGCATACAAGTCCAAATAGGACCTGCAACAATTCCCTCAACAAGCTGCCTGGTCACGTGACCCCAGACTGGGCTAGAGGCCCGCACCCGCCACATCTCGGGCATCAAGGCGCACACAATTATTCCAAAGCAAAACTCAACATACACAGGAGGAGCATACACAGGACAACAGCTTGGGTTTAGCTTTAAAACGGGTTGCCCGCTCCATCGTCCCTCGGTCTGCAGCAAGTCCCGTGAGCGCAGGTCTTGTGCGCTCAAAATTACCGTTTAAAACACTTTTTTCCCCGGTCATAAATGAAGCACATTAGCTCTTAGGGGAGGAAAAAGCTTAAGTGATTCGCCCAGAATCACAGGATGTGAACGCGTCCCCGAGGCTCAGAACCCCCGGTATCCTGCACCAGAATCGGCAAACTAGCCGCCAGACCACAAATTGTGTGTGCGCCTTTAAGACCGTAATTGAGACTGAAAGCCGTTACTTGGTAAGTGCGAGCTTGAACTTCTGTGGCTGCGTGAGTCTTTTCAGCGTGCACGCGTCGCTTCAGCAGTCGCAAGCCTCTCCAAGCGAACAGTTGGAGTCTCCGACCGCCCCTTAGGCCACCAAGCGTCTGTCGGGATTAGCCCGGAACACAGGCCTAGTCCGCCACAACACCTTTCCCGCCGAAGTAAGGGACCTAACTCCCCCGGGACGGCCAGCGACAAAACTATCCCCGGACATGGCCACGGAGAAGGGGGGGGGGGGGGGACTCTTCTACACTGAGCCCGCCCCAACCGAAAGTGAACCTTCCCTGGCCGGGAACCAAAACCGGAACACCAGGGAGCGTGGCAGCACTGGTAACGGCAGTGGTGGCGGCCTGGGGCTTCTCCGGGTCTTAACCCCACCGTGGCGAAACCCCCCCCCCCGAGCCCACCCGCGGCGTACTCCGGGCAGGAGACTTGGTCGTGTTGGCAGGGGGGGCTGCGTCGGGGGTTGCAAGAGTGTCGGGCAGGTGAACGGAGTGAATACAGAGGACCCAGTAGCCTCGCGATGAAGGGTCAGTTGGGCCCACTCCCCACAAACCAGGCCTCCTATGCATCGATGGAATCTAGACGCACACCACCAGTGTGAGACACGGACCGCGTCTCCACCCTGCTGCCCCCTTAGTCCCCCCACAACCACGCAACACCGACAGCACCCCGCGCACGCCCCCCCCCCCCCCCCCCCCGCCCGTGGTACACCGACCACAGGGCCCCGTCTCCTGGTACTGCCCAGGGACAGGGCCGGGGCGAGAGGAAGGTCACCGGCAACTCACCGCGCAAACTTGTAGCAGGCTGAGCGCGCACACGATGATTCTGCGACGACGAACTGCGACCTCGGACCAAGGCGAACGAGCGGACAAGGAGGGGGCGGAGACAGAATATGTACCCCCCTGGCTCCTCCCCGCCGGAAGCAGCTATCTGCTGGGGTCTCCCTTGGTCTATCCCAGGGACACGACCTCCCGCGGCCGCCCTCAAAGGGGCGGGCCGCTGCGCAACCCCCCCCCCCCCCCCCGGCAGCCTTACATTTTCTCCTCATGTATCATTACTGTTCCTATTGTGAAGCGCTCTGACACCTTCGGGTAAAGTCCGCGCTATATAAAAACGCATTAAAAAAAAAAGAAAAGATGCTTGAGCCCAGCGGGGGGCCGGACCTGGCACGGATCCACCTGCCCCTTCGGCCATCACCAGCTCGGGATCCCTCCAGGCCCAAGATCACCGCCGTGAGTGCAGCCGCGCCTGGAGGCCTGGCTGAACGAGGGCCGCAGGAACCCCAGCGATGGCGAGAAGATCAATGCTCTGTACATCTCTTCCTAATGTGTAACCTTGAGTGAATTTGCCACTTGTATATGTGTAACTCTAACCGCTGGTATCTGTAGTAGACGTGTGCACTCACTAGCATTCGTATGTGAGTTTAGAGTTTATTTGTTTCGTGTACTTTATGTTGTTCGTGTACTCTGAACTCCTTATGGAATATAACTGGTTCTATTGTAAAGCGCTCTGACGCATTTGGGTAAAGTTTGCGCTATATAATAATGCATAAAGAAATACATTGCCTGCAATGTCTGTTCTAATGTACTTCGCTCTTTTGTAAAGCGCTCTGACACCTCTGGGTAAAGTACGTGCTATGTACACTTCAAAATAAATAAATATGCTCTGGGGCGCGACCTCTGGTGAGCAGTGTCTCCCTTATGAGTGCGCGCTGTGCTGTCTCCAGTGAGTAGTGTCTCTCCTGTGAGTGCTCTGTGTTGCTGTCTCTGATGAGTAGTCTCCATCCTCTGACGAGTGTGTTGCTGTCTCTGGTGAGTAGTGTCTCCTCTGTGAGTCAGCTCTGTTCCTACCTCTGGTGAGTAGTGCCCCCCCTGTGAGTGAGCTCTGTTCCTACCTCTGGTGAGTAGTATCCATCCTCTGAATGAGGTCCATGGGAGCTCCCTCTCTGCGCCTGCGCACTGAAGCTGTGCAGTCCCGGCTCGGAGTGAACTTGAGGAAGAAGTCCCCCTGCTCGGCTCCTCTCAGGCACCTCTTCCTCCCACGGTCGCTGCCCCCCCCCCCCGCACCCCCAGACTGCAGAGGAACAGGGGCTGGAGAGAGGTGCAGCCGGGACTTCGTGGGACATGTCTTGGAAGGGGTCAGAAGAGGTGAGTGTGTCAGTGGTGAGCCTGGGATGTGAGGAGTCAGTGTCAGTGGTGAGCATGGGATGAGGAGTCAGTGTCAGTGGTGAGTCTGGGAGGAGGAGTCAGTGTCAGTGGTGAGTCTGGGAGGAGGAGTCAGTGTCAGGGGTGAGCCTGGGATGTGAGGAGTCAGTGTCAGGGGTGAGTCTGTGATGGGAGGAGTCAGTGTCAGGGATGAGCCTGGGATGTGATGAGTCAGTGTCAGGGGTGAGCCTGGGATGTGATGAGTCAGTGTCAGGGGTGAGTCTGTGATGGGAGGAGTCAGTGTCAGGGATGAGCCTGGGATGTGATGAGTCAGTGTCAGTGGTGAGTCTGCGATGGGAGGAGTCAGTGTCAGGGATGAGCCTGGGATGTGATGAGTCAGTGTCAGGGGTGAGCCTGGGATGTGAGGAGTAAGTCTCAGTGGTGAGTCCAGGATGAGGAGTCAGTGTCAGTGGTGCCTGGGATGGGAGGAGTCGGTGTCAGGGATGAGCCTGGGATGAGGAGTCTGTGTCAGTGCTGATCTTGGGATGTGAGGAGTTAGTGTCAGTGGTGAGTCTGGGATGTGAGGAGACAGTGGTGAATCTGGGATATGAGGAGTCAGTGTCAGTGGTGAGCCTTGGATGTGATTAGTCAGTGTCAGGGGTAAATCTGGGATGTGAGGAGTCAGTGTCAGTAGTGAGCCTTGTATGTGAGGAGTCAGTGTCAGGGGTGAGCCTGGGATGTGAGGAGTTAATGTCAGTGGTGAGCCTGGGATGTGAGGAGTCGGTGTCAGTGGCGGGCCTAGGATGTGAGGAGTCAGTCTCAGTGGTGAGTCTGGGAGGAGGAGTCAGTGTCAGTGGTGAGCCTGGGATGTGAGGAGTCAGTGTCAGGGGTGACCCTGGGATGTGAGGAGTCGGTGTCAGTGGTGGGCTTGGGACGTGAGGAATTGGTGTCAGTGGTTAGCCTGGGATGTGGGGAGTCAGTGGTGAGCCTGGGATGTGAGGAGTCAGTGGTGAGCCTGGGATGTGAGGAGTCAGTGGTGAGCCTGGGATGTGAGGAGTCAGTGGTGAGCCTGGGATGAGGAGTCAGTGGTGGGCCTAGGGTGTGAGGAGTCAGTGTCAGTGGTGAGCCTGTGAGGGGAGGAGTCGGTGTCTGTGGTGAGCCTGGTATGAGGAGTTAGTGTCAGTGCTGATCTTGGGATGTGAGGAGTTAGTGTCAGTGGTGAGTCTGGGATGTGAGGAGTCAGTGGTGAATCTGGGACATAAAGAGTCAGTGTCAGTGGTGAGTATGGGACGTGAGGAGTCAGTGTCCATTGTGAGTCTGGAATGTGAGGACTCAGTGGTGGGCCTGTGATGAGAGGAGTCAGTGTCAGTGGTGGGCCTGGGACGTGAGGAGTCAGTGTCAGTGGTGAGCATGGGCTGAGGAGTCAGTGTCAGTGGTGGGCCTGGGACGTGAGGAGTCAGTGTCAGTGGTGAGCATGGGCTGAGGAGTCAGTGTCAGTGGTGAGTCTGGGAGGAGGAGTCAGTGTCAATGGTGAGTCTGCGATGGGAGGAGTCAGTGTCAGGGGTGAGTCTGGGATGTGAGGAGTCAGTGTCAGGGGTGAGCCTGGGATGTAAGGAGTCAGTTTAAGTGGTGAGCCTGGGATGTGAAGAGTCAGTTCAGTTCAGTCATTCTTTATTCGGTGGTTAAAAACCATCATAAAAGAGTACACATTATATACAGTTAAAAAGTATTAAATCATCATGCAAGAACATTGACTGAATCAGTATACATAAAAAAATTCATTATTCACAGCGAATCCACTTTGGTAGCTTAATGGGAATAGCGGGTGGGGAGGCCTGCCAAGTTCACAAATGATTCTAACCTCTGGTTACCCTTAATCTTAGTGCAAATTTCAAGAAACTTATGACAGAACACAGTGTTAACGGGTCACTAGCCCTTTGTAGGAAGGTAAATGCATCTTTGGCTTGAGTAAACCTGGCCTTTTTAAAAATTTCCTTTAAAAATCTACGTCTTGGTGTTGCATAAAAAGGACATAGGAGTACAAAGTGAAGTGTGTCCTGCGGAGACCTATTGTCGCAGCCGCAGGCACCCTTCTGCTCAATTGAATGACTAAAGCCAGCTGGGTCAGCTAACAAATATGATAAAAAATTGAGCCTAAAACGTGACATTAAAAACCTTTCTTGGGCATTATACATAACACAAAGGTACGGTTCCATCCCTTCAGTGGTTTCAAGCCTGCTGTAAGCACTCACTGATCGTTTGGCCCCTTCCACTGTGGTTCTGACAGACGATCTGTGGTCCAGGAAAATTCTCTTGAGTTTAAGCTTATCCTGTGGTGTGATCACTGAAGGGTTTGAGTAAAACTCCTTACAGCTTAAGACTTAGGTGGGCGAAATTAGACGGGGAAAGATTTTACCGGTCCCTAATGGAAAAAGGTAAATCACTCATTGATGAGTGCTTAGATCTCTCTGTTGTAGGGGCTCGACTAACTAACACATTTGGCCAAAGAACTAGCCTGGTGGAGGGGCTATTGTGGACCAAGGCCCCAAAGAAAACCAACTCGAATACACCGAGATGGTTCGATGGGGACTGCACACGAGCCTTGAGGGAGCTAAAAAAAGCCCTTAGCAGTAAACCTAGGGACACAGCAAAAGTCACCACGTGTAGACTAAAATATAGGAAGGAACTGAAGAGAAGGAAAGCAGCACTGCAGGGGGAAGCGTGGGCGGCCTTGAGGGAGGCCTCCGAAAAAAGGGATATCACAGAATTCTGGAGATTAATAAATACCCCTTGTTTTCAAGATAACAACGCCCCTGAGATTTTCACAAACATCTTGCCGGAGCAGTGGACAGCCCACTTTGAGGGCCTGTACAACCATGGGGTGGAAGACCGGACAGAGGAGATGGGGGTGGTTACTCAGGGACAGGTACTGGAGTTTACCTTAGAAAAAATTGTTATGGGCATTGAGGGACTAACTAAAAATAAAGCCCCGGGCCCAGATGGGACCCCACCGGACTTGTTTCTGAGTAATGTGGAGTTATGGGCTCCCATTTTAACCAGAGTCATAAATGCGGCCATTAGGGTTGGTCTGCCCCGTTCCTGGTCGTTGGCTATTATAGTACCTATTTTTAAAAAGGGAAACAGAGATAACCCCCAATGTTATCGTCCAATCTCTCTGATAGACGTTACAGCTAAAATCCTAGGAAGTGCAATACTGAATCGCCTGACTGAATGGGCCGAGGATTACAATATCATCTCGGATGTTCAGTACGGTTTTAGGATCGGAAGGTCTACCAGTGACCAATGCTTGAACCTCTATATGTTGGTCGCAAAGTATATTAAAACCAGCAACGAAGCCATTTACCTGGGGTTCATGGACTTGGCTGCTGCATTCGACCACGTTAATAGGAACAAGCTTTGGGCTATGATGAATCACCTGGGAATTGATCCAGGTTTAATCTGTACTCTGAGGGAACTGCACAGAGAGACCTCTGCCAGAGTACGCTACAATAAGGAAGGGGGGTTGACTGATTCTTTTAGATGCACAAGTGGTGTGAGGCAGGGCTGCATACTTGCCCCTTTCTTATTCTCGTTATACATCAACAATTTAGAACAGTCCCTGTCTAACTTAAAAACAGATTGCCCAAGGGTGGGGACACGCAATATCCCGGTGCTACTGTACGCAGACGATGCGGTTCTCTTGGCGCGAACCCCTAAAAGCTTGCAGATTCTAATTGATGGGTTTGTTAAATTCATGGACGTGCTAGATCTGTCTGTCAATTTAAAAAAATCTTGTGTAATGACGGCAGGTCACACACCACGGACCAGCTTCCCATATAGAATTGGAAATCACACACTAGAAAGGGTGCAATCTTTCTCGTACCTAGGCTTGCTCTTTGATGAGTCACTGAAATTTACCCCTTTGGTACAGGAAAGGTGTGGTAAATTGGTGGCCTCAACTGGAGCCATAGCGGGTTACGGGAGGAGAGTTGGCCGTTGGTGTCCGGAACAAACAATGAACCTTTATGGCTCAATGTGTTGTTCCAAAGCCATGTACGGCTCAGAAGTGTGGGGTTTTATAAATCTTGACTCACTGCAAAGGGAGGAAAACAATTTTTTTCGTTCAATACTGAAAGTTCCTAATTGCACCCCAGCTGTCATAGTACACAGAGAATTAGGAAGACCTTACATAGAGGATATGATAAAATTTAGACCAATTCTGGCCTGGCTCAAAATTTGGACAAACCCTGAAGCTGCGTTGAGTAGGCAGATCCTAAAAGATTGCCTTGGAAGAGATTTTGGTCCGTCACTCTCTCGGTAATGCCCCCAGCTGAATTGGTCTTTTGTTTCGCCAGGTACAAAAACTCAATTATCAAGGGATTGTGGTCACTGAAAGGGCTCCACTCAATTCCTACTTCAGTGATCTGGTTCTTTAAGCACCTGGAAGCAAGAATATAATCTATGTAGGAAGAACACCCTCTACCTTTAAAAGTGGGAGGGAGTGTGCCATCTGGCCCCAGTGGTATCATGTCAACCGTGTGTTCCAGGTCATAAGATTGAAGGAGCTTGCCCAGGTCTGTACCACTCGATGAGTGAATAAAATGAGGGCCTTTTTTCACTGGGCATTGTGACCAATTCACATTAATCGGAAACAACAGGGGGCATAAGTGGCAGTTCAAATCACCCACTACTAATATCAGTGAGGCCTGGGCCCCGTTAACAGGCGCAAGCTCTTGGCTCAGTCTAGAATCTAATTCACCCAGAATGGGAATATCATCTCCGGGAAGACCTGTGTTTTACACATTAAACAACACGAGCCATAACCCTTTACTCCTAAACCTCAGAGCCTGGATGTTCCATGAGAACCAGTCCACACTGGTCCATTTGCCTTGTATATTTAAATCTGCATACATGGACAATCCTCCCTTGGCTCTACCTGAAGTGGTTTTCTGTGCTGGGATGAAAAAACATTTATACCCAGCCATGTGAAAGTGGGTGTTGCCCGTTACCCAGGTTTCTTGTAAGCAAATTATGTGGAAATGGGCCATGTACTGCCGCCAGTCCTCATTGTCAAATTTGCTTGCAAGACCAGCTATGTTCCAGGAAATAGTTCTCAGTCCCTCTTCCGCTATGTTAACTTTCCCTGGCCCAGTCATACCTTGAGAGATATTAACCAACCCATCTTGGTTCCTAGCGTGTGGCCTCTGCGGTTCCCTACCCTGCAATATTGAAACTGGGGCTATAGATCCTGTTCCTAAGATTACTTGCAGTCGTCCCTTAGCGATGGAGTTAGAGGCTTCCGGAGTCTTTACTAGGCTCCTGCACCTGCGCTCCCCTAATGTTGACTGTCTATCCTATTTGACCAAGGAGTGTGTGAGTGGTGTCCCCCCTCTGTTTTTCGGGCCTCCCCCAATCAATGCATCCCGGTCAAGATTCTTATATTCTCTATCGGCCTGCTTTTCCGGGGTATATGGGGCGATTAGTCAATCAGTCTTCTCTAGAGACCTTAGTGGGCTGAACCTATTTACCCAGCATGGGTGTCCCCCTTCCCATATCCCTGCCGTTCCTCGTGTGCAATTTGGGGTCCTGTTTGAGTACAAATTTAGTCCCTCCCAACTTCTCCAGGTGTTGTACTGTCCCTCATGTGTTTCATGCTGCCTTGGGTAAAAATAATTAAGTGACAGAGGCCTTATACCGCTCACACGACTAAGTGTCCCCTGTCTGAGGATATGCTCAACAACCCCCCTATACCTAAAATTAGCAATAATACAATTACCTACAATGTTTTTGGGTCTGATTCCTAGCCAGTTCACTCTTCTAACCAAAAGGATTTCCCCATCTTGGTTATCTGCTAATGGTCTATTTTGGGTCAACCAGTGAATGAGTTTATTTTTTAACTCCTGATGTGTTTCTCTCTGCTCATGTTTTAATTCAGGGACCCCAGCAAAAACTACCACCAACGGGCATGACTCAGGTGGTAAATTTACAATAAGTAGAGCCTTGGTAGGGTTTATTGTGGTAGCCCTCTCTACATTGTGTACTGTTCTTGCATTGGGATCAGCAGATATTTGGGATCGCTTATCCGGTTGTTGCACACCTGGACCATTAAATGTGTGTAATCCTCTATCAATTGGGTTAGTGAGCTTGTCCACTTGTAACTGAGGAACCGGGACTTTGTGGGTCTGTATAGGTTTTGATTGTGCGTCCCCTGTATTACTGATGTTCCTCTCCTTTTGGGGCACTAGGTTAGTATCTGAGGTACTAATCGAATTACTTGATTCCCCTACTAGGGTACCTTTTTTCTCCCTATTTTTTAATTCACTCAGGATTTTATCCAACCTGCTTGCCAGCGGCTTCATCTGATTTACAATAAATGTTTCTAAGTGAGCTTGTAAATCTGACATAATTTGGGTCAACCATATTGGTGGGTCTACTTGATAAGATGTCTGTACTGCTCGCTCTACCCCAGTGTTGTTTCTACTCACAGGGTGGGAGGAACTCACTATGCTATTTTTAGTCCTTCGCTTCTTTAGGCAGCCTTTCTTCTTTCTTTGTATTGTGACGCTTTTGGCTGCGACTAAGTCCTCCCTTTTCCTTATGGTGGTCTGTTGGGCACACTGGATATCCTGCTCGCTAGGCTCTGAGGGGCTGGGCGATGTGATTAACTCAACCTCCTGGTCCTGATCTTGGGTAGCGACAAGTGGGTCAAATACTGGAGTTAGGGACAGACGTCTCTCTGTACGCTCGATTTCGCTGGACACAACCCCTAGCGCTCTTTTGAGCATACGATCAATAGCTGTAGGCTGCATAATTACAGGGAAAGGTGAACTAGTGTCAGCTTTATGCGCCTGGGGAACAGAGGGAGTGTTGAGCTTTGCTCTTGTCGAGCGTGTGACCGTTTTGCCTGTCATACTCCCAACAACAGTTAGTCACTGCCCTTGAGAGTATCGTAATGGTACTTATTCACCCCACGCTAGTCCTGACCTTCACTACACCCAGCCTGGAATAGATGCAGTTTTATCCCCTCCTCCCCTATCACGGCATGCGCATAATACTATACTGGCAAAATGCCGTAAAAAATGGCAGAGTCTCACAATGAAGAGATATGTGTTCGTTTTTACAGTCCTAATTCAAACAGTCATGACTCACTGTCAGTTCTCCAGATGTGGTAACCAAGAGGGGTGGCCCAGCCCGGCCTCCTCCGGCCCGCCCTCTGCCCGGGCACAGCCCGGCGCGTCCCGCGCGCGTCCTCGCGAGAGCAGGGGCTGACACCGGCTTTAAGCGCCTCCTGGCGCGCTTCTGTGCGTGGTCAGGGGGCGTTACCAAGCCCGGCCCCCGGAGAGAGATGCAGCTGGGAGAGGCAGCGGCAGCACCAGCCACACGCCGCCAACAAACACGAGTCACCCACCAGTGTAGCACTGACACCGGCTTTAAGCGCCTCCTGGCGTGCTTCTGTGCGTGGTCAGGGGGCGTTACCAAGCCCGGCCCCCGGAGAGAGATGCAGCTGGGAGAGGCAGCGGCAGCACCAGCCACACGCCGCCAACAAACACGAGTCACCCACCAGTGTAGCACTGACACCGGCTTTAAGCGCCTCCTGGCGCGCTTCTGTGCGTGGTCAGGGGGCGTTACCAAGCCCGGCCCCCGGAGAGAGATGCAGCTGGGAGAGGCAGCGGCAGCACCAGCCACACGCCGCCAACAAACACGAGTCACCCACCAGTGTAGCACTGACACCGGCTTTAAGCGCCTCCTGGCGCGCTTCTGTGCGTGGTCAGGGGGCGTTACCAAGCCCGGCCCCCGGAGAGAGATGCAGCTGGGAGAGGCAGCGGCAGCACCAGCCACACGCCGCCAACAAACACGAGTCACCCACCAGTGTAGCACTGACACCGGCTTTAAGCGTCTCCTGGCGCGCTTCTGTGCGTGGTCAGGGGGCGTTACCAAGCCCGGCCCCCGGAGAGAGATGCAGCTGGGAGAGGCAGCGGCAGCACCAGCCACACGCCGCCAACAAACACGAGTCACCCACCAGTGTAGCACTGACACCGGCTTTAAGCGCCTCCTGGCACGCTTCTGTGCGTGGTCAGGGGGCGTTACCAAGCCCGGCCCCCGGAGAAAGATGCAGCTGGGAGAGGCAGCGGCAGCACCAGCCACACGCCACCAACAAACACGAGTCACTGAAGAGTCAGTGTCAGGGGTGAGCCTGGGAGGAGGAGTCAGTGTCAGTGGTGAGCCTGGGATGTGAGGAGTTAGTGTCAGTGGTGAGTCTGGGAGGAGGAGTCAGTGTCAATGGTGAGTCTGTGATGGGAAGTGTAAGTGTCAGGGGTGAGCCTGGGATGTGAGGAGTCAGTGTCAGGGGTGAGCCTGGGATGTGAGGAGTAAGTCTCAGTGGTGAGTCCAGGATGAGGAGTCAGTGTCAGTGGTGAGTCCAGGATGAGGAGTCAGTGTCAGTGGTGAGTCTGGGATGTGAGAAGTTAGTGTCAGTGGTGAGCCTGGGACAGGGAGTCAGTGGTGAGTCTGGGAGCAGGAGTCAGTGTCAGGGGTCAGCCTGGGATGAGGAGTCAATGTCAGTGATAAGTCTGGGATGTGGTGCGCTGGCGGCGCTTGCCGCTTTCGCCGCTCGGCCGGGCGGCGTTGTTTAAGATGATGTCGTTGCCACGTTTCTTATACGCTCTCCAGAACACCGTGGACCCAGTCCCGGCGTGCTACTTCCGTGAGGTGGAGAGTTTACAGCGCCGCCTGTTCTGGGACGGGAGGCCGCGCATTGCCCTGTCGAAGTTGACGCTCCCATGGTATGACGGGGGGATTGCCCTCCCGGACATTAAACGGTATTACTGGGCCTCCCAGCTAGCTGCAATTAACCATGGCCTCTATGGGCCCGCCTTGAACCCGGCGTTTGAGATGGACAAGATGCTACTGCCCGGTGGCGACTACAATCGAGCGCTCTACTCTGGCGCGCCCGACGATCGCTTGACGGGACCTACGCGTGTCATGGTCAGAGTATGGCATGCGGCTAATGCAGCTATGGGGTGGAAGGACCGTTTGACCCGGGCGTCACCGCTGTATGCGTCTGAGAAGTTGGGCTCTCTCTGGACCTCGAAGGGCTTCGCGAAATGGGACATGATAGGTATCAGTAAAGTGGGGGATCTCTGGTCGAGGGGAGGATTTAAAACATTCGAGATGCTGCAGACGGAGTTTCAGTTGCAGGGTAGTGAATACTTTCGATACCTGCAGATCCGTCATGCACTGGGCTCCGTCTTCCCAGACGTCGCCTCCATCCCGGAGTCTTCCCCCCTGGAGGATAGAGTGCTAGATGGCCACGTCCCAGACAGTACGATCTCCCTTATTTATAAAAAACTGATTAATGATCGATCGGGCTTGCTGATTGGCCTTCGCGAGGCTTGGGTTGCCGACGGTCTGGAATTGGACGATGAGGACTGGATCTCCGCTGTGGCCTCTCCGAAGGAAGTGGCTATACCGGCTCGCCTTCGCTTCGTCCAGCTCAAGATCCTCCACCGGGTCTACATGACGGGGCCAAGGCTTCAGCGCATGGGCTACTCTGTGGACGGATTGTGTAAGCATGGTTGTGGTGCCGTGGCGACCTTCCTGCATATTTTATGGGAATGCCCGAGGGTGGAGCGATTCTGGCGCGGTGTGCACGAGGTCCTGCGAGTGGTTACGCGTGTTGCGCTGCTGCCGGAAGCGAGGAGATGCCTGTTGAATGTGTGGGAACCAACTGACTACTCGGCTCCGCAAACGTGGTGGGTGACTCTGGGATATATGATTGCTAAGCGTGACATTGCGCAACTGTGGGGATCCCAGAACCCCCCGACGGTGTCGGCCTGGAAAGAGCACATGGACTGGTGCATGTTTCGAGAAAAGGTGGTGTATGTGGCGAGGGGTAAGCCTGCGAAATGGGTGAAAGTGTGGGGCCCCTGGAACGCCTACCGTGGGAGTATTTGCGCGCCACCATTGCTGCCTGCTGCCTCACCAGCCCCGTCCCCTTAGCTGACCCCTTCCCCTAGCCCCGGGCACAGGGTTCCCCCAGTCCTCGTTCTGTTTCCCTTCCCCTCTTTGGACTCCTCTAATAGTTGGGGTTCCCCATTGGGGAGCACGTGCTGCTACTTTCGACTGTAGGGTGGCCTTGTGGGTGTTGTTTTCTTGTTGTTTGTATAAAATGAAACCGCACTGTGACGTATTATGGCTGTGGCCCATGATGTTGATGACTCCTGCTTATGCTCCTTTGTAACGCCAAGGGTTCTATGAACGTATGCCATATTTTTCTGCCATTCCTAGCGGCCGGCCGGAAGGTTGTGGGCCCATATTTGTATATTCTTGAGATTTGTAATAAACGGTTTCAAAAAAAAAAAAAAAAAAAAAGTCTGGGATGTGAGGAGTTAATGTCAGTGGTGAGCCTGGGATGTGAGGAATTGGTGTCAGCGGTGAGCCTGGGATGTGAGGAGTCAGTGGTGGGCCTCTGGTGTGAGGAGTCATTGTCAATGGTGAGCCTGTGATGGGAGTAGTCAGTGTCTGTGGTGAGCCTGGTATGAGGAGTTAGTGTCAGTGCTGATTTTGGGATGTGAGGAGTTAGTGTCAGTGGTGAGTCTGGGATGTGAGGAGTCAGTGTCAGTGGTGAATCTGGGATGTGAGGAGTCAGTGTCAGCGGTGAGTATGGGACATGAGGAGTCAGTGTCAGTGGTGAGTCTGGGATGGGAGGAGTCAGTGGTGAGTATGGGAAGTGAGGAGTCAGTGTCCGTTGTGAGTCTGGGATGTGAGGTCTCAGTGTCAGTGGTGAGCCTGGGATGAGGACCCTCGACTTCTTGCAAATTTCCATTTAATCTCCCATATCTAGCTAAATTACTAGAGTCTGCTGCGTCTTCACAACTCTAGCCTTTGATGGGAAAAAACACCCACCGTCCCATCCCGTTCCAGTTATCTTTCTGTCCAGAGAGAAGCATAGAACTGATTCGGCGGTGACATTATGTTCATTGCCCGTGCTGAGGTTGTATCAGCCGTCATCCGGTGACACTATAAGACCAATGCCACTGGAGAGGAGCAGGACGTGGAGTAGTCATGGAACGGATCTCTTCACTCCAGACCAACCGATCCCAGCAGGTTCGATTATATCTGTATAAATCTGACCTGGCAAATGTATATGGGGATTCCTGCTTGGATCTGCCTTAGGTCTCCTTCTGAGGCTGTGGCAATAGTTTGTCCACACTAATAGCTAGATACGGCTGGACTTTGGTCACGACCCTGAAGACGCACAAATTTGTATCGGCATGGACTCCACCAAGCCTAGGTTTACCTCCTCCTTGCAGTCTGGTGTCCAAGCACTTGCATAAATGCCAGTTGTCGGAAGCTGAATGGAAAAAAAAAAGCGGCTCTGATATGGAGAGGCTTCTGTCTTTGGAGTCTGGAGTGTTGACCAGATGCCCTTGGTCCTGTGCAAAACTATCATGTTCTGTACACAGCTTAGGTGTTTTGCTGAAAGATGTCCAATCATTATCCACACATGTGGGACAGAGGAGAGATCCGTCAGTTTTCAGGTAAAAATCCTCCGTTAGATCATACCTCTTCTGCACCTGGCAGCCCGGTCCATGCAACAACATCAGCTCCATTCTTAAGTCCCTGCACCGGCTGCCAGTCCGCTCCCCAATAATGTTCAAAGCCTCGACTATTGTTCCTCAGCCCCCCATGACCACAGTCCAGACTTCTTTGCAGCAAAGCTCCAGTTACATCAGACTTGGCACCATGAACTCTCTTCCCTTCACACTTTGTTAGCAATCCTGAGAGCTGTGATCTCGCTGAATGGCAACAACGCGCTCTCTGTCGCAGCGGAAAAGCCTGGAACAAATGTCCTGGTTCCAATCACTGCTGACTCTCTGTTAGGAGAAGATTAAAACATGCCTTTTAACCTCCAAGGGTATGACTTGTGAGCCTTTTCATTGAGCACTGCTTCTTCCTGTTATTTTGAGGATTGTTGTTCATTTTAGATTTAATTGATCCGTTTTTTTAGTTGTATAGCACTACGGTGCCTATGTTGTCGTCTCTAAAAATAATTAAATGACATGAATCCTTTCAGATTGGATTATTATGATTGGCCGATTCTGGGTTTGCAGAGCACTCTTATAACAGCTCAGCTGTCTTCAAAATGAAATCACCAGATGCTGATGGCTTTGCCCTGTACCTCTGTTGTTTTCAGATGCTGATGGCTTTGCCCTGTACCTCTGTTGTTTCCAGATGCTGATGGTTTTGCCCTGTAACTCTGTTGTTTCCAGATGCTGATGGCTTTGCCCTGTAACTCTGTTGTTTCCAGATGCTGATGGCTTTGCCCTGTAACTCTGTTGTTTCCATATGTTGATGGCTTTTCCCTGTAACTCTGTTGTTTCCAGATGCTGATGGCTTTGCCCTGTAACTCTGTTGTTTCCAGATGTTGATTGCTTTGCCCTGTACCTCTGTTGTTTCCAGATGCTGATGGCTTTGCCCTGTAACTCTGTTGTTTCCAGATGTTGATGGCTTTGCCCTGTACCTCTGTTGTTTCCAGATGCTGATGGCTTTGCCCTGTACCTCTGTTGTTTGCTAAACTGGATGCTGTTAGTGAAATAGCAACTGAAGAGAGTGGGATCAGAGGAAGATGACAGTGATGTGAAAGATGATGTGATGTTTATAAGTTCTTTTCCACCGCTCAGTTCTGGTTACTAAGAGGCTGATCATGTTCTTTACAAGTTGCAGGTTCTTTTCCACGACGCCTCCGCCTATTTCTCCGCAAAGGAGTGGCGGCTGTTACAGGACTGGCAGAAGGATCTCTACAGGAATGTGATGAAGGAAATCCACCAGGCTCTGATCTCACTGGGTAAGATTACATTTTCTTCCAGTGAATGTGTATTTTATAATCTTAGATGTTTGTGGGCTGTTACTTTAGTATACTTGGCATGGGAACTGACATGCCTATTTATCCAAATAAGGGAGCGTTGCATGTAGAAAGGTATCTACCAGCCAACACTCCATGGCGCGATGCTGCTGTCTGCCCCTTCATCCTTGTGTACCGCCTCGTCTGAGGATGGGCAGCGAGGCGGTGATTCAGATGAAGAATCATGAAGCAGACACTAAAGTGGGGACTAGAGAATTGATGGAATCAACAGAACCTGAACGACTTGGTGACACCAGTAATCGCTTCTTTAGCTGAAGCAGAGATTTGCGGAGTTTTTGATACTGAACGTCCTTCCTGAAGAGCTGCGTTGTCTATCTGAGTCTAAATTGCGTCTAAGTCTGAGGTTTTCTGTTGAAGATACTGAAAAATAGAGCCAAGTGGTATTGGGACCCTTAACACAGTAGATAAGTCCAAGGTTTATACTTGTGTTGGACTTCCATAGTTATGTTTCAATAAATCCCTTCAAGCTGTTATGATTTACTCCGATGGTGGGCAGTGATCAAGGCTTCCAGGCCGGCCGTCACCTCTGCACTTACATAAACGACAAATGGTGCTGCCGACACATGGCTTTCTATAATGTTTCCATACTCCCTCTGAGGAGTTCCCAAAACGTTACTTAAATCTGTTTGTGCGATTGGCTCCTGTTGTTCCTCAGGTGCCCTAGAGCTGGGACCATCAATAACTCCTCGCCCATTTAACACTCTTCCGGGTCCTTTCATTGCAACAAATGACACAGAGCCTGAGAGCTGGGCAGCCAACAACAAACTCTGATTGTGATGTGTTGTGATGCATTCACTCTGATATTTAATTTGAGTATGAGTGCTCCTTTCACGTTTTAAAAATTACACAGGCATGTCAGCAGCCAAACCATGTGTGTAGTGCCACATACTGCATTTACTGCTATGTTTACTGGACTCCCCTTCAATAAAAGTACCAGTTAGCGTTTTGGAAGAACATGGCAATGCTTGCTGTTAGCATTACCATGGCTCTTTCCCCACAGGCAGTGTACTTTAGAGAGAGTTCGGCATCTCCCATTCAGCTTTCTAAAACACACACAAGATGCAGTGCTCTCATACACACAACATGTGTGCCTGATGCATGTAATATTCACTAAGGTAGGATTATTCTTTTTTTCTTTGACTTTCCTGATAAGGGATATGTAGTGGTCCATAGAGGACACGACACCCAGTGTTCCTTGTAGTCACGCAGTCGTCAAACGGTAGCACCAGCAAATTTTCCCGTGATATGGAGGCGGCTTCATATTGTGTGTGTGTGTGAGTGCACATATGAATTAGAGTTGAGTACATGACCGGGATCACAATCCTGAAGAAAGCCTTGGACCCCCGTTGGGGTCCTGGACAGGCTGAAATATGTTGATTACAGAGGCAGAGGCACAATAATGATCCAGAGTGTCCCACCATCATTCTTTTTATTATCCCTCTGGGAACCCAGAATAAATCACGGGTACTGGAATCCCTCGCAAGGGATTTTTAATCACTCTGATCCCCCACTTCATTTCTGGTGGAAACTTCCAGCGCCACTAAAGCACTTCCTGTCTTCGGCGCACCTACAAAACTGTTGGGCAGATGTGACAACCCTATCATAACGCATGCCACCTTTAAAAAAAAAAAATCTTAGTATTTTTCACCTTTCAACAGTACACATCATCATATATGCAATGGGGTTTACAGGAGCACCTGTGTATTCAAGTCACGGCACTGAGGTAAACCTTGTGTCATGTTCCCATTGATGAGTGATATACTCCGCCACCAGAAAAGCAGGGGCTCCACCCAAATACATGGTAACCTATTGTACCAAAAGAGCAATAGTACTCCCATCCCCTAGAAGCTCACCACAGAAGTGCTGGAAACTCAAGCTCACTTAGAGTAAACAACATGTCTCAAAAAGACAGTGCAGGTGTTGTCTAGGGGAGACCTAAAAACAAGACTACTCCAGCTCCCCGTTCCTTAGAAGCTCACCACAGAAATGCTACAAACTCAAGCCCACTTAGAGTAAACATGTCTCGAAGAGACAGCGCATGTGCTGTCTATGCGAGACCTAAAAACAGTACTACTCCAGCCTCCCCGTCCCCTAAACGCTTACTACAGAAGTGCTGGAAACTCAAGCCTACTTAGAGTAAACAAATGTCTTGAAGAGACAGCGCATGCGCTGTCTATGCGAGACCTAAAAAACAAGACTTCTCCAGCCCCCCCTGTCCCCTACAAGGTCACTCCAGAAATGCTACAAACATTAGTGATCCTGGTGAGAAGGACATTTTGAGCCTCAAAGCACTACAATGCTGGGAACGTCGAGGACCATGGAAGGATGTCTACGGGTGATGCAAGCACTTCAAACTGAGCAATATATATATATATAGTGGAGTGAACCCCCAAAGTTCGTCATAGTAGCGGGGGAGCATGACGTATGTACTAAGCCAGCAGGGCAGAGGTTTAGTGCAGCCGGGTGCCCCCCTTAGCGTGCTCTACGAAACCCTGGAGCATTACATCCCAATATGTCGCCGGGGGTGTTCTTGCAGGCCTTGCCTTTCCTCTCTGCAAAGCGTCGTGCTCTCCATGTGTGCTACTCAATGACCTTTGCCCTCCATCTGTGCCCACCCAATGACCTCTGCCTTCCACCTGTGCCCACCCAATGACATCTGCCCTCCACCTGTGCCCACTCAATGAACTCTGCCCTCCACATGTGCCACCCTATGACCTCTGCCCTCCACGTTTGCCCACCCAATGAACTCTGCTCTCCACATGTGCTCACCCAATGACCTTTGCCCTCCATCTGTGCCCACCCAATGACCTCTGCCTTCCACCTGTGCCCACCCAATGACATCTGCCCTCCACCTGTGCCCACTCAATGAACTCTGCCCTCCACATGTGCCACCCTATGACCTCTGCCCTCCACGTTTGCCCACCCAATGAACTCTGCTCTCCACATGTGCTCACCCAATGACCTCTGCCCTCCACGTGAGTCCACCCAATGACCCCTGCCCCAACTTGTGCCACCCAATGACCTCTGCCCACCCAATGACCTCTGCCCTCCATGTTTGCCCACCCAATGACCTCTGTCTTCCACATGTGCCCACCCAATGACCTCTGCCCTCCACGTTTGCCCACCCAATGACCTCTGCCCTCCACTTGTGCCACCCGATCACCTCTGCCCTCCACCTCTGCCTACCCAATGACCTCGGCCATCCACGTGTGCCCACCTAATGACCTCTGCCTGCCACTGTGCGATCGAGGTGGGTGTGATTTCCGTTTCATTGCCACTGCTGCTTTAGCCAAGAGCAAAGGATAAATCTATGAATCTCGTTGTGACTTTTCTTATCCTTGAGAGGGGGGTACAAGCCCAGGACACTGTGTGGGGAAGTGGAAACTTTAGCATGATTCGTTGCCATAGTAATGTCAGATAGCTCTGCTGTCCAAAACCATTGCAGTGCTCTACATTACCCAAAATATGTGACACATTTTGGATAGCACGTCGGGCACTGGGGCCTTGTGCAGCAGAGAGATTTATAAGGTGCAAACGCCAAGGGGGTCTGATGTGCCCTGTGCAGCACACAGACTGTGATATATCAGACAGGGGCATTTCTGGGGTCCTTACATGCTCATTCTAGGGCCTTGAGCCAGTCAGAGTCATTGGCCACCTGCCCCAGTCTTCGCCCTTATGTCTGAGGGGGTGCAGAAGCCTCCACGGGGTCTCTGGAAGACCCTGCATACCCATATGTCCAGGCACCTGCTGTGCCCTTTGGGCTGTTTAGTACGGGCTTAGTGGTGGGTTCCGGACCCCTCTCGTCCCAGAGTGTGGTCAGTGCCTGTTTGATAGCTCCATAGGTCAGTAATGCTCCATCATGTAGGCTAATCTGTCCCCGAAGCTTCTGGGCGCTCAGGGGGGCACCGTTCAAGAGTAGCTCCCCAACTGTAGAAGTTCCAACCTCCCCTCGAGATGACAAAGCACGCTTCAGGACTATATATATCTTCCAAGTGGGGAGTGGGTGGGACTCCCTGTCTCAGGCAGACCAGGGCGGTGCGCAGCAGGAGCGAATGGTGCCCGCTCCAGCCACACCAGGGAACAGAAGACCGTGCAAGTATCCCTCCCGTAGTCCGGTGTTCCAGTGGTGATGTAGGCTAGTCAATGCGCTACCTACTGGAGCTGTGCCCCCAGGGAGTCTTGAGTAAAGTTCAACGCGCTCATTCCACCCCCCCCACCCATGGAGCCTACACGTGGATAGTGCCACATTGTTCCTGCCCTTAACCCCAAATCAGGGCCCCCGGTAAGTAGTGCACTTTGCAAAACATTCCAAGGAGTACGCTTATCAGGGGGAGGGGGTGTGTGAAGAATTATAAAAGGCGGGGTAGCTTAACCATTTTAAATCGGGCAACGCGGTCCATCATGGACAATGGAAGGTAACTCAAAAGAGGTCTGGGAGCGCAGCAATGGCCTAGCCTTCTCCAGGTTTCCTATGAGGAGGTCCACTAGATAGTGATACATTTGGAAACCTAGGTAGTGGATAGTGTGGAGGGTCCGGGAGATTTTTCCAGTTTCCAGCAGAAAATCTCACTCTAGAATAGTACCCCAAAAGGGGAAGACCAGAGATTTATTATAATTCACTTTGAGCCCGACACCCTGTCAAACTCTTGACGTATAGACATCAGAGGGGCTAAATTACCGTGAACATCCCGGATGTAGAGGATCATGTTGTCTGCAATTAAAGAAATAACATGAGTCCGGCTGCCTGTGCAATCCCCCAATCCCAGCCCTGCACTAGCAGGGTGGTGGTAAGTGGCTCAAGGGCCAAGGCAAAGGGGATAGGGCACAACCTTGTCGAGTACCCCTAGTAACAGGGTAAGAATCTGAGATATGTTTTGCAGCCTTGACGCTTGCCGTAGGGCCTGTGTAGAGCAGCCAAATCCAGTACAGCAACTGCGGGCTGGAACCACCACCGGAGTGCCCTGAACATGTAGATCCAGTTTAGGGAATTGAAGGCGCGTACAAGGGCTAGTGATAAACATGCTAATCTGGGCCAAGTCTTGGACACCTCCTCCACGATCATGTAAAGGCGCCTAATATTCAGGGAGGTATTTCGGTGTGGGATAAACCCATTCTACTCTGAATGCACCATGTCTGGTAAGAGCGGCAAGATGTGTTCTGCAATGACCTTATGGTGATCATAATCTCTGTTCCCACCACCTCCCCCAGGATTCGAGTGATCTTCAGCCAAAAGGAGGTTACTTTTGGGCAAACCCATAACATGGTAGTAGGGGACCCTAGGGTCATTTCATCTAGTGCATGTAGGATTTGGAAGGTTACCCATCTTCCATAATCATCTAGGATGGTAGTAAGACACCAATCAAAGACAGAAGAGATTTCTAGCATTCGGGCTGATATTATTGCGTCTGCCATTTCGTTGTCCTTTAACACGCCTACATTCAACTCCCATTTGTGATTCATAACCAGTAATCCAGGAAATAAACTAGCAATGAGCAATACATTTGTGAAATTTCTTTAGCACCTAATTCCCCCATGAACAATTTCTGATAATTTCCGTTTTGTACAACTTTTGCGATAAAACCACCAAGGGTTCCAGAACTTCAGCTGCAGGATTTAGAATTCTGTGATAAGTGAAAAATGTACTGATTTCTGGGTGAAAATAAATAAGGAGACATAGCTACCAGCTGAATTCCCACCTCAAGGATATCCTACGGTGGAGGAAGTTAGGCCAGTAGATTCTACTCCATGGTTAGGGTTCCCACAGAAACTGAGGCAACCTCTGTGTCCGCCCTAAAGTTTCTCTTGTTTACTCGACCTGGGTGTGGATGTCATTGCTGCTAAACAATGCAGTGGGGAAGATTGTACTAGTTATAGAACTCCACGGGTGGTGAGCCGCCTATTGTGTGTATATATAAACAATAATTTCCACTCTATAGAAAGCTGGAATCACCAAAAGCTTGGCTCTGGGGAGGTAACGCATCTCAAGTAACTTCTTTCTATGCTTTGTGGGGTGACATTGTTGAAAGAGCTTCAAATCATTGCGTGGCGTGTTCTGGTTTGTGAAACACATCCCTTTCTATGGATGTTTGGCCAAGTTAACTTCTGTTATCCCAAATCTTACCACACAGTAAGAATGACTCGATGAGCAGTAGATGAAAGATTGTTTCTATTTTTTGATACAGGCCCCCTTATTGCTGCCACTGTCTGCACTTTAAGAACGAAAGACAAGTACGAGTCGCAGCCCTTGGAAGAGGAGCCTCCGGAGAGAAGAGAGGAGAGCAACCATTGGCCAAGTGAGTATGAAACACTGGAGATGTGAACTGACTGTGAGGCTTTGGCATTATTTGTGTAAGGATATCACACATCCACTCACAGACCATAAACATCCACTCAGACAATACACAGCCACTCACAGACCATACACATCCACTCACAGACATACACATACACTCACAGACCATACACATCCACTCACAGACAATACACATCCACTTACAGACATACACATCCACTTACAGACATACACATCCACTCACAGACATTACACACCCACTCACAGACCATAAACATCCACTCACAGACAATACACATCAACTCACAGACCATACACATCCACTCACAGACCATACACATCCACTCACAGACCATACACATCCACTCAGAAATACACACCCACTCACAGACATCCACATCCACTCACAGACCATAAACATCCACTCACAGACCATAAACATCCACTCACAGACCATACACATCCACTCACAGACAAAACACATCCACTCACAGACAAAACACATCCACTCACAGACATACACATCCACTCACAGACATACACATCCACTCACAGACCATACACATCCACTCACAGACATACACATCCACTCACAGACATACACATCCACTCACAGACATACACATCCACTCACAGACATTACACACCCACTCACAGACCATAAACATCCACTCACAGACAATATACATCAACTCACAGACCATACACATCCACTCACAGACCATCAACATCCACTCAGACAATACACACCCACTCACAGACATACACATCCACTCACAGACAATACACATCCACTCACAGACAATACACATCCACTCACAGACAATACACATCCACTCACAGACAATACACATCCACTCACAGACAATACACACCCACTCACAGACCATACACATCCACTCACAGACCATACACATCAACTCACAGACCATACACACCCACTCACAGACCATACACACCCACTCACAAACCATACACATACACTCACAGACCATACACATCCACTCACAGACATACACATCCCCTCACAGACCATACACATCCACTCACAGACATACACATTCCCTCACAGACATTACACACTCACTCACAGACCATAAAAATCCACGCAGACAATACACACCCACTCACAGACAATACACATCCACTCACAGACAATCACAGACAATACACATCCAGTCACAGACATACACATCCACTCACAGACATACACATCCACTCACAGACATTACACACTCACTCACAGACTATACACATCCACTCAGACATACACATCCACTCACAAACAATACACATCCACTCACAGACCATACACATCCACTCACAGACATACACATACACTCAAAGACATACACATCCACTCACCGACATTACACACCCACTCACAGACCATAAACATCCACTCACAGACATACTCATCTGCTCACAGACAATACACATTCACTCCAAGACCATACACATCCACTCACAGACAATACACATCCACTCACAGACATACACATCCGCTCAGACAATTCACACCCACTCACAGATAATAAACATCCACTCACAGACCATACACATCAACTCACAGACATCCACATCTACTCAGACAATACACACACACTCACAGACCATAAACATCAACTCACAGACCATACACATCCACTCACAGACAATACACATCCACTCACAGACATACACATCCACTTACAGACATACACATCCACTTACAGACATACACATCCACTCACAGACATTACACACCCACTCACAGACCATAAACATCCACTCACAGACAATACACATCAACTCACAGACCATACACATCCACTCACAGACCATACACATCCACTCACAGACCATACACATCCACTCAGACAATACACACCCACTCACAGACATCCACATCCACTCACATACCATAAACATCCACTCACAGACCATAAACATCCACTCACAGACCATACACATCCACTCACAGACAAAACACATCCACTCACAGACATACACATCCACTCACAGACATACACATCCACTCACAGACCATACACATCCACTCACAGACCATACACATCCACTCACAGACCATACACATCCACTCACAGACATACACATCCACTCACAGACCATAAACATCCACTCACAGACAATATACATCAACTCACAGACCATACACATCCACTCACAGACCATCAACATCCACTCAGACAATACACACCCACTCACAGACATACACATCCACTCACAGACAATACACATCCACTCACAGACAATACACATCCACTCACAGACAATACACACCCACTCACAGACCATACACATCCACTCACAGACCATACACATCCACTCACAGACCATACACATACACTCACAAACCATACACATACACTCACAGACCATACACATCCACTCACAGACATACACATCCCCTCACAGACCATACACATCCACTCACAGACATACACATCCCCTCACAGACATTACACACTCACTCACAGACCATAAAAATCCACGCAGACAATACACACCCACTCACAGACAATACACATCCACTCACAGACAATACACATCCAGTCACAGACATACACATCCACTCACAGACATACACATCCACTCACAGACATTACACACTCACTCACAGACTATACACATCCACTCAGACATACACATCCACTCACAAACAATACACATCCACTCACAGACCATACACATCCACTCACAGACATACACATACACTCAAAGACATACACATCCACTCACAGACATTACACACCCACTCACAGACCATAAACATCCACTCACAGACATACTCATCTGCTCACAGACAATACACATTCACTCCAAGACCATACACATTCACTCCAAGACCATACACATCCACCCACAGACAATACACATCCACTCACAGACATACACATCCGCTCAGACAATTCACACCCACTCACAGATAATAAACATCCACTCACAGACCATACACATCAACTCACAGACCATACACACCCACTCACAAACCATACACATCCACTCACAGATCATACACATCAACTCACAGACATCCACATCCACTCAGACAATACACACCCACTCACAGACCATAAACATCAACTCACAGGCCATACACACCCACTCACAGACCATACACACCCACTCACAGACCATACACATCCACTCACAGACAATACACATCAACTCACAGACAATACACATCAACTCACAGACCATACACATCAACTCACAGACCATACACAGCCACTCACAGACCATACACATCCACTCACAGACCATACACATCAACTCACAGACCATACACATCCACTCACAGACATTACACATCCACTCACAGACAATACACATCCACTCTTATGTTTCATATAGGTACCCTAATATAGGCCTGTGTAACATCATACCCTTTCACCTACATCACCTCCCCTACACTACACAGTAACAAGCCTTTTAGGATTGAACCTTTACCTAGTTCTAGTCCTGGGCGCAGAAGGAGGGTTTCCCTGAACAATGGCGTTCTAGGACTTCATCTTTAGACTGACACTGTATGAATGAAAATTGATAAGGGTTCTGGTAAACCAGGCTGGGGCTACATCCACCTGCATAATATCTACGTACAAGGTTCATCCCATACGTCATCCTCACACCCAACAATGGCTAACAGAAGAAGCAAGGGACAAAGGAACCATAGATGCTTTTCTGTATAAATACAGCACCTCTTGCTAGTATTAGTTAGAGGGAACTGAGACTTCCAGGCCGACACACTGACCAGAGACGCCAAGGCTCCTGCATGCAGACACTCAAGCTGACAGCGGTCTAAACATCGCTTGCGGGGTGTCCAACTCGAGACCAGGACGGGGTCCTACACTCTTTTGCTTCAGGTAATGGGGTTAGACTAAACCTAGAGGGATTCTTGGCTTCACACCTACTCACATGCTAGGTACACTTCGGTACATCTAGATAGGCATCGTAGGAGTACGCATGCTTTCTTTTATCATGCATTTTATATCCATGTATGTGTTCATGACTTGCAAAATGGTAGAACTGTACTATCCTTTTATATTCACTGTACTGCTGATCATATATCTCTACTACTGTCTAACGGTTGTCGCAGCACATATATTTTACACTAGAAGAACAACTGTGCAATGAATACTTATTATAACACGCCCGACTGTTGCTCCTGTGTACCTCTCTGAGAAACTAAGTGAGCACCAATGACTGAGCGAAAGGTAGTACATTGTTTCCACGATCCTGGGAGATCAGGGTTGTCATGTTCTAAGGTTGCCAGAAACTATTCTCTCCCCGATAAGAGGAGGTTCTAGTGGCACTGTGAGCTAGCTAATTGTTCTGCTTGGGTTTTCGGATCGGGTGGAACCCGCTCTACAGAGCCCTTCTGACCCAAAACAGAACGTTACCCCCTCCCTAGGGTCTTTTTACACCCAAACAACCACATATATACGTACCACCTAAGGACAGGGAATTCCTATTATATATATATATATCAAGACCTCACAGCCTCACAATCTCAGCAACCACAGTCTCGCGGCCTTAGGCAGACCCAGAATCTCCTACCCATTCGGCAGCGACACACACACACGATCTCGCGACCTCAGTCAGGTCCAGAATCTCCTACCCATTCGGCAGCGACACACACGATCTCGCGACCTCAGTCAGGTCCAGAATCTCCTACCCATTCGGCAGCGACACACAAAGTCTCGCGACCTGGGTCAGGTCCAGAATCTAGCAACACACAAAGTCTCGCGACCTGGGTCAGGTCCAGAATCTCCTACCCATTCGGTAGCAACACACAAAGTCTCGCGACCTGGGTCAGGTCCAGAATCTCCTACCCATTCGGCAGCGACACACTCACGATCTCGCGGCCTCAGTCAGACCCAGAATCTCCTACCCATCCGGTAGCAACACACAAAGTCTCGCGACCTGGGTCAGGTCCAGAATCTCCTACCCATTCGGCAGCGACACACTCACGATCTCGCGGCCTCAGTCAGACCCAGAATCTCCTACCTACACGGCAGCCTTAGCACGAGCTCATCCTATTAGTACACGACAGGGGAATTGGGACTATATATCAGATCACACAAAGACTATTAGTTGAGCACAACCTGTTCTCTAGTTCGAGGGGCTTGTTTTCCCCCTCATCCAGTTACCACTTACCTGACCAGGATTAACCTCTGTTCATTTTAAGGCAACTCTGACTAAAGAATAGGCTATCCTCCTATACAAAAGTACACAACACATGCTAACGTACAATAAGCTAAATACTTTATTTAAATGCCACATGCACATTTGCAGAATACATTATATATATAGACAACCTGCAAGGAAAGTGAAAGGTTAAGTTGTATACTCTAAAGAAAAAGGGGTCGACTTCACCTTTATGGTACGTAGCCCGTGCTCAATGGTCATCTAGGTTCCCTTCTCGTCTATGCCTCGGCTTAGCCTGGAAGTCACCCCTCTGCAGTTGTGGGTCTGCTCCCTTCTCCCTCTCCGAGTCACTGGAACCTCGTCCTTATCGGCTACTCTCTCCTCTTTGGATTCAAGTTCATCATCAGTCTTCCCTGGAATAAGTAATAGCTCTTCTGCTAACGGCCAGATGCCGCCTATGGTCTAGAAGCAAGTGCCCTTATCTCACTCAGACTTTCACTAATATAGAAGTGCATTCCCTCATGGAAATTTCCAGCTCGAAACCTGCCGCCCACCAAATTCCTGTACCTCCCCGTACCAAGGACACTTTCCCAGCCGGCCGGCCTGATGTAGTGTCTTCGGCATGAAGAAAAATACAATCCTTCGATAAGGGCCGGCCTGAACCGGTTCTCTCCAAGCGAATAACACCTCATAACTAAAACATCCCCCTCCCTCTGGAAAGGTCCCGGGCTGCCGGAGCAGAAAGAAAGATGGAGTCTCTCCCGTTTGAGGCCTACCAGGCCTGAATTCAACACAGCTCCATGAAACAACCTCACTATAGGGCAAATTATCCTCAAGGCTAACAAATCTATTCCCTAGGCTATGTATATAGGCCCTGAGCTAAGGGTAGGAGCACGGGATGGTGTCACAAGTGTCTAATAGATAGGCCCTACTCACTACTCCAGTCCTTAGACTCGGATGGAAAGAGACTGAAGTCATATGGATTGCTCTGCAACACCGGAAGGCCGGGAAAATCGAGCAGTACATTCCACCCTTGACTTCAGTCTATTATATATATATACTAAGTGGAACTAACATCTGTGGAAGAATAATATGAAACAAAACTAACTGATCTATGTCTAGTACCAGATGTGCAGAATTGAAGCAGTGAAGGGATACACTGAATAAAACAACAGATAGAAATTAAAACAACAAGAGCAATCAAAATGCCACCTAATGTGTGGCGTAGCATATTCATGTCTGGCAACCAGTTAAAGAGCCAGTCAAACCAGCTCTGATCAATGTGTTTCCTAACTTCATTAGTTAGGTCATGCAATTTATCTATGTGTGCACGAATGGATTGTGTATGATCAGATAAGTTAAAACAGCAAAGGCCTTCGAAGTCCGATCATCCATGTCCATGTTTAAGCAGAAGATAATCAATGGCTGCTCTATTTTGCAAGATGGCTCTACGTTCACCCTGGGCGTCTAATAGTAAGTCAGATAAGACTGTGGAAGTATGATTAATAGATTTGACCATCCAGCAAGCCATTTTCCCAATGGATTTAGCATTATAAACCGCCAAAGCAGGGACACCAATAATTGAAACAGCTAGACTAAGGTATTCAGACTTGGAATATAAATGCAAAGATGAGTCACAATCCTCCTGTAACGTAGTTGTATCTCGGAGCACACGAGAGTTGGCATTTGGATGTGATGAGAACATAAGTAAACTGAGTCTAGTAATGGCACACGGGCCTCCGGAAATGTTCGCAGGGACATAGGGCCAGGAAGTATTACCACATGAGAAAAGCCATCCGGCAGGTAGCAATATTGCACGATAGTGACTGGGAGTAACTACCAAACTATTGCAAGTCATATTGTTCTGGACTGAAACACATGTGGTCGGTGTCCTCTGGAAACACAGAGTTCGTTCATGAGATGTGAGAACAGTGGCGCCTCTTAACTTGAGACGTAGACATTCAGAAATTGCATTAGGATTACATGTGAGGAAAAAGCATAGATCACCTTGTGTAATGTTATACGTAGTTATTTGGGATTGGATGGGAAGTTGCTCATTCGGCAGTTCAGTACATAAAGGACAATATGCATGGGTAGCAAAATCACCCAGAATAATATTCGGACGAGCCTTTGAAACATTAAAGATGCTTATTAACGTCTCCAGCGAGGCGGGGACAGCAACTAGGCACGTCGCTAAGATATCGTGCACAGATCTCATCGGTGTCAAACAGAAGTGAGGGGCATCAGTTACTCTTTTCGCCAGCAGTGTCCAAAAGTTCGATGACGAGTCCCACGCATTGAAGGAACGCAACACTCTGGTTCCCAATTCATCCCGGGTTAATGGGATCCCTTCTCTCTCTCCGAAGTAGACCGAACGGTGTCCAGTACCGACACATCCTGCAGCAACAATCCAAAGAATGATCTGAAACAGAACCAAACACAGGCATTAATCATTCTCGTAAATAACATTTATTAGCTGGGACAGCTTCCCAGCTATCTTTCCCTGGCCTCATAACCAAAATGGTATTATCCTGACCGGTGGCAATAACCTCTGCTTGTTCAGGGGGATTCTTAGGCGATTGCACCCAAATCTTGGCTCCAGGGTTATCCGTAGAGCCAAAGCCTTTCTGGCCTCGTACAGTTAGCAAGGTTGGGGCAGTGCCTTTCATTATTTCACCACTGAAAACAGGCATAATGAGTAATTGAGCCACTCGGTCGGTGCGGTGTATCAGCAAGTCATTCTCACTGCTATTTAGCAGAAGTACCTTAATCTCTCCCTGATAGTCGCTGTCAATTACCCCTCCAAGTACCTGGATGCCTTTTACAGCCAGCCCCGATCTAGGGGCGATCAATCCAAAATTCCCCGGTGGTATATGAATACCAACACCGGTAGCAATGATGACCCGATTTTTGCTTTTTAGAACGGTGTCATCCATGGCATGCAAATCTAAGCCTGCCGACCCTGGGGTCGCTCTGCATGGAGCCAGAGCTCCGGAAGTAATTTCCCAATACATCACAGTTTCATTAATTACATTAGGCATAGTCTCAACCTTTGGGGGGAACAAACGCATAAGTGGAGATTCAGCATTTAAAAAAGGACGATTATTCAGGATTAATAGTGCTTGGGGTAAAAAGTCTCGCCAATTTTTATACTTGTCATCTGTTAATTTGCGTAGCTGATCCTTTAACAGGCCATTCAATCTCTCCACCAGGCCCGAGGCCTGCGGGTAGTAGGGTATATGAAAGATCCATTCGATATTATTTTCTACACAGAATTCCTGTACCAATCTTCCACGAAAATGGGATGCATTATCAGATTGAATTTGGAATGGCACACCATAATACATCATAATCAATTCTAATGTTTTAATGGTATTCAATTGGGTGGCTTGCTTACATGGAAAAGCTACTAGCAAACCACTATATGTATCGACAATTGTGCAAACATATTGGCAGTTTCTGCTCATGGGAAGGGGTCCGATGTAATCAATCTGCCAGATTTGAGCGGGCAATTTCCCGCGATGTAAATGACCTCTAACAATTTGGGGTACTTTACGCTGTCTGATATGCTGACAGACGGGACAATGTAAAATAACATTTTTGATTAGGTCCAGGGGAATATAAATTCCTCTATCAGCAGCCCACCTGCTAGTGGCCTTCTCTCCAAAGTGTCCTGCCTTCTGGTGTGCCCATTTCGCCAATCCCGCAATATCAGGATCTTGTCTGTCCACCACTGCCTCGGCAATTTTAGATTGCTCATCTGCAATGTTATGAAAAAATTTGTCAAGAGAATCTATTGGGGTGTGAGCATCCACGTGGAAGATGGTAACAGTACTCTGTGGGAGCATTTCCCAAATCTCTTGCCATAACTCTTTTCCCCATAACTCTTTGGAGTGTAACCTCCAATTATGGGAATGCCAGGTCGGTAACCAAACGGCCAGTCCATTGGCAGTGGACCAGGAGTCGGTGAAAATATGGCATACACCAGGTAACTCCTGTTTCAAAACTTGATAAACGGCATAGAGCTCTGCGAACTGACTACTCTTCCCTTCACCAGTTGTGCTCAACAGTTTCTGTGTGATCGGATTATAAGACACCGCCTTCCAGTGCCGTGTAGTTCCAATAAATTTTGCTGACCCATCTGTGAACCACACATGGTTCCTGTCCTCGACGGACAAATCATCAAAAGGTTTACCCCACTTGACAGGAGACTCCTGTTCTAAAGGTACAGAACACTCACTCTCAGTCTCAGTCGATGGTGCTTGCGCCACTTGCTCATGTAAAGACGCAACTCCTTTCGGACCCACACGTGCCCTGTCTTGTATGTACCATTTCCATTTAATCACACTCGCCTCCTGAGCATGCCCAATTCGATGAGTTTTTGGTGAACTCAAAACCCACTGCATAATAGGAATTTCAGGACGCAAGAATATGTCATGTCCCAATGTTAATTGCTCGGTATCCACCAAAGCCCAATAACAAGCAAGTAGCTGTTTCTCAAAGGGTGTATAACGCTCACCAGCATCAGGTAGCTTTTTGGTCCAAAACCCTAATGGTACTTTGCACCTGCCTTGTTTCTGCCACAGACTCCAGTTTGCATAAGGGCCTTGCACAGACACATTCAAATCCACATCACCATCACGTACAGGCCAGAGATCCATAGCATGTTGAATTGCCTCTTTCGCCAGACTAAATGCATCTTGCTGTTGCTTACCCCATTCAAATGCATTCTTTTTACGTGTAACACGGTACAAAGGGGCCAATATTTGACTCAAATGAGGAATATGCTGGCGCCAAAAACCAAATAAACCAATGAAGCTCTGGGCTTCCTTTCTATTCCTCGGAACTGAAAAATCAAGAATCTTCTGTTTAACTTGAGGGATCACCTCGCGGTGTCCCTCATGCCAATTAATACCTAAAAATTTTACAGCTTGAGACGGACCTTGTAATTTGTCCGGATTGATCTCCCAACCTTTCCCACGCAGACACTCAATGACTCTATCTAATTGTGTCTGAACATCCTCTTGTGTTTCGCCTTGGATCAAAACATCATCAATATAATGACATATCTGAATTTTGGGATGAACTGGTACCTCAGTCAAGTGTTCTGCCACCAGCCGGTGACAGATCGTAGGGCTATGCACATAGCCCTGAGGAAGACTTCTGAACGTCATCTGACGCCCGTTCCACGTAAAACTGAACTGTTCCTGACACTCAGGGGCAATTGGAATAGAAAAGAAAGCATTAGCAATATCGATGGACGCATACCATGTACCTGGATGTGTTTGGATTCTTTCAATCAGGGTGATAACATCCGGTACTGCAGCAGTCAAAGAGGGCGTGTGTTTGTTCAATTCTCGATAATCAACAGTCATGCGCCAAGAATTATCACTTTTACGCACCGGCCAAACAGGATTATTCCAAGCAGAAGTAACTGGAGTTATAACGCCTGCATCAACCAACTCCTGAATGGTGGTACTAATCTCTTCATGACCACCCGGAATACGATACTGCTTCTGACAAACCACTTTGGTCGCCTGGGGAACTTGTATGGGGGGCATCCTTAAACGACCAACCCGTATAGGTCTGGACGAGATATAATGCGTCGTTCCAAATTGGTAACACCCATCATCAAGATGCAATGTCATTCCCTTCAAAATATCAATTCCAATTATGAATTCTAGAAGTGGCACCACTAATACAGAATATTCCTTTCTAGGGATTCTACCTATTCTCATTTCAAGCAAAGTTTGAACTGCAGGGGTTTCCTTTCCTCCTAATCCGGTAATAGTGAAAGGCTGCCCTGTAAATTTCTTTGATTTTCCATGAATAAGAGTGGCCTCCGCTCCTGTATCAACTAATGCTCGGGCCCTTTGGATATTACGATGTCTCCAAAAAATATCAATATCTACATAGGGTCTATTATCTCTGTGAGCCCATCTGTGTACCGGAGCTTGACCTATTTCCTAGTCATTCTTACTGCATTCTGTGTACCAGGACAAATCAGGATAAAGACTCTCACGTTTCTTAGGTATCGGTACCTCCTGTTCATATCCATCTCTATTACGAAATGGATTCCTGTCCTCTACATTGCACTGCGAATTTCGATCGGCCAAACTGTATCGATCCTCCCTCCTTCTCAATTCAGGGGATAGATCCCTATCATCTCTACGTCTGCTGTAAGCATGATCATTTCTCCCCCTTTCCTTTTCCCCCTCTCTCTCCCTGTCCCGCTCTCGACGAGGGGACAGATCATGTACAGGACGCCGATCATCACGACGATCAAAGCGCCCACGGCGATCATCATCACCGCTACCATCAGAACAACCACGATCACACTCAGTCGTCCGAACACGCCGGGCACCCTCCTTCCGGTCCAAGCCCCGTTTGCGAAACATTTCCCACAAACGAGCAGTAGTCTCACCATCAATGTCCTCCCGACGCACACCATCAGCCAAAAGACCAGTAAAGATATCACGTCTAGTAAATTTATATTCACCAGGAGTACGAGTGTCAGACCGGGACTGACGTTCAGGTTTAAACCACTCACCCAACTCACCGAGTTGGCGTACCGACTCCAACACCGTAGATAGTACATTACCAGTCTGGTTAATCAACAAAGTCATCATGACCTGCTTGTAGGCAACAGGAGAAGAGCGAATGATACGATTCCGCACTGAAGAAGTCAACAACCCATCAAGCAACCTGTCAGCAGTGCCCAGAAAAATAGCCGTTTTCATTACTTCCTCCTTAAGACGTTGCGCAGCATCACGCAAGGTATACCACGGCTTGTCATTGACAGGCCAGTCAGATTCAGTAGGATACTTCAAATTGCAACCTTCAGTCGCCAATTGGAGCAAAGAAATTTGACCACCACCATTATAGTTACGAAAATGATCTTGCACAGTAGAATCCAAACTCAAAGAACAAAACTTCAAACAATCGCCAGTATCCAACATAATACCAGCAGCGCCTAGTTCATAAAGGCGCACCATCCACGTGAGCAAAGCCTCACCAGTCCGCTGCCGAAAGCGTTGCAAAATATCACTAATTTCTTGCTGGGTAAAATCTTCCAAACAGTCCAAAGAAACACCCTGCGGAGCATTGGGAGACTGCTGCAACTTCCGACGAAAAACCGGGTGCGCAGAAACAACGGGACGAGCATCACAAGGAGCCCGAGCAGTACGAGTAGAGGGACAGTCAGTGTGAAAAGTATCAATCCCGCCCGAAGAACGAGCGCAATCACGGGGTGCACCATCAGAGGTGCGAGAAGTAGACTTACTGTCAGGACGGGAACGAGAAAGCTCATGCATAGCACATTCCTCACCCGAGGAACAAGACGTAGTCGAGTCCCAGATATTACCATCCCATTCATCAGGATTCCAATCCAGTCCAGCTTTCGCCACGACCAGACGCACTTTACGCGACGAAACACGACCACGCCTGTTCTTGTACTTATAACGAGCAATCCGCACAGCCGCCCTTTCGGCAACCGTTTGGTAAGTGTCAAGTTTGTCGGAAAGCAACTTATTTTGACACCGCAATAAAGTGTTAGAATTCTGAATCTCAACAAGGTGTGATTCCGCATCCTTAAAAGAGACCTGCAATTTCAGCAACCTCTCATGCAGAATCCGATACGCAGACAGAATAACCCAACCTCTGCGCCCCAAAGCGGGAACCTCCTCACCCTTCAAGACAGGTGCCGTCTGCAAACAAGTAATCACGTCAGCCGGTTCCGCCGACTCCAAAGAAGAATTCCAATTTTCACTCAGACCAGTAGAATCAGCCCACTCTCGGGCCAAGGCACCATAAGGCGTTGAATCCCATCCGGGAATATCAACGGACAATTTAAGAGTAGATTTCGATTTCCTAGAAAACATCGCGAAAAAGAAAGAAAAAGAAACGCAGAGAAAAGAAAGGAAGAGAGAAAGAAAGAGAAAGAAAAAGTATACACGCAAATATACAAAAAAGAAAATCACGCACACGCCGAAAGCAAACACAAGACAACCACAACGCACACAGGTTACGTAAACAGTTCGTGACGCCAAATGTTCTGCTTGGGTTTTCGGATCGGGTGGAACCCGCTCTACAGAGCCCTTCTGACCCAAAACAGAACGTTACCCCCTCCCTAGGGTCTTTTTACACCCAAACAACCACATATATACGTACCACCTAAGGACAGGGAATTCCTATTATATATATATATATCAAGACCTCACAGCCTCACAATCTCAGCAACCACAGTCTCGCGGCCTTAGGCAGACCCAGAATCTCCTACCCATTCGGCAGCGACACACACACGATCTCGCGACCTCAGTCAGGTCCAGAATCTCCTACCCATTCGGCAGCGACACACACGATCTCGCGACCTCAGTCAGGTCCAGAATCTCCTACCCATTCGGCAGCGACACACAAAGTCTCGCGACCTGGGTCAGGTCCAGAATCTAGCAACACACAAAGTCTCGCGACCTGGGTCAGGTCCAGAATCTCCTACCCATTCGGTAGCAACACACAAAGTCTCGCGACCTGGGTCAGGTCCAGAATCTCCTACCCATTCGGCAGCGACACACTCACGATCTCGCGGCCTCAGTCAGACCCAGAATCTCCTACCCATCCGGTAGCAACACACAAAGTCTCGCGACCTGGGTCAGGTCCAGAATCTCCTACCCATTCGGCAGCGACACACTCACGATCTCGCGGCCTCAGTCAGACCCAGAATCTCCTACCTACACGGCAGCCTTAGCACGAGCTCATCCTATTAGTACACGACAGGGGAATTGGGACTATATATCAGATCACACAAAGACTATTAGTTGAGCACAACCTGTTCTCTAGTTCGAGGGGCTTGTTTTCCCCCTCATCCAGTTACCACTTACCTGACCAGGATTAACCTCTGTTCATTTTAAGGCAACTCTGACTAAAGAATAGGCTATCCTCCTATACAAAAGTACACAACACATGCTAACGTACAATAAGCTAAATACTTTATTTAAATGCCACATGCACATTTGCAGAATACATTATATATATAGACAACCTGCAAGGAAAGTGAAAGGTTAAGTTGTATACTCTAAAGAAAAAGGGGTCGACTTCACCTTTATGGTACGTAGCCCGTGCTCAATGGTCATCTAGGTTCCCTTCTCGTCTATGCCTCGGCTTAGCCTGGAAGTCACCCCTCTGCAGTTGTGGGTCTGCTCCCTTCTCCCTCTCCGAGTCACTGGAACCTCGTCCTTATCGGCTACTCTCTCCTCTTTGGATTCAAGTTCATCATCAGTCTTCCCTGGAATAAGTAATAGCTCTTCTGCTAACGGCCAGATGCCGCCTATGGTCTAGAAGCAAGTGCCCTTATCTCACTCAGACTTTCACTAATATAGAAGTGCATTCCCTCATGGAAATTTCCAGCTCGAAACCTGCCGCCCACCAAATTCCTGTACCTCCCCGTACCAAGGACACTTTCCCAGCCGGCCGGCCTGATGTAGTGTCTTCGGCATGAAGAAAAATACAATCCTTCGATAAGGGCCGGCCTGAACCGGTTCTCTCCAAGCGAATAACACCTCATAACTAAAACATCCCCCTCCCTCTGGAAAGGTCCCGGGCTGCCGGAGCAGAAAGAAAGATGGAGTCTCTCCCGTTTGAGGCCTACCAGGCCTGAATTCAACACAGCTCCATGAAACAACCTCACTATAGGGCAAATTATCCTCAAGGCTAACGAATCTATTCCCTAGGCTATGTATATAGGCCCTGAGCTAAGGGTAGGAGCACGGGATGGTGTCACAAGTGTCTAATAGATAGGCCCTACTCACTACTCCAGTCCTTAGACTCGGATGGAAAGAGACTGAAGTCATATGGATTGCTCTGCAACACCGGAAGGCCGGGAAAATCGAGCAGTACACTAATACAAACAGGCTAACATACTCGGTAGGGGGGCGCAGAGTTAGTCTGCCACCAATCCTACAGTATATGTTATCCAAACCCGCAGGTCCTGTATGGGTAATATAGGAACAACACTACATTGCAGGATACTACCTGCCATGATGGATACTGATGTCCATCGCACCATGGGGGCGTGTGCTTATCTCCAGCCTGACGAGATTTACATGAAGACTTGGGCAGACCCAGAACTGTCCGTGAGCCTTAGGTCTCTGCTTCAGGGAGAGAGGAGGACACGTATTCTGAGGTAGACCTTGTATGTAAGTTTCAGAGTTACATGTGCTGTTAGCTGCCTGAGGTCCATGCCAGGAATAATTCTGCAAGGTTCAGACTGAGTGTCCTACTCCTGTTGCTCCAGGAAGGTGCCTCCAGACCAGTCCTCAGAGGGAGTGAGGGACAAGACTCTCCTCTATATGACCCCATGAAACGACATCCAGCTGACAGTAAGAGCATGATGGTCCCTCAAGTGCTCAAGGCTTTCCTCATGAAGCTGGCCCATGAGATACTCTTAGATGGGAATGAAGAAAACTGTCTGGGCGATAGAGGCTAACATCTCCTTTCTAATTGGACGGGACAGGATGTGAAGGGGTTCTGTTGGACCTGCTGGTTAAGTCATTAGTAAGTCTGGAAGCAAGACCAGGACACCGCTGGTGCCTTTACCCATGATGGGGTATTCTTACCTAATAGGGAGAGAAACCAAAAGGCCTGGGATTTAGCTCATTTGGGGTCTTTTTGGGCATTTTGTCCGAGACTCCTTTCCTGCAAGAGCTGGGAGGACAGCCCTAGAATGCTGACCCATGATATAGTGCATTATGCGTCGGGCCTTTGCAAACATTCGGCCCTGCTCATTCACAAATGAAATAACAATGTTCAGGCCGGTCAAGCACCAATAAAGTCACTGTACTATCAGAAGGCCACCCTTGGTGGCTACCAAGTGGGTCAGGAGCTTTGGATCCGGAGCATATTAGCCCTTGTTCTCTGGAGTAGACATGGTTGTGAGAGAGATTTTTGATATCAGCTACTTAGTCGACATTGGTGCCACTTTCCAGCACCCAGTGACCTGTGTGTTGTCTGGTCTGGAAGAGCTCAGTGTGGGGTACGCATGTGACACTGATGTGTTTAGGCAGTTTATAGGAAGACCACAAGGTTTTGCATGTCCGTAGGCCAAAACCGTATCCCCCAAAAGGAGTGTACAGTGTCCATACTGACAGTATGGACATTGTACTTTCCCTGTGGAGTGGAGAGAGTGAAGCTTGCCTCTGATGGGACACCTGTCCGGCAGGCAGAATGTCAAGCGGTTTTTGGCTGCTTTGCCCGCCTCTTTTCATGCATCCCCTGGATTGACACCTGTGTGTGGCTATGATGCAGACACAAGGGCGAGCTTGCCTGTAAATACCAAAAGCTACAGGATCTCAAAGCAGGAATGCATCAAGGCAGAGATTGCCTAGATGCTGGATCTGGCTGTTATTGAACCCTTTCCCTTACTATGAGCCATTGATGTGGTATTGTTTCTCAAGAAAGGGTCAATGGATTTAGGGCCATATGTAAGAAGCCAAATTGCGATCGCAAACGCTGAAATTCACCGAATTTCAGCGTTTGCGATCGCAATTTAGGCAGTGTGCAATATAGCACACAAAAAACCACTCGCAAAATAAGGATACGCAAAATGTGCGATTCCCTATTTTGCAAATGCATTTAAGGAATCCCATATTGCTATTCTTTAAATAAAATGTAGGAAGCACCCAAGTTGTGCGATTTTGGCTTAAGGAATCGCAAATTACCACCTACTTCAGGTAGGTGGTAATTTGCGATTTCTTTGAAAAATGCACTTTTTTGCATTTTTCAAAGTGCCGTGTGGCGCACATACATGCCCTTAGGGCATGTATGTGTGCCACATGTGCACACATGCTCATTTCAGGGGTGCAACAAGGCGTCCTATTGACACCCTTGCAACCTTGAAATGGCATTCTCAATTTGCGATTCTCTAATTGGGAATCGTAAATGAGAATGCCTTCCCATTCATTACTATGGGCCTTCTAGCCTATAGGAATGAATGGGAAGGTATTCCTTATTTACGAATCTCAATTTGCGATTCGCAAATAAGGAATATGTAGGATTTGCAAAATATTTAGCAAATCCTACATACATTGCGCGATTCTCTAATTGCGATTCCCTAAAAATCGCAATTTGAGAATCGCAAGACTTTTTTTTATTGAATACCTGGGCTTCAGCACCATTACCAAGACAGATGCCATAGTATCCCTTGTGCCGACCAGCTGGTGAGCAACTTGGGTGCAGCAAGGTACCCCAGGACTGTTGGTCTGATCAGTGGCTACCGACAAATTGCCCTGGCACCTGGTGCCAAGGAGAATATCACATTCACCACTACAGAGTTATGACCTTTGATCTCAAGAGTACTTCTGCCACTTTGCAGCACCCAGTGTGTTGTCTGGCCTGGAAGAGCTCAGTGTGGGGTACGCATGTGACAATGATGTGTTTAAGCAGTTTATAGGAAGACCACACAGGGCACCTGGTGAAGGTGCTGGCCAGAATGCAGAGGACCAAGCTCACCATCAAAGCAGCCAGCTGCCAAGTTGGTTTGTTCTATGTAGTCTGTTTGCACTCCAAGTGGGCAGTGGGAAGACGAACGCTCTGGAGGCAGAAATCCAGGCAGTTATGGACTAGGAGCTTCCTGCTACCCAGACCCAAAAGAGTGATTACTTGGTCTTTCCCAGTTACTACAGAAACTTTTTGGCCAACTATGGGATTGTTTGTGGTCGTTTAACAGACTACTCCTCAGGCAGTAGAACTGGATGCTGTTGAGAAAGAGTGTTGTGCCATTGTGTGGAGATTCAGGCTTACATGTTCTTCCAGGCAGATCACAACATCCTTAAATAGTTGATGTCTATGAAGGGTGAGAAACAGAAGATTCTCTGGTGTTCTGTTTTCCCCAGGTACTAGACTTCACTATAGAGCACAAGGCAGGACAGCAAAAGGGAATGTAGATGCCTTTCTTATTGGTTTACCCAATCAGATGGCGGAACTGCTCCTACAGAGGCATAAAAACACTGCCAGTTACTGATACAAGTCAAGGAGGAAACAGCCCAGTCACAGTACTTTATTACACATGAGAGAAACATAACACAGATAAAATGCTGATGGGTAGAGGAAACTAGATCTTCCTAATAACTTCCATTGAATTACCTTGTAAAGAGGTGCTCATGTCAAATGTTTTTACAGCGCTTAGCACACAACAATATAATGCTATTGAGCGCATGTCTTTGGCCAGGCAGGGTGTGTGGACAGTGGGAGAGGGAACATCAGAAATCAATCAATCAATCAGGGGGTGTTAAATGCTCTACTCACCCGTGAGGGTCTCAAGGCGCTGGGGGAGGGGAGGAGCTCCGGTCAGTCGAAGAGCCAGGTGAGGATCTTCCTGAAGATGTGCAGAGGTGGCGCGCATCTGATGCCGATCAGGAGCTCGTTCCAGGTCTTGGCCACTATGTAGGAGAAGGTTCTTCCACCTGTTCGTGCTCTGCGGATGGGGGTTTGGTGAGGGCGAGGTCGGCGTATCGGAGGTTTCTCTTGGGTACGTGAAAGGAGATTCTGTTGAGATATTGGGGTCCTGTGTTGTGGAGGCATTTGTAGGCGTGGATGAGTATCTTGAAAGTTACTCTCTTCTTGACGGGGAGCCAGTGGAGGTTTTGCAGGTGTTGGGTGATGTGTCCGTGTCGAGGGATGCCGAGGACGAGTCTGGCTGCGGTGTTCTGTATGGTCTGGAGTTTGCAAAGCAGAGACTTGTTGATCCCGGCGGAGAGGGCGATTCTGTAATCCAGTCTGCTGGTTATGAGTGCGTGGGTGACTGTCTTCCTTGATTCGAGGGGGATCCATTTGAAGGTCTGCCGGAGGATGCGGATGGTGTTGAAGCAGGTGGATGCGACTGCGTTGATCTGTCGGGTCATGGAGAGAGAGGAGTTGAATACGATGTCCGGGCATGGTCTGTCAGGGTGGGGGGCTGCCGAGGGCGGTGGGCCACCAGGTGTTGTCCCATGCAGAGATGGAGGATCCGAGGACGAGGGCCTTTGTCTTCTCCGAGTTGAGCTTCAAGCAGCTGTTGCTCATCCAGTAAGCGACGTCCTTCATTCCTTTCTGGAAGTTGAGTCTGGTGCTGATGGGGTCCTTGGTGAGGGAGAGGATGAGCTGGGTGTTGTCGGCGTAGGATACTATGCTATGCTGAGTCTGTGATGTCTGACGATGGTGGCGAGGGGGGGCATGTAGATGTTGAAGAGCAGATGATCCTTGGGGTACTCCACAGTTGATCTCTGTGGGTTCGGAGAGGAAGGGTGGAAGTCTGATTCTTTGGGTTCTGCCGGTGAATAAAGGAGCGGAGCCAGTCCAGGGCAGTTCAGGGCTTCGTGGAGTCTGGTGGTGAGTGTGCGGTGGGAGATGGTGTCGAAGACTGCAGAGAGGTCGAGTATGATCAGGGCCACGGTGTGTCCTTGGTCGAGAAGGTGCGGATGTCGTCTGTAGCGGCGAGTAGGGCAGTCTCAGTGCTGTGGTTGCTACGGAATCCAGATTGAGAGGGGTCGAGGATGGAGTTCTCTTCGATGAATTTCATTTTATTGAGCGTTGATGGTCTTCTCGGTGACTTTGGCGGTGAAGGGGAGGAGGGAGATGAGTCGGTAGTTCTTTAGGTCCATAGGATCTGCTGAGGGCTTCTTGAGTAGGGGCCAGACTTCTGCACGTTTCCAGTCATCGGGGAAAGTGCCGGTTTCAAAGGTGACGTTGATGGTGCGTTGTTCCGGTGCGATGGTGGCAGCTGCTCAGTGGAAGATGTGCGGGGGGCAGGGGTCCGAGGGGGCCCCTGAGTGGATGCATTGCAGTGTTTTCGGTGGTGACTGGAGTCCAGAAGGCGATGGTGTGCTGGCTGGCATTGCTGGACAAGGGAGTGGTTTCAGAGTCAGGTGACTGGTCATTGAAGTTGTCGTAGAGGCCCTTGATCTTTAGATGGAAGTAGGAGCCAAGCTTGTTGCAGTGGTCCTGGGAGGGGTTGATGTCCGTGGTTTCGCTGGGGGGTTTGGTGAATTCCTGGATGATGCTGAAGAGTTCCTTCGAGTTGCTGGAGTTGGCGCTGATCTTTTTCTGGATGAAGGTCCTTTTGGTGGATCTGATGCGCTGGTGGGATTCTGTCATGTCGTTCTTATAGGTGATGCCGTCTTCCGAGGTTTTGCTGTTTCTCCAGTTCTTCTCGAGACGTCTGCAGGTGCATCTGGATTCTTGGAGGTCAGTGGTGAACCAGGTGGCCTTTCTGGGGTGCTGTCTGTCAGGGTTACGTAGGGGTGCAAGCTCGTCTGCGCTGTTGGTAATCCATCTGTGAAGTTTTTTGGCTGCGAGGTTGGCGTCGGTCGAGGTGGTGGGGGCATCACGTTTGAGGGCGGAGTTGAGCTGCTCCTCTGAGACCTTGCTCCAGTTCCTTCGCAGGGGGCTGGTTTGGCGGCGGTGGGTTTGTTGATGTGGAAGTGTATGCAGTGGTGGTCCGTCCAGGGGGGTTGCGTGGTGTGGCTGAAGTGGATGTTGTTACCTCCTGCGAAGATGGGGTCAAAGGTGTGTCCTGCCTTGTGGGTGGGGGTGGAGACGAATTGTTTCAGTCCAAGGTTGGCGAGGTTGTCCAGCAGGGTGGCGGAGTTGGGCTCCCTGAGGTTGTCCAGGTGGAAGTTGAGGTGTCCAATGAGCATGTAGTCCAAGGAGGCGTGGGGTGCGATGAGGTCGGCGATGTTAGTGGTGAATGCGGATCTAGGTCCGGGAAGTCTGTAGGCGAGGGTGCCTTGTAGGGTCGTTCTGGGGCTGATCTGGAAGTGGAGGTGGAGGTGTTCAGTGGTGGGCGAGCTGACGCTCGAGATGGAGGTGGTGAACGGAGGGAGCTCTTGTGTGCGATGGAAAGTCCTCCTCCTGGGCAGTTGGGGCGGTCCTTCCTCTGGATCTTGTATCCATCGGGGATGTCGGTGGAGATGTCAGGGGCGGAGGTGGAGTTGGTCCAAGTTTCTGTGAGGAAGGCGATGTCTGGAGTGTGAGTGTCGAGGAGGTCCCAGATCTCTACAGTGTGTCTGTGCAGGGAGCACACGTTGAGGAGTATGCACCTCAGGGCTTCTGTGGTGTTGTTGTCCGGTGCGTGGGCAGCAGCCGTGGGGGTGTGTAGGGTGATGAAGGTTTGGTACCAGTGTCAGCAGGAGAATTGGTCGTGGGTGGTGTTCGGCATGGACAGCTGGCAGTTCCTTCTGGGGTTGAGTGCGAGGAGGGCTGCTGAGTCGTAGCGGTGGCTGGTCGGAGATCCAGTGTCTCTGGCGCTGGTCGCGGTCGGGTCGCGGACGGGCGCAGACCGGCTTGCCTTTGGCACGCCATCAGCGTGCCAGCGGCGTGACAGCTGTGTGCGGCCGCCATTAAATAGGGAAGGGGAAGGAAGCGTGGCTGAGAGGCGGGAGCGGGAATCAGCAGAGGGAGGGGCCGCGGGGGAGCAGCATCAGTAAAAAGGCCGGCAAAAACGGGCACGGATGACAAAACAGGGCACAGGCACCCCAAACAAGCAAAAGGGCAAAAATAACAGGGTCAACAGAAAAACTAAAATAACAGGCACAACAATACAAAAGACAGACAGAGACAAAACGAGCACAACACGCAGACAGACAACTGTAGAACAGCAGAAGAGCAAGACTCTCCCACTGGACCACCAGGGATGAGGCGCAGACAGGAGCCTGCGGGTGGAGGAGGGCCTCAAACACCTACCTGGATAGAGGTGTCAGGGGCAGCGCCAGGCGACTCCACAGCGGAGCTGCTGGCACGGAGAGCGGGACTCTAGTCAGGAGGTCAGAGGTCCTGCTCAGTTGCCCTTGCAGCGGCCACCATTAAATAGGGAAGGGGGGAGAGAAGCGCAGCTGGGTGGCGGGAGCGTGAATCGGCAGGTGGAAGGAGCTGCAGGGGAGCAGTGACAGTATATAGGGTGGCAAAAACGGACACGGAGGACAAAACAGGGCACAGGCACACCAAACAAGGAAAAAGGGCAAAAATAACAGTCAACAGAAAAACAAAAATAACAGGCACAACAATACAAAAGACAGACAGAGAGAGAAAACGGGCACAACACGCAGACAGGCAACAGACAGTAGTGGAACAGCAGAAGAGCAAGGCTCTCCCACTGGACCACCAGGGATGAAGCGTAGGCAGGAGCCTGCGGGTGGAGGAGGGCCTCGAACACCTGCCTGGATAGAGGTGTCGGGGCAGCGCCAGGCGACTCAACAGCGGAGCTGCTGGGACGGAGAGAGGGACTCTAGTCAGGAGGTCAGAGGTCCTGCTCAGTTGCCCTCGCAGCGGCCACCATTAAATAGGGAAGGGGGGAGAGAAGCGCAGCTGGGAGGCGTTTGCAGGAATCGGCAGGGGAGAGGTGCCGCGGGGGAGCAGCGGCGGTAAAAAGGGCGGCGAAAACGGGCACAGAGGACAAAACAGGGCACAGGCACACAAAACGGGGAAAAAATAACGGGGTCCACAGAAACTAAAAAGAACAGGCACAACAATACAAAAGACAGACAAAGAGACAAAACGGGCACAACACGCAGACAGACAACAGTGGAGCAGCAGAAGAGCAAGGCTCTCCCACTGGACTACCAGAAATATAAAGGTGTCATCGGCGTTAAGTTAGTAGAATGTCTACATATGAAACAGTTCTTCAGATATCTGAATGTCTTACGTTCTGAGGGGACCACAGCCTAATTGTGACTCTTGGGGTGTCAGCATCACGTCCTTGATAAAATATATTGGGAAAAAGATTGATATGAGGTTCAAAGCAGGAAGCTGATGTCTTAAAAGGGGCTACAAGGAATAAGTAAGATGTACATGCATGTAATCCAAGTGTACATCATAGAATCTGGTTTGTTCCAACAGCAGACACAGACGCCAAAGCGGATGATCTGTTCAGTGTCAACAAAGAGGAAGAGCGACAACAGAACAATTCTCCAATGCAAAGAAGAAGAGAAAGAAATGACTGTGGGAGAGCAGGTGAGGAAGGGTGGATGAGATATTGGTGCTAGGCAGATTCAAAACAATGGCTACAATCTCAGATAAATGAAGTATGCCCTTATTAATACTATTACAGTTCTACAGAAAGTTCATAATTACGCAGATATTTGGCTCTAAAATGGTCATGTCCTCCTGATCCACTCATCTGCTTAGTTCTACTTAAGAACATCCCTGTGCGGTGCAGAAAATCAGTGACTATATGTGTAGTTCCTATTTCCTGTTTAAGTTTGATGGTGGTTTGATTGTTCGTCTTACTTCCTTGTAACTCTTGCTTATCTTCTCAACCCTCTCTTCACAAGCTTCTCTCATTTTGTTCAAAACTCACTTTTGCACTTAGTCACGCTGCTCTCTCCATATATGTTTCACTTTTGTGCCTTTCCCTCCTCCATTCCTCCTGTCTTCATGCTGAATTCTGCTACTTATTTGATTCAAACCCTCATTTGGCAAAACAGTATTTAGTATGTTATATGAATGTGTGAAGCATCATTTTGAATCTTTGTTACCTTGCTCCCCCACTTCTGATTGAGCTAAAGACCTGAACGTAGAAAGACAGCAGGGATAGGAGCTGCCAAAGAGAGCCTGGGCTCTTAGGTCCAGAGAAAGAGCCCAGGGATGATGTGTGTGAATTAATGGGGAAACGAAATCCGAGGAACCACATTGGAGGAAACCAAATCATGGAAAGACAATTTTGAGGAAATACAAATACATCGAAAATTAAAGGAAACATTTTAAAGGAGAAATACATTTAAGGAAACATTCAAAATCACACACCTGAGTGATGATTACGGGTAGTGAGGTTTTTTATTCAGGGTTCGATTATGTTTAGGGGTGATGTGGGTTTTTTTTAGGGTTCAGGGCTAGGTGAAGTTTAGGGGTTTGGGAGGCTTTTTTTTAGGGATCAGTCATGGATGGAGTTTAGGGTGGTATGGGGTTTTTAGGGTTTAGAGTTAGATGGCAGGTAGGGGTTTTAATGTTTTTTTGGTTTTACAGATGGGTGGAGTTTAGGGCTGGTGAGTGTTTTTAACGTTTACTGATGACTGGAGTTTTGGGAAGGTGAAGGGTTTATAGTGCTCGGGAATGGGTGGAGGTTAGAGTTGTGTGAAATTTTAAGGTTTAGGGATAGGTGAAGATTATATGTAGAAAGGATTTTTAGGGTTCAGGGATGGGGCAGTTCAGAGGTGGAGATGAGCTTTAGGGGTCATGAATGGGTGTTTTTTTGGGGTGTTGAGGGTTTTTAGTGCTCAGAGATGACTGGAGTTTAGGGGTAGTGCTGGATTTTAAGGGATCAGGGATGGGTGGGGTTTAGGCTTAGAAAGGTGTTATTAGTGTTCAGGAATGGGTGGAGTTTAGGGTTAGTCAGGGAGTTTTAGGTTAAGAGATGGGTAGACTTTAGGAGTAGAAATTACTTTAAGGGTTCAGGGATGGGTGGAGTTTAGGTGTCAGAGATGTGTGGAGTTTAGGTGTGCTGAGGGGTTTTAGGGTTCAGGGATGGGTAGAGTATAGGGCTAGAAAGGGCTTTTAGGGTTCAGAGATTGGTGGCGTTGAGGGGTCAGGGATGAGTGTAGTTTATGAGTGGGTAAGTGTTTTTAGGGCAGAGATGGATCATGTTTAGGGGTGGTGAGTGTTCAGTGAATTAAAAGCATCCAAAGTAGTTGTTTGACAGTGTAAAAGATATAAATCCGAAATAATGTTCCCTAATGTAAAGGACTGAAGTAAATACTTTCGAGAAAAAAAAATCTGAAAGTAACACCAGCAATCATTTCATTAAACCTTAAAAATAAGTATTGAGAAGCCAAATTTGAAAAAAAGATATTCTATTAATTGTTTTTTGTGAAATGGTAAATGCCATCCATCCTGAAAATTTCCATTAACCATTTAGATGAAATGGTTTCTCAGGTAAGCGTCCAGTGAATCAGAACAGGTTATATACATTTCCTGTAATATGACAAACTTTCTCAATCAATAGGAAAAAGACTAGTTTAATGACAACAGATGATCTTAAAGCTCTTAAGTAGTAGGGGAGCCTTTTATTTTTGTAAATGATAGTTTAAAAACAAAATTTTTGAATGTTTATAAAAGCGACATTTATTAGCTTCTTGCACTTGTCCACAGGATTTCCTTCGCTAGATCTGGACGCTCCTTTGAAGAAAGAGGAAGAATCGGGGGCCATTTTCCTTGATCATCTTGGAGCCGAAATTGGGGAGAGCAGCAGCGACCCCAGCTCAGGTACAGCTTCTGATTTTTCCAATGACTGAGACTGCGCGGTGATTGGCTCCCTACTACCGAGTCACAGCCCCAGAGAGAGAACTTAACGTCTTGGGTTGGGACAGTGAGTGCCCCTTTGTCGTCACATTGCAGAGAGCTGAAAGAGAGTCGCCCAGTGGTAATCCTCTGGGATAAAGAATGACTGTAGGTTTATTGAACAGAAAAAAATTAAAAAACTATTTCAACTTCATGTATTATATTGTTGCCATTGAGGGCCATACAAGTTTGTAAAACCAATTATAAAGAACGATCTTTGAGTAAGTCTTTATTGTTTGATTATTAAAAATCATTACAATATTCAAAACATAGACAGCCATAATCACCGTAGTTCATATAATTCATTAGAAAGAAAAATCTAAGAATAAATAAATAAAATAAGGGAGGCCCACAAAAATGTCATAAATTTCAACAAACATGTTACTTATACTGTGAATAATTTGGGGATAACATGCTGCACTAAAAACATTGATACCACATACACACAGTCTAACAATAGCCTTTCTGTTGTCAATAAGCATCATCAATTCCGTGGGCATTTCAGTGACCGATGAGATATCTCCATATTAACAAACGATCGTTGCGTAATCCAGTTTTTAAAATTCAAATCTATAAAGTGACTGCGTGCTTATTTCACCGTACTGCGCAACAGAATTAAAAACTATTTTTTAATAAAAATGTACTGGTGTCTATTGTATTTACTGTAGAATTATTAAAATGCCTCTGAGCAATAAAGCGCCTACGTGCAGTGTCTCGATGCTGACCCAAGCAATTAACATTAAGTTTCTATGAGCAGGCAGGATATCAGTAAAGTGCTTCCATGTGCTACATTCGTTCCTACTCCCCGTTTAATTCCGAATCAAATTTTTTATCTGCTATAAGGAAAAACTTAACAAATTGTCTAGTTAGATGGATCGATTTCCCGGAAAGGCAAAAGATTATTGCTTGATGACATGTTCTCACCCCTTGTTCAATAAAGGTGGGTTTCAACAATGTTTGCCTTTCCTGTAGTAGACAAGGACAAATACACACAATATGTATTAATGGCAAATACACACAATATGTATTAATGGCAAATACACACAATATGTATAAATGATAAAGACACACAATATGTATGAATGTTTCATTGGTAAACCCACAGAGTCGACAGTTTGGTGTTAGCCAATTGCGTATCCATCTCAGGGTTCAATCCTTTGTTAGATATTGAACAAATCTTAATTTTAAACATTCATCCCTAATAAATGGCTGTAGATGGGGGAGTAAATTGGGCTGGGACTCCTTTTTATTAAAAGAATTAATGATCAACCAAGCATGATTTTTTGCTGAAATAGCTTCCTTAAACAGCATCATGGATAGAATGTTTGTTGTTCGATTTAAAAGATGTTTAAGGATGTTTTTGTTTCTGTCCCCATAGTTGAAAGGCTGGAGGTTCAAAGACCCACACCTACATGCATAGTCAGATTTTACAAGTTCTTGCCAACACAGGTTTACAAGACTGCAAGGATCGGATAAAAATAAGGAGTATAAGCTTTTTAGTAATGCTGATTTTCTTACTAGGATTGGCTCGACATGCCAAACTCCAGTCGGATATTTGCATGTCCAATATTTTTCGGAATCCTAAAAGTGGATTTAAAAACCTTAATTTGTAATTTATCCTAAGATTTCAGAATCTTTGCCTTGGAAGATTACAGACCCGTAGGCTAAATGGGGAATCGTCTTGGCCTTCATGTATTTAACTAAGTGCTCGTGGCTAGGGCTTAAGAGTTTGTCGTGCTAGATTCTAAAAGCAAATGAAAGGGATGTAGCTTTGGCCTTTAAATTGGTAAAATTATTGTTTAAAGGATACCCTATTATCAAATGTGATTCCTAGATATTTGTAGACGTTTTCTATCTTTACTGTTTCAATTACAAGCCCATTATCTTTCCATACATGTGTACCAGGTTTAATTAGCCCTATGTCATGATTTTCATTTTTTTAAATATTGAATTATAAGCCATTTGCTAAAATGTAGTTGTTAAATGAGCCTTTTAGCTACTAGGGGGCAGGAAAACCGAAAGGCCGCAGGGGTGAGTTCAACCCCATTGGCAGGCAGCGGTGAATACTGCCTCCCCGGTGCCCAGACGCCTCACTTGCTGCACCAGCAACAATGGGGGGCAGAGGACAGCACGGGGTGCAGAGCAACAAATTGGACAAATACACCTTCCATAAAGATCAATCGGAGGCACTCTCCTCACACGTGAGCGACAGCAGCGACTTGAAGACTGCCAAGCCAAAGGAAGTAACTCTACAGGATGTGATGGCTACCCTGCAGCAGATGCAAGCATCCATTGGCTCCATCTCGTCCGACATATCCCGGCTGCGTGCAGATATCTCTCCAAAATAACCACCAGACTGACAGAAGTGGAAACCACTACAGCGAAACTATCGACGGACACAGCGGCCCTACAACAACAGGTCCACCAGCTGGAGCTGGCAACCAAGCATATTGCTGAAAAACTCGATGATCAAGAAGGCCGCTCGTGACGCAATAATATTCACTTGGTCGCTGTTCCGGAAAGCGTCAAGGGACCGGCCCTGGACCTCTTTGTGGAAGACCTCGTCCAAAATCAACTGCAACCGCGAGGTCTATCACGGTTTCTTTCAGTGGAAAGAGCGCACAGTGTGCCGGGGGTAGACCCAGACCAGGCGCCCCCCCCCCCCAGTCCTAAACTGGCACGCATATTTAACTTTCGGGATCGAGACACGATTCTCCAGGCTGCTTGTATTGCCCCTCCACTTAAGGTTGATAACAGTAATGTGACCCTCTACCCGGACTACACAGCTGCTGTGTCAAAGCAACGCCGCAATTTTCTTGATGTAAAAAAAGAATTGCGTAACAGAGAACTCAAGTATGCCATGCGCTTTCCAGCAAAGCTACGGATGGAGGCGGAAGGGAAAAGCTGGTTCTTCACTACACCGGAGGAGGCTCACGAACGGCTGGAGGGATGGAGGCCGGCCACACGACCTGGACGACAAGGACCGAAACGACAGCAACAATTCACTGCGATGGGAGCAGAATTGACAAACGCTGAAGCATCGACCGGTACTCAACTGAACACAGATGGCCACTCAGATTGACACTCTACCCAGCGAGATCCTCACCTAAGCACTATAATGCATGTCAGCAACACCACACGAAAGTAAAAAGATGCGAACGTAGTGGAGATTTTAATACCATATAGACCAGACCTATGATTGACCCTGTGGTGTCGCACTCGATGATTCAACGAGCTCCCGGTGGCTGATCTCACGTACTACCCACGATGATACTCAGGGGTTGAGCCAAGTCACGGAGAGACACAGATGGGTTTCAATGGACTACGAACACTCAAAGGGAATGGACAAGAAACACGGAGTAACTCACCCCCTTTACGCAAGTACATAGTTATGGGGATAAGGCACTCTGCTGAGTTGGGGTGGCGGGTAGTTTTAAATCAGCGGAGCAGGGAGGCAGGGTGGGAGGAGGAGGAGGGAAGGGCACAGTTAATGGGGGAATTTTATTGTTTAGTTCTAGTTTTGAAATTGACACATGGTACATACTCACGGTGCACACAGGGCGATAACATAATGGGTTCTATGCTACAGACTCACCACTCAATTCCAATTGAAGATGGCCACGACGCACCTCCACAGGGTGGATAACAACCCGAATCCCCAGCCAGGGACAGCCTGCCCCGCACACCTCCCATTCAATATATTATCATGGAATGTAAATGGCCTGGGTGATCAAATAAAACGGGGATTAGTTTTACAATATCTAAAACGTAAAGGGCCTGCTGTTACACTTCTCCAGGAAACACATCTCACGGGAACGGCCTGTAAAGCCTTGGACAGGTGGCGATTTAAAATGGTTGTACACTCTGACTTCACCACTGGTTCGCGGGGAGTAGGGATCTTGGTCAATAAACGCTTCCCCTTGATAGTCACTGGATCTCGTAAGGATGATATCGGACAATTTGCTGCAATAACATGTCAATGGGACAGTAAAAGTTACAACATAGTGACGGTTTACATTCCACCGACACTACACCAAGTAACTTTCCCAGCTCTGGGGACATTTCTGTTGACTCTCCCACTTGGGGAACTCATACTAGGGGGTGATTTTAATGCTCCTTTGGACGCCACCATAGACAGAAAAACCCCCAAGGACCCTAGCGGTGCAAATCTCAAACTAGCAGAGTTCAAGGAGGCTCTAGGCCTAATAAACGTGTGGAGAAATAGATTCCCTACTGAGAAACAATACACATTTCACTCGGGCCTTCATAATAGCCTTTCCAGATTATATTATATTTTTACATTAGCAACGGGCTGGTGGGGGTGACTGGGATCGAGCACCTACCCGGGGTATCTCAGACCATTCTCCAGTACTCATCACATACACCGCCTCCACCCCGAGACGGCGTAGGCTGTTCCCGCTTCACCCGTTACCTCAAAACCGCAAGATCAGCAATGGTCTCCTTAAAACGACGGTGAACTATTTTGCGGTAAAACCAACACTCGGTCCGGTCCCCAGCAACATTGTGGGAGGCTTACAAAACAGTTTTGAGAGGGCAGGCTATCTCCCTGATAGCTGGTCATAAGCAGGCTCAGCAACAACACATTGAGAGTTTAGAACAGGACCTATCCCGGGCGGAAGCGGCTCATGCGGTAGACCCTAATGAGGACACAACACACAGGGTGCACTTAACACAAAAAGAATGCAGGGCCTACGAATGGGAAGAAGCAAAAAACAAACATACTAAAACACAACACACTGTCTATGAACTAGAAGATAAGGCAGGAAAACTCTTGGCATGGCTGGCTCACAAGGAGCAAGCCAGTTAATGGGTGGCACAGCTCTGGCTTGACAATGGCGAAATAACGACAGAGCCCCAACCAATAACGGAAGCCTTGGCGATGCATTATAAAACAGTTTACACTCCAACAGCCACTAATACGATGGAGGAAAATTTAGAATTCCTCAAAGACATAAAAATGCCCACACTATCCCCCAAAGCGGTTGAGACTCTAGAAAAAGACCTAACGACGGAGGACCTAGAATTGGCAATAGGCGCCCTGCACACAGGAAAAGCGTTAGGGCCCAATGGAATTCCGGTGAAATATTATAAGAAAGCGGCGCCTCAAGTCGTACCACATTTACTTAATATGTACATTGACAGTCTAGAACAAGGAGTCTTACCCCGGGATCAGCGCCTGGCCACCAAAGTGGCAATTCCTAAACCCGGCAAGCCATCGCATGAGTGTATGTCGTATAGACCAATCTCTTTAATCAACGCTGAGGCAAAAATACTAGCAAAAGCGCTCGCTATGCGACTGCTGCTCCATCTCGCCACCGTGATCCACCCGGATCAATCCTGATTTATGCCAAATCGTAACAGGGCACTTAATCAAAGGCGCTTGCATGGGGTCATGGCATGTAAATCTACTATAGAAGAGGATGCAGTTATTTTATCGCTGGATGCACGATGGTGTTCGACCTCGTCGAATGGCCCTTCCTATTTGCGGTACTTAGATACTTAGGATTCGGTCCCAAATTCTGCGCTTGGGTCCAGCTACTCTATACACAGCCATTGGCGCAGGTTGTAGGGAATGGACATATATCAACAGACTTCCCGTTAGGTAGAGGGACGTATCGCCACTGCTCTTCGCGCTGGTTCTGGAGCCGCTGGCGGCCTGGGTGCGTCAGGACCCGGTCATGCGCGGTTTGAAATGGACCATGGGCTGGGAAGGTCGCATCTCGCTTTATGCGGACGATATAGTGTTGTATTTGGCATCTCCGGCGTGCTCAATTAACTGCCTTTTAGATATCTGCGCGTCATATGGACGGGTATCAGGATACACTATTAATTGGGCAAAGTCGCTTCTCTATATATTGCGCGGCTCCCTACCGCGGCTTCCACGGGAATGTGACATTCAAATAGCTGATGGAGGGTTTAAATATCTGGGGATATATGTAACACACGATAAAACACAATTAATTGCTGAAAACGTCACGAAACCCCTGATGAGGTTCCGACATGATGTCAAACACTGGCACTCACTCCCACTAACGTTACTGGGAAGAGCAGCCCTCTTCAAAATGATGGCTATCCCCAGATTCCTATATGCGCTACAAAATACACCATTCCCCCTTACTCCAAAATATTTCACGGAAATAAATGCAGAAGTGACCAGTCTGCTGTGGGACGGGAAGGCGCCGCGCATAGCCCTAAATAAACTCTCGAGAAGTTGGTATGATGGGGGCATTGCCCTCCTCTGATATCAAGTTATACTACTGGGCTTTTCAGCTCTTTGTTATAAATCAGTGGCTTCACATATCCCAGAATGACCCCGCATATCGTATGGATAGGCACCTCCTGGGAGCTGCAGGGATTATGGGTGCACTTTACAACAAAGTCAGGAAAACCAACCTTACAGGTCCGACAGCGCACACTATCAGCATATGGTTTGCGGCGCAACGGGCGATGGGCTGGGAGGGAGTAACGACACAGGCCACGCCATTATGGGGCACGGAAACACTGTCAAAAACGGAACTGGGGGTCTTGCGATAGACAAATATAAATATATATATATATCTGCATGTGTCAAAAGCTACCAAGACCAGGAGTGCAAAGACAGAATATCATAAGGAGAAAATAGAGAAACAAGAAAAGGGACCCTTGAGCAGAGCTTGGATACCCATCAATTATCTAAGTGATCAGTCCTATCATCTGGTCATCCATCCCAATGGAAGATATATCTCTTGATCATAGAGATTATCTTGTAAGGAATAAGTTCTCTCAGTCGGATCAATGAAGGAACATCAGATGATCAAGGAAAAAGGTCAAGCGGTATTTCGGGCTCTCGTACCTCCACATCAATACAGAAGAAGCCAGGTATAGAGGGGAATTGGACTTGCCGACCGACAATTCTTACCAAAAGAAGATCTATAGAGAGCGATTAAAAACTGATCTAAAAAAATTCACAGCTTGTAAAAAAAAATATTTTCCATCATTCCATCAATACATAAAAAAACTTCCCCAGTTGCGGCTCGGAGCCAGGAGGTGAGCCGGATGGTTACTCTCTGTCAGGGTTCCTAATGCTGGCCTCCGAGCATGAGGCGACTGGGAGTGCTGGGTCTGTGCCGAGGCTGCAGCAGCCCAGATCCTGGGAGAGCAGAAGTGGCTGGGCACCGAGCAAGACCCCTTAAAAGGGAGCAAGAAGGTTGCAGTGATGCTGCGTACACCAAGGGGGTTCTCGGTACATTGGCATGATTCCAAGTGGTCTTTTCACTGGGTGCTGAAGGCGAGAGGGACCGGTGCCTAGCCTGGGACACAGAAGAGTGGAAACCTCTGAAGGTTGCTGAACCAAGGCCAATGTGACTGGTCCTGAGACTGGGACTGGATCTGACTGGAGAGAGAACCTGATGACAAGGTGACACTAACGGGGCGGGCACGGGGGCAGTGCGAAGCAGGGTGCAATGGTGTAGAATCCACAGCAAAGGATGGAGCAGGATTTATCTTCTCCTCACAGCAGAGCAGCAGAGAGAGGCAGTGAGGCGGAGGGCACCGATGGTGTGAACCTGTCCAGAGGGCAAAAGGACACCGTGGCTGCCCTGGATTCGAGTCTTTTAAAAGTAGAGAAGTTGGAGAACTCTGCCTCAGTTGTGGAAGTGAGATCCATTCGAGAATGACAGCAATGGTGGCATCAATGACCCCTCAATGCCACAAGGGATGGAGGAGAAAAGCTTTACTTTGTAGGAACAAATTACTGTACAAAAACGTAAGGGGGGCCCAGTAACAAGAGGAACAGTATAGCCAGTGCTTTATTTGAGCTGGTGATTCCCGGTGCTCAGCATCGGCACTTAATCATCAACACTGGCGCTTCAGCACCAGTTAAGGACACAGTCATTTTTGGTAGGCACAGGGAGATTAAGTGATTCGCCAAGAATGACAGGATGATGGTCCAACCCCGACTCTCGAACCTTGTTCCTCAGCTCCGAAGTCGGCAGCTCTGGCCATGACGCTACATCCTCTCCCCACTTGTAAGGTTTGTTGGTTCTGTGTTAGGCAGCGCTAACAGGAGAAATGGGCTGGTGGAAGCTGCCTCCTGACAGGGTGGGTGAGAAACGGGCCACTAGCTCACACGACTCCAGTCCGGACTTTCCAGAATCCTGAACGCGGCGCTGACGCTGGGCGAGTTGAGCGCGAGTGAGTGGGTGGGTGTTGTCCCGCTGTTCCGTTGCTGCTGCCACTCTCGTGCTGCTCCCGTGCCGTGCTGTCCTAATCAGTGGAGGGGCCATTTTTGGTCCTTCGCGGCTGTTTGTCGGCTCGGCTCGTTTGGAGCCCCCGCGGTCCCCCTCCTTCTCCTCCAACTCGCATTTCCTCATTAATACAACAAGAGGAGGAGCGGAGGAGCAGAGGGAGTACAAGGAGTACAGGGAGTTTGACCCAAGCCCCGCTGGGGAAGAACTGGCAAGAATCGGGCAGAGCCTGAGAGAGCTTCCTCTGGAGGCCGATGGACAACTAAAGGACCATTAAAGGAGGCTTCTGGTGAGCGGAAGCCGTCGTAGGAGGCACGAGAGGTGAGGAGTGAGGGGTGAAGGGTTGAAGTGCGTCCCCCTTCCTCACAGCTTCTTTCCGGTTCCTTGTATTTTTTTTTTTTGGGGGTGCAAGCACTGCCTTTACCGTCCTGCCTCCAGGAAATTCCATCATTAGAGGCACACTCACGAAATTTGATTGTTATCGTTCCTCACCAACGAGGTCATTTCTGACCCCTCACAAGCTAGGAGCGGGCCTGTAGCAGTTGCAGGGGGGAACGCCTGGGCATAGAGTAAAGATCTAGGAACCCAGGCCTGTTTGGACTTAGCACTAAGCATTGTTTTTTAACCCATAGCAGAAAAACAGTGACAATAGCGGAGGTAATAATTCCATGTGAAAGTCAAGCAGAATTTAACTACAACCTACAAGTTAGTAGAACTGCTGGCATACAGAGGGACTGGAATCGCACAGAGAACTTGATCTTACATATTAACATATTAACTAACATTAAATAATATGCGTTCAGGAAGGGAAAGGTACCGAGAATACTAAAAAATGTTAAAGCACAACCAAAAGATGTGAATCAGACGTTAATTTCACCAATTGCACGGATGTTTAGCAAATCATTAAACGTTCCGCAAAAATTTGACTTTATGAAAGATCCGATTGGGGGCCTGATGTCAATTCAAACTGAATCTGAATTCGGAATAAGAAATCTACAAGCTCCTATTAAGCCAATTAGCACCTTGGACGACAACATCCAACAAACTTGGCAAAAACAAGATCTTGATAAGAAAACACACAACAGGAACGTAGAGGGTAATAAGATAGTGCAACCAACGGACCCAATGATTGACAAAATCACCGACCTAGAATTACTAAGTATGACATCATATTGTCAAATGGATCAAAACGAAAATGAAAAGGATATTGGTGAGACACCAAGCATCGAGAGGTCATTAAATGGATTAATCGCGAAAAAAATAACTTCAAGGAATTTACCTATTGAGGTTAATGTCGAAATAAGAAAAAACAAGGACCAAAACAGGGACTGGCCATCTAGCAACCAGGCGGTAAATCAAAATAAAAATAAAAATAACCTAGTTGAAATCCTTCAGGAAAGGCAAACTAGCACTAAAGATGGCATTTCTCCCTCTTCAGAGGCAACCATGGCAGTAGGAAATGACGAAGTTACAAAATTAGAAATAAGATGTACAGAACAAAATATACAAAACGAACAGGAAATAAAATCACCGATCTCATTATCTAGTCAATCAGTCAATCAACAAAAAACATTGAGAACTGATGAGTGGGAAAATGGAACGAGCGAAGTAACCTTGCAAGTTACAGGTGTTACGACAGGAAACAAATCGGAAATTGTACAACCTGATAGTGATAACATAATGTCAGAGCTCACCTTCAGCTTCTCGGTGATTACTGTTGTCTTGCACAGGAACAGAAGTCGCTAGCTTCCCAACTCCACCTACCAACCACTCGGCCCCAAGATATGCTTTGGCGCCAACTGATTAGTGAGGGGGAAGGGGGAAAGTGGATAAAATAATAAACAATAAGAAGAGACTGGTTCTGGACCTTCTGGTTTCCTATCTGGAATTCTTCTTCTGCTTTCGGTCTGCTACTGAAGACTCCTAAAGGTAACTAAACACACAATAATTTATTATTTCTCCCTCTCTACTCTATCGTATCCTTTTCCTTTCTTTTCTCTTGTTTGCTACCTACCCAGAATCCTGAACTCTGTGCTGCTCTTCCTGTCAGACTCTGACTTCTTCTTTTCTTGGTATTGCTGTTGCTACTTATCTGTAAAACATTTATCTATTAGTCAACCTTTTCAATCTTTTATGTGTTATGCTTCTACTCTTTCTCTTTTTAAAAACCTACCAGTAGTTTTAATTTAGTGGTAGCTTTCTCTTTCCTCTCGTAGAGTTTTCTTTATTCTGCTTTTTCTTTTATATTCTAAGCTGTCGTCTTTTTGATAATCTCTTCCTGTGTTTTCTCTCCTCAGGTTATCACTGTGTTGGGTTAACTCAGGTGAATCTATCTCGTTTCTTCTCTAGTTTACTTTTCTTAGTCTGTTTGTTGTCTTTTCATCTCTCTAGGCCTTTTCACAATATTCATAAATGTTCTCTTTTTCTCTTACAGGACTCTGAACGCTTATCGCTGCTCACGACAGTAAGTCTTTAATTATTATTAGCGGTTATTGATCACTAAACATTATTTGACATTAATGTGCCTGTAAATTCTTCCTATAATTCACTTAGCTTTCTACTTGTTCTTTTTCAGGGCGCGGCTGAAGTCTTCACTCGTTTTCTGAAGAGACGAGGTGACTCCGTACTCGACTCCCGTAAGTAGGCCTTCTCGGATTCCATGCGTCTTCCTTTCTTCTTCGGTAAGTATCGGATTCTTGTCTAAGAATGGTTCACCAAGGGTTGCTCTCAAGAAAAACTTCTACTCTAAAAGAATTCACTTCAAACTGGGAACACTCGCGGAACCTGACTTCTCTGAGGGAATGTCTTAGTGAAGTGCGCAATACTTCAGGCGTGCGCGCGTCACACAGTCTCTCTGAATTTCCTAACAACTAGACCGCAGACCCCAGCGCCTTAGCGGCCATCTTGGAATTGTGGGCATGCCACCAACTCGACCATTGAAGCTTATTCCACACCGAAGCGCCTCTTGAACTTAATCCCTTGCGCTTCGTCTTGGAACTCACGTTAGGGATACAGACAGTACCCCCCCACCAAGGATGGTCCTCCCACTCTGGGCTTGGTTGGATTGCGCTGATAGAAAAGTCTTATAAGTCTAGGAGCATGAACATCTGAATCTAATTCCCAAGACCGCTCCTCAGGACCGTAGCCTTTCCAATCTACCAAATAATACAGTTTTCCTCTAACTAATTTTGAGTCCAGAATTTCTTTTACCTCGAACTCCACTCCTGTATCTAGCTGAATTGGTTTTGGAACTAATTCCTTTCTCAAATTAGGAACTGCCTTCTTCAAAAGGGAAACATGAAACACAGGGTGTATCTTGAATTTGGAGGGCAGGGTCAATTTATAAGTCACTGGATTAATCTGCTCTGCAATAGGGTAAGGACCAATAAATCGTGGCTGGAATTTTCGGTTCCCTTTTAGTCGTAAATATTTTGTATTCAACCAGACTTTATCTCCAATTTCTAGTGGAGGAGGTATCTTTCTTTTCTTATCTGCGTACTTCTTATATTTCTCTTTAGCCTGTTCGAGATTCTTTGATGCTAATTCATGTACTGAATTTAAATGAGTCACCAAATCCTTGACTGCTGGGACTGAGAGCTCCACATCTTGTACTACTGAATTTGGATGTCTACCATAGTTTAAGTAGAACGGAGAATACCCGGTGGACACATTCTTCGCGTTATTATGAGCGAATTCTGCTGCCCACAAGTAGTCCGGCCATTCTCCATCCTGTTTCAGCGAGAACAACCGTAAATATTGCTCCAATTCCTGGTTCACTCTTTCTGTTTGTCCATCCGTCTCCGGATGGAAACTGGTGGAGAAACGTGTTTCTACTCCTAAACCTTTCATAAAGGCCTTCCAGAAATGTGAGACAAATTGGGTTCCCCGGTCAGATATTATGACCTTGGGTATTCCATGTACCCTGACAATCTGTGTACTAAAATGACTTGCTAACTGTTTCGCTGTAGGGATTCCTTTTAAGGCCAAGAAATGTGTCATCTTCGTGTATGCATCTACTATTACTAGTATTGTATTTGTCCCATGACAGGATGGTAAGTCTGTAATTAAGTCTAGGGTAATTGTATGCCAAGGATGAGGAGGAATGGGCAGAGGTTGCAATAGCCCCAGGGGAGCGTGCCGTTCTGATTTTCCCTGAGCGCATATCTCACAAGTCTTTACATATTGTTCAATGTCCTTACTCATCAGTGGCCACCAATATTTTCTTTTGATTAAATCTGCTGTCTTGAACTCTCCCTTGTGCCCAGCCAACAAGTGATCATGACATTCCTGTAGGGCTTGTTCCTGCAACGCAGTAGTCGGCAAATACAAAGCACCTTCTTTAAATGGTAATTCATCTCGAACTTCTCTCTCAGGCTCTAGTTGCGCCCACTTCTGCATTTCTTCTGGGGTTAGAGCTTGCTTTACTTTTTCTTTAAAGTTCAGTATGTCTGCGGCGCCGACAATCTTGGCTTCCGGAATTATCACTTGAGCATTTTGTGGTCTTCTTTCTTCTCCGGTTTCCAACCTGGACAAGGCATCCGCCTTTCCATTCTGTGCACCCAGCCGATAAGTTATCACAAAATCATAATCAGCAAAATACAGTCACCAACGAAGTTGGCGAGGTGTCAAGGTTCTGGCTGACTTCAGGAATTTTAAGTTACGATGATCTGTGTAAACTGTTACCACATGGTGGGCTCCCATTAGATAATGTCTCCACTCCTTGAAGGCGTCTTTTATTGCCAACAACTCTTTTTCTGTAATTGTATAATTAATTTCAGCTGGTGTCAACTTCCTAGAACGATAAGCCACCGGGTGTAATTGGCCAGTTTCCTTATTTCTTTGAGAGAGAACCCCTCCAATCGCTAGGTCCGAGGCATCAGTCTCAACATAAAAGGGCTCCATCGGATCAGCATGAAGGAGAATGGGTGCCGTGGTGAACTCAATCTTCAAATCCTTAAAGGCTTGCTCTGCTTCTTCCGACCATTCGAATCGTGCCCCTTTCTTCAGTAGTCGAGTCAAAGGTAGTATTCGTCGAGAGAATTCTCCAATAAATCTCCGATAAAAATTTGCAAACCCAATAAACGCTTGGACTTCCTTGACACTAGTGGGTGACTTCCATTCTTGTACTGCTTGAATTTTCCGTTTGTCCATATGAATTCCTGTTGGCGAAATCACGAAGCCCAAAAATTCTACCTGTGGAACTCCAAAGGCACATTTCTCCAACTTGACAAATAATTTATTCTCTCGCAGTTTTTGTAAAACTCCTCGAACTTGTCTTTGATGCTCCTGCGTATCCTTTGAATAAATCAGTATGTCGTCAATATACACAATTACACATTGATCAATAAATTCACTGAGTACATCATTTATAAAGTGTTGAAACGCTGCAGGTGCATTACACAACCCATAGGGCATAACCTGGTATTCAAATAGCCCCAAGCGAGTCCTGAAGGCCGTCTTCCACTCGTCTCCCTCTCTAACTCGAATAAGGTGATACGCTCCTCTTAAATCCAACTTCGTGAATATCTGTGCTCCTTTGATCTGGTCCAGTAAGACGGAGATCAGAGGAAGAGGATACCTGTTCTTCTTTGTTATTCGGTTGATGGCTCTATAGTCAATACACGTTCTCAACTCTCCCTGCTCCTTCTTAGGCACAAAAAATAGTGGCGAGGACACTGGAGATTGGGATGGACGTATAAATCCATTGGCCAGGTACTTGTCGATGTATTCTCTCAGGTGATGATTCTCTCGTTCGGTTAAGGCGTACACTCGACTGCAAGGCAAATTCGCCCCTGGCTCTAGGTCTATCTTGCAGTCGTAAACCCGATGAGGCGGCAGTTGCTCCGCTTCCTGTTCGTTGAAAACGTCCTCGAAATCTTGATATTCTGGTGGTATTGATTGCGTCTTTATTACGCACACAGAAACTTCTGCTGAGCATAAGGCGTGAGCCGGGTTCAGTTTACTTGTTTCCTTGAAAGCTCCAAAACAGTTCTCTCTGCAATATGCTGAGTTCATTTAAATTCTTCTGTCATTCCAATTAATTGAAGGATTGTGCTCCGTGAGCCATGGAAGCCCCAATATAAGTTGAAATTGAGGAGCATCAATTAAATTAAAGTGTAAAGCTTCTCTATGCCCATTCTCTTGAATCAGCTCCACTAATTCTGTGTGACTTGTGATAGGCCCTGAGGATAGATTAGTACCATCAATCGCTCTAACTGGTTCACTTCTATCCTTGGCGATTGCTTGCAGCCCAATTTTTGCCGTAAATTTCAGATCGCAGAAATTACCTGTGGCTCCTGAGTCCACCATCACCGTTACTCCTTTCATAGTTTCTTGTCTGAACCGGATTGTCACAGATAGAATCAAATGGGGGGAAGACGACTGTAAAGTATTCGCCAACCGATGTTCCTGGGGAGTTGATTTTAGATTCGCATCCACCTGCACAACTCCTTCTACAGGTGGTGGTGCGAGTTTTCCTTCGGCTTAAATGAACTCTTTGGCTTTTTTGGACAATTCCGCACAAAATGCCCACTAGATCCACAGTACATACATAAATTGCTGACTCGCCTTTTCTCCTTTTCTTCTTTAGTAAGCGGCCCCGTATGGTTCCTATTTGCATAGGTTCAGATCCTGAGATTCCTTCTGTGCCCCTTCCTGCTTCAGCTTTCGCTCTGTCGAAACGCGGAACAGTACTTCGGTATTCTCGTCTTCTCTCTCCCCTTCGCTCTCCCTGCCGGAAATCCAGTTCTAGTACCAGGTCTATTAAGGCGGAAATTTCAGTTGGACGGTTCGGTATTTGAGCCAACCCATCCTTTAGTTCATCTCGCAGGCCTCGATAGAATATTGCTGTCCTCTTGTTCTCCGGCCAATCTGTTTCCATTACTAGTTTGTTGAACTGAGCAAGATAAGCCACTAAGTCTCTATTTCCCTGCTTCAGCTCCAATAGTTCGTTATCTACAGCTTGAGAAATCCGTCTTCGGTCAAAAATTCTCAGAAATTCTTTCTTGAACTCATCAAAATTCTGCAATAATGTGTGTTGGGGAAACTTTGGCACACGAAGGGGTTTGAGAAATGGGACCTGATTGGGATTTCCAGAGTGGGGGATCTTCTGGTTAAGGGATGAGTGAAATCGTTTGATGAGCTACGGACGGAGTACGATCTGGAGGCTACGGAATATTTCCGGTACGCACAGGTGCGCCACGCTCTGCGGTCCGTCCTCGTCGAGGGGGAGGCTGTGCCCGAGTCCTCTCCTTTGGAGGATCGGATTCTGGATGGCCATATGCCGGAGAGTACAATCTCCTTAATCTATAAGAAGCTTGTTAACGTCCGGACCGACCTCCTCCTCGGGGTGCGTGATCAGTGGACTAGGGACGGTCTTGAACTGGATGATGAGGACTGGCAGTATGCCATTTCCTCTCCTAAGGAGGTCGCGATCCCGGCACGGCTAAGGCTAGTGCAGCTTAAGATACTTCATAGAGTCTATGTCACGGGCCCCCGACTGATTCATATGGGTTTCTCCGAGGATGGTTTGTGTAAGAGGGGCTGCGGGATGGTGGGCACCTTCTTACATATCATATGGGAATGTGGTGTGATTGCGGAGTTCTGGAAGCGAATTCATGTAGTGATGCAGGAGATCACGGGCTTTGCACTGTTGCCAGAGGCACGGCGCTGTCTTTTGAATGTCTGGGGTCCTACTGACTATGATGCTGCGCAGACTCAATGGGTGACCCTGGGAAATATGGTGGCGAAGCGTGATATTGCGCGACTGTGGGGTTCTCAGAGACCTCCCGCTGTGGAAGCATGGATGGAAAATATGGACTTGAGCATGTTTAGGGAGAAGACGGCGTACTGTGCCCGGGGGCGGCCTAAGAAATGGCATAAGATATGGGGGCGATGGAACCAGTATAGGGGGGATATATGTCTGCCCCCGGCCACTGAACCGTTGGAGGAGCACATTTCCCCCTAGCCTTACTTCCAACTTGGGATTACTATGAGGATATTATGTTAGATTGCTAGTGCCTCTGCTTTTCCCTCATCCGCCCGACCGGTGGTTTTGTTCTGTGTTTGAGAATGGGGCTGCGCTCCCACCGGGAACTTGCACGTGTTTATTGTGTACACTGCCTTGCTTGTGTTATTTATTTTAGGTTGTTCTAAAAAAGGAACCTTTGTCTTTTCCTGCACCAGAGCTATGGACACTTCCATGTGTTGTCCTTACTTGGCTGCCGAACCTCCGGGATGTCGGCTGAATAGCTGTGTTCCAGACTGACATAAATAAAGGTTTATAACAAAAATAAAAAAAAAAATAAAAAATTCTGCAATAATGGATCGTCTTGCGAAACTATCGGCATCGACCATGCCGCGGCATCTCCACTTAGATATGAGAAAATGAAGGCTACCTTAGATTGCGCATCAGGAAAAATAGAAGGGCGACACAGGAAATGAAGTGAGCACTGTGTAATAAACACCTGCGCCTTTTGTGGGTCCCCACTAAATCTCTCAGGCGCTGCCAACGGTATCACTGGCGATAAAGAATGTATTACTTGTGTTGCCAGCTTATTTGTGTCTCCCATAGATGTGGTGGGACCCTCCCTTCCGGCTGAATACGGTTGCCTTATTCTCTGTGCTAACTCTGCCGTCTCTTTCCTAGAATTCATAACCTCCTGCCTTAGGCTTTGATTCTCTTCTTTAACTCCTACCAGTTCCTTTTGTATCGCCTCTAGGACCGACCCTAAGGTCTGTAAATTTATCCCTTCAACCATTTCTTTTCTGTTCGGGTGCAAGATTTAGGAAGTGGGCACTTCACTCTGTCAGAGCTCACCTTCAGCTTCTCGCTGATTACTGTTGTCTTGCACAGGAACAGAAGTCGCTTGCTTCCCAACTCCACCTACCAACCACTCGGCCCCAAGATATGCTTTGGCGCCAACTGATTAGTGAGGGGGAAGGGGGAAAGTGGATAAAATAATAAACAATAAGAAGAGACTGGTTCTGGACCTTCTGGTTTCTTATCTGGAATTCTTCTTCTGCTTTCGGTCTGCTACTGAAGACTCCTAAAGGTAACTAAACACACAACAATTTATTATTTCTCCCTCTCTACTCTATCGTATCCTTTTCCTTTCTCTTCTCTTGTGTTCGCTACCTACCCAGAATCCTGAACTCTGTGCTGCTCTTCCTGTCAGACTCTGACTTCTTCTTTTCTTGGTATTGCTGTTGCTACTTAACTGTAAAACATGTATCTAATAGTCAACCTTTTCAATCTTTTATGTGTTATGCTTCTACTCTTTCTCTTTTTAAAAACCTACCAGTAGTTTTAATTTAGTGGTAGCTTTCTCTTTCCTCTCGTAGTTTTTTCTTTATTCTGCTTTTTCTTTTATATTCTAAGCTGTCGTCTTTTTGATAATCTCTTCCTGTGTTTTCTCTCCTCAGGTTATCACTGTGTTGGGTTAACTCAGGTGAATCTATCTCGTTTCTTCTCTAGTTTACTTTTCTTAGTCTGTTTGTTGTCTTTTCATCTCTCTAGGCCTTTTCACAATATTCATAAATGTTCTCTTTTTCTCTTACAGGACTCTGAACGCTTATCGCTGCTCACGACAGTAAGTCTTTAATTATTATTAGCGGTTCTTCATCACTAAACATTATTTGACATTAATGTGCCTGTAAATTCTTCCTATAATTCACTTAGCTTTCTACTTGTTCTTTTTCAGGGCGCGGCTGAAGTCTTCACTCGTTTTCTGAAGAGACGAGGTGACTCCGTACTCGACTCCCGTAAGTAGTCCTTCTCGGATTCCAAGCGTCTTCCTTTCTTCTTCGGTAAGTATCGGATTCTTGTCTAAGAATGGTTCACCAAGGGTTGCTCTCAAGAAAAACTTCTACTCTAAAAGAATTCACTTCAAACTGGGAACACTCGCGGAACCTGACTTCTCTGAGGGAATGTCTTAGTGAAGTGCGCAATACTTCAGCTGTGCGCGCGTCACACAGTCTCTCTGAATTTCCTAACAACTAGACCGCAGACCCCAGCGCCCATCTTGGAATTGCGGGCATGCCACCAACTCGACCATTGAAGCTTATTCCACACCCAAGCGCCTCTTGAACTTAATCCCTTGCGCTTCGTCTTGGAACTCACGTTAGGGATCCTGACACATAATCAGAAGTTGGGAAAATGAGTCTAGTGAAAAAAGCAGGAGGAAATATATTAATACAGGTGGTGTAAAGGAACTCCCTAATAAATTAGGAAACACATACTCCCATCGAAAAAATTCCGCTGACACGAAATACGAATCTCAATGGGACGAAAAAATGAAAACGATTGAAAATCATGATCTAGGGTCCATCTGGGATATTTTCTACCAAACTTCCTCATTAACTCTTGAAGCACTCACATTTCAGTCGAATAAAATGGATACCCAAATTGAAATCTTGGGAACAATGGCACATGCGGTGGCCGGAATAGATCTTAAACTAGCCGAATTGAATAGTTTGATAACCAGAGTTCAAAATGATACATCAACAACTTACTTGGAATGTCCTTGTGCACCAATAATTAATAAACTAACAACAATACCAGACGTTATCAACTCTATAATGGAAGACGTCAAGGGAAGTCTTCAAACCCAACAAGGTAAAAAAATAAGAAATAAAGAGGGTATGTGTCCAACAGAAAAAAATGAGGTTATAACAATGGTGGATCTAACTGTAACCAAAACTAATTTAAATGTTAAGGAAAGATCGTCCTCTCCAATAACCGTGAACACACAACAGGAAACAATTAAATTAGGAGGTGAACCATCTGACCATTTCACAGAAAAAATTAATCAAAGGTCTAGAGGACAAAGAAACGGACCTAAGATTATTTACAATGTCAAAAAGACATAGGAAAAAAATACGTAAAGCAAGAAATAAAATTAAGACGGAGGAGAAACTAGTGATATATTCTCAAGAGGAAACTCCATATAATTTGTCACATAAAGAAAAACATCATGGGGAGGAAACATTAGTTAAACAAACAATTAATATAGGTAAAGAACAACTTACACCAGTTAAAACTACAAGCACTCAGTATTTTGATATTTTTGCGAAATCAACTAAACAATCAACATCTCAAAAGGCGCTGAAAATAATTACGGAAACAGATGAAATAATCTTAAGTGACACGGTGGAACATTTCCACGATGAACCACCAAAAGAGGAAATGTCAATAGGAAAGACTGCCCATAACCAGCAGGGTAACTGCCCTGTGGAAAAAATTGACAGGGAAGAGCTCAATAGAGTATCATCGAAAAAGGTTGACCACATAAAGAGCTTGCGGATTTCCAGTAATTCTATAGCCCCTGTAATTACGACAGATAAAGAACAAACAAATAGTAGTAATTTAAATCAAAGTTCTTCTCAATGGACCTACAAAACAGTTCTGAACACAAATGTGAATTCAATACAATTATCTGGCCATCATAATGTATCAACTTCGATACAAGCAAATAACGTAGTAATCCAAGAACCTGTGAAACAAACAGAAATGAGAGATCAAATTGAGGAAAATAGACAAACAAAGGAATGGGACCATCTAGTTATAGAAAGATCTGGCGAGAATAAACAAGTGATAAATAAAGCACAATAAGACCTTGAAAAACAAATAAAAATGGAACTGCCGGCTAAGGAATCGGTACAGATAATTTTCAAAACCAGTATATGATTCCCGAGGTGAGCAAGATATGCTGAATAGAGGTAATCTACTCTGCCTCTTTAAATCTATACCATCATTAGCTAATGTGGCATCTAAAGATATTGAATGCGTTGGTTTCTTACACAATTCAGAAGGCCCACAGCCATTAACTATAATAACAGTCATGCTTCCTTCAATAGTGGACCTAATTATGAATGAACACGAAATTTTCCGTAGTTGGGGTATAATAATTAATAAGGCTGTACCAAAGGTGTATCCCACTCCATTGATAAAAGTTGAAAATCTGATAACAAGTGAAAAAGGAAAAAAGCATGCCCCAGTTTTCTCCATACTAAAAAAACCCGTTAGGAAAATCACATACAGATGTTGAAAAACCATCAGTTGATAAAAAAATAACGAAGAGTAGAGGTTTTAACGAAGAATGGATAACAATGGCCCTGCATGGGAATGATAAACAATGACAAAATAATGAACAAAATATGTTAAACAAACTGGGGAAAGCTAGCGAAGGAATAACAATCTGTTTATGGAATATAAATGGCCTAAGAAAAAAGTTAGATAATATCAATCAACCTACAATATTTAACTCCTACCAGATCATAATACTGCAGGAGACATGGGCAACAGACCCTTTTATCATTCATGGATATAAAGGATACTTTGAGCCTGCAACTAAACAAAACAAGCATGGTCGTCCCTGTGGTGGTTTAGCAATATTTATCTCAATAGACTTGAAAGCTAGGCACAAGCAGGTGAGCACGAATAATTGTAATTTACAAACGGTAAAGTTAAGTTTTGAAATGAATGACCATGAAAGTACTTTAATGTTGGTAAATATATATATTCCCCCTACATCAAGTACAAGGAACACTATGTGTGCTACTCTGACCAATCACCTAATGCAGTTAATGATGGATGATCCTACTGTAGACTTTATATTTACAGGAGATTTTAATTTAAATTTGTTAGAATCTTTCATAAGAGATGATATTACACAGTCACAAGATCAACAATGGCTTGTTCCAGAGCAATCAATAGATATAACAACCAAGCCCAAGAAAAATAAAATAGGCATACATTTTGTGAAGGACATGGAAGCGATGGGACTGCGAATACTAAATGGGAGATTCCCGTCGGACTCACCGCCAGCATGGTCGTTTCATTCATATAATTCTAAGTCGCGAATTGATTATACGATGGTATCATTAAATATTCTTAAAAACTGTACCTCGTACTACTTAAGGAAGCTGCCAGATAGTGACCATAGTCAACAAATAATTACTACAACTCTTTTAAGTAAGAAACATCAAATGTACCAGTCAATGCAAGGTCAGATCGGAACTATCAATTACAGAAAGCTAATCTGGAAACCAAGTAATAAAGCACGCACTAATGATCTAGCACAAAATCTGGTCCATGAGTGCTTTAAAGAAAGAATCTCCATGTCCGCAATCGACCAATGGGTAAACTTTACATGCAAACTAGTTAAACCATACGGCCCTTAACCACCTATAAGCATAAAATGCGATTAGAAAAAAGACAAATAAAAATTAACCTAACTTATACAGTATGGAAAATGAAACGCACTCGAAATAATCTCAGGAAACAGCTAATTAAGTTTCCAAATAATAAAGAAACAATGACTAGTATAAAAACATTAAATCAAAATCTTAGGAAATTAATTTGGAACGAAAAAACAAAAGCTAATCATGATCTTTGGACAAAAATATTTTATGCTAGTAATCAGGGAAACATAAGGGATTTTTGGAAAATGATAAATAGTCTAGTAAGACCGGATAAAATGGTTGTGGTATCCGTGCTAACTGAGACCGACTGGGTTAATTTTTTAGTAAAACATCTAAATACTGACTGGAAACGAAACAATAGCGCAAATAACCATAAGTGGAAGTGTTGGACCTGTCAGCCCTAGGGTGGTCTCCCCTTCTATTTTTGTATCGTGCCTCATTTTTTCCACCCTCATTTTTATGTTGGACTAGGTCTCCGGGCGCCTTTTCATTGCCAACCAGTGTTAAGGTATAGGTGCTCCCTTCTCCCAAGATGGCTGCCACAGACCCCTGTTACTGCAGGGTGGTCGTTTTTCATAGTAGCACCCTAGCTGCCAGGAGCTGGCTGGGACCCACAACAATGTTGCGACACCAGCCCGCCTTTTTGTCCCATAAGTAGAGTGGGGAAGCTCCTGGAATATGCTGGAACCTTCTAGAAGGGAGGTGGGGTTTTACTTTTGCCGCCTTGGCTAGAGGTCACCTGACCTAGGGCTACTTAAGAGTGGGAGGGAAACTTTTGTGGTGAGTCGGCCATTGGGGTGAAGCAGAGCTGGAAGAATCCACCAGGAGTGTAGGCGGTAGGGCCTAGCCAGGGACTTATGCCTCTGAGAGTGACAGGATTTAGGTACTGCCTCTTAAGTGAGTGAGGTGCCCTGTGAATCCCACTGATCTTGCCCAGTAGTAGGAGGACCCAGAGACTCTCTGCCAGCCTGACTAGGAAGGATCTAGTCGCCCTCTCCATTCCTACCCCCAGTAACAGAATCCCTTAAGGGCGCCAGATACATCTGCACCACAAGACTTCATCTGTCAACTGAGAATTGAAACCTAACTGCAAGAACTGAGACTGCATGACAAGAGCGAGCTGTAAGCCTTGAATGCCAGAGCTGAGACTGCGTGTCCAAGCTAACCTAGTGAACTATTTACTAAATCGATTGTCAAGCCACCGGGGATCGACCAGGTACTAGCGCTGTGACCCCCGCGCTCCCTGCCCTGGTCTGGGACCCCCGGCAGCGTGCTCCGCTGAGCACTTTACCCCCATCCTTAATTTGAGCCCCCCCCGGCAACGACGAAGCCAGCGCACTCACCGCCGCGGCCTGGAGGCCTGGAGAAGTGCCCTGCTGTATCGCGAGGCCCAGGAGAAGCCCGGGGCCCCGCCGCTGCCGTCGCAGCCGTGTGAGGAGAAGCGCAAGATCGGGGCCGAGTTCCCCCATCGTCGTGAGGGCGGACGCCTGCTGACGCCGAGATGGAGGTAAGCCCGGAGGCCGGGATTCCCCTTGGTGCGCCCCCTGCTGGTCTGAGAACCTTACCGCACCCGGCCCGGGTCGTCCCCTCCGTGGGAGTTCCCCCCCCTTGCCTGCGCGACGGAGAGACCCCGCCGAGGGATCCTTTCTGTGTGCCCACTTCAGCGTAACTGAGCGCGGTGCCTCACGAACTGCCCCGGCACCCAGAGACTTGCTCCCCGAGTCTGGTGGCGCTCTCCGCTGAAAGCTCCACTCTAGAGAAACTGACTAGCCTGGATTACGGGCGGCGCTTGACTTCCCCTGCTCCGTTTCCCCGTCCCAGGAGCCAGTGACTATGAACGTGATGCTTTATATATTTTGCCCGAAAGTATTACATGCCAGTGATTAAGAGTAGAGCATTACTTTATATGCTTTACCTGAAAGTATTACATGCCCGTGATTACGAGAAGCACATTGCTTTATATGTTTTGCTCGACAGTAGTTACACGCCCAGGAATGCGAGTAGCGCACTGTGTTATATGCTCTGCTCGACAGTAGTTACATGCCAAGGAATGCGAGTAGCGCATTGTGTTATATGCTCTGCTCGAAGGTAATGATATGCAACTGATTACGAGTAACGCGTTGTGTTAAATGTTCTACGCAAACGTATCCACATGCAACTGATTGCGCGTAGCGCTGTGTTTTATATGCTTTGCTTCACAGTACTAGGGGCCATTGGTCACGAGGAGCGCTCAGTTCTACAGGCGCCTTGTTGATGTACCCAATGTTCCCCCTTACAAGTATTGCGCTGTGTTAGACGGCCTGTTCAGGGAAAGACCTTACGTAAGCGCGCACAGCGCTATAATCTCCCGCATTTAACCATCGGGTGTGGGTACATGTATGAGATTAGGCACTGCATATATATCGCCAAGAGTGTCGTATTTACTGAACGATGGTATTATGATGCATGTATCACCTTGTTATTTCCTGAACTGCAACTGACCAGCTATACTTGGATAAACTTGAAGTATTTGCATAATTTAAACGGTGTGGCATCACTTATTGTGTGTGTCCCTAGTCCATGAGAAGTGTGTGGTGTATGGTTGCTTAACACATAGCCCTCTGGTTGCCCGACCGGCTCGCGCCACGTTACTGCCCTTAGGGCCTGGTGATCCCAGGTTCCTACATTGTTGGCCAGCGGTGGGATCCTTGGGACCTGTGACCATACAGCACCCTTCCGTGAGGCGAAGGGCGCCACAATTAAACGCCTATCCTACATTTTTTTTGTTCCAGAGCTCAGAAACCATTGTTTGCTGAATTATTGGTTCCACTGTCCAGGTAGAGAGTGCAAGAAGCCTGGTTAGCTATTGACTGTTGCCTACACCCTAGGAATTTTCTCCTTAGTGTCTAGGTCCCCACCTGCCAGAATGGAATCCCGGCTAGCGGACCTCGAGGGGTACACCGTGAAGCAACTAAGGGAGTTCGCGCAGGAGATGGGGGTGCCTGGGATGCGGAAGGCCAAAGGGCCGGAACTCCGTACCGCCATTAGGGCATGGGTAGAAGCCCACCCAGAAGGGAGAGGGGATGAGGGACAGGAGGCGCCAGATGCACCTCAGGAGGAGAGCTCCCAGGAAGTCCTAGACATCGTAAACATAGAGGAGTCTGAAAAGGTGCCCCCAGGGAGACGTTCTGGGGCCAGTAGTAGGACAGGGTCTAGTAGGAGCGCGTCTCCAAAGGAGTATGAGGATAGAAGGGAAGAGAGGCAATTAAGATGGGAACTAGCCAAGTTGGAGCAGGAAAGAGAAAGGGAAAGGGAGAATAAGAAATGGGCAATGGAGGAGAAGAAGCTGGCGCACGAGCTTCAGTTAAAAGAGCTGGAGCTACGCGCCCTCCAATTGAACGCGTCTAACAAAGACAATGGTGGCAGCATACCCAGGGAACCTCAAGAACCAAAATTCTACCTACCCAAAGAAGTCATAGCCAATTATACATTAGGGGATGACATCATGAAATGGTTGGAGGCATACGAGGTAGCCTTAACGGCCCATGGGGTACCCGAGAGTAACTGGGGAGGTGGTCTCTGCCGGTATATACCTCCCACTGTTAGGGACACCCTGTTATATTTGGCCAAGGCGGATCAGGTTAAGTACGCCCCCATGAAAGAGGCCTTGTTAAAGAAGTTTGGCCTGAACACCGAGAAGTATAGGCAGAAGTTTTGTGGCAGCCATAAGCTGTCCACCCAGGCATGGGTAGATTTTTTTGATTATGCGAGGAAGGCACTAGATGGTTGGGTGCGTGGCAGCGAGGTGCAGGACTACCAAGGGTTGTACGATCTTTTTTTAAGGGAGCACCTCTTGGATAAGAGCTTTCCGGAGCTGCGCCAACATCTGGTGGACCGCAAGCTGAAGGATCCTCGAGAGCTTGCGGAGGAGGCAGATATTTGGGTGAGCACCCGGGTGTCTCACAAGGGCCCCGGGGGAGATGGCTCGAAAGGCGGACAGGGTTTCCCCCAGAAGAAAGAGGGGGGAGATAAAAAGGTGGAGTTCTCGAAAGGTCCCCAAAATAAGTTTGGGAAGGAAGTAGGAACCCCACCCCCGTCCAATTCCACAAGACCCACTTACCCTGACAGGAGTCAGCAGCCAAGGATTGTGCGGTGCTACGAGTGTGGGGAGATTGGACAGTACAGAGGAGATCCCAAGTGTCGCAAGCGACCACCAGCCCCATTGGGCGGGAAAAGTCCCGGGGTGAGTAGTATAGCGCTTGGGGTGGAGCTGCCCTTAGATAGGGAAGGGGAGTGGACAGGCCTGACGCTGGTTTCACTCGGGGATAGAGAAGTGGTCCCCGTAGTGCCCCTGCCCCCGAACACTGCTAAGTATCAGCAGAGGGTGAGAATTAATGGGGAGGAGGTGGAAGCTCTGAGAGACACAGGGGCCAGCATGACCACTGTCGTGCGGCGGCTGGTGTCCCCAGACCAAGTAGTCCCCTAGGAGTTCCATCCGGCCGTATTGGCTGACGGCAGTTTGAGTCACTATCCAGTGGCTCGTGTTCCATTCGAGTGGGGAGGAGTCAAAGGCCTACTGCGAGTTGCTGTGAGCCCTGCCTTGCCTGTGGGGTGTTTGCTAGGGAACGACCTGGAGCACACCAAATGGAAGGACGTCGAGTTTCACGCTCACACTGAGATGCTGGGATTACCAGGGTGGACTTGCGTGAGCACGCGGTCCATGGCTGCCCGGCATGGAACTCACCCGGAGTTGGAGCCTGGAATAATGGCCCAACCCAAACCCAAACGTGGGAAGAAGGAGGTGGTAGAGGACATGCCCCGTGAGTCGGATGGGGAGGCCGCAGAGGTGCCCCCGGAGTCCGCGGAGGTAGATGTCGTTCCTGTGGAGGACTTGCCGACCCTTGCTGACTGGCAAGTGGAAGGAGGGCCTACCCGGGAGGAATTTTGTCAAGCACAAAGGACGTGCCCCACTCTTGAGGGTATGCGGCGGCAGGCCGAAGCTCAAGTGGCCAGTCAGGAACTGGGAGGTTATCATGTGTATTGGGAGGATGATCTCCTATACAGTGAGCCCAGGGTGCCGGTACATGGGTCTTCAAGGGCCATAGTGGTCCCCCAATGTTACCGGGCCTTCATGCTGGAGTTAGCGCACGAGATACCCTTAGCTGGACACCTGGGCCAGGACAAAACCTTTGCACGGTTAGTCCCCCATTTTTATTGGCCCAGGATGAGGATTGCCTCAGACACCTTTTGCAAGACCTGCAAGTCTTGTCAAGCCAGTGGCAAGACTGGGACAAAGTTGAAGGTGCCGTTGGAACCGCTCCCCGTGGTCGGGACCCCTTTTGAGAGGGTCGGTATCGATATTGGGCCATTGGACCCTCCGACCGCAGCGGGACACCGGTTCATCTTGGTTTTGGTGGACCACGCCACAAGGTACCCAGAGGCTATTCCTCTGAGGACCATCACTGCACCGGTGGTGGCGCGGGCACTGTTGGGAATTTTTACCCGAGTGGGATTCCCGAAGGTCGTGGTGTCGGACAGGGGCACGAATTTCATGTCGGCCTACATGCAGGCCATGTGGAAGGAGTGTGGAGTGACCTACCGGTTCTCCACTCCTTACCACCCCCAGACTAACGGACTTGTAGAGCGCTTCAATAAGACATTGAAGGGGATGATCCGAAGCCTTCCCGAAGGCTTGAGGCGTAAGTGGGACGTCCTCCTCCCCTGCTTGTTATTCTCCTACCGGGAGGTACCACAGAAGGGAGTCGGGTTCAGCCCGTTTGAATTGCTCTATGGCCATCCCGTTAGGGGTCCCCTCAGTTTAGTAAAAGAGGGGTGGGAGAAGGCTTCGCAGAAGCTTCCCCGTGACATTGTCAGCTACATGCTGGCGTTCCGCAGCCAGATGGCCAAGCTGTGGAAGGCAGCCACAGAGAACCTGGAGGCTAGCCAGACCGTGATGAAGGAGTGGTATGACCGCAACGCTCGGACGGTCGAGTTGGACGTGGGACAGAAGGTGTGGGTTATGGAACCTGGGGAGCTTTGTGCCCTCCAGGACCGGTGGACTGGCCCGTTCGACATTGTGGAGCGGGAGGCCAGACCACATACGTTGTGGATGTAAAAAACCCCCCGTCAGCCCCTCAGGGTGCTCCACGTCAACCGCCTGAAGCCGCACCATGAGCGATCAGAGCTTGCTCTCCTTATGGTGACGGATGGGAGCGAAGAGGAAGAGAGTGAAGCTCTTCCTGACCTTCTTGCGGCACAAGAGAAGGATGGTTCGGTGGAAGGTGTAGTCCTCTCCCCATCCTTGACCCCAGAGCAGCAGAGGGACTGTCGCCATGTCCTGGGACAGTTTGCCTCGTTGTTCTCACTCACGCCTGGAATCACTCATTTGTGTACCCATGATGTGGACACAGGGGATAGCCCCCCGGTGAAGAACAAGTCTTACCGGCTCTCTGACCGAGTGAAGGATAGCATCCAGCGTGAGGTGGCAAAGATGCTGGAGCTGGGGGTGATAGAACCTTCCAGCAGCCTGTGGGCTAGTCCAGTGGTGTTGGTGCCGAAAGCGGCCCCACCGGGTACGACGCCAGAACTTCGGTTCTGTGTGGACTACCGGGGGTTGAACTCTGTCACGAAGACAGATGCTCACCCCATCCCACGTGCAGATGAGCTGGTGGACCGGCTGGGAGCAGCCCGGTACCTCAGCACCATTGACCTGACATCCGGATATTGGCAGATTGCCATGGCCGACGGAGCACGGGAGAAGACTGCGTTCTCCACCCCAGAGGGCCACTACCAATTTCGAGTGATGCCCTTTGGGCTCAAAAATGCTCCGGCCACATTCCAGCGGTTAGTGAATCAGGTACTATCTGGCCTGGAGTCCTTCTCAGCAGCCTACTTGGATGACATAGCTGTCTTCAGTAGCAGCTGGGAGGACCGTCTGCAACACCTCCAGGAGGTATTGCAGGCGCTGCAACGCGCTGGCTTAACCATTAAAGCCAGCAAGTGCCAGATTGGACAGGGATCTGTCGTGTACCTGGGACACCTGGTGGGCGGAGGTAAGGTGCAACCCCTCCAGGCCAAAATTGAGACCATCTTGGCTTGGGAGCCCCCCAAGACCCAAACAAAGGTCCGAGCTTTCCTCGGCCTCACTGGGTATTACCGCCGGTTCGTCAAGGGATATGGTACCATCGTGACCCCCTTGACGGAGTTGACCTCAAAGAAACAACCTCGCAAGGTCATATGGACAGCTGCATGCCGAGAAGCCTTTGATACGCTGAAAAATGCGATGTGTACAGCTCCAGTACTAGCAACACCCGATTTCAGCAAGGAATTTATTGTACAAACCGACGCCTCAGAGCACGGCATAGGTGCGGTGCTCTCGCAACTCAACACTGAGGGCCAGGACCAACCGGTGGCCTTCATATCTCGAAGACTCCTCCCTCGGGAACGGCGATGGAGCACCATTGAGAGAGAAGCCTTCGCGGTGGTATGGGCTCTGAAGAAGTTGAGGCCATACCTCTTTGGCACTCACTTCCTTATCCAGACCGACCACCGCCCCCTTCGCTGGCTCATGCAGATGAGAGGCGAAAACCCCAAGTTGTTGAGGTGGTCCATTTCCCTACAGGGGATGGACTTTCGGGTGGAACATCGGCCCGGAGTTGACCACGCCAATGCTGACGGTCTCTCCAGGTTTTTCCGCCTTAGTGAAGAGAACTCCCTAGAGGTTGGGTAGCTCTCCCCTCTTTCGGCTGGGGGGGACGCATGTTGGACCTGTCAGCCCTAGGGTGGTCTCCCCTTCTATTTTTGTATCGTGCCTCATTTTTTCCACCCTCATTTTTATGTTGGACTAGGTCTCCGGGCGCCTTTTAATTGCCAACCAGTGTTAAGGTATAGGTGCTCCCTTCTCCCAAGATGGCTGCCACAGACCCCTGCTACTGCAGGGTGGTCGTTTTTCATAGTAGCACCCTAGCTGCCAGGAGCTGGCTGGGACCCACAACAATGTTGCGACACCAGCCCGCCTTTTTGTCCCATAGGTAGAGTGGGGAAGCTCCTGGAATATGCTGGAACCTTCTAGAAGGGAGGTGGGGTTTTACTTTTGCCGCCTTGGCTAGAGGTCACCTGACCTAGGGCTACTTAAGAGTGGGAGGGAAACTTTTGTGGTGAGTTGGCCATTGGGGTGAAGCAGAGCTGGAAGAATCCACCAGGAGTGTAGGCGGTAGGGCCTAGCCAGGGACTTATGCCTCTGAGAGTGACAGGATTTAGGTACTGCCTCTTAAGTGAGTGAGGTGCCCTGTGAATCCCACTGATCTTGCCCAGTAGTAGGAGGACCCAGAGACTCTCTGCCAGCCTGACTAGGAAGGATCTAGTCGCCCTCTCCATTCCTACCCCCAGTAACAGAATTTCTTAAGGGCGCCAGATACATCTGCGCCACAAGACTTCATCTGTCAACTGAGAATTGAAACCTAACTGCAAGAACTGAGACTGCATGACAAGAGCGTGCTGTAAGCCTTGAATGCCAGAGCTGAGACTGCGTGTCCAAGCTAACCTAGTGAACTATTTACTAAATCGATTGTCAAGCCACCGGGGATCGACCAGGTACTAGCGCTGTGACCCCCGCGCTCCCTGCCCTGGTCTGGGACCCCGGCAGCGTGCTCCGCTGAGCACTTTACCCCCATCCTTAATTTGAGCCCCCCCCCCGGCGACGACGAAGCCAGCGCACTCACCGCCGCGGCCTGGAGGCCTGGAGAAGTGCCCTGCTGTATCGCGAGGCCCAGGAGAAGCCCGGGGCCCCGCCGCTGCCGTCGCAGCCGTGTGAGGAGAAGCGCAAGATCGGGGCCGAGTTCCCCTATCGTCGTGAGGGCGGACGCCTGCTGACGCCGAGACGGAGGTAAGCCCGGAGGCCGGGATTCCCCTTGGTGCGCCCCCTGCTGGTCTGAGAACCTCACCGCACCCGGCCCGGGTCGTCCCCTCCGTGGGAGTTCCCCCCCCTTGCCTTGGCGACGGAGAGACCCCGCCGAGGGATCCTTTCTGTGTGCCCACTTCAGCGTAACTGAGCGTGGTGCCTCACGAACTGCCCCGGCACCCAGAGACTTGCTCCTCGAGTCTGGTGGCGCTCTCCGCTGAAAGCTCCACTCTAGAGAAACTGACTAGCCTGGATTACGCGCGGCGCTTGACTTCCCCTGCTCCGTTTCCCCGTCCCAGGAGCCAGTGACTATGAACGTGATGCTTTATATATTTTGCCCGAAAGTATTACATGCCAGTGATTAAGAGTAGAGCATTACTTTATATGCTTTACCTGAAAGTATTACATGCCCGTGATTACGAGAAGCACATTGCTTTATATGTTTTGCTCGACAGTAGTTACATGCCCAGGAATGCGAGTAGCGCACTGTGTTATATGCTCTGCTCGACAGTAGTTACATGCCAAGGAATGCGAGTAGCGCATTGTGTTATATGCTCTGCTCGAAGGTAATGATATGCAACTGATTACGAGTAACGCGTTGTGTTAAATGTTCTACGCAAACGTATCCACATGCAACTGATTGCGCGTAGCGCTGTGTTTTATATGCTTTGCTTCACAGTACTAGGGGCCATTGGTCACGAGGAGCGCTCAGTTCTACAGGCGCCATGTTGATGTACCCAATGTTCCCCCTTAAAAGTATTGCGCTGTGTTAGACGGCCTGTTCAGGGAAAGACCTTACGTAAGCGCGCACAGCGCTATAATCTCCCGCATTTAACCATCGGGCGTGGGTACATGTATGAGGTTAGGCACTGCATATATATCGCCAAGAGTGTCGTATTTACTGAACGATGGTATTATGATGCATGTATCACCTTGTTATTTCCTGAACTGCAACTGACCAGCTATACTTGGATAAACTTGAAGTATTTGCATAATTTAAACGGTGTGGCGTCACTTATTGTGTGTGTCCCTAGTCCATGAGAAGTGTGTGGTGTATGGTTGCTTAACACATAGCCCTCTGGTTGCCCGACCGGCTCGCGCCACGTTACTGCCCTTAGGGCCTGGTGACCCCAGGTTCCTACAGGAAGGAATTCCTTATTCCAGATTTGGAAAATGAAATTGAAATAACACAAGAACAAGTGTCTAAGTTAATAAAAAAGCAAAAAGACGGGGCACCAGGCACGAATGGTATCCCGTTTGCCCTGTATAAGGAGGAACCAGCACTATGGGCCGAATATTTAACCAAGGTCTTTAAGGAAGTCCTTAGGACCATGTGTAATACCAGAATCCTGGAGAGGGTCATTAATATCTCACATCTACAAAAAAGGAAACTGGGCCCTGCCTGAGAACTACCTTCTTATAACATTACAAGACACGGACGCTAAATTGTTTGCTGCCATACTATTATCAAGCTTAACTGACTGGGTAAAGGACAAATGTATTCTCCCGCCAAATCAAACAGGATTTATTAAAGGCTTAGAAACAGCCACTAATATTCTGGCCCTATCCGTACTAATGGACAAAGCAATTACAACTAAACAACCTTTGTACTTATGCTTTGTCGATTTTAAATCAGCTTTCGATTGTGTGGATAGATATCGATTGTGGGATAAGCTACAAAAGCAAGGGATTCCTCCCCTACTTCTTAAGCTGATTCGCCTTTTATATACTTCTACCTGGGTCAGAGTGCGGATGGGGGATGGCCGAACACTCACAAAAGAAATACCAACAACAGGAGGTCTTAAGCAAGGATGCGTATTGGCGCCACTACTTTTTAACTTGTTCTTAGTAGATTTAACTGAAGCTCTGAATGATATAAATGCCCATGCATCTAAACTTGCTGATAAGCATATATCAAACTTACTATATGCGGACGATGTTGTACTTTTAAGTAATACGAAAGTGGGTCTGCAACGTCTAATAACGACAACATTTGAGTATTCAAAAAAAAACAGGATGGCAATAAATGAAACAAAAACCAAAGTGATGGTCATTACAAAAAATTCAAGATTAAAACACAAATCTAAATGGTTTCTGGGAAACCTTCAATTAGAACAAGTAGAAACCTATAGATATTTGGGTCTTTTATTTAATGATAACGGAAACTTTCTCTCACAAAAACTTGACATTGGTAGGAAAGCAAATTCTTTGACAGCTGCTTTTAGGACAGTCCAAAAATCAATTGGTAACTTAACCTATCGTCCTTTCCTAAAGGTGATATCAGCTAAATTGCTTCCATCGCTAACATATGGAAGTGAGGCGTTAAATGGAAAAGACGCAGTTTTTATCAATAACGCCGTCTCTAAAACTTTTAAAACCCTCTTTCACCCCCCTAACAATGCATCACAAGCACAAGTTAGGTTGGAATTTGGATTAAATAACCAACTGTACGAAAGAAAAGGACAAGCAATTAAAGTTTGGAGCAGAATAAAAAATGACCAAGACAACCTAATGTCTCAATTATTATGGAAGGAAATTAAGGAAAATAGAAAATCATCGGCCTGGAAATATTTGGATGCGGCACTGGATGAATTTGAGATTAGGCCGATTTGGGATATTACCATAACGCAGGAATCTTTTTAAAAAACTATTAATAAAATAACAGATTATCTATCATTGATAAGAGACAAAGACATACTTGTAAAAAGACAACACGCCTGGCCCATTATAAATGGTTACTCAAAAAAGAAGGCACAGCAATATTTGGTTACACCATGGTCGTTAAAAAATAAGTACATTTTATTAAAGCACGAGTTGGTGTTTTACCAGGATTATGCCATTTACCGCCGTGGAAAAAACTAGAAAAGGACACATTATGTAGATTGTGCAACACTGGAGAGGAAAATATTATTCATTTATTGTGCCTTTGTCCTGAATTGAAAAATGAAAGAGTGACTATATTAAAGAGACTATTTAATGAACAAGGAGTAAGAACGTGTAGACAGGCCTTGATACTATGTTTGTCAGCTGACAATATATTCATGAATTCTGCTTTAGTAAAATTTTTAATGAAAGTGTGGAAAAAACTAGATGAGTGTAAAACAGGAGATTAATAATCACTATACTTTTGTAAATTTTAAATTGTAAGAAATTTTATCATGTATATTTTATATAAAGAGTTGTATAGAATTTTTTTAAGATTGACTCTTATAACTGCAAATATTTGTTTACTATACAAACTTGTATTATTGTAAGATTTTAAATAATCAAACAATAAAGGATACAATACAATACAATGCCTCCTGACAGAGCCCCGGAGCTTATTTTGTTTTACAAATTTGCCACTGGGTGCCGCTACATGCTAAAATGGAAACACTAAAGAATGCTTGGGGGCTTCCAAAATATGTCTGCTTAGCTTCCCAACCATTGGCCATGACTCAACACCAGTAGAAGTGATGCAGGCTGTCTTAAGAGTAATAAGGAGACCCTGGCTGCAGCGGAAAGCTTCGAAAAAGTGCGTACAGCATACAGGCTTCCTTCCAAGTCTTAGGGGCTGGCCACCAGCGGCCATGGTGGCAACATTGTTGTGATGCTGAGAGATGCAGATCTTAGGGAGTCTATCCTCCGTAAAGAAGTCGCCTTGAAATGATCCCACTGTCTGGGAGGTAGTAGAATTCCCCTTTTTCTAGACTTATGCAACTTTACATAGTGTTGATGACAGGCCCACAACGCCCATTGGGCTGAAAGGCCTTTTTTATTAGCCCCCGCCCCACCCCCGAAATGTAATTCTAGTTGCGCCTCTGGTTGATGACAAGAGTACAAGGAACTGTGCAAGGCTCTCCCGACTCTTGATGTTGAGGAGGCAGTACAAAAACTCTGCTAAGCTGAAAATCTGGCATGCCAATGAATCTTTGAATTCACTGAGGTGGAAGAGACATGGTCCTTTTTGAAGGGTTTGCAGCACCTTGGACCAGTCCAACCAACACTACTAAGCGGCCTTTCCAGGTGAGTGAAGTTTGTTTCAGTCTGTCGGATGTCATACTTGCCTCCCTCAGACTTGTTATTTTTATGTCGTAGGCTTTAATTAATACTTCAGTTGCTCTGCTAAGTTCGCCTCCTTCTAAATGCCATTAAGTTTGGTGTTCCTACATTAATCATTAAATATTAGGTTTGCCATATAGAGCAAACATCTGTAGGGCATGTTGCAACCCAGTGGGTGTTGAATCAAAAAGAATTGTATAATCTGCTTAGTGCAAACTTCGGACGGTCTTATGGTGCAGTTAGATTGTGCTTCTTCCAGAGGTGTAGGGGCACCACAGATGCAAGTAGTTAAAGCACCAATATGCGACCTTGACAGAGCTGCGTTAGTGTCAGTATCTTTTGTGACAATGTCCCATTTCCCCTTATTGAATCAGAGTCCATGAGTCATTTCGACGTGTGTCAGTTGTAGCAGTGGGATCGGGGTTCCCCATCCCACTATCTCACATAATAAAATTGTCATTTCTGATTAATCAAATGCAGCCAAGTCTATAGAAGCAAAGTACAGAGAGCACCCCTTCGCATTCAGTATGTAGAATCATCCCTTTGAAAACCAATTGAAGTTTAGGTAACATGCCTCACTCTCCACCCAATCCTCTGAGGTTTTTTAGGTCTCGCCTGAGCCAGCGCATGCGCTGCTCTGTCGAGACATTTAGTGAGGGCTTTCAAAAGTCCTACCGGGGCGGCATAGAGAGTGCGGTTACGCACACAAGCGCGCGTGCCTCGCTCCGCGTCTCCATCTTGCTTTAACGCTCCTCCCCCTCCCCCACCACAGAGCGCGTCTCGCGGCAGCGCGTCTCTGGTCACGCGTCTGGCTGCTTCCAATCTTAGAGCCATACTCCTTGTTTAGGACTTGTGCCCTGGTTGTGCCTACTTCTTCTGCCTACTTTTTGCCTGCAGTGCTCTGGCCTGCTTGTAGGGATAGCCCTTTAATTAGACAGTATACCGCCCTTATCAAATGCGGGCCCTGCTGTAGGCTGGGGGCAGCCCCCTGCCTCACCCGCTCTTCCTCTGGTAGTGACATGCCCCGCGGTCCGCGACTCCCGACGCGGTAGTATTTAAGAGATCTCGAGACAAGGAAACGCGCTTAGCGTTCTTGTCTTGAGATACATTCTTGTCCCAAAGCTTAGCTGCCTGACTTCCGGTCTTGGTATTTCCTGTTTCCGGCCTCGCTCTATCGAACGAAGCCGGCTTGCTGCTCCTCGCCGCATCCAGCAATCTTCGTGGCGTTTTTTGGTTCCAGCCTGCCTCCCGCCCAACGTTAGCGTGGCGGACCGTGCCCTTCTTCCCTTAGGACGCCAAAGAGAGGTACTCCGGTATCCCGGTTTCATTTCTGCCTCAGCGCCCCTTTATGTTCTCAAGGATTAATAGCGGTGCTGTGGCAGTGTGAAGCATTGGTTGCGCTGATATTGCGAGCGATCCCCTGAACCTTCTGCATTTAGCCAGGGCAACCTATTTCCACTCGTCCTAGCAGGCATTTCCCGATTCCAACTTCCCCTTAGTTTTCCTTTGTTAATCCTTACCTACGAGTCGCACTTCTTAGTGTGGCACAGCTCCTTCCATCTGCCACATACCTGGTACAGAATACTACTACCCTCATAGTATCCCATCTAGTGAGGTGTTTTCAGAACTCGCCTTCTCCCTCCGTTTCCTGTCACTTCCTGGGGTTTGCGTGAACCACTGTGTGTTGCTGATCGTTTCGATAGAAACACGGTAAGGCGCACTGCGCTACATCTTCCTTTGATAAAGAGCTCCATAGGTGTTCAGTGTTGCTCTGACATGTTGTGTTATATATTTCTGTAGAATACCTTCCACAGTGGGCATCAGACAAACAGAGGCCAGGGAGTTGGTAGTTCCTCTACACCATCACAAGGGGGTAAGCACGAAACAGAACCCTCGAGGCAAGATGGCCGCCGTGGTGTAGGCTGTGTCACAGCCCAGCTCCCTCTCCTCGCTTCTGGAGAAGATCTCAGAACGGTGATTAATCACGGAAAAAAGGGCTGGAGAAATATCTGCATGGAACTCCACATTTAAATAATTTTCTTACTAATCATCAATTTCTGAATGTTTGTCGGCGCTCTCAAACCCTTCTTTGTCGCCAAAATCTGCAACGGTTGGAAGGCACTTACCAGCCGATACTGGAGAGAAGTCTATGCTCGCTTCTCCACTGTTCACGTGTGGCGTGTCCTTCGGAGCTCTGTCGGTGGACGTGGCAGCAGCGTTTGGTCCAAGATGCCGCCAAAATCGACGACGCGCAGCGCGAAGACCCAGGCAGCAGTTAGGGAGAACTTTCTGCCGGGGGAGCCAGCAGATGGTGCGGCGGGCGCTCAGCGTTCGAGCAACCCACCTCAGAGGAAGGGGGATCGAGGTGCAGGAAAAGAGAAAGCCCGCGCTGGAAAGCATGGAGGAATGACTTTGCCGGAGCTGTTTGGTAAACAGACGGCTAAGGGAGATACTTTGTTGCAGACCGAACAGAATGAACAGACAGGTGAGACTCGTTTGGCTTTTTCTGATATTGGCAACATTGTGTCCGGCAATATTTCACCGTTGGCAGAATCTGCTGCTTTACCTCCACCTATCCCGAAAAAAACAGCTTCAGTGGTGGAACAATTAACAGATGAAACCCGGGCATTCTCTGAACCTGGCAAGTATCTAATACCCCTCTCTCTAAAGATTCAATTGATGATCTTGTTGGTTTAACAGCTGAAACAGTTCCAGCAGAGTTGAATAAGGAAGAGCTACTACAGGTCAATGCTGGTTCTCAAGAAATCACTGAGAATTTCTATTCCCTGTCTGATTTTTCATCGGATGAAAGTAGCAAGGAATGGTCTGAGAATGAGGCAGAAAATAGCACGGAGAATGAAGCTGACTCAAGTAAGGTCTCTCCGATTACTACAGTAAAAAAAGTTAAAAAAGGAAAGGAATGCCCTGTAAATGGCAATATATCCATAGGATCTACAAAAACTGGCCCGATTTCGGAAGAAACTTCTGCTTTTGGTACAGAAAGTGATTCTGCCATACAACCATCTGAACATGGGATTACGTTGTCAACAATTTACAATACTATGTTGGATCATAGGGCCGAGATCAAAGCAGAAAATGTTCGTATGCAAGCAACCTGTAGGAAAGTGCAAAATTCTGTGCGACGGGTAATTAAGATTTGTTCGGACACAGCTTTAAGAATGACTGAAGCAGAGTCAAGAATCTCGGCTCTAGAAGATATAGTAGCGGCGCAGAAAACTGAAATCAGCACTATATGTGATCATAAGGATGATGTAGTATTTAAACTGGCAGAATTAGAAAATCAGGCCAGGAGAAAGAATCTTCGTATTTTGGGCGTTCCAGAGAAAAAAGAAGAAGGAGTCGATGTTCGAAAATTTGTGTGTGATTTATTTGTTGAAGCTTTTCCGGAACTTATTTCATGGGACTGGTCTATAGAGATTCAGAGGGCTCATAGGATTCCTTTTAATGTGAGGAAAGTGAGGCTGGGAGAGGCAGAGAAACCTCGCGCTATTCTGGTTCGATTCAATAACTTTCTGGCTAGAGAGGCTGTGTTTGGCCTGGCTAGACCGGATAAGAAAAGACTGGCAAAAGATTGTTATTTTTTTGTCAGACCTGATTTTTGTAAGCAAACTGTTTCAAGACGCTGGCATTTACGACAGTTAATATCTAGGTTTCAAGAGAAAGGTGCTGTCGTCTATTTGCAAAATCCTGCCAAGCTGAAAGTTATGCATAAAGGCCAAACTAGGTTTTTTTTTCCGAGGTTATGGCCGCTGAATTTCTACATTCCTTGTAATATAGGATTTAATATGTATAAGGGATTTGGTCCCTATTAAGCTTCTCCTTGCAGCTGGGGGAGGGAAAGCGGTAGACCATCTTATTAGGGCTGCTTGTCCCTATGCCTCATGTGGTGGTTTGGGTGGGATGGGTGGGATGTGGGGGGCTGAGGGGAGGTTTGGGCTTCTGGGGTTGTGGGGGGGTGTTGAGGGAAGGGTGCACGGGGGGTGAAAAATCATCAACTGCCTGGACACACTAATTTTTTGAGTCGGGAAATTTTAATTTTCATGTTAAGGGTAAAAAAAGCTATAAACAATATATCATCTTAATTACTTCGGTTAAGTATTGTGAGAAGATGTTGGTCTTATTAATCAAACTCGGTTTCTCAAATCGGTCTCATGGCTAAGAAAATAAAAATTTGTTCACTTAACATTTGCGGGCTAAACGATGTGAAAAAAAGAGAGGTTTTTACTAAATTTATTCAGATTATAAATGTTGATTTACTTTGCTTACAAGAAACTCATATTCCATGGGCTAAAAGGAACTGCTTGAGGAAACTTGGATTAGAACTGATCGCATGTTCTAAACAAACAGGAGTGAAGAGGGGAGTTGCTACCCTCATGAAACGAGGTCTGGGGGTATGTGTCAAATCGGCAGAGGATAAATGGGGGCGTTGGGTGATCAGTCTATGTCAGATTGGACATTGCAGATTTACAGTATGCAATCTTTATGGACCTAATCTGGACGATACGGAACTTATTCATTTTCTTAACCTCGAGCTAGCTCAATGGCCACAGCCTTTAGTGTTATGTGGAGACTTGAATATCCATCTCGATGCCAATTTAAATATTAGGACATCTTCATTATATAAGGGTAGGAAGCCCCGTTTATTTACAGCGTTAAGGGATTTAATCATAGATCATGGTCTGTTTGATACTTGGAATGCAACTCATGTAAATGATTTAGGATATACTTTCTATTCTGCTCCGCACAAAAAATTCGTTAGATTAGATTATTTTTTTGTCTCTCTACAATATCGAGGTAAAATTGAGTTAGAGATTTTACCTAAACTTATATCTGATCATAATCCTTTAGTTTTGGGATTTTTAATTGATGCACAAATAGAGAATAGACAACACTCATGGTCTTTTGAACGGAGCTTGCTCGGAGATAGGGAATATCGCCAATTTATGGTTAAAGTGTTACAGGAGTTTTTTTTGCTCAATAAAGGCACAGCATCCATACAAACTATATGGGATGCTTTTAAAGCAGTAGTCCGAGGGGAAACTCTTAGCTTCTCCCTATCACGACGTAAACAACTGTTAAGTAAATATAAAGAAGATTTTAGGATGGTTATGTTATCCGAACAGAAACTGGCTGAGACAATTAGGTTGGGTAAGGATCTAGAATGTGCTCAAAAAGAACTTGCTGTGAATAGGGCTAGAGTGTATTCTAATCTGGCGGATAAAATAGCCTTAAAATATAAACAATATAAGGAGCTGGCATACGAATTTGGCGAAAAAACTGGAAAAGTTCTGGCTAAAAGAATAAGGCAAAAAGCTGCATATAACGATATAACAAAAATTAGAGACGTTAATGGGGTTTTGCAAGAAACGAGAGAAGGGGTTCTGGGGGCGTTTCAAAACTTTTATCAATCACTTTATAAACCTCCGTCTACTGAGATTTTAGACTATGATGGGAAGGATTATTTGTCGGGAGTTCCAACCACAGGACTTACCGAAGCACAGGCAATATGTTTAAGGGCCCCAATAACGTGGGAGGAAGTTGAAAGAGCTATATTAGCATTAGCTCTGGGCAAAGCAATGGGTCCGGATCAGATCCCTTTGGAGTTCTATCGTACCTTTAGGAATATGCTAAAAAATGAATTATTGCTAGTGTGCCAACAAGCTTTTTTGGGTAATTCTCCGGTTTCTTGGTCAATGGCCACTATAGTAATTTTTTTGAAGAAAGGGAAGCTAGATACGCATATGGGATCTTATAGACCTATATCCCTCCTTAACGCGGATAGCTAAATTTACTCCAAAATTATTGCAAACAGATTAAATAATCTTATGCCTCTACTGGTATCTAAGAGACAACATGGATTTATTTCACGGCGTGATACGACAGATCATATTAAGAGGATCATTTCTTTATTAGATTGGGTGCAGGCTACGAGTTCTTCTGTCGCAGTGGCTTTATTGGACGCTGAAAAAGCGTTTGACCGGGTATGTTGGAAATTTTTGTGGTCAACTTTAGTTTGGAAGGGCTTTCCGGTGGAATTTATTAAGGCTATTCAGGCTTTATATAAAAATCCAAAAGCAGCGCTTCGTATAGCAGGCCAACTCTCTGGTAATATCATAATCACTAGGGGGACAAGGCAAGGCTGGCCTACATCGCCTCTGCTATTTGCCTTGTATATCGAGCCATTTTTAAGTAGCTTGGATGATAATGCTGGAATAAAACCAGTTTGTATACACGACATAGCTTACAAGGTTTTTGCATATGCAGACGATATAGCTATTGTTACCTCAGATATTAAGTCTGCCCTCCCCAAGTTAATACAAGCTTCGGAGTGTTTTGGTAGGTACTCTGGATATAAGCTTAACATTGCTAAGACCCAACTGCTTCACTCAGAGTTTGGACGCCCACAAGATATGCATTTCGGGGCGGAATCTATATATCTTGGAATAAAAATAACTGCTGATATCGACAAAATTGTTCAAATAAACACTGATACTGTAATTTCCTCTGCTAACAAAACCTTAGAGAAATTGGATAATCTTCATTTATCACTATATGGTCGCAGTAACGTTTTGAAAATGCTTATTTTTCCAAAGTTTTTGTACTTATTTAGAACTATCCCACTCTTATTCTCTATGTCCATATTTAATCGGATTGAAAGAATGTGTTCCAGGTTTCTCTGGAGCTATCATAGATCTAGAAGAGCTCTAAAAAAAAATGTACTTTACCTAGAGATAGAGGGGGTTGGGCAATTCCTAATTTTCAATTATATTATTGGTCCATTTTTTTACAGAATATGGGTGTCTTATTGTCTAAAGAAATTTATTTGGATGAGGCAATAAGACCTTCAATCTATGAGATGCTACTGGGACAGGAAGCACGTCAATGTTTAGTTCGCATTATTGAACCGAGTTATTATAAGAAAACCAAATTTAAAATTGTTTTAACCGTTTTTGAGATCTGGAAGAAAATTAAAAGAAAAATTGGATTTACTACTAATTTAAACTATTATACACCTTTAATTAATTGCCCTTTGTTACCAGATATCTTTAAAGACCCTATTATGCATAGATGGCATCGGGCTGGCATAAGTCAACTGGGTGATTTGATGGAGGGTCAACATATAGCGTCTTTTTTGTCTTTACAACAAAAATATGGTCTCTCACGATTAGAATTCTTTAAGTTTTTACAAGTTCGGAGTTTTTTAGATAGAAATTGTTCTCAAAATCAAAATGTGTTTCAGAAGGTCAAAATTATTGAAGCACTTCGGAAACGACCAAGAATTGGCCATATTTATCAATTGTTGATGGCGAATTATCAAGATGACATACCGATGCTGGAAGATAAATGGATAAAGAAATTTAATGTGCAAAGACTTGACATGCATAGAGTTATAGAAATTTCTTTTAAAACGCTATATAATGGATCATTAATGAGTCAACATTTTATGTCCATGTATGATTTATACTATACACCTGCTAAACTAACGAGATGGGCACCAGGTAAAGTGAACAAGTGTAACCGTTGTGATTTAAACGCTGCAGACACGATACATATGTTTTTTTTGTGTCCAAAGTTAAGTCAATTTATTAGAGATATAGAGAATTTCTTGTCAAACTATTTAGGTGTCCAAACACAAATATCAGCAGAACTTGTTATTTTGGGTGTACAAACTAGCAGCGTTTGTTTAACCCCTTCAGTGCCCATGACGAGCTGGACTCGTCATGGGCCGCGGTTGCGCTGTGCCCATGACGAGTCCAGCTCGTCATAGACCCCGCCCGCTAATGAAAGCGCCGGCACTGGGCGGGGAAAGGGGCGGGCACTGAAGGGGTTAAGAACTGATTTGGAGGATAGATTTTTATTTATATGCATGTCAATCTTTCATTGCTGTATCACTACGCACTGGCTGGATGTTGAACCACCCATCTTTAGTTACTGGCGAGCCAAATTACTGTCTGTTTATCATTTGGAAACTGCTGTTTATAAAACAAAGGGCAAGAATAGAAGGGCACTTGGGTTAAAATTATGGTCCCCAGTTCTCAATTGGCTATTAATAGAATTTTACGTTTCTGTATTGGTTACGTTGTGATCTATCTGATGATATAACTAATTGGCTCACACTTAATATAATGTTTGTGTCCTGGCTTTTTGATGATATAAAAATCAATAAAGAAAATTAAAAAAAAAAAAAACAAGGGGGTAAGCAGACTACAGAGATAGGGAAGAAGATTGAGGAATGTTTATCACTCCGTTCCAACAGTGTACTCTTCTTCGTATAGGCCTTACAATGAAGTATTGACGCCTTCCCGTTACACGAGTAGAAAACACGACACATGGGTAGGTAAGGTCAGTGGCGGAGTTGTACAACAAGAGGGGGGGTAGTTGCAAGTGACATGGTTGACTCAGTATTTGTTTTACAGGGTGTATGCCGGGCGTAGATCTCCTTATCACCAGAACCAGACGCCGGTGACCCTTTGAAGTGCAACCCTCCTTTCCTTGTTTTGTTTCCCTGTTTTCCCTGGCGAGTCTCCTGAGTCTCTAGAGCCTGATAGAGTCAGGAGACCGCTAGGGAAGGCTGAGGACTAAGCTTCAGGTTCCTGACGCTCCTGCGGAACAGCAAATATCCCTTACAGGTAGCAGGGGGGTCGCTTCACTACAGCGAGCAGTGTATCAGTGCTTCATCACGCCCCCACCTCCCCCATGCCAACATGTGTGCCATGGCCAGAATCTGGGATATATAGGTCCCTTTGCACTTTCAGCGCATAAGATAAATGCTTGTCTTTCAGCGCTTGTTGTAATAAGGGACACGCGCGTGCTTGTTTACATTAGTATGCTCGCGGTCGCCCTGCCGGCTCATCCTGGCGCTTTCACTTTCGTGGCTGTTCAGATTTCTCCCAGTGCCGTGTAATTAGTCTCCCATGCTGGAGCACTATCGGTGCTGCCTTGATTGCCACTCATTGCAATTAATGGGAAACCTTAACATGCTCATGGAATCCAGATCCACGTTGTAGGCTAGGGAGGCTGACGTCACAGTTACTACTCAGGAAATGCGTGTAGTCACGAATGGATCACAGATCAAGAAGATGAACTGCTGAGAACATGGGTTATAATCAGTGCCTCGAATTATGCAATTCTGCAGTCTCAGCATTATACGCATAGTTATGGATTTGCAGCACATAACGCATAATCCATTGTATTCTGCATAATTAGCAAATTTGAACAATCAATCAATATTTCTAGCTCAAACAGAACTAAAATGATTAAAAACGCTGTTCCTGTGATGCCGCTCAGTGAGAGGCCCCTTCCCTGCAGTTACCTCTGCTCAGGCAGTGTTAACATTGTAAACAAGAAAATCATAAAATAATAAAGTAATGCCGCCACGCAAGATGCCACATTACAGTGCATAATTAGCTTTTTCTTGCAGCATTATTTAGTTAAGTTCGCTCCATAACCTATTCCTCACATACCGCATAATTCCAGTGGCCTTGGTTATAATCGCGGCATTAGCACTTGTGCAAAAATCGTGTGCGTATTATTTTAAATATACATCAACTGTAATGCAACTGTAAATGTACCTAATGTAATTGTGCAATTCATATGGGTAAATCTCCATTGGATATATTAATTATTGTATTGTCTTCCAACATCCAATATAAACCTCAACAGAATGAAAAGCTGAGCTCGCTTTACTAGGAATGAAATCAACGACTTGCAGCAGAGAGCAGTCAACCCACTGAGCTATCTTACCAGCTCCAGACATGGTTAGGTGTAACTCCACCATAATATACATCAATCTGCAGTATTGTAACCCATGTCTTGTGGGCAGGGGGATGATGTGTGTGAACGACTGCCCTTTTCTCTGCCCTATCAGCGGGTGAGTAGTTACTTTACTTCTATTTACATGTTTTATACACAACCACGTCACGGCGGGGCCACCACAGGGGGCCAATCCACACAAAATTTACAATAAAAAAGCGCCAACCCAGGCCGTGCTTTGGATGACATTGTACAACATCGCCACGTGACTTCTGCCACAAATGAGGCTCATTTGAGGCTGACAATGGAGCCCACCGTCCTGCACTCGACTATTTGCCGACAAATCAGGTAAGTACACGGTTGGGACTGAAAACCACAGCAAGGAGAGCAATAAAGAGGAAGTAATTGTGCTTTCTCCTGGTGGGAGGGTGCCTGGTGGGGGCTTGCCTTGTCATTCAGTAATTGCATGGGTTGCTTGATGTGTTTTTTCCATTAAATTATGCTCTCTGCTTATTAAAGGGACTCAGTTGCAGAAGTAAACTGCAATTTATGGCGCAAAAAAAGCAAATGATTTACTTCTGGTGGAATTCGGCAGAGCTTTTAAAGAATTGCTTATGTGGGCCCCGCCGGCCGGGGAAGGCTTTGAGGAGACCTCTGAAGTGGGGAGGCTTGGGGGTCGAGGAGTCCCCTGCAGTGGAGAGGCTTTGAGGAGTCCCCTGCAGTGGGGAGGCTTGGGGGGTCGAGGAGTCCCCTGCAGTGGGAAGGCTTCGAGGAGCCCTCTGCAGTGGGAGGCTTGGGGGTCCTCGTGTTTTCTAATACTGACCCCTTACGTAGCGCTCACCACAGCTGAAAGGTCTCTAGGCACGCATTTTAGCGCTGTATGCTGGGTTTGACTTTGTATCTTCATTTCCTGTAACGTGTGGGCAGGCACACTCGCATCACCATGATGTCTCTTACTATTACAAGGGCACTACATGTTCCACTCTCCCTTCTATAGTATAATACCTAACCCTTGCAGCTTCTTCACTCTCTTGTGGCCTGTACAAGCCCATCCTGGCTTGATTGGCGGCACTCACTCCCCTGTTCACTAGTGGCATGTGAGGCATCAGTAGATGTTGTAGCACCCCTATTAATGTGCTGCATGGCCAAAAACTTACAAGGTCCCAAAGGCGAGACCTATTTGCTATGCCAATGCTTGTTTTATAAGAATGTCTATGAAAACCTTTCCTCAAATCCCCATCAGCACAATGTAAATGTAAATTGATACTTGTATAGCGCACTACTCACCCGCAAGGGTCTCAAGGCGCTTGTACGAATAACGCTGTGGAACCCATCCTGGCTTTCCCTGTGAGGTGTCCACTCCTGGGCACCCCCAAGGTGGAGGCCAGGCATCCTTAGCGTTGTGGAGATTAAGCAAGCTATTGCCCAGAGTTGCAGAGTGGGACTCCATGATTGGAATGGCACCGAGGCGAGAATTATCAGGTCCGTGGAATTGTTTGAGCCCAAGACCCGCCGAGGCGGGGAATTGAACCCTGGTCCCGGGCTAGACCTCTGCATCAGGGTCTGCCGCTCTAATCATTGAGCCACACTTCTCCACAATCATCATTCAGCTTTCAGGAAGGGGTCAATCTTTGTTTATATATTCATATTCATATCCCCGCATCCAGGAGTCTGAGATAGTTTTACTTTTGATAACTCCACTGAGGAGCGGTTCCTGCAGTGGTAGCCAGAGTTTTTAACGTTGTTATATTTGCAGAAACTCCATCTTGGTGCAGGGCCCAGGAGGAATCATTGATTCTTATGAGTTTTTCTAGTTGGTTCCCAGGATGATGGAGAAACATTACTGCTGAGATACTCTACAACTATTAAACTTTGATATTAGTTCTTCTTTTCTCAACAAACAGTTTCTGTTTCACACAAAGGAAATCAAAGGGGAAATGGCTGTATAGATAAATTGGAATAGCACCACGGTGTCCTTGTAGTCCTTACTGGTGGCTGCTTCAGAATTCTTATACGCCACTCACCCCTGATGGGTGTGTCAATGCGTTTCGGCCTCAAATCGTTGGCAGGGTCTCCTGGATAGGGAGCCGTTCATTCCCTCAATGAAAGACAGCGAGGACAGCTATCTAAGAACTGTTTGGGAAATCCCTCGTGCTACACGCCAGTGCACAGTGACTGTGGTATAAAAGACCAGGACAGGAGGGGCATCTAAAGCCTGTCCTGTGCATGAGCACAAAGGAAACATGGAGTGTGGGATCATGAAGACAGTTATGCAAGCAGAGTAATTGGTGGGCGCAAAGTACATCAGTCAATGATCAAGTGTACCCCATTAGTCTTCGCCAGGGGAATCAGTTCTAGAAAAAAACTGAGGTGGGGTTGATTAGATACAGGAATACCGGGAGACATGTATGTGGAAAGAATAGTAACATTAAATTGCAATACCGTTCAACAAACTGCTTAATTAAGGGGAAACGCTGAATATGGCTCGGTTCAGCGCCTTACTTCTGAATCCTTGTAGACTTGTGATCTGTGGCGGCCCGCTCCTTGAAGTGCTCTTTGATGTCATTGTTGTTTTTACCACCTAGACAGACAGCGTGCTGGATAAAACATACTTGTGTTTGTTATAAGATTAAGCTTAGATTTTATTTTGTTCTCTTCAACAGCATATGAGGTTGTTTCTGTCTGCATAAAAGATGAGACTGACATCTATTGCTTGGACTCTGAGGCCAGCAAGAGAAAGGAACCCATCATCCGCCCCACAGGTATGTTTACTCTGCTTGAAATCCAACTTCTGCGGCGCTTATAACAGCCGATAACTCTGGAATCTCAGGCTTGGATCAAGTCTGATGGTGTACTTGTCACTTCCCTTTCATCTGTTCTCACCACTGTTACAAATCTCCGAATCGCCCTCATCTACACCGCGATGCACCTCCTGGAGGGGGCTTGGATCCTACTGAGACGAGAGAAATGTAATAGAGGCCTCTATGTGACAGTGCTTTTTTAATAATAGTGCAGTGCTTTCTTTCTTTATTATTTATTTCAGTGATTTTATATAGGGGGGACACGGCCCGGAGGCATCAATGCGCTTTACAACAAAGCCGACCATGACAATAACAAAAAGCAAATATACATGTACATTAAAGGTGGAACGATCACCAGGTCGGCCTCCCCATTGTGAGCTGGAGCGCTTCACACATATTCATTTAAAGCATAGCAATGAAAAGCAGGTGGCACAATACCACGTGAAGATCTGCAATCGTTCTGCAGGTTGAGGTTGGTATGCACTTGGCGGGATCGTTGGGAGCGGTCTAGGCCAGGTGTCGTTCAAAGAGAAGAGCTTTGAGGTCTTTTTTTGAAGGTGTCAAGGTGTGTGGTCGTGCGGAGGCCCGGTGGGAGAGAGATCCAGATTTGTGGCGCTTCCGGAGAAGGATTGGTTCATGTATCGTTCGTGCTTGATGGTGGGGGTCCAAGGAGGAGCAGAGTGGCGTTTCTTGAATCTCTGCTGGCGCTTGAGCTTTTGAGTTACTCTGAAAGGTATGAAGGTAATAATGAGGGAAGAGGTTTATGAGTGATGCAGCCAGTTTTAAATTGATCTCTTTCCTCTATGGGAAGATCCTGAGGAAAGCATAGAATGGGGGAGATGTGATTGAATTTCTTGTATCCTCTCAGAAACAGGCTGCCACATGTAGGACAGCTCGGAGAGGTCCTAGGTGGACTTTGGGAATGCCGAAAGGGAGTGCAATTCTGTAGTCAAGTCTGAAGAGCAAAAGTACCTGGACAACAGATTTAAGTTTGAGTTCTGGGATGATGTTCCTGATTCCCCACAGAAGCCTTCGCTGGAAATAGTCACTCTTAGCCATGGAGGAGACAGGGTTCTTTAGGTTCAGACATCTGTCGAGGGTGAATTCCAGAGACTTGGCGTTTTGAATGATGGAGGAGCGGCGTCAGTGTCTGGGAGGAGATCCATCCAGTCTTGGATCTGCAAGTTCATTTTCTTTGCAGAAATGAAAAGAAATTCTGTTTTCGCCGAGTTTCGGTTATGGTGGATGTTAGCCATCAAAGCTTCAATTCTATTCAGAGTTTTGGAAATGTGGGAGAAGTCTTTGGCATGAGACCTTCAAGTAAATGTGGGTGTCATCGATGTATAGGTTGAAGAGGACTCCTGTGTTCCTGAGGATTGTGCAGAGCGGTTCGAGGTAGATGTTAAAAAGGGTTGGGCAGAGAACCAAACCTTTGGGGACTCTTTGTTGCATGCTGACTGGATCTGAGAGACGGCATTCTCAATTTTTACAATCCGGGAGCAGTTTGTTAGGTATGAAGTGAATCTCTCAAAGATGACAACATCAGCACCCATTTGATGCTTCAGGGTGTCTAATAAAGCCTGGTAGTAAATTGTGTCAAGCGCAGCAGAGGTCAAGGAGCTCAAGGCAGTAGTTGCTCATGTCTAGGATGCAGAGGGCATTGTCTGCTGTCTCAGGGCTGTGGCCCTTAGGAATCCAGATTGAGGGGAGTCAAGGAGGTTGTTGTCAAAGATGTGGGATGAGAGTTGGCAGGATACTCAGCTTTCAGTCACCTTGCCTAGGAGAGGCAGGGTGGATCCTGCGCGCAAACTGTTGAAGTTATCTGGGTCCAGAGATTGTTTTTTTAGGAGAGGAGAAAAGTGACTGCTTTTTAGACAGTCTGGGAACGATCCCTGATCCACTGATGAGTTAACCAGGGTTGTCCAAATGGGGGGAAGCAGTTTAGTGAGGGATTTACTGATGGATCCTAGCATGGCGTCGCAAAGATGGTGAGAGGGTTTCACCTATGATCGAGTTCGTAGTAGATCTGCCTCTGAGATTGGGGAGAGAGAGGACCACGGCTGCAGTGCCTTGCCAGACAGTATCTCCTCCATTATGTTGTTGACTTTGGTCAGAAGTGAGATGTTAATTTCTTTAATTTGTTTTGTCAAAGAACTCTACAAAATGATTGCAAAGGATATTTGATGCGTTTTTGGCTTGATTAATTACCTCACATAGTTGTTTAAGTCTGTTCTTGGCCGTATAGAGGAGGCAGCTGATATGAGATGCCTTGGCTATACAGATGTAGCATTTGTTCTCTTGTCTTGCAGCATGAAGCTTTGTCGGGCTAAAGGTGAGTATAGGGGACTGGGCTTTTGTTGCAGTTACTCCCCTCCCCCCACTTCTTGCCCTCTATTTCGCTACTGGATGCTGATTTTTGACTCTGGCAGTGCACTGAGGTGCTAGTGTTCCTTTTCTAAAATAGGGTGCTTTCTAATTGTGCTGCAATTGTCAAAGCATTTTAGCACCACTGTGGGTCCCTAGTAAATGTTACCCAGGTCCCTAGGGCATGGGTACTAAAGAGGGTCCCTAAGGGATGCAGCATATCTTATGCCACACTAAGGGACCCACATACAAACTCCACACAGACTGCCATTGCAGTCTGCGTGACATAGTGCAAAGCATGAGTGAAAACATGACATGACACACTCCTGTGTGCCATGCCAAAGGCACTGCATCTAATATATGTAAGTCACCCCAACAGCAGTCGTAAGGCGGGGGCATTATATTTTATGTTAGGGCACATCTGCAAAAGAAGATGTGCCCCAGTGATGTCTAGTTCTATTGCTAGATATTGCAAGTGAACAGGGAAGCCCATCTTAAGATATGTACTGGGCACTGCTCAAAACGAGTTGCCCAGCTACACATTGGCTTCACTGAAGCATATTGTATTTGTTATCCAAAACCTCGTATTAATGAACCTACACTGATTCCAGTGATGGATTTAATAATGCATGCACCCAGAAGTACCCCCTGAAACCTACCAGCCCTTTAGTGTACTAGCTGACTGGTTCAGTCCAGTCTGCTGCCACAGGAGAATTGTTGACCCCCAGGGGTGAGAGCCTTCCCTCTCAGGAGGTCAGGAACAATACCTGCTCTGGGGAGAGGTGTTATCCCCTTACCCAGGAAAGGCTGGTAAATTAGCATTTTAAGACTGGGTGCTCCAAAGAGTCCACCACCTTTGAAATGTGAATCTGGCTTCTTTCACAGGAAAAGAAGCCGACTTTCTTTGTCTAAAGCCCTTTGGCACCTGCCAGGCTGGGTACACTTCTAGGGTGACCCAGTCTGACGTAAACACGACTTTAGAACTTCCACCATTTTGTGTGTGGTGGAATTGAGAATTCTGGAACAAGGTGATGCCCACTCCCCACAGGAAATGGTCATCTAGGGGGTGGAGTGATCCCACGGGTAAGTAGCCCATATACTACCTCTCAATCCCCTTAATGCCCCTAAATTGATTATTTAGGGGACCCCCTGATACCGAGACTTCAGATTCTGGCAGATCAAGAGAACGAGTGGGCAAAGAAGTGTACTGCCACGAGACCTGAGGAGCAATAACTGACTTAGCGCCAACCCCGCCAGCCTGACTTCTGCCCCCAACAATCTGAGAAGAAGCGGACTTGTCCTGCCGCTCTACATTCTCCAAGAAACCCAGAGGGCTGCCAGTGCTTCGCCAATTGCCTGAAGAAACTCCCTTTGAGTAGATGAGCTACTCCCCGTGCAACTTCATTCACCAAAGATACACGGTGCAGTTTACCAAGTTGCCGCTCTGTGGCAAGCCAGACGCAGCAGCTCCCCAGGAAAATGACCATGTGCTCCTGGAGGTGAGATCTGTCTGCCACTGAGTGTCAGGACACCAGGACCAACCAGAGCTGCGCTGGACCAATACCCGGGTACCGGACCCCTTGTAGCGGCCAAGGCTTGTTGTGCCCATTCTGGACACCAACGTCGAGAAAGGGCTCATGAGTGGCCCAGCTATCCTGTTTGCCCCTCCTGCAGAAAACAAAGACTAAGATGTGAGTCTGGGACCACAGCCATCTGATGCCTCAAAGCACCTACGCACCTGCGCTCCAGAGCCCAAGTCCAAGGGAGGTGTCATATCAATGGGGTCCCCCGACCCACAAGGGCCAAGCCCAGGCTTGGGTTTGCCCAGACAGGACTTCCTGTTGCCGCCTCTTTCTGCAGGCCCCCACCAATCGCGAGAGACTCCAGCACAGAATCCCAATGCCAAAAAACACCACTGCAATCAAGCCCCACATCACGAGGAGAAGTGGACCAAAGGTGTCCCTGCGTGCCGGAGGATGTCAAAGGTTTGAGCCCACCTGTGGGTTCCCCCGGGCTGGTCCCCCAGTCCAAGCTTGCAGCCTCTTGGCTATTGGACCGTTTTCCCATTGAAGTGAACGGGACACCCGACGCCGTGACACAACTCTGCACCTGGATGCCCCAGAGCGCAAAGTGACCTGTTGGTGTGGCCGTGGCCCTTGCCCCATTCTCACCTCAAGTCCTGAAGAACAGTCCTGTAAGTCTTTGTCAAGTGTCCGAATGCAATACGTGTTCTTCCTCCCTAGGATAACTTGGCCGATCCAGTAAATGCACTGTCTATTTTTGAAAACTGTACACATTCATAACGTTATAAGTTCTTACCTGATTCCAATGATCTTGGTATCTAAATTCATATAAAAGTATGTGTTATTTTTATAAATTGGTGTTGGATTTCTTTATTGGGTGTTTGTCACATATTGCCTTTGTGTGTGTAATAAATGCTTAGCACTACCCTTTGATATGCCTAACTGCTCGCCTACACTACCACAAAAGAGAGCATTTGGCGAGTCATTTGTGCCCCAGTAATTCCTTTGGGGTTTGCTTGGACTCTTTACACAGTGTACCTCTTTTTGGTCCACTATATATAGAGCCAGCTTCCTACAGTAAGGGTTCACGTCACCAGTTTTTCTCCAATGTTTTGATATTTTTCCTTTCTTCATAGAGGACTTTCGAGTGCCGGGGCAAGAAGGTGTGGTTCTGGTGTATTTGCTCTTGATGGGTGTGAATTCCCCAATCAGGGAGTCCATTCAGTAGCAGAAACTGTCCTTGTCCGTGTTGATGTCAAGCTGAGGGACTATCGAGGTGACGTTCGATAGGGCTAGGTTGGCCATGGTTTCAGTATCAATGTTTTTGTCTCTGAACCAGATTTTTTCTTTTTCGGTTGTTAAAAGGGGTTTCTTGTTTGAGAAAGACACTATAAAGGGAATCTTTTGGTGATCCGACCAACTGGGCGAAAGGAGAGGTGTTGTAGAGATGATCAGGTCGAGTGGTGCCTTTGCAGCACATGGGTTCCTGGCAGTGTTGGTGGAGGTCTTTGTCGTCTAGAAAAGATGCATAGAGGTCCGGAAATGTATTTCCTTCGGAACACCAGGGGAGGTTGAAGTAGTCGAGAAAGATAATATTGTCAGAGCTGATTAACTGCTGTGAAGAGTTCCCTGCACTCTTTGATGAAGGCATTGGTTTGAGCAGGGGGTGGGAGATCATGTTCAACCTGAGGTTGGAGGGGCTCGTGAGACAATTTCAAGTGATAAACACTCAAAGGATTGATTGAAAGCGGGTGTTGGAGAGAAGCCTGCAGCGGAGGTGGTTTCTGTATATAACGGCTAGGCCTCCACCTCGTATGCCTTTATCGGTTTCTTCTCAAAATGGAGCAGGGGGCCGCCGGAGAGGAAGAACGTTGTTTGAGTCATCGATTGGCCAGCAGTCTGTAAGGATCAGGATGTCGATGTTCTGGTCGTCTGTGAGGATCTGGTCGATGTTGTGGTCGTCTGTGAGGATCTGGATGTCGATGTTCTGGTCGTCTGTGAGGATCTGGATGTCGATGTTGTGGTCGTCTGTGAGGATCAGGATGTCGATGTTGTGGTCGATGATCGTGTCTGAGATCCCACTGCAGTGTCTGACTACAGAGCGGCAGCTGTGCATCATGCAAGCGAGGAAGGAACTGGGCTCGGTTTGAGCGAGAGAAAGGGTGATAATTTGGATCAGGTTAGAGGGTAAGTTATAATTTTGGATGAGGAGTGAATCTGGGGAGTCCTCTCTTTTCAACAGCATGGGTTACATACACTTAAGTTGCAATGAGATGGCGCTTAATGGGCAGGGAGTCCCTCTGGGTGCAATGGCGGCGGTGGTTTGATCCCTCCTGTAATCGGCCACTGCTTCAGAAACATGGCATGGACAAGAGGGGCTGACGAAGATACACCTCGTCCCGCACTTACCTTCTGCACCCATGTGATAGCGTTGGTGCCGCTCTTTTTAATTACCCCCCAGCCGTGCCCAGGGGCGGCAAGGTGACCTTAGACTTCTCTCCAATATTTAGCTGGGCACGCCTTTTTTGCCCATTTTACTCAAAAAAAGTGGTTAAACCCCCTCAATTTATTTTCCTGTTTTTCTCCGTTTGCTCATCGTGGTTCTTTCCACTGTCGCTGTCGCTGTTCTTTTTGTTTGGTTTTGCTCTTGTACCTGGGTTGACTGCTCCTCCACTTATAGGTAATTCATTTTGGTGGGAGAAACTCATTCTGTTCTTTCAAACCTTCATGAAACCCTCCAACAGACACACCAGCAAGAAAGCCAGCTGGTTCACTGAAGACCTCCAGGCCTCCAAGCAAACCTGCCGAAATCTAGAGAAGAAATGGCACCGTGAACAGACACCGGACAGCCATGCAGCCCACAAGAACGCCACCCGCAGACACCATCACCTCATCAGATCCGCCAAAAGGGCCTCCTTCAAAGACCGCCTAGACAACAACGCACACAACAGCAAAGAGCTCTTCAACATCGTGAAGGAACTCTCCAACCCCAGCTCCAACACCAACGACATCCCACCTTCGCAAGACCTGTGCAACTCCCTTGCCACCTTCTTCCATCGCAAGATTGCAGACATCCACGACAGCTTCAACGTCACGGCCGCCCAACAACCACTGAGATCTCCGTCCCCACGGCCACCGTCCGCACAAACCCCCTGCACTCCTGGACCAACATAAATGACGACGACACCATCCGAATCATGAACACCATCCACTCCGGATCTCCGTCAGACCCATGCCCACACCACATCTTCTACAAAGCCAGCACCACCATCGCACCCCATCTCCGGAAGCCATCAACATCTCCCTTGAGATAGCGACCTTCCCGGAGAGCTGGAAGCACGCCGAAATAAATGCCTTACTCAAACCTCAAGGCTGACCCCAAGGACCTCAAGAATTTCCGGCCCATCTCCCTGCTCCCGTTCCCGGCGAAGGTCATCGAGAAGACCGTCAACAGACAACTGACCTGCTACTTCGAGGAGAACAGCATCCTGGACCCGTCCCAGTCCGGGTTCCGCAGAAACCACAGCACCAAAACTGCCCTCATCGCCGCCACCGATGACATCACGGCCCTGCTGGACAACGGAGAAACCGCGGCCCTCATCCTCCTGGACCTGTCAGCCGCCTTCGACACTGTCTGCCACCGCACCGTACACACACGCCTCCACGACGCTGGGATCCAAGACGAAGGCTCTGGACTGGACCACCTCCTTCCTTTCTGGCAGAACCCACCTACCCCCTTTCTGCTCCGAAGCCACCGAGATCATCTGCGGCATACCCCAGGGCTCATCCCTCAGCCCGACATTGTTCAACATCTACATGGCACCATTCGCCCACGTCGCCCAACTGCACGACCTCAACATCATCTCCTATGCCGACGACACCCAGCTGATCCTCTACCTTACCAAGGACCCCCTCACCGCCAAAACCAACCTCCAAGTAGGAATGAAAGCAGTCACCGAGTGGATGAAGAACAGCCGACTGAAGCTAAACTCGGACAAGACGGAAGTCCTCATCCTCGGCTCCACTCCCTCGGCCTGGGACGACTCCTGGTGGCCGACCGCACTGGGAACAGCTCCAACACCCACCGACCACGTACGCAACCTAGGGTTCATCCTAGACTCTCTCCATGACGAAGCAGGTCAACGCCGTCTCGTCCTCATGCTTCAACACCCTCCGCATGCTCCGTAAGATCTACAGGTGGATCCCCACCGAAACAAGAAGAACGGTAACCCAGGCACTCGTTAGCAGCAGGTTGGACCACGGAAACGCCCTCTATGCAGGAGCCTCGGCCAAACTCCTGAAAGGACTTCAATGCATCCAAAACGCCTCTGCATGCCTGATCCTCGACATCCCTCGCCGCAGCCACATCACACCCCATCTGAGAGACCTGCACTGGCCCCCTGTCAACAAGAGGATCACCTTCAAGCTCCTCACCCACGCACACAAGGCACTCCACAACACCGGACCGGCATACCTGAACAGACGACTCAGCTTCTACACCCCCAACCGCCAGCTCCGCTCCGCCGACCTCGCCACAGTCCCCCACATCCGAAGAGCGACCTCCGGTGGCAGATCGTTCTCCCGCCTCGCCGCCAAGACCTGGAACACCCTCCCCATCCTCCTACGGCAGACCCAGGACCGACTAACCTTCATGAGACTACTCAAGACCTGGCTATTCGAGTAGTAGCAGGAGACTCCCCCCCCCTCCTCCCCCCCCTCCTCCCCCCCCTCCCCCCCCCCCAGCGCCTTGAGACCCTCACGGGTAAGTAGTGCGCTTTACAAATGTTCTGATTGACTGATTGATTGATGAAACTGCAGCCTGGACTCAGATTGTTCCCGGGTTTGATAGTAGTGTCAGCCTTCTGTCGTTTGGTATGAGGGATCGATAGTACTGTCAGTCTTCTATCGTTTTGGTTCGCTAGTAGTATCAGCCTTCAGTCGTTTTGGTGTGAGGGTTCGAAAGTAGTGTCAGCCTTCTGTCATTTTGCTATGACTGTTTGTTAGCAGTGTCAGCCTCCTATCGTTTTGCTATGAAGGTTCGATCGTAGTATCAGCTTTTGGTTCAATAGTATTGTCAGCCTTCTATCTTTTTGATATGAGGGTTCGATAGTAGTGTCAGCCCTCTGTCTTTTTGGTATGAGGGTTCGATAGGAGTGCCAGCCTTCTAGCGTTTTGGTATGAGGGTTCGATAGTAGTGTCAGCCTTCTATCGTTTTGCTATGAGGGTTTGATAGTAGTGTCAGCCTTCTGTCGTTTTGGTATGAGGGTTCAATAGTAATGTCAGCCTTCCATCGTGTTGCTATGTGGATGGTTGTGGGGCTATAAACACTGAATCTTGCGCTTCCATAATGCCTGGCCTGCATTGGCTGTCCACGGAGGCGGGGATGTACCTGATGGTCACCTCTACTTTATATTCACACCTAGACAGAAGCTCTGGATTGCTTCTGCGGCATAGTCTGATCATGTCTGACCACTTAGGACAAGTGTCCACACTGATGCAGAAACCTTGATGTAATTAAAAAGAAAAAGTAGCTAATGGGAAATATGAAGTAACCCCTTAAATGTTGCCCCTTTGGCCCCAGTGCTCTTCCTCGGGCCCCAGTGCTGTCCCTCGGGCCGCAGTGCTGTCCAACTGGCCCCAGTGCTGCCTCTCTCACCCCAGTGCTGCCCATCTCGCCCCAGTGCTGCCCCTCTCCCCTGTGCTGCCCCTCTCCTCTGGCCCCAGGGTTGCCCCTCTCGACCCAGTGCTGTTCCTCTGGCTCCAGTGCTGCCCCTCTGGCCCCAGGGTTGCCCCTCTGGCCCAGTGCTGCCCCTCTTGCCCTAGTGCTGCCCATCTCGACCCAGTGCTGCCCATCCCGCCCCAGTGCTGCCCCTCTGGCCCCAGTGCTGCCCCTCTGGCCCAGTACTGCCCCTCTCACCCCAGTGCTGCCCATCTCGCCCCAGTGCTGCCCATCTCTCCCCAGTGCTTCCCCTCTGGCCCTAGTGCTGCCCCTCGGGCCCCCGTGCTGTCCAACTGGCCCTAGTGCTGCCCCTCGGGCCCCAGTGCTGCCTCTCTCACCCCAGTGCTGCCCCTCTCCCCCCAGTGCTGCCCCTCTCCCCCCAGTGCTGCCCACCCCCAGTGCTGCCCCTCTGGCCCCAGGGTTGCCCCTCTGGCCCCAGTGCTGCCCCTCTGGCCCAGTGCTGCCCATCTCACCCCAGTGCTGCCCATCTCACCCCAGTGCTGCCTATCTCACCCCAGTGCTGCCCATCTTGCCCCAGTGCTTCCCCTCTGGCCCTAGTGCTGCCCCTCGTCCAACTGGCCCCAGTGCTGCCCCTCGGGCCCCAGTGCTGCCTCTCACACCCCAGTGCTGCCCACCCCCAGCGCTGCCCCCCCCCCCCCAGCGCCTTGAGACCTTCACGGGTAAGTAGTGCGCTTAACAAATGTTCTGATTGATTGATTGATGAAACTGCAGCCTGAACTCAGATTGTTCCCGTTGGCAGGAACCAACTAGAAGAAAAGGAATACAAATAGAAATAAAAAAAGACTCAACTACTCAAAAGACTTAACAAGCATAAGCATATGAAAATATCAAAACCACAATGGAGCCCCCAGTCTAACAATCGCACCAGGAAAGGCAGACGTCAATTAAATGAGCAAACCACCCCACCACATCGGGCGGAGATGGAGCTGCAAAGGGAGTGATGAAAGCAGCACCAGCGGCTGTTTATGGCTGAAAAACAATCGCAGAAAAATACTGCTCCGCGTCACCCCGGTGATGCCTTGGGGGTTATTTTATCCTCACGGTGATTGCATGTGTGCACCTTCATGCAGGCACCGCGCATGCTCAATGCAATAATTTCTGGGAAGTTTCACACCCCAGTATCTTCCATTGCTGTTAGTCTCACCTTTGTCAAGACTCAGTATGAAGCTCTCCACGGGGATCCTCCGGGGTGTTGTGTCTGTTTCCGTCCTAAAGGTTTTAGGTCATGACTTCATGTCTTCATATCACAACAGAACTTTTAAATGCTGTGCCTTCTTGGTGATTTGATAGTAGTGTCAGCCTTCTGTCGTTTTGGTATGAGGGATCGATAGTACTGTCAGCCTTCTATTGTTTTGGTATAAGGGATCGATAGTTATGTCAGCCTTCAGCCGTTCTGCTATGAAGGTTCGATAGTAGTGTCAGCCTTCGGTTCAGTAGTAGTGTCAGCCTTCTATCGTTTTGATATGAAGGTTCGATAGTAGTATTAGCCTTTGGTTCAATAGGAGTGTCAGCCTTCTATCGTTTTGGTATAAGGGATCGATAGTTATGTCAGCCTTCAGTCGTTTTGGTATGAGGGTTCGATAGTAGTGTCAGCCTTCTGTCGTTTTGCTATGACTGATAGCAGTGTCAGCCTCCTATTGTTTTGCTATGAAGGTTCGATAGTAGTATCAGCCTTTGGTTCAATAGTATTGTCAGCCTTCTATCGTTTTGGCCCATCTCGCTCCAGTGCTGCCCATCTCGCCCCAGTGCTGCCCATCTCGCCCCAGTGCTGCCCATCTCGCCCCAGTGCTGCCCCTCTGGTCCCAGTGCTGCCCCTCGGGCACCAGTGCTGCCTCTCTCACTCCAGTGCTGCCCCTCTCACCGGAGTGCTGCCCATCTCACCCCAGTGCTGTCCCTCTGGTCCTAGTGCTGCCCCTCTCACCCCAGTGCTGCCCCTCTGGCCCTAGTGCTGCCCCTCTGGCCCCAGGGTTGCCTCTCGGGCCGCAGTGCTGTCCAACTGGCCCCAGTGCTGCCTCTCTCACCCCAGTGCTGCCCATCTCGCCCCAGTGCTGCCCATCTCGCCCCAGTGTTGCCCATCTCACCCCATTGCTGCCCCTCTCTCCCCTGTGCTGCCCCTCTCTCCCCTGTGCTGCCTCTCTCACCCCAGTGCTGCCCCTCTCGCCCCAGTGCTGCCCATCCACCTTCTTAAAAACAAATTGAGTGGCTGTGCTCTGGTCCAGTGGAGCTCAGCTCATCTCATGTGAATTGGTCAACATGTTTTATGCTTTGCGGTCAATACTGAGCCATTGCATTTCATCAGGACCTATTATATTCAATGCTATCTACACGTGGTGGTGGTGGGCGAGAATGCTCCTACCTACCACACTCATTGGATGCGAGCACTGGATCCCGTCAATCCTAGTGGTAACCTAGCTAATGGCAGTTACTCACTCCATTCGGTAATAGTCGGGCTTCAGACACCCAAGTGTCGGTGTCCTGTCCGCTTCGGACGTTCGCTGATACACCTCCTGAGCGTGGAGCCGCGTTTGAGCCAGGGCACAGCCACTCAATTTGTTTTTAAGAAGGTGGATTACCAATCTAATAAAGAGTTTTTGTGGACTATCCAACCTTTTTTAACATCGCTCACTTGCACCACATCTACACTGTTCTTTAGGGCCCTCACACCCACGCACCAAATGACAGGAACTAAAGATCTCCGCTAAAGAGCCCTGTTTTGGGTGCCCGTCGGGCATTGCAGCGCCGGCCCGACGAGGAGCAAGTCCAAAGGATGAAGCATGACACCTAGCTTGCTGGGTGTGTGAGGACTCTAGTTCCGACAAGGAGGATACCCTCCTCTATCCCTCTTTCTCTTTGTCCGCCCAGTGGGAACAGCATACCTTTCTTGTTCTGGACTGTTTAGGGTATGTATGCTGGACCCCATATAAAGCCCTCAAGCCCCCCTATTTTGTTTGAGAGGGTTTTAACCACCCCTTCTACCTCCCCGTGTGGCAAAAAACAATGCCTGGTGGTGGAGATTGGAGCCGGTGCCCATATGGTCCTTCACCCCAACATATTATTTTTCTCCATTTCTTCCCTGGTAGTCTGGTGGGCTTTCAACCCCTGGGTGGGCAGATTAAGGTGTTCACCTCCTATCTGCCAAACACAGATGGTCAGAAAGCCAACCATAAGGAAAGAAACTGAGAAACAGAATAGGGTGTGGGGCTTGCCCATCCTAGCATTTCAGTGCATTCCCCTGACTCGTGCACAAGACACTTTCTGCTATTGGGGGCAGACTTGTGGAATTGCTCCCAACTGGCCCATATGTCTAAACTATACGCAGTAGAATACAAACGTCATGTCTCTTGCCATGGGGATGCTCTTTGTTTCATAGGAGCAAAATATCCTTTGGGGCTTTAGGGGTAGGCGTGCAGCCTGATGCCAAGACAGGTCAACCTTCTGCATTTTTTCCTGTTAAAAAAAAACATGCAGGGGTCTTTCTACCCCCACAGGGGCACATTGAAGGTAAATCCTCCAATCTACCCCCGGGGAGGGAGGGGCGATCGACTTGTGGGATTGTTAGGGAGTGGGGGCAGAGCCCAATGGCAGAAGTGGCCCGCCTCCGCCCAGTTTTCACATTTTGTTTAAACATAAGCTTTGCCGTGTAGTTGGGTTTCTGCCCCCAAGAGGGCAAATTGAGAAAAAAAACAATATGCTTTCTGGGGTCAGAAAGACTGTTGGAGTTTTTATGGGGGGGCATGGCTCAAAGCCAGAGCAGGCCACCCCTACTCTATTCATTTTCTCTATACATAATGCCCGGTATATAGTGGGCTTTCTACTCTCTCCCTGGGAGGTCAGATTTGGGGTAAACCCTTTCAAGCTTGCCCTGCTGGGGAGGCAGAAGTAAAGATTTTTTAGGCTGTTAAGGGGTGGGACATGGCCAGATGTGAGGCATGGCCCTCCGCACCACATTTTGTTGGCAGCATTATCCCTGATGTCTAGTGGACTTTTCCCTATTCCTGGGGAGGATAGATTAGCGGTTATGGTCACCAGTTTTCCCCCGTGGGCAGAACTTTTGTTACGGCTGTTAAGGGAGGTGACATGGCCCAATGCCTGGGCAGGCCACTCCCACCCCACTTTTTTTTCAATAATATTTCTGGGTCTGGTGGGCTTTCTGCTACCCCCCACGCACCAGGGGTGCAGATTGGGTGTTACCCCCAATAGCACTTTGAGGGGGGCATAGAGACTCTTTCAAATTCATTTTTTGGGGAAACACTTGCCCATCCTTGGTGGAGCTGCCTCTCCCCCCCACCCTGGTGTCTAGAGAATTGATCACTTTTCCCGTGGTACCACTCCCATCTTGAGGGGGTGGGGGCAAATATGGCCCCTGAAATATGGCCCTGAGCACTGATCAAAGTGAAAGCAGCTGCACCCAAACATGCGCCCAGTCAATCAGTTAAATTGTTCCCATCAAACACAATCATTAGCACAATACATGCATCCTACATTCTGTAATGCACCATGTTTGTAGGTAGCGGAACAAAGACAACTAGGCCATGAAATGGCTTTGACGGTGAAAATGTCAGAAATGAGCACTTCTGAATAGGTTTATGGAGAGGGAGAGTGACAGAGAGAGAAAGAGATATTGATTTGTAAATATCCCCAGAACCACAATATGACAATGTAGAGCCATGTTATACGTGGCACAGGTTCATTCACCTCTGTTCCTTCAGAGAAAGTTTTCACTGATCCATCAAGCGTGGCCAAGAGAAAAGGGTGTTTGCTCTCGAATCGTAGGACAAATTGTGTGACCCCTAACGGAGGAAGCACTAGAGACCTCAGATGGGAATATTCGGCCTCACAACTCTCAAATATGTCAGACTTAACAGGTGCCTCAGGAGGCAATCGAACAATAACTGGCAACATCACAGAAGGAGAGTATGGGGCCAAGAACGAATCCTCATTGGCAATAGTGCTGCAGTCAATTAAGAGCTTTCAGGAGGAGGTCAAACTAGATAATCACAGAGCACGTCTGGCTGCCAAAAAACTGCAAGGGGCCGTGCGGAAGGTTGGCAGAACCTGTGCCGATATTGCGGAGCGAATGACCTCCGTAGAGCTGCGAACAGCAAATCTGGAGAAGGATCTAGTTACTCTGAAGGCACAATGAGTAGAACATGAGTGCATAGCCAAGGATTTAATATGGAAAATGGAGGAACAGGAGAATAAGCAACAGCGCAACAACCTCCGCATTCTAGGCATTCCGGAAGGTGTGGAAGGGAACGATCCCAGGAACTTCATAATCACGCTGCTCAAGGGGGCCTTCCCGGAACTACATACCTGGGACAAAGAGATACAGCGGGCACACAGATTTCCTCTAACACCTTCAAAACGTCCTCCATCTACTCCTCAGCATCCTTGTGCTATGCTCCTATACTTCAAATACTTTCTCCTGCGACAGGCACTATATGACTTGGCCAGGCCAACAGCCAAGAGGGAATTTAACAGAATCTCTTTCTTCCAGAGGCCCGACTTCGCTCACACCATAGTTGAACGTAGATGGAGGTTAAGACAGCTTTTTACCCCCTTTCAACAACTCGGGCCGATGTGCATTTACAGATCCCTGCTCGCTTGAATATTGTATACAAGGGGACCACGCGCAGCTTTATCTCCGAAATACACGCCCAAGCCTACTTACAAAAGATCACTGATCAAAATGGGGGCAAATCGTAGTGGTCCAGGATCTCATAAATGTATGACTTATGCCTCTATAAAGTTTCTTAATGCTATTAACATATATACCCTTATCTTTTCCCTGCTTTCCTTTCTCCTTCTTGCACTCTTCTTCCATCTCCTTTAAGATATATGCCAGCATTAGAGCCTCTTAGTAGATCGAGTAGGCCAATCCCGGACTTAACTAATGGTTTTGTAGGTAGCGCTTGTAGAATGTCTACACTGATTCTTGATATTATTTATTGCTTCTTGTTGATCGCTACATGTGTGCTCTACTATAATCACTAAGGTGTTACAAAAAAAAGAATAAATATGGGGACCGACAGGAGACGTGGGGCTTTGATTGCTCAGATGCCATCATCCTGGCGGCTCAGGATGTGGCAGGTAACCTCAGCAATAGGTGGTGGGAGAGGGGAGGGGAAGGGAGTGGGGGTGCACGGGGGGCTCAAGGGGTTGGCTCAAGGGGATGAAGACTTGTAGTTCCTCGTTCTTCTTCAGGTATAGTCATTCATCTAAATATAGATGAGTAAGTTTCGTATAGCCACAATCAATATTTGTGGTCTTAAGGACTTAAAAAAAAGACAGAACACTGCAATGGGGCTGCGTCTATTAAAAGCTGATGTGATTTGCATGCAAGAAACGCATATTGAAAACACACACAAACACCTACTAGGAATGCTCAGGTATACACTGGTGGGGGCTACGATGCAAACCTCTCAGACACGTGGGGTGGCAATCCTAATATCTAATCGTTCTTTACAATTCTGTCGTACATTAGTGGATCAGTTCGGGAGGTGGGTAATAACTGAATGCCAGAGGATTAATGGAGATCCAGTCACGATATGTACCAGCACCTTAGACGACCCAACAGTGTTTCATCATATCAATAATGAACTAACCCTGGCCTCTCCCGATAATATTCTGCAGGGACTGTAACATGAATTTGCCTGCCAATAAGAATATTTGTGTAGAATCGGGCGGGGTATATAGTAGCCACAAACCAAAAGTGTTCCGGGCACTAAAGACACTTTGTCTGGAACATGCGCTTATCGACCTCTGGACCTGGCTTAATCCTACAGACCTCGGATTTACTTACTTTTCGCACCCACACAACAAACATGCAAGATAGATTTTTTTTTTGTGTCTCATACTTTATTGCAAGACTGCTCTATTGAGAAATCACCCCGGATATTGGCTGATCATAACCCTCTAATCGTAGAGATTAAGCGGAGAGGATCTAAGGGGGAAATTCCTTTTACATGGAGTTTTGAACGTGCCCTTCTTTTTAATGAAGACTAGTGTGATCATATGCGGGAGTGGATACCTCAATTTCTCAAGGAGAATATGGGGAGCGCTGGGGTCAAAGTCGTTTGAGATACATTTAAAGCAGGCATACGGGGTGAAACGCTTAGATTTTCACTATCCCTGAATAGAAAAAAGTGTGCCGCGATAAATGACGCTCAAGGCAGATTAGCTGCTGCAGAAGTAGAATTGATCACAGCATTGCAAACTGGGGGCGATTATTCTGAAGTGCAGGCAAAAGTTATAGTTGCTAAGGCAGCAACAATGGAGATAATAGCTAAAGGGGCTGCGGACAAACTTGCTGCTTGGCGAGAGGAAGCTTATGAGGGTAGTGAGCAAGTGGGTCATCATCTGGCTATTAGAGCCAGACAAAAAGCAACTTGGAATATAATTGTTGAAAATAAAGACCCTGAGAAGGGGATGATTTCAGACCCAGCAGGAATTCGAAAAGTATTCCACTCATACTACCAAAAGCTTTACTGGGAGGACACTTCAGGTAATTTAGAAAATGTGGCTGCATATCTTAACCAGATCCCTACTAAACAATTGTCACAGGAGGACCAGCTACAGCTGGAAGAGCTCCCGCAATGGATAGAGATACTATTGTGTATCAACAGTCTCCCGGGTGGTAAAGCCACTGGCCTAGATAGCATACCCCTCGAGTTCTACAAAATGTTTGCACCACTATTAAAAAGATGTATGACACAGCTATATACACATGTATTTATGTGTGGCAGACCGCCAGAATCTTGGTCACAGGCCAAAATCGTAGTCTTTCTTAAAAAACATAAAACGCCGTCAGAGCCCCGGTCTTACCGCCCCATAACATTAATTAATAGCGATAGCAAAATTTATTGAAAAATCCTTGCTACACGTTTGGCCTCTGTAATCCATAAGTTTATCTCCACTCAACAACATGGGTTAATACCCGGACGGGGGACGACGGGTAATATTAGAAGGGTCATCTCTCTTCGGGATGCTGCAAGCATCTCCAGGGACCCAATCGCACTAATTTTGTTAGACGCAGAAAAGGCCTTTGACAGGGTCTCCTGGCCTTTTCTATGGGAAACTCTGTCAAGGGTCGGAATTGGAAAGGGGCTGTTACAGGCTTTTAAAATGCTTTACTTTCACCCCACTGCCAGACTCTTTGTAAATGGAGAACTCACAGACTTTTAAAATAGCGAGGGGCTCCCGGCAGGGTTGCCCAAGCTCGCCGCTACTATTCGCAATGTTCGAGGCATGTGGGCTGCTGAATTCATATCTGTGCATAGATCGCCGCATAGTGTTGGGTCCGGATGTTTGCACGTTGTTGTCCTGGAAGAGTCTTCGAAGTATCACGAGATAGGTGACTCCTCCCCTGGACCACAGTGCGCATGGGCATCCTCTCCATCCTTAGATAGTTTTTTTCCGCCATTGGGTTCGGATTTGCTTATCTTAGCTCAAGTTAGGAAAATTTAGTTAAGGCCAAAAGGCCTTTAGTTTTCGTCGGTACTGTTCCCGTTCGGTATCGACTGCTTTCTTAATTAGTTTAGAAACTTCTTCCAGTTTTCGGATCCGTTTAATCCGAACATCGACCTTACATCGACGATGGAATCAAGGACCCCATTCAAACGGTGTCCTGTATGCCACGCCAAATACCCACACATCGACGTCCACCCGGTATGCAACAAATGTCTCTCACCGGATCACGACGAATCGAAATGTATGGCCTGTGCCCGATTCCGATCGAAGAAGACTCTCCGGAATCGACGGGCAGCGAGATTAGAGGCGCAGCAATCGGCGCCTGCCCCGGCCAACATCTTCAGCAACGAGGACGAGGATGTGGAGAGCGTGGAAGAAGTAAACTCCAGCCCCGCTTCCGAACACGATTCCCGATCGGAAGACGCCGATGAAGCGCTTTTTCACAGGGAAGAAGCCGTCGACGAGGTAGGAGACTACGATGAGGCCTTTGGGGCCGAAGAAGATAGCTCTAGCGAAGAGCCAGGCCTACCCGTCGATACGGAGGCCGTCAAAGTGCGTCATTCTACAGCTCCGGTCAAGGGATCGCCTCCGGGCCTTACCCGAGATCAATCCCAAAGTTCTTCGGCCCCGCCTTCGGGCCCGGCCTCGAACATCCAGCACGAGCCATTATTACCAAAGACGACTGGATTCCTTTCAACGAAACCGAAACCAATCGTCGCACCAGTTCCACCGAAACCAAAAGTGAAACTGCCAGTGGTCGGTTCGAAGCCCTCGAAGACCTCCACTCCTTCGACGCCGACACAGACCATCGGCTCCGAACGCACTAAGAGAGATTTCGGCGCCGAACTCGCTGCAGCGGATATCGGTACCGACCCGAAAAGGAAGGCCCTCGGTCCCACAAAAGCGCCTCGGCCCCTGGCACCGAAGCAGTCGGCCCCGACTACCAAAGTCAAAATGCCCGCTCCATCTGAGTCCACTTCGAAAACGGCGACACGCATCAAGTCATCGACTCCGACGACCGCCGATACCTCTCTTCGGATCGATGACCCTGTGGCTCCAAAGCAGTCGACGCCTACCTCTACCGAACTGACCGGCACCAAAGAACCTTCGGCGTTCTCGGTGCGACAAGTCGCGGCGTCGTTGCAACGCATCAGGGAACGGGCAGCCCTCCGATCCACGTCGGGCGCCGACACGAACAAGGCTCCATAAGCACCCTCGGCACCAACCAACATCACTTTTGGTTTGCTGCCATCCACGGCGCCGAAGATGTTCGAGATACGAACACGTGTCTGCCAGACAAAGTCCCCATCTACTGAACACTCACCTTCTGAGCCTTCACAGTCACAATTCATCGACGCCGACACTGGCAGACTAATGCTCCGAAAACGGAGGATCACGCCAGAGCAGGCCTTGGACTCCTACAGAATACCTCTGAAGCACAAATTGCCAGCAGAGTCGGAACCGGTTCTGTATGAACGCTTGCACTCCTCCTATCAGGATCCCCAGTCCTTTTCTCCTACGCCCTCCGACACCGACGCAATGGAGGACTACATGGGTGATGATACCACCTACCCTAGGGATATCGATCCTGAAGAGCAGCAGGACCCAGATCAAGCTTGGGATGACCCTACAGACCAGGGTACCGCAACAGATACCCAGGACACGCAGCTTTACGGCGCCAAAACATCTCCCACAGAGGACACTGCTGCCTTCAATGCCCTCATAGAACGTGCTGCAGCCAATCATGGAGTACAACTCCACTCTGACACAGTTGAGGAAGACTTCTTGGTGGACACTTTTGCCTCCTCCGAGAGAACTGTCAAAACTTTGCCCATGTTGAAAGGTGTTCTCAAACCTGCAAAGGACATTTTCAAGGAAACAACCAGGGCACGGGTGCTAAACCCCAGGATTGAAAAAAAAATACAAACCTGCGCCCGGAGACCCTATGTACATTAGAGGTCAGTTACCTCTGCACTCCATGGTGGTTGCTAACGCTCGCAAACGGGCCCACTCGCAAACAACAAGTGATGCTCCTCCCCCAGACAAGGAGTCCAAGGTGCTGGAGACCTCAGGCAAGAGAATTGCAGCACAAGCAGCAAACATCTGGCGCATTGCCAATACACAGGCCCTTCTGGCTCGCTATAATCGTTCACACTACGACACGCTAGAATCACTACTCCAGCATCTGCCAGATGAATACAAAGAGGCAGCGGAGCTCCTCATCAGAGAGGGACAACTTCTTACCAACGCATCCATTAAGTGCGCACTGGATGCTGCCGACACAGCTGCAAGGGCAATTAACACCAGCGTCATGTTACGATGACACGCTTGGTTAAGAATCTCCGGATTCAAACCAGAGATTCAAAACAACATCCTGAATCAGCCAGTCAACCCCGACTACTTATTCGGCCCAGAGGTGGACACCACCTTAGAAAAAATAAAGAAGGACACTGACACTGCAAAGTCAATGGGGGCTCTGCAAACGCAGACATTTCGTAGTGGCTCCTTTCGTCGCCCCGGGAATAGGGGAGCAGCTAGAGGCCAGGGGTCACAGCAGCAATACACTAAAGGGGGCACACAAAGTACCTACGATAAAACCAACAGAGGTGCATATCGTGGCTCGAGCACCAAGGGCAGGGGACGCGGTTACGGCAACACCAGGTCCTCACCCAAGAACAAACAGTGACGCCCTCTCCCTTCCCCCCGACCACATAACACCTGTCAGGGGGAGACTCCAGCGGTTCCTGTCCACGTGGAAAACCATCACCACGGACAGGTGGGTCAGAGATATTATCCAGCACGGTTACTGTCTCGAATTAACCTCCACTCCACCCACAATACCGCCAAAGCACCGTCCTATGTCCGCAGAGCACTTAGCATTATTGCAGCAGGAAGTGCTAAGTATGCTGCAAAAAGGTGCAATAGAGGTCGTGCCCGTCAACCAGCAGGGGACAGGGGTGTACTCTCTGTACTTCCTAATCCCAAAAAAGGACGGGTCGCTCAGACCTATACTGGACCTGAGACCACTCAACCACTACATTCTGTCAGAGCATTTCCATATGCTCACCCTACAGCAGTGTCACACCTCGGACCTTCAGCGCGGCGCGAGTGAAGCGAGCGCGGGGCGAGGGACTACATCTCCCAGCATGCGGAGCGGTAGGCACGCCCACGGGACCTATATAGGCCCCGCCTTCCTTCGCTCCGGTGCTTGTCAATCAGAACTCGAATCCCAACGAGCCCAGAACGCTGCTAGCGTTTTTTCCTTCGTACCGAGAACTATTCCAAGCTACGCGACTACCTTCGGCAGATAACCACCACGGGGGACGAGGAGCCCCGACGCGAAGTACTTTCCCAACCCGCCGAAGACACTTCTCCACCTTCCTGAAAACCAGAGAGTCCTCTACGGAGTTACCGCGCCCAGCACACCGGCCGCCGCCGTGGGGGCTTCACCTGCGCTGCAACACCGCAAGTCTCCCGACTTCTACCCGACACTTCACGCCCGTTTGACCTAGGAGCTACCACATCCCTATCCTCACGGGCAAGAACGCAGGGACGCCTTATCCGGACGCCGCGTTCGCCCTCCAGGGGTTGTGGTACCGCTCCCTTTCTTCTTTGTTGTTTCCTTCCGGTGTACCTTTCCCGTTTACCGGATTCTGCACGGTGCGTCAGGAACTACCTGCGTCTAATTGCAGAACACTCCCTCCTTCCCGCTTGGAGCCGATTGAAAGGCTCGGAGAGCGACCAAGACTTCTTCTTCCCTATGCGCTTGAAGCCGCTTGAAAGGCTTGGAGAGTGGCATAGCCCACAGCATCATTCCGAGGTCATCACGCTGGACTTGTGAGTACGGGTCTCAATCTTGGGGCTCTCTGTAATCTCTCCTGTGCTGTGGTCCAGTCCTGATCTCAGTAGCTCACTCTGTTCTCTCTTTCCAGGGTTACCCGGGATCACGGTTCCCTTCGGAAGATCACCTCACCCCCAGGAAGTCTTACCTGTCCCCTTTCCGGGGTTCCCTTCCGTTCCTTCTCCCCCTTTAGGTGGTGTGTCACGCTAGACGTGTCATTCAGGGTTAGGCGGGCAACACCACATAGGGGGAGGGGAGTATCAGCATCGCTCCCGCTGTATCCGGCGTACAAGGTGAGTGGTTCTCAACCTTGTATCTCAGATCCTGACAAGCAGGTTCTCCCGCTGCTCAGCCAGGGAGACTTCCTAGCCACACTAGACCTCAAAGATGCGTACTTCCACATACCCATACACCCGTCACACAGGAAATATCTCAGGTTCACTATTCAGGGACAGCACTATCAATTCAAAGTCCTCCCCTTCGGCGTGACAACAGCACCCAGGGTTTTCACCAAGTGCCTAGCTACCGTGGCTGCACATCTACGGAGACAACGCATTCACGTCTACCCTTACCTGGACGACTGGCTTGTTCAGGCAAAGTCAGCCCAGCAATGTGCCAGCCACATGTCCCTCACCATTCACCTTCTTCACAGTCTGGGATTCTCACTAAATTACCCAAAATCACATCTCCAACCCGCACACGTACAACAGTACCTGGGCGCGACCATAGATACTCTGGCAGCCACAGCTCAGCCAAATTTAGTGAGGATCAACAGCATGCAACTGCTGATCTCAAAGTTCAAACCTCAACACTCCCTTCCTGCGCGAGTGTTCATGCAGTTGATAGGCATGATGGCCTCCTGCATTTTCATAGTCCCGCACGCGAGACTACATATGCGCCCGCTTCAGGAGTGCTTGGCACGTCAATGGAATCAGGCTCACGGGCAATTGAAAGACCTAGTGTTGGTAAGCGGTCGGGCATACAACTCTCTGCATTGGTGGAATCCACAAAACCTTTGCAAGGGCCGACCGTTCCAAGAGCCTGTTCCACAAATAACACTGACAGCGGACGCCTCTCTCCAGGGTTGGGGAGCTCATGTACTCACTTACACAGTGCAGGGACTATGGACAACGCAACAAAAGAAGATGCACATCAACGTTCTGGAACTGATGGCAATCTTCCTCGCCATGAAGGCATTCAAAGTACACTTGTGCAACACAGTCGTGTTGATCCGGACGGACAACATGACTGCCATGTACTACATACAGAAGCAGGGAGGAACACACTCTCCACAGTTGTCTCATCTGGCTCAGAGCATGTGGAAGTGGGCCATTCAGAGGAACATATTCCTCATGGCGGAACACCTCCCCGGCAAGGACAACCAAATGGCGGATCTGCTCAGCAGACACAGCCACCAGATGCACGAGTGGGAGCTACACCCATCAGTACTCCAACCGTACTTCCAACAATGGGGTCATCCAGAGATAGACCTATTCGCCACAAACGAAAACGCAAAATGCCAAAGCTTTGCCGCCAGGTTCCCACATCCACAGTCGCAGGGCAATGCGATATGGATGAACTGGTCAGGCAGATTTGCGTACGCTTTTCCCCCAGCGCCATTAATACCGCTGGTGGCACGCAAACTGCGACAGCACTCACTGACGCTCATCCTAGTTGCTCCAACGTGGGCGCGCCAGCCATGGTACACCACCTTTCTGGAACTTTCCGTGGTGCCGCATCAAAGGCTGCGGATAAAACCTGCACTCTTAACGCAGAGCCATGGCGAAATTCAGCACCCAGATCCGTAACAGCTGAACCTGGCAATCTGGCTCCTGAAGTCTTAGAGTTTGGCTACCTGAACCTGCCACCTGACTGTATGGAGATCATCAAGGAGGCCAGGAGACCCACTACCAGAGCTTGCTATGCAGCTAAATGGAAGAGGTTTGTCATTTACTGCACCAACAATGACATTAACCCGCTAGACGCATCCATTCAAAACATAATCTGTTACCTCTTACACCTCTACCGATGCAATCTGGCATACACCTCAATCCGTATCCATTTAACCGCAATAGCAGCCTATCTCCAAAACAGGCAGCACCTCTCTTTATTCAGAGTGCCTGCCATCAAAGCCTTCTTGGAAGGACTTAAACGAGTGATTCCCCCAAGACACCCACCAGCACCGGTTTGGAACCTCAACTTGGTCCTCACCAGACTCATGGGTCCACCCTTCGAACCTCTCCACTCATGTGAGATTCAATTCCTCACCTGGAAAGTAGCTTTCCTAGTAGCAATCACTTCGTTAAGAAGAGTTAGTGAACTCCAGGCACTAACCATTCAAGAGCCATTCATACAGGTTCACGCAAACAGGGTTGTACTACGTACCAACCCCAAATTCATGCCTAAAGTAATATCGCAGTTCCACATGAATCAAACTATTGAACTGCCTGTCTTCTTTCAAAATCCACAAAATGTCGCTGAAAGAATGCTCCATACACTAGATGTAAAGAGGGCCCTCATGTACTATATAGACAGGACTAAGGACTTTAGGAAGACAAAACAACTTTTCGTTGCCTTTTCTCCACAACACAAGGGCAACCCCATTTCCAAAGCAGGTATTGCCAGATGGATCGTTAAATGTATTCAAATTTGCTATCAAAAGGCTAAACGCACACTAACGATTCCCCCACGAGCCCACTCAACACGAAAGTTAGGGGCGTCCATGGCTTTCCTGGGAAACATTCCTTTACAGGAAATATGTAGAGCAGCCACATGGTCCACTATACATACATTTACCAAACACTACTGTGTAGATGTACACTCAAAACAGCAGGCAGCTGTAGAACAGGCTGTTCTCAAAACTCTTTTTCAGACTGCTGCAGCTGGCACTGGTAGCCGCCGCTAATAGGAGGTACTGCTATATATTCTATGCACAGATATGAATTCAGCAGCCCACATGCCTCGAACTGAATATGCTACTTACCAGTATGCATCTGTTCTTGGCATGTAGGGCTGCTGACATTCATATCGCCCACCCTCCTCCCCGGCGCCTGTAGCAGCTGCAGCTCTCAGAATTACTGTATAGCATGGTCATCACTTACTGTATCTACTCCATCACTGCCACAATGGCGAAAAACAATCTAAGGATGGAGAGGATGCCCATGCGCACTGTGGTCCAGGGGAGGAGTCACCTATCTCGTGATACTTCGAAGACTCTTCCAGGACAACAACGTGCAAACATCCGGACCCAACACTAGGCGGCGATCTATGCACAGATATGAATGTCAGCAGCCCTACATGCCAAGAACAGATGCATACTGGTAAGTAGCATATTCAATACATAGATCCCTTTCTACGCCAACTAGAGCACAACAGGGCGATTATGCCTATTGTAACCTGTGGCTGGGAAACCAAAGTATTGGCATATGCAGATGATAACGCTCTTGTGACTCCTAATCCAAACGTGGCGATAGAAGAAATTGAAGTAGAGGCGGCGAGATTGGGGTCACTGTCTGGGTACTACCTCAATAGAAGCAAGACCCAAATCGTGTGTAATAAGAATATAACGAGTAATGATTCTCGAGTAGTAAAAAATGCAATATATCTTGGTGTTGATATCCCTGCAAACATCGATCACATAGTAAAAGATAAACCAGACCCAGCGAGATTACATAATCTACACTTATTCATTATTGGTAGGTGTAATATTATCAAAGTGCTGTTTTCCCCCAAATTTTTGTACCTATTGTGGGCAATCCCGCTTGTATATGACGTTAAATGTCTCAAAAAAATAGAAGACCTATTCTCCCGATTCATTTGGGGATATGTTAAACCTAGAAGGGCATATAAATACCTCTCTTTACCCAAGGAAAGGGGAGGACTGGCCCTACCAAATATTAGACTTTGTTATTGGGCTACTACAATACTATACAATCTAGTGCTTATACAGGAAAAGCCGAAAGATAGTGAGGCAGATGAAATTCCAACCCCACTGGAACTCGTAATGGGTGTAGAAGCATGGGGATGGGTCTGGGGATATTTAAACAACAACCATTATAAGAAAGTACGCTTTAAAACGCTACAAGGGGGATTCAGAATTATGAAATCTGTCCGGAAACTAATTGGTATCGGTCGTTTGAATTTCTACACACCACTCAGCAATAACCCCACCTTGCCAGAGATTTTTAAAGGCTAAGTTATAAAAAGATGGTGCGAGGCGGGTTTGACGAAGCTTGGAGCTTTTTTTTCTCCTACCGGCCTTGCCTCCTTTGAAAACCTTAGAGAATGGTATGGGTTAGATAGGAGAGACTTTTTCAAATACCTACATATCCGGGATTTTCTGAATAAGAAAGTTGGGGCTCAATAGGGCTCGCCAATAATGATGTTATTGATACATTAAGAAAGAATAGAGACTTATCTATCGGAGCTGTCTATAACTCCTTTAATTCACTAATGTTAGATGACATGGAAAGTCGGGCGCTAAAGTGGAAAGCGGAGTTGGGAACCTCGATAAGTCTATTTTTTCAATAAGTAAAACTAGCCCAGAATATTTTAATTCCAGACCAGCTCCAGGCTCAATTTTATAAATCATGCATTTCACTTTATTATACCCCCAAAATGGGGGTCGGGGAGAGCAACCTTGTGTCCTCTGTGTGCTCTATGTCAAGCAGACCTCACCATATCTTTGCCTCCTGTGATGCACTGAGCAAACTAAAACAAGAAATGACCAGCTCTTCTAAGGAGGCGCTGGGTGTTGTTTGTTTTCTCTCTCCGACACTGATTGGACTTGGGGTTGCCCAGGATATGCAGGGGAAACCCGGAGAAGAACTAGTGTTTATTGGGATGGCGATTCGGCGGCAGGGGCGTAACACAGGCCCCCGCAGCCCCTGAGGTGCGAGAGGGCACCCAAGCTCCAGGGGCCCCCGTGGCACAGCACTCTGGCTGCAGAGCTCCTGACTGAGCCCAGAGGGGGCCCCTACACGGGAGGCCCACTCGTGTTTCGTTGCGCCAGTGTTCTGCGGCTATGTCTTGCATCCGCCTGGCTGGACCCTAACCCCCCAGGGTTCCAACAATGGCTCTCTCGGCTACTAGCAAATTACAATTTTGAGAAAGCTGTATATGCAAAAAAAGGACCACGCTCTCGAATAAAAGGCCGGGAAATCTGGGCGCCAGTGACTAGATGGGTTGAGAAGAATGGATTAATTATAAAGTACAAAGTAACTTATACCTAAACTAAAGATAACAGAGTGAGGCCAACTCCTTGGGGGGGGGGAGGGGAGGGGGGAATCAAATGGGGTGGGTTGGGCACGAAAAAACTGCTCTCAAATACAAAATAAATAGGTGAACGGAATTACGCCAAATTTGGCAAAAGTTAAAACTTTACTCAGAAAGTGTTGTAAATCCATTTTCGATAAATTTTCGCTTAAAGAGGTTCTCTGGATAAGCTTGAAAGGGTTAAAAAAAAAAACTATTTTTGGTCAGTTACTCCTGCTGGAGTCACACAGGACCGTCATTTTAAAAATGGGGCCTTCTGAATTGCCTAGCGAGGATTTTCTCTCTTGGGCCTTTTCAGTTGGAGCAGGGCCTGTCCCGAAGTACCAAGATAATCTGATTGGCTCCGCAGCTGGAACCACAAAGTTGCTGCAGGTGTTACAGGACGTGGAGACTTGTCCCCGAGACCTGAAAATGTATTTCCAAAAGTCCATAAGATAAATAATTTGGATGGCCGGTACCGCAGTACCAAATAGACAGTACCTTGGTACCCTATTACTGGCACAGTACCACAAATCTCTCCCCAAAAACATAAGTACCTGTAACTGCAGGATACAACAAACCACACAAAAGAGTGTGGGCAAGAGGGGTTGGGAAATCACAGACAAAAACGGAGGGGTGGCAGTACACAGACAATAGAGGGAAGGTGGGAGGGGGGCGGGGCAGCACACAGACAATAGAGGGAAGGTGGGAGGGGGGCGGGGCAGCACACAGACAATAGAGGGAAGGTAAGGGGGGCCGGAGCAGCACACAGACAATAGAGGGAAGGTAAGGGGGGCGGAGCAGCACACAGACAATAGAGGGAAGGTAAGGGGGGCCGGAGCAGCACACAGACAATGGAAGGAAGGTGGGAGGGGACAGTGGCAGCACACAGACAATAGAGGGAAGGTGGGAGGGGTGCGGGGCAGCACACAGACAATAGAGGGAAGGTAAGGGGGGCCGGAGCAGCACACAGACAATAGAGGGAAGGTAAGGGGGGCCGGAGCAGCACACAGACAATAGAGGGAAGGTAAGGGGGGCCGGAGCAGCACACAGACAATGGAAGGAAGGTGGGAGGGGACAGTGGCAGCACACAGACAATAGAGGGAAGGTGGGAGGGGTGCGGGGCAGCACACAGACAATAGAGGGAAGGTAAGGGGGGCCGGAGCAGCACACAGACAATAGAGGGAAGGTAAGGGGGGCCGGAGCAGCACACAGACAATAGAGGGAAGGTAAGGGGGGCCGGAGCAGCACACAGACAATAGAGGGAAGGTGGGAGGGGGGCGGGGCAGCACACAGACAATGAAGGGAGGGTGGGAGGGGGCCGGGGGCAACCCACAGACAATAGAGGGAAGGTGGGAGGGGGGCGGGGCAGCACACAGACAATAGAGGGAAGGTAAGGGGGGCCGGAGCAGCACACAGACAATGGAAGGAAGGTGGGAGGGGACAGTGGCAGCACACAGACAATGGAGGGACGGTGGGAGGGGCAGTACACAGACCACAGAGGGAAGACAGGAGGGCTATGCATTACTTCTGGTTTCCTTTTTCAGCAGGACCATTCCCTTTTATTCCATATTTCTGCCTCTGAATTTCGCCCTTTTTTTTATTCTTTAAGGTATTTATTTGCCCCAGCTCCACTCTGGTTCGACCCTAACCTTGGTACTGACTGTGTGCCTGGGACCTCTTCTGCTACTACCGCCCAGCTTGCTGTATCCACCCTGTTCTTGGCAGGCGGGTTTTATGCCGCTGCCTTGTCCATCCTGTCGCAGTCACTCCTGTGCATTCCAGTATCACTGGCGGCTGCTCGTGAACCGACCTTACCTCAAATATGTACCTTACGAGGTCTTGTGCTAGAACATCGTACTCAGAATATTATCTGACATCATTATACCGCCCTAAATGTAATTTACAATAATTTCCCCCTTTGGAGTTAATAATAGAAAATGCACACCCAGTGAGATGATGCTCTTTCTCACCCCACACTTTTTTCTCGCCCCCCCTTGCTTGAGGGATCACCCCAAAACTTTCCATGCACACACTAGGTAAAAAAGAGCACCTTTTTGTCTTTGAGGCCTATATAATGATGTTTATATATAATATGATTTATATTCACTTTAATCTGTTGATAGTCAGTAGTTACAAGACTGATAATCGTATGTAGCATAGTTCTGTAAATGGATAATCGCTGAAGACTTACAGCTACATGCTGTCATATTGATCTTTTCCTGAAAAGGATGTCACAAATGTGTCCCACTACCTAGCAATTTTTTTCTTTCCCATCCTTTAACATTCTTCCCTAATTAATTAAGTCTAGGAACCTCAAGACCACCGGATCGGTCTTTGGACCTTTAAATAATCCTAAAAGGCACCCCTCAGTACTCAAAGGGGCAGATTTACCATTTAATCACGCAGCGCAGTGCAACAGCTGCAAATGCTGCGCTGCGTGAAAAGGAGAGAGGAGGAGAGCGCCATATTTACAGAAATATGGCACTCTCCTCCCAGTTCCCTAGCGCCGGCACTGAAATCAGCTGCTGTACGCCACGGACACACCTTTGTGCCATGGTGCAAGGGTGTCTCTGCGAGTCTAGCAAAGGTTTTGTTCTGGAAGGCAAGCCTTCTAGTCTAAAATACTCTACATAGACTGACTTTAACCCTTTCCCCTGCTGGTACGTGTGCTGTACAGTGCAGCACACATACAAAGTGGGAAAAGGGAGGAGAAATCAAAACATTTCTCCTTCCTTGCACCTACTTCAGTAGAGTGCCGTTATCTGATGCTAAACCCTGTCTACTTTATTTAGTAAATAGAGTTTAGTCAGAAATCTTGGGTGGTTGCATGGGAACCCCCACGCTCCCCACATGGTACGCCCCCTTGGTGCTAAGTAATGCAACGCAGCAATATGCACTGCTTGACGTACTTTCACATTATATCTAGAAAAATGGGAAAAAAAGGTTTTGCGCGATTTGCGTCACTTTTGTGACACAAACACGGTGTAAAATGTGAGTAAATCTCCTCAGAATGTCAGTGCAATCTGAGTTCTCCCATCATTCAGCTGCCCTTGATATTACTATAATGTTTAATGTAATTGATTTAAATTCTTTTTCCTCAGTCCTCTGCTTCCCCCATTATCCCTAGATTCAACGCCCGGGGCACATCCACTATCATAGCCTTATAGCCTGCCGTAGCGGGCTATACCGGTTATTTAAGGCCCGCTCCCGCGTTAAAGGCCCGAGCCGAAGGCGAGGGACTTTAACAAGGGAACAGAACTTTAATAGCCGGTATAGCCCAGCTACGAAGGGCTATAAGGCTATTAGAACATTCTGCCACTAGAGGGCAAAATGTTCTAACAAAGGCCTCTCGAAGCTCGAGGGGATTTAAATCCCCTCGAGCTCCGAGGGGCATTTGAATGAATGAATGAATAAGCTTTATTTCGATACATAGATATCATAAAAGCACATAAAATTATAATAATGTGGGCAATCATAAAATCAAAGATTTAGAAGTAACAACATCGCCAAGGTTCCTAAGCAGATAAAATTTAAAAACACATATAAACATAATAAATAGGACAATTGGATTAAAAAGATATATCAGAGTAATTAAACTGCATTACATTTGGACTGCGAGACGCTTGGATCTTAGAATCCAGGCCCACCTTAAGAACTTGGAGAGTGCACAAACGTACAGGGTTCTGGTATCTGATCTAAAGATACGCAAGGCTTGATTATAGTCTCTGATCCCCATATTTCTGCACAAAGGTTTAAGCCAAAATGACCTTGGGTGTTTATATTCCGGGCAGGCAAATAAGATATGTGCTATTGATTCAGGCTTGTTCTCGCAGAAAGGACAAAAAGGCGGTGTTTGTAGAGGGGGTTTCCAGCACGCGGTTAACTCGCGCACCGGAAGGGTACCAACCCTGAATTTAAAATAGAGTGCGCGATCAAAAGGTCTCTGGATAATATCAAGGTAAGGCTCATAGCGCACTTCTTCTTTGAGCCTTAGAAATTCAATGGTGCATCTAGCACCATGGGAACTTGAGTTCCTCCTCGCGGTAGCCCATCTCCAGTAAATTAGCTTCAATTCAGATTTAGGTGGAGAAGTTCTATTTACCCAGGCATCCTTTAGGCCAAGGTCAAACAGTAAGGACTTAACATCCCTTAGCCACTTGATCTTATGCCAACACGACATAGAGAGAATTTCGGACAAACCCTCAGCATACTTCGGGGTGCGCCAGAGTCGGGCCCAAAGAAGGAGGGGGCGAACTCTTGCCGTATCCTTTAGAGCCTGGCACCCTAAGTCCATCAGCAGGGGAGTAACAGGTGTACTCTGGGGGAGTGCCATCAATTCCTTAAGGAAGGTCGACTCGGATTTGGCGAGCTGATCAATATTATTCATACCCCATAATTCAGCTCCATAGAGTGCTGAGCTTGCACCTCTAGCTTTATATATCGTAAGGGCGGGAGCTATTGGTCTAGAGGAGGAAGAACGATGCTCTCTAAGGAGGGCTCCAGTAATCCGCTTGTGATTTAGGAGCATCTTGTGTATGTGTGATGACCACTGCATTTTGTCCGAAATACGGATGCCCAAATAGTCAAATTCTTTTACCCTTTCCAAATTGGCTGAGTTTAGTATAGGGGGGCGACCTAACTTCTTTGGTGGATTCAGAATTAGGTATTTGGTTTTAGAGGAGTTTATTATAAGCCCTCTATTGGTACAAAAGGATTGGAAGCTGTTCAGGAGGGTTTGGAGACCCATTGGTGATTTAGATATTAGGAGGGTGTCGTCAGCGAACAGGAGAGTTGGAATACGTTCGCCCGCCAGGGATGGTGCATCAGAAGGAACTTGTGCCAAGTGCTCCACTACACCATTCACATAAAGTGAAAATAAGTAGGGGCAAGAACACATCCCTGGCGGACACCCCTGTTCACTGGGATTCTCTCTGTTTTTTGGCCTTGGGAACCCCAGCGTACCTGAGCGAAATTCCCCTCATGTAATTTAAACAGAAGAGCCAACAGATAGGGTGGGATCTTCATAGTGGCAAGGACATTCCAAAGGGTAGAACGGGGGACTAGGTCGAAGGCTGTTTTAAGGTCTATAAAGGCAAGGTAAAGACTACCTTTCCCAAGAAAAACAACCTTCCAGTAAATAAGGAGCAGTCTGAAGACTTGCTCTATAGTACCAGTCCTGGTTCTAAAGCCCGCCTGGTAGTCCGAGAGGATGTTATTGTCACTTATCCAAGATAGCATCCTTTCCAGGATCACCTTCCCTATAACCTTCTGAGTTGAGTCTATCAGGCTAATAGGGCGATAGTTAGCCGGGTCATCCCTGCCTCCCTTCTTAAAAATCGGAACTACCTCGGCCCCCTTCCAGGAGTCCGGGACCGGTGCTCCATTCATGATGGCATTAATTAAAGTTGAAAGAAGCTTCGCCCATCTTACTGGGTCAAGTCTAAGTATATCCCTGGGAATACCATCAGGGCCTGCTGCCTTCTGGGGGACAATGGATTTAATGGCATTAATCACTTCCCCTTCACTAAAGGGATTGGTGGATGCTAAATCCTTGGCGGGGGGAGCCTCCAAACAAAGAGGCTCACCCTCACTCTCAGGGCAAAATGAATAGAGCTTGGAGAAATGGTCAAACCAAGCCACACAGGGGATGTTACAAGTGATAAGATCTTGATCAGGTCTATTCTTTGTCCTAATAGTGCTCCAGAAGAGGCCAGAATCCCGCTTAAGGGAAGCTTCCTTTAGTGTCTGCCAATATGAGTCTTCCCAAGCCTTCTTAGCACCAGCCACACTAGTCCTATACTCTCTCCTAGCCAGCTGGATCTCAGAAATAACTCTGCTTTTAAGGGCTACAATTAAGGCCGATTTCTTCAACCTGCAATCTTGTGAGTACCAGCCTCCTACTGAGTTCTGCTTTCCCCCCCTGCTAGTTGTCTACCTTTGCCTTTTACTAAAAATAGGGACCCCAAATCTTTAATGAGGCCTTGGAAAAGCGTAGAAACCTTAACATGATAGGTCTCATGGGAGTATAGGGAGGCTAACTCTTCTTGTGCACCACACAAGATGGATCCAATCGACTGGACTTTCATCTCATCGAGCATCACTTTGCGCCATTTATGGCGTCTCTCACAATTAGATGGACATACCTCAAGGGTAGTCATGAGTGGGCCGACTGGCAAGATCATGGCGCCAGTATCTTTCTCCCAAAAAGGATGTATGCTTAGAGATAGCTGGTTGTGGTCGCTATCAGCAGACGAGATTACTTCCATGTCTTGGACAAATGGCCATAGTTTAAAATCAAGGAGGATGTAATCTATCCTTGAGGTGTGGCCTGTCCTGTTGTAGGTGTGGGCACCATGTTGGTCCGACCGAGTTCTACCATTAGCCGCCCTTAGACCAAACTCCAGTGTCAAAGAGTTCATGAAAATGACTGACTTTGACCATCTCGTAATGGGAGGCACAGATAATAAGGGAATACCTCTTTTAGCATCGTCCTCCAGAAACTCTGGGGAATCTAGCACAGAAAGAGGCTCAAAGGAGCAATTAAAGTCTCCTGCAATCAGAACATGAGAGGCCTGGGGACACTTACGCAATTCCTGTTCAAGGGACAAAAGAGTGGATGACAAAGCTCCCCCACTTAGGCCTCTAGCATAAACATTGATTAAAATAAGAGACTTTTTGCCCTGTGCTCCCTTGATAGTAATCCTTAATAGATCAGGGGAAATATGGTGGGCCTGCTTGACGGTACATCTCAAGGAGATACTAACCCAGATGAGGAGACCGCCAGAGGGGCGGCCTCTCCCAGACGGGGATAAAATGGCCGGTTCAAAAAAGGTAGTGTAACCCACCATATGGTGGGGCACTGTACTCCATGTCTCCTGAAATATACAAATACAATAAGGCTCAATTGAGGAATTCCAAGCTGGGAGATCTAATTTGCTCGAAAGACCAGCAACATTCCAGCTTAGGATCTTCAGAGGAAGGTCAGTTATGGGGGGATCACAGAAGGGTGAAGGAATAATATGATTAGGGACACCCTGCTGATAGGTGAGTAGCGGGGCCAGTGGGAGGTCGACGCTGAGCTGGGGGTATAGTCCAGGCTGTGGCCTCTGGTTAGAGTCATAAGATATAGAAAGGTTGGAAGGGTAATCCCCAGACAATACAGGGGAGGTCATCACTGCGTTATTAATAGCCTCCCCTGAGAGAATACAGAGATCAGCCGTAGGCAGGGTTCCATGTCAATATGAATCGTGCTGGAAATATGGTTCTCTATGTCTATTAAGGGAAGGAATAGCAAGGTCAGTAACTCTGTTCAGCTGATCCCTATCATAGCACCCATCATACGCTGTATGGGAAAGAAACCGTGGGTGCTGGGAGTAAGAAAAATCTGAATAAAATTGGCTTAGATCGTAACAGCCTATGTCATTCTGAGCAAGGCCAGCATGATGATTGCAAATGAACCTTGGGACCCTTGGGTCTTTAAAATTTAGAAGGATGCAATCCCCAGATACATTTTTACATCTGTTACCCACCCAAGAAACTCTTCTAACGTGGATAACTTGACCATCCAAATGCCTCGGGAGCGGCCTATTATTGTTCAGCCAATATGTTGTTTTGTTTTTCAATTCGGAGAAGGATTCACGTTTACCAACTTTGAGGTGGGGAACTCCCACTAGGACAACCACGTAAGGCAAACACTCGGGTGGTAAGTTAATGTGTGGCAAGACTTGCTGAGTGTTGGCAGAGTTGGCATTCGTATGGGCAAGAGCAGGGCTCACATCAGGAGATATATATTGGTTCGTAGTGGGCTCCGTCTCATGAGATGATGCTCCTGCACTCGCACAACGTGATACCGGGCCATAAGCTAAAGTTTCTTTATTCTTCGGTTTGCTATTCCGAGAAAGGGAGGATGGTACTGATTTATGGGGTGCAGTGGGTGGTACGTTCTTGGGCCTAGTGCTTGAGATGGTATTAGAATTTGACGAGATAGGCGGGGAAGTAAGCTCACTTGACGTCATCAGAGTAGGTTGAACAATAGCAGAGTTGTCATGGCCAATCTTCACATGCAACTTGATCAGAGATTTAAGGGAGAAGAAATTATCTAGGGAGGCCTGTTCAAACCTCTCAAGCCTCTCAGACAGAGTCCTCACCCTTTCGATCAGAGGGAGCATAAGGGATTTAAAAAGAAGTTCTATTTGATCAATTATAGAAGATTGAGACTCGTGGCCATGAGCACCTGAATCGGAAGGTAGGTGTTCTGCAGATGAAAGGTCAAGGGCTGGATTAGTAGAAAGCCTAGGCGATAGGTGATTGCTCTGGAGGCAAGAAGAAGAAGGGACTATGCGTCCAGAGTTGGCATTATTGTTGTTACATGGCTTGGATTTTTGTTTCTTAGAACCTTTTTGGGGGTCCCCCTTGTGGCCACTACTTACTCTTTTCCTTTTGCTAGGAACAACTTTTGGTCCTACAGTAATAGGTGCCTCAAGAGGAGAGGTAAGAGCGTGAGCTGTTACTGGAATAGCTGTCGACTCAGGGGAAGCTGGGTAAGCTACCTGCGTGGGAAAGCAAGGAGAATCTAAATGAAGAGGAGGACCGTTACTAACAGAACTATTGGTAATTGCGTCTCCGCTAGGCTCCACAGATTGCGTAAGACCTGGACTAGACGCAATGATCTGTGCAGGTCCTGGCATGGGGGAGACTGCTAGGGCTATGTTACCCAGTGACGACCTCTTAGTATACAACGGATCAAGTGATAAGCGCCGTTCTGTGATGGCGATTTCTTTTTCCAGCACAGAGCAAGCACGTATAATAAAATGGTCTAAAGTGCCGCTAACAGTGCGATCACCAATCCCACCTCCCTTTCCCGAACGTGTGAAAATAGCCATGAATGCAGAAAAAGTGACCAGGATTGCACACAGAACACGAGTGTCTATTGAAGTGTTCTGTGCCAGGAGTTTTTACCAGAGTCAGCGTGGTCGTTCGTAAAAACCAGAAAGGGTGGCCCAGCCGTGCATGCACAGAGTATGATAGCACACACCAGTGTACAAATAGTCACAAACAGTACCAACAGTCTGGCTTTACCTTGAGCAGCACAACACAGATGTAAGGGGGATAGGCCCAGCCCGGCCTCCTCTGGCCCCGGACGGCCACAGACGGTCCCGCCCTTGTCCCGGGCTTCTCCCGGCGCTACCCGCGCGCGATCCCGCGACGCGGGAGCGGCGTCGTTAATTTAAGCGCCTCCTGGCGCGCAACTCTCGGTCAGGTGGTTCGTGACCGCTAGAGCTCCTGGGACATGTGGTCCTGTCTCCCCACTGCGGCCGCGCTAGATGGTGATGCGGCGGCGGGAGACCAGGACAGCTACGGGCAACAAGGCAGCAGGAGCAGGCAACAGGGTCCGCGGGACGTCAGGCCCAAAAGAAACAACTTGCCAGGTAGGTTGCGAGAAGGAACCCACTCTGCCGAAGCGGCGTCTTTAATTTAAGCGCCTCCTGGCGCGCAACTCTCGGTCAGGTGGTTCGTGACCGCTAGAGCTCCTGGGACATGTGGTCCTGTCTCCCCACTGCGGCCGCGCTAGATGGTGATGCGGCGGCGGGAGACCAGGACAGCTACGGGCAACAAGGCAGCAGGAGCAGGCAACAGGGTCCGCGGGACATCAGGCCCAAAAGAAACAACTTGCCAGGTAGGTTGCGAGAAGGAACCCGCTCTGCCGAAGCGGCGTCGTTAATTTAAGCGCCTCCTGGCGTGCAACTCTCGGTCAGGTGGTTCGTGACCGCTAGAGCTCCTGGGACATGTGGTCCTGTCTCCCCACTGCGGCCGCGCTAGATGGTGATGCGGCGGCGGGAGACCGGGACAGCTACGGGCAACAAGGCAGCAGGAGCAGGCAACAGGGTCCGCGGGACGTCAGGCCCAAAAGAAACAACTTGCCAGGTAGGTTGCGAGAAGGAACCCCAGGGGCATTTGTAAAACATTGGAATGTTGCTCTGCGGGCCTTTACCGGCCCATAGAAGCAGGGAGCACTCCATTGTCTTCAATGGAGCTCCCAACATTCCAATGTTCTAATATTCATTATGGTTTGTTCTTGCTGATCAATTACACTTGGTCTCTAGATGTCGGTTTTATTGGACAGTGGAGTGGCCACAACCTCCTTGCTTCAACTTTTTTAAATATGAGTTTTGTTAGTCGCCGTGGCCCTATTTTATTTAGGAGCGAACCTGTATCCCACCAAGGTTTGACCCTGAAGTGAGAGAAAAGTGATTTCAGCCTTATTATTAAAAAGGTGGGCTCGACATCCCTACTCTGTTTACAGATATGTTTAGCAATACTAAAGACTTTATCTGCCCAAAACAGTTTAATATTTAATACAGCAACAACTTTGGAAACCCCACTCCCAAGAAGAGCTTTGCTGACCTCTACTAGATGGTCTGATAAGACTTTAGCATTATTTTTGTCCTGAAAGTGGATTCCTTATCACATAGTAGAAGCTATTCATTGCAAAAGGCACATAGAGTTTCTATCTATGAAAGAAAAAATATATCAAAAGAAGCATGCAATAAATTAATGGTAGTATCACAAACTGAAAAGTTGTCTGATATTTAGAGGTTTGTAAATAAGTGTTTGTAGCACGTGTGGCTGTAGATACACATGCTCACCATACTTCTGCCATCAAGTGTCGGTCAGATATTACAACGTATTTTTCCATTAAGAATTTTCATGTCGAGGGATGTGGCGTGACTCCTCCCTTAGTCCACAATGTGTACGACCACCAACACCACCCTATGTGTTTTTAGGTCTCGCCTGAGCCAGCGTGCATGCGCTGCTCTGCGAGGCTTATTGTAAGGACTCCAAACTTCCCACAGACTTCTCTGTGGGATTTAGTTAACTCCCACAGATTTCATTGGCCATAGCGTGTGTCTTTCAAAAAAAGAAAGCACGTAAATGGCCGAAGGCGTGTGTTCGTCCCACCTTTTGTTGAAATGTTCCCTCCCATGGCCTATGGGTCTCGGGAGCGAGCATTGTCGCAGCTGCATTCCTTACATGGTGCCATCTGTTATGTATCATGTTACAAATTAGCGCGGTCGCGCTTGTTTCACTTTCCAACTCAATAGTACTTATTGCATTGTTTATAGAAAAATGAAAGTCTGAGTCACTCCTTCAAAAAAATCGAACCTCCCGCTTGCAGGATATATTTATAGAAATTGACAGTGAGCGCTTAAACCACGCACTATATACCAATTTTGTAATCTACATGTATTTACTTGTGCGAAAGAACCTGCCTTAGGAGAACAAATTCATTTTTATTGTAGGGCACATTGCGCTCATTGATACTGAACCGTCTCTATGCTTATGGAGTGATTCCTAATTGCCGATCGGGAGTTCGATATGATTTTTACTTTTTTTTCGCCTTCATTAAATGCAATTTTTTAAATTTTGTTGTTAATGGTTCCAGCAGAAAATGTCTCGCGGGAACTGAGAGATGTCGCCCAGGATCACACATTTGTTCTAGTGCTGAAGCTGGGATTTAGACCCAGATTTCATTGCTTCGGGACTCGGCAACATGGCAAACATAACGCATGTGCGGTAGCCCCATCAACTGGTTACAGCTCTATTCAATGGCTGGACAAGTTAAGAAAGAGGTGGGATTAAAGACTTGTGTAAATCAGATTGAATTTATGCTCCTAAACTCCTTTAATCCTTAGTCCATCTGGTTCCCGGTTAAGCAGTTTAATAATTGCAACGTTGAATAACCGTAGCCATTGTAACCCCCCCCCCCCCCCACCCCTATCACTTCTTTTTAATGGAGAACCAATGTAGCCTATTTATTATCTGTGATGTGCACTGTGCAAACAAACATACAAACGTGCGGTAACCACTGATAGACTCGCCACCACTTCCTGGTAAGTGCATTTATAACATACCTATCTAGCACCGAGAGCGGCTGCTCCAGGGTGGTACGGACTGCACTGTCACCACCTGGCTCTCTTGGGATGAACCTAGAACGCTGCTCACTCCCTTGTTCCTGATTGTCACACAGACCTGTGAATCCTTTGCTCTCTTCTTTACACGTCAGCAGGTTAGACCCATTCTTTGAATGGGCACATTCATGCCACTTCTATTTCTGTAGCACTTACAGAGCTCTAAAGCCCTAGACAAGAACTGCAAATACTGGGGTAGGTTTCATGCACGTGGCAAATGAAGAGTTAATGGCTTTTCTGACCGACAGGAGAATACCCAAGTCATAAGATGTCTGCTTTAATGAAATGCAAGTATTACCTAGGCAAGCACACTGTTCTGATTTAGAATATATGGCAATTTTGACTTTTCTTCAAGTGCATTTGTGTCTAAACAAGGATTCCCAGCAGCACCGAAAGATGGCATGAGACTGGAGCCTACATCAAGAGAGCTTAAGCGCTAATGGGATGTGTAAAAATCCAAGCTTTCAGCTGCTTTCTAAACATGCACAGGAATTCACACAGATGAAAAGAACAAGCATTGGCAAAGTCAGTAAGGTTGACATTTGTACTGAATGGTAGTGAGCTTGCCAATACTTATTTGTTCACTACAGAGCAAGCACAGGTAAGCCGTTCTGAGAAACAGCGGCTACAGTGAAAAGCGTTGCTTTTTAGGTTGAGCCTGGGCATCGCATGCGCTGCTCTGCGAGGCAAGCTGTATTTAAAGCTCTGCCCATTTACTGCCCGTCTTTTCAATTGTCTCCTGTTACTGTCCTTTCTAAATCATTGCATTTGATTAATGAATAGGCATAGTTGTCCCTCCTTGGAACCGCCTTATCTGCATTTGTAACCTCTCATGAGGACTTGACTTTTTACTTGTGTTGTTGCACGTCTACTTTATCTAGTCTGTGAGCACTATTTTCTTTAATGATTTTCCCCTAGTCCACCCATGACGTGCTTTGCTACAATTTAGCACACCACCGGCTTTTATATTTTAATTAGTAATGGTGGTCCACTTCAACTATTGCGGCTGCGCTTCTTTATTTATTTACTTTGGCAGTGTGGTCCACTTCAACTATTGCGGCCTCGCTTCTTTATTTATTTATTTTGGCAGTGTGGTCCACTTTAACTATTGCGGCCACGCTTCTTTATTTATTTACTTTGGCAGTGTGGTCCACTTTAACTATTGCGGCCTCGCTTCTTTATTTATTTACTTTGGCAGTGTGGCCCACTTTAACTATTGCGGCCTCGCTTCTTTATTTATTTACTTTGGCAGTGTGGTCTACTTGAACTATTGCAGCCGCGCTTCTTTCTTTATTTACTTTGGCAGTGTGGTCCACTTTAACTATTGCAGCCGCGCTTCTTTATTTATTTACTTTGGCAGTGTGGTCCACTTTAACTATTGCGGCCGCGCTTCTTTATTTATTTACTTTGGTAGTGTGGTCCACTTTAACTATTGCGGCCGCGCTTCTTTATTTATTTACTTTGGCAGTGTTGTCCACTTTAACCCCTTGAATGCCCATGACGAGCTGGACTCGTCATGGCACACAGTTCTCGTGTGCCCATGACGAGTCCAGCTCGTCATGAGGCATTCCCTTGGAAACCCCTCTGGTGCAGGCACCAGAGGGATTCCCTTTCATTCAAAATAGCCTCGGGAGCTGGGGAAGAGCTTCCCCAGCTCCCGAGGCCCCCCCCCCTGCTTTCCGTGTAATGACGATCGGTGCGCACGTCACGCCGACGTCATTACACTGAAACTGAAACTGAAATGAGCCAAGAGGCTCATTTCAGTTTCACTTTCTACGTGCTCAGGGGGCTATCTTAGCCCCCTGAGCACTTAGAAAGACGGGAGAGGTATCGTTGGAAAGGGGAGAATCTCCCCTTTCCAATGGTATCCCTCCCCAGTGGATCCCTGCTTGGGAATCGCCACAGGAGGGCGATCCCCAAGCAGGGATCCACCCACTAGACACCAGGGAGGGGGGAGCGGCCCCTTGGGCAAGGGCCTTTGCTCCCCCTGATGACTTTGGCACTATTTAGTCTTTTTGCCCCCCCTGGGGGCAGATGGGGCAGTAGCCCCCAATCTGCCCCCCTGGGAGGGGCAAAAAGCCCACTAGACACCAGGGAATTAAAAAAAAAATTATAACAGTCTTTCTGCCCCTCCCTGGGGGGCAGATGGGGCATTGGCCCCTAATCAAGCCCACTATACACCAGGGATTTGTTTTTATTTTTTTTAGGGTGGGGGCTGCCCGAAACAGGCACGCCAATGCCCCCACCCACCCACCCACCACCATTACAGCCTTGGGGGCAGATGGGGCATTGGCCCCCAATCTGCCCCCCCGGGGGGCAAAAAGCACACCAGACACCAGGGAATTAAAAAAAGAAAAAAAATAGGGGTGGGGGCTGCCCAAAACGGGCAGGCCCATGCCCCCACCCCACCCCCCCAATTACAGTCTTTATGCCCCCCGTGGGGCAGATGGTGCATTGGCCCCTAATCTGCCCCTTCGGTGGGGCAGAAAGCCCACTAAACACCAGGGATTTATTTTTAGATTTGTTTTAGGGTGGGGGCTGCCCGAAACGGGCACGCCAATGCCCCCACCCACCCGTCATCATTACAGCCTTTCTACCCCCCCTGGGGGGCAGATGGGATATTGGCCCCTAATCTGCCCTTCGGGGGCGGAAAGCCCACTAGACACCAGGGATTTTTTTAGAAAGTAAAAATAAGGGTGGGGGCTGCCCAAAACAGGCATGCCCATGCCCCCACCCCCGCAATCATTAGTCTTTCTGCCCCCTCTGGGGGGCAGATGGGGCATTGGCCCCTAATCTGCCCCTTCGGGGGAGCGGAAAGTCCACTGGCCGCCAGGGATTTTTTTCGCGCACTTTTTTTAGGGTGATGGACTTTATTTAGGGTGGAGGCTGCCCGAAACGGGCATGCCAATGCCCCCACCCCCGCCACCATTACAGCCTTACTGCCCGGGCAGTAGCCCCCAATCTGCCCTCGCAGATGGGCAGAAAACCCACTATCCACCTGGTATTGTTTTTGCGCAATTGTTTTTAGGGTGTGGGCTGCCCGAAACTGCCAAGCCAATGCCCCCACCCTCCCCCCTACAAAAATGACAGTCTTTCTGCCCCCCAGGAGGCAGATGGGAGCTGTAGCCCCCAATCTGGCCCCCCCCGTGGGGCGCAGAAAGCCCACTAGAAACCATGGATTTTTTTGTTTTATTAGTGTAGGGGTAGGGGCTCCCCAAAATGGGCACCCCCACCCCCAGAGAAATTCCAGTCTTTCTGCCCCCCCCGGGAGGGCAGATGGTGGCAGTGGGGGCTGCCCAAAATGTTCATACCAATGCCCCCACCCCCACAAAATATAGCCACAGTCTTTCTGCCCCTTTAGGGGCATATCGGGATGAAACCCTCTTCCCCGATTCCCCCCAGGGCGGCAGAATTTTTTTTTAGCAATGTGCATACCTGTGGATTTTGGGCCCTAGCGCAGTTGGCACATACGCACACCTAGCAAACCTGTACATTTTTTAAAACTAGACACCGAGGGGAATCCAGGATGGGGTGACTTGAATGGCTCTCACCAGGTTCTGTTACCCATAATCCATTGGCATAGCCAATAGGTCTCGCCTTTGGGACCTTATAAGTGTTTAGCCATGCAACAGTTGATGTTGTTGCACCAATGATATTTTGCTGGACAACTAAACACATAAGATCCCAAAGGGCGAGAACTATTGGCTATGCTAATGCTTATTTGCCTCGTGACAGAGGTTACTGCGACTTCCAGTAGAAAACTTTCGAGTGACCAAGCACCGGGAGGAAGCACATGAGAAACTATAGGCCTCTTTAGTACTAGCTCTACTGTCAAGGATCAAGTTAACTTGAAAGAAAGGATAATTTCATGCCCATGTGTAAGAAACAGCAGGGGCTTCCTTCCTTCCTGAAAGCTCATTCGCTTAGACATGCGTCTTCAATTGTGGTGTCTAGCAAGCTTGGCATAGTTATATCAAAGGCTCTCTAACTACACCATTCATTGAAACCAAAAAAACTGCTAAATGCGGGCAAAGGATTTTAGTAGGAATGCAGCTCAGCTCATGTCACGATGGGGTATGCTGCGCACTCCCGTCAAACTAACAACTCAACTTTACATATTTTTTGGTAAAACAGTGAGCAGTTTGACTTCCTGGATAGGCTGTTTTTCAACACTGTTTCAATGGATTCATGTAAACTAAGGGTATATTACCTAAATACTATTATCAAAAAATCATCTGACATAAATAATGTGCTCTAAATGTCACTTGCAAAAATACGGACCCTGTGGAGTTAATAATACTAAATCTACACACAGTCGGACGCTGTTTTTGCAGAAATTATGTAGGGCATTATATTTATGCCAGAGGATATTTTTGACAATAGTAGTCTGAAATACTATCAAACTAAGAGAATGACTATGCAAGCGCTCCAGTTACGGGAAAATCAAAATATTAAAACAAATCTCTTGACTGTTTGGATGAATTATATAATAATTGCGAAACTCAAAAAGTAACAGTCAGGTCAGGTAAACGTCTAGTTTGGATTAAGCAGATGTATTGTGTTGAAAATGAAAGTTGAACTAACACAAATTTGTCAAAATACCTACTGCAATATTGCAGAGTATGTCAAAATCCACGCAGGAGTAAACTGGCAAACATTAAATTGTAAGATATGCATTTGATTAGGGAGGCAGGTTGAGCAATATGACATTCATGATTGTTGCACTACGATCAACCATGCACGTGTATCAGAAACTGCTTCTGCAAAGAGGTAGCCGCTGTTCATTAACGTCAAACCTTAAAACAGGAAACCTCTATTTTTGGTTTAATATCTCAGTATGGAGGATGTTCAACATAAAATCATTCTCAGTTGGGATGTGCAAAGTTGGAGAAATTCACTTAAAAATACTTGGGCAAGGTGCATGAAAAAATTTGAGTAGTCTGTGAAGTTAGCAAATAAAACAAGCCTTGGCAAAGTCAGTAGGTGTCTCCTTTCACTGGTGTTACCCTGCTTTTTGTCTTTGACAAACTTTTGCACTCTGTTCTGCATCAGCAAAAAGAAAAAAAAAAAATACGTATTTGAATGTAGAGCAGCATTGGCAAAAAAAAAAAAAAAAGCCACCGCAGCATGATGGCATATATGTGTCTAAACTTTATTTACCGTGCATAAGCAAGATGGCGAATGCCTATCTTGAAGCAAGCAATACGTTTAAATAACACGTGCAAAAGTGGATTAAAGTAAAATGAGAGGTGCCGTAACAAATTGAAGCTATCAAGCACTCCAAAAAAAGACAAGCAGGAAGTGGGATAAGGGAGGGGGTGGCAAATGGTGATCACTTTCGCGGCCGCTTTGATGTTCTCAGTGGCCACGCGGCTCACTGAGAACATCAAAGCGGCCGCGAAAGTGATCAGGCAGGCTGCCAAATGGTGCGCGCGCCCGGCGCACATGCACTGTATTTGGAGGCCTGAAAAGCACTAGTTTGCACTTCCAAATCCCCCATTTACTAAAGCTCTCGCCAAAGCAGCGCTAAAGCGCTGGCTCAGGCGAGACCTAAAAATGTGTCCAAAATAACACATTTTCCTCACCTTTCTGTGGTGGAAAGTTCTGGAATCTGCGTGGGTCCACAAAATTCCACCCACCCCGCGTTCCCCAAAGTCTAACGAGAAAAATTGTACCTCACTTGCGTGGGTAGGTCTAGTGCCCGTGTCAGGCAAGGGCCCAAAACCAATTGAGGAGACATCAAAATTACCTATCACAAAACAACCTGGTTTTGCAAAGGGGATCCCATGAGTTTTTGGCCCCGGGCTCGGCGGCCACCTAGGGAAACCCACCAAACCCACACATTTCTGAAAACTAGACACCCGGGGATTCCAGGGAGGTATGGCTTGCGTGGATCCCCCAACGTTTCCTTACCCAGAATGCCCTGCAAACCTCAAATTTAGCTGAAAAAATCACCTTTTTCACACATTTTTGTGTGGGAAAGTTGTGGCATCACCGGGCTGACACAAATTTCCTACCACCCAGGGTTCCCCCGGGTCTCCCGATAAAAACGGTGCCTCACTCGTGTGGGAGGCCCAAGTACCCGCGACAGGCAAGGGCCCACAACGTAGTGAGGCGACATGAAAATTGCTTATCTCAAAACTACCTGGTTTTGCAAGGGGGGGTCACATGGGTTTTTGGTCCCGGGCTCGGCGGCCACCTAGGGAAACCCACCAAACCCACACATTTCTGAAAACTAGACACCCGGGGATTCCAGGGAGGTATGGCTTGCGTGGATCCCCCAATGTTTCCTTACCCAGAATGCCCTGCAAACCTCAAATTTAGCTGAAAAAATCACCTTTTTCACACATTTTTGTGTGGGAAAGTTGTGGCATCACCGGGCTGACACAAATTTCCTACCACCCAGCGTTCCGCCGGGTCTCCCGATAAAAACGGTGCCTCACTCGTGTGGGAGGCCCAAGTACCCACGACAGGCAAGGGCCCACAACGTAGTGAGGCGACATGAAAATTGCCTATCTCAAAACGACCTGGTTTTGCAAGGGGGGTCACTTGGGTTTTTGGCCCGGTGCTCGGCGGCCACCTAGGGAAACCTACCAAACCCACGCATTTCTGAAAACTAGACACCCGGGGGATTCCAGGGAGGTGTGGCTTGCGTGGATCCCCCAACGTTTCCTTACCCAGAATGCCCTGCAAACCTCAAATTTAGCTGAAAAAATCACCTTTTTCACTCATTTTTGTGTGGGAAAGTTGTGGCATCACCGGGCTGACACACGGCATTCTGGGTAAGGAAACGTTGGGGGATCCACGCAAGCCATACCTCCCTGGAATCCCCTGGTTGTCTAGTTTTCAGAAATGTGTGGGTTTAGTAGGTTTCCCTAGGTGCCGGCAGAGCTAGGGTTCAAAAACTACAGCTAGGCACTTTGCCAAAAAAGGTTCATTTTTCACTGCGAAATTGAGGTGTGTCCACGATGCGTTTTGCGCCGTTACCTGTCGCGGGAACTAGGCCGACCCACACAAGTGAGGTACCATTTTTCTCGGAAGACTTTGGGGAACATGGGGTGGGTGGAAATTTGTGGATCCACGCAGATTCCAGAACTTTCCACCACAGAAATGTGGGGAAAATGCATTTGTTTTGGCAATTGTTTAGGTTTGCAAGGGATTCTGGGTAACAGAACCTGGTGGGAGGCAGTCAAGTCACCCCATCCTGGATTCCCCTGGGTGTCTGGTTTTCAAAAATGTATAGGTTTGCTAGGTTTCCCTAGGTGCCGGCAGAGCGAAGGTTAAAAAACTACAGCTAGGCACTTTGCCAAAAAAGGGTCGTTTTTCACAGCGAAATTGAGGTGTGTCCACGTTGCGCTTTGCGTCGTTTCCTGTCGCGGGCAGTAGGCCGACCCACACAAGTGAGGTACCATTGTTCTCTGAAGACTTTGGGGAACGCGGGGTGGGTGGAAATTTGTGGAAACACGCAGATTCCAGAACTTTCCACCAGAGAAATGTGGGGAAAATGTGTTTTTTTAGGCAATGTAGGTTTGCAAGGGATTCTGGGTAACAGAACCTGGTGGGAGGCAGTCAAGTCACCCCATCCTGGATTTCCCTGGGTGTCTAGTTTAAAAAAATGTATAGGTTTGCTAGGTTTCACTAGGTGCCGGCAGAGCTATGGTTCAAAAACTACAGCTAGGCACTTTGACAAACAAGCATTTACAATGCAATGGTCTCGGCATTGGTAAAGTTAGAGCTATTGGCATTGCTCATGACATTATTTTTGTTTATGTTTTTGTTTTTAAAACATTTAAAGAAACAGCATTGTCATGAGCAATGCCAATAGCTCTAACTTTAACAATGCCGAGACCGTCGCTTTCCCTGTGTCACCCGGCCTGAGCCTCCTCTGCTGTTACCTGGGGTGAGGCGTCGCTCCCCAACGAAAGGCAGAGGTGGTGGTGCTCCTTGGGGCTGTTCGTCACCGTGGGACATCAGTCCGCACCGCTGCGGGGAATGTCCCCCAGGGGACCCAGGCAGCGGAGCGCACCTCCTGCGCTTAGGGGACTGGGACTGCGGGCTAAGCAGGGCCTCGAACTCCATGGGCCGCTTCAGAGTGGCACCGCACGCCATGTCCGCCGCCGCTTACACCGAGCCCCTGGGCAACGAGAGGACGGAGAGACGCCCGGACACAGTCAAGGGAGCGGAAGGAGATAAATCCCCACGCAGCCTACCGCCACCCTGAGCAGCACTTTCACTTTGACGAAGAAACAGCAATGGCGTCTCTCTCCCGGCAGCCTGCCAACCGTCTTCGATTGGGACTTCACCTAAACGTCACACAGGGTACGCCTACAACAGTAAAGCAGGGGGCTCCCCAGGGTCACACGCTCGTGTTTCCTATGGGACCGGCTTTTCTCCGGCCAAGACACTGGTACTTTTGGCAGAGGCTTATCTTCCGTTACTTGCCAGTAATAGGTCATGGGGCTCACTCCTCCACTTTTTTTTTTTTACATGGATGACGCCTTCGTTACAGTTGTATCGGCAATAGGCGAGACTTGTGATCCGTAGCGGCCATATTTAAACGACCAGGAACCTTTTCAGTGTCATACTGCCTGAATTTGTTTTAAGGTGTGTTCAAAATCCATGTACTTAATTCCTTTTGATTTTTCACATTCATCTAGTTTGTATAACAATTCAAGGAATAGATTTGGTCGCTTTCAAAATACAATTCCTACGAGTAGACTGACCGTTCATAAGATTAATGTATCCTTACAAGCTTTGCAAATAAGTAGCTGCGGTCTACTGTGTCTGTAGGCAATGCATTGCATACAAACAAACCAGTGGCCTGCTAATCTGTCCTCCCGTGTGTTTGTTCCGCCGTCCGGTGCCTACTCACCTAACCTTGCAGCTTCGTTGGCACTGGCAAGCAAAGACTGCTGTCTGGTGCCACATAAATTAAGTTCCCAGCTCGTCGTGTGTGCAGTTTAAACCGCGCATGACACAACACATCCACCCTGCCCACCCTGAAGGTCACGCATCAGCGCGCACCAAAGCAAGCACACAAACAGCTGAATCCGAATAAAGAGATCAGGTGAGGGAGCAACGCCGGGACACCACCGCCTTTGTCCGAGGCACAGCAGAAAATGCCTCGGAGGAAGGGAGTGTCCTTTTCGGATTGGGGGGCGTGTTTTGCTGTTGTCTCCTCCCTGAGACTTCTCGCAAAAAACACGCCCCCCGATCCGAAAAGGACGGGGCTTCAACGGAGTGACTGGACCTCTTCTCCAGTGGCTGGCCAGCATTTAAGAGGCCAGCCAATGGAGAACAGGAGAGAAGAGGGGCGGGTGCAAGCCCCTCTTCTCAAAGTCACTCAAACTCATTAAATCTCGGAGCGAGACTGCGCAAGCGCAGCCTTTCGCAGCCGAGACCTAAAAAAGGTCATTTTTCGCTGTGAAATTGAGGTGTGTCCACGTTACGTTTTGCACCGTTTCCTGTTGCGGGCACTCGGCCGACCCACACAAGTGAGGTACCATTTTTCTCTGAAGACTTTGGGGAATGCGGGGTGGGTGGAAATTTGTGGATTCATGCAGATTCCAGAACTTTCCACCAGAGAAATGTGGGGAAAATGTGTTTTTTTTGGCAGTTCTTTAGGTTTGCAAGGGATTCTGGGTATCAGAACCTGGTAGAAGGCAGTCAAGTCACCCCATGCTGGATTCCCCTGGGTGTCTAGTTTTAAAAAATGTATAGGTTTGCTAGGTTTCCCAAAGTGCCGGCAGAGATATGGTTCAAAAACTACAGCTAGGCACTTTGCCAAAAAAGGGTCATTTTTCGCTACGAAATTGAGGTGTGTCCACGTTACGTTTTGCGCCGTTTCCTGTCACGGGCACTAGGCTGACCCACACAAGTGAGGTACCATTTTTCTCGGAAGACTTTGGGGAACGCGGGGTGGGTGGAAATTTGTGGATTCACGCAGATTCCAGAACTTTCCACTAGAGAAATGTGGGGAAAATGTGGTTATTTTGGCAATTATTTTGGTTTTCAAGGGATTCTGGGTAACAGAACCTGGTGGGAGGCAGTCAAGTCACCCCATGCTGGATTCCCCTGGGTGTCTAGTGTTCAAAAATGTATAGGATTGCTAGGTTTCCCTAGGTGCCGGCAGAGCTATGGTTAAAAAACTACAGCTAGGCACTTTGCCAAAAAAGGGTCATTTTTCGCTACGAAATTGAGGTGTATCCACGTTACGTTTTGCGCCGTTTCCTGTCGCGGGCACTAGGCTGACCCACACAAGTGAGGTACCATTTTTCTCAGAAGACTTTGGGGAACGCGGGGTGCGTGGAAATTTGTGTGTTTTTTTGGGGCAATTTTTTAGGTTTGTAAGGGATTCTGGGTAACAGAACCTGGTGGGAGGCAGTCAAGTCACCCCATCCTGGATTCCCCTGGGTGTCTAGTTTTCAAAAATGTATAGGTTTGCTAGGTTTCCCTAGGTGCCGGCAAAGCTAGGGTTAAAAGACTACAGCTAGGCACTTTGCAAAAAAGGGTAATTTTGCATTGTGAAAATGTGGTGTGTTCACGTTGGGTTTTGAGCCGTTTCCTGTCGTGGGCACTATGCCTACCCATACAAGTGAGGTACCATTTTTATCGGGAGACTTAGGGTAATTCAGATTTGTAAAGGAACTGTTATTACCTATTGAATTTCGATGTATTTCTGCCTTCCAAATGAAACACATTGTGTAAAAAATAAGTAATTCTAAAAAATGACTGATAATTCTCATGCTAGTATGAGTATTCTCAATTTCGGAAATGTGCAAATATCTACTGTTTCTAAACTCTATATTTTGTTCCCATTTCAGAAATACATAGGTGTCTTTCATACCGATTTTTCCATGTACACATTTTTACAGAATAATTACTATATACCCGGTACATAATAAAAAACCATTGCAAGTTGCTGCTCAGTTTTTGGCTCTGGGTTCGTCGGGTTCTTGGTGAACCTACAAGTCCTATATATCCCCACAACCAGTAATTTCCAGCGGATGTAACGGTATATTGCTTTCAAAGAGCTTTCATAATTAGAAGAAGTTACAGGTGAAAACGTTGACACAAAAGGCTTTTTTTTTCAACAAAGTTTCCATTTATCCTATATTTAACTGTTAGTTTCTATAAAGAAACCTTGATGGATCTACACAAATGACCCCTTGCTGAATTCAGAATTTTGTCTACTTCTCCAAAATGTATAGCTTTCCAGGATCCGTTATTGCTTTTGTACCCATTTCTACCATTAACTGGAAGGAGGTGGAAAGCACAAAAAATAGCAAAAATAGGCTATGTCCCAGAAAAATGCCAAAACTGTGTAAAAAATGTTGCGTTTCTGACAAAAGTCTGGTATCTCCTAAAAGCTGGGAAAATGGTGATTTCAGTCCCACAAACCCTTTTTTGATAACATTTGCAGGAAAAAACCCAGATGCTTTCATTTGCAGCCCGTTTTTCCTATTTTTCCCCAAAAAAACTAAATTTGGCTGTATTTTGGCTCATTTCTGTGACCCCTCCAGGGGAATCCACAAACCCTGAGTACCTTCAGAATCCCCATGATGTTGGAAGAAAAGGACGCAAATTTGGCGTGGATACCTTATGTGGTCAAAAAGTTACAGGGGCCTCAGCGCGCACTACCCCAAATAGCCAAAAAAGGGCGTGGTACAGGAGGGGGAAAAGGCCTGGCAGCGAAGGGGTTAACTATTGCGGCCGCGCTTCTTTATTTATTTACTTTGGCAGTGTGGTCCACTTTAACTTTTGCAGCTGCGCTTCTTTATTTATTTACTTTGGCAGTGTGGTCCACTTCAACTATTGCAGCCGCGCTTCTTTATTTATTTACTTTGGCAGTGTGGTCCACTTCAACTATTGCAGCCGCGCTTCTTTATTTATTTACTTTGCCAGCGTGGTCCACTGTAACTATAACGGCAGCACTTCTTTATTTATTGTATCTGTCAGCATGGTCCTCTTTAACTTTAGCGGTCGCTCTACGAAATCTTTTTTTTTATTTTGCAGTGAAAGCATCCCATACCATGCTTTTGTTTTAATAGTGGCCATGCCCCTTTCTTTAGACGCTGCTCGCCATATTCAGGTTACAGTGAGCCGCGTCAGGGGGCGCTGCCGCCATCAAACTGAAAGCACAGCATGGGGTGCTTTTGCAAAAAAAACATTTGTTTGTTTACTTCACAAACAAATGTTTTTTTTGTAAAAGCACCCCATGCCGTGCTTTCACTTTAATGGTGGCTGAGCCCCTTTTTTTTTTTAGACGCGGCTCACGGTATACTGAATACGGCAAGCAGCATCTAAAGAAACCATTAAAGTGGTCTCGCGTTTGCGAGAGTTTGAGCTATTGGCATTAAAAATGACAATGCCTTTTATATATGTGTTGGTTTGCAAAACATATAAATAAAAGGCATTGTCATTTACAATGCCAATAGCGTAAACTCTCGCAAATGCGAGAGCTGTTGCATTGCAAGTGTTTGTTATCATAATGCCGTCCAGAAAGAGGCGCGGGGCACAGGCAAGCATGTATTCCCGAATCAGACTGCATGACTCAGTGTATAGTAATTGTATACCTCTTCAATCCATGGCGGCACAGCACACAGTATAATGTGCTGCATGGTTAACCCTTTTACCGCGGCGGTAATTCCGCCGCGGTGCGGCGTCTTTGATGAGTGGGCGGGGTCGCATCGGCCTATGGACGTGCGCAGCACTACTAAGGTAGTGCGCGCGACGACCGTTGGCCGACAGAAGCACGCAACGGGTTAAACTCTTGTAAGGTCCCAAAGGAGAGACCTATTGGCTATGCCAATGCTTGTTTTTCCTGCCATCAGGTTCAAGTCACCTTTTTGGGGCTACTTGCTCTACTCTTCGAAACCAAAGACTTGGTTAACAATCACCATGCTGGCGGCGCCTATACCAGTGGTTCTCCTGGCCCCTCCGTTGACCCAGTCAAGTCACCTTTGATTTCTTCCACGCTCGCCTCAGAGAATGAATACAGGAAGGGAGTGGTGGAATTCATACCCTCCAACTCCAAGCTGCAACAGAAAATATCCTTGGTCGTACTAGCATGGTGTTCGCAATCTTTGTCTCTCCTCCAACCACAATGAGACCTCCTATGAGTTCTGCATCGCGTTCTGCTGCACCAGACCCTAAGGTATCAAAGGGAAAGTCCAAGACGAGGCCTTTTCAGCAATAAAATCAGCAGGCACTAGAACAAAGAAGGCTCCAATTGAAAAAAACACTCTGCAAAATGCCCCCATGCCGAAGTGGAGCATCACTCCTGCAGAGTCTGTTGTCGAGTCCCGAGCAGGGGAGAAAGAAGCAGCCAGCCAGCCACTGATCTGCTGCTGCCATCAGCCTCTAGCCACCACCAGGAGAAGGCTTCAGAGCTGAGCAGACTTCCAACATGGGGCATCGAGCTGCGACCGACATCAACTCCTCCTCGACTGAAGGGCACTGAACACCCTCCTTCGGAGCTGAAATCAAGGCTGAGAGCACCTCTGAAACCAAGCCAAGTCGATAATGAAGGCCCATTCAAAACAGAGATCGGAGGAATGTGAGGCACCCATACTGCAACAGCTGGCGGAGGCCCTCAACACCAGGCAGAAGCAGCTGTCAAGATCACTGCTAAGCCGCCCCCAGAAAGGCCGTCAATCACACTTACCCCAGTTCCAAAGAAGCACAGGCTGACCTATGAAGAAGAGCTTGCCTTCGACGCACCAAGACATCCAGTTCCTACTAGGCATGAAGACAAGGCTACAATCTGTAGTATGCTGTACTCTATGGTTAATAGAGGCTCTATGTCATCCATTACGACATGGAGTGTTCTAGGATGGAATGTGTATGTTCAAGTATTGAGTAGTAGTTGGACATTTATTCTCCAGGGAGCTGTGGAGTTGGAAGGCGAATAAACCTGTGTCTCCTTGGTACAATGCATTGGTGTCATTACTCGAACAAAGAGAGACCCTTCAAATCAACAAAGGGAACTGGGTTGAGACAGGTAACAATAAGCTGTTCCCTTTGGTATTTATTAGACTATCCTTATTCATACACACTCGTTCATTCAAGTGTACCCCAATGTATAAACAGTAAAACATAATAAATAAATTACCTTGCCAGTAATATAAAAATATCTCCTTTTTTAGGTCTCGCCTGAGCCAGCGCATGCGCTGCTCTGGCGTGACATTTAATGAGTGGGCTTTCAAAAGTCCGACCACAACTTTTGGGGTGGCATAGAGCGTGCGGTTAGACGCACAATGACGAGCAGAGGCGCCATATGGCTTTCCTCTCTCGTCATGGTGCACGCACATCGTTCGCGATCACTTTCACTTTTGCCACGCGCAACACTCGCAGGCTCACCTCCTGCTCACCCTCTCAGTTAACAGTTAACTTTCGCGGCCTTGGGGCCGCGCTTGTGTTTTAGCGGTTGTTTTTTTAACTTTTGGCACGCGCACCACTCGCGTGCTTGCCGCCGTCGCCACCCCGACCCCTTTGCTTGTTTTATCTTTGTCAGTTTTGCATATGTGTATTACCCCCACAGCGGTATCGCCTGGGAGACGGCAGGGGACATGCTGCAATCAGTTAGTCCTTCTGCTTCAACTTGTCAGACTCTTGCTGGTCATTGTTTTCACAGAGACTTTATTTCCAATCCATATATAAGTAACGTGTCAACTGGACAATGCGGGTGAAGACAGAACAGGCTGCTGCTAAAGACGTGCCTCTGCCCTCTTCACCAACACTAAACAAACACAATACAATCTAGCGCGAGAACCACCACACCCTCCTGCACAAGGCCGCGTGTCTAAAGCATCAAGAGCCATGCCACAACTGGGCTGTATAGCTATCACAGAGCCACCCAAGGTCATGCATAACTTGCATTAACAAACATCTCCTTGTCAATTACTAGACCGCAGGACATCAGAAACACAACCAACCTCCTCCCGCATTTAGAAGTTTTTCTGCGGTCACAGCCAAGATTCCCTATGGCAGGCTGTCCCCTCCTCCGGGAGGCAGGGGTTTGAGTCAGCATCCTGCCTATGGGGCCCGTCGACCCCGCCCCAAAAGAAAGATCCACTTGAAATGATGAGCTGCACGCTGCTCCGCCACTGCGGGGAGCGTATCAATAGCAGCTGAATGCCATCTGCTTCGGGCAGCAGAACAGCACCAAAAGTGTGAGCCATGCATCTTCTCTTAGTCAAAGGTTATTTTTATGTAAGTAAACAATTCATCGTCCCCTTGCACGCTTGAAGCTCATTTACCACTTGGGATCAATAAAATATGCAAAACAAAAAAATTGAACCCTAAGAGTAGTTGTGATGCTGGGGTGATAGGTAATCAATAGCAGGTCTCTGTTCAGGAAGGCGAGCAGCGGGGGTGAAGCGTCCTAGGCGGGACTGTTTTTTAAAGACTCCTGTTCTTTAAAGACATGATAATGCTAGTTGGAATAAGTAAAGCAGAACAAATTGCAAAGGACAAAAACAGCCTGCACGCGAAAGGTTTTGTTGTTTTTTGTCTGCCACAAATCTATAAGGAGAAATTTTACAATAGCCACATAAAAACGGAATGCACAGAAACCTGTTTTGTAGTCAAACTTTGTGTTTGACTACCTCTGTCCCAGGGTTGTTTTTACTTATTTATTTGGTCCTGCTTGCAGGCACTTGCATTAAAAAAACAAAAAATGGGAAAAAAAGCATACAGAGCTGTGGGAATTGTCTATGCCCAACCTAGCCATGATTCAGACCACAATATGCCCTACTGAGGTAAAGACCTTTCCACATAATTCAGAAACAGTGTCGCTGTTAGTGCTTCATTTCAAGGGGAACAAGCATTGGCATAGCCAATAGGTCTCGCCTTTCGGACCTTATAAGTATTTAGTTATGCAGCACAATATCCTTACTGCAACAACATTAACTGTTGCATGGCTAATCAATTATATGGTCCCAAAAGCTAGACCTATTGGCTATGCCAATGCTTGTTATTGAAATGTGTTCTTACAAAATTATTGCTTTGTTCTACACAATGTTAAAAACACAATACAATTTCATTAAAAAACATGCTATTTCATGAACGAGAGACACAATTTAATCTCATGTACTACACAATCCTAACACCTCAACCACCTACACCCATGAAATCAGCAATACCACCACCAACTTCTCCACCAGGCCTATACTTGCCTATCCTCCACCACTGCCAGAGTCACCTGACAGATTAGTGCACTTCTACTCAGACCCAGCAGAACCAGTGAGGAGCAAGAACCTTATAAACAGCCTATAGAAACGGGAGGCAGGGACGACCCCGGGAAGCTTACATTGCCGACTCAACGGATAACCCCATTCTTGGGCCAGTCTCAGCTAAGTCGTACCCGTCAAATGATATCACCCTGTAGCTTGCTGTGATTCAAAGGGCAGCTCCCTACCTTAAGGTGGACATGTATTTCTTACAGGAAGACAACAACTTTCTGGTGGAGACCCTTTCCAATTAAGGGAAGAAGGTACATAAGCAAGTGTATAACTCACCACACAATATTCTAGTCAACAAAACAACTTTGTTTTTAACAATGAACAATGTGCATTAATTCAAAAGAAAAGAACAGGAAAATATGTGCCAATATTAACCTATTTATTATTTTGAGAGGTAGTTCTCATCTACCGCTAGCCTTCTCACGATCTACAATGACATTAGATATCTCAACTGAAACCAAATGGGATAATGAATTGTAATATCGCTGTTTTGTTTCATTTAGATACATAATTGTGTTGTTTTTGTATTCATGTTTTTAATTAATTCTTAAAGAAAACCAGAAAATAAATACATTGTTTATAATGACTAAAAAATACTTCAAAAAATAATAAATATGTTAATATTGCCACATATTTTCCTGTTCTTTTCTTTTGAATTAATGCACATTGTTCATTGTTAAAAACCAAGTTGTTTTGTTGCCGAGAGTATTGTTTGGAGAGTTATACACTTGCCTATGCACCTTCTTCCCTCAATTGTTTATTTCCCTACGACTAGCAAGTATATTGTCTATGTAGGGGTCCCTAGTTTAGAAAATTAGGAGATCCTTTCCAAAACAGAAGGCACTGTTCAGTTCCTCCCCAATTATTAAGGGCAATTTAAAATTGACCTCAGAGAACTTTAAATACCCTACTAAACCAAAGGCTGTCACGCCATAGGTCGGAAAGAAGTTCAAAGCTTGTCCCCATGACACACTAAATCAATACTTTATTTCACATAAAAAATGCATAAAAGTACTTCAAATTTATTACGAACTATTTATACATTACTAAAAACAGTTTTATACAGATGACCACAGTATATCAAATCAATCATCATTTCGATAAGTTATTTAACAATATTATACATAGCTTTAATAAATATAAAATACTATAAAATAGTGAGATAATGTAATAATAGTGTGCTCCTGTATAAGATACCAACCCTTTCCCTAGTGCTATTTAGAGTGTATTCTATACAGTTTAATCATTTAAATATTTCATAGGAGCAGGGTATAGATGAACATATCTCACCTTTTAGGACACGAACAATTAAGAATTTCTTTATCTAATGTTGATTAAATCAGGGTAACATTATGTTTAGCAGTCTTCCTAGTTTTTAAGCAGCTTGTAAAAAAGACGCCATCATAAAGCATACAAATGATGTTTCTAACTGTAACAAAACTAAAGTAGCTGAGGAATAATTACACAGAGTAAACTCGCGCAATAGCGAGACAGCAAACTTTTCCTCTCCATCAAATATAAGGCACAGAAAAACAAAAGGTGAGAAGTAGTTTGTTTAGATGAAGCATCGCAAGGACATACTGATGAATGGTTTAATGAATATGAGTTTTCCGGGCAACCCAACATCAGAGGAACATAATTTAATCTTAATCTTGTCAACAAATAACGGTGCTGGGTATTCACAACAAAAGAAAGATAAGAGGAATGTCCGCATAGCATAGGGGGTATAGCCAAATAAGTAATTACTGTGCTTTTTGATTTGTTCCTCTCCCATCTTATCTGTCACTTTTCGCTATGAAGAGCTCTTTCAGCCTTAATTTGGGGTAAGACTCACAACTACTAGGATTTGTATACAGATCCTCCAGGCCCCTAGAGATAAGTGTCTGTCTAACATACATTAGCCAGGGAATAGCTACAGCACATTCATGTTTCATAATATTACTTATAATGTGCTGGTTAAGATGAGCTGTATCTCTTTTCCAGATTGATAGCCACAGCAGTAGCGGGCCATTTTGATCGTGTTGCTAATGTAAGGCAGTCCCAATGTGTTATGAGCAATATAGTTGCTGCAAGTAGCTGGGATTGACAGTAGCCTTTTAGCGAACTTATCCTCCATGACTTGTAGTTCTTCTATGTTAGCGGTTCCCCATATTGCAGCCCCATATGGGGCTCCAGTAATTGTACACTTTGATCAATTCTTCAATTGGTTTACTGCCCAAATTTTTTGCAAATTTAAATAGGGCGCCTATGCTTTTTGTCATGAGATTTGTCCTATTTGACACCATCTCAGTCCACTTTAACTTTAAATCAAACAGAATTCCTAAATAAGCAAGTTTGTCCACACGTCCTATGCTTTTTCCCTCTATATAAAGCTTTCTCAATTTTTTCTCGTCCCCGCCAACTGTGAGAACAAAGATCTTTGTTTTGTTCACTTGTAAATCCAATTTTGAAATAAAAGTTGAATATGTCATGATGCTATTTTGTAGGGCCATCGATGTTCTAGCCATCAATACCGCACCATCTGCATATAGCAGAATTGGAAGCATTGTGTAGGCGCTATGGGGAACATCTTTACTTTTCTCAACCATCACCTCATTTCATCTATTCATATACAGTAAGAAGAGAAATGGGGCTAAGACACACCCCTGCCTTACGCCTTTTTGAATTTTAAAAGGTTGGGTGCACTCCCCTTGCTTTCCAAAGTGTACCATTGCAACTGCCTGAGCATATAATTGTCTAATGATTACAATTATCCCTGCGTCGACTCCCATGGCCTCCATAAGCCAGGCAGTCAAAAGCCGCTGAGAGATCCATGAAGGCCATGTGGAGCGGACCATCTTTTGCTATTGCATATTTTGACGCTATTAGGGTAGGTTTAAGCACTGATCAAGTGTCCCACTGCCCATTCGGAAGCCATATTGAACCTCAGCCAGGATATTTTTATCCTCCACGCACTCCTCTAATCAATTTAACAAGAGTCTTCCCATTAATGTTACCGTGCTATCTCTATTAGGGAGATAGGGCGACAACTAGCTGGGTTCGACCCATCCCCCTTCTTGTATATCGGGATGATCACTGATTGCTTCCAAGAGGGTAGTGGGCCTGTTTTACTAATAGCATTAAATACAATTGTTAGTAGGGGGGCCCAAAAAGTTATAATTACAAGAAAGACATCTACCGGGACCCCATCCGGTCCAGCCGCCTTGAAGGCGGCGGACTGAGAGAGGGCCAATTCTATTTCTTTGATTCCAAAAGACAACTTGGGCATTTTCTCTTGATCTGGATTTATTACTCCCACACTCGGCTTTCCCCTCTTTTGGAAGATTGACTGAAAGTAGGTTGCCCAGGATTCTTCATCTATATATGAATCTAGCGATGGACTGCCATCTTCCTGCAGGAAGGGGGAGTTTACTACCTTCCAAAAAGCTTTACTATCCCTGGTAATTGATGCTTGGATTAGATTCTCCCATGCTTCTTCCTTAAGTACATCGAGTCTTTTTTTCCTGGCTAGCTTATATACCATCCTGCAACCACTAATTAAGTTTCTATTTCTTGGTATGGTTCTTAATGCTTTTCTAAGATTTGCTGCCACAAGGGAGCAATTCTTGTCAAACCACCTATTTGCAGTGCAGGACTTTTTTTTGGGGGGGGGCGGGGACCGTTAAATAGAGTCGCGTGCATTCCAAAATCTTTCCAAACGCCTCGATCACCTGTTGTTCATTTGCTTCGGAATCTAAACATAACAGAACCTCATCATTATTTTTCATTACAATCTCTTTTAGCAAGGTGTTTACCCCCACTTTATCCCATCTTAGGGTGTACCCATTTTTACTTTGTAGAATCGTTTTGGAGCACATTTTACCTTCTTTTTCTTTTGTGGGTCCGTTAAGAAACTAAAGCTCAAAAAAGCATGGTCACTGAGACCAGAAATCTTAACCTTAGGTTTTTTTTGAGGTACCACTAAAAGTGTCGGGGTGATTATGTACTCAATAGCGGAACATGTACCGGCCCTATAAAAAGTAGGGTCCAGCTCACCTGTACCTACATTAAAATCATTTCTGATTTTAAGCTGGCAAGAGATCAGTAAATTGTTTAGGGCGTTACCAGACCCAATATGATTGAAACGGCTGATCGCCCCGCCGTTGTGGTCCGTTACCTCACATCTTCGTGGCTCATCTTTAGGGCAACTACTGGTGTTGAAATCACCTACCCAAAGAATTAATAAGGGTTTGGGGTGATTATATATCAACTCCTCCATAGTTCTAACAAGCTCCTCTACCACAGAAACTGGATTCATGAAGTTATTATTATAGAAATGTATTAGCAAAAGGTCCTGTTATTATGTCCATTTGCAATTAATATGTGGAAATAAGGGGAGTTATTCCAGAAAGACAGTAATTTAAATTCTATAATATTGGAAATCAAAGTTAAAATGCCTCCCTTTGCTCTACCCCTTGTTGATGGCAATGCTGGAGTATGGAAGGAGCGATAACCATTTAGATGTATAATATCCTCCTCCCATGTTTCCTGCGAGCATATTATATGTGAGTTTGTCAGTTCTTCATGCCATTCAAAATTGTCCCTTTTATTTTTATTGTAGGAGAGTAGGATCTGCTTCTTACAGTTACCCCCACTTTTTGCTGATGTTTCACTGTTTTTCGACTTTAGTCTGGCTGGGGCCCTGCTAATCTGGACCCCAACCTAGCTGCTTCCTCTCTAAAATGATTCCCATTAGTTTAGGTACACTCCAGATTGGATTCTGGGGTACCTTTATAAGTCCCTAGTATATGGTATACTATATACCCCTGGGAAGCTTTCTAAAATGACACCACAGGACTGCTACTGCAGCCTGGCTAAAGTGGTGCATGCACCCCCTTACTAAGATATAGGTTCACTATACCTCTCAATATCACTGCACATATAAACCTATCAGTCACCCCTATAGCAGGCCTTACTAATCCTGAAGGCAGGGTGCTGGGTTTTATATGAGCGGGTGCTCATGCATGAGCAGAGCCCCTCCTGCAGCCTTCGGAACCTTTATTCCGGGGTTGTTTGTGATGCAGCCAAACCATATACTCTTAAGTGCATTATAACCAAACGGTTAATGCTAACTTTGGGATGGCTGCTCGGAAACATGTCGTGTTTGGTGTCAAACACCTTGGAATCATACCCCCACACCAGTAACTGATGTGGGAGTATGATCCCACCCTTCTAGAGGGAGAGACATGACAGCACCGGTATACCAGGTACCAGCTAACAGAGCCCTGGCATCACAAAATGGATGCTGCCAACCACAGACACGAGTCTGCCCTCATGCTGCTGGACGAAACTCCGGCAGGGGAGGCCTGGACAATTGGTTTCCTGTCACAGGGAGGTGTTACCACAGTGCTTTAAAGTTCAGCACTGGGGGCACATTTGGTGTTCCTGTGCATAGTCCAGTTCAAACCGGTTGCAGGGGCTACCAGCCCCTGCTCTGGCATGAAACTGGACAAAGGAAATGGGTGTGGCCACCCCTCTTTCCTGACTCTCCCATAGGTGGGTCCCCAGAGTATTTCCAACCCCTTCCTTGGTTATAAAGAAGGAACCCCTGACTACAGGACTTTAGATTACACCTGGATGAAACTCTGATACTAAATCCTGGAACTTCGACGATCTACATTGAACTAGATGACGGAAGAATCTCCCTTGGAGTAAAGGAGTTACTCCCCTGCAAGGCAGGCACCAAAGATGCACCTGTCTGGTTTGCATCTCCGAAGCTCCCATCGGACTCCAAAGAATTTTGCAACACAGGAGGTGGGTTTCCGTGGTCTCTGAGGTCGATCTGCGCACTCAGCAATTCTGAGGCCTGTATCCCTAGTGGAAGACCGTGCAACCCGAACCCCTGGGCACCGCGACCATTTGCAGAAGCATCAGCTTTCCAGCGACTCCTGCAGCTGAGCTTTGGTTTACTTGTAGCCCTGACTCCGAGCAGCATTTGCACCGAAGATTGCCCGCTTACACTCCACGAGTGTTCCTTGAGCTGGCCCTTTGTGTTTTCTCTCGAGGTCCCTTCGCGATTCCTAGTCCGTCGACTGGTGGGTCTCTGTGAAGGCAACTTTACATCTCATTGAACTTATCTGGTTGCTCCAGACGTGCCGTAACTCTCCATCGCTTGGGGAGTCCCCAGGACCTTGCTGGTCCACACAGAAGCAACTTTTCTCTTCCTGCGTGAGCTGCTGTTGCCAAGGCTTGTTGTGTCCAATCCGGGCACCGATACCGCAGCACTCGACATCCTTCGTGGGACAGCTCGAATCCAGCTCCTGGTCCTCATCGATGCCTCCTGGTTCTCGTGGCTGCACAGTCAAGCTTCACCTCTTCGCACCTGAAACACCCGACAACAGTGGGCATTCGTCTATCGTGCCCCTGGTCACTGGAAAGTGACCCAGAGTCTGTCCCCTCTGCTTTCAGGTTCTTCTGATCTTCGATCCAGGCTTGTATCACACCAGACACTTCTCTCCTTCCCTGCACCAGCACTTTGCAGCAGATCGCTATTGAAATCAACGATGATTCCCGACACCATTTGACACCTATGCACCCGGCTTCCCTGGGTGAGGTAACTCGAGTACTCTGGTGCTCCCGTGGGTTCTGGCCCTAGAACCTCCTAAGTCTAAAGGGGTTTGCTCAAAGTCCTCTCCTAAGTGTCCTTAACTTCTAAAATTCCAACAGCGACTTTCCCATAGAATAGTACGGGACACGCGCCTGTGTTCTCACACTACACACATCTCCCGTGGGTCTCCTGTGTCACTACCTTGGGTGGTTACTAGGGGTCCCAGCGATTCTACGTCCCTCTGGGGCCCATTGTATTTTGTGCTATTTACTGTTGTTTTAGATCTGTATTATATTGTGGGCCTTGCTCTCTAACATCATAAAGAGGTTAATAGAGAGTGTTTAGAAATTAATACATATATTTTATATATATACCTTGTGTGGTTCTCCTTTCATTTAGTAATTCAAGAGGTTATAATCTGGTAACCCAAGCTGCTTTACACTCCTTCAAGACTTAGCCTGAAGGCTGCTCTCCATAGCTACCACTAGGATAGCTTTCAATAAAGGTTGTCTTTAAACCTATCATCAATAAGGGTTGTTTGGACTGTTGCAAGGTGCCCACTATAACTAGTGGACAGCATATGCCAGGCCAACTTCTCACATTTATATCCAGCTATATTCCACGTGAGGAGTGTGAGCTCATTTCCATCTATTCCTATCAAATTTTCCTCTATATGCTTGGGCCCTGTGTCGCTCAGATGTAGGGGGTGTCTCATGACCCACTTTACATCCGTGGTTAGGTATCCCAGAATTTCCTAGTGGTGCATATAGCAAGAAAGCATACTCTGTACAAGCCACAGGCGACACCCTCCCACCAGACAAGGCAAATAAGCGTGTCTTGACGCTGCTGGAAAGTGCGCGGTGGTGGGAGCAGCCACCCAGTGGCATATTGTCAGTTCTTTGGGCTTGCTTGCTGTTTGTTTTTTTTAAACATAATTTTTATTGAGTTTTTTACGGTCGTCATAGCACATATGACTCATGTCCAACAAAAATGACAAAAAGAATAAAGATGTAACAATCATGAATAAAAGTGTTACAGCCAAAATTTTAGAAACAAAATGGAGACTCGTACATATTAACTCCGAGTGATACTGTGCCTTATTGTCTGAGAAGAAGAAAAAATAAGTTATCGAGTCACTTGTGTATGTAAATATCCGGATGTTAGAAAACTCGTGGGCATCTAGTTATCTATACGCTACAACACTAAAACAAAAACAAAAACAATGAAACTTCCCCCTCCCCCCAGTTCTCTGGCCCACTATTTTACAGCGTAACATATTAGAAAATTGCATTCCCTCAGTTAAAAGCAAAAAAGTTTAAAGCATATTCATTTATATATCCCTAGGCAATATAAGACATGGAGTAGTATGGCGTCATATAGGTTCGGTCAGATTGACAAATGGGGATGTGGGAGATGTGGATGGAGCGGGCCTGATCGGAGATGTCTGAGGAGTTAGTGAATCTATGGCTTTAAGTGCTTCTAGCATTTGGTCCCATTCCATAGTGATAGGAATCCTACGCAGTCCTCGAAACTCTTCTTGCCTAATAGACGCACTCTCTGCTGTACCCCATCGGATCATTTTGGTTTGCCAAGAAAGTGGTGTAGGAGGAGAAGCAGATTTCCACCTCATTGTGATGGCACGTTTCACTATGGGTACAGCCAAGTCGGCAAATCTGTACTGAACCTTCTGTCTCTTGGGGCATTTATGCAGGCCCAATAGGCAACTGTCTGCTGTTGACCAAACAGCCGTACCAGTGACCTCCTGCACTCTGTAACTGATTGCCAGTATACCCGTAAACGAGGACACCCCCATAGCATATGGAGGAGGTCCGCGTCTGCCTCCTAGGGCAGCTGTGCGTTAGTGTATATGCGATTAAGGCGGTGAGGTGTGAGGTATGCCCAATGCAGTATCATGTACTGTATGTATTTACATTTAGTGTTACGGCAAACTTTCTTGGGAAATTCTAAAATAGAGGCCCACTCTTTATATGTAATTTCCCTCCCCAACTCGAGTGACTACTTAGCTCTGAGTGGAGTTAGCAGTATTCCTGAATGTGCCCAGATACCCCTATAGAGCCAACGGGTTAGATGGCGTCCTTCTCCCATTAGGTGTATTACAAATACTAGTTCATGTGTAGGGGGTTCAATCCCATTAGGGGACTAACGGATTTTGACATAATGAGTGATAGTGGCATGAAGGAGAAACAGTGTCGGGGGGACCCCTTGAGTACAATATTCTTGTGATCTGCTAGTGTACTCTCTATGAACAGTGCTCCAATCGTCGACACCCCTTCCTGTGCCCATGGGGATATGGCTCTTTTTGAGATTAATCCAGTTGCAATAGGTATCCCGAGCAAGGGGATATTGGGAGAGTATGGGATGGTCCTTTTGGTGAATTGAAGAGACTTCTTCCAGTACATTAATGCTGTTTTAAGAAAAGGGGAACTGTGGGTGGAATCTTAGCTTGCGGCAGAAGTAGAGTGTGAAGAATGCCCTGGTTAAGAAGCGGTGGTGTATAGCTAATTTCCGGGATATGTCGTCCCGCTATCAAATAGGGTAACCACTGCAGTTGACTGGCCATGCAATATGCTCGGAAATCTGGTGCGCCAAGACCTCCCTCTTCAGGTGGCAGCTGTAATTTTTCAAGGCCCACTCTCCTACGTCCCTTACCCTAAATGAGTTCTGACAGAAGTGTATGAAGCGTACGAAAAATTTGAGCTGGAATTATGACCGGTATATTAGTGAAAAAATATAGGCGGGGGAGCATCACCATTTTAGAGATGGCTACTCTGCCCATCACCGACAGGGGCAACGAGATCCAAAAAGAATCCTGCGTCCGGAGTGATCTTATTGCCTTCAGCAATTTGACATCTAATAGGTTTTGGGGAGTTCTATATATTTGTATACCTCAATACTTGAAAGTGTCTGGGGTGGTCGTTAGCATTAGGTCACCAAAGGTTATTGAGTCTGGGATGTCTTTATGGTGCATACCAAAAGCATACGATTCATTTGCATTGATGACCAGGCCCAATATCTGTTCAAATTGTTTAAATATATCCGGACTGGGTTCCAGGTTTGTGGTAAGGTCTATTAGATAAAGAATAATGTCCTCCACATATGCTGAGACTATGTGTGTTGTATTATCAATTGGAATCCCCACATCTATGGCCTCTTTGCGGCGCTTAATGTGTAGAGGCTCTAATGCCAAGACAAACAACAGTGGCGACAGGGGACATCCCTGTCGGGTACCCCTGGTTATAGAATAAACAGCAGATATGTGCAAGCCCGTCCTGGCCCGAGCCGTGGAAGCGGTATATATTTCGACCCACCTCAAAAAAACTCTTGGAATACCAAATGTTTCCATTCAAGACAGCATGTAAGTCCAATCAAGTGTAGCAAATGCTTGCTGCATGTCGAGAGAGATACACCCATTTTTCGAGAACGGTCCGCTGCAGTTTCCATTATATAATGAAGGCGTCTGATATTTAGGGATGTACTGTGGCCCGGTATAAAGCCACATTGATTAATGTGGATACGTTTTGGGAGGTAGGGGAGGCGCTTAGCCAGTATTTTACTGAGTATTTTATACTCGGTAGAAAATAATGAGAGAGGACGATAGCCTCACATGTCACGGGGGTCACTATTCGGTTTGGGGAGGGAAATAACCAGTGCTTGCATATTTGTTTTTGGAAGAATGCGCTTCTCTAGTGCCGTCTTGTAGAGGTTCTCTAGGTGCGGGGTCAGTTTATTGGCGAACGTCGAGTAACATTCTGCCGGTGAGCCATCCAGACCCGGTGTCTTATTTCTGGGGAGGTCTTTGATGTCTTCTCTAATGTCTGTTCTAGTATAAGAGCATCTGGTAACAGTTTGGGATATGTGAGATTGTTCAAAAAGGTTGCAATCTATTCTTGTGATGCAACTGCTGGAGCACTGTATGGATTTTGTAATATGTATAGAAGGCCAAACTACTCGAAGCCCATGTGGCCAGAAGTATATCTGCGTTTCTGGAGCAGTATAATTATCTTGACCCACATCAAGCAGGGTTTCGCCCTGCTCACTCCACAGTTATACTGACATTATTGGACACCCTTCTGGAGAAGCCTGATAGGGGCTCTCCGCAAGCCCTGGTGTTGCTGGACTTTTCGGCGGCATTCAACACGGTCGACCACAACATCCTGGTCAACCGTGTCAAGGAAGCAGGAATTCAAGGCCCAGCCCTTGAATGGATCCATTCCTTTCTAGGAAACTGATCTCAAGCGGTCCGCTTAGATGCAGTGTTCCCCACCTGTTCAACTTATACCTTCTCCCTTTGATTCACGCCCTGAAAGAAAGGAAAGTTCACACCTTTAATTACGCGGACGATTTCCAACTGGTGTTCCCCATCAGTAACTCTCCTATATCCGTCCACAAATTCCAGACCACGATGCTGTTCATCTGCGACTGGATAAACAGCAATCATCTGAAGCTAAATCCAGTAAGACGAAAGTGATTCTCACAGGAGGACTTTGAAAACCCTTGGAGACCCCGGTTCTGGCCTATAGAGCTGGGACAGCCCCTACTCCTTCCGTATCCGCCAAAACCCTGGGGGTCATAATTAACAATGATCTCACAATGAAAACTCAATTAGGATCCGTAATCTCAACATGTTTTTTCCAACTGAGGAAAACCAGGAAAATTAGTAGGTTCCTTACACAGGAAGCAAAAATACAGGCAGTCCTCACTATGGCAATATCCCATATAGAATACGCCAATTCTCTTTACTTTGGCATTCCTGTTTATCTCACCCACTGTCTTCAACTGGTACAGAATCAGGCAGCCAGACTGATTCTTCAGGAAAATAGGCATCAACATGTCACTCCGCTCCTAAAGAAGCTGTATTGGCTCCCCATAACCCAGAGACGCGCCTTTAAGGTGGGATGCATTATCTTCAAGTCCCTGAATGGTAGAAGCCCCAAATTAATCGATAGCCTTATTGAAAGATACACAATCCGACCCGCAACCTGCGATCTGCCCATATGCACTTCTTGACTATACCTTCCTTCAAACAGAAACGTCTTGGTGGAACAAGGTTCGCCATACTAGGCCCTAGATACTGGAACTCCCTGCCTCTACAAATCAGATCCTGCACAGACCTCATGACTTTCTTTGACTCCTAAAAGATATGCTTTTTGAGACAGGCATACCAGTAATAGCTCAGGTCTAGTACCATTAGAGTAGCGCCATGAAACCAATCTGGTGTACGTGCGCTTTTACAAATAAAGCATAACATAACATAACATTAATGTCTGCTTGGGTAGAAACAATAGTCTGGGCTTGCTTGCTGTGAAGGTATACCAAGTTTCACTGGGAGGGAATGGAGGTGCTGGTACAGCACCACCATGAAACCTACAGGATCAGGTAGGAAGAGCTCATAGCTGAGGGGTAGATTATTTTGAATGCAAGCACCTGCTGTGCACTAGGTGTTTCCTATGGTATTAACGTGAGCATTCTGCTCTGCGGGCATGTATGGCCACACATCTCAGGGTTCGAGCCGGAGGTACTACAGCTTCTTCTCAACACCACATTTGATGGGGAACAGCTCTTTGGGCCCCAAGTGGATGAGATGTTGGAAAAATAAAGGGGACCAACCCAGCAAGGTCAATGGGCGCACTGCAAACTGCTACTCCAAATAAGACCTTTCACAAGCAACAACCCAGGGGCAAGGCAAAAACCACAGACCCCAGCCAGGTGCCAACCTTCCAGCGGCATCAGCCGGCCTTTCATGAGTCACAGGCAGGCAGTAGATATCCAAGGGTCGGCTACTGGGACAACATCAAAGGCAAGGGCAGAGAATGCTCTGGCAAAGGAGCCTTCACCTCCAAGCACTGACTTACCCATGTGCCCCCATCACACAACACCTGTGAGGGGTGGCGGACTAAAAGGTTTCCATCCCAGCTGGGTGGAATCAGCTCAGAACAATGGTTTTGCAGTAGTTCAGCAGGACTACTGCCTGGAATTTCACACCAACCCCTCCATTCCCAATCATCCCCTCCGTCAACACATCCTCAGAGAAAAGCACCTTACTCTCCGGTAGGATGAGGTAGAAGCTCTACCTCAAGAGGGCACCGTACAGCTTATGCCACCACACCAATGAGGCAAAGGTGTGTATGTATGTATGATTCTTTAGCGCAAACCTAGTCATAGGCAGCAGAGTGCTGGACATATTCAAAGGCAAGCTTAAAGTTGATGGGTAATAGGAGGGGAAGCTGAATTATGGACAGTGTATGCCTTGTGATGTAGTGTTCTACAAAGAGGTGAGTCTTCAATTCTTTCCTAAATTCGAGCAGCACTAGGGCGGTCCTGATGGATACGGGGATGTTGTTCCAGATTCTGAGTGCATAGTTGGAAAAGGCCTGCTGCCTTATTTTTTGTTGTTTACGCATCTCAGTCTGCAATATTATGGTGTCCTGGCTGCAGGCGTGCCGAGAACCACCAGAGATGGTGAGCTTGTCCACAAGATGAGCCGGGACACTGGTTCCGATGGCGTTGTAAATGAGGCAGCTGGTTTTGAAGATGTTATGGGCCGGCAGGAGGAGCTAATGGAATTCTTTCAGGGTGGGGGTGATCATATTTGTTCAGGCCATGGACGAGATCTGCTGCGACGTGTAGTATGCACCTAAGGGGTGCTATTGTTGAGTGTTGAACCCCTTGTGGTGTACTCACTCCAAAGCATGACCACACGTTTGATGTGGTGGAAGGATATGTAGCATTTTACCACTTAAAACTATCAGAATATTTTTACATTTCTCGCATAGGCCACATGCGAGAGATTACATAATCTAGATCCATCACGGAGGACGAGGGAAGGAGCAATTCCCAAAAAGAAAATCACAAAAAAAGCTGGCTTAATTGGAGGTCGCAAGGTGTATGCTCTCAAACGCAATTCTAAGAATGAGTTGACTCACAAGACTTCCAAAACTAAGACACCGAGCCAATCCGGAAAAAATAGGTTACCACCCGCTCCAAATACGTCTGAGCTATCCCCCAGCCCTAACTGTCCAGCAGGGAACGAGCCACTCACTCTCTTGGACATTCGAGTCCTCCTAAGGGAAATTCTTATTCCCTTGAAGGATCGCATTTCCAAGATAGAATCACTCTTACTGAAAATTCACACGGGTCTTTTATGCACAGCAGAGGGGAAGGAGATATCTAGTGCTAAGACCAGCAAGGAGAGGGAGAATAAATCTGAGTCCCCCTCCAAAAAAGGCCCATTTCCATCTCAGCCCATTTTAATACAAGAATCCTCTGTACGTGCATCAGAGAATCCATCATTATCTAATTCAACCTGTGTAAACATAATTCGCCAAGAAGTCTCGGTCGCACCTCCTCCAGAGGCGCCAATGATGGATCCTCAGCACAAGATAGTTAACCTTCCACCCCAGGCCAACCCTTATGTGGTAATTCTGGCAGGTATTCCGGAATTAATCCCTCCAGCCAGAGAACCAGTGGGTGCACTAAAAAACAAGATTATTCACTGGCTGTCCACTAATAGACCCCTGCCTGAGGGCACACATAGTGAGGTCCTTATGGTGAGAAGAGTCCCCTGGGTAGGCACCACTAGGAAGTCCATCCAGGGTGACTGTGTTGTGATCAACTTCAGGGACCCTGCCACTGTCAAGTATATCTGTAGCTGGCCCCGAAATATGTACGGTTCGCCCATCCAAACCCTCCACCTGTCTTTTTTTTACCCTTTGGTGGGGTATGAGGGGGAGGGAGAGGGATGGGAACTCGTGCCTAGCAGTAGTAGGGATCGGAGGTGGAGACCCAATGTAAATAAAATCTACCCTAACCCTAGAATTATGGCGGATAATTATTTTCCCACATATAACCGGTTTAGTCACCTAGATAGGGTGGACTGACTGGGTAGGCAAAGCCTATGTGAGGCTCTGGACCGTAAAAGGCCCTCACTATATGATGTACAGTTAGATACTTCTATACAGAACAACGGACCCCAGCAGACACTAACCAACTTGGAATCCTGTGTGGTGGCTCCCACTCTATCTAATGGTGCAGTATTGGGGAGCCTAGCACAGGATGAACCCTCTGCTAATTTGAAGGTCCATCCTATGGCCACTGTACAGACATCTCCTAACCCTGTGAGGACCTTAGCCCCCCTTCTAAATATTCTATCTTGGAATGTCGCGGGCTTGTCCAACAAACTAAACTGCCCGGATTGGAACATTTTCATAGAAAACAAGAATATATGTCTGTTCCAAGAAACCTGGATGAGGGAAGATCTTACCCGCACTGGCTTCGCCGTTTTCTCTAAGAATGCTAAATGGAGTGGCAAAGGCCGCCCTTCTGGCGGTCTTGCAATTTGGATAGCCTCAGAATTAGGCTGTAGGGCTACCCCCTTGCTAGTAAATTCAGAGGATATTTTGACTGTATTATTGGAATGGCCAGGTTTGCACCGCCTCTTGGTAATAAATGTCTACTCGAGGCCAGTTACTATCTCGAAAGAATCTTGTACTATTGATGAGCTCGTTCTTGCCCTTAACACAATTCCTGAGGGCACCCCTTATATAATAGGTGGAGATCTGAATTGTCATTTCGAGCCACTCATGGGTCCATTGGATGGCTTGACCAAGGAGGAGGATCTTGCCTGGTCCATTCCACCCTCCCAGCTACCGGCCCCAAGAGTGTGGTCCCCTCTGGCGGTGCAAATCACATCTCTTACTCTTAAACACAGACTCGGGGCCTGTAATGGAAGGTTACCTACCATCAGATATTCCTCCAAAATGCACCTTCCATAGAGAGGGCAAAACATCAAGTCTTGATTATATTTTGGTCCCACTGGCCCAGTGGTCACAATTAAGTGATTTTCGCATACTGCCAAGAGAAGATAGTGACCATCATGCTTTGGAGCTTGAGCTATACTGTCCCGGTCTGGAACCTAGGGAAAAGAATAGGGAGCCTCCTGATGTGGGGATATCTCTCTCTAACAATAGACGCAGAATAAAATGGGAGAACTTAGTAGCTAAACAAGGGCTGTTACCTAAGCTATATGCCCTACTTACCCCCTTGTTAGAGAAGGCCCAAGCCCTAAATACCCAACCCAACATGCTGGGATTATTTACTAAATTGGGCCAGCTGCATGCAGATCTCATTACATCTATATCAGGAATTTTAACCAGCAAATCCAAAAAGGACTGTGGGTTTACTCCTGGTCCCTCCTGGTATAATTCTGCATGTAGGAAGGCTAAAAGCGATCTTCTCTCTGCAATTAAGACAGGACAAGGCCGGATAGAAATCAGCGAGCGAAGATTGGCATACAAATCCCTAACCAGGAATGCAAAACTTGAATGGGAACACGAAAAATGGGAGAAACTAACGAAATTCTTGGCATGCAGAGATTCACGCAAATTCTGGCGCTGTGTAAACACAGGCTCAGAGGAGTTGGTCTCTGCGGTCGAACCTAACATCTCAGCCAAGACCTGGCAGGACCATTTCCAGTCCCTATATATGTCACCTGAGGGGACTGGAGTGGATCCTGTCCAGGTAGAAACAGACATACCATCAGGGTTGTCTCTCTCTTTCTCACTCAAAGAAGTTAAAATAGCTATCATGGGTCTGGCGTCAGGAAAGGCACCGGGTTTGGATGGCCTGCCGGGAGACCTATTCAAACAGGAACCCGAAGTCTGGGCACCCTATCTTATGCTTTTATTCAACTCTATCCTAAAGGGCATGGAGCTGCCCGACACTTGGCTGGGCGCAGAGATTGTCCCAATTTTCAAAAAGGGATCGCCTCTGCTCCCAGCCAATTACAGACCAATTAGTCTTATTGATGTCTCCCAAAAATTATTTGGCAGACTCATCCTCAACCACTTACAAGACTGGATCGAGGAAACGAACATTATGAGCACATACCAGGCTGGCTTTAGAAGAAAAGTCTCTACCATTGACCAGATCTTTCGTTTAAATTGCATTCACTGGAAGACTGTTTTAATAGACGGCAGCACTCTATATACGATTTTTGTTGATTTACGCGCCGCGTTTGATTTAGTGCCCAGGGATAAATTGTGGGTCGTCTTGGACGATCTTGGTGTCCCAACTGATATATTAGGTATTGTAAGAAGATTGCACTTGGGGAATTTCGCAAGGGTGAGGTCCGGAAGGGGGGGCACCCTTACTGATCGTTTCCCCGTTGACAGGGGGGTTAGACAGGGTTTTGTGCTGGCACCGACCCTTTTCTGCCTCTTTGTCAACGGGGTGATCAGCCATTTGAACGCACTGGAAAATATTGATGCTCCTAGGCTTGGAGGCACGGGGGTACCTGCCATTCTTTTTGCAGATGATACCCTGTTGCTCTCCAAGTCTCCTATGGGCATCCAACGGATCCTTGATGGATTCGCAAATTTCTGTGCGATCCGGGGCTGGAGATCAACGCTTCCAAAACCAAGTACATGATCTTCAACCCCCCTCCGAAAATACGTGCCAATCCTACTCTTGGGCCCTCTAGGCTGGAGAGGGTCTTTACATTTGAGTACCTAGGGATAACATTAAATGAGTCTATGACCTGGGATTCGCATCGCACCAGGGCAAGACTTAAATTAACTCAAATGACAGGAGGACTGGCAAGGATGTCCCGTGGACTGTCTTACCAGCCGTTTTCCCCTCGCTGACAAATTTAAAGAATGCAGGCAAAAGGGGCAGTGACCTATGGAGCTGAATTATGGGGGCATTCTGCCACCCAGACCATGCAGGTCACTGAGAATAATTTTATTAGGCAATTAACAGGCCTTCCGTCTAGTACCCCACTCTTACCACTGAGATTGGATTTAGGCCTCAGACCAATTACAGAAGAATTGGGCCTTAAACCCCTATTGTATTGGCGAAAATTGTGGTCGGTACCAGAACTGTCTAATTATAGATCTGAGCTGCAGGAAATCATGAGACTATGTAATTCTGCACGGTTCCCCTGGCTCAGATATATTAAACAAACATGTGAGGCGATAGGCAGACAGAATCTATGGTCTGATCCAGAAAATACCTGCCCTAGAACTTCACGACAGTCCCTATCAAAATCCTATTATGAATATCATTTGTGCACTCACATCAATAACACAGAGGAGAGGTCCCTAACGGGCAAATTCTTGGGGACAAAAGACTCATATCTCCAGGAGACTGTATACGACAACATTGGCCCCCCGCTTACTAGGAAGCTTTTTATGCAATGGCGGTATGGCACCCTTCCTCTTAAAGTGCACACTGCTCGCTGGACAAGTTCTGAGACTTCACTACAATGTCCAGCTTGCGCCTACTCGAGGGAGTGTGATTTGCATATAATATTCTTCTGCCCAGCATACAGAAGAGCAAGAAACTACTGGCTCGTTCCAATACTTAAAAACCTGGGGGCAGATTTATGAGCCCCTTGCGCCACTTTTGCGTCACTTTTAACATGGGAAAAGTGACGCAAAAGTGGCGCAAGGGGCTCATAAATCTGCCCCCTTGGTTTTAGGCGCCATCTTCCTGCTTATAGGATTCTGAAAAGAGATTTATCAGCCCCAATTGTATTTGCAGTTGCAAAATTTTTAACATCAATGTGGCACAGCCGTAATCAATGCATTAAGTCATCATCAAATGAATGATTGTTTTATATTCTGGTCAATTGATTGTAAATTACAAATGTATTTTATCTTCATGAGTTGTTTTATGTTGCAACCCTTTTATGGTCTGTGAGACCGAAATAAAGAATAAATGAATGAATGTATATTCATTTACATGCTTCCCTCTGCCATTCCCTCTCCTGTACATGTGTGCCACCATTTGCCACATGTTTGTGGTCCTGTACCAGCAATGCCTGAGACCATTAAAATGTACTTTCTGCCTCCTTCTATGAAGTCTCACTGTTTTCCTGCTGTTGTTTTCGTCAATGTGGTCATCTCTTTTCATTTCATTTCAATGTGTATAATTAGCCCATATGTTAAATCATTTGGAGTTAAAATAGGACTATAATTGAGTTGGGTTTCTTGTTTCCTCGGTTCATATTAAATGTATGATGAGTAATATCTCTTTACTACATTAATGTTAATGGGGATTAGATTCTAGACATGCCGCCGTGTACAGTTCTAATGACTTACTGTGCTTTAAATCTAGCAGGCAATGAAAGTATGGAAAGAAAAAGGAAATCCGGAAGTCATCTGAAATGGTCTAGAAAATCCACATTGTGTACATCTTTTCCAGAACACATCAACACAGTTGTCCGGCAGAGTTCTGACGAGGAAGCAGACTCCAGACGGAAGCTGTGGTCAGACTGCTATCTACAGCTCAGAGAAGAGAATTCGACACAATGCGGGAGCAGTTTTAGCAATCCACTACACCTCGCTTTACAGCAAGGACAACTCGAACCAGGAGGATCCGAGAATTATAATGCATTTCAGGATAATCACAGAAAATCACAATTATTTAGTGTTCTTCAAAGCACATCTCATTATCAGAAAACAAACTCGGCTACGGATAGTAATAAAAACAACAGTCTGAGGGAAAAGTTTACTAGACCATTCAGAACAAATTCAAGAGAGAGACCATATACATGCACTGAATGTGGCAAAAGTTTCTTTCAGAAAAGCTGTCTTGTCACACACTATAGAATCCACTCAAGCGAAAAACCATATTTGTGTACTTTCTGTCCGAAAAGATTCAATCGGAAAGATTATCTGGATGGACATATACGAATACACACTGGGGAGAGACCTTATAAATGTATGAAATGCGACAAAAGCTTTGTTTGGAAAAGTCATCTTAACAACCATCAAAAAAAGCATACGTGAGGCAAAGCAGGAAAAACAATGGTTTTATAAAGTAGAATAAAAGAATATATAACTGAACAACCCTCAAGTAAAACCGATAAACTATCAGCATTCCTTTGTTGATCAGGAATAAGACATACAAACTCCAGGGTCCTAAGACTTCTTTTTATAAATAATGTAACAGCAAACAGCTGCCATCAAATTGACTACTTTGCAAAGGATTTGCTGAATACAGCACACATACATTTGTGTATGTCTCAAAGATTTCAAAATCTATTGAACTTTATGTGGAGTTTCTTACCTTACTGTTTAATAAAACAAATACAAAAGATGGATAGACCTGGCTGCATGTTGATTTTTTCCAGAAATAAAAATATTTTGAGATGTAAGGTATTAATAATCCACTGATGGACAGGACATAGGATGAACCTCTTTATAAATGATGATGTCAGAAACTGCTTTTTGGTTAACTGAAAGAAAGACTTAACACACCCACCAGTATTCAGAATAAACTGAAGGGTGAGGTGACAAGCCTGGGATAAACCTAATCACAGCCATAGCAGGATATTTTCTCCAAATAATATACTTGTTACCAACAAGGGGGCATATTAACAAGACAGGTGATAAAATTATCGCCGCTTTAGCGGCAGAAAACTGCCGCTAAAACGGCGATAATGGGCTTGATAATATGCTCTATGGAATTCCAATTGAAGCCATGTTAGATGTGAAGGACATCTAACCTGAGCTTCAATTGGAATTCCATAGAGCATATTATCAAGCCCATTATCTCCTTTTTAGCGACAGTTTTCTGCCGCTAAAGAGGCGATAATTTTGTCACCCGTCTTGTTAATATGCCCCAAGATATGTTGACTCAAAAAACTTTTCAGTTACTGTGAGAATGTATATGAATGTTATAACAGTGCTACAGAAACATTTCTATATTATGCGGTTTCATTCGTCGGATTCCAAATAAATCTCACAAAAAGTGTAATCAAATATTTCCCGGTTGAGGAGAGGGGAGAAAACAAATATAGATGCAAAGCATATGCACCAATGTTGATACAATTATTTAAGCACACATGCAGACTTCCCTGCACTGTCTTTTCCTTCCTAAGGTATAAGAGATGGGAGCCAAGCAGATGGCCAGTCTCCTCATCAGGTTGGCCGCTGCCTACTGACATCTGCCACTCTGCCTCCCCAAAAAATCGCAACCCTCCTGCCACTCAGGGTAGACTAGCCTTCTGAATTTCTCATGGCAACTGGACTGACCACTCCCTGGACAACATTATTTCAGTGGAGAAAACAATATAGCCAACCTCTTGCAGTGTTGAAGTCAAGGGAGGCTTATGTTTTAACTTCTGGAGACCCTCCTAGTTTGGGAGGGACACAGTCCTGGGAGGTGGTGCACAGTCCTGGCTCTCTCACTGAGTCTAGCAGATCCCTGTTACTATGTGTTAAAGTATGTATGTTCTCTCAGTGACTAAAGGTTTCAGGCCTAGGGATTAAACACCTTTAGTATCTTGAAATGGCAAACACATTTCATTTGTAATGTGTTTTGGGGCCTCAGAAAACAGCTGGCTTTCCTTTGGCATCGTTTTTCTCCTCATATGTATCGTGCCGTCAATAATCGTGCCTCGCTGTCACGGTGTAAATGCCGTCACTGTAGCTTTCTTCATGTTCTCCTACATCATTTGCTGTCTTTGTATCTTTGTCTTTCGCTCCAGGACTCACTCGTAACACCAGAAGCAAACTGCATAGATTTCTTTCACTCTTTATTGTAATCTCATATTCATGCACAGAGAACAACGCAAATCATGGAAACAATTTTTGCAGAGTCCATGTTTTTTCACTATCTTGATAACACACCAAACTAGTGCAAGCATTGTGAAGGTGTGCATCACCAGCTACACTTCACAGATGACATTTGTGTTTTATCATTGAACAGACAGCTCTTGGGCCACGCGTATCACCACGTGCGACTGATCTCTTCTCCTAGCTTTGTCCTTGCCACTTCAAGTTACCTTCTCCAGTGTCTCTGTTTACATCTTGCCATACACCAAATGCGCTCAGTTCCGAATTAGTTCCAGCTGATTTTAGCTGCATTTTGTTTTTGACCCTCTGTAGATTACATATTTCTCGGCAGGCTAAAAGCAGATTTTTTTATGACTTGCCAATATTAGCGGATGAGAGCCCACCTGCAGCCATTCGCGTCATTGCGCGAGGATCGAAGGTGAACCGCGGCGAGCAGTGGTTCCATGAGTTCCTGAGGGGTCCAAAGTGTACTCACCTGTCCTGATCAATAATCTTTACTATGTTCTGCATACATGTAGGATACGGATGCTATACATGTCCAATGATGGCAGGAAGCAAAGTGCCAAACATCAGAAAAATTGCCACTGTAGTGCAGAGGCATAAGCGGTAAAGTAAGAGGGGAGGACAAGCAGTGCCTAAAGACCAAATGTAGACTTCTGGGACTATGAGAGCCAACCTCATGCTAGAGTTCTAAATTTGGGCTTTTAAATGAGCCTTGATTTCCTGGCTTCTGAATGGCCTTTTAAAAAGTTTCAGAGTTGGAACATGAAAAGGTAGATGTGGGGTGGGTGGGGGGTCTCATGCAGAAAAGAATTACATTGGGAATTTAAGCATTGTATAGGCTCTTCCCATTGCAGTGTTGTTGGATGCCTCCCATCCTTCCGCTTCTTCCTCTGGTTTCCTTCGATGGCTACTGGCTGGTTCTCCAAGGCCCTGCTGGGAGCCTTTCTGTAATCAATGGAGAGGACGCTGGTGGTCATGGAGGCGGGAGTGCTGCAGCTTATCCTCTCCAGTGTAATACTTGAACCTCTGTAAGTGGAGGCTTTTAATCTGAAAACCACAGAACAAGTCTTGAATATTCTGCATCAAGCTTCATTCTTGAGCCCTAGCAGTTCTCTAGTTAGGAGTCGGTGAGTGAAGGACAGACGGCCATCATGATTTAGACAAAAGTAAATACAAATGATTGTTGTTCCAAGCCAGCATTTCCTGAATAGAGATATACAACAGTCTGCATCAAGAGGGCCTGGATCAAACCCAACTACACAGAAGGAGATATTGATGAAGGCAGAGGACAGAGATGGAGAGGCTAAAGCAGCACCAGGAGGATGGGAGGAAGCCTAAAGCCATAAGTGTGCTCACAAATGTTGGACAAGCAACAGAAGGCGGTTATAATCCACCCCAAGGAATCAAAGGACAGATGTAGGAAAGATAAATGGAGATGAACTTGTGGCCAAAAAGTCCTACAAACAATGAGTAACCCTGGCTTCCTAATAATGCTCATTATGATAACTTGCTTTTAAATATTGCTGCATACCTCCAGGAATCAACCTCATGACCTGAAGATCACAACACATGTCAGCAGTAGGCTGGCTGCAAAAGACGAATTCAGGCTGCTGGAGACGAGTCAGAGTCTGAGATGAAGATGGCGAACAGAGAATGCTTCCGTTATTGTAACCACTGAAGATGCTGATAACTGAGGGCGCCGGATCTTTCGACTATGGAAGAGGATGGGGCTCAGGAGGATCTGCCTTGCACATTCACTGCAAGCATGTCCCACCTCGTGTCCTTTGGATGCCCTACTCGAGTCCTCCTAATAACCCATTCAAGTCCTTTTGATGCTCCCTCAAGTTCTCTTAATGCCTCACTCAGGTTTTCTCGATGACCCCACTGGAGTCTTCTCGATGGGCACACTAGAGACCGCTCAGTGCCTGCCTCGAGTCCTCCTGATGGTTTTAATTGAAACCTCACAATCGCCCACTCAGTCCTCTCTATAGCCACATTTGAATCCTCTTGTTGTCCCCTCCCAAGTCCTCTCAATGCCCCTGTTGATTCTTGTTGCCTCTCCTGAGTCCTCTTGATGCCCCCACTCCAAACCTCTTGATGCTTCAAGTCACAGATGCCCCTCAAGTCCTCTTGATGCCCCAGTGGAGTCCTCTCTATGCCATCCTCAAATCCTCTCGATGGCTCCACTTTGGGTTCTCTCAATGCCCCACTCGAGTTCTCAGAATGCCCCGAGTTCTCCAGAGCTGCCTGAATTAAGTCCTGTAATTACCTTGAGACAAGTCCTCTCAAATCATTCTTCGAGATTTTCCACTATGCCCCTAACAGGCAGGGCACATTCTGGTGTCCAGGAGGTGGGCTTGAACTGTGGCTACTGTCTCCCATACGTCCTGGTGTCCAGGGGTGGGCTTTAACCGTGAATACTGCCTCAGATACGCCCTGGTGCCTGAGAGGTGAGCTTTAACCTTGACTACTCTCTCCCATACGTCATGGTGCCCACAGGGTGGGCTTTAGCTGTGGCTACTGTCTCCGATATGTCCTAGTGCCAAGGAGGTGGGCTTTACCTTTGACTACTGTCTCCCATATGTCCTGGTGCCCACGGGGTGGGCTTTAACAATGGCTACTGTCTCCGATATGTCCTGGTGCCCAAGAGGTGAGCTTTAACAGTTTCTAGATGTGTTTCTTGAACCAGCACTACAGGAACCAGTAACTTCCATACTAATAAGCAAGTTTTTGTGCAGCTTTTTCCTCCACAGTTCTGCATAAATATAACCCTGCAGTGTTTTTTACTTTTCCAGTTCTGAGAGATGCCAGAGCACAGAAACTAGGAACCCATAAGTGCACAAACTGAGATGCACCTCATCTAAACAGGGCAACAAAAGGCAGGCCCTTGCACTGCTCCAGTGATCACCCCAGACGCCTCTCTCTGCAGGACCCCCCCGCTGGTGCATGTGATCACCTCAGATGCCTCTCTATGCAGGACCCCAGCTGATGCAAGTAATCCCCTTAGATACCTCTTTATGCAGGACCCCCGGCAGCTGCAAGTGTTTACCTCAGATGCCTCTCTATGCAGGACCCCCAGCTAATGCAAGTGATCACCTCAAAATGTCTCTCTATGCAGGACCCCTAGCTGACACCAGTGATCACCGCAGATGCCTCTCTATGCAGGACCCCCCGCTGGTGCACGTGATCAGCTCAGACACCTCTCTCTGCAGCACCTCCCGCTTGTGCAAGTGATCACCTCAGATGCCTCTCTCTGCAGGACCCCCAGCTGAAGCAAGGGACCACCTCAGACACCTCTCTATGCAGGAACTCGGGCTGATGCAAGTGATCAACTCAAACACCTCTCTATGCAGGATCTCGGGCTGATGCACGTGATCACCTCCGATGCCTCTCTGTGCAGGACCCCAAGCTGATGCAAGTGATCACCTCTCTCTGCAGGATCCCCCACTGATGCAAGTGATCAACTCAGAGGCAGTCAGATCGGAGGATCGATGGCCATGTTGAGCAGCTCGGGATACCAGACTCTTCGTGCCCAATCCGGAACCACAAGAATGACTTGGGCCAGTCGGGCTTGATCGTCTTCAGGACTCTGGGCAGAAGTGGCATATGCAGAAATGCGTATAGAAGACCGCAACTCCACTCGCGATGAAAGCGTAGCACAGAGAGTACCGCCTTGGAAATTCCAACACGCAGAATTGCTGATTTGCACGTTCTCTTCAGTGGCGAATAGATCTAACCAAGGCTCTCCCCACTGTTGAAAGAGACCTTGCACCACCTCCAAGTGAAGACACCATTTGTGATCCATCATGCAACTGTAGCTGAGTTAGTCTGCCCTGGCGTTCAGGGAACCTGCCAGGTGTTGAACCACCAGGGATATGCCCTGATGTTCCAGCCATGTCCAGTGGTGGAGGGCCTCTTGACATAGGGCCCATGAGCCCACCCTGCCTTGTTTGTTGCAGTATCACATGGTGGTGGTGTTATCTGTGAACACCTGCACTACTCTTCCTTTGACAGAGGGAAGGAATGCTTTCATTGCAAGACAAATCTCCCGAAGCTCCAGAAGGTTGATGTGGAGCCCGGACTCCGCCTCAGAGCAGAGTCCTCTGATCTCTGCCTCCCCCAAGTGGCTGCCCCATCCCAGAAGTGATACATTAGTCACCACTGTGAACTCTGGTTGGGGAAGGGAGAGGGATCTGCCATCGACCCAATCCTGGTTAGTTAGCCACCACTGCAATTGGTTTGCAGTGCCCTCCGAGATCTGGACGCAATCGGACAGGTTCCCCTGATGTTGTGCCCACCGGAACTTCAGGTCCCACTGATGAGCCTGCATATGCCATCTGGCATGGTCCACAGCAGGATGCAGGAAGCCATCAGGCCCAGTAGCCTGAGGGTCATCCTGACCAAAACCCGGGATAGAGGCTGAAAGATCGGAATCATAGCCTGAATATTTCTGTTATAACTATCTGAAAGATTTATATGATGTACAATGTGTCTAATATAAAAATGGCAATAAAAATAAGTTACAAAAAAAAAATCATAGCCTGAATATTCTAGACTCACAGTTCGAGAGGATAGACCCAAAACTGCGTTGTGTCCAGAACCGCTCCTATGAAGAAGAGCTTTTGAGAGGGAATCAGGTGTGACTTTGGCACATTGATTGAGAACCCCAGCGAATGCAGGTCGGCCTAAGTCTGGAGGTGGGAGATGACAGCGTGGGGGGAGCCCGCCTTCAACAGCCAGTCATAGAGATTGGGGAAGACTAGAACCCCTGATCAGCGCAGATGAGCTGCAACCACTGCCATCACTTTTGTAAACACCCGAGGGGTGCTGGCAAGGCCAAAGGGGAGCACAGTAAATTGAAAATTCTCGTGGCCTACCATGAGCCATTGGGATGTGAAAATAAGCTTCCTGCAAGTCCAACGCTTCCATTAGTCTACAGGGTCGATGGCAGACAGGACCTGAGCTAGCGTCAACATTTTCATCTTCTCCTTTCAGAGGAAGCGATTGACTTTCCTGAGATCCAAGGTAAGACGCAGGCCTTTGACCTTCTTGGGCACCAGAAAGTAGTGGGAATAGCAACCACGACCTACTTCTGGGACAGGAAGGCACTTGATGGCTCCCTTGGCCAAGAGTGCCAAAACTTCCTGCTGGAGAAGGGCGGATGATCCTACGACATGCGATGGTATTGAGATGGCATGGATGGAGGGGTAGTCTCGAAGGGGAGGGAGTAGCCCCTTCAGACTATTTGCAGAAGCCAACTGTCCGACATGATGGTGCGCCAGTGGGGGAGGTGATGGCTAATCCTGCCGCCCACTGGCGTTTGGTGGCCCTGAAAGGTTGGACTAGGAGGGTTTGGAGGCTGCTGCAGAGGGGCTGTGGTGGACTGACCCTCCTGCAGGCCCCCGGAACCACAGCAGTGGTTCCAACGTCCCCAGCCACACAGGGGCTGAGCAGCTTGCACTGCCCTGTTGCTCTGGGCAGGATGTGGCGGGGCACCCCTTTGGTAGCCACGAAAGGGGCGAGAGGCAGACTGCGCAGGGCGGTGATGGAGAGGCCCAAGGACCTGGCCGTAGCCCGAGAGTCCTTAAAGCGCTCCAGCGCGTTGTCTACCTTGTCGCCGAATAGGCGACAGCTATCAAAGGGAATGTCCATAAGGGTGGATTGAAATCCCCTGAAAAACCAGGCAAAGCTTCGTAGGGCTACTGACGTGGAAATCGTCCTGCCTAGTGAGTCGGCGGTATACAGCCCCCAGCGAATGGTAAACTTTGCTGCGTCTCTCCCTTAGACAACTGCATGGGAGAGTATGGCCCGGGCCTCCTCCAGGCATTGGGGCAGCACTTGCGCCACCGTTTCCCACACGGAGTGGATGTAACAGCCCAACAGACATGCAGTGTTTACCAACCGCATTCCCAAGCTGGAGGAAGAAAACATCTTCCCAAGATGGTGCAGCTTTCTGAATTCCCGATCAGGTGGTGCGTTAGGAAATGCACCTTTGGAGGTGGAGGCTTGGACCACCAAGCTCTCTGGAGTGGGGGTTAGGAGAGGAAAGTGGGGTCGCCCAGAACCTGTCGATGGTGTCGGGCAATCATCCTATCCACAGGAGCCCCTGTAGTGGGCCTGGACCAGGTGCCCAAAAGGATGTCAGTAAGGACTTCATTAAATAATAGCAGGGGCTCCGAAGAACTCAATGCCAGTTGAAGCACCTCTGTCAGGAGGTTAGTCCTGACTGCCACCGTAGGTAGCTGAAGGTTGAGAGCCTCTGCCGCCCTAAGCAACACCACAGTCCCCCTCACCCTCCTCTGGCTGCCAATATGGTCTAAAAGAGCCAGGGTAGAACAAGGGCACAAAAGTACTTATCGGCGCCGAATCCAGCGTCGATCAACGCCGGTCCAACTCCTTGTCTACATCGGGATAGTGGCCGGGGTCGACGCCGGCTGGGGACGCAACCGGCGTTGGCTGAGGACGTGGTGCCAGTGGATTCGGCACCGAGGGAGGTGTAATGAGGTCGACCGGCACCAATCCGGATCCAGGCCAGATCCAAGGGGACCCTGCGGCACCAGGTTCAGACCCGCCGGCATCAAAAGCCCAAGGCCCCTAGTCGAGTCCACGGAGCTCGAAGGCGCGCCGGCCAAGTCTGGCTGCCCAAAGATGGCATGCATCGCTTTGTAAAATTGACGAAGCTGGGAAGGGGTCGCTTCGGGTCCCGGAAAGGGAGGAAACCCGGAGTCAACCCTGCGGGCTCTGCACGCAGAGCCGCAGGTGGGGCACCACCCACATCCCTCGTCGCATCGGCCGACGGACGGGCAGAAGTCGAAGAGCGACGATGCTTCTTCGACTTCTTGTACAGTGGAGGACATCAACAGTCGTCATCCACACTACCTTCACAGTGTGCAGTATGTTAATGGTCGTCCTTCACACTACCTTCACAGTGTGGAGGGCATTAAGGGTCATCCTCCAAACTACCTTCACAATGTGGAGGACATCAACAATCGTCCTCCACACTACCTTCACAGTGTGGAGGACAGCCAATTTTTTTTTATAACAGTTACCGTTACAAACTTCACCGGCACAAATCAGGCTGGAACTGGGCATCTGCAAACAATCAATGGGCAGAATGATGACTTTTCTAATGAGCTGCCACAAGCTGAGGTCGTCAAAGGAGGGCAGTCTAGCGCAATATTAATGGACCAACCTGAACACAAAACGATGGCTAGCGGGGCACCACTATTTGTCCAGCGGGCTTAACACTCTCGGCCTGAGCCAAGTCTGGGACTGTCACGATTCCGTTTCGCGCCTCACGCGAGTTGCGGGAGGTTTTACGGACTACATCACCCAGGAAGCCCTGAGACGCAACGAGGGAGGAGAGACGATAAAGACCGCCAAGATCCCTTCCCCCGGCGTCGGATATTCTGACCCGGAAGTCGGAAGCTTGCCGAACACTGCGCACGGAGCAGCTTCCAGCTGGATTGCCGTATATCGTCCCCGGAGGGTGAGCTGCGAGATATCCAAGCTGAGCTTTGCTGACGCTCAGGGACCTCGCTCTGATACCCTTGTTACCAATCCCCGGAGCTCAGCACACCGGCAGGGGCCGTTAACTAGTTGTGCACACGGATTCCATCTGTCACGTCCTCAGTTGAGGAGTATTATCTTGGTCCTCCGTTGGAGAGCACGCGTATTGCGGCTCGTGCTGAGGACGTTTTGTCCCTGGTTCCAACGTTCCATGTCCTCCGTTGGTGAGCCTGCGTCTTGCGGCTCGTGCAGGGGACGTGTTTAGGAGCTACAAGGGGAGCGGAGCCCTGAATTATTACCTGGGTCCTCCGTTGGTGAGCACGCGCCTGGCAGCTCATGCGGAGGACGTTTTGTTTCCGGTTCTTTCCTTAACCGGCCTCACCACAGATACCGCGCCCTCGTTGGTGAGCTAGCGTCTTGCGGCTCGTGCGGGGCACGGTGTCCTTGCTTTTACCCTTCTACACTCTCCCTTCACGTGTCCTCCGTTGGTGAGCCTGCATCTTGCGGCTCGTGCGGAGGACGGTTTTCCCACTCACTTCACGGATTTCTTTTGCCTTCCATCGGAGGAGTCAGCAACGCAGCACCAAACCAACGACCAGAGTACAATCGCACACCATAAACCAAGGTACTGTGGTTCCTGTAAACTATGTATTGGCCAGTCAAGGTAGCGATAGGATTTTACTAAACCGTGTTTCTCTGCATCACAGGTAGACTGTCACTCCGAGAGGCAACGTTAGTTTGGGGTCATAGAAGAGAAGAATCTTCTGTCCTGTGTTTATACTTTGCACTGCAGGTATATTAATGTTACTGGTTCCTGACGAGAGGGTGAGAGTCTAGGGGAAAGAGAGTGTTATATCCGATGTGCTTTGTCATTTCAGGTCCTTTTTCCCTGCAGTCCCCTTCCTATCCTTCCCTCACTTGATCCTCCTTTAGACCACGGCTTTTACGGCATTCTGGTCTTGGGTAGATCAGGGGGTGGACCCAATCTCAGCATCACTCCGACCCTGAGGACACACACCTGACAGAATATCCGACCTACGACATAGTGTCCTCCCGGTCGGGTAGCGTGAGTGATGGCCACCCTTGAGGACGTCCTGACAGCCCTGGCGGCTGTGCAGGTCGAGCTCGCGGCGTCCCGGCAAGAAGCCGCGGATCTCCGTACTCGTATGGATGGCATGCACAGGGATCCCTTCAATGCAGGGGCTCCTCCTCCTAGTACAGTGGTAGTAGAGCTGCCGGTGTCCATCCCTTTGGCCAACCCAGAGAGATTCAAGGGCGAATCCAGCAGGATACAGGTCTTCCTCAGGCAGGTGATGATGCATTTTTCATGCAAACCCCGGGCGTTTCCCACAAACCAGGCCAAGGTGGCCTTTCTAGTTTCGTATTTGTCGGGGGATGCAGCACAGTGGGTGGTGCCCCTTGTACATCGTGACGACCCACTCATTCATGATTGGGAGGCCTTCAAGGCAGAATTTATCAAGGTGTTCGATCGACGGGCCGACTCGTACACCGCCGACCGGGAACTATTGGAATTAAGGCAAGGTAGCCAAGACCTTCTTACCTACCTAAACTCATTTAGGCGGTTAGTAACAGAGACCAAATGGCCCGAGGCCAAGCAGGCTTCTCTGTTTCACCAGGGGTTGCAGGAAGACATGAAGGATATCATAGCTCAGATAGACCCCCAACCCGCGTCTTGTGAAGACTTGATAAATCTGGCTTTACGCCTCGACCATAGACTGCGCGAACGCAAGGGGGACCACCGAGGAAAAGGGAAACCCACACCTGCGGTTGGGCACACAAAGTCCCCAGAGAATGGGACGGCTCCTACGCCCGAACCTATGGACATAGGGGCCATTAGGGCCTCCCTGTCGGGGGTAGAAAAGGACGCACGCCGCAAGCAGGGGCTGTGCCTCTATTGCGGTAAGAAAGGGCATTATGTTCGTGAATGCCCGAACAAACCCAAGCTAAACAGGTTTTGGGCCAACAGGGCGACCTCAGCCACGCTAGATACACCGCAGGAAAACTAGAGGACTCCCGGGATGACGAAGGGGTCCCTTGGAGTCGGATGGCTATCCCTTCACTGTCCTGCCAGGCGACAACCGGTCCTACTCATTTGTATCTCGAGGGTTCCTTAAAGGTAGGACATGAGTGGGTACCGATGCACGCCATGGTAGATTCAGGGGCTACGGGCCTGTTCATTGACCTAGACGAAGCACACCGGATAGGGGTTCCCCTGGTCACCCATAGGATCCAGGGGGAAGTCTATGCCGTAGACGGGAGGAGAGTGGATACGGGTCCAGTAGGGTATCACACAGGGGACGTAGAAATGAGAGTAGGGAATCACACGGAAACCCTCCAACTGAGTGTGATCAAGGCTCCTCATTATGGGGTGATTCTGGGCATACCCTGGTTAAGAAAGCACAATCCGGAGATAGACTGGGGGGCGGGCACCGTCACATTGAATTCACCTATGTGTGAGCAGCACTATCGGAGGGAACTGGCCCAACCGGTTTCTGCTTTGGCCACTCAAACGCACATTGCCACGGCCGCTGAAAAAGAGGTGCTGCTACCTCCGGTCTACTCGGAATATGAGGGGGTGTTCGATGAGGTCCAGGCTGAGGCACTGCCCCCCCACCGACAGTATGACTGCCAAATCGACCTCGTCCCGGGGGCCGTGGTACCAAGCGGGCGCCTTTATGCTCTGACTGAGCCAGAGAACACCCATCTAAGGCAGTACCTAGATAAACTCCTGGAGATAGGGTTCATCAGACCCTCCAAATCCCCTGCGGCCTCCCCTTTTTTCTTCATCCCCAAATCCAACGGCGAACTTCGGGCTTGTGTGGACTTCAGGGCACTCAACGCTGTAATGGTAAAGAACCGATACCCCCTGCCCCTGATAAGCGTTTTGCTGGAACAAGTGAAGAGTGCCAAGGTCTACACAAAGCTAGATCTGAAGGGGGCTTACCATCTGGTGAGGATGAGGAGGGGAGATGAGTGGAAGACCGCTTTCAAAACCCGATACGGGTTGTTTGAGTATTTGGTGATGCCGTTCGGGCTCTGTAATGCCCCTGCGGCGTTCCAATACTTTCTCAACGACGTGTTGAGGGAATTGTTGGACCACTACGTAGTGGTATATAGATGATATACTCATCTATTCAGACTCAGAAACACACCATGTCCACCACGTGAAGACCGTGCTCGGTCTCCTGCAAGACCATAACCTATTCTGCAAACTGAGCAAATGCGACTTCCACGTAACATCAGTGGAGTTCCTGGGGGTTATGCTCAGTCCTCAAGGACAAGAAATGGCTGAGCGCAAGGTGTGTGCTGTTCGCGACTGGCCAGAACCACAGAACGTCAGGGACATCCAGTGCTTCATCGGCTTCGCCAATTTTTATAGGCGTTTTATCCGGAGGTTCTCCCAGGTCGTTGCCCCTATCACGCATCTGCTACGGAAGTCGCAACCGTTCGTCTGGACTGCAAAAGCCGAGGAGGCATTTCAGGATTTGAAGGAGGCCTTTGTGTCTGCACCTATATTAGCACACCCCGATCCGGATAAACCCTATGTAGTGGAAGCCGATGCGTCCAACGTGGCAGTGGGAGCCATCCTGTCCCAAAGGAACGAAGTCACCGGACAGCTGCATCCCATCGCCTACATGTCCAGGAAACTGAATGAGGCCGAACTAAACTACCATGTGGCAGAAAAAGAACTCCTGGCTATCAAGGCGGCTTTCACTGAATGGAGGCACTTCCTCATGGGGGCCAGACACGTAGTCACTGTGTACACGGACCACAGAAATCTGCAGTTCATGACAGCAGCCAGACACCTCTCTCCCAGACAACTCAGGTGGATGCTCTTCTTTTCGGAATTCCACTTCGTAATCACCTACAGACCCGGAGTGGACAATAGAAAGGCCGACGCCCTGACACGCCAGACGTCCACCCTCATTCCAATAGAGACGACGGAAGAAGCAATCATTCATCCCGCCAAGGCAGTGTGTATTATACAGCCAGACGCGTTCTTGAGGGGGATTCATGAGGGGGTGAAAACCGCTGGATGGAAAACATGGCTCAGGAACCATGGGGAATGGAGCCTGAAGGATGGCTACCCGTTGAACAACGGAAGGCTACTGCTTCCTACGATTGCCTTAAGGCGACAGGTGTACCGGTGGTTCCATGAATCCCCGAGTGCGGGGCACATGGGGGTGGAGAAGACAGCGGAAAAGATAGCCAGGCAGTGTTGGTGGCCCTCACTGCGGGCTGACATCGCAGAGTGGGTGGCGAAGTGCGCGGTATGCGAAGCAGCCAAGACAGACCGTCAGAAACCTCCTGGTCTGCTCAGGCCGTTGCCTACCCCTTCTTGCCCGTGGGAGCGCATATCACTGGACTTCGTGGTGGGTCTCCCCCGAAACAAGGGGTACACCGCGATTCTTGTGGTCGTAGACTACCTGACCAAGATGGGGCACTTTGTGGCGTGTCCCCAGGTACCCACGGCGGGGCAAACAGCACAGATGCTGATGGAACATGTGGTACGACTGCATGGGTTGCCAGCAGTTATAGTGTCGGACCGGGGTTCCCAGTTCACCGCACAGTTCTGGAAGGCGTGGTGTTCGTCTCTCCATGCCACTGCTGCCCTGTCAACAAGCTTCGACCCGCAAACCGATGGGCAGACGGAGCGCCTCAACCAAACACTGAAGCAATACCTACGCTGCTATGTGGACCATAGCCGGAACAACTGGGTGGACTATCTATGGATTGCGGAGATCGCGTATAACAACGCCGCTCATAGCTCCACTCGGGTTTCCCCGTTCTATTGCAACTATGGGAGGCACCCACGGTTTCTCCCTTTCCTACAACCAGCAGGGGGGGAGAAGATCCCTGAGGCGGCGAACAGAGCGGCACACATCAAGGAGACGTTGGGGGCTGCTCGCATAGCCCTGGAGGCCGCCAAGTCCACATACAAAACCTCGGCAGACAACCACAGGCGTCAGGGGCCCCGCTACAAGGTGGGGGATCTGGTCTGGTTGTCAACCCGGAACATTCGGTTGCGGAGGCATAGTGTGTTCAATCCTCGGTTCCTTGGACCTTATCCTATTGTGAAGTGCGTGAGCCCGGTGGTGATGAAGCTGAAGCTGCCTACGCATCTCAGGATTCACCCCGTGTTCCATGTGTCCCTGCTGAAGCCGTCACGCTCTGCGCTACGGAGTTTGCCTCCCCCTCTGTTGGTGCAGGGGGAGATGGAATACGAGGTGGCTCGCGTGGTGGACTCCCGCTTTCGGGGCCGCGGGCTGCAATACCTGGTGGCGTGGAAGGGGTATGGCCCGGAGGAGGACTCTTGGGTACCGTCGCCGGGTGTCCATGTGCCACGGCTGGTGTCCTTGTTCCATGAGGAGTTCCCGCTGAAGCCTGGGCCCTTGAGGCGCTCTCGGTGAGGGGGGGATGTACTGTCACGATTCCGTTTCGCGCCTCACGCGAGTTGCGGGAGGTTTTACGGACTACATCACCCAGGAAGCCCTGCGACGCAACGAGGGAGGAGAGACGATAAAGACCGCCAAGATCCCTTCCCCGGCGTCGGATATTCTGACCCGGAAGTCGGAAGCTTGCTGAACACTGCGCACGGAGCAGCTTCCAGCTGGATTTCCGTATATCGTCCCCGGAGGGTGAGTTGCGAGATATCCAAGCTGAGCTTTGCTGACGCTCAGGGACCTCGCTCTGAGACCCTTGTTACCAATCCCCGGTCCCCGGAGCTCAGCACACCGGCAGGGGCCGTTAACTAGTTGTGCACCCGGATTCCATCTGTCACGTCCACAGTTGAGGAGTATTATCTTGGTCCTCCGTTGGAGAGCACGCGTATTGCGGCTCGTGCAGAGGACGTTTTGTCCCTGGTCCCAACGTTCCGTGTCCTCCGTTGGTGAGCCTGCGTCTTGCGGCTCGTGCGGAGGACGTGTTTAGGAGCTACAAGGGGAGCGGAGCTCCTGAATTATTACCTGGGTCCTCCGTTGGTGAGCACGCGCCTGGCGGCTCGTGCGGAGGACGTTTTGTTTCCGGTTCTTTCCTTAACCGGCCTCACCACAGATACCGCGCCCTCGTTGGTGAGCTAGCGTCTTGCGGCTCGTGCGGGGCACGGTTTCCTTGCTTTTACCCTTCTACACTCTCCCTTCACGTGTCCTCCGTTGGTGAGCCTGCGTCTTGCGGCTCGTGCGGAGGACAGTTTTCCCACTCACTTCACGGATTTCTTTTGCCTTCCATCGGAGGAGTCAGCAACGCAGCACCAAACCAACGACCAGAGTACAATCGCACACCATAAACCAAGGTACTGTGGTTCCTGTAAACTATGTATTGGCCAGTCAAGGTAGCGATAGGATTTTACTAAACCGTGTTTCTCTGCATCACAGGTAGACTGTCACTCCGAGAGGCAACGATAGTTTGGGGTCATAGAAGAGAAGAATCTTCTGTCCTGTGTTTATACTTTGCACTGCAGGTATATTAATGTTACTGGTTTCTGACGAGAGGGTGAGAGTCTAGGGGAAAGAGAGTGTTATATCCGATGTGCTTTGTCATTTCAGGTCCTTTTTCCCTGCAGTCCCCTTCCTATCCTTCCCTCACTTGATCCTCCTTTAGACCACGGCTTTTACGGCATTCTGGTCTTGGGTAGATCAGGGGGTGGACCCAATCTCAGCATCACTCCGACCCTGAGGACACACACCTGACAGGGACCTACATGTAAGCCAAAACGAGTTTAAGAAGCTAGCAAAAATAAGTGCGAAAAAGCTCTCCTCAGCAGAAGACAGGGCAAGCCTCGCAGCTAGAAGCCATGGCTGGATGACCCTAAAGACATATGATCAGCTGAAATCTCAGAGCTACTTAACTTTCTCCTTCAGCGCACGTACCAAGCTCTGCTTTTTAAAATTAAGAATGGGGGTGATCCAATTGACTTGCCATCTTCCCAAATGGAAAAGAGACCGAGCCCTGGAATCATGTCGGCTTTGCGGCCTTCATAGGGAAGACAATGCATGTACTGTGTGTGAGAAGTTGGCCTGGCATATGCTGGTCACTAGTTATAGTGGCCACCTTGCACCAGCCTAATTCGACTCTTATGGTAGATAGGTTTAAGAAAACCTTTTAAAGAAAGCTATCCTAGTGGTAGCTGTGGAGAGCAGCCTTCAGGCTAAGTCTCTGAGTAATGTAAAGCAGCTTGTTTTACCTTATAATCTCTTGAATTACGAAATGAAAGGACACCACACAGGTATATATATCAAATGTTTATGTATTTATTTCTAGACACACTCTACTAATCTCTTTATGAGATTAGAAGCCAGGTACACATTCAAATGTCAACGTTTCACAATAAATTAAGCACAAATATGGCTGGAGCCCTAGGGGCTTACCAGACCATATACTAAAAAAATGGGTTAACAAAGTCGACTTGCAAAATGACAAGGCCTAGGGCCTGGGGAATCGCTGGGGCTTCACTACTGCAGTGTTAGCAGGTAAGTAACAAGCCCACGGGAGACGCGTGCAGTGTGTGAACACAGCCGCGGGTTCCCTATTGGTTTCAATGGAGCAAGTCGCGGTTTTAATTTTAAAGTTCTAGGGCACTTCGAGGAAGTCAACAAGCAAGCCACTTACAAGGTAAGTACTTCGAGGGCCAACACACACTAGGGCACCGGAGTGCACGAGTTACCTCAGCCAGGGAAGCCGGGTGCATAGGTGTCTTTTGGTGTCGGGTCGAGGCGCTGTTTTCAATGGAGACCAAAGAAGACTTGCTGCTTGTGACGACTGGAGAAGTGTCCGCTGGAATCCGAAGATGGATTGAAAATGTGGAAGACCTGAAAATTGAAGGGACAGTGTTCAAGGTCACTTGCCAGTGACCGGTGGCCAGCAAGATGGATGACCACAGATGTCGCGTTGATTCAGGTCGTTGATGGTGTTTTGACTCTTCGCTCACGAGGTCCAGGAAGGATCGACGATGACCAGCAGCTGGATTCGGAGTGTCCCACGACATCTGCAGCTGATGACGGTGTCGGCAACCGGATTGGAACCAACAAGCCTTGGCAACTGCAAGTCTCGTGTGAACTGAAGAAAGTCGATGATGCAGACCAGCAAGGTCTGATGGACTCACCCAGCAAGGGTAAGTGAGGGCAGGCCTGGAGCAACCAGGAGAGCCCTTTGAGTCGATGAGAAAGTCTTCGGGGGACCCACTAGCCAACGGGCAAGTGATCGTGAAGACGCCACCTCAGGAAATGCTTCACAGGAGCCCACGGTCAGTCGGGACGGGGTAGGCAGCTGTTTTTTGGTGCAAGACCTGCTGGAGGCTTGGGCCACAGATGGTCCAATGCACAAGTTCGTAGAACGTTGTTTAGGGTTTGCACTCGACAATAGTGCACGGTCCCCGGGTATTGCTGTTCCTCGTCACTCGTGGGGTCCACTCGCCACAGCTTCGCTGGGGACTCACAGGGGCCGTCGAGAAGTCAGGAAATCCACTTCCGGGGCAGCAGGGACTTCGAACTCCAGCGCGAGCGGGTAATTTGCAACCGTTGATGAAGGTTTTTGGTGCCTGCCAAGCAGGGGAGTCACTCCTTGACTCCAAGGGAGATTCTTCTGTCTTCCAAAGGTAGTGGAACGTCGAAGGGCCAGGATTCTTCTTTGTAGAGCGTCGTCCAGGGTTATCTGAATTGCTTTGGCAATGCTTGCTATCTTATAGGGAAGATAGGGGAGGGACTAGCTCTATGACCACTCCTCTAGGAGGGTTAGGGTAGTGGGTGGTTACACCCACTTCCCTTTGTCCAGTTTCACGCCAGAGCAGGTAGCCCCTGAACCGGTTTGAGCTGGCATATGCACAGTGGAGCCTACTGCTCCCCCAGTGCAGGACTTCAAAGCACTCTAAGAGTGCACCCACCCAGGTCCAATACACTAAATCCTGTCTAGAGGTGGTGACACCTCCCTGTGACAGGATGCCTTTTGTTGGGCTTCCTTCACTGTGAGTTTCGGTCAGCAGCAGGAGGGCAGCCCAGTGTCTGTGCTGGTGGCATCCATTTTGTGATGCCAGGGCTCTTTAGATTTCTACCGTTTAGTACAGTGGGTACATGTCATCCCCTCTAGAAGGGTGGGATCATACTCCCACACCAGTTACTGGAGTGGGGGTATGATTCCAAGTTGTTTGACACCAAACACGACATGCTTTGATGCAGTCATTCCAAAGTTAGCATTTACCGCGAGGTTATAATGCACTTAAGAGTATATGGTTTAACCGCATCCACAAACAGCAGCAGAGAATAGACTCTGCCAGCTGCAGAGGGGTCCTGCTCAGGCAGAAGCACCCCCTCACATAGTAAACCAAGCACCCTGCCCTCATGATTGATAGGTCCTGCAATAGGGGTGGCTGATAGGTTTATATGTGTGTGTATGGTGAGATATAGGAACCTATACCTCAGTGAGGAGTGCTAACACTACCTCACACAGGCTGCAGTAGCAGGCCTGTGGTGTCAGATTGAGAATGCTTCCCAGGGGTGGCATAATACATGCTGCAGCCTCTGGTAGGCCTGTGAAGTACCAATGCCCTAGGTACCTAAGGTACCATATACTAGGGGCTCATAAGGTACCATAGTATCCAATCACTAGTGCATCTAATATGCACACCAAGTTGTTTAGGGAGAACAGAGAGACTGGGGCCCTGATTAGCAGAGACCCAGCCAGACTATAGCCAGAAACCAGTGTATACATCAGAAAAAAGTGGGGGCAACATAAGTGCAGATCCTACTCTCCTACACTGTGCCTGTGTCCTAACCTCTTGAAAGAAAGAAGGGCTCTTCCACGGAGGGGCTGGAACGTAAGGAGGTTAGATCGTGCAGAGCTGCAGTATTGGCCTGTTTTGATCCCCGGAATACCAACTTAAATTGCGCACTGGTGAGGTTTTTGGACCGCGCAGCAAAAAAACCTGAGGAGAGGAACCGCTCACCGCCAACTCGGCCGGAGATTCAGACCCCTGGCTCATCACAATAGCCGTTGAACAACTCTTTTTGTGGGGCAACCAGGCACATGAATAACTGTCGGAAATACCAAATCAAAATGACTATCGGAAGGGGAATGGCCCATAGGCTGGTTAAATCTGGGACTTAAAAGCTACTTCAACCAGGATTAAAATTGCCCCTTAAGGGAACACCATTATAGGATTTATGGGCAGTGCACTTACAAGAGAGTTTTACAATTGGGATGTTGGGTGCTTTTAACTACAGGAACCAGGGTTCTTTTTAACGAATTTAATAAGTGCTGTATTTCTACTTTTTGTATTTTGCAAAGGTTTTATCAAATCATGCAATAAAGTTTTCACAGTGTGCAGGATGTCAATGGTCGTCCTCCACACTACATTCACAGTGTGCAGGACATCAACTGTCGCCCTCCACACTACCTTCACAGTGCAGAGGACATGAGCAGTCGTCCTCCACACTACCGTCACAGAAGTATTTTCCTTTTAGAACTCAAACTCAGAACGTGAGAGAACTTAATTCACGTCCAGAGAGTGATTTTTATTTTGATACAAGAGTGATTTTTATTTTGATACAATGCCAGAGGGCAAAGCGCGCTGACGTACACACAAACGTGAAAGCAAATCCTGCAAATGGCATGGTCTGCAATAATAAAGGCACTACTTTTCAGGGTGGCACCATTTCACCCTTTCTGCACAAGACCCTGGGAAGTAGATGGGGGGGTTTCACTCTCATTCAGGACCGCTAGGGAGGAGTGGAAAGCACCAGAAGTCATTGAATAAACAAGCATTTGCAAAAGCCAATCGATCTGGTGTGGCCACTAGACTTCAGGCAATCCTTGTTTTGTCTTGTCATGGTTTTTGGAAAACTTTGTTTGGGAATATACCAGGCCCACATTAATCTAAAAAAAATATATATATTTTGCTACAGACTAAACACGTTGTGTGGTCTAAAAAAAAAAAACACACACACATTACCATAGTACTCCATAGCACTGAAGGGAACTAATGTGTGTGCATGCCGTAACTCATAGTACAGTCAGCCAATGGGTGAAGAGGGCTAATACACCGCACCTTAACCCCTTCGCCGTGGCAGGAATCCCGCCGCGGCGCTGGGGGGGGTTTGGGGGCAGCGCGGTGGCGCTGTGCTCGTGACGGAACCACTCCGTCACGAGCCACGGTTGAGCTGTGCTCATGACGGAGTGGTTCCGTCACGTCTCCGCCCACTGCGCTAATCGCTCGCACAGGCGTGGAATTAGCGCCGCGTGGGCGGAGCGGCCGCCAACGGCCACAGCATGACGGAAACACTCCGTCATGAGCACAGCGCAACCGTGGCTCATGATGGAGTGGTTCCGTCATGAGCGGGGAAGGGGTTAAAGCACAGTGGAGTGGTTGCAAGAAACATCTTAATGGAACAGAGGCATTGTGGGAGGAAAACATGGCGGCCGGCAAATAACAGGTCGCGGTAGAGCTCCCGGAACGTTCGTGGATTCGCTATATAAGCGGAACAAAAATAACTGAGTTTGCCTTTAGAAACTGAAATTCCTGTATGAAAAATGCCCGTATTCTGTTAAAATCCTTGGAAATGCATAAAATGTGAACATACCGGTATCCAGCTGCTGCTTTGGCTTCAGTGCGGTGAGAGGGTCTGGCTCCAGGCACAGTGAGAGGCTCCAGACGCAGTGAGAGGCGGGGAGGGGTGGCTTGATGAGGGCGGAGACGGCCACCGGACAACTTGGCGTCGGAGCAGGTGTGGTGTAGAGCGGCCCTGGAGCTCCGTAGGGGAAGAGGAGCAGCTGCAAAGATTCCCTTGCGGGGGGCAGGAGGTAGAGGAGGTTGTTGCAGAGAGGCAGGCAGCCAGCGGTGTTTTTTCCCAGGGAGACGAGCAATCAAACAGAAGCAGTTTGTTGCTAGATTGTGAGCAGAGACGTGCTGGCTGCTGGGAGAGAGAGAAAGCCGTGCTCGTTCAAGCAGACTCCACCGGTGCTGATACCAATAGAGGTAGGAGGAAGGTGGTATACGGGGACACACCGGTGGAGGGGATTTCTAGATATTCACTCCGAAGCTTAGTTAAGACGCTGGAAAAGGGGGACAGCCAGCTGGCATATGAACACTTGAACTCTAGGGAGATGTCTGTAAAACGGGAGAAGGGAGAGAAGTGGAAAGAGGGGAAGGAGGGAGATAAGGTGGAGAGGGCAGAGAAAGACGAGAGAGTAGGATGCTCTGAAACCTTATATACCACAGTCAAGAATCTGATACCCTCCGACCCTAAAACAAAATATTAGAAGCCTTCACTAAAAAAGAGGTCGCAGGACCCCAAAGTAAAAACTACCCCATCTCTCAAAACTTATTTTAAAGTCCTACCAAAGATCTTAATTCTGAGTGAGAGCACGATGGCGGGCACAAATAGCGGCCAGGAGAAAGACGCAGTGAGACCGTTAGCATCTGCTGAAACCCTCCCAGATGGTAACTGAAGACTGCAGAAAAAGAGAATATGGATAGAGTCGAAAGGCTGGAGAATTTCCAGAGACGAAATAATCTGAAAATTCTGAAAGTGCCCGAAGGAAAAGAGCGAGATAACATCAAAGCATACGTTGTAAAATTGATTAAGAACAAGCTTCAAATGGAGGAGTCAGAAGAGGAGATAACAAAAGATATACAATGCGTCCACAGAGATCCTTTCAGACTTAATACAAATAGGCCTAAACCCAGGAAAATTGGACTTAATTTTTTTTAACTTACTCCCTGAAAGAGAAAATTATGTCGAAAGCCCTGGGGATGAAATCAATTGAGGTGGACGGTGTCAGATACGAGATTAAATCAGATGTCTTTGTTACCACCTCTAATAGGTAATGGGAGATGGGGAAAAGGATCGACAGATTAAAGAGCCTGGGAGCCTCGGTACAGCTAAGATTCCCTGCTTTTTTAAAGGTTATGTTAAATAACAAGATGCACATCTTTCACTCTGTGGATAAGCTGGACGACTTTATCAAAAGCTTACAACCAGGGGGTTAGACCTCTCTCTTGAATATTATCACATCATCAAACATAGGGCGTAAAAATTATCTCCTTAACCTAAGGGTATGAATTCTTTACATTTAATAAAAAGTTAAGAGCAAACTCACTTAGGTACAATCCTACACTTTACACTTATTTTATTAACACATACGTTCTGGGAGGGACACCCATATGGCTATGGGCCATGTAGAAATAGGGGAGGGTTTTCCATGGGGAGGAGGATTTCGGGGGAGCACAGGGTGTGGAGCAGTGGGAAAAAAGACAAAACAAAATCCTCTATAGCCTCTAAGTGTTTCCAGTACTAACTAGGTCTCTTGTGCCTTGGTGTTGGGTTTTCAATTTCCAAGAAAGATGGGTGAGAAGAGCGGGGATGTAACAAAAATCCTCTTGTGGAATGTCAACGGCCTCAGTACGAGGGAGACGGGACAAACTTTTACAATACCTAAAAGATTGTTCAGCTCAGATTATTATTGTGCAGGAGACCCACCTGTCAGAGGAGGAGGGCCTGGATCTTTTTAAGTCACAAAATTGGATTTCGCAAGTAGCTTGTACATCTCAAACGGCCGTAACAAAAGGGGTGGCGATCTTAGCAAAGAAAGGGGCACAAGTGGTTTTCGGGGCCCAGATCTCTGACAAAGCTGGAAGGTGGTTAGTTTTTAAGGCTAAGGTCTTGGGTCACGCTTTCACTCTAGTGGGATAATATGGCCCAAACCAGGATGATGTCTCTCCTTTAGGTGATCTATTAGCAGAATTAGTAGATTCCCCTGATCCAATTATCATGGCTGGAGACTTCAACGCTGTGTTGGACCATACCCTGGATAGAACTTCACGTAGCAGAGCATGTGTAAATCCAAAAATGTCAACGCTTATTAAGAAAATATTGGCCCAGTTGGGGCTCTGTGATATCTGGAGACAGAAGGCGGGGGAAAAAAAAGGCTTTACCTTTTATAATCAAAAATACAGACACCAGTCCAGGATAAATTACTTCCTTATTGACAGTAATCTGGCGCATTGGATTCAGAAGGTTGAGCATGTGGGAGTTCATCTGTCGGACCACTCGGCAGCGATTTTACACCTAAAGTCATATGAGAGAGCCTCCCAATCTAGATGGACTTTAGATCGCACAATTCTGCAGGAAGAAGAAGTTATAGCAGCACTGACCAGAGAGACGGAAGAGATTTTTCATTTTAATCGGGGTTCAGCAGCATATGGAATAATTTAGGACACTTCTAAAGCTTTTTTGAGCGGAAGATTAGGGACATAGGCTGCTGAAAAAAGGCGTAGCTACCATAAAGAGGTGTCAACAGTTGAGGAACAGGTTCGGGCCTTAGAGAAAGATCTGACTAACCCTATGATAGATGAAGTAGCCCGGGAAAGTCTGTCATAAGAAGTGCAGGCAGCAAAATCCAATCTGGCAGTAATCCTACACGAAAGGGTGAGAAAAAAATGAGAGGCCAATAGACTGGCACATTTCGAGTATAGCGAAGGCTGCAGTAAGCTGCTGGCCTGGAAGGTGAAAAAAGAGCAGATGAGAAACAGGATTGACCAGCTCAAATGCGAACACAGGTGTCTTTATTTGCGACAATAAGGAGATTGAGCATGCTTTTCATAGCTACTACAGCAGGGTGTATCAAGAAGATCTAAAACCTACCCAAGATGAGGTCGCAGCATGGTTAGGACAGGGCTCAAGTAACATCCTTACAGCTGATAAGAGCAGGCAGTTGAATCGGGAGATTGGGGAGGGGGAAGTAGAGCTTGCACTAAGACAAAGAAATAAAGGAAAAGCTCCTGGTCCCGACGGTTTGCCTCTTGAGGTTTCTAAAGCACTAGCTAGTGCACTAAAACCTATTTTTGTAGACATTTTTAATGACTTCCTTCTAAATGGGGCCGAAATGCCGGCCACATGGAACAACGTTAATATCTCCCTAATTCTGAAGCCAGGCAAACGTCCAATAAACTGTGATTCGTATAGGCCAATATCTTTGCTAAACTGTGACTACAAGATCTTTGCAAAGATACTGGCCGATAGGTTAAACGGTCCCATGGCGGAGATGGTCCATACAGATCAAAAAGGGTTTATACGCGGTAGGTCTCTGAAGGAGTTGACTTACTCACTGATGGGCTCGATAGATCCAGCAACCGCTTATGAGCTTCCACTTGCGGTAATAGCTTTAAATGCCACTAAAGCTTTCGACCGGGTCAACTGGGTCTTTCTACAGGCACTGGCAAAATCTGTAAATCTCGGCCGAAACTTTTGTAGAGCATTGGAAGCCATCTATAGGGCGCCAAAAGCTAGCGTACTGATGAATGGCTCCCTGATGGATCTAATTTTTATTAGTAGAGGCACGAGACAGGGGTGTCCCTTATCGCCACTCCTGTTTAATCGATCTCTAGAGCCCCTAGCCAGAAAAATCAGGGAGGATTCAGAAATCACACCTTTCCAATATGAGGGCTGGAGTAAGAAATTGGGTCTTTATGCAGTCAACATTCTCATCTGTACAACTAACCTACAAAACACCTTAAGGCGTATTACGATGCTAACAACAGACTTTGGGAAAATATCGGGCTACGATATAAATAGGAGCAAGACTGAGGTCATGTCCTGGAATTTAGGAGTAGGGGGAAGCAGCCAATAGGGAAGCGATGAGATATTTGGGAGTCATGATTCCACAAGATATTTCTATACTAACCAAAATCATATTTGAGAAGGCTAAAAAAGAGATTAGTGGGCTCCTAAAAATTTGGGCACATCTCCAGCTTACCTTATTAGGTCGTGTTAACCTAATAAAAATGATGATCCTCCCAAAATTAACCTTTTTGTTTGATACTATCCCCCTTCCTTTCGAAAGCGAAGCGCTTAAAAAACTGCAAGGTCAAATCGGCAGCTTTATTTGGTCAAGCAAAGGTTCCAGAATAGCTTGGAAGAAATTAAGGAGGAGGGTGGAGAAAGGGGGCCTAGCATTGCCGGACTTACTATACTATTCATGGGCCTTTTTACAAAAAAACGGGAGAATGCTGCTAAACACACCCACATTATCGGAGATTGGGAGATTGCTGGGGGTAATGTCAAGGCAGGAGCCAGGTGGTAGTCTGGGCTTCATGTTCAAATATGCGGACCCTAAATATTTTAAGAAAGTTAGGCTAAAGATCTTGAGAGGCCTGGCAGAGACCTGGTATAGGGTCAGAAAAACCTTACAAATACCAATATACAGCCAAATGGCTCCTATCTGGGACTCACCAGTCTGGAGAAAAGATGCACTGGCTCGTCCATTGAGAGAGGCAGGTCTAACAAGATGGGACCATATTACACAAGATGGCCGTTTAATAAGCTGGGAAACGTGTAACCATCTTGCGGAACAGCAAGTATCCAGATTTAAATATATGCAAATACAAAGTTGGTTCCAAGATCCAGGCTCGGTGATAGGAAGATCAAACGAATTGGAAGACAGACTTTTGGACGAGGCAGTACTCAAAAAGGAGCTCGCAACAATATACTGGTTGATGGTGGAATTGGAAGATGGGGTTTTTACACTGCCAACTAAATTGTGGGGAGGTTGCTTGCTGGAGTCTTCGCTGGAAAATAAGTGGCAAGTATCAATGTCTATGTTATTTAAAATAGTAAAACCTGCACACCTAATAAGAAATCACTTTTTCTTCATCCACAGAGCCTACTGGATGCCGCAGAGGTTGTCATAGTTTGGGAGAAGAGGAGATGTAGCTTGCCCTAACTGCGGTAGTCTAAAAGAGGATGATGTGCATATGTTTGTGGAATACCCCGAGATTCAGCCATTCTGGAACGGTGTGAGTAGGGCTTTGTCCACTATGTTGGATACTGACATTAAGGTAAGCGTTTTGTCGGTTATTTTTGGATGTGCAGATTCCCCAGAAAGAATTACAGATAACAAGGCAAGGTTGCTTTTTTACTCTATGTTATTGGAACGTAGAAAAATTTGTTAACAGTGGATAGCTGTATCCCCTCCCAGGTTTTTTGATTGGTTAACCTCTATTAAATATGTTGCCAGAATGGATATGAAGGCTTTTAAAAAGCATCATTTTTGGTCTCCCTTTTTGGAGTGATGTGAGCAACAAATGAACAATGAAGTCCAATGATTATGCCTTCTCTGCCTCGTCTGGCTATCTGGTCTCCCTTCGCTTCCCATTCTGTGCTTCGACTCTTGGGGGTAAGCAGGGGAGTGATAGCGAGGGAGCGGAAGATGGAAGATGATGCTTCAAACAAGCAAGGGTGGTAAAGGTCGAAGCTAGCGTCTCCCTTTCTTTTTCTCTCTCCCTGCTTCTAGCACAAAAGGGCATGATACTCCAATCACAGGTGCAAATGGAATGGTGTTTTTTAGAGGCAAATGAGGCCAAAAAAATGTATTCAAATAAAAAAAAGTAATATCTTAATGACACCAACCATGGACTGGTTGATGAAGTCCGTCTGAAACCCCTATAAGTGTCTATGTTATACACATACTTTTAGTAAAATCAACAGGTTGTGGCTAACACAGACCAAAAAAAAGCCAATCAGTCAGGCACGGCCTGCAAGCCTCCTACCTTTAAGAAAGAGAGAAGGAAAGAAATTAAGAAAAAAAATTAAAAAAAAGATTAAAAAAAATAAAAAGGCAAGAAAGAGAGAAGAGAAAAAAGAGGAAGAAAAGGAGAGAAAGAGCAAAACAGTGGGAGAGCTATCAGCACGTTAAGTAATAAGGTCCCTATGACACGTAATTCGTAATACTGCGGGCAACTCATGTCGATTGATCTACGAATAAACTCATCCTCTATTTTCTGGGGCTAAAGATCACAAAATGTGACACTGCGAGGGAATGGGAGAGTAGAGACCCTACAAGATCAAGATGGCGCAGCACTACAGACCAAAGTATGACAAATGAATGAATGGTAAACAAGGATAGTGGCGCGGCAGAAATCAATGTGCGCAGTGCCTGGGCGGCATACTACGAGCTGGATGAGTTAGATTATCCCACCACAGTAACAGTATGAAGAAACATACTAGCAGGAATGGACTGCGGTGGTACCTCTTGGAATGGAGAAGGCTAAATGTGTTTCTGTAAATTTGTAATCAGGAAAGTACTGACCTGTACAGTGTGGTGTTACATGTTGCTGTTACGCATCTAAAATATTTAAGAAGTAAGGGACAGCCACCGATACCCTGCAGAGAGGGCCAACAGAATGTGGCTCAGGGAACGCTTGTGTACGTTCAGGGGACTAAGAAGAAAAGGAGTAACATCCCGTGCCACCCTCCTGCAAGGGCACCACTTCTGAGAAAATAAATGATGGACAGAATGCCAGAATTAATCTCAACCACTGGCAATTACTTGAGATTACATACAAGTACATTGTTCCCAAATTGCTGGGGGGTGACTTAGATGGTAGCAGGCATCCCTACAACTGTCTAACAGCCTGCTGAAAGGCCTGGACCTAAGATGGGTGCAGCAGAGGGAGTCAAACTCTGGCTTCATCCTATTTTAGAATAAGAATTGACTAAAACGGTGAGAAAGAGTCTGGGACCGGCACTGATTATTTAAACAGTCCCAGGAACAGGACTACCTCTGTGATACAGAAGAGAACTTCTGTTTCCTATGGTGCTGCTTATGTTTTTGAGGAAAACCCCTTGGTGGACCCTGTATGGGGTGTTCCTGCAATGCTTAGCTAATGAACTGTTGGACTCCAACTCTCGCTGACCTACTGGTAACCAGAAGAACACGGGTTGCAGGCTGAGAAGTCATAATTGGAGGAACGATACCAACCGCAACACGACCACCCTGCTGGACAACCTCGCCAACCTCGGACTCCAGCAACTGGTCAACACCCCCACCCACCACGCCGGCCACACGCTCGACCCCCTCTTCTCATCCAGCAAGCACGTCACCTTCAGCCACTGCACCGGACTCCACTGGACTGACCACAGCTGCGTCCACTTCAGCTTCAAGAAGAACACGGTCCAGCACCACCCGAAGCAGGTTCCCCACAGAAACTGGAGCAAGATCACCGTCGACCAGCTCACCACCTCCCTCAGCCAGAACCCACCGGTCAGGACAACGGACCCTAACACAGCAGCCCTCGACCTCACGCAATGGCTGACCTCCTGTGCCAACGACCTCGCCCCACTGAAGAACCCACTCACCAGGCCCAGAAGCAAGAAGGCCCCCTGGTTCACCGACGAACTCAAGGACTCCAAGAAGGCCTGCCGCACCCTCGAGAAGGCCTGGCGCCTCGACAAGACCACCGACAACATGACCGCCCTCAAACTCGCCACCCGCAGACATCATCAGCTCATCCGCACCACCAAGAAGAAATCTTTGAAGGAACGACTGGACAAGAACGCCCATGACAGCAAGGAGCTCTTCAACATCGTCAAGGAGTTCTCCAACCCCAGCGCCGGCAACAACGACATCACTCCCTCGCAGGACCTCTGCGACTCCCTCGCCTCGTACTTCCACCGCAAGATCGCCGACATCCACAACAGTTTCGGCGCTCCACCCCCGCACCCATCGACCGAACCTACACACCCCGCCGCTATCCTCCAGACATGGACCAAAGTGGCCACCGAAGACACGACACGCATGATGAGCACCATCCACTCCGGATCCCCGACCGACCCGTGCCCCCACCATGTCTTCAACAAGGCCGCCTCTACCATCGCACCCCACCTCCGAGACCTCATCAACGCCTCCTTCGACACAGCCACCTTCCCGGAGAGCTGGAAGCACGCCGAGCTCAGCGCACTACTGAAAAAACCAACAGCGGACCCGACCGACCTCAAGAACTTCCGCCCAATCTCGCTCCTTCCATTCCCTGCCAAAGTCATCGAGAAGGTCGTCAACAAGCAGCTGGCCGCCTTCCTCGAGACGAACGGATCCCTCGACCCATCGCAATCCGGATTCAGAGCCAACCACAGTACCGAGACCGCCCTCATCGCAGCCACCGACGACATCCGAGCCCTGCTCGACAAAGGTGAAACAGCGGCACTCATCCTCCTTGACCTCTCCGCAGCATTTGACACTGTCTGCCACCGCACCCTAGTCCAACGCCTCAATGACACCGGCATCCAGGGGACTGCTCTGGAATGGATCATCTCATTCCTCTCCGGCAGAACACAGAGAGTACGCCTCCCTCCGTTCCGCTCTGAGGCCACCGAAGTCATCTGCGGCGTCCCGCAAGGATCGTCGCTCAGCCCCACTCTCTTCAACATCTACATGAAACCCCTCGCTGCCATCGCACGCCAACACAACCTCAACATCATTTCCTACGCCGATGACACCCAGCTGATTCTCTCCCTCACCAGAGACCCCGACACCGCCAAAGCCGACCTACACGAAGGGATGAAAGATGTCGCCGAATGGATGAACATCAGCCGCCTGAAGTTGAACACGGACAAGACAGAAGTCCTCATCCTGGGACCGTCGCCCTCCGCATGGGACGACTCCTGGTGGCCCCCGGCCCTGGGCACCGCACCCAAGCCAACGGACCACGCACGCAACCTGGGCGTCATCCTGGACTCCTCCCTATCGATGACCAGACAAGTCAACGCTGTCTCCTCATCTTGCTTCCACAACCTCCGCATGCTCCGCAAGATCTTCAGATGGATCCCGACCGAGACCAGGAAGACTGTCACCCAGGCCCTCGTCACCAGCAGACTAGACTACGGAAACACCCTCTACGCCGGCACAACAGCCAAGCTTCTGAAAAGACTTCAGCGTATCCAGAACGCCTCCGCCCGTCTCATCCTGGACGCCCCCCGACGCAGCCACATCTCGAGCCACCTGAGAGACCTGCACTGGCTCCCTGTCAACAAGAGGATCACGTTCAGACTCCTCACCCACGCACACAAATCCCTCCACGACCTGGGCCCAAGGTACCTCAACGACCGCCTGACTTTCTACACGCCCACCCGACAGCTACGATCCGCTAACCTCGCCCTCGCCGTCGTCCCTCGCATCCAGAGAGCCACCGCCGGAGGAAGATCCTTCTCCTACCTAGCGGCCAAGACATGGAACTCCCTGCCCGTCCACCTGCGGCTGACCCAGGACCACTTCGCCTTCAGGAAACAGCTCAAGACCTGGCTGTTCGAGCAGTAGCAGACCCCCTCCCCCAAGCGCCTTGAGACCCTTCCGGGTGAGTAGTGCGCGTTATAAATTCCATGATTGATTGATTGATTGATATGCAGATGTGTGGATCTGACCAAGACACTGTTTACAACTTCAACAGGGTTTAAACCGGAGACCTTAGGTGGATACATCGGCCCCGTTGTCATCAGTTTACTTAGCAATGTCATCTGCAAAATAACAAGAAGAGCTCAAGATTCACATCGATGAGGTATGGAAAAGCAGAAACTTATGCTACATTTAGGGCAAATGAAATAACATGGCTTCTTCTGAAGCGCTGGATAGGTATTGCCTAGCAAACGTTTTCTGAATACAGTGTGAAGCCTGGGAGATAGTCGGAAGGCGAGGACTCTGCAGGGAGAAGTATCCATCAGAAAATCTTTTCATGCTGTTCCCATTTGTTCAATGTAAGAAAGTTAATTCGTTTTTTACCACTTTTTTGCATGGAGTTTCAGTTGGTTTTACGGAAATGTAGATAACGACGGGAGGCAATTGTGTGGGGGCCTAGCCTTTCTTTCTTCTCTGGACAGTAACTTTTCACTTATCCGGGCAATGTCTTATTGGATGACACACTCGTTCCTCAAATCCTTAGTCAGGTGAATGACACTAAAGTTGGTCAGATTTTTACAGCTCTTCTCAAGAAGCCAGCTATACTGTTGTTACAAGAGCAGAGATCATGGATGTTTAATCCATTCTAAATATGTTTATGGTGCGTCCTGGGCTTGGCCTTTTCTGTAGGGTCATACCAAATGTTTTGCCTTTTCTCTTTCTGTTTTATGAACCCTCTTTTGTAGGCTTTTAGGCCTCTGCACACTTGACCACTGCTAACTAGTGCTAAGATGCTTGTGCTCTCTCCTTTAAACATGGCAGAATTGGCTTACACCTATTTGGCATATTTAATTTACTTGCAAGTCCCTAGTCAAGTGGTGCTACATTCACCAAAGGCCTGTAAATCAAGCGCTACTAGTGGGCCTGCAGCAATGATTGCGCCACCCACTTAAGTAGCCCTTTAAACATGTCGCAGGCATGCCAATGTGGCCTTTGTGTGCAGTTTTAAACTGCCATTTCTACCTCGCAAACTAAACCGTTTGCCAGGCCCAAGCAATTATTTTTAATACATATAAGTTACCCTTGGGGTAGGCCCTATGCAGCCCAGAGGGTAGGGTGCAGTGTATTTAAAAAGCAGGCATTTACTTATAAGGTTTACATGTCTTGGTAGCAAAAAAAACCTCTTATATTTGTTTTTCACTACTGCGAGGCCTTCTTCTCCCATAGGATAACATTGAAGCTACCTTATTACATTTCTTTTTTTTTTAAATAGGTTTACTATTTTCAGCCAATACAATGTCAGCAAATAAAGACAAGTCTGATACAAAGGAGCATTACTGAACCAAAACCCACCTTATTACATTTAATAAGCCACTTCCAATTGGGAACAGTGAGACAAGTCGAGTTTGATGTCGAAAGAATTGTAACTAAAAGCTCTGTTTAATAGTAAAGTCGGATTTGTAATCACACGTCTAAAACAGTGCACTTTTAGAAAGTTGCCAATTTCTTGCCCTAACCACTTAGTGCCAGCAGCCTGTTCCAGGGTCACACGACGAGGTGTAGCTGGCAGCTGGTCTTTGTTTATTGTTCCCAGACAGTGAGAATAAGGAAAGATAGGTGGCCAATTTGAGATGAACGAGGGGGAGGAGATGTCAGCTAGCACACTTGCACATCACAAAGGACCTGCATGAGCACTCTCACCAAGGGATGGTCACTAGTCTAAAGTGACCCCTGACAAGCTGGGCCAACATGAGGATGAAGGGGAAGCTAACCACCTCAGGATAGTGGAAACCTATGGAAGCTTCCTCTGCTTCAAAGTGGGCACCAGGTACAATTATTGGACCTCAGGTGCAAACTCTTCAGTACACTTCTGGACATGTGGACTCTGCCAGAAAGGACTGCTGCCACTATTCTGCTCTGAAGGATTGCTGCCCTCTTGTTTGAGTGAGAGGGATTAACCTGCATCTGTTGAACTCAGGACCCCAGTGACTCCAAGGTCTAGTTGGCTGGCCCCCTGACTAGAGCCTCAGGGACAGAAGGCTTCAACAGCCTTGAACCCAGCCCCTGGACTCTGCCATCGGTGAATCCTACCCTGCCAAGTGGTGCCACCCCAATCCTGGACCTTTGGAAGTGGGTCTGAAGGTGCTCTTCTAGCCCATCTGTGGATCCAAGAGAACCATGCATCTTCTTTGCTGCACAGTGCAACCCCCAGCAGAACTAACACATTGTCTCTGAGGTGTGGACTTTCTCAAAGCAAGGACTTTGCTTTGCAGCCCAATGAGAACCGCAACTGCGCAACACATCTCCGATGCAGGCTCTCGCATCACAAGCCTCTTGTTAACAGCAACCTCAACGACGATGCAGAACTCCGCATACCAAGCCCCGCAGCTCCTTCAGAACCAGCCGGTGCACGACACATCCTCGACACAGGACCTTGCAACGCAAGGCCCATTGTCGACATCCTCCTCGATGACGACACAGGACACCGCATCACAGCCTTGCAGCTCTCTGAACCGACGCAGCATGATGCAGCTCGGACCAGGACCTCGGATTGCCTCGGCTGTTTGGCACATCCTGGACTCAGGACTTCACAACTCTTCACAACCAGGATTTACGGTACTCTTGTTCAGTTGGCCTAGCTGGGTCCAGCACTATCACGGTCTGCCTGAACTTGTAACTTTGTTCCAGTCTTGCGTGAGCACATATACACAGTTGACGATGTTTGCTTTTTGGTGCAATATTTAATGAAATCTTTATAAATTGCATATCTCCAGTTCTACTAATAAAATTGTTGGCGTTTTGATCTTTTTTTAAAAAAAATTAAACTGTACTCCATATTTCTAAATTGGTGTGGGGGGGGTTTCTTATGTGGTTTTCACTTTATTACTATTTAAAGTGCTGTATAAGTATTTTGGACATTACCTCTAAGTTAAGCCTGACTGCTCTGTGCCAAGCTACCAGAGGGCTGAGCACAGATTATTTTGGGTTTGGTCGTGCCTCACCCTGACAAGAATTGTGGTTCCTGCTTGAGTATGGTTTCACCCTCCTCAACCAGTAAATCAATTTGTTACAGGGCAGAAGAAAGGAGAGTCTTTCAGTCACTGGGAACACAGACTTGCTCTCTCACATTTCCTTTCACTAACGTCGGGTGACTAAGACTTGGTGCCCCTACTCTTCATTGACTGAAAAGAGTGGACAAAGTAAATAACGACATACACTGGTTGCATTGAGACTGCTCTTTTAATAATCCCACATTTATTATATCAACCTCATGTTATTCTTTTTGGAAGTTGGATCAAGATTTCCTTATGTCCTGTTTGAATTCATTTGAAACTTTTTCAAGGCTGTACAGAATCTTACATACGTTCCCAAAAGACATACCTTTTCTCACCAACCATATCCAGTTATTTGGGAACATGAAACTATATATTACAACTGCATATGCAATAAGTTATCTTCATTCAACTCTGCATCCACACCTGGCACCCTTCCTGTTCTACACTCTTTCAAGAGTCTACGACTGGTCCCTTGATGCTTAGTGCTTTGGTTGTCTTTTCATTCAATTGGAAAACATAGCATCGTCATATAGGAAATTTACACCATATACACCTTTACAAAGTCTGTAATTCTCATAAAATCCAATCTTCACATCTTTATGATGTCTTATATTGGGATTAAAGAGGATCACATTGTATTGCCAATTATTATACTATGACTTTATGTATTGTGAAGGCACTTTTTGACAAAACTCAACAAACTGTTGTAGCTACATTAATAGACAGCTCAGCTTTGTCCAGGTTATGAAGGTCTCTACGTGGGAGTCACCTTTGATGGCAGAGGCACCCCTGTAATGCATTTGCGATAAAAAAAAAAATTCATGGACATTAATCAATATCAGACAACTCGTAAACTTGTTACCAAGTCATATTAGTTTCCCCGATGTCATGCTCCATTTCTTCCCTAGTTGTACAGAGAAGTGAGTGACGAGGGGCAGGAGGGTAAGAGGTTTATAACACTGAACGTTTAAGCAGTCCCAACAATGTTTATCTCATAGTAGTGTTTTACACCAGGGTATTTCAAACGTGGTTTAGCTCATTTAGGTGTACTAAAAATGCTCCTTCAGTGTTTTCATTTTGATTCCTGTGTAGTTCTGCTCACCCGAATACTCAAAATCTTTTGACATGTAGGTGAAAAATGCTCCAGTTTCTGTGGACGATGCCCACCAACCCACGTAACTGTCAGAGGATTTTCATGGTGGTGCCAGATTTCCTCTAGGAACAAGTGCCACTGATGGGAAACACCCCCAGCAAGACAAGAGAACATGACTGAACAAGCAGTCAATGTAAAACGCCAATAACATCCTCACCAATGAAGACAAGTAACGCTCTGGCACAGCACACGACTCATACTTGTTCAGCACAGTGGCAGACATTGAAGAAATTGAAGGAGGGAGCTAAGTGATGGTGAATACCATGGTAAGTGCTTGATAAGACACAACATTAGACGTACTAAGGTGGGGCTACACATCACTGATCAGCCTCAGCATCCTACTACAGCAACACTTGAACACTGCCCATCCATCAAAAGTGTGCAGGGGGGCAGACAATATTCGCATCCTTGAATCCAGATTCTGTCTCCGCAACAATGAGGGAGTCCTTAAAACCAGCATGACTGTCATTTGGCAAAGTCTTCGTGTAGAGACGGAAGAGGAAGGTGCAGTTGGGGATGTCAATCAACTCATGGATCACAGCCACTGTCAGGACAAAGCCTGAAGAGATGAAGTGCCACACAATTGCTTTTGGAGTAAACAAAACTCAATCATGGATAATAGATACCAAACACTGATTGGCTTCAGCTGGTTAATTTATTCCGTTTCTTCAACAGCTAAGAAGAGAACAGACCCATAACATGATTGATCCAAGAAGGCCTGCAATCTATGAGAATTGTCCCTAGAATGTCTATACGTAGTACATTTCTATACCATAAACATAGCAGAGGTGACCAGGATGAGATTACGCACTGGTCACAGTTATTCATTGGTCAATGCTTGCCCTTCTTGCGAGGAGTAGGAGTGTCACTTTCACCCAGCTCATCCCTCCTCCTAGTCACTGGCCTTGTGGCAGGAACTCGCACCATTGATGCACTGCTTGCTGAACTGAATTCCTCACTGTGCAGTGGTGGTGTGGCTGTTTCATGCATCTGCGGGTTGGCAATAGTCATGTCACCAATTGCAGTATTTACCTGTACCAACCCTCTGGTCAAATCAGTGTTGCACTTAACCATGTCCTTATGCATAGCCACGGTGCGCCTGCTGAGCAGAGTGGTTGCACTGGCCAAACGTCCCACAGAGCGCAACATAGTCTGATCATTCAGCTGTTTTCGTGCTACTGCGTTCTTTCCAGTATGACCCTCGACCAGCTTAACCATGGCTTGAGCTATGGTGTCTATACCTTCAGATATTTTCTGAAGAGTGCCTTGCATTGAAGCACAAGCCCCAGCGACACTGCTGCCCATATCGCGGAGTTCCCTACCCATGCTGTTAATAGCACGTAGCTGTTTTTGTTGCACATGCAGCATGGAATATTCTAAAACACGGACCTGGTCAATGGTTGATTTAGCATCTGGTGGAATAGGGTGTATGGGTGTTTTTTGACGTCCTCGTCTCTGTGTTGGGGTGGTTGGAAATACAGTGCCACTGGTGTGAGCAACATCTTCAGGGGGGGCAACCTGTATCCCTGGAAGTCTTGATGAAGTGGCTGGGTTGATGTCCCACATGTACTGTGGTGCAGTCTTCTCAAGAACATCTGCCTCAGCAGCACCACTGCTTCCTTGATCTGTGAACATATGTAAGAAGAGAGTTAGAGCTGGCAATGGATTCACATTGTTACACAGAATAACACTGTACATCATGCAACAGGTTGTACAAAGAGCAGATAACAGACACAAAGGGGCATTTTGGCATGGTGCTTGCAGGAGACATGTTTTACTATGTGCAGGCATCTTCATGGTGACCCATCACATAGTTAGGATGATGTGTGTGCCCAGGGTACAAAAGGTTCAGTGAATGGAGCTTTTTGCACTCACCTTCAGTTTCAGAATGCTGTTCCATGGGTTTCACTGTAGAAGTGTCTATTCCAATCAATACATGTGCAGCCTCCGGTGAAATTGTTGTCTCACAAAGACTCTCTGCATGTGTGAGGGGCATCTGTTGGCTGAGTCCTCCTTCTGTGCCTTCTTCCTCACTTATACTGATAAAGATTTTTTCCTTGGTGCGTCGTCGTGTGTCGTACCACCTCCTCTGGATTTCATCCACTGTGCGGTGGGTGATGCCAACAGCGTTCACCCTGCTCTGGATCCTCACCCAGATGGCCTTCTTGGCACTTTCAGGGACCTTCATAGCTGCTTTGCCAAATAGTCTATTGTAGTTCCTTGTCACCTCCTCCACTAATATATTCAGCTCCTCTTCACTGAATCGTTTTTTTCTTTTTCTTTGCTGTGGGGATTCAACGCCATATTGGCTTCCTAGGTCTGTGGTCTGGTACGATGACCAGGAGTTCTTGTTCTGCTCTGTGTCGTCATAGGACTCCTCCCCAGAATGGATCCCCTGATGCCTTCTCAGATGAGAGCTGTTGATGAAGCTTTTCTCGCATTCTGTGAACGCTCCATCCCCTGTATGGGGTCTGTGATTATCCACCAACTGTGACGTTGGCCATGAGCTCCCACCTGGCTCTGTGCACTCATATGCTTCCTCTCCAGTGTGTACCACCTGATGTCCATACAGGTCCACCCGTTGACCAATGGCTTTCTCGCACTCTCTGCACGGGCCCAGCTCCTCCCCAGTTTGGATGCGCCGGTGAATGCACAGACCCTTCGTCTTAATAATGGCTTCGTTCTCTGTGGAACAAACAGAGATTGATGGTTATTATGTGTGGTCAGGCATTCCTAGGACTCGCAGACCTAATGCTAAACCGTGAAACTTTAATCCATTCGCCCAAGCCCTCACCAACGAAGACACCATGAGCCTGAGTGAATCCATGTGTCTCCAGATCTCTCAGAAGAAAAAGAAATACCTGATTTGAGAGCATTTTGGCACCAATCCCAAGTTCCATTTTAAAATACATCATGTAATAAAGTAAAACAGTTTGCCTTTTCTCACTGTATAAAGTAAACACAGATCCTAGCATGAGCTTTCAAAGCCGATAAACAAACACTAGAAAGAAACACTCTATTGGAATATGTACCCAGCTCTGTGCTCATGAATGAACTAGGAAGCAAAAACAAAGCGTTCAGGACTGAGAAGGTGGCCGCTACTATAGCTGAAGAGTGAACCCAAGTGCACCGACAGATAGGCAGCACCAGGGCCATAGTGCAGTCTCTGAACTTTCATTGCCAACTGAGTTGGGGACAATTTCCTAAAATTTAAAGAAATGTTGCATGTCATTAAATCATGCTTGTGATTGCTCCAAAAAGAAAAAAAACCAGAGTAAAATGTACGGATCCATATGATAATGTTACAAAAGCACCGACTCAGATGCTGGATCAAACGGAGGATACCGGTGATGGTGAGGACAGAGTCCCACCGGTAGAGGGGGGAGGGGGAAGACAAGCACCTCAAGAGAGAACGGATCATCCTGCAGGCAGATCTGTGCCAATCTTTTCTGACCAACATCACTTCTTACTTTCTAAAATGTATCACGTTTTTTTGCCCTGGTATTGGGACTGTAAATGGAGCCTTGAAAACCTACGACCCTCTAGCCCAGTGGTTCCCAAACTTTTGACTCCTCAGGACCCCCATTGAGTCAACACTGAAAGCCGGGGACCCCCAAGCAATTTGTAGGATTTAAATTTCAAACATTAAAACAGTAATTAAAAAAAAATAAAAACACGTGTGCACACAAAACAAATACTCGAATTACTAAGGATTTCAGGGGCATATTTACAAGTCCCTATCGCCATGGGAACGTCACTTTTAGCGATGTTCCTGTGGCAATAGGGGCTTCGCCTTATTTACAAGGCAGCGTTAAGCCACTTATTGTGGTTTAAGCTGCCTTGTAAATAAGGCCCCCTATCACGCAATGCTTAGCGTGAAAAAGGTGGGCAGTGGGAGTTACAGTGGGCGTTTCACTCCAACACCCATTGATTGTGACTCTGCCCTCTATTTACAAGGTCAGCTTAAATAGGAGACGGCACCCAAATTAAGACCATGAAAAACCTGGTCTTAACTTTGCGAAATGATGAGAAATGCCTTATTTCTCCTCGTTTTTACTTTTTCCAACGGAAAAAGCGAAACACCTTTGATTGTTTATGTTCAGGAAGGTGACCCTTCCTGCATATAAACAATCTTTAATAAAAATGACGTGTTGTAACTTCCATGTGTGCTGCATTAGGCAGCACACATAAGTGACAAAACAGCATTACAAAATTGTTCATGTGCAGGAAGTGGGAACATAGCAGCATCAGGATAATGATAGACTGGGAATAAACATATGTTGCTAACTTTTACCATGCAGTTTGAAAGCAGCTCTTTGATGACAGTTTATAGGACACTGCTAGATTACGATTGTCCCTTATGAATTGCACAGTGGTGAAAGAATCTCTGTGACCTATGCACATAAAATATGTTTTTTAAAATGCATTGTACACGTTCTTTGCAGTAGGCATATTAACTCTCTGTGTCACATTAGATAAGTCAAAGCTGCCTCTGGACAAAACTCTCATCTCTCTCCAGCAGGTACATTAATCACTGGCATTTTCTTGACACTTTTATAGTTGCTCGAAAACTGCTAATTTCACAAAGAACTTTGTAGTGCTTTTAAAGTTGCTGGCTGAGGACCCCCTGGGAATGTGCCACGGACCCCTGGGGGTCCTCGGACCCCAGTTTGGGAAACACTGCTCTAGCCAGTTCGTCCATCAGCACCTTCCAATCTATATACAAACGTAGTACTTTGGAGAGGTTAAAAGCGTAAAAGTTACAGTTTACTACAAGAACTTGTCACTGGTTACTTAATAAAGCTGGTTTTCAAATCACCAAAAGCACACTGATCACATCGCACTCTGAGGGTGCACGCAGCTGTATCTACAGACATGACTGACGGAATCTGAGCCATCAAACCTGAGCCGGTGATCCTTCTGGACTGCTCCATCCTTTTGTGAATGAGTGCCTTCACGATTGTATAATATGTTAACATGGCCTCCACTGCCACCCTCTGAGAACTCTGCAGTCCAAAAATACCTCAGTCTGATCCCAGGCCCCTACATAAATGGGCTTTGCCAATAGTAGTGAAGGGCAACGTATCAGCAGGAGTTGCAAAGGTACTAGCAGAGCATTTTACATACTGGGAAAATCTACTTAGCTGCCATAGAACAATATCTGTGGAGTGTATTATATTTGAGTTTATTTTTATTCCAATTGGATTAGAAAATAATTTTCAATAATTCTTTGATAGTTCGTTCAATTTGAAGCTGGCAAAAGACAGTTGTAAAATTTAGAGATAAAGTGGCTTAGACAGTTAACCCATGCCGATTCATTTCTTGTGTTTTATCTGTCACATTGTATGATAAGTTATACAAGTTATTTGATTAGATGCTTATGGGTCGCTGTTAGATTTTATTTTATCTATTACAATGTGTAAATATAATCATAACAATTGCATCCATAAGTGTGTCACTATTAAAATAATGGTAAAATATAACATTTTAATAAAGTTAAATAAAGTAACGAAAAAATATAATACAAATAGGTACAACAACACTTGAAAGTCTGATTTTCTTTATCCATACATGCAACAAATGGGACTTTATATAATACAACTTTTTATCGATTTATTATTTTCCATATACACTTTCTCTGTAGTTCTGTTGCTATATATTTATTACCTTACGCCTACTGTAGAAAAAAAGGCCTTCGACTCTCTCCAATGCACTATTCTATATCTCATCCTATACCTCTCTCAATATGTCCTCTACCGTCACTCGGATTCATCGCACACATCATTGTACTACGATGGTCCTCCTAATAACTCTTTCTAGGCTCTTCCCTCCTCTATCCTTGCTTTGACTCATCCCAAACCAAATTTTACTACTATTATCTCCCAAATAACACTAACTTACCTCCTCTATCCTAATAAATCTAACATACTCACATGTCAACGGCTCGAGTTACCAAGTTATATTGACCTATACTAATCCACCAGTAATCCATTTTAGGTTCTGGAGTAGCGTGGTACTCGCTGAAAAGCGCTTCAATGCCTCGTCAGGGGTAGTAAGCACTAAACAAATACCATTACAATTTGCAAGACCTTAACTGTGATAGTCAATCTTAAGGAAATGTTTACATTTCAGATGAACCTATTGCACATAGACAGTTCCACTGGTGATGCTTCATTCATATGGTCACAGTTTTATGTGGCCATCTTGGAGTAATTGTACACCGCATTCCACCTCTCTGTTCTGAGGCTGGCTGGAGAGTGGATCCTACAATAGCTGCGGCTGCTTGGATCTTTTCATGTAGGTAAATACTTTGAATAATACCTTATGGTACTGTTTCCCCAACTGTGGGTCACAAGCAGATTCTTGGAGGGTCATGAAAGTCCAAACAATAAATAAAGATGCCTTAGAATTCTCTATTTTTCTCGCCCAATTTGCTGCACTTCAATGACAGCGGTCAAATGCCCGGCTATGTCTTCGAAAAACTGCAGCTTATTTATTTATTTTTAACATGGGGAATGTTCTCACTTTGTAGTCGGGGAAAGAAAAGTAAAGTGAAATATGTGACAATCTTCGTAGGGTACAGAGTGTGAAAGAAAAGGCTCTAGGATGTCATTTTTTGGAACACACAACAAACTGTGATCGCCTGTAAATGAACTGCACACATTCAGTACTTCGGAAGGCAAACATGAAGCATATTTTTTGTAATTCTGAAGTGTGATGGAAAAAAGATTTTAACAGGATCAAAACAAATCGGTACACTTGTACTTGGTGATGCACAAATCATATTCATTGAAACCCGATTTGCATAGATCATCATATGTGTGCAATATAGTTTTATCAGTAAAACTGTACGTCTGTGCAAATGGAGTGCTCACTTTTAACTGAAAATGTGCTGTGTGTAAATGACGGAGCATGCCCACACAACGCTATAGTGACATTAAAAGCATCAAATCCCTCTTATCGATAAAAGCCAGGTGCTTTGTGAACATTTGTCATGCTAAAAAGTCATGCATCTAAATGATTTGGGAAGCATACATTTACAATTAACTGTAGGCATGTTTTATCCAATTACCGAGGGTTGACCTTCCAAGTTAAATTGAAAGAGGTTTATTCACCATTTTTGCTTGAGACAGTTTGAGAAAATTATTCAAGCTTTTTAGTTGTGTTCTCCAAAAACATATTTCACAGTCAGGGAGAACCCGCCGCAGAGTCCTGTGTGGTGGTTCGTGTCCTCCTTGCTGACTTTGTGGGTTTCCCATTCCATGTGACTCCAGACACTGAACATTGGTGGTTTAAAGCCCATGAGGCCACATGCTGCTGGAGTGTTCTCCAAGAGAAGGAAATCTTTGGCACAGACACAAGCTTTAGAATATTTATTCTATATTTAATGTTAAGTGCAGATGTTTATGTTTTAAGAAGCCTCTTTGTTTGTATAAAGTCGATTAAGTGTGAGATGAGGCAAAGCTATTTCACGACGCATTTCAGTCTTCATCTTCAAATTTTACTGAATTGCAATTTCTACTGTGATTTACATGAATAAACCGAATAAACTGGAAGCGCCCAAAAACCTCTCACTATATTTGTCCTATAGCCCAAAAAGTATTTGGACCTTTTTTGTGGGCACAAGAACCAGACTACTTCACTACTTTTTTGCATTTTTCTAAGACTCAGGGAGATTGTGTAATTTGCCCAGCATGATAGGAAGGTAAGCCGAGGCTGGGGTTTTCACAAGGTACCCAGTGTTCCAAAGTCAGCAGCTCTAGCCTCTAGGCCACATCTCCACAAGAAAAAAAAATGGAAAAAAATATATTGCATATATAGAGTTGAATGCAGGGTTCTCTCCATTATTTGAAACAGCAGAAACGCTGCTTCTGTTATTATGTTCATGGCTACGGATTCTAGGAACAGTTCGACAGAGAACAATCGAATGCCTCTGTAGGGTCCAACCTTATATTTGTCATAAATCTGTCCACTGATCATAAAGCACAGACGCTGGAGCACGGTTCAAAGAATCCTGTACCAAAGTCAACAGTGGCAACTCCATGGAAGCCCTGTGAAAGCAGCTTAATATGTAACGCCTTCGGCTGCTAGTACTGGGACTTCATCTGAACTTGCTATATTAATGGCTGATGATCCAATGAAGGTTTGTTTTTGAAGCCGCCAGCTCGGCATGAAACAAGCACCAAAATGCATCAGTGGTGGAATACGCTTATTAACCCTAAAGTCAAAGTTTGAGTTGTTCAGTACCGGGACAGGTTTTTATGAGCATAAATATATGCATCCAGGATAGAAGCTCTGTTGTGCAGTGTCGCGCCTGCGGCGTTGTTATATATGTGATGGGCCTCAATACCTTGTGCAGTTCTGTGCTAACTGAATCGGGTCTTAACACACTGCCTCACACTAATTTCTTCCCTCTTCAATTATTTCCCCTCACTTCATATGTTCATCTAAAAAACTGTGATGCTGTACAATAAATCGCGGTAATTTAAAACAGTCTGCCACTTTGTACTGAAGTTGAATTATGTCTTTGCATTCTAGACCATCATGCGGTCTAGTGAAGACCTGCGTTCATCCCTACATTTCCGCTGTCACATTATTAGTGTTGCTTTTAATCCTACTTACCTTAGTCTTCAGGATGATTGTTTTCAGTTGTCACAATAGCACAGATCCATTTTCTTGCCCTGTCTTAAACATTTGACTTTGATAATCTCATTAGTGTTCATTCTCATTAGATATTAGCTCGTCAACATCTTGTCAGATCAATTGTATTTTCTCAATGGCTTTATTTCCTGGCCCTATGGTTTGCTGACGTCCTGCTACGTGTTGGTGTAATGTGCAAATCCCTTTTCTTCTCCTAATAAAATCACAAAATTCATCCTTCTGCAAAAGCGATTCATCTAATCTTTATCTTTAACTTGCAGCATATTCTCTTACTGGTTGTATACTTGGTCCACGTTCATTCTTATATTTGTTTTCCAGGCGGACACTTATGGAAAATTAAGCAATACTTTATAAATGCTCGGGTTTAAAGGAGTACAAGGTATACTTCTCGGATGGTCTTTGTTGGCGCCTTCAAACCTCTACTAGTCTTAAAGCATTCATTAAATTCCTGATAACTTGTCATACCCATGGGATTCTACAAATGCTTCTTCAAGCGTTTTAGCTGAATTCTGTAACTGGAGGAATGTTGAAATCTCTGTGTCACTGGGATCATAAAGATCGCTTGCCATCAACTTGTGTCATTTTACTGCACATTATTAAATCGACTAATCCCGCTCTCTATTTTTGATTGTGAAAGAGCAATTGATTAGAATTCTACAGCATGTATTAGGAAGTATAGCTTTGCCTCGAACAAAGGATGTCTGGTTGGATAAGAAGCATTCTCCATCTGTGTCTAATCAAATCATAGCCTCCTAATGTTTTTTAAAGCGTATCATACAGTAAAGGTATCTCTGTTGTTTCCACACCACATCAGCGGGTTCGCTATTTTATTTATTCTCCTTAGCCTGCTAATAAAAACATTGCACGTTTATGCATTTGTTTTGTCAGATCCCTTGTATTGAGTTTTTTTTGTTCTTATTTTTTATTACCCGCAGTTGTGAGGCTGAATGCTCAGCTCAGTGTCAGATTAAATGCTGCATTGAGAAGAGTCTTCAGCTCCCAATAAACCCACCACTGAGTCACGAAGTGATGAATGCAATTGTTTACAGTTTGAAGCCAGTCAGCCCATCCTTCCTGTGCTTCTCCCAACCTGGTCTTGGGACCCTCTCCATTCTGTGTGTCCTACGGACTGGAAATGCTTGGGTAAGTCCTAGCTGCTAAAGGAAGTGGTATTTAAATGTGTGTTAATATTATTTGTTACTCTTCAAGGTATATTTTCTTTGCGATTATTATTTTTCTTCTTTCTGCCGCTCTCAGTTAGGCAGGATCATGCAATCACAATTATGTAAACAAGACATATAACTTCAATATTTCATCTTTAGTCCTTTAATCGCTCAGAGAGTCTTGCCTCTTTATCAAGCTTGGATCATCTTGATAGTTTAAAGATTTCCCAGATGGCATTATCTAAGTGAAAGTTTAAATTTTTCCTCTGTTTGCATTACAATTTGACAAAATGTGCCATACAGATGTTAGGTACTTACAAGGGAGGTACTGTTCCGTGGGGGAAGTGGTCAAAAAACGACCAATATCTACCCATTAGTTAGAGGGAAGAAGAGTGAGGTCTAGGAGTAGGTACTAGGGATGGGGGGAGACACAAGTTGTCTCTTGTTGCCCTCACACACCCCGAAGGATGTCATGCTTCATCATCGGGCGTCTGCTCCTCGTCGGGCCGGTGGTGCAATGCCCTACGGGTCCCCCGAAGGGTCTCTTTTGCGGGGATCTTTTAGAGAACTGCCGATGGGTGCATCCTTGGCGTTTCATCAGGACCAGGGGAGGTGGTGATGTGAGGTAAGGTAAGTGCACAGACTAAGTGTCGTGAGTGGGGTACTAATCGCCCTCTCACAGATCCAGTAATGGGGTGGTGTCTCCTGCACAAGTTGTGTGTGGTTAGGAAGTAAGTTATGCCCCCTTTGATATTGACCTACGAGGGGAGTTAGAGTTACTCCATGAGCTAAGCGGCGTAGGAGGCCCCCACCATCTAGGGGGGTTACTCAGGTGACGGCACTGGAAACGTGCCCGATCCAGACGCCAGCTCTGTCTTGTAGACCACTTAAGGCGTGAAACATGTCGACCTCTCTGTAAGCTACCTCAGACACATAACGTCACGACAGGTAACTATTAACCTACGGGTTTTTTACGGTACCAAGGGTACCTCATTATTAAATCACCTCTCAGTTTTTGGTAACCCTTAGGTATTTTTACTCACTTTGCACACACTACCCTCACTGCCTACCTTGGTACTTCCCCTTCACATACCCGCATGCACCCATCGGCAGTTCTCTAAAAGATCTCCGCAAAAGAGACACTTCGGGGGACCCGTAGGGCATTGCACCGCCGGCCCGACGAGGAGCAGACGCCCGATGATGAAGCATGACATCCTTCGGGGTGTGTGAGGGCAACAAGAGACAACTTGTGTCTCCCCCCATCCCTAGTACCTACTCCTAGACCTCACTCTTCTTCACTCTAACTAATGGGTAGATATTGGTCGTTTTTTGACCACTTCCCCCACGGAACAGTGCCTCCCTTGTAAGTACCTCATTGATTTTTCGGGGCATAGGCACTGGCTCCTGGTCCCCCTCTCTCCTATTTTGACATACCATACAGATGTTAACCAGGCTGTTCCTTTTGTTCAGAATTGTCACAGATATTTTTATTAACATTTTGAAAATATTCCAGGACACCATAAGTCTGCTTCTCACTTAAATGTAAGTTTTATATTTTGATATCTTGTCCATTTGTTGAGGAGAATGAATCATCTTGACGGTAGGACTATCTGATGTTCCATTTTTGCTCATAGACTTTTATCCACCACAACCCTGTTTCTGGCATTCGCTGCAACACATTCCTCATGTTGTTAACTTTCACCTCTATTCTAAAATATTATTGTGGAAGTTTAGTCCCATTTCACCCCCTTCTTGTCCCTTTCTTTATTCTAACACAACTTGGTATGAATGACAGATGCAAAGGCAGTCGACAGGTCCACAAAAGCTAGGTACAGTGGAGAGCGCCTGGCGATGTTATACTTGCCCAGGCTCCACTGCTCCACTGTACCCAGTCCTGACCTGAAACCATACTGACAGGGGTTTGAGAGTTTGTTACAAAAGTTTGAGGTGCGAAAACACATCACTGCTTAAGATCTTCACAGCGCTGTCAATTAAATTAATGGGTCTACAGCATCTGGGAGCGTCTGAGTCCCCTTTCTTAAAAATTGGGAAATTCACCTCGAGTGACCATGAACTTGGCAGCCCGTTGCTCAAACAGACATTAAACGCAGAGGTAAGCAAAGGACCCCAGATCTTGGGCTTGCACTTACTTAGACTGATGCCTTGCCCCCCGACTTTGCTTGATAGCCAAGGCCTGCGAGTGACAAACATGCTGCACCCTTCACCCTGCTCATTAATATCTGGGTAGGACTCATCTTCATTTGCTTGATCCCTGCAGGTGATGCTGCATTGCAGTGTGTTTAGCGGGGCAGACTTGCATTACAAAACGTGTTAATATTAACAAGGTCACCCGCTACCAACTCAGACCCTCTACGGTCCGAGTCCTCAACATAATCAATTATGGTCATATCCTCCAAGCTCTCAGTACTAAACCTTAGCTTAGCATTATAGTCTCCGCATATAATGCTATTTGGCTGAGTCTCCGTCCTACAAGATGGGACCTAAAGTTCCTCTAAAAAAGAAAATTGCTTGGCAAAATTTCTACAAACTACATTAGAGAATTCATTATTATCAATCATTGGAACTGTATTGTAATTGCTTTTATATGGCGCTTACCACCACTGACGAGGCGTCGATAAGCTTTTTCGGCGAGCAGGACGGTACTCCGGAACCCATAATGGATTAGTGTTGAATTATAGTGAAATATGAAAGTAATTTGAGTGGTGGATAGGTTAGTCAGGTATTTGGATTCAGAAGGATAGTGGAGGGTTAGACAAGGGTAAAAGATTTGCATTTATACAGCGATTGTTACCCCTGATGGGGTGTTGAAGCGCTTTTTTGGCGAGTAGCACACTACTCAAGGACCCATAAAGGATTAGTGGTGAATTAGTATAGTGAAATATGAAAGTAATGTTTAGTGGTGGATATTAATCAGTTATTTGGAATGAGAAGGGTGGCGGAGGGATAAAAGAGGGAAAAAGGTTCGCATTTATATAGTGCTTGCTGCCCCTGATGAGGTGTTGAAGGGCTTTTTCGGCGAGTAGCACGCTACTCTCGAACCCATAAAGGATTAGTGGTGAATTAGTATAGTGAAATATGAAATTTAAGAAGTGGACATGTTAGTCTGTTATTTTGATTGAAAAAGATATTGGAGGGATAGAAGAGTGAAGGTTTTAGACTATTTTTTTTGGGAGGTAAAAGCAGTAAGAGGAGGATTGGGATGAGTAAAAAGGGATGTGGAGGAGAAGAGTCCGAGGGAAGAGTTTGTAAAGGCTTGTTTTAAGATCGGTATAGTAAAAGAGGTGTCAGATGATGCAAGGAGGGGTAGAGTAGAGGAGAGTCTAGAAAGGGGATCATAGTAGTGGTATGGGGTTTGGGATGAATGAGAGAGAGGATGTAGAGGATATATTGATAGAGGTATAGGGTGAGAAATAGGGTGGTGCACTGGAAAGAGTAGTAGAAAGAGGTTTGAGATGAGTCAGAGTCGAGGTAGAGGATATATTAATTAAGAGAGGTATAGGGTGAGAAAGAGTAGTGCATTGGATATGCTGAATTAGAAGAAAGTGATAAATATATAGATCCATAAGTACATGGAAAGTATATTTATGCATAAAGGAAGTAAGTATATGTAGATTAAAGATATTGATGGAGGTACAGGATGAGAAATAGGGTAGTGTATTGAATATGCTTTTTTAGGAGAAAAGTAATAAATATATAGATCCAAGTACATAGAAGGTATATAGATGCATAAAGGATGTAAGTATATGTAGATTAAAGATGCATTAGATACACTCTAGTTTTCAAGTGTTGTACTTAAAAAAATATATAAATATTTTTTTAAACAATTATTCTACATGTTTATACAAGGCAATACACATATATAGGTACATATCTATAGTGCAAATAAATGCTTATATACAGAGGGATATGCTGTATATTTCTGTTTGCGTATGGTGCTCATGTGGGGAAAAGTCAATTCTGGAGTTGTTTTCTGAAGATAAGGTTGTTGTCTGTGGATCTTATGTCATCATTATGAAAATGAATCAAGTAAAAATAAAAGGAGCTGGTGGAGTCCTTAATTACACAGCCTGGAAGGCAGAACAACAAGTATTCATTTCAAACACTGAGATGTTAAGTGACAAATTCATCCAATTTATAGACGGCCCTTAGTACAGCCATAAGGAGAGGGGGTTGTGGCAACTGAAAAACATACACAAGCATTGGCATAGCCAATAGGTCTCGCCTTTGGGATCATATAAGTGGTGAGCCATGCAGCATAGAAGCTGCGAGTTTACAAATATTACAAAGAACACTCTGCGTATTGCTAGGCGCAAGCAGGCAGGAGAGGAGTGTGGGGAACGAGAAGGGGTGGTGGGGGGAGCGCAGTGGAAGGAGCAGGGGAAGATGGGGGAGAGAGGAAGGGAAATGTATTTGTATGGAAGAGGGGGAGAATGGGGGAGGGGGAGAGGAAGAGAAGGCCGAGGAGCAAGGAAGTGGGGAGAAAGGGTCAGAAAATGAAGGTGCGCGGCAGGAAGCTGAGAGGACGGGGGCAGAGGAGAGAAGGGAGTGTGTATGGGGATGGGGTAGTGGTGAAATTGGTGTGCTCCTGCAGGCACTTCTAGCTGCTCCGTCTCGCAGGTCACATGGGGGTTCCCTGGTGATGTGCACGGAGGGCGCCAAGCCTCTAAAGTGATGCCTTATTTCCACGGATGACGGCCGCCAATAATATACCGAGGGCATCAGCCCTGCCTCCCTGGCTCCTCCAACGGGTGTTTGTCACATCACACCTACACATTCCAAGTGCTGCACGCGATTGACGTACTGTGTTTACGATCTGATTGCGTTCAATGCAAAGCTGCTCAAAATTAATCACTCTGACTGAATCCTATCAGAGCGCCCTCTTACGAAAGCGACTTTCGATAGGGTGACCTTCTTCAATGCCCTACCCTTGAGGTTAGGACGCCGTGTTCAGAAACGTATATGCCAAATGAGACCCTCAACCAATTACGTTCGTCGGACACGACGGGCGACGTGAATAGACCCCACAGAGCCTGGACAGCGTTGAGAGAAGCTTGACAGAAGCACATTCTTTCCGACTGGCTTTAAATACACGGGAGAATATAACGTATCCGGTATACGGTCCTAAGAATAGCTGTACATGTGTATACCTCAACGTGTTTTTGGCTATGTTGCATAGTCATCAGATATGCAATAACAAACACGGCAAAGACGAGAAGAGAGCGGAGTTCGAAATACAAGTTATCAAGCCTGGGAGTTGTGTGTGCGCGCACGTTCTAAACGGAAATTAAAAAAAGAATTTTCAGTGACGCAATGAACCCTTGAAAACAGACCCTGCAGACCCTGGAACACTTTTTTATATAGTTTTCTGACATAGAAACAGAATATCTTTATCTACGAGTTCATACACAGATCTGGGTATGAGGAAAGCCTAATAGGGGCTCCATTGTTTTCTAAATGTTTGCAATAACTCTCTAGGTTATCCGCATAGAACGGCATTGCAGCCTTCAAATGCAGGAAACACACACTCTTTCAGAGGATAATATAAAAGTAAAAGTGCAATCCGTTTGGCTTGCACGGAACACAGAAAAACAAATAAAATAAAGAACAAGCCCGGGAGTTGTGTGCGCGCACTCAAAGGAAATAAAAAAACTAGGCATCCGAATTGCCACTTCTGCTGGCCACTGTTTCTTGGACAAGCATGCGCCACAGCAAGCGATCTGTTTTCAATTATCGCGCCCGTGTCTGGGCACGATAATTGAAAACAGATGTGGGCCGTACAAGCACGCACGCACGAGCGCGTGGTGAGCTTTCTGAAGCCCCTTACATAAAGTCGAGCAGAGCAGCGCATACGCTAGGCTCGACCTAAAAACCGCCACACGATACAGGCCAAGTAGCCCAGATCTCTTGAAAAAGGTGAATATCAAAAACGGCTAACAATTGCCATGCAGTCTGGAAGGCTGATCTTACAACGAATACCTGTAATGTTCCAAATGTCAGTTAGAAGGAGGACGTGTGAGCCCAGGGCTGCAACTCGGGGCAAGATGATTAGTCACTAAAGATGGTGAATGAGTAACTGGCTCAACTAAGACCTCAAGAAGAGTAAATCGACTTGAGAACAACTTGATAGAACTTCATAACTATATGTTAGTGGGACACCCGTAGGTATACTCGCTGTAGCAGCGTCATCATCAGTAAAAGCTGGAAGAGCGGGCTCTTTCCATTAGTAACAGGGACAAAAATAAATACAAACTAATGTTTAACTTATTAGCAAGTGGTGTCAAATCAACTGTGTGGCAATCTGGAGAAGACTTTCAATTAAGGTTGGATCTGCAGGGTAAAATATTTATCCGCAAGACACAAAACCACCGAGCTACACTAAAGTGTGTAAAAGTGCATCAAATCCAAAATACGCATGACAAGGAGTCTATTCATTAGCTTAATTAACCAAACCCCAACATTGGTTAATGGTAATCAGCAGTGCCCTATTGATTATATGTTTATACAGGCATGTTTTTTTGACCTCTGTATCGAATTCAATGTATTAAGAATAAGGGGTAGTAATCATTGGGCGTTAAAAGTGGCCAGAGAGGCAGCACCAATATTGAGGGAGCGAGTTATTCCAATGGAAATAGACTTCCCAAAACGTTTAACAGCGAGGATACATGAAACATACATTGATCAATTGACGCAGTATCAAATCCTTCATGAGATGGCCCGTGGTAGGGCAGTAGCTCAGCCAAATGCAGTATGGTATGCAAAGACCACTGCAGAGGTTGTAAATCGACTGAGACCAGTCATAAGGTTATGTAATAAGAAAGTAAAAAGGACCTGCCTTGCCAGCACTCCAAGCAGCAGTGGTTTGATAAAGAGTGTGTACTCGCTAGGAAGGAGTTGAGGGAAGCAGAAAGGGCGAGGCGATTCCTCGGCCCCGTAAATGCAAATGAGGTCTAGGACTGTAAGAAAGTGAGGATGAGGGTTGGGTTTCTTCCAATCAAACTGGGATCTTATGATCAGTACATTACAAGGAAATTACATGAGGAAGTTCTGGAAGTTGGTCCAGAGGGGATGCAGTATTGCGTTCCCACCGGCAAGCAGCATGGTGCCTGAAACTGACTGGGTGGCTTATTTAAGTTATTTTTATAAGCCCAGGGAGATAGCTGTGAGGAAATGCTGGCCAAACTTGGGGGAGGAAGCTTTGGAGTCGTTCTCCATCCAATCTATTGCCAAGTTGATAACCTCCTGTTAGACCTGTCAGCCCTTTGGGTGGTCCCTCCTCATCATTATTTATTTTGTCCCACTTTTGCCTCAAGCCCTGTTAGAATTTTTCCTTTTTGGGAACCACCAGACTTTTTAGTGTTGCTGCAGATTCAGGGAGCCATTTTATCTACCCCTGGAACTTCTGTCTGAGGGCCTGGAGCACAAAATGGTGGCCACCTGTGACATCATCAGAACCCACTGGAACCTACTAGAACCTTCTGCAACATTCTGGAGCCCTGTGACAGTTGGAGGCGGTTTAGAATGTTGGGAAGCTAAGACAGAGAGTTGGCACCTGACTGGTGAAGAGAGAGCAGCAGAAACCTGAAGGAGGACGGAGTGAGGCAGCAGGGGTGGAAACTTGTGCCTGGAGTGGGGTCCATAAACCCACCCTTGATACTAGTCCCTACTGACTGAGCCCAGCCTGGAGCCCTGTGTGGGAAGAAGCAAGAAAAACCATCTTAAGGACCTGGACAGCAGGAACAGGCCTTAGAAGCAAAGAACAGCAAACTCCTGACCTGATTATTGGTTTTCCTGGAGACCGATGTCGAGAAGCCTAGAGACCCGGAGCCCGAGGTGGAGAAGCGGCGCTGACTGGAAAAGCAGACGTCGTACCCGGAGCCGCCAGAGGTCGAGAGAGGGCGCCGACGGAGGTCGTAGAGAGTACCAGAGGTCGAGGAGGAAGTCACCCGAGGTCGAGTGAGCGGCGTCGACGGGGGAGTGAAGTCCGCCCTCCGGAGTCGCCGGAGACCGAGGTGAAGCGTGCCGGAGGTCGGGAGTGGAGGTCGCACTCCGGAGTCGCCGGAACCTGAGGAGAGGAGCACCGGAGGTCGGGAGTGAGGTCGCACTCCGGAGTCGCCGGAACCTGAGGAGAGGAGCACCGGAGGTCGGGAGTGGGGATCGCACTCCGGAGCCGCCGGAAGTCGACATCGAGCCAAGGCCGGCCGACGTCATCGAAACTGAGGTCGCCATCGGACCGGAGCCGCCCGAAGTCGACATCGAGCCAAGTCTGCCCGACGTCATCAAATCGGAGGTCGAGATCGAGCCGAGGCCGCCGACATCGAACCGGAACCGCCTACCGGCGTCGTCAAGAACTGACATTGTGCCGAGGCCGCCGACATCGAACCGGAACCGCCTCACGGCGTCGACACGACTCCAGCGGCGTCGGAGCTTCAGAAAAAGGGCAGTAAGTGGAATAGAGGGCGCCTAAGGCCCTGTGGAATCCTGAGAGACTACTCTAGGGGTTAGAGAGGTGCTGGAACCAGCTGGATTGTGCCAGGGGTGAGCTGAGACTAATTCAGAGGGGTTGTGTAGAGTGAGAGAGCCAGGTCTCTAGTATTCCCCCCTTGCTCTACCTCAGTTTAGGCCTCAGCCTTGTCCAAGCCAGGGAGTAGACACCCTCAAGCCATCCACCTAACCACAAGCTGTGCCTGGGCCAAATCAGCCCATAGTAATCTCAAATGGGATCTGATTCTATAAGTGTCACTGTCAGCTTTTAATTATTTATTGAGAGCACGGTATTTATTGTATTTAACCTATTTATTGCTTCACTGTATTTATTGTTCCACAGTATTTATTGTCGCACAATATTTATTGGTTTGCAGTATTTATTGCCTCAGAATATTTAATTGCCTGTATGTAATGCACTTATATGTATGCCTTAATTATTTATGATCACCCCTATTTATTGAATCCTTAAGACAGTATTTATTTGACCTGCACTATTTAAAAAGCCTTGTATATTGTGATTGTGTTATTATTTATCTAATCAGCAACTAAGAGAAAAAGAAGATAAACAGAGATATTTTCATAATTTTTACGGTGTAGAGTCGTTTTTGGAACGGATGCACGCATGGTTATTGTATGGGTATGACGTATGCTTAGCACGGTGCCTGATTCCTGACCACTCGAGCCAAGCTACCACTGTGTATGTCCTGGAAAGACCCCGTTACCACCAACCTCTTCAGGCGTGGGAGTGGGGGATTTCCAACATAATTGGTGTTCAGCGGTGGGATAGAGCTGTGCCTACGCATACTCGACAATAACTGTGGGTAGTCCATAGGCCTACACCGGGAGTTTTCTCAAAGCGGCCTTCCTAATTGTGAGTTTTGTTTTTCCAAATTTACTCTGGTGGTGGGACGAGGTATTATATAAGGTACCCCCCTGCATAGTTACTGCAAATAACTGTCCTCTGACCTGAGTGGGCAAGATGGAGTTTGTACTGGAGAATTTAGAAACGTACACTGTGGCCCAACTCAGGGAGTTTTGTCAGCGGGAGGGGGTGTATTGTCCCCCAGGAGCAAAGAAGGGTGCACTCCAAACCAGCTTAAGGGCTTGGGGGGAGGCACGCCGAGAAAGCAAGGCTGAGGAGGAGGACAGGGATAGAGAGCCCGACAGTGAGGGAGCTGGTTTGTACCAACCTGAGGTGGGGAACCTGTCAGCGGGGCCCAGGACACTTTCCAGGAAGGGCAGCAGTGCCTCTAGCGGTGGCTTGTCTGAAGTGGAGTTAACAGACCGGAGGGAGAAAAGACAGCTCGCATGGGACTTAGCAAGGCTGGAGAAGGAGAAGGAGGAACAGAGGATGGCTCATGAGATAAGGCTGAAAGAGATAGACCTTCAGATCCTGAGAATCGGGGCACACCCTGTACCTAACGGTGGCAGCGAAGAACGAGAGTACACCAGGGAACCCAAACCCTACCTGCCAAAGGACATAGTAGCTAGCTATGGGGCGGGTGACGATATCGCCAAGTGGCTAGCGGCCTATGAGGTCTCGTTAAGGGCCCATGGGGTTCCAGAGAAGTACTGGGGAGGGGGATTGTACAAGTACATGCCTCCAGCTGGTAGGGATGCATTATTGGCCCTCGAGGAGGATGAGCAGACCCACTACCCCACCATGAAGCTGGCGCTCATAAGAAAGTTTGGACTAACACCCGAAAAGTACAGACAGAAGTTCAGGGGTAGTCACAAACTGGGCACACAGAATTGGGTGGACTTCCTGGACTATGCAAAGAAGGCACTAGAGGGTTGGATTCAGGGCAGTGAAGTGAGGAACTACGAGGGGTTGTTTGATCTAGTACTGAAGGAACACCTGCTCGAGAAATGTTTCCCTGAACTGCGTCAACACCTGGTGGATAGCAAGCTGACCAGTCCCCGGAAGCTTGCTGAGGAGGCGGACATTAGGGCTAGTACCCGGGTGTCCACAAGGGGGACTGGAGGGGATACTCAAAAGGCCGGACAGGGCGCCCCTCAGAAGAAAGAGGGAGGGGAAAAGAAAAAGGAGTTCTCCAAAGGCCCCCAAAATAATTTCCAAGGAAAGGGAACAGGATTCACCCCTAGGGCTAACCCACCCAGAAACCCTAATCCTGGCCAGAGTCAGCAGCCAAGGGTTGTCCATTGCTACGAGTGTGGTGGTGTTGGACACTATAAGGGAGATCCGAAGTGCCTGAAACGACCACCCCCTCCCATTGGAGGAAAGACCCCCGGAGTAGCTAGTGTAGTGCTCGGGGAGGAGATGCCCTTAACTAAGGGAAGGGAGTGGGTGGGTGTCACTTTAGTGTCCCTGGGAGAACGGGAGATGGTTCCTAAGATCCAGGTGCCCGCCAATACTGTAAAGTATGGGCAGTGGGTCACCATCAACGGCCAAAGAGGGGAGGCTCTGAGAGACACAGGAGCCAGTATGACTATGGTACGTAGTCAACTGGTGTCTCCAGAGCAGGTAATTCCCGATGTACTCCACCCAGCCGCGATGGCTGACGGCAGAACAGGCCACTATCTAGTGGCCGAGGTTCCCTTTGAATGGGGGGGGGTTGCAGGTTCACTTCGAGTTGCCGTAAGCCCTGCCGTGCCAGTCGATTGCCTACTGGGGAATGACATGGAGCACAATGCTTGGAAGGAGGTGGAATACCGGACTCATACTGAGATGCTGGGTACACCTGACTGGGCCTGTGTGAGCACAAGGTCCGCGACTACCCGGAGAGGGAGTTCGTTTCGGCTGGAGCCTGGAACAAAGGCCCAGCCAGCTGCCAGTCAAGGGAAGAACCGAGGACAGGAGGAGCCTGCCTCGGCGTCCACACCCCGTAGGACGGATAGGCCACCGGAGGTGGTGGACCAGGAGTCTGCGGTGGGGGACGTTACCAAACTGGAGGACCTACCCATCCCGGCCGAGTGGCACGTGGAGGGAGGCCCGTCCAGGGAGGAATTCTGCCAGGGCCAGAGGGAGTGCCCTACCCTTGAGGGGCTGAGGCGACAGGCCGAAGCCCAGGCAGCAGGGAACGTTGAAGAGAACTACAGTGTTTACTGGGAGGATGGCCTCCTCTACAGTGAACCCAAGGCACCCCTACATGGATCGTCACGAGCCTTGGTAGTCCCTCAACGTTATCGAGCCTTCCTTCTGGAGTTGGCTCACGAGATCCCATTGGCAGGACACCTGGGGCAAGACAAGACCTTCGCCCGTCTTGTCCCACACTTTTATTGGCCTCAAATGAAAGTGTCGTCCGATACCTACTGCCGGACATGTGTGTCTTGCCAAGCCAGTGGGAAAACAGGGGTGAAGCTAAAAGCTCCCCTGGAACCACTTCCTGTCGTTAGCACCCCCTTTGAAAGGGTGGGCATCGACATTGTGGGTCCGTTAGATCCACCTACTACAGCTGGTCACAGGTTTATCCTGGTTCTGGTGGATCATGCCACACGGTACCCAGAGGCAATACCTCTGAGGACCATAACAGCACCTGTTGTGGCTAGGGCCCTGATGGGAATCTTTACCCGAGTGGGCTTTCCCAAGGAAGTTGTGTCCGACAGGGGGACCAACTTCATGTCAGCGTACATGCGGGCGATGTGGAAGGAGTGTGGAGTGACCTACCGGTTCACAACTCCTTACCACCCCCAGACCGATGGTCTGGTGGAGAGGTTTAACAAAACCTTGAAGGGCATGATCAGAAGTCTGCCTGAAAGCCTGCGGAGGAAATGGGACGTCCTCCTACCCTGTTTACTCTTTTCCTACAGGGAAGTGCCACAGAAGGGAGTGGGCTTCAGCCCCTTCGAGCTTCTGTATGGGCACCCTGTACGTGGACCTCTCAACCTGGTGAGAGACGGATGGGAAAGAACTCCCAGAAAGCTTCCCCAGGACGTGGTGAGCTACATGCTGGCCTTCCGGAGCCAAATGGCTAAGTTGTGGAAGCAAGCTTCTGACAACTTGGAAGCCAGCCAAGCAGTGATGAAGGCGTGGTATGACCACAATGCTCACCCGGTGGAGTTGGAGCCTGGCCAGAAGGTGTGGGTGATCGAACCAGGAGAGCTTAGCGCCCTCCAGGATCGCTGGTCAGGACCCTTTGAGGTGTTGGAGAAGAAGGGTAAGGCTACCTACTTGGTGGACCTGAAGACCCCTCGTCAGCCCCTACGGGTGCTGCACGCCAACCGCCTCAAACCCCACCACGAGAGGCCCGAAGTCATCTTGATGATGGTGACTGACGGAGCAGAGGACGCGGAAAGCGAGCCTCTCCCCGATTTGTTTGCGTCTCAAGAGAAGGATGGGTCGGTGGAGGGAGTGATTCTCTCCCCATCTCTAACTCCTGAACAGCAGGAGGACTGTCGCCAGGTCCTGGGGCAGTACTCTTCGTTGTTCTCCCTTGTCCCGGGTAGGACTCACCTGTGCGTCCATGACGTGGACACAGGAGACAGCCCACCTGTGAAGTCCAAGATCTACCGGATGTCAGACAAGGTGAAGGCCAGCATTAACAGTGAAGTCACTAAGATGCTGGAGCTAGGAGTGATCGAACCTTCTAGCAGCCCCTGGTCCAGTCCGGTGGTACTAGTACCAAAAGCTGCACCACCGGGTGCCCAACCGGAACTGAGGTTCTGTGTGGACTACCGGGGACTGAATTCAGTGACCAAAACTGATGCTCATCCGATCCCTAGGGCGGATGAATTGATTGACCGGCTGGGAGCTGCCCAATATCTAAGTACCTTTGACCTTACTTCTGGGTACTGGCAGATCTCTTTGACTGATGGAGCAAGGGAAAGGTCAGCCTTCTCCACGCCCAATGGCCACTACCAGTTCTGTGTGATGCCCTTTGGGCTCAAGAACGCACCTGCCACGTTTCAGCGCCTGGTAAACCAGATCCTCACCGGAATGGAGAGTTTCTCTGCTGTTTATCTGGATGACATAGCCGTCTTCAGTAACAGCTGGGAGGATCACTTGCGTCACCTGCAAGCTGTTCTCCAGGCCCTGAGACAAGCTGGATTGACGATCAAGGCCAGCAAGTGCCAGATCGGGCAGGGGTCGGTAGTGTACCTTGGACACTTGGTGGGTAGGGGAGCGGTACAACCCCTCCAGGCGAAGATCGAGGCCATCATGGCCTGGGAACCCCCCAAGACACAGACTGAGGTCCGAGCTTTTCTGGGCCTCACGGGATACTACCGCCGCTTCGTGAAGGGGTACGGTACCATCGTAGCCCCCCTCACGGAGCTCACGTCCAAGAAACAACCTCGACGGGTAGTCTGGACGGAGGCTTGTCAGCAGGCCTTTGTGAGACTGAAGAAAGCCATGTGCGAGGCCCCGGTCTTAAGGGCCCCAGACTTTTCCAAGGAGTTCATTGTCCAGACGGATGCATCAGAACATGGCATTGGGGCAGTGTTATCGCAACTCAATGAAGAGGGTCTGGATCAACCCGTGGTCTTCCTATCCCGGAGACTACTTCCCAGGGAACAGAAGTGGAGTGCAATAGAGCGTGAAGCCTTTGCAGTGGTATGGGCTCTGAAGAAGTTGCGGCCATACCTGTTTGGCTCGCACTTCATGGTTCAGACCGACCACAGACCCCTTCGTTGGCTGATGCAGATGAAGGGGGAGAATCCCAAGTTGTTGAGGTGGTCTATTTCCCTACAGGGAATGGACTTTCAGGTGGAACATCGGCCTGGAGTGGACCACGCCAATGCAGACGGTCTCTCAAGGTATTTCCGCCTTAGTGATGAGAACTCCCAAGGGGTTGGGTAGCTCTCCCCACTTTCAGCTGGGGGGGATGCGCGTTAGACCTGTCAGCCCTTTGGGTGGTCCCTCCTCATCAATATTTATTTTGTCCCACTTTTGCCTCAAGCCCTGTTAGAATTTTTCCTTTTTGGGAAACACCAGACTTTTTAGTGTTGCTGCAGATTCAGGGAGCCATTTTATCTACCCCTGGAACTTCTGTCTGAGGGCCTGGAGCACAAAATGGTGGCCACCTGTGACATCATCAGAACCCACTGGAACCTACTAGAACCTTCTGCAACATTCTGGAGCCCTGTGACAGTTGGAGGCGGTTTAGAATGTTGGGAAGCTAAGACAGAGAGTTGGCACCTGACTGGTGAAGAGAGAGCAGCAGAAACCTGAAGGAGGACGGAGTGAGGCAGCAGGGGTGGAAACTTGTGCTTGGAGTGGGGTCCATAAACCCACCCTTGATACTAGTCCCTACCGACTGAGCCCAGCCTGGAGCCCTGTGTGGGAAGAAGCAAGAAAAACCATCTTAAGGACCTGGACAGCAGGAACAGGCCTTAGAAGCAAAGAACAGCAAAATCCTGACCTGATTATTGGTTTTCCTGGAGACCGACGTCGAGAAGCCTAGAGACCCGGAGCCCGAGGTGGAGAAGCGGCGCTGACTGGAAAAGCAGACGTCGTACCCGGAGCCGCCAGAGGTCGAGAGAGGGCGCCGACGGAGGTCGTAGAGAGTACCAGAGGTCGAGGAGGAAGTCACCCGAGGTCGAGTGAGCGGCGTCGACGGGGGAGTGAAGTCCGCCCTCCGGAGTCGCCGGAGACCGAGGTGAAGCGTGCCGGAGGTCGGGAGTGGAGGTCGCACTCCGGAGTCGCCGGAACCTGAGGAGAGGAGCACCGGAGGTCGGGAGTGGGGATCGCACTCCGGAGTCGCCGGAACCTGAGGAGAGGAGCACCGGAGGTCGGGAGTGAGGTCGCACTCCGGAGTCGCCGGAACCTGAGGAGAGGAGCACCGGAGGTCGGGAGTGGGGATCGCACTCCGGAGCCGCCGGAAGTCGACATCGAGCCAAGGCCGGCCGACGTCATCGAAACTGAGGTCGCCATCGGACCGGAGCCGCCCGAAGTCGACATCGAGCCAAGTCTGCCCGACGTCATCGAATCGGAGGTCGAGATCGAGCCGAGGCCGCCGACATCGAACCGGAACCGCCTACCGGCGTCGTCAAGAACTGACATTGTGCCGAGGCCGCCGACATCGAACCGGAACCGCCTCACGGCGTCGACACGACTCCAGCGGCGTCGGAGCTTCAGAAAAAGGGCAGTAAGTGGAATAGAGGGCGCCTAAGGCCCTGTGGAATCCTGAGAGACTACTCTAGGGGTTAGAGAGGTGCTGGAACCAGCTGGATTGTGCCAGGGGTGAGCTGAGACTAATTCAGAGGGGTTGTGTAGAGTGAGAGAGCCAGGTCTCTAGTATTCCCCCCTTGCTCTACCTCAGTTTAGGCCTCAGCCTTGTCCAAGCCAGGGAGTAGACACCCTCAAGCCATCCACCTAACCACAAGCTGTGCCTGGGCCAAATCAGCCCATAGTAATCTCAAATGGGATCTGATTCTATAAGTGTCACTGTCAGCTTTTAATTATTTATTGAGAGCACTGTATTTATTGTATTTAACCTATTTATTGCTTCACTGTATTTATTGTTCCACAGTATTTATTGTCGCACAATATTTATTGGTTTGCAGTATTTATTGCCTCAGAATATTTAATTGCCTGTATGTAATGCACTTATATGTATGCCTTAATTATTTATGATCACCCCTATTTATTGAATCCTTAAGACAGTATTTATTTGACCTGCACTATTTAAAAAGCCTTGTATATTGTGATTGTGTTATTATTTATCTAATCAGCAACTAAGAGAAAAAGAAGATAAACAGAGAGATTTTCATAATTTTTACGGTGTAGAGTCGTTTTTGGAACGGATGCACGCATGGTTATTGTATGGGTATGACGTATGCTTAGCACGGTGCCCGATTCCTGACCACTCGAGCCAAGCTACCACTGTGTATGTCCTGGAAAGACCCTGTTACCACCAACCTCTTCAGGCGTGGGAGTGGGGGATTTCCAACACCTCCCTAAATGTAACCAAAGCAACAGGACCGGACAATTTGCCAGCAATTGTAAATAAGTCAAACCCATTGTGGTGGGCAGGACTTTTCTCAAACCTTTTTATAGCCATAACCATAACTGACATAATACCTGCAAGCTGGAAGGGGGCAATAATGAATCCCAGACACAAAAAAGGTGCGACTAATGTTCCAGGCAATTATCGTCTGATAAGCATGTTGGATGTAGGCACAAGACTGTATTCTAAGGTTATACTCTGGTCTTTGAAGAACTGGATTGGGGGCAACGGAGTTGTCCCTATGGAGCAGGGGGCTTTAAGCCTGGGCACTCAACAGTAGATCACTGCTTCAGCTTATGGGCCTTGGGGCAGAAGGCAATGGAAACTGGGAGTGTATTCTGCTGTTTTGTTGATTTTAGTTCAGCTTTCGATTTGGTAGGCCGTAGTATACTCTGGGCTAAATTAAGACAACACGTTATCCCACAATGCTTATTAGCAATCCTGCAGGAATTACATGCTGGGAATTGGGCCCAAGTGGGGTTTGATTTAGATGGGGCCCTTTCGGGGAGAATCCCTCTGGGAAATGGGTTTAGGCAGGGCTGGGTGGTGGACAAAACACTGTTCTCCTTGTTCCTTGCTGACCTTCCAGAGGTATGTGCAGCGACTCATTTCTTTTCCCAAAAAATATGGGGTAGACAGGTCTTGTGCCTATTCTATGCAGACGATTTGGCAATTTTAGACTTGACCCAAGTAGGCCTGCAGAGGAAGCGGACCAGAGTCAATTATTATCGGGAGGCTAATAAACTGAAGGTGAAGCTGGAATAAACAAAAATAATCCCTTTTGGGAAAAAGGGACGCCGTATAAGTGGCTGTTAGATAATGGCAGGGTCGAGGTTGTGGCATCACAAGGTCCCGGAGTATGACATTTACAGTTGAGCTGGGTCTTGCATAAAGAGTTGGTGGAGAGGAGGGCAGCAGCAACGATAAGTAGCCTTGTTTGTTTTAAGAAGCCCTTCGGTGGCCCTTCCTTGTCTCCTCTTTTAAAGCTTATAATGCAATGGTCCATACTCGATGCTCTATGGGGCCGAGGTATTGTCCCTATGTATGGAGGGAAGCTGGGAAAGTTTTTGAAAAAACTCTTAGCTCTCCCCAAAGGTGCAGAGAGCCTGGCAAATGAGGCTGGAAGGAAACCTGCTGGCTTGAAAATATTTAGCCTATAAAGCAACCTTGCGATTTTGGGATAAACATTGGGTCTCAGATTTACAGAAGGTATCAGCCTTATGTGCTGGTGAAATAAAAAAAGAGTGAATTAAAGTGAGTGGTCCTAAAGAAGCAGATAATGTTCAGGGGCAGACTAGAGTTGGGGGTATACCACTCGAAAGGGTAGATGTTTTCACCCATCTGGGAGTTACTTTATCATCAACTCTTTGAAACCGCAAGTTGACCTATTGATTCTAAAACACTAACAGATTGGAGGCGCTATAATTAAAGACAACAGTTCCTACTTCTCTAAACCTATTTGTAGTATCTTCCTGTTGTGTTTGCAATGTTCTCTGTTCCCTTGTTACTAGCTGCTCAGCCACTGTGTGTGTTCTGTATGGAATTCTGGTGTGATGTGCATGAGTGGAATGCTTGGGTGCCTGGTGTGAGTGTTGACAGTTGAAGATGGGCTGAGCAGCTAGCAGGCTGCTTCTGGTGGGGTTGCTAGAACTGAAGTTTTGGACTTAATAAACAACTTACAAAGATACTACTCGGCTACATCTATTTCATTACCTCTACGCTTGGAACCTCATCACTACATTTTGGTGACGATCTGGAGACTAACTCTCTCTCTAAAAGTGGTCTTACGGAAGTTAAAGGTGATGTATCAAGGAAGTCTTCATGTTGGTAGGAACCTAGAGAAACTACAAGCGCAGACAGCACACGGAACAGTTCTGAGACAGTAGTTCACAAATGATCACACAAACAGCGCTTTTACACTTCCAGGAGGATGTGTTGAAATAAAAGAATCAAGACCCACAAGAAACATGTGAAACTGGAGAGGCACGCCTCGCAGCCCCACCAGTGTCCTTCACACCCGACATCCCCAGCCTTGGCGTGCTGTGCTCACTATTCATCATGTGGAAATCAAACATTTGTGGCAAGCTTTACCGGTCAGGAGTACGCTTTTTACAACATGATTTGGTAGCTTCTACAAGCTTTACAAGTGCAGCGTGTGCCTCACGAGCGTTGTTTATCTGTGCTTTGAAAATATGTCTGCTGGTTCCACACTGTGCAGTGATGGACTCGTGTTTTCACAAGACACGAAGCAAGGTGAAATGTGTGGCATTACTTCTACAAGGAAGTATATATTTTTATTCTCAACTTTCAAGTGAGGCACGCCTCTTTGTTCAGCTTGTTGCATGCGCATTTTAGTAAAGTTTTGACTCTCCTGCTTAAGGAATGCCTAATGGTCGCAGCTGTGTCTGAAACATCGTGAGCCGAATACATTATAAATGTTTATTTTGTATTTCCATCGTAGTGACGATCTACCAGTCAGGCCGTTTAAACCTTTTCCTTGCGGTTGAAATTACTAATTGAGCGTGTGAACCTTACCTGGGTTGGGTTGTGGTGCGGCGCCACAGTGTGTTCTTCTGTGACGACTTAGAAGCTGTGTTCAATCTTTGCTGTTCTGAAACGCTTGGCAGCACGGAGGCACTGGGAGCCATCCGGCGAGCCGTCATGTACGGGCCATCTTCTTTTCATGTACGAGGGGTCTGGTTTGCCTTGATCTCAGCCGGTGCTGCCCAGAGGATTTACAGGCGGCGCTGCGCAGAGGATTCAACTGTTTGGTCCCTTTCCAGATTTGCACCGACATAAACAGGTTTGGCCTTGGGTTTTCTTGGCCTACTTGAACTTGATCCTATATTCCTTGGTGCTGAATCCAAATGTCCTAAATGAGGGTATCCTTCCTGAGGTCATAGGATGTAGCATCTGTCTCAGTGAGTGTCAGGAGTCTATCCATGCACTTTCCTGAGGACACTTCTCACAGGATAGCACTCCACAGCTTCCTGTGGACCGGTCTACCAAGACAGTTTCTCTCAAAAGCAATGAACCACTAACTTATATAATCACCCTAAAAATATTTAGGGACAATCCCTTTGGGGATTTTGGCATCTGGAGAATCTGCCTCCCTATTTATTATTTTGCTGCCACCAGATATGGGTCCTAGGCCCATCTCAGCTTTTTCTCTTTCTATGGCTAGGAGTTTAGCTTCTAGAGCTAATCTCCTTGCCAGTTTTTGGAGATCTGCATCCTCAGTTCCTGCTTCATCGGGGACACTACTGGTGTCACTACCACCAGAGGTATTGCAGTCTGAGGGGATAGTGACAGAATCAACACCCTTCCCATCTACTTCATCATCTTAAACTACTTCTTCCCCTGTGGGGCCAGGGCCTTGTCATACTCTGCCAGCAACTGCTGGAGATGGGCTTCATTGGTTTAGGACTCACGGAAATTTTCCATGCTTTGCACAAATCTTTAAGTTAGGAATCTTTAAGATGTGCATAGGGACCCAAGCTGAGTTCCTGACTGGTTCCTGGAGTATCAGCCATGGTGTTTGAAGTAAGTAGGGTCTCATTAGAGATTTGAAAAAAAAACCCCTCCAAGTCTTTCTAAGACCTAACTACTTTTACGTCTAAGGGGCCGATTATGATGCGGTTGGAAACGGCTCCGATCGTTGGTCAGAGCCTTTCCGATAGCATCGTAATAGGCAGGCCGGATTCCTTTTAGACTGCCTCATTCCGATGGAGGCGGTCGGAAAGAAATCCGATCTGTCATTCTTGGAGAGACGCTCAGCCGGTCAGAATGCGGCCAGTAATCCCTAGAGCGGCTCTTTCCGCCCTAGGGATTACGATGTTCGTTTTGACAGAATTTCTGTGCCGGCCTTTCGACACAGAAAGGCTGCCAGAACTCAACTTTGGGGGCCAAATGTCAGCGAGGGCCAGGGATCAGGTGAGTACCAAAACTGCACCACCAGCGGCACAGGGGTGACCGGGTGCAGAGGTAAAAATCGGAGTTCGGCCCAATGCTTTCCAATGGAGACAGGGTGTGTGTGGAGCCACAATGCTTGCAGGTAAGTAAATCGCTTGCAGGGGCCTAGTTTTGGGGTTTAGCACAAGCACAGGGGGATTGAAAGTGATCTCCAAACAGCAATTGAGCTCCTCCTGATGATACCCCCCAAATAGCCCAAGCCAGCATATGATCGTTCAGCACTCAGACCTACATGGACTCGCCCTCAAAAACAATGCGTCGTGGGACACTTTCAGAACCTTTGATGACAACGCCATGCTGAATATCTGAACAACAATTAAACCGCCAAACCACTTCTGCAACCCTCTACCGGCTAACATCTCCAATGAGATTAAAACGTCTTTACTCCCTCTCTGGACTAAGATAGTGAATGCTTCCCTACTCCAAGGGGCTTCACCAGACTTTCTAAAATCAGGGAAGGTAATTCCCATTCTAAACAAGCATTGGCATAGCCAATAGGTCTCGCCTTTGGGACCTTATAAGTGCTAAGTTATCCAGCACAATATCCTTGGTGCAACAACATCAAGTGTTGCATGGCTAAACACTTACAAGGTCCCAAAGGCGAGACCTATTGACTATGCCAATGCTTGTTTTGAGTGAGTGGTTCGTGCAGGTATCCCACTGTGAGGTAGAGATGCTGCAAGTGCTTTTACAGGAGCCCCTGTGACATTGCGCCTCTTCAAAATGTATCTTGGGTCTGGTGTAATACTTCTAGCCCCTATTTCCGTCTTCTCGCACCCAATGCATCCTTAAATGTCCCATGTACAGCCGGGGTTGACACTCCTATTACCCCTGCCCTCCAGTGACACTTTACCTGTCACGGGTGGTGGTGGAAGTGGTGGTGGAGGAGGTGGTGGACGTGGTGGTGGTGGTGGACGACGTGGTGGTGGTGGTGGACGACGTGGTGGTGGTGGTGGACGACGTGGTGGTGGTGGTGGACGACGTGGTGGTGGTGGTGGTGGACGACGTGGTGGTGGTGGTGGACGACGTGGTGGTGGACGACGTGGTGGTGGACGTCGCGGTGGACGTGGTGGTGGTGGTGGACGTGGTGGTGGACGTGGTGGTGGACGTGGTGGTGGGTGTGGTTCTATGTGGTGGTGGTGGCCTTGGTGGTGGATGTGGTGGTGGATGTGGTGGTGAACGTGGTGGAGGGGGCTGTGGTGGTGGCCGTGGTGGATGTGGTGGTGGACGTGGTGGTGGTGGACGTGGTGGTGGTGGACGTGGTGGAGGTGGCTGTGGTGGTGGCCGTGGTGGTGGTGGTGGACGTGGTGGTGGCTGTGGTGGTGGTGGTGGCCGTGGTGGTGGCCGTGGTGGTGAACGTGGTGGAGGTGGCTGTGGTGGTGGCTGTGGTGGTGGACGTGGTGGTGGCGGACGTGGTGGTGGCCGTGGTGGTGGACGTGGTGGTGGACGTGGTTGTGGACGTGGTGGTGGTGGATGTGGTGGTGGTGGACATGGTGGTGGTGGCCATGGTGGTGGTGGTGGTGGACATGGTGGTGGACGTGGTGGTGGTGGTGGACGTGGTGGTGGACGTGGTGGTGGTGGACATGGTGGTGGTGGACATGGTGGTGGTGGACATGGTTGTATGTGTGGTGGTGGTGGCCTTGGTGGTGGATGTGGTGGTGGACGTGGTGGTGGTGGACGTGGAGGACGTGGAGGTGGTGGACGTGGAGGTGGAGGTGGAGGACGTGGAGGTGGTGATGGAGGACGTGGTGGTGGTGGATATGGTGGTGGTGGCGGATGTGGTGGTGGCCGTGGTGGTGGTGGTGGCCGTGGTGGTGGTGGCCATGGTGGTGGTGGACGTGGTGGTGGTGGACACGGTGGTGGTGGACACGGTGGTGGTGGACAGGGTGGTGGTGGACAGGGTGGTGGTGGACATGGTGGTGGACGTGGTGGTGGTGGACGTGGTGGTGGGTTTGGTGGTGGTGGCCTTGGTGGTGGACGTGGTGGTGGTGGCCTTGGTGATGGTGGGCATGGTGATGGTGGGCGTGGTGATGGTGGGCATGGTGGTGGTGGGCATGGTGGTGGTGGGCGTGGTGGGCGTGGTGGTGGTGGACGTGGTGGTGGTGGACGTGGTGGTGGGCGTGGTGGATGTGGTGGAGGTGGACGTGGTGGTGGTGGTGGCCTTGGTGGTGGACGTGGTGGTGGGCGTGGTGGTAGACATGGTGGTGGACGTGGTGGTGGTGGACGTGGTGGTGGACATGGTGGAGGACGTGGAGCTGGTGGACATGGTGGTGGTGGACGTGGAGGTGGTGGACATGGTGGTGGTGGTGGTGGTGGATGTGGTGGTGGTGGACGTGGTGGTGGTGGACGTGGTGGTGGTGGACGTGGTGGTGGTGGACGTGGTGGTGGAGGACGTGGTGGAGGACGTGGTGGAGGACGTGGTGGTGGACATGGTGGTGGACATGGTGGTGGACATGGTGGTGGACATGGTGGTGGTGGAGGACGTGGTGGTGGTGGAGGACGTGGTGGTGGAGGAGGACGTGGTGGTGGAGGAGGACGTGGTGGTGGAGGAGGACGTGGTGGTGGAGGAGGACGTGGTGGTGGAGAACGTGGTGGTGGTGGACGTGGTGGTGGACATGGTGGATGTGGTGGTGGACGTGGTGGTGGACGTGGTGGATGTGGTGGAGGACGTGGACGAGGTGGAGGACGTGGTGGTGGTGGAGGACGTGGTGGTGGAGGACGTGGTGGTGGAGGAGGACGTGGTGGTGGAGAACGTGGTGGTGGACGTGGTGGTGGTGGAGGACGTGGTGGTGGAGGAGGACGTGGTGGATGTGGTGGTGGTGGACGTGCTGGTGGTGGACGTGCTGGTGGTGGACGTGGTGGACCTGGTGGTGGATGTGGTGGTGGTGGACGTGTGGTGGTGGACATGGTGGACCTGGTGGTTGATATGGTGGACATGGTGGTGGTGGATGTGGTGGTGGATGTGGTGGTCGTGGTGGAGGTGGACGTGGTGGAGGTGGACGTGGTGGACGTGGTGGTGGTGGACGTGGTGGTGGTGGACGTGGTGCTGGTGGTTGACGTGGTGGTGGAGGAGGTGGTGGTGGAGGAGGTGATGGTGGACGGACGTGGTGGTGGACCTGGTGGTGGTGGTGGACGTGGTGTTCAAATAGCTGGCACATTTGCCGTTAGGATCCATACAGCATGGTGATACAGGACATTTGCTTCAACAAAACGTCCACCGTATGAGTGCAATATCGGATGCTATTTAAAAAAATACATACAAATGAAACGCATTTCAAATATTTTGACTGTTTGAAAAATTAAGGGCTTGCACTTTTAATTTCCCCAAAGGGAATTGATTAAAAAGTGCTGTCAGTAATAAAGTTAAATCGGGAAATCGGGGAGATGAGTCATCCGCAAGAGGACAAAACAAGGAATGCACGTGAGAGAGGGGGAGCAGGAGGTGAGCCTGGGACTGGTGCGTGCATAAGCAGTCTGTTCATTTTCAAGCACTGCACTCGTGCTTGTAATGCGCCCCAGCCGGCTCCCGCAAGGTGAATGCCGCCACAAGCACGAGTGTGTGCTTGAAAATGAGCAGAGCGACGGCTAAAGACCCTCCTATGCAGCGCATGAGCGCTGCATAGACGAGATCTAAAAAACCCACAGCGGATCATACGATTCCCGATAACTTCCATCCCATCTCCACCATTCCCTCTCTGGCAAAGCTCCTTGAGAAATGTGTACATACCCAGCTATGCAATCACATTGATCAGTTTCACCTTATTGACCAATTCCAATCCAGTTTCGGTCAGGGTCACAGCACAGAAACAGTCCTTACCCACATAGTTGATGACGTGCTTAAAATGCTAGATCAGAACAAATCTTGCCTTCTAATCCTCTTAGACCTATCCTCAGCCTTCGACACGATCAAACAGGACAGCCTCCTTGACTTACTTGAACATAGAATGGGATTATCAGGGGTTGTCCTAAATTGGCTCGCCTCATTTCTACACACCAGAACTCAAAGAATTAAGGTTAACCGATCCTTGTCCACTACCACTCCTTTCACTTTAGGGGTCCCTCGGGGGTCCAACTTATCACCTACTCTCTGTAACCTGCTCATGGAGCCTCTAACCAAATTCTCAAATTTTCCAATGTTCAGTACCACATGTATGCAGACGACACCCAACTATACCTTAAAATCTCCTCCCCTGAGGATATCCATCTACTCAAAACAACTCTGCAAAAAAAAACTGGCTAACCAGAAACTACCTTAAACCTCTACTCGCTCAAAACCGAATTCTTCTTAATTGCCTCACCAAAAAGATCCCACGACATTGAAGAATGGATGAAACACCTAACAGTTTTCAACTGCATTCCACACGTCCTAGATTCCACAAGATCACTGGGAATAAAACTTGACAAGAATCTCAACAAGCAGGAACACATCAGCTCAGCCACCAGAGGAGCAACCTTTCAAATGAGCAAGAAAAATAAAACCCTTCCTCCCCTGCGACAACCTTAAATCAGCAGTGCAAGCTCTAGTGATCCCAAGACTAGACTATGGGAGGGCTACCCTATGCGGTCTGCCGAGTTCCAAGTTGGCTCCACTAAGGGCATTCCTTAACTCTGCTGCAAGGCTCATCACTGGATCGAAAAGGTACAGCCACATCACTCCAGATCTGAAGGCACTAAACTGGCTCCCTTATGAGGCAAGGATTCAGATGAAAATTGCTTGCATGACCCACAAAGCCCTACACTTCAATACACCGAAGTACCCAACTGACAAACTGGAACTGTCCGGCGGTGACAGATCATCTAGAAGCACCAGCACCTTACTGTTGAAACCTCAAAATTTTTGAAAAAAGAAAACCTACAACCCAGCCTTCTCCGGATTTGCCCCAAGAATCTGGAACTCTCTGCCCCTGAAATCAGACTGATCCCTTCAATCACTTCATTCAAAAAAGACGTCAAACTGCTTTTAATGAACAAATCTCTACCCTGAACCCACAAACTCATTCTCTGGATACCGATCCGATGCTGTTTTCCAACCAGTGCTTGCACGCCGTCTGGTCCTGGTTTATAACTCACTGTCCCACTCCTGATTTGCAACAGCATGTTTCGCGGTTATCTATTTTCTACTTAATGAACTATCTGTAAAGCGCTCCGATACCCTTCTAGGGTCAAGTTTGCACTATATAAAACTTTATACATAAAAATAAAGTAAAATAAAATAAGTTCTTATCTTTTGGTGCAAGATGTCTTCTTTCTTCTGAGTTTGTAGCAGATCTCAGTGCCAGATCTGGGGGAGCCACCTAAATACTTAATTTAGGAGGTATTTTAGGGGAGTAGCAGGTAAGGTCAATGGGCACCTAACCTGGGGGGCCTACACCCTCGATTATGCCACCCACCTGTGGGAGGGGACATAGACCTGGCCCTGATTGGAGGGGTTGCCCTATCTTCTAGATGGCGTGGATAAAAGCTCTGCTTTACCTCGCTTACCCCACCTTCGGGGTGGCATGGGCAGAGGTGGGCACACCTATCTTTTTTAATTTTACAGCCGGTTTTCCCTCCCAAAGTGGGATGGCAAACCAAGGGCTGCCATTTGCTGCTAGCAGCAGAGGCTGGCGGTAGCATTACAAAGGTTGCAGGCCTCTGAAGCTTTCCTCTTCGAGCACTGGCCCATCCTGGGGAAGGAGGTGTGATACCTCTGCCCAGGATGTGCACTGTTTCAGGTCCCAGAGAGCAGGGGTTCTCTACCCAGGTCCAGAAACATGTTGGTGGTGGCTGGCTGTCTGCCTACAACCAATCAGAAACCACACCAGGGTTTGTGCGGATTAGTGTGGAGTTATTGAAAGGAGTACTTTGGTACCAAACACTCCTGGGTTTCGGTGAAGCCATCATGTTGCTCTGGAACTCGAGTTGTCAAGTTTCCAGCCCATGCACTCTCTATGTGTTCCCTGGCACGTACAATATTAGGGAAAATACCCTAATACTGTAGTTGCGCATCTGCTAATGCAGATATGCCCACACCTGGGAAATAGTGCACCCTACCTTATGGCTGCTAAGGCCTGCCAGAGGGGGGACTTACCTATATCTTAGGCAGTGCTAGCTGGCATGGAACACAGAAAGTGTGCCATGTTGACTTGGTCATTTCTTCACCTCACAGAGGGATGCCAACTGCAGGAGCAGTGGAAGGGTCCTAGTGAGGGGGTCCCTGGGTACCCTCTTCAGCCTCTAGGCCCGAGGTACCTAGGGTACCACTTACTAGGGACTTACAGGGGGCAGAAGTACCATTTGCGGACATGTTTTTTTAGGGGAAGAACCTTGGTACTGGGAACCTGGACAGCAGGGACCCAATACTCTACAGCCAAAGTTGCATCAAAAGCCAGGCAAAAGTGTGTGGTGGGATTACTGCAACAGAACCCCATTTTCTCACACATGCTCTCCACAAACACAAAGGATTACAGCGAACTTTACATGAGGGGTTTCATTGGCCAACACCTGACCGGACACACACATAAAAATGTCTGGTCAACTATAGGAGACCATAAACTATGGTATGCTGCCACCACTGCCTAACGCACTAACACCAAGATGAGAAGAGCAGCCATTTGTCCACTCTGGGTACACCATCGTTGTGCCCTACAGGTCTCAGGACCGGTCCTGGGCTTCACATTGTCCAGGGCAAGCCTAGGTTTCCGAGCACAAGCTAGATTAGTGCGACACAAAAGCCAAAACAAAAATCCAGAATATCAGATACACACTTGGTTAGGTGCTCACAGCAGGAGCACAAGCCTGTATACAATGCAGAGGACATTACAGTCGCACCAGAAATCAATCCTAGCAGGAGAAAGTGTTTTGCCTGGTACTAATGCAAATCAAACATACTTATTATAGCACTCGCACATCATTTTATTTTTCTTTCTACAGCTTCCCATCCTCAGATTGCATGATGTCCAAATCCCCTCCCCAACCGACTAAATTCTAAAACCTGCATAAAAATCTGATTTGGACATAAAAACTTTCAATTGTTCCTTGTTTTTTCTTTTGAATGACCCAACTTTGCATCCATCCATTGCGTTTCATATTTCTGGGTATCACCCACTACAATTCCCATGCCGGTCTCTCTAAATCTGGTTTACTGTATTTCTGCAAATTAATTTTATTGACCACAACTCTCCTCTTCCATGAACCATACCCATGAACCTAACAAAACAACCTCCTCCAGCCAAGCTCTGCATCCCACCAAACATGTGCAGGAACTAGCCTGTCCCCTGCTAACGATCACACCACATCCCTATTACTTAAACCTGCCACAAAGACACTAGAGGAAATACACAGAATTAGTTTATGGGGAGCACAAAACTAAACCCAGTAAATGACAATAATAAACAACCGCTGGATTTAATCAGTAATCTTGTGGGCCAGGATAGTGTGCTACTTGCTGTAAAGTGCTTCAATGCCTCAACAGGGGTAATAAGCACTATATAAATCAAATTGCAATTTATTAAGAGGATTCTTGGCCTGAGAACCCTCCTCATTCTCCATCACACTTTGTAATGATTGACTGTAAGGAACCACAGGCCTTTTATCACGGTGATTCAACCCCAAAGGTCAGGGAAATGTGGGCTAAAGTAGATCTGAATCTTGAGCAGCGAGCTGTCATCTCAATGACACTCGGAGGGGGTATTCCATCTGCGTAACAGATTTTTTTCCAACCAGAATTCTCTTCAGATAATTTCTTCTCAATTCCCTCTACTACTGCGGATTATTATTTTATTATCAACACTTGTAAAGCGCAGGTAACACCCTACGGGTACCCTGGCGCTGTTATACGAATGTCTAGCTTAACGTAGATACAGAAGGAGTGCAGTTACCAGAAAAAAAGAGAAAATTAACAGGATGGCAAAGGTCATACTTGAGGATAGAGCCAAGTTGTTATCCTTTTTCCGAACTGCAAGAGATCATCCACTTGTCCAATCTCAAGTGGAAGTTTGTTCCAGAGGCACATGGCTGCCGTACTAAAGGCCCTGCCTCCGGATTTAGTTTTTCTGACTCTGGGCACCTTCACCAGATTAGCCGAGGAGGAACGAAGAGTTTGGGGAGGGGCATACCATGTAAATTTGTCCTGCAGTGATTTGGGTCCAGCGCCATGCAAAGCTTTAAACACTATGCATAAATGCCTTGAATTGTATCCTTTGCGATACTGGGAGCCAGTGCAACTCTGAGAGTGCCTGAGAGGCGGAGCAGCGACGTGGCCTCGTGCTAACTTAGCCGTCATGGTCTGTATTCTCTGTAGTCTCTCGATCAGATATCTGGGAGATTCCAGCAGCAGAGCGTTACAGTAGTCCAACCTACTGAGGATGTTACTTCTAACTATCAGTATTCTAGCCTGCTTTGAGAACATTGGGAGGATCTTCCGAAATGCTCTAATCAAAGAAAAACAGCTCCCTGCTGTTTTATTCACATGATTTTCAAGAGTCAGTCTATGAACGAACATAACTCCCAGGTTACCTACCGTATTGCAGGGAACCAATGGGGTAGCAGTGTGAATGGGCCACAAATCAGACGGGAGTATAGAGGGAATTCTACCTGCTGCACGATGCAGGACCTCTGTCTTGTCGGCATTGAATTGAAGAGAATTCTCTCTAAGCCAAAGTGCTGTGTCCCGCAGACAAGCATGAAAGTCTTTCAGGGATACAGACTGATCTCCCTCTAGAGACAGAATAAGTCGAGGGTCATCTGCGTAGTTCACAAGATGGATATTGTGAGCCTTTATAACAGCAACTAAAGGCTCATATAGACGTTGAACAATGTTGGACTGATCGCAGATCCCTGCGGGACACCGTGCAAAATGTTGGAAAACGTGGATCGATAGAGGGGGGGGGGGGGGAGGGGAGTACTGCCTGCTGTCTATTGGATAGATACGATATAAACCACTTCAGGGCAGTGCCCACAACCCCAACCTCTTCAATCCTGGACAGAAGGACCTCATGGTTTACCGTATGCAGCAGACAGGTCAAGAAGAATCAGTATAGCTGACTGTCCCCTGTCTGCTAGCATTCGTAGATCGTCCAGAACGGTCACCAGGGCGGTCTCCGTTCCATGACCAGGACGGAAGCCAAATTGCACATCATCCAGAATGTTGTTAGTCTCTAAAAACTGTGAGAGTGATTTAGATAAAAAAATACTCTTAAACACCTAGGATTATCTAGACACTTCAAGAATACTTGTGAGATTAGCTCACACACAAAGGCCTTGGTAAAGGACAAGTATCATGCCCATAGAGATGAGATTAGATATGGTTACTGTCCATTCATTTATTCCATTGTCAACCTCTAAAGGCATGAAACCCTAGCTATCATGGATAAAGGCACCAGAACATAGATTCTATTTAACTCCCCTTCAAGTAAACAAGATTCATTTTTTACTGGCTATTCCCCTCACTGGGACTTGGTTTGCTTCATTACCCTGCTGTCCATGTGACGGAGTCTCCATACAGTCCAGTACGGTTTTTATGTCCAAATTTATTGTGAAAGATTCTTAAAACACATTAAGGTTTAATGATTGTACAATGTTTTGAGTCCCAAACAATCTGTTATGCAGTGCTAAATTTTAACTACACAGTTGATAAGTTTAAGGGAAAGATATGCTGCATGATACAGCTATGAGGATACGGAAGGCCAATGATGATATATATTTTAGTAACTGAAATTTGGGATACTGATTTGAGTGATCTGTCGGTACTTGTTTTTAATATCTGCTTTTTTGGTCATATTGCTGACTGAATAAAGATAATTTGAACCTAGTATGTTTTAATTTCTAATGATGTGTTTGTTTTTTACGAAGTGAAACTATTAGACTGTGCGTAGACAGCGTAGAAATAGCGAGTTCCTGAAGATCTCCACATGGATAGGTTTGATGGCACCAATAAATGTGTAATACATATTAACAAAGAAACAGCAGACACTTTAACATATCAATATTAAGATAGTATACACACTGGATATCCAATAAATTGTTGCTTCCTAGGTGCAACTCAGACTCCAATCAATGAGGAGTTCCTAGAATGCAACTATGATATATTAGTAAGCCATAAAAGCAGCATGCAAGACCAGAACAGTGTGAAACTATGCATAGTTCGAGTTGTGTGAGGGATTATGCTTGATTTCTTTTGCGGGAGCAGGAGTGTCATTGTCTGGTGAGAGTAACACAAACCTCAGATGCACTGCTGGCTGTAAAAGATCTTGCACTACATGAAAAGTGTGGTGCTGGGGCATATTGGCGTGGTATTAGACATCTCACCAATCGTGGTATTGACTTAGGCCTATAAACTCTTCTCATCACCCAGCCAGACCATGTTGCATCTTGTGTTCTCATTGGAAGCCAGAATGCTTCACGAAAAGAGTGGTTGCACAGGCAGATTCCCCACACAGCAACAGCAATGTAGCTCTCCAAGCTGCTGATGTGCTGCTAGTGCAGTTCTCAGGGCGACCCTCAGCAAAGATACCCTTTGGTTTTGTTTTGCACATGCAGCATGGAATACCCCAAAACTCAGAAGTGGTCCAGGGCTGATGTGGTGTCAGATGGCACAGTGTGAACATGTGCTAGTTGAGGACTGTTCCTGTGCCCTGTGATGGTGCTGAGTATGGTGTTGATGGAGCCAAGTACGGTGTTGCTGGTGCCATTAACATCTTCTAGTGCTGCTACTTAGGATCCTGACATTCTTAATGAGGTGGCTGGCATGATATGCCACATGTGCGATCTCACAGCATCCCAAAACATATGATTACCTGCATTATCTACAAACGAGGGGAGAGAGGTGATACTGTTAGGAATGGATTTAAAAGTCTACCCTAAAAATATGCCATCTTTCCATATTGAGACTCGTAAACTAGCAGTCGTGGAGATCTTTTCCTACCTAGGAGTTGTTTTTGATACTAAACAAACCTGGTCACATATGGTGGGTAGCCGGGCACAAATAATGGAGCGCACTCTGGTGGCAGTCTCTAGCTTCACTAAGAAACGGGGCTCAAAGCCCCTAGCAAGCATTAGAAAGATCTACAGTGCTAAAACGATCTCGGCAACGACATATGGGTCAGGGGCATAGTACCAACTGATTCCCTCCAGAAGATAGAGAATGGGTTCTTCAAGAGGATCGCCTCGCTCCCTCCCTCATTCTCAAACTATGTCACTCACTTAGAGCAGGATTTGCTCTAGGAGTCGGACATAGTGAGAGTAGCCCGATCATGCTTTGGTGCTCAATATGGAGCAGAGACAGTGGACCTTAATCAGACCATCATACAAAACGGTCTCTCACTGGACAAGGCATATAAAATTCCCTGGCTCGAGTACGTTAAACTGACTGCTTTCAATAGGAGTTCCCGGATTGTACACAACCCAAGATTCCTGCTCTAGATTTTCAAAACAGAGGCTAAATGCTTTACTTTTAGCAAAGTTATTCCACGAAAGGAAGGAATCCCAACATGCAGAAACATCTGTAAAACTTTCCTATCCGATTCGACATTTAACAGAAGGCGAATACCCGCACTTTGATGCGGCGAGGACCCAGCATCACAGGCTTCTCCTTTTACGGTTTAATCTTAATTTAATTCTTTTGATGTTCGGCTTCCCTCCGAAAAAGTACGCATTTAGTGACCTGACAACACGCCCATGTGGTAACCTATCCGCCCAGTCCGATCTCCACCATCTTTTCTTCTGTCATTTTTATAGGGAACAGAGAGCCAAATATATTTTACCCCTTTTAAGGTGGTACAATTTTAAGCAATGTCGAGTCGCCCTGTTTTTCCTGAAAAAGCTCCACGATCCTTTTGTATGTTTCTGCGTAGCCTCATTCCTTTGGGCTTGCAAGCGAAGGAGACATTCACTAGAAGTGGAAAGCCATGTTAATCCCTAGTGCTTCCCTCATTCGAGCTTCCGAAAATAATATGAAAATTATGTGATGCCGGTATGACACCCCACTGGGCCTTCATAACATATGTGATTTTTTTTAATGGTTTTATAAGTTTGCTTTTAACTATTTATTAATTAATCTGGTAATTGGATATCTGTAGCACTTCCTTTGACCCTCTATTGTGCTTATTACACACACTATAGATACTGAACTGCAAACCTTTGCACAGTTTAATCTTATACTCCTTGTCTGGGTTGGAATTTGTATCTTGCTTTTTTAATTGTTAGTTCTTATTAATGTTTATTGTATTAAGAAGGAAGATATTACTTTAATATGTATAATTTGATGATCTATGCTTTTTTAGATCAAATAAAAATTATTGAATTGATTACCTGCATTATCTACAAACTAGGGAAGAGAGGTGATAGTGCTAGGAATGGGTTTAAAGTCTACATAGCATAGCACTTCACATCATGAAACTGGTGTACAGGCACATGCATGTTAGCATGGTGCATATAATACATAGATGGATAGTTGCTTTGTATGCAATGACTTGTGCAGCAGTTTCTTGTACACATGATGTGTGACAGGTGATGCCAGGCGTGTTTCAGAGTTTCAAAAAATATATGCACACTCATGGGAGCCTAGCACGTGTTATGGGGGCATATGCCCAACAAACAGTGTAAACGGTCAGAGGTGTCTGCACTCACCTTCACTTTCAGAGCGTTGCTCCAAGTGTTCCAGTGCAGAAGTGTCGATACCCACTAATCCTTGCCCGGCCTCCTTCGCCAGTATTGTTTCCACATGACTGTCTGCGTTCGTGAGGGGCAACTGTTGGCTGGGCCCTCCTCCTGTACCTGCTGATTCGCTTATATTGGTGAAGATTTTTTCCTTGGTACGGCGTCGTATGTCGTACCACCTTTTTTGGATTTCATCAATTGTGCGGTGGGTTATGCCGACAGCATTCACCATACCCTGGATCCTCACCCAGATGGCCTTCTTGGTACGTTCAGGGACCTTCATAGCCGATTTGCCAAAAAGTTTATCATGGTCCTTGGAAACCTCCTCCACCAGAATGCTCAGCTCCTCTTCACTGAACCGTTTTTTCCTTTTTCTTTGTTGTGGAAACTCAAGTCCGTGCCTGCTTCTTGTTCCTGCAAGCTGGTAAACTGGCCACGAGTTCTTACTATTCTGCATGCCCAAATAGGGCTCCTCCCCGGAATGCATTCTCTGATGCCGTCTCAGATGAGAGCTATTAATGAAGCTCTGCTCGCACTCTGCAAATTGTCCGTCTCCTGTGTGGGAACTGTGATTATCCATGACTTGGGACGCAGGCCACGAGTTCCTACTAAGTTCTGTGCACTCATAGGGTCCTTCGCCAGTATGGACCATCTGGTGCATGTACAGGTCCAACCTCTGACCAACACTTTTCTCGCACTCTGTGCATGGGCCCAGATCCTCCCCAGTGTGGATGCTCCGGTGAATGCACAGGCTCTGGGTTTTGGTGAAGGCTTCATTCTCTGATCAAATAAGCAGATATTCAATGTATTATTATATGTCAACGAACAGCCATAAGGTTCATGACCAACACATCTAACAGAGCTCTTTAGACACACCATCCCACATAAACCCAAAACAGCACACATTAACATCCAAGAGAACACATTTAACAGAAATGTTAACATGCATCGAATATTTTCCAAAAGAAGCCACACACATACATACAAACACACACAACACAAGTCATGTACAACAACCAAGATGTTGTGGAAGCAACTGTTAAAGCCATCTGTCTTTATCAATCACACATCAAAATTGTACACTCATAGCTAACTGGAAAAAACACACAAACACCGAACTGTTGAATGGGGCAGAAGACAATACAAGAACCACAACATCGTTGCCAAGCCAGGCACCAGTCTGTGGTGGACACTTTGGAGGCACGTTGGAGAGGCACTTGGACTGGCAACTGCGATGTGATCCCAGACCACTGACAGAGTGTGACAGCGATGTGATCCCAGACAATGACAGAGTGTGAGAGTGATGTGATTCTAGACCAATGACAAAGTGTGATAGCGATGTGATCCCAGACTATGACAGTGTGACAGGGATGTGATCCCAGACCAATAACGGGACGAGAGCGATGTGATCCCAGAGCGATTACAGGGTGTGAGAGCGATGTGATCCCAGACAATGACAGTATCCCAGACAATGACAGTGTGAAAGCAATGTGATCGCAGATCACTGACAGATTGTGACAGCAATGTGATCCCAGACAATGACAGTGTGGTAGCAATGCGATCCCAGACCGATGAGAGTGTGATAGCGATGTGATCCCAGACAATGACAGTGTGACAGCAATGCGATTCCAGACCGATGACAGAGTGTGACAGCGATGTGATCCCACATAATGACACAGGGCGATAGCGATGTGATCCTAGACCAACGACAGAGTGTGATAGCGATCTGATCCTAGACCAATAACAAAGTGTGACAGCGATCTGATCCCAGACAATGACAGAGTGTGACAGCGATGTGATTCCAAACCAATAACAGGGTGCGAGAGCCATGTGATCCCAGACCAATGACAAAGTGTGGCAGCGATGTGATTCAAGACCAATGACAGAATGTGATAGAGATGTGATCTCAGACAATGACAAAGGATGAGAGTGATGTGATTCCAGACCAATGACAGAGTGTGACAGCAATGCGATCCCAGACCGATGAGAGTGTGATAGCGATGCGATCCCAGACCGATGACAGAGTGTGGTAGCGATGCGATCCCAGACAATGACAGAGTGAGACAGTGATGTGATTCCAGACAATGACAGTGTGAGACAGTGATGTGATTCCAGACAATGACAGTGTGGTAGCGATGTGATCGCAGATCACTGACAGATTGTGACAGCAATGTGATCACAGACAATGACAGTGTGGTAGCAATGCGATCCCAGACCGATGACAGAGTGTGGTAGCGATGCGATCCCAGACCGATGAGAGTGGGATAGCGATGTGATCCCAGACCAATGACAGAGTGCCCGTCCTAAGCTGGGATTGGTAATAATTCAGGATCACAGGTCAAAAACTGAAAATGTAAAGTAAATAAAACACTGCCACTTCTACACTGGTTGACGATCCAATGCAAATTGCTCCTTTCCCTGCTCTACGCTGTGTTGTATTTAATAATGAGTATCTCATGAGGCAGAACAAAAACAGCCTGAAAAGGTACGTCTAGAGGTGAAGATATGAGATAGGACGGAAGTACAGAATTCATGTGGAGCCACCTGCTAGAGTCTCACTCTCACCGCTCAATGCAGAGTCTTTAACAGAGAAAATTAGTGTAATAACAAATTCTAATAATTAACACTTGATGGATTTACTCAGCAATTGGCTAATCAATAAAATCACGATGATTGGGCTGCAGCTCATATTTTAATAATCGCATCGCTGGTTTTCCTTCTATTACAATGGTGTGGCTGGATTTTATTTGAATCTTTGCTCCATTGAACATGCATTACAAATTGTATGCAAATGCAGGTGTGCAGCAAATACAAAAACATCTCTCCGTTGCTTTGCCCTTCTTCAAAGGCACTGCCCTGGTATAGAAATCAGGAGTCACTTTGACTTCTGTTATAGGCAACTCCAAAGAAAAAAGCGCAGCTTTTATATCTCTAGAGCACCCGGGCTCCTAGGTTTGTGCAATACAAATACCCAACAAACACATAACCAGGCAGCCGCATGCAGCCACACAGACATCGCTACACTGGCTTTGATTTGAATGCAGGATCAAGTTCACAAGGATGGGCACCGTGTGCTGCGCCTGTTAAGGCAAAGTCTAGGCTTACTTCTGGCCCTTAGGAGAAAACACGTAAGATGCATCTTTCAGGTCTACAGAATTTGTGCTTGGAGATGGGAAAAGGAATCTGGCAGCATTTCATGTCAGCCTGCCCTGGAACTGGATCCTCATCTCCCCACGGAACCCCTGCCCAACACCTGAAGACATGGTGGCCCCAAACAAGCTGCTTAGCAGACCCCCAGCCAAGGGGATAAAGGACCTCTCCATTAGACAACATGAAGGCAACAAGCCAGTGCGTTACAACCCTTCTGTATTAAATGAATACATTCATTAACCAAACTGACTGGGACCAGTGCACCAACAAGAGCGGTTGATAACCCCCCCCTCCCCCCACAACCTTCCTGAGTAACAAGACTGGACCAAGAAAACTGGTAGGAGTATCGGCCAATTTCCCAGCAGATGACTGCGCACTTGTCTCTATTTTGCACATAATGCCTGCTTTATGGTAAACACTTGTTTTCTAGAAGCCTGTCTTTGGTGAATCCCAATATGGAAGGAAAATCATAACATATTATTGGAACACGTTGGTTATGTACTTATTTCTTACCTGATGCAGAGCTATCAAACCGGGCTCCTTCATCAAAATCCTGAGGGCCCTTCACATGGTGCAGCCGGTCCAGAGGTTCCCTTTCAGCCCCGTCCTCTTCTTCAATCTTCACCAGGACAATATGGTTCTGACAATCGTTGCGTGCAGAATCTTCTGCGACTTCAACCTTCACCCAGCCTGTGGAGGAATGGCCGTCACTGACAGGAGGTTCTTCCTCCACTGGAATATGAAGAGAGCTCATAGAGTTCTCACAGTCGCTGTAAGAGGACTCGTTGTATACTTCAGTCTTCACCCGGACCAGGGATTCACTAGACTCGCTTGTCGGCTGATGCTGCACTTTGTCACTCTTTGGCTGGTCCATAGAGCCGGGAGAATCCGGAGCAGATGGTTTGAACTCTTCTGCCAGCTTCATCCAGTCTTTTTTTTGGTTCAGCTCTGCTCCTCCTCCAACTATCTCTGCCACTCAAGATATCCTCTTCTCGATCTACATTAATTGTAAAACATAGTAAAAGGGCAAGAGAGGAAGAGAAAGTAAAGATAAAAACAAGGAGGAAAAGGAGAAAGCAGCCATGAGAGTGAGGGCAAATACGAAATTCAGAAAGAGACCACGAGAAAGCGCAACAGAGAAAGAAAGAGATAAAGAGGGATGAGAAAAACTGACAATGGAGAGGGCAATAAAGAGAGAAGAAACAAAATGAGGGAGAAAGAGGGGGGAAAAGAGAGAGACATTGTCAGACCAACAAGTATGCTGCTACATTTACTGTACACAGGAATAAATGTTGAGAACTAATATTCAACATCTGTCCAGCTGGTCAGTGTTATCTGTGCCCCGCCGTGTGCACCTCCTTTAGAAGACTATGAGAAGCACCAGAACAGTTCAGCACTAAATCTGCTACCACAGATGTGTTAAGCCCATGCACCTCTAGGAAGGTAATTAAAGATGGAAAGAGTCCAGGTGGACCAACAGTTATAAGAACAAAGATACACTCCTATTGGTACATAAAACAAGCATTGGCATAGCCAATAGGTCTCACCTTTGGGACCTTATAAGTGTTTAGCTATGCAACAGTTGCATAACTAAATACTTATAAGGTCCCAAAAGCGAGACCTATTGGCTATGCAAAGCGGTCGTGAAAGTGATCGCGATCACGATCACACATCAAAGCGGCCGCGAAAGTGAAGGTAAAAGTGGTAAAGGGCGGCGCGCGCGCCCGCGCACATGCACTGTAGCTCTAGGCTGGCCTGGTAGCACTTTTTGGAGCCCTCTCAATAAGTCTCGCCAGACCAGCGCATGCAAGGTACACAAACAAATCTGTGGTCAGCTTATTCAAGAGGTAATCTATCAGACCAACAATAACTTTCAGTTCGTCACGGCGATGTAAAAATGCGCAGATGTTTCTTAAATACTTATTAGAGATGTCCGTGTTTAAACTTAAAGAACTTTATCTAAAACTATTTTTTTTTTAATCTGAGCTGTTGGCATTTACCTCATTCACCTCTTTCAAAGAGTTGGCCCTGTGATTTGTCCTCCAATGTCTGATCAAGTCTACAATATTGGTATCAATGACTATTGCTTTACTGTGAAGTCTTACAGCTCCTGCTTCAACCACGTTCTTTTTCACTTCTTACCATTCAAAAGGTAGATTTACATTTTTAAATATATGGAACGCACCAAAAAGTTCTTTTCTGGGATGGAAGCAGAGGGACCATCTTAAACACGCCCATGGTTCAAGCACTTGTACATGTTCCATTTGTACATGGAAAAGGTTTGCATTGTCAGGAATCGCTCTCTTTCTCCTGTTCCACAAACAATACAGTATGTTAAGAAAATAACATTAGATGTAGTAAGAATCTATCACAGCAGAATGTGGCACACATGATCCAGAGATGAAATCAGTGCTAGGAAAAGGTTTATCTGGCACATCCTTTACTGTTAATTATTTTAGCACGCTCTCACCCATCATCAGTCAGAACGTTAGCAATGAGAATCGCCATGATCCTTACATTGGGACTCCATGCAAGATTTTGGTGAGTTACATCATGCTCTAAGGTGATAGGAATCAGAACGGTTAGCCAAGTTAGAATATGTATTCGGCCAATGGGAGCCACACCAAGGCCTGCAATAGGATACAGCAATCTCCAAAGGCCCAAATTACCGGTCTGGTGACCCGAGGCCAGCCAGACGTGCGGGGGTGCGGCGGTGGCAGTTCAGCCACAGTTGTATCTGTGGTCTGGCTGCCCCATTACGAGTTCGGTGGTCGGACCGTCGACGTCACCAGGGAACTGCCATTCCCTGGGGGTGGCGTGGCGGTCTGCAGGCTGCAATATGCTTAACGGGACAGGCACGGTTACGCCAAGCATATTCCTCAGCTCAAAGGTTTACATAGAGGTTCTTACACCATGTAAACCCTGGAGGAGAGGAAACAAAGCTTGTGGATGCACACAGTGCATGTGCCCCCCTGTGTGCATGCACAACAGTTCCTGCACGGCATGGGCTTTCGAGTCCATGGCGTGCATGAACCTTGGGAGGTGTTCCCATTGTTGTGCCTTTTGCAAAGGCACCGCTACCTTTGAATGAGGCACCGCCCAGGGACCACCATACTGCCCGTCAAACTACTTTAAAGTCGTAATCTGACGAGTCTCTGTGGAGCGGCGGTGGCACATCGCCCGGCCCATGCACCGCCGAAACTAGTCACATCGGCGCCTAGATATCCCTGTCGGGATGATTCGTGCCCTAACAAATGTTCAATTGTGAGCTCCGAACACATCCACAGGCATTAAAGTTGGTAATGAATAATGCAGCGCTATGAGAGCTCCTGTCATTAGACAGGTTCTTTATTTGAAGCCCGAACGGCCACACTGAAAAGCATAACTCTTGCATATGTGTGTGGTGCTTTACCTCTTCCATAGAGAACGGAAACATTCCTGTTTGCTTTGGATGGCTGTTGTTGAAGCTTGAATTAAATATTAACATTTCAAGGAAGCTGTCAGTTTAATACTTCTATTTGATTTTGCATAACCTAATTGTTTAAAATCATTTCAGATGCCAAACTGACAAAAATAATAAACACTCATAGATAAGGGTAAAGAAACAGTCCACCTTAGAGTACAATCCTGCTATGAGAAGAAAGAGTGCGATACCACAGTGTTATATGAAGTCATTAAAGCATCTAAGAGGCAAGTCTCGTACAGCCTCAACACAGCAAAACGCAGGTTTAGCTCCATTGAACATGTCACTGTCCCCCAGTTTTTGTAACATAAGCTAAGGAAAGTCAGTCCTGTACTGAATGCCCAAATATAAGTTACAAGGCTTGGTTATTTGCAGTATGAAGCCGCAGTTGACCATCAAAGTAGCGTGAATAGCAGGATTGTGGCTGGAGCTTTGTATTGCCAGTCCCCACAAGCTGCCAATGCCGTAGCACAAAGTGTCAATCTCACACTGCAGTGCGTCGCTAGTGGTGGCTGTGGGGCAAAGAGCAGGTCCGCCAGGACTTCATGTTGGCAGGCAGCAAGATCTTGCCACGAATGCGCATTTTCGCGAGGAGCACAGGAACTTCAGGGGATCTCAAAACTGAGGCCACATCAAGGGTCCAGGACCTGAGTGGCACCAACTGGGGGTCAGGAACTCACTCCAGCAGAAGCCAGCAGGGCTCAGGCAGGTCCAGTTCCAGGTCCAGGCAGCAGGTAAGCCAGACACTTGCAGGGAGCCTCTGGAGCTTGTTATGTTCCTGGAGTTCAGCTGACTGACCCTTGGAGTCACTTCAGGCTGGGATCAAAGGTGCAGGTCCAGTCTTCCTTTTCCGTCTCTTTATTTTGTTAAAAGACTCAAAACTTCAATTCAACATTTTTTAAATTGTTGCATGAACAACATTGCTGCCGACTACCCGGGTGTTTCTATAAGCCCATTAGTAACACCTGGGGAAGCAACAGCAACGTAGATCTCGGAAACATTAATAAAAATGGAGAAATTACAGGAGCTGGCGACAAAGAGGAATTGAATTTTGAATACACGCCGTGCTTCAACTGAATTAAGATCGAAGTCAGGCTTGATCAACTAGTAACCAAGACAACTGAAGGCGCTGATGAACCAAGTGAAACCACAGTAAAGGAGAGAATTAACCCGGCACGGTCCTGAAGAGAACCCAAAGGAAACGAGAGGTTCAAAGCGAATCGACGGCCTGCTCTGGGGAGCATTTAATAAAAGAGACATAAAATGTAGGCAATACTACAAGGGACATTGGAGGCCTACTAAAAGGGCGTGCCGAATAAACCCCAGCAGCAGCTTCGAATAGGAGTTTCAGTCTTTGAACAAACTGAAGAGACTAATAATATGAACTCCAGCACCTTATAAATCATAAGACTGGTTCATTACTAGTCTAATGTACTTTTGTTATAGGTTAGTTGTGATGCATGCATTTAGTTTTGAATTCTTCGCTTTCGTGTGTTTAAGGGAATGTTCTTCAGAAGGGCTGTAAATATTGTGCCTCACACTTAAATGTTGTCTGTATGAAATGTTACAAAATACCACAATACCACAATACTTTACATTAGAAAACAAGGTTATGTTAATTAAATGAATTCATCTTTCAGTAAAGAAATGTTGACTAAATGTTTATCAGTCTGGGTGTACAGTTAGAATCCAATTTACTTCTGGCCCAACCCACCTGATCAAATGGCCCAACCCCTTGTATGTGAACGTCTAAAAGCGGCATTATGAGATCTGTCACTAAAAATCCAACTTTTAAAAGTTTATATACATTTGTAAAACACATTAAAAGTAGATCTCAAATGTGCAGGATGGTAAAGAAGGAAAAACAAAAAGGAGAAAAAACAAGAAAGCAAAAGAGAAACCTAGAAAAACATATATACCTAGACAAATGGGTATATGACAGCATTTTTGATAAGCAATAGTAACTATCGGGAAGCAATCAGAGTATATACCAGGATCTCAAACAAACCCACGCGGCCTACCGATCAAGCGGATTGATCAGCAGTGTTGGAAATTCACATTAATATGCAGATCTGAGTCTATGTTAAAGAGGTGAACTCTTCCAATGAATCAGAGGAGATGGCAAGGTTTCTTCTTGAGGTTTATTAGGTACATCATATACAACAGCTCATCCACCCAACTGCCTCAGTATGATCTTTGTCCAGCCAGAGTCATGGTCAAGTTTTGGAACACCCAGATATCACCATGACTACCGGCAAGCAGTGAAAAGAAAAGTGCATAACATTACAACATATCTCACCTCCTTTATACGACAACATAACACCAAAGAAGAGGAAAACAACATTAAATACATTATGTTCAAAAAACAAAACAAATTGACATAACCTTTAAATGTAGTGGGAAATGCGTTCTCCACATAACATTATTTACCTGTGACATAGTCCATTAAATAGGACGGGCTATACCTTTGCCTATCAGATCTTCTCAGAGATCCATCCTGAACCTGGACACCAATATCAGTAGAACAACGCTCCAAGCCATTTGTCTTGCCACACACAGCTGCCCTGTTCAAATTCCACACTTTATGATCAGAGGTCCTGACTGCATTTCGAAAAACCTTAATTACCTTATAAGGCTTTGAAAACTTGAAACCAGAAATCCCAAACCCAGGACACTTAATTTTGACCAGATCCCAATCCTGACTTTAGTATCTTTGACAGCATGCCTTAGATCATAATTTTCTTTACTTTTCTGACAAACACGTTCTTCCCTATCCTTCCATGAACCCAAATTAGGACAAACACCCTTATCAGAAAGAAGTTTATTAAACCAAGGAGGTTCAAGGAAAGTGTCAGGTTGCCTCCCTCGGAACAAAATAAAGGGTGATTTACCAGTAGCCGAATGAGGTGCAAAGCGATGAACACTAACTCTCCTTGAAACTTATTCTTTCCAATCAAGATTGTTCTGTTTCGCTAGGGAAAGGTTTCTTTTATTACCCTGTTAAACCTCTCCACAGTACCATTTGATTCAGGGTGGTAAAGCGCACACTTCTTGTGAACAATCCCACAATTATTGAGAAAGTCCTCCATCTCCTTAGAAACCAATTGCACCCCATTATTAGTTAAAAGACTTTCAGGTATGCCCTCTCTAGAGATAATGTTCTTTAAAAAATCAATCAGTCTTTGTACAAACGTTTCTCACAAATGATATTTCCGGCCATCTAGAATAAAGATCAATAAGCACAATGACATAAGTATCAGAGCCATCACCATGTACAGGCCCCAAAATATCAAGAGCAATGTCTTTCCACGGCCCAGAAGGGCGGGATCTCTTTTCCATTGGTTGAGTCCTGATCTTGAAAGACTTCTCACTGAGAGAACATTCTGCACATTCCCTAATCAACCGCTCAATTTGGATGTCCATCCCCGGCCACCATTAAGAAGAACGCAGTCTCTCTTTAGTTTTTGAAATCCCAAGATGTGCCTCATGAGCTAAGTTAAGTAACTCATCCCTTAAAGAAACAGGAGGAACAAGTCTGTGGCTTCTCCACAACATTCCTTCACTATTAGACAATTGATCTTTCACAGACCAAAAGTCCCTCACAAAAGACCCTGCTTGTTCCTTGTGATGCCACCCATCATGGATCAAGTTTAATAGTTCTTGAATAGACTGATCTTCCAAACATGCAGAAGACCAACGATTTTGGGAAATTATCTTAAAATCAATCCCACAAACAAAGTCATGAGGTAGGTTAAAATCAGAGTCATCATGAGAGAGAGCATGATCAGAAGAAATTAATATTGAGAGTGTGTCTGCAACCAAATTTTCTGAACCTGGCACATGTTTCACCGAAAAATCAAAACCTTGTAAACCAACAACCCACTTAGAGATCCTTGGTGAGATGGAGTCAATCCCCTGGTTAGTTAAAACCTCACATAACGGCTTATGATCAGTCCTAACCATAAAAGACGTTCCCCACAGAAATTTCTTTAATTTCTTGATGGCCCAGTAGACTGCCAGGGCCTCCCTCTCAATTACTGAATATCTGGACTCCGCCCCCTTCAAACTCCTAGAGATGAACATTATGGTATTCTCAGGGTTGGTCCCTCCTTGATACAACACAGCACCTAACCCTTTGAGACTGGCATCAGTGGATATGATTGAAAACTTTTTTGGATCAAAATTGCGAAGTTTAGGAGCTGCTTGTAACTTCCCCTTTAGATCAACAAATTCTCTCTCACAAAACTGATCCCAAACAAATTTGACACCTTTTCTAAGTAAATTCCTCATATTATGAGTGGCCTCAGCAAAGTTCTTAACGAACTTGTTATAAAATTCCGCCGTTCCCAGGAAGCTCATTAGTTCTTCTTTAGATGAGGGATGACTGAGATCCCTAATAGTGTTAACCAATTCAGCTTTGGGAACTACACCATCTGCAGAGATAGAATGGCCCAAATAGTCAATTTTGTCCAAACCAAATTTACACTTCTCACGCTTAATAGTAAGATTGTGAGAAGCAAGACTGCCTAAGACCAAACGAACCCTCCTTGCATGTTCCAACTCATCAGGACCATACACCAAGATGTCGTCCTGATAAACAAAAACCCCAGGAATTTTGACCAGCACCTTCTCCATAACCCTCTGAAAAACAGAGGCAGCAGAAACGAGACCAAAAGGAAGCCTCACAAATCTAAATGTTCCAAAAGGTGTCACAAACGAAGTTAAGTCCCTGGAAGATTCATCAAGCATAATTTGATGGTACGCGGATGTTAAATCAATGGTGCTAAACACCTTTGCACCACATACCATGCCTAAAAGTTCCGAAATATTAGGTAAAGGGTACTTATCCACAAGCTCACACTTGTTAAGTTGTCTGAGCTCCACACATAACCTCAAAGATCCATCCGATTTCCTTGCGGCTACAACCGGAGCCAACCAGGAAGTGCCTTCAACTTCCTCTATAATTCCTTGTGATTTAAGCTTTTGTAATTCCCGTAACATCTCATCCCTGACACTAAAAGGGACATTACGAACTTTACTGGAAACAGGTGTGGAACCTGGAGCTAATTTTATTTTGTGACTATACCCCCTCAAGCACCCCAATTGATCACCAAACACACGAGGAAACTCTGCCATAAGTTGTGCTTGTAAGGGTGAATCAAGACAAACTGTTTCCACATTCTTTATTCCTTTAAGGATTATCGGAGGATCATTAATAGGATCTAACATGACTCCCAGGTCCTTTTGATGCCACCAACTAATGATGCTGTCCCCTTTCTTTGAAACATACACTTTCCCAGATGCATACCGACCCTCATATTCAATCAGACCAATGAAATACCCTTTTAATTCAATAGGGTCTCCACCATACGCAGTAAGACAGATGTCAGGCTTAAGCAGATTAATTCTGCTGCTGAGATTCTCATTAAAGAATTTATTCGATACAATTGTTATCTTTGCACCAGAGTCAAATAACATCTTCGTTTTTTTACCTTCTACCAGAATGCAATCCAAAGGACCTTCACTGCCTACTTGAACAATAATTTGTCCGCACTCAAAATCATGTTTCTCATTGAAATCTTCTTGTCTTATCTCATTTATGGTTTGTTTAGAGATTTAATCCTGCAAGCTACATGAAAAAGTGACCCCTTTTTTTACAGTATGAGAAACAGCATTCAAAGCAGGACAGGATTTGTCATTGGCCCAGTGACCACTATTATTACAACGAAAGCATTTATTCTCTTTGTTAAACTGTGGACGAGGTTTCCTGAGCTGTTTGTCTTTCACCTGAGATTTTAATTGAGGCCCTTTCAATTTAACACTATCATCTGGGACGGGATTGGTACTCATACTCGCAACATCTTTACACAAATCTTTTTTGATTTCTTTAACGCATTCAACAGAATGCTCAATTCTCTTAGCCACCAGTAAAACCTCATCAAACGTCGGTTCGTCTTTTAACCACAATTCATCGCGTATTTTCTCAGAAACACAACCTAACATGAACTGATTCCGTATCCTTTCCTCAATGAGCGCGTCAAACTTGCAGGTGGAAGCTAGTCTCCTTAAATCTGTGACGTAGTTCTCAATGCTTTCTCCTTCTTTTTGCATCCGTTTCCCAAAGTGATAACGTTCAAGTATAGTACTAACCTTGGGTAGATAATGAAGATCTAATTTATACATACAAATTTCAAACTCGTTGAGGCCCGCTGCAGCATTAACTGGAACACTGGGAAGATGGTCAAAAACATCTTGACCCTCGGAACCAGGACAGTGCATAAGTAAGGCTGTTTTCCTTTCAATACTAAGAGACGTGCCACATACACGAGCATATCGCTCAAAAACCTTTTTCCACTTAGACCACTTTATCGGAGGTTCACCAGGTGTTTGTAGAAAAAAATGGTGCAGCAGTTACATTCTGCATAGTTGATATGTAACAGCAAGAATAATTAAAATTAAAAATAAATAAATGAATGAAATAAAACAAAAAAAGAATGAACTGTATAAGCAATATAACTTGTACACTATAAAGCTAAGCTATATCAGTCATAACATTTTAATTAAAAGAAAAATTGGAGACAGAAAATGCAACTTGTACTAAATGTTCTACCTAAAGCTGTGCACATCAGCGCAAGAAAACCTCCTATTCTTGTTCTATTTATTTGCACTGTGTTTTACTTAAGTCCATAAGGCTGTGCGCATCAGCGCGACGTAACCATGCTTTGCTGCAAGTAACACACCCAAAAGTATCAGCAGGTTAAAACGCTGTGCGCATCAGCGCGACATGCCTGCTTTGATCATGCAAATTTTAAATAAAGCTGGGGAAAGAAATATTAATACTGTCCCCTTTTTGTTAGAAAGGAATTAGTTCTCACAAGCAGAATGCTGTGCGCATCAGCGCTAGAAGAATGATGATCTACGTTACCGAGGAGTAACCATCCAGACAGGAAAACCTCTCCGCAGAATGCTGTGCGCATCAGCGCTAGAAGAATGATGATCTACGTTACCGAGGAGTATCCATGCAGACAGGAAAACGTCTCAGCCCGCGTTAGAGTGACGGTGAGACGTCCATACCACGTGGTAGAGATATTCGTAACAAGGCAACCTTTCTCACGCGTTTCAATGACGGAGAGGCGTCAGTGTTACGTGTAAATCCAAGGAACCTTCGTTACCAGGCAACGGTGAGACTCCGCTTGCGTTTCAGTGACAGGAATGGGACGTCATGAAACCAATGCGGACAACGACACGGAGCAGCTCGGGGACAATTTCGAAAGTAAATTCCAACTGTACATTAGCCTTGAACTTTGCAAATCCGTCTTCTTTTACAGGCCAAATAAAAACTTTGATGCAGGAAGCACCCAGAAGGGCTCACAACTCGTTGCAGCAACTATCACCATCTTTTAAAAGGATAGTTTAAACGAGCAAAAGATAGTTTAAACGAGCAGTCTAATCAGTTTTATTAAAGAAAAAAAAAGAGAGTGTTCTCTTTCAGCTTAAACTAGTTTTGAGGCAAAAAGGTATCACAGTCATCCATAAGAATAAAAATTTAACAATCTTACTTCACTTGAAGTCAGAAAAGTCTTGTCTCTGTCTTAGGGATGTTGTTAGAAGTAAGAATGTTGATATAAAAGTGATCCTCTGGAGTTGAGCTGTAGAGAGAAATTCCCAGTCGTCGCCAGTGTTAAAGAGGTGAACTCTTCCAATGAATCAGAGGAGATGGCAAGGTTTCTTCTTGAGGTTTATTAGGTACATCATATACAACAGCTCATCCACCCAACTGCCTCAGTATGATCTTTGTCCAGCCAGAGTCATGGTCAAGTTCTGGAACACCCAGATATCACCATGACTCAGCATGATTCACAGGCCAATTTACAGAAACAGCGTTGCAACCAAGCTAAGCTCAGAGCAAGACTGCTCTGCAAAATGAAGCTTCCCCAAACACAAGCAGGAAACCACGAAAAAAAGACCCCTAAAGAACACATAAACATGACAAAGCGTAATGATACAGTAGTTAGTCCCGTCTCTGTGGGAGGAATGAAAGAGAAAAGGAGGGACAAAAAGGCAGGATTGACCACTAGCAAGCAAGGATTTTTAAAGGACACTGAAACAAACAAATCAAAAGCAGGGGGTGGCTTTAAGCCCACAAGAGGGGTAACTCAAATTTCACTATACTAATCTACCACTAATTCTTTTTGGGGTCCAGGATAGCGTGCTACTCGCCGAAAATCTCTTGGAAACCTCGTATGCGGTAGTAAGCGCTATATAAATACAATTAACTCCCTTATTACTTAACTTATTCACTTTCATTCAGACACTCACTTCAACTCACAAATTAACTCAGCGCAACCACAAACATGTCTCCCAGAGTCCTCCACACCTCTCACCCACAGCAAATGTCATACCACCCGGACCAAACTCCCTGCACTTACAGCTATTATCAGTCAAGAATGCTCAGTCACAAGCACTCACCTCTAACTGACAACCACTCCTAACTCTTGTGACTCATCCACCCACCTCCTTTTCCCCATTAGCACTGCAAGCGCGAAGTACAGAGAGACATGCTGGGAAGACAGCAGTCTTCCTTCAGCATGTGTGAGCTTGTTACTGTGGGACTAAGAATTACATATGAGCTGAACACAGATGACGGAACAGTTGTACCCGTCACCTGCATGGAAACCGTTGAGATAGTAGGCTTCTAAAGCCCATACCACAGATACATTGTTCTGATAGTTAATTTTTGTTGACTTCATACCAGGGAACAAATTATGTAAACTATTTCACAGTTCTCTTGGAAAAACAGATTATGCGTCATGGAGCACAAAATGTTGCAGAAAAGGTATTTTGTGGCACAAAAAGCAAAGTACGCACATTCTCTACCAGTAGGATTTTGATTCAATGGAGAAAGAAACCACATTTCTTGTAAATGAGCAAAATATTTGGTAAATCCGTAATGATGCGGTAAATTCTGCAGCAACAGAATCATATAAATCTACTAGCCCTCATCATTACCCATTGTTTTTAACACTTTATTCACTAAATGTAAACAAAACTAAACATTCTGATGTCAATCTTTGCCCATTATTAACTGCACTTCTGAGAAAACAGCCTTTTCTAGCTAACCACCCTAGAATAAGCTTGTAACATTGAGAAAAAAAAATACATAATGTGTAACATGTGCATTATGGTCCTGTATCGCCATCTTAAGACCCTGGCGACATGTATAAACCATTCAGCCTCGTGATTTATGATGCCACCAGAATCCCTCAATGGCAATATTGGATCACATTACAAAGTTACCGGTGACACACAGCACTAAAGACGTGTTACACACATTGCAGGCTGCATGACAGACCATGCAACACTTTTCCCCCCCAAAGTTTGGTAAACTTCAAGGTCGATGTAAAAGTCTGAAAGTGACGATAGACCGTGAGGTATTTAGTAGTGGTGGGTCCCATGGTAGCATAACTATGCCATTTATAAAGGATTATCGGCTACTAACACTAGAAGGACAGTACCAAGTAGGATCTGATGCCACCATTACGAGTGGCTTCTGAACTCCAATGGGGCTGTGAATACAGTTACTGGCCTCCTCGGAATCATGAGAAGAGGAATGAGGTGAGGGAAACTGTGGATCTTATTACTTTCATCCAGAGATTCCGGCTGCAGAAAACAACCAAACCCACAGGGAAAAAAGAAAAGAGCTGGGAACTGGACCAGGAATTACCAATTCCCTCTGCAATTCCTCATTTCATAGTGAACATTTAGGGTGCAATGTGTAATGGGCTTGATTTTCCGCACCCTAGGAGTTACTGTTACCCCATTTTGGTAACTTAAAGGCTGGGGTGAATCCAGTCCACTTGCTGGGGCCCTGAGTGGGGAGTGCTTCCATGTTTGCCTCACCACACAAAGGACAAAAACATTGGTTACTCTCTTCATTACAATGTTCTAATACAAGCTAAATAGTAATCCAGCCATGCTGAACTTAAATTGGATTGGAAAAAAATTGTATACTAGCGTGCCCCCAGATAATGGTCTACCAAGGATCCAGCATTACTAGTTCTCTCTTAAAAGTGTTAAATACTTTAGCCATTACTTTACTTTATATTGTCGGTTTCGGAGAACCTGCGGGCTGCAATGAGAGGTCCTATATCAAAGATGCGCCACACAGTGGCCGTTCCGATTAATCCAATCGATGGGGGCTTGTGCAGCGAGCTCAAGTGTCGTCTCGAATGAATTTGATGAAGGATTCCGGCACAAAGTCCTGTGTCGTGCTACTGCCGTTCTGAAGAACCTGCAGGACTACGATGATAAGTTCTGTGTCGGTGTCACGGATGCAGTCGATGAGTGGTTTGCGACGCGAAGGCCTGCGTCAAGGATGCGCCGCACTGCAGAAGAGCTTGAGACTGCGATGCGAGGTCCTATGTCTAGGATGTGTTGTGCAGCAGTGATTCTGAAGCAGAGCTGCGTGGAGGTGTATCGCGTTGCGTCAGTTCTTTCAACAGGACCCCAGGTGGGCTAGCAGAAGCCCTTCAGGCTCACTTCCAGGAGAGCAGGACTCTAGTGGCATCACTTGGGGTCCAAGACTCACAGGCGAGAGTATAACTGCTGGGTTCAAGGTGGTTTTTCCTTCCTTTGTGCACTGGACCCCAGCTTGTCTTGGAGCACAGAAGACTGGAGTGAAATCCTTTGTTAGTGTGCTGAGGCAGAGCTTTTGTGATGTGTAAGTATGGTAGGTGACTGCTCCTCCCCCTCATCAAGTAATACACAAAGTTCAACTACCAGTTACACCAAGTTATGTAACCATGTATACAGGCTGCAGGCACCAAATGGATGTGGACACGAAAATTCCAACCTTCTAAAAGCACCAGTTTCAGAATTGTGACTTAAAATCCGACTTTACCATTAAAAAGGGGTTTAAATAATAATTCTTTAGATACCAAGCTCGACATTTCTACCTTCTCCTAATTGAAAGTTATCACTTATTAAATGTGATATGGTAACCCAATGTTATCCTATCGAAGAGGTAGGCCATGCAATAGTGAAAAACCAAAGTAAGGAGTTTTTCACTACCATGACATGTTAAAAGTAGGTGTTCCGTTTTTTTAGGTCTCGGCTAGCGAAGGCTGCGCTTGCGCAGTCTCGCTCGCGAGATATAATGACTTGGAGAAGAGGGGCTTGAACCCGCCCCTCTTCTCTCCTCTTCTCCATTGGCTGGCATCTTAAATGCTGGCCAGCCATTGGAGAAGAGGTTTGTCTCGCAAAACAAGCCCCGTCCTTTTCGGATTCGGGGGCGTGTTTTTTCGTTGCTTTTCGCTGGGCGTGTTTCTCTCTCCTCCAGCCAATGGAAAAGAAAAACACGCCCCCGAATCCGAATCCGCCGCTGCCTTTCTCCGAGGCATTTCTGCTTCGCCTCGGAGAAAGGCGGTGGTGTGCTCGTCCTCTCCACCTGCAGACTCGAGTCCTAGGCGTGCTCTCTAGGAACGGACCACAAGCCCCGGATCACACACCCCACGCGCACACACACACAAGCTGCAACCCTCGCACAGATGAGGATGCTATATTTGCCTTAGCGCCGGTAATTAGGGCTACCCTTCGTCCTGACAGCTGGAGTAATAGAAGCCGCCTCCAGAAGAGGGCAGATGAAGGAAGCCGTCTCTCAGGGCTGACTGGGGAGACATATTTTGTTCTTCTGGTTAGTGGAATATCTTAACCAAACCCCGTCGCGAGGCTGTGACACGCCGAGCCCAGGAGGGGACGACGCCAGCCTCCCCCACGCATGGGAGTCCACGCTGCGGCACTCCCTTGAACCCTGCGCTCACGCGTCGCGAAAGTGTCTCAAATGTTTCTGATGCACACGTCTGACCTCTGTTATGTATGCTTTGGTTTACTCCCGCGTATGTTTTTTTTACTTAGAGCTTTACATTGTAAGGTGTCACCTTTTTCTGTATATTGTATAGTATCCGATTGGGGGATGGCATTCGGGCGAGAGTGGTGGCGGTGCTATGAAGAACTGGGTGTGGAAGTGTCTTCCACGTTCACACCGAACACTTACAAGGACACCACGTACACGTTGTCCATGTATTTATAGCAATAACGTCCGATTTGTAAGCTGACGCGCACATTGTGTGTTCTTAGACAAATTACCTTTGCTCCCGGTCAGCCAGACTACTTAACTGTCAAACATCAGGAACTTGTAGAATACTGCAATGAAGCACTGCAATGAAAAACAGAGAATGTTGTTTTAAATGTACCTACTGGGGGGCGCAGTCGAGCAAGCACTGCTAGTCGGAATTTGGGTTTTATTTTTCAAACAACTCCACGGAGGTTAATGTTTCGACATTTCCAGGTGAAAAGTGATTAGACTGTCTCCGGTGAAGTATTTTCTAACTGCAGCAGCGATTCTCTGCCTTAGGGTAGAGCTGCTACGCGCGCTTCAGAATTAGACAGTTTTAGCGCCTACTTTTGCGCCTACCGTTGGTACGAGCATTCAAAGAGCTACATTGCCACGTGTGCAAATATCCCGGAGCTGAATGACTATACCCAACTCAACTTTCCCAGTCTGGAAAGAAACAGCCACGAGAACTATCCATAAGAGAGAAAAGCGCAAACGAAAACACCGTAGCTTTGTCTGCTGGGAGGCGCAAATTCAGAGCCGTAAAGAAGGCATGCGCCTAGAATATATCCCCAAAAGCGCTGTGTTCCTTGGAGGAGCTATTTCGATGTGGTCTGTGCTTGACCACCACCCTCTCCCCCTGCAGACTCGAGTCCTAGGCGTGCTCTCTAGGAACGGACCACAAGCCCCGGATCCTAGTCTTCCACGAGGAGGCGTCCTTCTTCGGTGCCACGAGGGCTCAACCCACCCATCATCCTGCTGGGGAGGAAAACTTCAGTAGCAGCTGGCAGGGGGACTCATGGCACCTAGAAAGAGCAGTTTCGTGTACATGGATTTTGGGAATGCCAAGGAACACGTTCCAGCCTTAGAGATGCGAAGGTGTGCTAGGGGTTGAGAGTGAGACACCAACTGCGGAATAAAACTACCACTTCTAATCTCTGCTTCCCCAATAGCACGGCGTGTGATCTTGGTCACTTCGATTTCATTTTTCTCTACTTCGGCTCCTTTCGCAGCCAGATTAGGAGTGCTTGGAATGAAAAGAACGCAAATGCTATAAGTGCTATATTACAACTGCACAATGATGCCGAAGTAAGTACACAGCAAAGACACTCCAGGTGCCACTGGACGTGCCACACATTTTATGAATAAAGTTCGGAGGAGGGAATCACGCGCGGCGAGACCCATCCATTCACACTCGCAAAGAATGAAGGGGGTTACCACCTCCAAGCTGGTGTGCCCCCAGCAGAGCTTCCCGAGGGACCAGGCGATTAAGTGTGAGTTGAAGCCGAGACACCAGGGCGCCTCGAGGACGAACCAGCGGCGGATAAAGGTGCACGAAGCGCTAAACCTGGGAGTGCTGCCCACCTGCTGAGGCACCGTCTGCGCAGCTAGCCTGACCTGTGAGGTAAGTGCCCATGGGTATCTCCCTGTGCCCCCTGCACACCTGGATTCAGAGTGGTACTGCGACGGTAGTGCTTCGTGGTACAAAAATCCATAGAAGTGTCCTGACACACGCACATTTACAGTCACCGTTACAATCGCTTGCACTTAAGGGTGGTACCCTCGCGACTGTGTAAAGGTATAGTGCACTATAACTGTGCTTTTCAGTCACGGTTATGCGCCCATGTGCTCCGGAGTCGTACCTCAGGGAGACACTTGAGAGAGGCAGTGCTCTATAAAAGTGTTCATATTCACACGTAGTCACTGAGAGGCACATCTACGCCGGGGGGCTCCTGTGTAGCGGTACGGTGCTCGAGATATGTGTCTCTGGTCACTGCGGCGCATGTGCTTCAGAATCGTTCGTCAGGGAGACACTTTAGAGAGGTAGTGCTCTATAAACGTGTTCACATAAACACTGAGGCACGCGACTACTCCTGGATGCTCCTGCGTAGAGGTATAGTGCTCGAGAGATGTTTCTCCGGTCGCTGCTGCGCATGTGCTCGTGAGTTGTACCTCATGGAGACACCTTATAGAGGTAGCGCTCTATAAAAGTGTTCACATTCACACTTAGTCACTATGAGGTGCGCGGATACTCCGGGGTGCTCCCGTGTAGAGGTATAGTGCTCAAGGGATATGTTTCCGGTCACCGTTACGAATGTGCTCCAGAGTCGTACCTCATAGAGACACCTTAGACAGGTAACGCTCTATAAAAGTGTTCACATTCACACTGAGTCACTGTGAGGCACGCGTCTAATTGGGGTGCCTCTGAGTAGAGGTAAAGTGCTCGAGATATGTCTCTCCGGCCACTGCTGTGCAGGTACTCCAGAGTCGTACCTCAGGGAGACACCTTAGACAGGTAGCACTCTATAAAAGAGTTCACATTCACACTTAATCAATGTGAGGCGTGCATGTGCTCGTGAGTTGTACCTCAGGGAAACACCTTAGAGAGGTAGTGCTCTATAAAAGTGTTCACATTCACAATTAGTCACTGTGAGGCGTGCGTACTACTCCGTGGTGCTACCTCAAGGAGGCTGAGTGGAGAGGCATAGTGTCTTTACTGCTGTGCACATCCTTGCACACGACAGTGGTTCCCCGGAGACCGTGCGGTGTAGTGCACTACAGTAGTGTTTTCACTCTCACGCTAGGTCAGCTCCAGCGGGCACGGAGCTGGCACAATCGTGTCTCGCGGGGCGGAGGGGGAAGAGACCTGGTATGTGAATGGACGGGGGTTGGGGTGCTCTCGCAGACGATACTAGACAGCAGGGTACGGCCCCAGCACAGGAACACACGAGAAAACGAGCAGGGGCAGTTACCACACAGACGTAGAATATTATACACTATGTACACGTATACAGACACGATTACATATAGCATGCCGTATACACACCTACATGTATGTACACGTGCGCACAAAGGCCAATTCACATAAACACAAGTACGTACACCCGTTGAAATGCTTATATACACATACATATGTATACAGAATGTGTGTGCAAATACACACACATACGTTGCACATACATGTAATACAGAAATCGGAAATTATCTTCAATGTGCAATACTTAGCTGCTAAATTTCCCATGTGTGACGTGCAAACTGTTGTCATGCGTGGCCCCAGCTCACAGAGGGCACACGCGAGGCAAATAGATAGATAGTTTATTAGCATGGTTATAAAAAACCATTGCAATACGATAAAATAGCATATACGATCGTTAATAAATATAATAATAAAAAGACATTTACACATTCATATTTCTTATAAACTATGGCGACTGAGAAGTAGCTCATCGTAAAAGTTCGTTTTTTGCTTTAGCACATGTTAGAGGGAGCAATGTTCTCAGTTCCAGCCTGCTTCTTCACATCACGCCTGATGCCAAGGCTGAAGCAAAGTGCTCTTCGTGCAAAAAGTGCTTATGTGCTTATTAAAGTGCTGATCACATATTTCAACCCGGCATAATTTACTTGTTGTAGGTGGCGTTTATTAGGGCTAATGTGATAATTGTAAACTGCCCCCTTCCAAATGCGGTCTGCATAGTAAATAAAAGTGAAATTGGTCCTAAAAGACTGACCGTGGTCAGGTTCACGTCCTTTGTACTGCCATTTTTTTCCCCACCAGTCTCAGGAACTTCACTAAACAGCAATTCGACACCAGGTGCAAAGCAGGCCAGCAAATAACAATGCAGTTTCTTTAAATGTTTTAAAAACATAAACAAAAATAATGTCATGAGCAATGCCAATAGCTCTAACTTTAACAATGCCGAGACCATTGCATTGTAAATGCTTGTTTAATGCACTGCATCTGCCTTCTGGGCTGTTTAGGGCTTACCCCAGCGATACTTATATGTATTAAAAAGAAGTCTTACACCTGACAAAAGGTTTATTTTGCCAGGCCGAAATGGCAGTTTAAAACTGTACACAAAGGCTGCAACGGCAGACCTGAAACATGTTTAAAGGGTTACTTAACTGGGTGGCACAATCAGCGCTGCAGGCCAACTAGTATTGTTTAAGTAGCACGCCCTGGGTACATGTAGCACCACTTTACTAGAAACTGACAAGTAAATTAACTGTGCTAATTGGGTGTAAGCCACTTACCATGTTTAAAGGAGACAGCACAAGCATGTTTGCACTGGTTAGCAATGCTAAAGTGCACAGATTCCTAGAAGCCAACACAAACGGGTTAAGAAAACAGGAGGTTGAAGCCAAAAGGTCTGGAGAAGACCCTTCAGAAAGGGCCATGTCCAACAGTCCCTTTTGTTCAAATAATGCTGGGTATGGTATTTGATGGATTATAGATCTCATTCTGAGACAAAGCTATGCTGACCCGTCAACTGCTTCTAGGCATGTCACTAGTCTGCTCTGGTTTGAAGAACATTTTCCTAAATTAGATATGGTATGCCTAAGGGAGTCACTGGTTTGCCTGATCCTTTCTCACCTGGCCTTGCTGCTCTTTAAATGCTAGGGAACAACCTTACTCAATATACCCTTCGGAGGTTGCCCCTGAGGACAGCCTGAGGAGCCGATATAGAGTTCGGCAGCCTGGTTACTCAGTCACAAACTTGACAGATGTCCATCGGTCTTATTACAAGTACATTACATCTTAATGCACTTGTAGTAAGGTGCCCAGGATATCTGTCACATTTATGACAGAGCAGTCTGTTTACCAAACTCTAAATCAGACCCACGTCTTCTACCTGAGATCCGAGGACATGCTTCTGTTCAGTTGACTATGGCTTGGTTTATGAGATGTAATGCCAGGGAGACTAAAGAGTAATTTTTCAGATAGGATGGTTGTAGGAAATGACCAAAATTGCACTGATAAATATGTAACTTCAACCTGATTAGCCACTTTCTACAAAGACTACTACTATGGCTACTTCAGGACCTCCAACCAGAGCGCATGTGCACCCCTCTCCTTTCCATCACTAACCCATTGACAGATTTTAACCTCTTTTAGCGGATGTACAAGAGGCACCTACCAACATACAAATATGTGCCAATATCGGAATGTTCAGTACACATGCACTCAATTTGAAAAGATTACGCATATTTCTGTATTTAAGTTGTAGGAATGCAATCTGGACACAGGCGTTGAGATGACCAGGACATGTTTGTTATGTACAGAACTGAAGGCGTCTATATCTGTTTTCTCATGGTTACTACTACACAGCAATACTATGATGTCACCAGGGAAGTGCTCGCTTCCCTGGTGATCCTGTATCTCACCAAGTGTCCGAACATCACAGCAAACCAAAATGGTATGCGCCTGGACTAGTCTTACCCTACTTCTATGCAATCGCCATATAAGCAAAAAGGCTGGGAGTAAATGGATGCACTTTGGCTTCACCAGCCATCATTTCCTGTTCTAGCTGTGGGTCTCTGCATTTACAGGCTGACAAGGAGTGCCACATAGAGCTGATATGGCTCTCAGAGAAGCGCTGCCAACATGGCTCACAGTAGGGAGGAGTAGGGAAGACTGTGAGGGAGAGTGGCAAGATGCCAAGTACCAAGTATTTTTTAAATACTGAAGAATGGAAGGGCGTTTCAAGGGTGGCGTGGGATAGTAGTAGAACACCAGGTACTGTGTTTTTAATATTGAATTGGGTGGGGAAGCATAACTAAACAGGTTGTTTTTTTAGATATTTGGGATAGGGAGGCACCTACAAGGGTCAGAGCAGATAGCAGGACACCAGATGAATGCTATTTTTGAAGTCCAGTTAGCAAGAGGAAGATGAAAGAGGAATGGTCATCATGACTCCTCTCGTTCAAAATAGCAGAACCATAGAATCAGGAGCACAGGGGGAAGAGAATATGTAGGACCGTATATCACCCACAACTTTAAATATGTAGCTCTCCATGATGAGGATGTTTTTCATTTCTTGGTTATAAGTAATATCACGTGCAACTCCTTAGAGGTAAATAAGCCTGTAGTTTACAGATACACCTATAATTCTATTGATGGCCTGACACCAGAAGTTCTGTCTTGGAAGTGTTTGAAAACATACTCAAAAGCAAAGGAAAATTACTGACGCTACAATGATGGCCATCACTTGGGCAGAGTAATGACTCTTCACTTGCACACAAGCAATAGTGGAGGTTATTTGCTTACCCTGGTGAAATCAAGGAGACATACCAAGAGATGTGAAAGACATCCTTTGGACATCAGCACATGCCCACACAGTGGAATGGTCCTGTTACATATGTCCAGTTATGTATGAACACAAACACTGGAATGGTACTATTACGTATGTACACACAAAGTGAAATGGTCCTGTTACGTACGTACACACAGTGGAATGTTCCTGTTACGTATGTACACACACAGTGGAATTAGCCTGTTACGTATGTACATACACACACAAGGTGGAATGGCCCTGTTACATATCTACGCATATACACACACACACACACAAACAGTGGAATGGTCCTGTTACGCATGTACACACATACACACAGGAATGTTCCTGTTACATATGTGTGCACACACAGTGGAATCGTCCTGTTACATACGCCCACACACACAAACCCAGTAAAATAGTATTGTTACATATATGTGTAGAAACACCCCCACTGGAATGGACTGGTTACATATGTACACACATGCATACACAGTGAAATGGCCCTGTTACCTATTTACGCACACAGCGGAGTGGTCCCATTACGTATGTATGTACACACACACACACACACATTGGAATGGTCCTGTTACATATATACACACACACAAACACACACACAGTGGAATGGCCCTATTACATATGTATACACACACACACACACACAGTGAAATGGTCCTGTAATGTATGAACAAACACACACAGTGAAATGGTCCTATTACTAATGTACACACACAGTGGAATGGCCTTGTTATGTATCCACACAGTGGAATGGTTATGTTACATATGTATACACACATTTTGGAACAGTCCTATAACAGGTTTACACACACACACAGTGAAACAGTCATGGTACATATTCACACACAGAAAAACATGCAGTGGGATGGTGCTATTACATATGTACACACACAGATTGGAAAAATCCCAATACAGATTTACACACCAAGCGAAAAGATCCTAATACACATACATAGTAAAACAGTCCTAGAAGCCAACATATTCACACACACAGTGGAATTGCCCTGATATGTATTCACACAAACAATGGAATAGCCCGGTTACGCATGCACATACACAGTAAAAGGGTCTTGTTATGTATGTGTACACAAACACACACACGGTGGAATGGTCCTATTACATATCTACACACGTGTGTGCACGCACACACACACACACACAGTGGAATGGTCCTGTTACGCATGTACACACATACACACAGGAATGTTCCTGTTACATACGTGTGCACACAGTGGAATCATCCCGTTACATATGTCCACACACAAACCCAGTAAAATGGTATACTTGCATATATGTGTACACACACACCCTCTGGAATGGACTTGTTATGTATGTACACACATTGAAACGGTCCTGTTACTTTTTTACGCACACACACAGAAGATGCTGTGGCCCCCTTTCCACCTTTTGCAAGGAACTGAACACTTGGCTGCTTTAGCTCCTCCCCAGCCGATCTACCTGCTCTCAAAGCGCTGGGGAACCCTGGTTGGGTAGCCATGCGCAATAAAAGAACTGTATACAAATGGACCTGTTACGTATGTAAACACACACACACACACTGTAATGGTCCTGTTACGCATGTAAACACACGAAGTTAATGGAATGGTCCCATTAGGCATGTAAACACACGAACACACTGGAATGGCCCTGTTACGTATGTAAACACACACACACTGAAAGAGCCCTGTTACGCGTGTAAACACACATGTAAACACACACTGAAATGGTCCTGTTACGCGTGTAAACACACACTGAAATGGCTCCTCCCCAGCCGATCTACCGGCTCTCAAAGAGCTGGGGAACCTTGGTTGGGTAGCCATGCGCGATAAAAGAACTGTATAAAAATGGACCTGTTACGTATGTAAAAACACACACTGGACTGGACCTGTTACGCATGTAAACACACGAACACACTGGAATGGCCCGTTATGTATGTAAACACACACACACACACTGGAATGGCCTGTTACGTATGTTAACACACACACACTGAAATTGTCCCGTTACATGTGTAAACACACACACACACACACTGAAATGGTCCTGTTATGCATGTAAACACATCCACACTGGAATGGTCCTGTTACACATGTAAACACACACAAGCACACTGGAATGGCACATTACGTATGTAAACACACACACACACTGAAATGGTCCCGTTACGCGTGTAAACACACACTGAAATGGTCCTGCTACATATGTAAACACACTGGAATGGTCCTGTTACGTATGTAAACACACACTGAAATTGTCCTGTTACACATGTAGACACACAAACACACTGAAATGGTCCTGTTACGCATGTAAACACACACTGGAATAGTCCGGCTACGCGTGTAAACACACACTGGAATGGTCCTGTTATGCATGTAAACACACACACACTGGAATGGTCCTGTTATGCATGTAAACACACATACACTGGAATGGTCCTGTTACGCATGTAAACACACACACAAACTGGAATGGTACTGGTATGCATGTAAAAACACACACTGAAATGGTCCTGTTAGGCATGTAAACACACACTGAAATGGTCCTGTTACGCATGTAAACACACACACACTGGAATGGTACTGTTATGCATGTAAATACACACACTGAAATGGTCCTGTTATGCATAAACACACACACACTGGAATGGTCCTATTATGCATGTTAACACACACTGGAATGATCCTGTTACGCGTGTAAACACACACTCGAATGGTCCTGTTACGCATGTAAACACACACACTGGAATGGTCCTGTTACGCATGTAAACACACACTGGAATGATCCTGTTACGCATGTAAACGCACTTGAATGGTCATTTTACGCATGTAACCACACACACTGGGATGGTCCTGTTACGCATGTAAACACACACACACAGGAATGGTCCTGTTACGCATGTAACCACACACACTGGAATGGTCCTGTTACATATGACATATGTACACACACAGATTGGAACAGTCCCGATACAGATCTACAGACACGGAGTAAAGAGAGTCTCACACACACGCACAGGGGAAACAGTCCTCAAAAATAGTCACACACGTGCAGTGGGCGGTGGTATTACATATGCACACATATGTGGTGGGGCCAGTACTTACATGGGTCCGGCCTGATGCTCAGAGGGGACCCCCCCCTCCACCTCATCTACTGTACACTCAGGATGAAGAGGGGCCCCGTCTCCTTTCCGTTCCGGGGGCCTCGGAGGGGGCAGTCACCACAGGCCCCCCTCTCCTGAGACCCCGGCTCCTGCACATACAGCCCCCCCTCCCCACCTGCCTGTTCATTCTGGGGGCGGTGACCCACGGCACAGCCCCCCCTCCACCCACACCCCCCGGAGAGGGTCCGGCCCCCTCTCTACCTCAGCCGGGGACGGGCGGCGGGAGGAGGCGGCTTCTGGCTCCGGTCCCTGCAGCGGGCTGCCTCGTCGGGACGCATGGGGAATAACCCGGAAGAGACGCTGCACCCTCCTGGCTGAGAATGGGGAGTAACCTTGCCATAGGAGGGGGAATAACCCGGAAGAGACACTGCTCTTTTCGCCAGAATGGGGAATAACCCGGAAAAGACGCTGCTGATCCCCGCAGTCTGACGCATCCGCTGGGCTGGGGATTAACCCCGGCGAAAAAAGGCTTCCTGAGGGCGGAATGGAGAATAACGTGGAGGAGCCGCTACTCCCGCTTGCTGTCGGCCGCGGTAGATGCTCAGCCGGGAGTGACGCGCCCGAGACATCTTATTCACAGCATTGCTGGGTGGGTGACAGTGCGCATGTGCGGGAGATCGGTGTCTCCTCAGTCCTACGCGATGGGTCCAGTGCGCATGTGCGGGGGATCGGTGTCTCCTTTGAGCCTTGCGCATGTGCAAATGATTCGTGTCTGTTGAAGTATCCATCCCTCTGTGATGAGGGTTTTCTTCCGGGTTCGTGTCTCTCTCTCTCTCTCTCTCTCTCTGACCCGGCTCCACTCGCTGGTTCCTCAGGGCTTCGCCTGCCCTTGTGCAGAGCCTGGCTCGAGCCCGGCACTGAGAGGATTAAAAAATTTGCGAACATTCGTGACAAGAATTTTCAATTCTATTAAGGACAACAGAGGCGAGGATTATGCTTCTCATTTTTTGCTTTATTCTACCCAGCAGCCAATAAAAAAACACCTTTTTTATTACAAACTACAAATCCCATGAATCCAATGTGTCATGATACCATAGAGACTATAACCATATAAGGTCCTGTCGAGGCAGACACCTCCTCTTTCTTTGCGTGACCATTAACTGTTAAGGCCGAAACTTGAAACCAAATAGTCCTTCTCGAACTGCGATCCTGAACCAGTGTCTCTGCCAGCTCAAACATCCGGAAGTAACACTTGAACTGCGGCTCCGCGGGACGAATCCCACATGATCACAACAGGTGAGCGAGCTCCACATCTAGAAGGGGCAACCATGCCCAACGAACTCCTAGGACCGCAAGCGATCCTCACTTGCCACTGGAATCTGAAACAAAGATAAAGGTTCCGTAATAACGGTAATCTCCCAAACCATGTTCCAATCTGACAGGTATAACTTTCCAGACATAAAATGGGGGGGGGAAATATAGAGGATAAAGAAGGCAATACAATGCAATCCAAAATCATCATTAACTGATTTATATATACATCGCAAGAGACACATAAACTCCGGGTGGGATAATCCTCGTCTCCGTTGTCCTTAATAGAATTGAAAATTCTTGTCACGAATGTTCGCAAATTTTTAATTCTATGTCAGGACCGGAGGCTCCGATTATGCTTGTTTAAAGCCCAGCCACCACCACTGATGCGATATCCACTATAGGTTTATAATAAAATGATTTAAAAGTAGACTCATGAGACCAATCCGCAGTGTTCATGATGTCGGACAGGGTCACCCCCAAGGAAAAAGACTTAGACGCCATGGCGCCCCGCACAGAATGTGCACCAAACTGAGACACATTAATGCCTGCTTCATTCATGAGCCAACGCACCCAACGCCCAAAGTAGCTGATGACACTGGGCGAAAAGGCTTTTGCAATGAAATGAACAGCGGACCCTGCATATCAGAACGGAAGCTAGCTGTACTTACCTCGTACGCTTTGACACATAGCACCACACATAATTTGGGATTATCCGGAAAAGCCGGATAAGTCACTGAAGTGGAATTGGTTTTGGTTCGTCTGGAGAGAGAGAAAGTCACCCCTTCTGGGGCGAACTTACGCCCCGCTAGATCTAAAGCTCTGATATCAGACACTCTCTTGCACGAGACTAAACATAATAACATCGCCAGTTTGGCGGAAAGTTGTTTCCGTGACAAGAGCTCGTTCGGTGGCCAAGATTCCAAAAAACGGAGGACCACCGTCACATCCCACAAAAAAGAGTATTTTGGACACGGGGTCTTGACCATCCGGATACCCCTAAGCAGTTTACACACCAGAGGATGTTCTCCGATTGGCTTACCCTCCAAAGGAGCATGCCCAGCGGAAATTGCGGATCTAAAATTGTTTACTGTCCTATATGCAAAACCAGATGACGCCAGAGAAGCAAGGAAATTCATGACCATGGAGACATTAGCTGTAGTGGGATCGACGTCCCGTTGAACACACCAGCTACACCACCTGTTCCATGCTGATGAATACCGCTTATGGGTATTATCTGACCATGCCTGCTGGATGAAGTTGGAAGCGTCTGCCGAAAGGCCTGGGACCTTCCATCTGTCCCTGAAACTCGCCACGCCACTAGAGGTAGTTGGCCTGAGATCACTAACGGATGAGGAGCCTTGAGAGGATCTAGCAAGAGGTTCCATCTCTGAGGAAGGAGAACTGGTGTTGCACAGGACATTTCCAGAACAATCGGAAACCAAGCCTGAGCTCTCCACAAGGGTGTTATCAGCACCATCTCCGTCCGCTGGCGTCTGGCTTGGGCCAGGACCCTGGGGATCATGACAAACGGCGGGAAGGCATAACAAAGGACTGGTGGCCAGGTTTGAAGAAACGCATCCGAGGCTAGTGCCTCCGGATCCGGACGCCAGCTGTAGAAATCCGGAAGTTGCTTGTTCAGCCGTGACGCGAACAGGTCCAACTGACAGGGACCCCATAGGAGGTTCAGCATCCGAAAGACTCGAGGATGCAAGCGCCAATCGTTGTAATCCCGTAGATACCGGGAATGCCAGTCGGCCACCTCGTTCTTCCGGCCCGGAAGGTACTCCGCTACTACTGACAGATTGTACTGAAGGCAATAATGCCAAAAATCCTTGGCAATCTCCGCTAGGATGCGAGATCGAGTACCCCCGAGCTTGTTCACGTACCGGACTGCCGATATGTTGTCCATTCTTAGAAGAATGCAGCAGTTCATCGTCTGCGGAGAGAGGCTGCGAATTGTGAACGAGCCCGCCAGCAACTCCAGACAATTGATGTGAAGGGAGAGTTCTTCCGGCGACCAACGACCCCCCGTCGAGATCGGACCGCAGCGGGCTCCCCAGCCCCAACGGCTGGCGTCCGACTCTATCACTACCTCTGGATTGAACCCGAAAATGGCCCTGCCATTCCACGATTCCATGTGGTCGAGCCAGCACAACATTTCCCACCTCGCTTCCTCTGAAAGAGGGATCTGATCGGTATAGCTGAGGCCTTTGCGGAGATGTTGAATCTTTAATCTTTGGAGAGCTCGGTAGTGAAGGGGTCCCGTAAATATGGCCTGAATCGAGGAGGCCAACAAGCCCACCACCCGGGCTATGGACCGTAAGGACACAATCTGCTTGTTCATGATCGATCTCAATTCTCTCTTGATCGTTTTGATCTTGGGTGCGGGAAGGAGAAGCTGGCAGGTACGAGAATCCACCTGAAAGCCCAGAAACTCTATAGACTGCGTGGGAACCAGAACTGATTTCTGAGAATTCACAATGAAACCCAGATTTTGAAGGAGAAGAATGGACCACTCCAGATGAGTCATCACTAGATGCGGACATTGCGCCATGATAATGACGTCGTCCAGATAGACGATCAGCCTCACTCCGCGCGAACGCAGTGACTCCATGACTGGACGAAGGAGTTTCGTGAAGCACCATGGTGCTGACGAAAGTCCGAAAGGAAGAACAGTGTACTCGTAACAGACGCCTTGCCACAGAAATTGAAGAAACCGGCGGTGAGGGGCATAAATGGGAATGGCTAGGTAGGCGTCTTTCAGTTCCAGACGGACCATCCAATCGCCCTCCTGCAGCAGATCGCGCAGAAGATGAACGCCTTCCATTTTGAAATGGCGATACACGATCCATCCATTGAACTCTTTGAGGTTCAGAACCAACCTGTGCCCGCCCCCTTTTTTCTCGACCAGGAACACGTTGCTGAGGAAACCGTGGGAGTGGAGTCGAGACTCGACAATCGCCCCCTTCTGTAAAAGAGAGTGTCTTTCTCCTGCGATAAAACTCTGATCGAGTTGGGAAAAAAGGATGGGATGGGGAGGGGAATGTTGGACGGGAGTGTTGTACATCTCCAATTTGTAACCTTGAACTGTTTCCAGGATCCAGGGATCCTGCGAGAGCGTTTGCCAAGCCTGCAGAAAAAATTGAATGCGACCCCCCAACTGAACCTGATAATTCTCACCTGCAGATCCTGACTCCTGGTGGTTTCCTTGGTTGCCACCGAACCTGCCTCTGCGGAAACGGTTCCGCGCTCGTCTGGAGGGGTAGAAGTTGGAACTCCCGGCGTAATTTTCTTGGTAGCCTCCTCTGTTGTGGTGTTGACCCCGCTGGGCGCCTTGGGGATGACCTCGGCCGGACGACCGCCCGCGATTTCGTCCGGCCCTGGCGAAAACCGGACGGAAGGCTCGTCGCAGCGACTCCTGCGCTTTATCCAGGCCGCTGAAAGTAGCCACGAATTTAGTGAGCTCTTTCAGAAAGGGTTGTCCGAAAAGGAGACCCTGGGCTACTGGACCCGCCTCCGAGGAAGACAATTCCGCCAATTTCGGGTCGAGCTTGAGGAGGATCGATCTGCGCCTTTCACTTGACATGGCGCAGTTGGCATTGCCCAACAAGCACACCGCACGCTGCGCCCAACCAATGAGGTCATCGGGATCGACCGGGGACCCTGAATCCTTTGCTTGGAGGCCCAACTCCAGAATTTTTGCCAATGGCCCCGACAAATCTAGAAGTTTATCTTGGCATGAGCGCCAAGCGTGGTCAATGCCTTTTTTCGGATCTTTAGAATATTTCTTAAGATAGGTCATCATGGTCGGGTCCACCTCTGGAGTGTCCGCCACACGGGCTGCTAGGTCAGGCCTGGGGCACTCAGACCTAAGGCGGGCTCTTACGTCCTTGTCAAAAGGACGCCTGAGGTTTGACTGAAGGTAATCCGCCACTTCCTGCAAGGGGGTTGTCAAGAATTCCTGTCATGCGAGGGGAGGAAAACGGTAACCAGCGAAAACGGACTACATCTCCCAGGATGCTTAGCGGTTGAGAGGTTATGTAAACAGGAGAGCTGTTACATAACTCAAGGAAAACACGCCCTTATGTAAACAGGAGAGCTGTTACATAACTCAAGGCAAACACGCCCTTATGTAAACAGGAGAGCTGTTACATAACTCAAGGAAAACACGCCCTTATGTAAACAGGAGAGCTGTTACATAACTCAAGACAAACACGCCCTTATGTAAACAGGAGAGCTGTTACATAACTCAAGGAAAACACGCCCTATAAAGGGAGGAACCGGGAGGTACAACGCTGTCGGATATTGTGTTTACACCGACGTACCTGCTTAGTGAAGAGCAGTGTTCCGGAGTGGTGCTCCAGTAAGGCAAGAACGGAGGTAGGTCGAGTCGTTACTCCCTGGGCCGTGTCTTGCCCCATCGTCACCTGTGAAGGACCCGGAAGCTCTACCGGATAACCATTGAGCTTCGCTTTTTGACTCGGCTGAGTCAAAGCGCAGTGGCGCTTTTGCTGGTTGGAGTCGTAACTCCCAGCCCGACCAGAGATACAGGGACTGCCAGCTGTAACGCCCACCAGGAGGTGTTTGCCGCGTTACAGACTCGGAAGTCCACAGGATCGATCGAGCGGCTGCTCTCGGTTCAGTCTTCTTTGCTTGTGATTGGGGTATCGGTGACGCATCACCAGGAGGTGACTCCGCGTCCCGGTGCAGTCTGAGGAAGAGGTTGAGCGGCTGCTCCCTTCAGGTAGAGACCCCGGCTGGGTGTTTCCCTGACTCCTCGATTCTCCCCAACACTCTTCGTGCCCCTCACAGCCTACCGATTGGCATTGTCGGCCATTTCATTTCTGCCCTCTGTTGGCATACGCCGGGATCGGCGTATATGCAGAGGACGGTTAGGACCATCCGTGCTGTGGGCTGGTAACGTACTTAGCCTGGAGGATTCCAGTGACTATAACCTTTGTTTATTCCTTGTATTATTTTTGCCTTCATTAAAATAACTAAACCTTCACAAGTGGTTGCGTTCTCATTATCGTGTCTGTTAAACGATCCTGAGACGTTCAGGGCGTTACAGGGGTCCATGCCGTAGAATTGGGGTGGATGATATCTGACGGGTCGAAAGTCAGGTGTCTAGGCGGTGCCGTGGGCACAGTATGATGCTCCTTCCTTGACCTTTTAGCAGGTTGCGCGCATTCCTCTAGATCAGATTCCACGTCTGTCGCGGAATCCCCTTTGTCTTCGTGAGAAGAGTCATTCTGGTCCGAGCGCGCCAAATAAGTGTGATCATTCGCAAGGGCTCTGGAAAGCCGCGCGAAGTCCTCAGCGTGGGGGTTAGAAGCCTTCTTACTAGTTGGCTTGGGGTGGGCACTTGCAGCCGTAAGCCATCCCTGCTGTCGTGCGTAATCATTTAAATGCCGTTTCAGGGGCGCAATCGCCCTTACCAGCGCTGAGCTGACAGAATGCTGCACCCCAGCATCCAAGGCTTCAACGAGCTCTTGCTCGAAGGAACCCGCAGGTTCCGACTCATAATACTCCTCCTCATAAGTGTATTCAGCCATGGTGTTGGTAACTCGTATTCCTTATAGCACAGCTATGGTGTGATGGGAGGAGTATATCAGGGGGAGAGGAACAACCCCAAGCAGGCCAGGCACAAACAGCCACCAAAATTTAATTATAACAGTGGAGGGAGGGCCTGCTACCTCTCTCGGCAGAGCCTATGCAACAATTGTACAGCCCGAGGTGTAACTGTTCCTGGGCGTCAGTCGGGGCACAAAATACGGGCTTTGAATTTTGAAAACAAGCGTTTCCCGCTCCGACAATCACTCCGATCGGAAAAAATGGCCGCCGCGCATGCGCGGAGACGGCCGCCCGTGAAGAAAGAAAGAGGACTCGCGCGAGTAGAGACGCGCCGTCCTCAGGCCCCAGGTACTCCCGCTCCACACATAATCAGGCCTCGGGCACAGAGCGCCTGGCCGGGGAGGCCGAAGCGCTCCCAGCGAAGCAGCACCGACGCGAGCGCTCTCACGAGCAGCGGGACGGTAAGAAAGGGGGATAACGGTGAAAAAACAGCGCGTCAGGAAATAAATAGCCAAACGCCCTAGCGGAGCGAAATCCCAACAAAAACAGCATATAATTATCACAGCAAGCGCGAATGCCGCATAAAATTATCACAACAAGCGCGCTACATACATAACCAAAGTATCGTATATAGTGCGCATCCAACCCATACACCACCCACATAAGAAAGCAGTAAGGGAGAGGCACTTAACTGGCTGCGGAGCAGCAAAGAAAGAGGAGATGTCTGCCTCGACGGGACCTTATATGGTTATAGTCTCTATGGTATCATGACACATTGGATTCATGGGATTTGTAGTTTGTAATAAAAAAGGTGTTTTTTTATTGGCTGCTGTGTAGAATAAAGCAAAGAATGAGAAGCATAATCGGAGCCTCCGGTCCTGACATAGAATTCCTTCTGGGCTGCAGCAGAAGCATGTCTGGGGAGGGCTCGGAGCAGGCGAGTGAAACATTTTCTAGCTTACCTGTTAAGAATTTTCAATTCTATTATAGGACCGGAGGCTTCAGATTAAGAAATTTCCTAGTTAGCACGAAGGAAAGTTTCAATTCTAATAAGGAGACGGAGGCGAGGATTATGCATTACTTTCCTCACTTTATTCAAACAGCAAGTTAAAAGACACAGTGTAAAAAACAAACACAAGACCACAACTCCCATGAAGCTCGGGAGTAACCGTGGCAACCAATAGTCCAATCAAAACCACGAAGGGTCCCATAAACAGTAGCAGTCTCCGTAGTCCTTCCTCTTTCTCTGCTGCAGGAAGTTAAGCCCTGTGGGTTCTATTCCGCCTTGGAGTCGGAACCTAGGATGACAAATACAAAATAGTGAAGTCTGCTACCAAACCCTGACAGTCATCAAGGTCCATATGCTACATAAGTTATCAATGCATTTGCAAACTTTGCGAAAACAATCAAAAACAGATATATAATACGAGAATGCCACAGTGCAATATAATATCCAATCAGATGCAAAACAAAGTATTGAACATCAGCAATAAACATTGACAATAAAAAGTCTCAAAAGATACTTCCTTGATACGCAACTCTGAATCACTCCATTCATAGATCGCTGATCGGAATTCACAAAGGGTGGGAAGGCATAAGAGAAACATGCCCGGGTGGGATAATCCTCGCCTCCGTCTCCTCATTAGAATTGAAACTTTCCTTCGTGCTAACTAGGAAATTTCTTATTCTACAGCAGGAGCGGAGGCGAGGATTATGCATGTTCAAAGCCTCCTTACCACCAAAGCGGCCGCTTCATGGATTGGTTTAAAGTAGAACTTTTTAAAAGTTGAATCTGAAGACCAATCCGCCGCATTCATAATGTCCTCCAATCTACCCCCTACCTGAATGGCCTTAGAAGCCATTGCTCCCCTGGTAGAGTGTGCGCCAAACTCAGCAGTGTCAATACCGGCCTCAGTCATAATCCACCTGACCCATCTGGCAATGGTCGGGGAAGATACCGCCTTAAACGTTTTTTTAATGGCAATCAGAAGTTGCCGTTCTCCCGGAGGCCGTACCTCCAATGTCATATCCTCATAGGCCTTGAGACATCTCACTACACACAATGTCGGGGAGTCTGGAAAAGCAGGATAAGATACTGACCTCGTACTCGTCTTGGTTCTCCTGGAGATGGTAAAAGTGACCCCTTCCGGGGTAAAGATCCGTGCTGTGAGATCCAAAGCTCTAACATCTGATGCCCTCTTGCATGAAATAAGGCATAACAACATAGCTAGTTTCGCTGATATCTCCTTTCTAGACAGGTACTGATTGTCTTGCCAGGACTTCAGTAAACGTAAAACCAGGTTGACATCCCAGAGGCCTGTATAACGGGGCTCAGGGGGCCGAGAAATTCTAATGCCCTTCAAGAGTTTACACACCCAGGGATGTTCCCCCACCGGGATGTTGTCAATGGGCACATGGCCCGCCGAAATAGCCGATCTAAAAGAGTTGATGGTACAATAAGCCAGCACTTCCTGAAAGAGCTCTGTTAAGAAATTGATGATGTCCGAAACTCTGGAGCCCACGGGATCCAGGTGTTTCGCCATACACCAACGTACCCATCGCCTCCAAGCTGATCTGTACCTTTTGATGGTCGCCGGGGCCCATGCCTGTTGGATGAGGAATTCAGCCTCACGCGAAAGAGTTCCGTCCGACCAACGTCGCCTGAAATCCTCCACGCCATAAGCTGAAGATGGCCCTGAAGCACCAGGGGATGAGGATTGCCCAGGGGGTCCACCAAGACCCCGTTGAATACAGGCAGACGAATAGGAAGGTCCCAGCTCAGCTCTAGCAGAGAAGGGAACCACGCTTGAGAGCGCCAAATCGGAGTCACCAGGATCAGAGAGGCTGTCTGTCGCCGAACCTGGGCCGCCACTCTCTGGATGAACAAGAATGGCGGAAAGGCATAAGCTGGTATCGAAGACCAGTTCTGGAGAAAGGCGTCCACCGCTGCTGCTCCGGGATCCGGTTTCCGGCTGAAGTACCTGGGAAGCTGGGCGTTCCACCTGGAAGCGAAGAGATCCACTTGGCAAGGACCCCAGGAGTGCATCAGAGAGCTGAAGACTGTCGCATCCAGTCTCCAATCGCTGGCGTCGCGGAAATGCCTGGAGTTCCAGTCCGCTACCGAGTTCTGAGCTCCCGGGAGATATTCGTCCGTCACCGAAATCTGACGCTGAAGGCAATAATGCCAGAAGTCCTTGGCTAGGTCCACCAGGACACTCGACCGCGTACCGCCCAGGCGGTTGATGTATTGCACCGCCGTCTTGTTGTCCATCCGGAGGAGCACACAACAAGACACTCTGTCCGTCGTGAAGGATCGAATAGCAAAGGACCCCGCCAGAAGTTCCAAACAGTTGATATGCAGGGAAAGCTCCTCTTCCGTCCACCTGCCCCCCACTGAGGTTGAGCCGCAACGGGCTCCCCAACCGAGGCGACTGGCGTCCGATTCTATCACCAGATCCGGCTGCGACCCGAAGATCGCTCGACCATTCCACGCCTCCATGTGGTCGATCCACCACTGGAGTTCCCCTCTGGATTCCTGATTCAGAGAGATCAACTGGGAGTAGGTAAGGCCCCTCCTTAGATGGGACGCCTTCAGTCTCTGGAGGGCACGGTAGTGCAGGGGGCCCGGGAAAATGGCCTGAATCGATGAAGATAACAGGCCGACAATTCTGGCCAACTGCCGCAAGGAGATCCTGTCCCTCCGCAGGACCTTCCTCAATTCCTTCTTGATCTTCCCGATCTTCTGCTCCGGGAGATGTAGGGTCGCCGTTCTGGAGTCTATCCTGAACCCCAAAAAGGTCATGCATTGCTGCGGGATTAGGTCCGACTTTACTTGATTGATGGTAAACCCCAAGCTCTGGAGGAGGGAGACTACAGTCTGTAGGTGGGAGAGAAGATGTGTCCTGGACTGATCCATTATCAGGATATCGTCCAAATAAATGATCAATCGAATGCCCAGAGTCCGGAGGTGCTCCATCACTGGCTTGAGGAGCTTCGTAAAGCACCACGGAACCGAGGACAGGCCGAAGGGAAGGGTCAGAAACTCGAAAACCTGTGTCCGCCACCGAAACTGGAGGAACCTGCGGTGCGGAGGAAAAATGGGGACCGAGAGGTAGGCGTCCTTGAGGTCCAGACGCACCAGCCAATCGTCCTGCAACAAGAGGTCACTGAGAAGATGGATCCCCTCCATCTTGAAGTGGCGATAGACTAGCCACTCGTTGAAGTCCCTGAGATTGATAACGGGACGGTAACCCTTGTCCTTTTTTTCCACCAGGAAAATGTTGCTCAGAAACCCCGTGGTGTGAAGATCTGAAGGACCGATGGCCCCTTTGGATAAAAGCTCCTGAACCTCTCGGTCTATGAGGGACTCGTCCTGCGAAGTAAACACCAAGGGCCTGGGCCTGGCCCCTTGAACCGGGGTTCCGTAGAACTCTATGTGAAACCCCCTGACAGTCTCCAGTACCCAGGGATCGTGAGTAATCTCTGCCCACATGTGATAGAACAGGGCGATTCTCCCTCCCAACCGAACCGGGGTTAACAAAGGTACGCTTACCGCTGTATCCTCCGGTGTTGTTGTGGGCGCCTCCCCGGCCTCGGTTGTTCTTTCCTCTGCCGCCCCGGGAGGGGTAGAAGGTCCCTTGGCGACCATCCTGCCATCCATTATTACGCTTGGCCTGGGCTCTATTAGGGCCTTGCTGCGATTGCCGGCCGGAGGAGCGACCCCTGCCTCGTCCGGCCCCACCGAAAACCTTCCCCGGGAAAATTTTCTTCATCGAGGCTTGCGCCTTGTCAAGGGTTGAAAAGGTGCCCACAAACCTACCTAACTCTTTGACAAAAGGATCACCAAACAGGGAACCCTGGGCTATCGGGCCTGCCTCCGAGGAAGAGAGCTCCCCAAGTTTGGGGTCTATCTTTAGCAGTAAGGAACGGCGACGTTCGGCCGAGAGGGCGCAATTCGCATTGCCTAGCAGGCACATCGCCCGCTGCGCCCAGCCCGTAACCTCGTCTGCCGAAAGGGGTTCCCCAGAAATACGGGACCTCTCCGCTAATTCTATCACCTTAGTCAAAGGGCCCACTACATCTAAGAGCTTGTCCTGGCAAGCCCGCCATGATCTATCTATCCCTTTCTTGGGATCTTTCATATACTTAGCAAAGAAGGTGCACAATCTGGGATCAATATCGGGGGTCAAAGTGACGCCATTGGGCAGGGAGGGTCTGGGACATTCCGACCGCAGACGGGCCCTAACCTCTTTATTGAGCGGACGCCTAATTTTGTCGGCCACATAGTCAGCCACCTTTTTGTCAGGAACCCATTCCGTGGACCGGGGTCTATAAATGCACATGGGATTAAACATATCACTTGAGGGACCTTCCCCCTCTCCTACTGAAGATGCAGAAGACTGAGGACGCCAAGATCTGTCCTGCTCCTGGTCCCCATCCGAGGAATCCCCATCATCCTCCAATTCCACCTCCCCCAACTCGGGAAACCCCTCTTCAGGGTCGTAATCTGTGGCGCCTTCGTCGACGTTTTCTCCGGGTACAACCTCCTCCCAGTAGGGTGCATCACGAAGCGTGCGCGCACTTTTCTGAAAGGCTTCTGCCAGACGGCTGAAGCCCTCAAGGTGCCCCGCGTCACGCTTGTGGGCCTTGCGCGGGATAGCAACAGGCGCCCCGCTAGGCCCGGCCTCCCCGTCCCCCAAGATGCCTGTGCCTCTGAACACATGGGCGGACAGACGGTTAACGCTCTCCTGCAGAGGGGCAAGCGCCTGGGCGATGGCCGAAGAGAGGAGCCTGTCCACCTCTGCAGGTCTGCGCACCTGGGATAGCCGGTCCTCCTCAGAGGATAATGATGGGGTATAGTCGTGCTCCCTCTGAGCATGCATGATAAAAGGAGGTGAGGGCACCAAATTCAGAAATGCCCCAACTAAATTAAGGGGGGCTCTTCCCTTGCCGGTGCCCCGTAGCTGATACTCCTCTGATGACTTTCACTACACGTGGAGGAGTCAGCTCGTTAAATTAAACAGTAGGGCTATGCCCGTCAATCCTACCACGAAAGCGGTGTCAGGCGAGGGGTAGAAAGTTGTAAACACCGAGGCAGAAGCCTCACACACGGCGCTTCACTGGCGCCTGAAGCGGAGCGTTGCGCTAGAAGCGCGAAACAGCGCCACCTAGCGGACCCGCTCCGTATTAAAAAATACACGCGCTCGGGCCGAAGCCTACCGCGCGACTCTGTCAGAGAGCAGTCCGCTACAATATCGTAGGAAAACGAACAGAATCAGGCAATCAATTATAATGAAAAACTACACAAAGCCCATGCAGCCAAGACCCAAACCCACAGTAAGGAGAGAAGGGACTTAACTGACGGGCCAGCAGTGAAGAAAGAGGAAGGACTACGGAGACTGCTACTGTTTATGGGACCCTTCGTGGTTTTGATTGGACTACTGATTGCCACGGTTACTCTCGAGCTTCATGGGAGTTGTGGTCTTGTGTTTGTTTTTTACACTGTGTCTTTTAACTTGCTGTTTGAATAAAGTGAGGAAAGTAATGCATAATCCTCGCCTCCGCTCCTGCTGTAGAATATGCTCTCTCTCTCTCTTTCTTTACTGCAAAATTAAAAGCAGCCAATAAGAACATTCATAACACAGTGGAAGTAAAACATTCCCAGAATGCTTAGCGTCACATTGTAAACACCATAGAGACTAGCCCTATAAGTAACTGTCCACACGGAACACCTCCTCTTTCTTTGCTGCTCCTCCCAGAGTTAAGTGCTCGATAACATTCTTGCCATAACTCGTGATTGTTTAATTGATGTGCATTGCTGTGATTGCCTTTATCCTTCATCAGACTTCACCGCGTGTCTTCCTGGCGGTACGCGGAGCCTTCCCTCATCGGGCCCGCGTTGTTGGAGAGCCTCGTGTCGCGTAACCCAGTTGGGCTGGTTTTGGGCTACGCGACGCTCATTATCGTACCTCCTCGCTCCCCGCGTTTTTTCAAACGCGGTCCGGAGCTCAAGCTTGTCTTTCTGCTACCCTGACTGACGCCTAACCTGGGCTGGAAAATAAGGCAGGCCTTAGCTGTGTGCAGGCTATTATATTGAATTTTGGCTCTTTCTGCCCTGTGGGCTTCCTCTGACTACAGCTTTGCTGAGGAGCAATTTAAACTGCTAAATGTATTATTGCACCAGGGCTGCTCCCCCTTGACTGATTCCTTTGGGATCTTGCTGCTTTCACAAACAGTCTCTCGCCTTAAAAATCACGATGGAAGACTGGGCCTATTTCGAGGAGGATGAATATGGGTACTATGAGGAGGAGCATGGACCCCTCCTGGACGACAACCTTGTGAACGCCCTTGATGCTTCCGTTCAAGACTCCGTCAGTAAGGCGGTGGAAGTAGCGGTCCCTAAGACGGTTAATAAGGCGCTTGCGGCAGCTTTGAAGCTGATTACGACGCAATTGGAGAATTTTGCCAAGCGACATGGCATGCGCCAGCAGGATGCTGGGAGTTCCTCGATGTCCTCCCAGGGAGGTAGCGCCGCTAATACCAGGTCGTCCAGTTGGCCGCACGCACATGCTTTGTCCAAGCTCCCTCCACCTTCTACACGTGATCATCCTTATGCTGGACCCTCCAACCCGTTACCTTCATCGTCTAAGGTATTTACTGATACTGGTACGGACACTGACTCAACTGGTCTTACAGCTTCTCCCAAGAAGAAGAAGGCCAAGAGGTCTTCTATCCGCCCCCAATCCCCCAGTCTATCAGCCCTCCATACCCTTTGATTTTAACCCACAACAGATCATACATCCGAGGTCATCTGATTGGGCACCTCCTCCGGAGGTCGCGGATTACATACACCAGAATTTGAGGCGCTCCTTCGACAGAGAAGTCAGGAACCGACTTCGGTCGGAATGTCTGCGCCCGGATGTACCGGACAAAGTCGCAGAATCTCCCGAGATTGACCCAAATATGGTGGCTTTCCTTAAGAAATTCCAGAAAGATCCTAAAAAAGGCATTGATCGGGCCTGGCGGGGATGCCAGGATAAGTTGTTGGATACCATCGGTCCCCTGTCCAAGACCCTTGAGTTAGCCCTGTTAGCCAAGGAGTCCGGCGATCCTATTGACCCGGATATCCTCGCTGGTTGGACGCAGCGTGCCATCTGTTTTATGGGCAAAGCGAATTGCGCCATATCAGCAGAGTGCAGGAAGTCGCTTCTGATGCGCATGGATACCAACTTAACTGAGTTAGCATCTGCTGAACCAGGTCCATTAGCGGACGGCCTCTTGTTCGGGGAGCGTTTTGTAAAAGATGTCTCAAAATATGTAGGGACTTTTACATCATTGGACAAGGCCCAGACAAATATCAGAAGGGTGTTTCACACAGGCCTTTTTGGAAGGGCAAGGCAGGGGCCGCTCGCCAGGCCGTCAATACCAGCAAGGTCCCTCCAGGGGGGGTTACGGCCACGGTCGCGGCGACTACCAGGATCCCACCAGAGGAGGCACATTTTATCCAACAAGGCGTTTCCATCGGCGCCGTTTCCATCGAGGAGGCCAGAGGGGAAATTTCCAGCCTCAAATTACAACAGGTAAGCCCTCTGTCTCTGTTCCTCTATCCTTTGGGGGGGTCCGATTCGCCACTTTCTGCACAATTGGCGCGCCAGTACTGAGGACGCCTGGGTTTTTCAGACAGTGCAGGGGTTTCAGATAGATTTCTTTCAAACCCCCTTGCAGGAGTATCTCCCACCCCCTCTGTATTTTTCCTAACAAGACAAACTTTTTATAGATCGCGAGATAGGAGACTTGCTGGAGAAGCATGCAGTCGCCTACTGCGAAAGGGGGCCTGTGAGCTTCTGCAGCAACGTTTTTCTGGTACAGAAGAGGGACCGGTGGTTACAGGTTGGTGTTAAACCTGAAAGACTTCAATTCCTATGTGCTTTACCGTCACTTCAAGATGGAGGGGATCCATCTCCTAGCGGACATTCTCAGACAGGCAGATTGGTTGGTGCATCTCGATCTCAAAGACGCGTACCTGACAGTTCGCATCTTCCCGCCTCATCGCAGGTTCCTTCAGTTTCAGTGGCGCGGCAGACGCCTGGAATATTTGGTCCTGCCTTTCGGTCTCTCCTCGGCTCCTTCGTGCTTCACCAAGTTACTGAAACCGGTGATTGCACATCTTCGGGAGCAAGGAATACGCTTAATAATTTACCTTGACGACATCCTGACCATGGCATCTTCGGCTTCCCTTCCAACCCTTTACCTGTAGATAACAATGACATTGTTAGAGGGTCTGGGATTTGTCATAAACAGGTCGAAGTCAGTTCTGGTTCTGACACAGTGCGTGGAGTTTTTGGGCTTTGTGATCGACTCTCAGTCGGCCCAGCTTCAGTTGCAGAAGCTGAGGGACCTGAAGAAAGAATTGAGGAAAACTCTGGACACACAAATGATGTCCTTACGGGCGATCGCTCGATTGGTGGGCCTACATGCATCATCCATACAGGCGATTTTCCCTTCAACGTCTCAAGATCAGGCACCTACAAAAGGGCCTGTCTTACTCGGATCGAGTCCCGCTGTCAGACGATGCCCGAGCGGAGATTCAATGGTGGTTGGCGCACGTCGATGCATGAAATGGTCAGGCGATCTTCGGATCTCTCCCGGAAGTGATCATAGTGTCCGATGCCAGCAGGACGGGTTGGGGAGCCCGCTGCGGGGAGGTGACCACGGGGAGCAGATGGTCTCTCCAGGAGTTGGAGTTGCATATCAATTGCCTCGAGCTCCTGGCAGGTTAATTTGCGATTCGCACTCTCTCACCCAGGAAGGTATCATGTTGTATTCTGTTACGAATGGACAATATCTCCGCTGTGAGGTATATAAACAAACTGAAGGGTACCAGGTCCCCGATGCTGGCGGAGATCGCCAAGGACTTCTGGCACTATTGCCTAGCGCATCAGATCACGGTGATTGCGGAGTACCTTCCGGGTTGAGACAATGCAATAGCGGAATGGCAATCCGGTCATCTGAAAGATTACAGCGACTGGAAACTTCATCCGTCCCTGTTTCGCCAGCTCCAGTCGCTGTGGCGTCCGTTCCAAATAGATCTTTTTGCCTCTCGGCTGAATCAGCAGCTAGAGTTCTTCTTCAGTTGGAGGCTAGATCCTCTAGCGAGAGCCACCAATGCCTTCACTCAGGACTGGTCTCAGAGCACCCAGTATGCATTTCCCCCGTTCGTCCTAATACCCAGGGTTGCGAGTCAAGTGGTTCGACTCCGATTTGGAAGTCACAGCCATGGTTCCCTGTCCTGTTGGAGATGGTGTGCGACTTTCCAGTTCAGCTCCCGTGCTTCCCGAGGATACTCCAGGACCCTCATGGGGAGCTCCACCCGTTAGTCCTCGCGGGACAGCTGTCCCTGATGACCTGGAAGCTTTCCGGCAACAGTGGTCGTTGCCAGGAATTTCGGAGTAAGCTTCCAGTTTTATCCAACAAGCCTGGGCCCCATCTACCAGGAAGAGCTACAGTTCCGCATGGAAGGCTTGGTTGGGTTGGTGCTTGGAGAGGCACCTGGATCCCGTGGATGCAGATATCTCTCACATTTTACATTTTTTATCACAAAAAGCCGCGGATGGTTTATCCTATAGATCGGTGAACAATTTCCGGTCAGCTATTTCCGCGGGTCATGCGCATCTAAAAGGCAGGCCTATCGGTATGCATCCGATAGTGTGTAAACTCCTCAAAGGGATACGTTTAGCAAACCCTCCTAAGGCTAAGTATACCGCTTTATGGGATGTATCTAAGGTATTGCAGATGTTTGAACAATGGCCTAATAATGAATTACTGTCAAGAAAAAAATTGTCAGCTAAGTTGGCTATGCTGTTATGTTTGTCTGCATGTCGCAGGGTTTCTGACATTAAAGTGTTAGACTTGGAGGGTAGCATATTTTCTCCTGAAGGTGTATCTTTTGTGATAAATGCTCGCACTAAAACGTTTTCAAGATCTCTATGTATAAGTATATGAAGAGTCTACACGGTCACTCAGACGAGATGGTTGTTCAAGGTTGCTAATTGCTTTGCAAAAACCTTTCAAACCGGTTACCTCTGCTACGATTGCCTGGTGGCTTAGATATGTGATGTCAGAGGCGGTGTTGACACTGATTTGTTTGGAGCACATTCAGTCAGAGGTGCTATGGCCTCCAAATCATTTATGTTGGGGACTAGAGTACAAGATATCATGAAAGCAGCTGATTGGTCTTCTAGTTCCACCTTCAAACAGTTTTATTACAAACCTGTGGGTGATGTTGCTTCTGTTGTTTTGGATAAGCGTTAAACTAGCATAATCGGAAGCCCCCGGTCCTGTAATAGAATAAAAAATTTGCTAGCATTTGCGCCAAGAATTTTCAATTCAATTAAGGACACGGAGGCGAAGATTATCCCGCCCAGGGTACTGATTATGATGCATAATGTCATGTTACCCTCCCTGAGATGCAAATTAAAACGGTTGTTACGAGTATACCTTTCTCTTTTCAGGCAATGACCAGAAAGGCGATTAAAATATCCTGGTGCTCTGTTGGAATGGAACGGTCTTCGACCTTCACGTGCACTTTCTACAGTTCCTGTTGGATCTCCGGTCCATTGTGATCAAGATATGTTTGCTGTTTGGGACTATAATTTTGTTCAAGTTGGACTCTGCTCATTGGGCAAAGAAAGAGGAGGTGTTCCGGTGTGGACAGTTGCTTATAGGGCTAGTCTCTATGGTGTTTACAATGTGATGCTAAGCATTCTGGGAATGTTTTACTTTCACTATGTTATGAATGTTCTTATTGGCTGCTGTTAAATTTGCAGTAAAGAGAGAGAGAGCATAATCTTTGCCTCCTTGTCCTTAATAGAATTGAAAATTCTTGGCGCGAGTGCTAGCAAATTTTTTATTCTGTGTGAGGATCCGGAGGCTCAGAATATGCTTCTCATTTCTTTACTGCACAATACAACAGCCACTCATTAAAAAGTAAACAAACCTACATTACCGATATATGTCATATATCGCATGCTTCAATCACAGTAGAACTGCCCATTTAAGTACTGATGTTGCCATTTTGTGTCTGCTTTATTTACAAGGTAGTTATAGACCACTCCAACGGAAAACCAAAGTCAAAAGTCCAATATTGCTCAACTTTATAACTGGATAAACTCATACTGCAGACATAAATTCACAACTTCTAACCCCGTTCTGGGTTCCCACTTGGGAACCCCTACATGCCTACCACCCAACCACTGGTCATGGGTCGCCTGTGCTCTAACGCATCGCCTACAGCAGCACGCCCAGGGACAGGGGAGACCCCACAATCTGAGGAGAACTCGGGACCTGAGATACCTCATCGAGCACTAACCGCCAAGCTGGGCATGGTGTTGAGAAAATCGGAGCTACTCTTGACCAAAAGCATACAAAATTGGAATCTATAATATACAAAGTAACTTCTGACTTCACGCTCTGGCGCGCAGACCACCGCAAACTGATACTGATAGCTGAAAAAGTACACACCAACAAGCTTGTGTTGGCAGACCTGCAGCCGACAACCTGCGCAAACACTGCAACGCTGCAGAGTCTACTCGATCGTGTGAGCACTTTAGAATATAGAGTAGAATACTTGGAGGGCCACTCACACCAGAACAGTATTAGAGTGGTAGGCCTCCCAGACTGTGAGGAGGGCTCAGATGCAGTGTTGTAACTGGCTAAGAGATCTGTTACCAGAAGATGCACTTAATTGTGGAGCATGCCCACAGGGTACCTGCATGCACACCGCCACCGGGCGCCCACCCCAGACAGCTCCTGTTTAGAGTGTTAAACTGTAGAGCTTAAGATACCATCTTGCGAGAAGCACGCAAACTGCATTCAATTAAGATTAAAAGTGTCCAGGGCATGATATTCCCAGATTACACAGCGCATGTGCAGAAGCAGTGGAGCTACTTCCAAGCAGTGAAACATTGCCTCCGCGAACTAGACATATGCTACTCCCTACTGTTCCCGGCCTGTCTCCGGGTGGTGGCAAAGGGCACTGCCCGTTTCTTTGACTCCCCAACGGATGCCTGGGACTGACTGGAGAGCGTCAGATTAAAGGCCGAGCACTCCTTGCCTGGAGGCGCATCTGAAGAGCAGCAGGGGAGGAGAGACCACCGTAGGGGTCGAGGTCAGAGAACTGGCGGCTCTCCTCCACCGTCTACCATCCCCAACCTGGAACAGAAAATAGCGGAGCGCCAAGAGGCTCTTCATGTAGCAGCTGCAATTCGGGACCAGGCATTGAGTTCGGACCAAGATGCAGACTCTGCCACATCCCTAACCGAAGAGGATTCCTCTCACACCTGGCTGGCGGATCCGGAATCACCAGTTCTGCCAGGATATAATATGAACTAGCAACAGGCCTCAGCCAGATGAACTCACGCCCTAAAAGGGCTCATCGACCATAATACGGAGTATCCTGAATGGCTATACACATCACAAAATCAGCTTATACGTAGACTATGTTGAAGGGGTACTGGGAACTGGCAATGTAATGTTGCAGTGTAACACACTCTACACCCCAAAATAGTGGAACACACCTAGCTCCTGATGAATAACACTGTAGGGGTACTCCACAGTCAACTCCTCAGTATGCACTACCCCCTTTCAGATATCAGTGTACCTGTTAGTTGTCATGGTTCGGCAGCACAATCTGGATGATCCCCCGTTGTGGGTCTGCCCTCATAAGGTTACAGAGGTTACTGTTAAACACCTCAGATTATTTTTTGCAGCCTGCGGAGCACTGCTACTGCCAAACCACTGTTAAGCACTCACACCCTGTCATTAATGTGTACCTTAAAAAAACGCACCACATGTGTGGTGCAGACAACAGCAAGCTCTTAGTATGATGCGCACCAATATCATCACCTGGAATGTGAGGGGTATGCACACATCCGCACGCCTATACTCTTACCTCCAGCCCGATCCACACACACAGCACTTTTGCAAGAAACCCACCTAACGCAGATTGATGTGGACCATCTGAGATGGCGCTGGCGAGGGTAGGTGTTCACCACTAATTATTCCTCTCAGGCCAGGGGGGTGCTGATCTGGGTCAAGACGAGGACACCTTATATGGTAGAGGAGGTGGAGGCAGACGCGGAGAATAGATATGTGATCACAAAGGGTTGCCTGAATGGTCAACACATTCTTGTGGGATCTATGTATCCCCCTAACACAGACCAGGCCTCATTCCTGTGGAAACTGTCTGATGTCCTAGCCCGCTGGAGTGGGATTCCCTGGCTGATAGAAGGCGATTTCAACTCTGTACTTGATGTCACTGTAGAATGCTCATTCTCACCCTTGTCACGCCCCGCGGCCACATCCAACGCCCAGGCGCTGAACACTTGGCTTGCCAATTGGTCCCTAATAGACATATGGCGTATAAGCAACCCTGATGCAGGCATATATTCCTTTTACTCCCCGATGCATTAGATGCATGTCAAATTAGATCGTATTGTAGGGTCACCTGCACTCCTCCCCATTATTGGACAGGCCGACTACTTGGGACACACACACTCCGATCATAATCCCCAGTATGTGCAACTTACATGGGAGATAGGCCTGCCTGCAATCCCCATGTGGCACCTTTAACCAGCAGCTTTGGAGGATCCACCATTTTGGGAATCCCTTGGTGCCGCAACGGGGGAATATTTTGACCTTGATGACAGTTCCACACAGAATAAGTGTCAAGAATTCCTGTCATACAAGGGAAACACGCCCTTATGTAAACAGGAGAGCTGTTACATAACTCAAGGGAAACACGCCCTTATGTAAACAGGAGAGCTGTTACATAACTCAAGGGAAACACGCCCTTATGTAAACAGGAGAGCTGTTACATAACTCAAGGAAAACACGCCCTATAAAGGGAGGAACCGGGAGGTACAAGGCTGTCGGATATTGTGTTTACACCGACGTACCTGCTTCGTGAAGAGCAGTGTTCCGGAGTGGTGCTCCAGTAAGGCAAGAACGGAGGTAGGTCGAGTCGTTACTCCCTGGGCCGTGTCTTGCCCCATCGTCACCTGTGAAGGACCCGGAAGCTCTACCGGTCAACCATTGAGCTTCGCTTTTTGACTCGGCTGAGTCCAAGCGCAGTGGCGCTTTTGCTGGTTGGAGTCGTAACTCCCAGCCCGACCAGAGACACAGGGACTGCCAGCTGTAACGCACACCAGGAGGTGTTTGCCGCGTTACAGACTCGGAAGTCCACAGGATCGATCGAGCGGCTGCTCTCGGTTCAGTCTTCTTGCTTGTGATTGGGGTATCGGTGACGCATCACCAGGAGGTGACTCCGCGTCCCGGTGCAGTCTGAGGAAGAGGTTGAGCGGCTGCTCCCTTCAGGTAGAGACCCCGGCTGGGTGTTTCCCTGACTCCTCGATTCTCCCCAACACTCTTCGTGCCCCTCACAGCCTACCGATTGGCATTGTCGGCCATTTCATTTCTGCCCTCTGTTGGCATACGCCGGGATCGGCGTATATGCAGAGGACGGTTAGGACCATCCGTGCTGTGGGCTGGTAACGTACTTAGCCTGGAGGAGTCCAGTGACTATAACTTTTGTTTGTTCTTTGTATTTTATTTGCCTTCATTAAAAGAACTAACCCTTCACAAGTGGTTGCGTCCTCATTGTCGTGTCTGTTAAACGATCCTGAGACGTTCAGGGCGTTACAAAATATCCGACCTTAATAACACTAACTGTCTCCCGGTCGATAACAGACATGGCAACACTTGATGATGTGCTGGCTGCTTTAGCGGCCATGCAAGTTGAAGTGGCTGCCTCTAGGCAAGAAACAGCCGATGTAAAAGCCAGACTGGATGCTATCCAATTGGACCCGCTCACGCCCAGCACCTCCCTCACGAACCAGACCCCTGCGGTAGTAGTGGAAATGCCGGTAGCCATCCCCTTGGCAACACCAGAGAGGTACAGTGGGGATCCTAACACAGTGCAGGTATTCCTCACACAAGTGGCGCTACATTTATCGTGCAAACCAAAGGCGTTCCCCACGAGTCAGGCTCGTGTGGCTTTCCTTATATCCTATTTGGCTGGAAACGCGGCACAATGGGCCGTACCTCTGGTGAGCAGGGACGACCCCCTCTTATGTGATTGGGGTGCTTTTCGCGAGGAATTCCTGAAGGTATTCGACAGAAGGGCTGACTCGTACACGGCGGACCGTGAAATGCTTGAGTTGAGACAGGGATCCAACGACCTGGTGCAGTATCTCAACGCGTTCCGAAGGCTGGTTGCGGAAACCAAGTGGCCTGTTGCTAAACAGACGGCGCTCTTCCATCAAGGGCTGTGCGATGAGCTCAAGGACGCCGTGGCTCATATTGACCCTCAACCCAAGACATGTGAGGGCCTTATCAACCTGGTATTACGGCTGGAACATAGGCTAAGTGAAAGAAAGGGGGATCATGGGAGAAAAGGAAAATCCCTTCCATCCTATGTGACGGTGGGAAGCCCTGAAACTTCCACCGCATCCAAGGGAGAACCCATGGACATCAGCGCAATACGAGCGAGCCTCACAGCCACGGAGAAAGAGTCACGCCGTAAACAAGGATTGTGCCTATATTGTGGCAAAAAAGGCCACTACGTACGTGAATGCCCTGCCAAACCGAAGACGTCACGTTATCGGGCCAACCGGTCGGTAACAGCCGTGGTGGACATACCGGCGGAAAACTAGAGGACTCCAAGACCAGAGAAGGGGCATCTCGGAGTCGCTCATCCATCCCTTCACTTTCCAACTCGGTCACTAAGGGACAACGACACCTGTTTATCACGGTGCACGTGGGAGTGCATGACCAGTGGATACCCGTTGTGGCCATGGTGGATTCAGGGGCCACTGGCATGTTTATGGACCACAACGAGGCATGCAGGCTAGGGCTAGTGCTTCTTCCCAAAGCAGTACCCGAAGACGTCTATGCGGTAGACGGAAGGCGATTGGTGACGGGGCCCATCGGACAGCACACGGGGGTCCTTCCGATGAGATATGGGAGGAACCATTTGGAACAAATCGATTTTAACATCATCCGAGCGCCCCAATATGGCGTCATATTGGGATTGCCGTGGCTACAGAAACACAACCCCTTTGTGGATTGGCCAACACATCGCATCGAAATGACGTCACCGTATTGCATCCTGCATTGTGGAATAAGAACGGAATCCCTTGACGCAGATGAGAGCGGGAGTCAGACGGTGGCTACAGCGGCAGAAAAAGATGTGGCTCTCCCCCAGGCTTATCACAGTTTTGAGGATGTATTTGATGAGGTGAAGGCGGAAGTGCTACCACCACATAGACAGTTTGACTGCCAGATCGACCTGGTGCCAGGGGCCAGCGTTCCCAGCGGCAGGCTGTATGCCCTGACGGAGCCTGAAAACGTGCATCTCCGGGGGTACCTGGATAAACTCCTCAAGCTAGGATTCATCCGCCCATCCAAGTCTCCGGCCGCCTCGCCACTCTTCTTCATCCCGAAGGCTAATGGGGAGCTGAGAGCCTGTGTGGACTTTAGGGCATTGAATGCGATAACCATAAAAAATCGGTACCCCTTGCCTCTCATCAGTGTACTTCTGGAACAGGTCAAGAAAGCTCGTATCTACACCAAGTTGGATTTGAAAGGGGCATACCATCTGGTGCGCATGAGGGACGGAGACGAGTGGAAGACCGCCTTTAAGACCAGGTTCGGCCTTTTTGAGTACCTCGTCATGCCGTTCGGTCTGTGCAACGCCCCGGCAGCCTTTCAGTACTTTTTGAATGAGGTATTCAGAGAGGAGTTGGATATCTACGTGGTCGTATATATCGACGACATCCTCATCTATTCGTCCAGTGTGGAGGAGCACGTACACCACGTCAAAGCTGTGCTCCAAAAGCTGAGGGAAAACATGCTGTTTTGTAAACTCAGCAAGTGTGACTTCCACGTCACATCCGTGGAATTCCTCGGAGTGATGCTGAGTCCAGAGGGACAGGAGATGGCAGAACGAAAGATCAAGGCGGTGAAAGAATGGCCGGTGCCCCAAAGCGTGAAGGACGTCCAAAGTTTCATTGGCTTCGCCAACTTTTACAGGCGGTTTATAGATGGATTTTCAGGAGTGGTGGCCCCAATCACACAGCTACTGAGGAAGTCCAAGGAGTTTGTCTGGTCCCCTGAAGCGAACAAAGCCTTTGAGGCCCTGAAAAGCGCCTTTGGTAAGGCGCCGGTGTTGGCTCACCCCGATCCGGATCTCCCCTACGTGGTGGAAGCGGACGCGTCGGATGTGGCGCTGGGGGCTATCTTGTCCCAACGCAACCACGACACAGGGGTGCTTCATCCCGTTGCGTACATGTCCCGCAAACTCAACGACGCCGAACGCAACTACCATATTGCGGAGAAGGAGCTTCTCGCAATCAAGGACGCCTTCACCGAATGGAGGCATTGGTTGATGGGGGCAAGACATGTGGTATCGGTGTACACGGACCATCGGAACCTACAGTTCATGACGGCCACTAGACACCTTTCTCCCAGGCAGCTGCGGTGGATGATCTTCTTTGCGGGGTTCAACTTCCGCATCACATATCGGCCGGGGACGGAAAACCGGAAGGCGGACGCCCTGTCCCGTCAATCTGCAGTTAAGGAACCATTGCCTGCAACCGAGCGTTCCATCATTTCCCCGAGGATGGTATTGGGGGTTATCCAACCGGATACTTTCCTGAGGGGAATAAAGAGAGGGATCAGGTCATTCGCATGGCGGAGGTGGCTCCTCAGTCACAGAGAATGGCAGCTGAAGGACGGGATACCCCTGAAGGGCAGGTGCCTATTGATACCCACGCCTAGGCTAAGGAAACAAGCATTCATCTGGTGCCATGACTCTCCATGCGCAGGTCATTTGGGCTTTGAAAAAACGGTGGCTAGCATGGGACGGCATTTCTGGTGGCCAACCATGAGAGTGGATGTCAGGAGGTGGGGACAGGAGTGTCCTACGTGTGCTACCATGAAGGCCGACCATGGCCGAACCCAAGGGCTCTTACATCCACTTCCGACCCCGGATAGACCATGGGATAGCATATCACTGGACTTCGTGGTGGGTCTACCGGTAGACCAGGGGATGACGGCAATACTGGTGGTGGTGGATTACTTGACGAAAATGGGGCACTTCATCCCCTACAAGAGAGTCCCTACGGCCGGGGAATTGGCGTCACTACTCCTAAAGAATGTGGTACGACTGCATGGATTACCTGGGGTGATCGTGTCGGACCGGGGGTCGCAGTTTACTGCGCAATTCTGGAAGACTTGGTGCACTGCGCTGCATGTTAAGACCGCCCTGTCCACCAGCTACCACCCTCAAACGGACGGCCAAACCGAGCGCCTGAACCAAACGCTCAAACAGTATCTGCGATGTTTTGTGGACCAGGGCAGGGAAGAATGGGTCGACTTGCTATGGGTTGCAGAGATAGCCTATAACAACGCCACTCACAGCTCCACACAGTCATCTCCGTTCTATAGCAACTATGGCCAACATCCCAGGTTCTTGCCATTTCTACATCCGTTCAGAGAGGACAGGATTCCCGCCACAGCGGACAGGGTGGCACACATAAAAGACACGTTGATGCGCTCAAGGGCTGTCCTAATAGAGGCCAAGAGAAGATACAAGGCTGCGGCAGATAGGAAGAGAAGGCCCGGGCCACTGTACCGCACTGGAGACTACGTCTGGATATCCACAAGAAACATGAGGTTTCGAAAGAACAGTGTGTTCCATCCCAAGTACATGGGCCCCTATCGAATTACCAAGTGTATGGGTCCCGTGAACGTGAAGGTGTGCTTGCCCCAGTCATTGCGGATACACCCTGTCTTTCATGTATCATTGCTCAAACCAGCACCCTCCAAGCCGTCTGGGACACCTAGGCCGGTATGCGTGGAGTCGGAGGTGGAGTATGAAGTGTCGGGCATACGGGCGTCCAAATGGCGCAGGGGGAAGCTGTGGTACCTGGTTGCGTGGAAAGGCTATGGCCCGGAGGAGCATTCATGGGAACCGGCTGAAGGGGTTCATGCTCCGCGCTTGGTCTCCTTGTTCCATCGGCGTTTTCCTGCCAGCGCTGGACCCGTGGGGAGCCGCTGAGAGGGAGGATGTACTGTCAAGAATTCCTGTCATACAAGGGAAACACGCCCTTATGTAAACAGGAGAGCTGTTACATAACTCAAGGGAAACACGCCCTTATGTAAACAGGAGAGCTGTTACATAACTCAAGGGAAACACGCCCTTATGTAAACAGGAGAGCTGTTACATAACTCAAGGAAAACACGCCCTATAAAGGGAGGAACCGGGAGGTACAAGGCTGTCGGATATTGTGTTTACACCGACGTACCTGCTTCGTGAAGAGCAGTGTTCCGGAGTGGTGCTCCAGTAAGGCAAGAACGGAGGTAGGTCGAGTCGTTACTCCCTGGGCCGTGTCTTGCCCCATCGTCACCTGTGAAGGACCCGGAAGCTCTACCGGTCAACCATTGAGCTTCGCTTTTTGACTCGGCTGAGTCCAAGCGCAGTGGCGCTTTTGCTGGTTGGAGTCGTAACTCCCAGCCCGACCAGAGACACAGGGACTGCCAGCTGTAACGCACACCAGGAGGTGTTTGCCGCGTTACAGACTCGGAAGTCCACAGGATCGATCGAGCGGCTGCTCTCGGTTCAGTCTTCTTGCTTGTGATTGGGGTATCGGTGACGCATCACCAGGAGGTGACTCCGCGTCCCGGTGCAGTCTGAGGAAGAGGTTGAGCGGCTGCTCCCTTCAGGTAGAGACCCCGGCTGGGTGTTTCCCTGACTCCTCGATTCTCCCCAACACTCTTCGTGCCCCTCACAGCCTACCGATTGGCATTGTCGGCCATTTCATTTCTGCCCTCTGTTGGCATACGCCGGGATCGGCGTATATGCAGAGGACGGTTAGGACCATCCGTGCTGTGGGCTGGTAACGTACTTAGCCTGGAGGAGTCCAGTGACTATAACTTTTGTTTGTTCTTTGTATTTTATTTGCCTTCATTAAAAGAACTAACCCTTCACAAGTGGTTGCGTCCTCATTGTCGTGTCTGTTAAACGATCCTGAGACGTTCAGGGCGTTACAATAAGCTCCTTGAGTGAGATGCCTTCAAGGTGATCATTTGGGGGCATTGTTTGGGCCTCACATGGAATATCCGTTAACAGCTGGGTGATACTGTCGACAAGATCGAATACACACTACTGCGACTTGAGACACACACAGCGTCATGTGCATGAGAAGCACAGCAACTAGACGGAGCGCGCAGCAAACATACAGCACTATTGGAACGACTCCGATGCCTGAATTATGCAGCACACTCTGCTCGTGCACACGCATCGGACAGAGCAAGATGCTTGGTGACATGGTTAATACCCCAAAAGCACCCCGACACCCTATACACAGTCTGCGCAGTAGTGCGCGACACCTCCTCTATACACAGCACAAAATCCATGCAGGGATGACTTAGAATTACACATTTCTGCATGAATCTGCAATACAACATGACCAGGCCCGTCTGAACACCTTCCTTGATTCAGTGCAACTACCCATAATCACCTCTGAGCAACACGCAGCACTTAACGCGCTTATCGCCCTCGCTGAGATTCGCGACGCCATAGCAGCCGTTGCGACGAGCAACGCCCCCGGGCCTGACGGTCTACCCGCTGAGTACCATAAGGCCTATGCAGCAACCCTAACTCCACTGCTACGTAGTAAGTATATCGCGGCCTTTGAGGAGTCGGCTCTCCCTCCGTCACTGCGCAAAGCACTCCTGATCTCCCTGCCTAAGCCTGATAGGGACCCAACCAACCTGGGTCCTTATCGCCCTTTAGCCCTTCTGAACGTCGACTATAAGATATTGGCAAAAATACTAGCTGACCGACTGGCGCCATTGGTTTCGTCCCTGGTCCATGCTGATCAAAAGGTATTTGTGCCAGCCCGCAACACTGCCCTAAACCTCTGATGTTTTTTCAGGGTAGCTACTTACTCAGCGGCAGGGTGGCCCTATTCAGGATGTTTAATACTTGATCTTGAGAAAGCCTTTGATTTGCTGGAATGGTAATTTCTGTTTGCCATAGTGCCGCGATATGGTCTCGGGGTAGTTCCTCTGCGTGGTTAGGCTACTATAGAGGGAACCGACAGTGCATATACGAATGGGCCCTTATGTCTCTGACCCAGTACATGTGGGCTGAGGAACCCAGCAGGGATGCCCCCTATCCCCGATTCTTTTATCTTTGGCTATAGAATACCTCGCTGGGGCCATCCGGATGCGTGGCGCAGGATGGGCCATTCCCCCCGGGTAACAGCACACATGTAATTTCGCTATATGGAAACAACCTCCTCTTGTAGGTTTAAGATATAAGATCGATTCCCCCTTACTAGCGCAAACGTTAGGGGATTTTGCCGTGCTATCAGGGCGGCGGGTGAACGCAGCAAAATCATGCCTATACCCCTTTGATTCCAAGTGCCTAGACCCGGCCTACATGCTTAATGGAATTCCCCATAGTCTGGCAAACAGACACTTTTTGCCATCTAGGGATAAGGATATACCTTCAGCCCGTGGACATGTTAGATGGCAACCTTGGGAAAGCGATGACAGCCATTCGCTCTCAGATGTCTTTTAGGGGAACACTTCCATTGTCAGTCATGGGCCGCGTGGCCCTTATCAAAATGGTGGTCCTGCAGAGACTCCTATACTATTTTACCAATCCACCCCTTTATATCCCACCTCCCTTCTTCCATGTACTTGAAGGCACCATCAGAGATTTTCTTTGGAGCAGCTCCCGCTATCGAGTAGCTATCAATAAGCTCTACCTGCCAACAAACTAGTGTGGCTTGGCAGTGCCTAATATGGAACAATATTATCTCGCTGCTCAGCTTCAGTGAGTGGCCAGATGGATGGCTGGTCTTCAGATGGCTGACACAGCCGCTATGTCACCGCCCTAGTCACTCTTCCCAGCGCTCCCTTTTTCACCCCTGCGCAAAAGCGAAGCCGCCGGAGTACCAGTTGCTTAAAATCGCAGACCGATGCTACCATAGGAGCTTATATATAACCCTTCTCTCACTAGGAAGGTAATTTCCTTAATTATGTCTGGTGTGGGATTCTTGGCCAATTTCTTAGTGTTTCTTGTTCTCTAGTAGTTTAAAGAAGGACTTGAAAATGGGTGGGTGGCAGACAATGGGGCCCTTTTTTGGTGGAAAAAGAACCTAGAATACCATACTTTTATATTCTGCCAAAGGTACACAAGAATAAAATTCCCCCACTAGGCCGACCTATAGGGTCGGGCATAGGATCTGCACTGGAGCCTCTTTCCCAATTTTGTGACTTCTTCCTGAAACCACTGGTCACAGAGATGCCTTTGTATCTAAAAGAGACTGAGGATATCCTTATAAAAGTGAAGGATATGCCCTTTGATCAGGAAAGGTAGCTACTACTTACCCTAGATGTGGAATCACTGTATATGAATATCCCACACAAAGCCACTCTAGAGCAAATCAAGAAGATCCTCACACCAAGACAGGAAAACCAGCAGACACCAGTGAGTTTTATTGTGGATTGCACACACATGGTTCTGAAACAGAACATTTTCGAGTATGAGGGTGATTGTTTCTTACAAATCCATGGTGCTTCCCTGGGAAGCCCATGCGCCTTGAGCCTCCACGTACATGAATTTGAAAGAAAAATCATCTAGGACAACGAGAATCCTTTTCACAACCAAATTAGGTTGTGAATAAGGTACATTGACGATGTCCTGGGGATCTGGAGGGGCACCAGAGAAGAAGCTATTGATTTCTCCGACTGGCTAAATGGTCTGGATCCCTTCCTCAGATTCACAATGAATATGAGCAAGGAAGATATGCCTTTTTTTTATTACGTATCTACCCCCAGGAAGGTTTTTTGAAAATCGAGGTGTATTACAAATCCACAGATAAAAATAGCCTCCTTAGATTCGAGAGCTACCGCCACACATTGATGGAAGGTCTACCGATAGGATAATTCCTGAGGCCAGACGGAAGTGCACAGAAACCAGAATGTATAGAGAACACGCAAAAATACTGAGTGATAAACTAAGAGAAAGAAATTACCCGGAAAGCATGATTACAAAGGCAAGAAAAAGAGCTTTGCATAATAATAGAGAGGCTCTATAGAAACATACGAAAAAGCCCGCGAACCAAGACCCATCTGTGTCACAACAAACACCCCAATCTCAAACTCAGTGAAAAAGCTGGTTTTGAAACACTGTGGGATCATAAATACAGGTAATCTAAAGATGACACAAACAATGTCAGAACATTCAAGATGTTGTTGTTCACACGTGCCGTAAAATGAACAGGGTGAAATCACAACAGAGGTCTGGAATCTTCCTGCTCCCACAGGCAACCATCCCTGTGGAGGCTGTGGAGTATGTAAATTTACAAAAAAATGCACAGAGGTAGATCTGGGTCTTCCCTCACCATGGAGGTTAAAACATCGGACAAACTGCAATATAAACAATGTGATATATGTGCTGAAGTGCCCATGTGGACTCTTGTATATAGGTATGACCTCACGAAAAGTAAGAGTAAGAATAACAGAACAAAGGAGCACAATCGGCTGTAAAAAAGACAACACCGAACTGACGAGACATTACATAGAAAGACAACTCACCAAAAATGACATGGAATGGTACGTTCTAGAAAAATTGGAACAAAGAAATTCAGATATAACCAAAGCACTCTTCAGGTTTGAACAACGATGGGTGTTCCGCCTTCAAAGTGGCTCTCGGGGGTTAAATAATGATATTCCATGGGGATCACTGATTAGAAAATAGTATTACACCCGGTCACATCCTGCCTTTACCGTCATATATTTCCCATTAGAATTTTGAGGTGCTACGCACACCGTATATGTATTACTTAGAGGCACATATTTCATTCCAAGCTAGATGTGTGCTGCTGAGGGGAACTAGCCACAGTCTTACAACTACTCAAACAGGTACTTCCGCTGTAGAGGTTTGTCCGCTCTGCATACGCTAATGTTTAATTCATAGATGCCCTGGTTATATATAGGTGTCCAGAGGACAAAAAAGACGAAGTGCTTATGTTTCAACAACCCTCTGATCATTGAGGGACTCTGTGTCGCCGGTTATATTTACTGAGGGGACTAAAATTGTGTTAGACATGTGTCTGCCCAACTGTTGTAACGGTTAGGGACTTCATGTACCAGAATCCGTCGCGAAAGGGAGCGTCATGTGGGGCGAAGGAGGAGTCCTGGAATACAGGGTTGGGGGCATGTCGATCTCTGTTGATTATGAGGATAGACATGCCCCCTGACACACACGTGCTCGAAGAGATCATTCAGGGAAAAGGCCCCTGTTTAGGCACATGGGCTGGGAGCAGCCGAACAACCGAGCAGGAGCAGATCCGGGATCGGAGTGGGAGACATTACTGATACGCAAACCGGGAAAAACACCACATCCGGTCAGGAGTTTCGCATGCTCTCCTCAGCTACCAGCATCTCTCCCAGGTGCTAATGATTAACTAACAGGAGATACCTCTGACCTGGAAGCTTAAAAGCTAGGGCTTTCTGGCGAACGGCTGTCGCTATTAATGATACCAGTTTAGAGGTAGGTCCTCTCTTCATTTATTACATCTATGCATACTCAGCACTTACTACCTGCAGTGTAGAGAGACATAGACACAGCCCTGATGTATGCCTTAGACCCACAGCTTAATAGAGACAGAAACATGTTGGCTTGAATACTTAGTCATATACAGTGATGCATACAGGCCATTATACCTAGTTATGCCTCCTGGATTTACCCATTGGTAATCTTTTAACTAACCTTGGATACCACCAAATTAAAGGATACTTTAGTGGTTTATCCTAAGGTTTTTTAACTTACAAACTGGACCCAATCTTTGTCCTGAAAAAATTGAAATATCTAAGAACTCCCTCCAGTAAGCCCCAATCTGAGGTTGAGTCTGCACTGGTAGTACCATCTCACCAGGGAGGGACGAGGTGGCAAATGATGAAGCATGTCACATTACGTGAATGGGCTATCCTAGTCCACTTCTTGGAATTGCCTAGAGATTAGGTTAAAGAAACAATTACAGGAGTAAACCCGTTAACCCAGGTGAGACCGGGCAAAGTTTGTACCAAACAAAAATGTCTCAGCAAAAAACATTAACAAGGGCAATAAAACAGCGATAAAAATCACATAGGGTAGGGGGAAAAAGGAAGGGAGACCACAACGGAAAGGACAAGGTGAAGGAATTATTATTTGTAAGTAGTTATAACAGCACTACAGTACAATTCAATATACAGTGAGTACAGGTCGTGCTAGTGATAGTGAACGGCGCAGTGATACAGGGGTGAGGAATTACAGCGTGAACGGCAAAAGGAGTAAGGAAAGTAGCAATGTGGTCAAAAATACAAGATAAATATATACAATATTGGTATTTAGAATTCGGGATAAATTAATTGACCACCACAGCCCCAAAGTTCTGTGCTGGGTAGTCGACGGCGTTTTAACCTGATTGAATTCAGGTCATCATCAGGACAATGGTCACAAGTTTCAAAGTAGTGCTGTATGGGGGGAAGGGAGAGGAGAGTAGGGTAAGCGGATAAGTGGCTCAATTTAAGAGAATGAAGAAAGGAGAGGGTCCAGGTGATAGACAATTACCTGAGAAAAGCAAGGACAAAGCATGCGTAAAGGCGAGATAGATCAATCTAATTGATTCACAAGGCCAGAAGAGGCGAGACGTCAGAGAGTAGTAAATCCATTACTGGAAAAACAGGGGACAAACAGCGCATACGTAGAGTGCCATTTGAGATGCCAGGAAAGGGATGTAGGCAGCGCTAGGTAAGAGCTCAGAATAGTTACCCAATTGAGTGAATGAATCGGTGTGGGAAGTAGGAGGGCTGCCGATTGGGAAGGGGGTCCGTCAATCCCCGTGATTTTATCGAGCAGCGCACAATTGGGAAGATCTGTATTGCCGGGATCATTAAATAAAAGGGCATTAGGTCATGTGCAGTGGAACCTGTTCATGGGCCCCTGGGGGGACCAGTGGGCGCATCAAAAAAAAGTCTGAAAGGAGAGGGAGCCACAGAGAGTGAAGGGTTCAAGACTGCAGTAGGGGTCATATTATCACATATTCTTAATCGAAGAACATGAAAAACAACACCAAGGTGTTGTTTTTCGTGTTCTTTGATTAACCCCTGTAGTAATTGTCTCTAATTTGTAATTACTGCCATGACTTTGATTGTTAAAAATATGTGATAATACAACCCTTACTGCAGTCTTGAACCCTTCACTCTCGGTGGCTCCCTCTCCTTTCAGACTTTTTCTTGATACACCCACTGGTCCCCCTGGGGACCCATGAACAAGTTCCACTGCACCCAGCTGTAGTGAAAGAGCCACTCTTGTGGTTTGGCACCCTATGATGGCCTTCGACAAGCACCATTTTAATTGATTTTAGTGTGCTATTTTAACCTAGCGTCAATGTAGGACGGTCCTGCATATGCCTGCTTCTTTTCTGTCTAGTAATCTTGCTGTCTTTTAGTGGGAGCTGTCACAGAGTGGAACAGTACTATTGGCTTTGACATGGCCTCATGTCATCTTGTTTTCTGGCTTTGCCTTGCTGCTCGCACATAGCTGCAAAGTAGGGAGGGTAGGTTTCTGCTCTTCACTTGTTTTTCGCTCCTCACTGACCAGAGTGAACTGGATATTATCTGTGGAATGTGCAACACTGCCTCGAAGTCAAAATACGGGAGCTTGGCCAGCCTCCGTCTTGACCTTGACGCAGACTGGTACAGCCAGCACGGTTCTTTCTCATGAGAAGGGGGCGAGGTTTTCTAGAAGCTTTACCTCACGTTGAGTAATGGTATTAAAGCTTGGAGCCTTCGGGGGCCAGGTGGAAGTTCACCACAGAATAGACGTAATGCTGTGGAGTTGACGGAACTTGAGGCCTGATTAAACTCCTTCCTGGGCTGTTGAAGGGATTCCCCAGCGTGAGTTGGCAAGGATGATGCAAATTCAATCGGTGAGGTGTTCCTAACCATTTTGTATATATTTTCTACTCTTTGCTACTTGTATATACTGCATTTTATTTCAATTGTTCATTTAATTATTCACTTGAAATTTGGTAGTCTGCATTTACTGATATATTTGGCCTACCGTTCTAAACATTGCATTAATAAACTTGTAAGTGTTATTTTAAATGCACCTGAATTTGTTTTCTTGCCTTGCCTAAAGGGAGTGCTGCGTCCTTTTCCTCATCTTTATGGGGTGCTGCTTAAAGTGTATTATTTAAAGGTGCAGTGGTATATTTGCCTCCAAAGTGGGAGCGCCAGCCTAGTTTTCCAGGCCCATATGATCATTGTCACATGACCCTCCTGTCCGGCCTTTATTGCCGGTTTTCACTCTGCCCTGAGCACCCGGACGCTTAAATCGTCCCGCGCCAGCCTGCTACTTAGACGATTGGTTCCTCCCCTACATTCTGCCCGTGTGCACGACCGCGGACAAAGCGACCCCGCAGCCGGCTCCAATCCAGTCTCCTGCCAGTTTGGATCACCTCCTTCAGGTATGTCGTAGCCTCCATACACCCACTATAGAGGCTTCCCACAGGTCTGCTCATTACCTAATGCCCTTTTATTTAATGATCCCGCCAATACAGATCTTCCCAATTGTGCGCTGCTCGATAAAATCACGGGGATTGACAGACCCCCCTTCCCAATCGGCAGCCCTCCTACTTCCCACACAGATTCATCCACTCAATTGGGTAACTATTCTGAGCTCTTACCTAGCGCTGCCTACATCCCTTTCCTGGCATCTCAAATGGCACTCTACTTATGCGCTGTTTGTCCCCTGTTTTTCCAGTAATGAATTTACTACTCCCTGACGTCTCGCCTCTTCTGGCCTAGTGAAACAATCAGATTGATCTATCTCGCCTTTACGCATGCTTTGTCCTTGCTTATCTCAGGTAACTGTCTATCACCTGGACCCTCTTCTTTCTTCATTTTCTTAAATTGAGCCACTTATCCGCTTACCCTACTCTCCTCTCCCTTCCCCCCCATACAGCACTACTTTGAAACTTGAGACCATTGTCCTGATGATGACCTGAAATCAATCAGGTTAAAACGCCATCGACTACCCAGCACAGAACTTTGGCACTGTGGTGGTCAATTAATTTATCCTGAATTCTAAATACCAATTTTGTATATATTTATCTTGTATTTTTGACCACATTGTTACTTACCTTACTCCTTTCGCCGTTAACACTGTTATTTTTCACCCTTGTGTCACTGCGCCTCTCACTGGCACGCCCAGTGCTCACTTGTGTGTTATGGTCACTGTATATTGAATTGTACTGCAGTGCTGTTATAACTACTTACAAATAATAATTCCTTCACCTTGTCCTTTCCGTTGTTGTCTCCCTTCCTTTTTTCCCCTACCCTATGTGATTTATATCACTGGTTTATTGCCCTTGTTAATGATTTCCAGCTGAGACATTGTTGTTAGAGATTAGCTGAAGCACAGGTAGCAGCACAGTCCCTGACAACGACCAGCTTATTAGCCAAATAGGCAGATAGCAGATGTTTGCGGGCACCACGCCAATCTTTGTGCTTATTTAGGTTATCAAGACCAGGCTTGAGCCCTATAACGTTCTGCAAGCTCTCCCTTGTGTTTGATATAGTCCATTTGCTGAGATCCCTTAGATGATGGGAATTCAAAACAGCTATCGTGTTTCTCTTGCCGGGTAGATACTCCGCCATGACCTAGATGTGATGGCTCCTAATGGCAAAGGACCCCACCAGGAGTTCCAAACAATGTGGAGATTCAGCTCTGCTTCTAACCAACAACCCCCCCACTGAGAAGGATCCAAACCTCGCTCCCCAACCCCAGAGACTGGCATCCGATTCTATCACCACATCTGGGGAGGTCCCTTAAATAGCTTTGCCATTCCAGGATTCTATGTGTTCAACCACCATGTCATCTCCGACCTGGCTTCTTCAAAAAGGGGAACCTGTTCTGAATAAGAGACCCTTCCTCAATGTCAGATTTTTAATCTCTGAAGGGCTCTGTAGTGGAGAGGACCTGGACCAATGGACTGAATGGAAGAAGACAGCAGGCCCACCATCCTCGCAATCAACCTCAACGATACAGTCTGCCTGCACAATGCGGGCCTTAATTCCCCCTTGCTTTTGCAAATCTTCTGTGAGGGAAGGATCAATTGCGTCCAAATCAAATCTATCTGGAATCCCAGAAACTCCATCTGTTGTGCAGGAGACAACACTGACTTATGCGAGTTGAAAATAAAGCCGAAACTCTGCTGAAGCTGAATAGTCCATGACAGTTGAGACTTGAGTGTCTCAGGGTCCTGGGCAATCAAAAGCTGTCAGTCTAAATACACAATCAGACGGACTCCCCGAGCTCTGAGAGACTCCACTACCAGACTCATCAGTTTGGTGAAGCACCAGTGGGCTGATGAGTGGCCGAAGGGAAGGGATGTGAATTCCACTCATTGCCCCTGCCACGGGAATTGCAGGAATCTGCAGTGGGGTGGAAAGATAGGTATAGAAAGGTAGGAATTCTTCAGGTCCAACCAGACCATTCAATTGCCTTCCTGAAGAATATGTCTTAGCAAATGAATGCCCTCCATTTTGAAATGTCTGTACAATATCCAGACATTGAAATCTTTCAGATTGAGCACTAAACAGTGGCCCCCTCCCTTCTTTTCAACAAAAAAAATGGGACTTAAGAACCCTTTGGGGTGAGGCAATTAAACACAAATTGCCCCATTTCCCAATAGTATTTGGATTTCTGAGTCTATAAAAGACTGCTCTTTCTGGGAAAAGTACATCTGTTTTGGTGGCTGTGATTGGATAGGTGTGTTTTAGAATCCTAGTTTGAAACCTAGAATGGTTTCTAGGTCCCATGGATCTGGTGTAATCTGCCTGCAATTGCCTGGAAACAAACCCACCCTACCCCCTCCACCCCCAAGGTCACCTCTGAATAAGGAATAATTCTCCCTGGAATTTCCTATGTCTTGGATCGCCCCCTGCTGTCCATGGCGATAGCATCGATGGAAGCAAAGGCCAGCCTCCACAGTTGCCTCTCTGTACCAGCCACCTTTGCCTCGAGGTTAGCAGCCTTGCTGGGGGCTTTGAAAAGATCCTCGGCCTGACACACGCCCTCCATAGCACCCAGCCCTGCCAAAAAGGCTTCTTCTGAACACCGTTTTGAGGCTTGTCCATAGTGGAGTAAATGGAACAAAACTAAGCTAGTTCCTTAACAAACAGTCCCCCAAATAGAACACCTTCGGCCACTGGGCCGGCTTCGGACGTGGCGAGATCATGGAGCTTCAGATCTATCCGCATAAGAATGGATCTCCTGCATTCTGTGGAAATCGCACAGTCGGTATTCCCCAACTAGCAAATAGCTCTCTATACCCAGCTGTTGGAAAATGGGTCATTTGTAGTGACAAATATGTATCTGCCACGGCCAGTAAGGCCACCAACAAAGTCTGGGGCTCAGAATAGGTCTCAGAAAAGTATTCCCAGGCTCAACCCTTGGTAGCTTCTCTGCGAGCAGTCAGGCTTAACTTCAGAGACAGGTATGTAAAGCATTTAAAAGCACCAATTCAGTAAATAATTAAGGCACAACACCAATTTATAAAACATAGAAAATATTTATATCTTTAAAATGACACCAACAAAAGCATTGTAAATGCAATAGGTCTTGCATTTGTTTGAGTTAGAGCTTTGTAAATGGCAATATTGTTTCCCTATGTATTATGGAGTGTATGTATGTGGTGTATAGTGGTATTATGTGAGTTGTATCGAATTAGTTAGTTGTGGTATTGTGTGGTGTGGAATTTCGTGGAGTAGATTTGTGTAGTGAAAATATGTAGCATGGTGTGCTGTGGAATTATGTGGATAGTAATTCAATGATATCAATTTTACTAGAATTATGTAGAGTGAGATTGTGTGTTACGGAGTTAATGTGGAATGGTTTTGTGCATTGTGGAGTGGCATGTTGTGGATTTGAATTATGTATTGTGCTATTGAATTAACAATCGCAGATTGACAGCGTCAGACAGAGATATGTGCAAATATTGATGCAATTAGGGAGACTGAAACGTCGTCAGATAGGAGTCAGAAAAGAGAAGTGGCGTACACAAGCCTAGTTCAATCATTATATTAATTTATAAAAAATAAACACGCACACAGTCTAAATTATCACAAAGAACCAAAGCGTTGGTAAAACCGTGCAAACACGCTTAGCGAAGTGGTATCTGTTTAGAATGCATTGTGCTTTCTGTTTAAGTAATTTTCTAAGGCACAATAAAAACCATCTGTTTGGAATGCATTTTACAACAAACTCCAGTTACAAAGGGGGACAGCATAGGAAGGAGGAGGCAGTTGCAGCCCAAGAGTGGGAGTGAAGAGCAGCTATGAGGGGCGGGAGGTGTTGTTCAGGGGAGGCAGGGAAGTGAACTGGGAGCAGCAGCTAGGACAGAGTGAAAGACAAAGTAGTGCACTGAAGGAAAACATATGGCCCATAGTGAAAGGATCCATGTATCCGGATTAGTCTCCAAGGCGGAACAAGAGGAAGGACTCACCAATGAAAAGCTAGCATTTCTAAAGGAGAGTAAGAGGAACCAATGATAAAGTGGGCGTTTTTTTGAAGCCCATGTCCTAGATACAGCATGTCTCTTCCAGATAGCACATGCAGCGCATACGCTGCCTAGGCGAGACCTAAAAAATCCACTGTAGGGAACCAGAAGTATGAATTTTTAAAGATTAAACACTTTCTAGTGCTTAGAAACCGATAGTGCCACCTCTGGACATTTGGTCACCTCTGGCTGGGACAAAGTCAAAGTTTGAGGCCGACCACGATGGAGCCCTGGTCGGATACACTAAGCGAGAGGCCTGAGTCAAGATTTTAGCTTCACACTTAGAAAGTTTTCTGGAGGATTTCTCACCAGACGTCGTGAATCCTCCTCCTGCAGGTCAAATTCAGTGAGGGTTTGCCAGATTGCCTTTCTGTGAGGGTCTGGCCACCCTCTGGATCTTTTACACAAATGTTCACCAAACTTCTGGAGCTTCATCATGAAGTTCCTCTTGAGGGTCCAAAGTGTCCGAAACAAAATCCAAGGGTCTGGAATCTCCAAGATGGTCCTTGAAAGTTTGGGACCACAATTCACACAATGCACCTGGATTGTCAACTGGATACACTCCAGGCAGGGGACTCTTGGTGGAGTTGATGCAGGTGAGCTCTGTTAACCTGTAGCTTGCAGGGAGCCCTCTTGTTATTCCTCTTGAAACAAGGTACATCCAAATGCAGTAGTTCCAGATAATGCGGCAGGCGCTGTCAGTCAGAATGCAGGGCCTGATGGTGCAAATCAAGTTTCCAGCTTGGCAATCCTCCTTCTTCTTCTCTCAGTTTCTCGCATCAGATACTTATTCAGTGTTCTCTGTAAATGAAACTGGCTTCTTCTGCCTGTTCCCCCCTTCTGAAGATCATGGTTTACAACCCCCTCCGCCTTGCTCTGGCATTCCTATGCAGCAGAACCCTCTCGTCCTAGAATGGCTCTTCACTCCTGGGGCTACTTATAACCTCATGAGAGCAGCCTGGCTAATCTCTTAGCTGTGGCCAATCGGGGCAGAGCACTGGAAGGCTGAAGTTTGGCTTACAGACAAGAAAGTCTTGTAACTTTTTTTTGACTGTACATTTTAGGATAAATTCAACAATAACATATTGTTGGGTTTATCAATACCATTCTAGGAAGTCCTTGAATGATATTTTATGTGTTTCCTGGCGGAGTTATTAATTAATAACTTCAATCCACGTTAACCTATATGGCTGGGAAAATGCAGTGGAGAAAATGAGCTGGGCAATTTCTCCCACACTAGGGCTTATAAAACATATTTTATAAGGACCCTGCATATATCTACAAGAACCCTCACCCCTGGAACACCTAGGGGAGACTTTATGGGTTCTGAATATGTAAAAATATTGCAGACCCGCCCTTCACATTGCTCCTAGCACAAAAGTCTAATTTGGGAAGCACTTTATCACGAGGGAGGTGAAATGTGCAATTTCACTATCCCCAGGGCATATAAAAACTATTTTTTTAGCGTCCTCCTTGTAAATACCTGACCCCCCCTCCTCTGGGACACCTAGGGGAGACCCTGGGTGTACCTAAAATGCCAAAATATGGTAGTTTATTAATTTGTAAGTTCCCCAAACACCAAAGTCGAGTTTGGACTCAATTTACATGTTAAAAGCAGTCCTGCAACTCATGGCTACTTTTAAACTGACCTCAGGCCTCAGCCGTGCACACATACAAGTGCAGAAATGGCTGCTGGCCTCTAAACTGCCATTCCCTAGTATATACTAGGGACCTAAAGGTAGTTCTGATCCCCTGCCCAATTATGTACTTGAACCTTATAGGGGAGGTCATGCCAATCATAGGGGTACCCTAACCCATAGTGTACCCGATTGTTCACTGTATTCTAAGTGTGTTTCCGGCATAGCACTGGCCCCAGGCCTGACTAGGCAGAGCACAGGGACAGTCAGAGTCAGTTACCATCAGTACCAGTCATGCACAAATGGGGGTGCCCAGGGCACAGGATGACTTTGCAGCACAAGCCCACTAGGACATCCTCATCCACTGTGAAATCAGAATCTTTTACCTGGTATGTCAACTTTTTGTTAAGAGACAAGACATATCCAGGAGCTTGACTTGACAATTTTTCCACCCTCGATCTAAGCTCTTCTTAGGGTCCTTGTAATATTTGCCCATGACCATGGTGGGGTCAACCCCGGGAGGATCTGTGACTTTCCCTGCCAGGCCTGGCTGAGGACATTCCGATTTAAGTCACGCTTCTACTTACTAGGGCCAGGATTTTCTGCCTGATCACTGTCCGAGTGGTTTGATGAGGAATCCGACTCCTGTGCATCAGAAGACTGAGAAGTCTCTCCTTGGTGGGGAGCACTATAATCATGTTTCAAGTCCCTCGTGCGTCGCAGTTTCTCAAAGGGGTGGCGTATGCGCCTCCCCGTGGGACTTTGCTTTAGCCATGCTCTTGTGTGTAGAGGCGGCCTCACCTCCAGCCGGAGGGATCAAGCGTTGCCAGCCCTGTTGGCGTGCATAGTCACTCATTACCTGTAAAAGGACCCAAAGTCTGTACAAGGGCCTTATTCGCCGATTGCTGCACACTGCAGTCGAGAGTGTCAAACAACTCCAGCTGTGGCTGGTCGTCAGTGTCAGCGGGGTCGTATCCTATGTCTGCCTCATAAGGCCCCCACTGCGCCAGTCTCTCTTGTCTAGGTATTATCCCTCAATAGGGCAAGAAAGAACAGGGGGAGCATCACCCCAGCCAGGCAATAGAAGGCCTCAAACAATAAATGAGGAGACTGGAAAGAACACTCTAGACCTAGCCTGCGTCAGTTTTACTACTCTGCGCTATTTACCACTAACAGGGCATGTGGGGAGCAAGTAATTAATCAGCACCGTGCAATTTAAAGGACGCGCTGCAGGAGATCGAACGTTTAGAAAACCTTTCTCAAAGCGTTGCGGGGAAATCTGCACATGCGGGTTGTGGTGGCTTTCAGGGCAACAGAAATGGTACTAGCCTGTCAACGAGATGGCTGTAGACCGCTCCCGACTTCTAAGAGGACAGAATTCCCGGCGTCGGGAACACCTGGGTTATCTTGGAGAGAATGCGCTACCAGATGTGCCGGAAACAAAACGCCTGTTGCGCGCTACAAAACTTAGACTTGTCAACTAAGGCAGAATTGAAAATGAATTTTGCACAAAGTCGTAATGACAATATAATTGAAATGAATACGGCACCACAGCCATAATGAAAGTCAACGTGTGCAAGCCGCCACTAATGGCCAAACCGTGCAGCAGTGAAACATCAAACACAGTGGAATAACACGACAAGTAAATATTATAAGGGCACTTAACTGGCTGCGAAGCAGCAAAGAAAGAGGGCCCAAAATGGCGACACCAGTACTGATATGGAGAGTGCCATTGTGATTGGGGCATGTGATATGTGACCTATATGGGTAATGTAATTTTGTTACTCCATCACAAAAATGACTGACATCTCATCCACCGTGCCATAGGATATAATGCATGTATATCACAGCGGACGGGATACTCCGGCATGGATATGACCGATATCTCACCCACCGTGCCATAGGATATACTGCATGTGTATTACGGCGGACGGGGTACTCAGGCACAGATATGACTGATATTCATCCACCGTGCCATAGGATATAATGCATGTATAATATGGCAGATGGGATACTCCAGCACAAACATGACTGATATCCCATCCACCGTGCCATAGGATATAATGCATGTATAATATGGTGGATGGGATACTCCAGCACAAACATGACTGATATCCCATCCACCGTGACATATGATGTAATGCATGTGTGATACGGCGGACGGGATACTCTGGCACAGATATGACTGATATTCATCCACCGTGCCATAGGATATAATGCATGTATAATATGGCAGTTGGGATACTCCAGCACAAATATGACTGATATCCCATCCACCGTGTCATATGATATAATGCATGTGTAATACGGCAGACGGGATACTCTAGCACAGATATGACTGATATCCCATCCACCATGTCATAGGATATAATGCATGTGTTATATGGCGAATGGGGTACTCTGGCCCAGATATAACTGATATCCCATCCACCGTGCCACATGATATAATGCATGTGTAATACGGCAGACGGGATACTCTGGCACAGATATGACTGATATCCCATCCACCGTGTCATAGGATATAATGCATGTGTTATATGGCGAATGGGGTACTCTGGCACAGATATAACTGATATCCCATTCACCGTGCCATATGATATTATGCATGTGTAATACGGCGGACGGGATACTCTGGCACAGATATGACTGATATCCCATCCACAGTGTCATATGATATAATGCATGTGTAATACGGTGGATGAGCTACTCTGGCACAGATATGACTGATATCCCATCCACCGTGCCATATGATATAATGCCTGTGAAATTTGGCAGACGGGATACTCAGGCATAGATATGACTGATATCCCATCCACCGTGTCATATGATATAATGCCTGTGTAATACGGCGGACGGGATACTCAGGCATAGATATGACTGATATCCCATCCACCGTGTCATATGATATAATGCCTGTGTAATACGGCGGACGGGATACTCAGGCATAGATATGACTGATATCCCATCCACCGTGCCACATGATATAATGCATGTGTAATACGGCGGACGGGATACTCTGGCACAGATATGACTGATATCCCATCCACCGTGTCATAGGATATAATGCATGTGTTATATGGCGAATGGGGTACTCTGGCACGGATATAACTGATATCCCATTCACCGTGCCATATGATATAATGCATGTGAAATATGGCAGACGGGGTCCCTGTCAAGTTTATGACAGGGTAATCCATAAACCAAACACTAAATCAGGCTTTATGATAATTTCAAATAATCGGAAAAAAACAATGAATTCCACTGAGCAAATTTATATGTGGGTGATAAGGGTGGCTACGAGGTGGCGTGGGGCGGGGGTTCGCAATTCTTTATGAAACCAATTTGGAGAGCTATGTTATGTTAATTTAACTTATAATGCGCATAAATCACCCCGAAAGGGGTATCTCAGCGCCACAGTAGACCATCGGGCAATGTAGTATTAGTGTTGGAAAAGCTCGGTCTTGAGAAGCTACCATGAAGCAGTACTTGAGTTGACGGTTAGCCAAATGTATGTTATGTTATAAAAATTCTTATAAAGTGCACGTACACCGGTTGGTTTCATGGCGCTATTTCTAGGTCTTGCCAGACCCATGCAGGAAATTATTCGTAAGCTTGGGTGAATAACCAAGTTTTAAGGGATTTTCTGAAACTTAGAAGGTCAGTACATGATCTAATTTCCAGGGGAAAAGAATTCCAGAGTCTGGGTGCCAGAGTAGCAAACCTACAGTCGCCTTGTCGCTTCAGCTTGAAGGCAGGAGTTGCCAGGAGATAAAGGAGAGCCGAGTGTAGGTTGCGTGAAGGGGTATACCTTTGAATAAGGCTATTGATGAATTTGGGGCTCCGGCTATATAGAGATTTAAAAACCGGACATCCTACCTTGAAGGCACATCGCTGGGGGATGGGAAGCCAGTGCAGCTTCTTCAGAAGAGGAGTGACGTGTTGCCACCTAGGTTGTTGGTGGATCAGTCTGGCTGCTTGATTCTGCACCAACTGTAAATGTTTGATTAAAGATAGTGGCATACCAAGATAAACTGAGTTAGCATAGTCTAAGTGGGGCATGATTGTGGCTATCACAACCTGTATCAGCGCTTCTCATGAGAGTAGTCTGCTGATCTTTCTAATCTTCCGTAATTGGAAGAAACAGGTGGAGATCACAGAACTGACTTGGGACTTTAGTGACAGGTCGTTATTTATTGTGACGCCAAGACATTTTGCAGAAGGAGAAGGGGTGGAAGAGGGTCCTAACTCCATAGGCCAGAAGTGCGGGCCACAGAAGTTGTGACCACCCCCCGTCAAGACCAATTCGGTCTTACCTGGGTTGAGCTTTAAATGATTACAGTCCATGCAATGGCGGATGTGCAGCATGGTAGTCTGAAATTCCAAAGCTGATTGAGGAGAGTTGTCGATGGTGAACATTAGTTGTAGATCATCAGCATAGTTAAATGTGACAACTCTCCTTTCCTTAAGGGACCAGATCAGAGGGAGAAGGTAAAGATTAAACCGATGGCGGTATAACAAGCAGCCCTGCGGAACCCCGCAGGTGGTCCTCAGTTTTGGTGCCGTGAACTGGGCTATGCGGACCAACTGGGTGCGGTCCTCTAAAAAAGAACTGATCCAGCTCAAACCTGAAACCTAAATGCCTGCCTCTCTGACACGGTCCACCAAAATACCATGGTCGACCGTGTCAAAGGCGGCAGAAAGATCTAACAGCACCAGGGCCTGGGATGAGCCTCTGTCGGCCTTCTCTCGCAGAGAGTCTAATACCAGAATTACCATCTCAATGGAATGAGCGGGCGAATCGAGATAGTTGGATTGTTTGATAAAAGTAGACAGACATTTAGCCACATGGACCTCCAGAACCTTAGCCAAGTTGGGCAGCAAAGAGATTGGGCGGTAATTTGACAGGATCTGGGGGTCAGCCCCTGGCTTCTTCAAAAGGGGAACCACTATTGCCTCTTTAAAGGCCTTGGGGAACCGGCCCTGGTATAAAGACTTGTTTAAAAGGGAGAGGGCGGGCCCCGGAAGACTGGTGAAGGCTTCTTTTAGGACGTGGGGTGGACAACAGTCCGTTGGGGATCCAGACTTTACTTTACACATTAGGTCTTGGAATACTTGTCTGCTGATGGTCAGGAAATGTTCAAGAGCGCGAGGATTTCCAGGCATAAAGGGGGATATCTCAGAGGAGATGCGAGTGGTAATACTAGCTTTGATGGTGGAAATCTTTTTGATGAAAAAGTTATTCAAAGAATCGCAGGGTGCTTGAGTGGGTGTAGGTTTCGCTGAAACTCTGTCTGGATTTGACAGTTCGTTTACAATTGCGAAGATTTCCTTAGATCTGTCATTGGAGGAAAAGTGAGCGGCTTTAGCGATTAAGATAGCTTTTTTATATTCTCTTGTGGCAACCAAATAGATTTGTTTCCAATCTCCACTTCCTTTCCAGTTGTCGAAGGGCCAATTTTTGTAATTTTGGGTCAGTGGAGAACCATCTCTATGCATCAAGACGAAGAGACAGTTGTATTTTTCCCAGTGGAGCGTGTTCATTGCTGGCTGCTAATAGCCAGGCTGAGATCGTTTTCTCGCTAAGATTCATATCCGGTTCAATGGTTGGAGCTGTATTGGCCAGTGTGCCATGGAATTGAATCTTGTCAGTAGAATTCCTTTTCCTAACCATCCCCCCTACAGCTGTAGGGGTTTGGCTACAGTGACATTCATTGGGAGGAACTTTATTAAATAATGGTCCGACCATAGGCATGGTAAGATCAAAAGTGCGGACACAGACGAATTGGAAGTCCAGAATTGATCCAGTATATGCCCTTCGACGTGTGTGGGCAGGGAAACCGCTGAGCAATGTTTAAGCCGATAAGTAAATCGGTTAACTCTGCGGAGTGGGGCCCCCCTCGAGTATCGTTTGACCAGTAGTTAAAATCTCCTATCAACAGGAGTTTAGCATGGTTAGTTACCAGGTTGGCTACTTGTTCACCTAAGGAATGACGAAACAAGGGCATGTACTGAGGGGGGCTTATGAAGTAATACACAAATGAGAGGGGCCTAATCCGACTCCAATTTGATTACCACGTTGTCCTCTGCGGGGCGGTAAAGTGGGGTGAGAGCTGAGAATGTAAGATCCTGGCGAATGATAGCCCCCACACCGCCGCCCGTTTTGCCTGCCGGGCGGTTATTTTGGAGGATGTAGTAATCATTCGGTAATGCAGCCAAGCTATCGGGGTGGATTCCTGTGTGAGCCGGCTTTGGTTAATAGGAGCATATCCGGTTTCTCGAGCTTATGTTTGACTAAGGAGCGGGTGTTTTAAATAAATAATGTATAATGCCGAACACCTGAGTCTGTCCCGTCTCTGTGACCGTGTAGTGCAGGGAGTGAGATTTGCTACTTCAGGAAATGACATCCGTGGGGCCATAATCTCGTTTGGAATCAAGCTAGATCCGACAGCAAGATCGAGTGGACACTTGACTAAATGAAGCTGCCTTAATTCCCGTGAGGAATATGTAAGAGTTTGGGCATAATGCCCGGCCCCTGGCCCCTGATGGGTGCAGACGGTCATTCCTTCCGCGTGCGTCCACTGTGCTCCCACGCTGTGACCGGCATAAATGGCCGGTAGCAGCCTAGGCTCCTCCGCTCATCCTCCGCTATGGGCTGCCCCTAATGGGAGTAACCATGAAGCAGCTGGGGAGCCCGAGACGCCGCTAACACACGCGGCAGGCCGGTAACGTTGGTATTTTTAAAGATACATTAATCAGTGCAGCAAGGTTTGGCAAATGTCCACTTGCAAAAACGTAGCTAGAGCTGTTCTGTGAATGTTTTGAAGATTAGGGCAGGTGATGTTTGTGGAAGTCCTCTGCGTCAGTGCCTGACAGCGATGTGACAGCTACAGACAGACACATTCGAGGCATCCAGGGCCTGGCACAGGGACATGGAATGCGATGGGATTTTTTTAACATGCGCAATCCATGTCTAAGATGGCACCTGTCGTTGGAACTCAATGTCTTGTCTGGTTCCAAGCAGGCAGACGGATGTCATTGGCTTCTTCCACTCATGTCAAGTTATCACATATGGCCTGATTCGCAAAGGTTTTTTCACTGCGATCCTTTTTGACTCTCTCCATAAATTCTGTAGAAACTCTCACCTAAGTCAGGAGTATGTGAGACTCAAACCCCTCTGTGACTTGGTCAATAGTAATAGGAGGGACTTGGGCGCAGACCTAACAGTTTGATTCTGAGCCTTGCCTCTACTTCACTTAGAGTCCTTGTCCTGCCGTGTACCCCGGCTCGGAGTCCCTCTCGGCCCCTGTGTACTCCGGCAGTTCTTCTTGGGGGCCTGGAGGATCCCTGTCCTGCTGCTCTGAAATCCTATGTTGGCCTGTAAATGTCATATGCTTTGTCATCCCTCTCTGTAATATTTATATTTGGGCTGTTCCATTTACTAGAGGGACTGACAAATGGCGCCCGGAAGGGGTCATCCAAGAAAGAAGCCAAAGGGTGATTGCGCTGCCAAGCCCTGGAGGGGTTAAAAGCCTAAAAAGCCCTCATAGTGTTTCAACCATCATGGACACCTCTCAAAATCATCAAAAACCAAAACATTGACTTAAATTGCAATGATCTGAAAACTCAGCTTCAAGGGATACATTGGACTCCTTTAAGCCTAGGCCCTCCCACCAGCCTAGGCTTCTAAGCCTTAGGTGGAGACTCCCACCAAGGTGAAATAAATTATGGGGTCTCTGTTAGTCCATTTTGGGTTCGGTCCTGCTTAGCTTTGGAAGACCTTTCTGAGCCGGGGCATTTAACCAATCGCTTCTCAGGAGTAGCACTTTCTTAGGCTACCCATTTTGTTACAGCATCTGATTCTTATCTGCACAACAAAATCAGCTTTTAAAGAAATGTCTGATAAAGAGTTTCCTTTTGAGGAAACGCTGCATGGCATTCAGCAGGGTTCACAGGAGATGTCTTACTCAGCTGTAAGCTGAAAATACATGAGCCAAGCAGATGTAAATGTTGCTTGTTTAGTGACATCTCAAAGGTGAGAAATAGCACCCTTGTACAAAGCGCACTTCTACCCTGATTTACTTTCATTTCAGACTTCACGTTGGAGACTGAGCAATGATAGACCAGAAATAGAAGACTGGGAGAAGGAAGGGATGAGCCTCGGCTTCAGAAACACCCAGTCCATTCCCATCTACTAACCTGACACCACTTCGGGTTCTCCTGCCCCTTGAGATAGTTGGGCAGACGAGACTCTATATGAAGGGAACTGTTTATGAAGAAATGTTTGTGGGTACTGTGGTGATTAATCTTAAATAAAGACGTCTGAGAGAGTTTCCAGTCCAGTATACACTCTCTCAGGGAGTATACCGTTCCGTTGGGGGCCTAGGCATGTCGAGCCATTTCATATGAGAGTGGTCGTATTGTTCACAACATCGCAGCTCTTTTTCTGCATGAACATGGATCTCGCGTTTCTATATGTTGGTTGTATTGCCGAACATTATTTCCCTACTGTAAAGTTCCTCGGGCAACTTCAATAGATGTTTAAAAATTCATCATGAAAGTGGTTTCAAGAGAGGAGACCTTCACTCAATGTACAAAAATACAAAAATATGTTTAATTAAATATTTTCTACATCAAATGTACCATATTTAACTTATTGTAACAGAGAAATCCCTAGATCACTCTACATGCATACTGCACTCATTCATATACCCTACATACAGAGCACACATATGATTGAGTTCTTTGAAACACTCTATACATTTGATTTGTAAGAATTGTAAGTGGGTGGTGATACAGTATCCCAGTGTTAATCACAATTTATATATTGAGTCAAAGAACGCACCAAGAAGAGATGTGGCAGTAATTCATCTAGGCGCGTTTCGGCAGTAGTCTGCCTTCTTCAGGAATGCCACTTCCCAGATATTTCTCGGGTTGAGGATAAGTCACCTGAGGTGGATAGAGTGTTCTCAATGGCGGGCTGTCACTTCCATTTGCCGATCCCGTTAAGTGATAAAGGGGGGATCCTAAGCATATACAGTCCGTGGAGCTAGAATGATGCTCATAAATGGTGAGATGGTGTCATTTTGTAAAAGGATTTCTAATTGTAACCTGGTCCTGCATAAATGAATATAGTGGGAGGCACCGAGCTGTGTACCCCAATTCTAAAGCTGCGTGCTGCACAGGGAGGATAATCCTTCTTGTGAGACACCCCGCTGCATCAGCTCGTGCTTCTATATTCCATCATTGGGTCCGCATGGGCTCCGAATACCAATGTTGAGCAAGAAGACATACAGCAAAATATATAATTTTCATATGCATTTTCCCTCTCAGGCAACAGTTTTAATGGGTCTTCATTTCAGTTTTTTTAAACATCAGAATAAAATGCGCTTTTTGGTTGTAGTGCTTCTGCATTGTAAATATGCACCGCATGGGTCACAAAGAGCCTTTAATTCAAATACTTGAAAGGTGAAAGTCGATCGTGCACACTTGTCTTTGAGACCACTAACAAGAACCTAATAAGTCCCATACTTGTGATCTTTTGGAACACACAGAAACCGTATTTTCTAATTGGCTCACCTAACTACCTGGGTGTTTGGACTCGTTCGTTTTTTGGGGGGGGCATTTTGTATTGGCATTTATGAATTACATCACAATGTTATTACACAATATCTTAAATATCATAGAGGACAATCCCCTCCTTTCATTACAGTTCTCTTATTATCCCATTTCTGTTTATCACACTTCACAGTTCCCTAATCGGTGGTCCCCTCCCCACGTCCCCCCTCGTTGCCAGGTTCGGTCTTATTCAATGCCATTTGGGGATTATCTATTGTTCCTTATGTTGTATTCCTGTATCATCTGGATCATTACACTATGTTTATATAAATTCTAAGGGCCCTCCTGTTGTCCCCCCTATCGTATTTCTTGGCCTCGTGTGTCGGTGGAGCCCCTCAGATCTAATATCATACCCGCCCATGCCCTAATGTCATTGTCTAGTTTCTCATCCCTTCGAACCTGTTTCATGTGTACCTTTTCTGCTGATGCTCATTCACATATGTCTTTTATCCACAACTCAACTTTGGGAGGCGTGGGGCTTAGCCATGCTATGGCAAGGCGACGCTTTGCCAGGACCAGTTCCAACATTACAAACTTCCTAGTTGATTTATTTTCCTTGGGGGTGGGGCGCAGGCCTAGTAACACTGACCGGACCTCCCTCTTCACTTTCCATCCTGTGGCACCCTCTATTTTTGCTATTACTATTTTCCTGTTTTCTATTATATCCGCGCACTCCCTCACCATATGCATGAAGTCTGCCTCCTGTTCTTTACATCGGGGTGGTCGCTAAAGCGGTCTGCGTATATTTTACTGAGAGTTATAGGGGTGAGGTAGACTTGATGTATAAAATTATATTGGGTCAATTTGAATCGCACATTCAAGCTCACTTTCTGAACCCCTTCACGAATTTTGATCCTATCCCGCTCTGTCAGGGGTTCCCCTATTGGATCTTCTCATCTTGCCTGTACTTGGAGGGTCTCCCGTGGAAAGTCATCCCGGATAACCTGGTACAGGTGGGATATAAGTTGCCTACCCTGTGCCATGTTTAACAGCACTTGCAGAACTTTACTGGTAGGGGACTCCTCAGGAAAGGAAGGCCACACCCCTTGAGTCACCCTGGCAATCTTTTCATACTGTAAATCGTGGCCTCTGCTCAGTGCAAAAGCGGTTTCCGCTGTTTCCCAGGTTATAAACCACCCATTGCTGTATAGATCACCATTTGGGCTCTTTAGTTAGGGAGCCTTACTATTTACATTCCAGATCTATGAGCTTGTGGTTCTGCCAAGAAGGCTTGTGGTATTTGTAAAGCGTGAATCCAGCAGAGCCGCAATGGCACATTGGTTTCCTGCAGACAAACATTGGGCTCCTCCGGAAGTTATGTTTGATTTCGGAGGAAAATCCTGCAATCCATGCCACAGATTTTAAAGGTGCAATAGATAGTATGATTGAGAGCTGGATGAGTGTGAAGGTGCAACGAGGATAGCAGCCGATGAAAGTCAAGAGGTGAACACTGTTGAAGTTTGTGACGGGGGTGTACTTTGTGTCTGAAGTGTGGTTATAAAGCATTCCATATAGGTTCATGAGAATTGTGTTGGAGGGATTCTCCATCTGAGCATGGGTGTAAGTAGAGAGTGCAGTCACACCAGGGGATGGTGCACAGGTGAGCTGACCAAGAACAGGTGTTCTGCTCTGTCAGAAAGTGAAGGAACAATAATGATGCCTCGAAATCTTATTTTTATCTTGTCACGTTCGCTCTGTTTTTCAGAGACAGAGGTCAGAAGCCAGTTTACCATTACTATTCCATCTCGGACTGCAGGGCTCCAGGATTTTGTAAACCGAACTGTCGGAGCTGCTGTTCGAAGTGTGAAATGAAAGGCTGTTGGGTATCCAGTTTTCCAAACACACAATTAAATAGCTAATAAGTCAAGTGTACAAACATTTCAAAATTTATTTCAGGAGTTGTGAAAGCCCATATCTTTGTATTTGTGTGATGAAAATAATATTTTAATAGGATGAAATCTAATCAGAACACTTTGCTTGGTGATGCAAATGATAAATATGTTTTCTGAAACCCAGTTTTCACAGATTATTGCTAATACACTATATAGTTTATCAGAAAAGCTGCAAGTTAGTGGAAAGGTTTTTCCATTTCTTAGAAATTTACTGTCTGTAAATGACAGTGCGCTACCACATCATTTTTTTGTAATATATTTATTAAAAATTAGTGTTTAAACATGAACCGAGAAAATCTCCTGCCCTCATGGCAATGTTATTAGTAAACTGAGAGTCAAGTCAAGGATCATGTGTACCCTATATGTGGGCTGGATTCTTACCACACGTGAAGCAAATGTTTAGTCACAGCAGAAATGTTGAACTCAGATATTTGAAGGTGCACTCGTGAGAATGAAGAAAAAGGTGACTGTAAAATAAAATATTTGTCAATGATCAAACAATTTGAGACCAGTTTACAGGTCAAGTACATTACAATTAGGTCGAGTAGATTGTTTAAGCTACTTGACCTGCAGGTCTAGTAACATTTTAATGATTTTTCGAGACCTGATTAGTGTGCCATAATGAAAACCAAAATCAACATCGTAGCTATCCTGATTGATTTAACAATAAAAGTCAAAGTTTGTTTTTATCAGGAAACCCAATTGTTGTTTAACGCTGTGATCAAAGAGGAGGAGGAGAAGGACGATGAATATCAGCAGCAGCTTCGCGAAGAAACAAGAGAGCGATCTGAACTTTCAGTCTCACAAGGTGAATGTCTCATTATTGTATTTCCAAACTGTTGCTCTCAGTGACGGATACAGATACTGTGTAGTACAAGAGCGTTTGGCACTACACACACCGCTTCCTCAGGCGTAAAGGTGTGTAGCAAAAGAGCCACGCCTCTTCTTCCTTTTTGTGCATGGTGTGTGTTGTGGGAGTTGTGGCATAATGTCCTATATGTTATCTGGGTGTGAAATCTTTTTTTAATCTGTTTTTTTTGTGAGGGAGTCTGTAATGGGGTCTGATTCAGACACATACACGGTTTCCAAATGCACATGACTTTTTCCGTGAGATTTAGTGATGTGTGTCCATGTGCTGCAAACCATTGTGAGTGTGTGATTCTGACATACATATATTTGTAGAGTTTATCTGTTTGTTCACAGGGAAGTCTTCATTGATTATTATTTCCAGCGTCCGGAGAGCGTTGCCTGACTGATCTGAACACAGGAAAGAAGGTATGGCGAGGAAAGCACTTGTTTGGGGGTGTCAGGAGAAGCTCCAAGTTAATTGGATACATTGTTTCTTGAACCGTGTGAGGGGTCAGGTGTCTCCCCAGTTCTGAACCCTCTTACTTGCGCTATTTGCAGGGTGCAAGAAATGCGATAGGCACAGCTGACATGCCCACAGGACTAGCAAATCGGCTATAGAATGGAGATGTGCGTCATTCAAAAGGCTAGAAATTCACCTTTATGAAATGTGCTTTTAGGGCCTTTGCCACTGCTGTAAGGAGAGAGGAAAGAGAATTAAAAAGACTGAGACTTCCAGGGAATGTTGGTGTAATCCAAGCCCAGACGCTCAGGAACGAATAAGCAGAACATTCTAGCACGATGGATTCCAAACACAGGCCTCAAATCATGCCCCATATAACCACGAGGCGGAAACCTACGGTAGGAGCTAACGGAAGGAGCAGACACTGGAATTTTGTTGTGCAGCATACCAATGCCGCATAGAGTAGAAGAAAGCAGAGAAGTTAAAAACTGAGCATTGTTCACAGTTGACAAGTAAACCTGTTACAAGGAAGTGATACAGGTTAGAGTTAGTGAATAAGAGCTTTCAAGCTCGGTATGAAAGCGCACCAGGGAATTCCTCAAGAGGGGACGAACTTTCCTTCCTGGAAATGACCATCTGGGAGCTCTTCCTGGCAGGGGGAGAATACTCCCCTCATTGGGCCATTCACCTGCACACCTGGAAGAGAGTATATATTTTTGCTCCTGTTCTAGGGTATTAACCTGCATACTTGGTCAATGGTCCTCCTTCAAGTGGGATATTACAGCTGCACTGCAGTCTCTCATCGTGACAGAGCATTACTGCGATGAGGAATATTTTGATGAACCCTCAGGGTCTTTGGAGCAGGATCTTGTTAATGCACATGATGCAGGGGTGCAACATTCAGTTAACAAAGCCCTAGTGCAAGCCATAGAGCCTTTGAAACGCCACCTTTGTGGCAACGCTCAGCAACAAGGCTGGCTCCCTGCCCCTACTATGCGACCTAAAGCCAGTGGTAAAGGCGTCAAGAGACCCCACGCTGCAAACTTCACCAAACTGGCCATCAGCATAACCAATGAACACAATTATAATGTCCCTCCCCCCGAGGCGACGACGGAATCCTTCCACAACGATGATGGAGATACCTCATCATGCCACACGTCTGACCACGACGAAGTCCCTAGACCTAGCAAACGCTCAAGAAATAAGTGTCATGTAGATCCCGCTTCACAACCCAAAGTACTTAACTTTGAACCAGCAGAAATCGTACACCCCAACTCCACAGTCTTGTTACCACCTCAGGAGGTGGCAGATTATATCTAAGCTCATCTACGCCAGGCTTTCGACAAAGATGTTAGAGCGAGGTCACGCTCCGAGTGCCTGAGATCAGACCTGCCGGCTAAGGTGGCTGAGACCCTTGAAGTGGACCCCACTTTGGTGACTTATCTAAAGAAATATTCAAAGGATCCAAAGAAGGGTATAGACAGGGCATGGCGTTCCTGTCAAGACAAACTCCTCGACATGACAGGCCCTCTGACGAAGATCTTGGATTTGGGTTTTAGGGCAAAGGAATTTGCCTTGGCTAAACACCCAGAGGAGCTTATAGGCTGGGCTCAACGGGCTATATGCCAACTAGGAAACTTGAATTGTGCTCTATCCTCGTAAAGCTGGACCCTAAACTGTAGAACTCTCCACATTAGAGTCCGATCCTTTAGCTCAAGGCCTGCTTTTCGGACACCTCATTCTCAAGGAACTCACCAACTTTGTTGCTACCTTTAGCTGTCAGATAAGGCGCAGGGGTCCTTACGATGTGCCTTCAGACAGGTTTTCGGCATGGCTGGATGATATAAAGGGTGCTCGTTTGGCCTGGGTTACCAGCAAGGCGCCCCTCGTGTCAATACCACCAGCAACGTGGGGGATATCAAGATGCCAACTCTGCTTCATTCTACCCAACCCGACGTTCCAGAAATCATTTTAGGAAAAGTAGATACGGAGGAAACCAGGATACCGGAGCCACAAGTGAGACTTATTCTATGTTAAGAGGTGGTGTTGGGGGGGCAGGTTCCAATCCTTTCGGCAGTTATGGCTCACAATCTCACAAGATGCTTAGATTCTAGAGACAGTACAGGGGTACAAACTGGAATTGTATAGCTCTCCCAGTCAGGTTTCCCTTCCCCCAATGATGTCTTTTTCCCGGCAAGAACAAGATTTCATCTCCTCTAAAATTCAATCTCTTCTGAAGAAAGGGGCCATAGTAGTCACGGATCCTCACCCCTGGGGATTTATCAGCAATATTTTCTTGATCGAGAAGAAAGGGGGCGGATCCAGACTTGTATTAAAGCTAAAAGACTTTAATGGATGGGTAGTCTATCGACACTTCAAGATGGAGGGCATCCCATCCATCTTCTTCGCTATCTTCTCCAGGAGGGGGATTGGATGGTCCGCTTGGACCTCAACGACGCATACCTTTCAGTTCCCATTTTTGCGCCACATCGGTGCTTCCTACAGTTCCTCTGGCAAGGAGTTCACTATGAATACAAGGTTCTTCCCTTCGATCTTTCTTCAGCATCATGGTGCTTCACAAAACTCCTTTGATTGGTAGTAGAATCCTTGAGGGTGTGAGGAGTACGTCTAATCATATACCTGGACGACATATTAATCATGGCACGTTGTCCACAATTAGTTTTAACCCATCTTGAATGGTCAATCAAGCTCCTGCAGAGCTTGGGGTTCATTGTGAACTCTCAGAAATTGATCCTGACACCAACACAATCAATAGAGTTTCTAGGGTTTGAGATCAATTCCCCTCAATGCCAGTTACTCCTTCCAGTACAGATAGTCAGCTTGATCAAGAGAGAGTTGAGATTGATTCCGAGCAGGCAAACTGTATCATTGAGATCAGTAGCCCGGGTGGTGGATCTACTGGCCTCTTCGATACAAGCAATTTTCCCAGGTCCCCTTCACTATCAGGCGCTTCAGAGAATCAAAATTCAGCATCTCAGGAAAGGCCTTTGTTATGTAAAACAGATTCTCCTCTCAGAGGAAGCGAGGTTGGAGATGTTGTAGTGGTTGGTTCACATGGAGGCTTGGAACAGCAGGGCCATTTTTGGTTCCACTCCAGAAGTAGTGATCGAGTCGGACCAACTGTCTTCACATATCAACTGCATGGAGATCCTGGCAGGCTCATTTGCGATTTGCAGTCTTTCACCACGAAAGACTAACTGTTGTATCTTACTCCGCATGGACAATCTCAGCAGTTCGATATGTGAACAAGCTGGGGGGGGGGGTGCGAGGTCCTGGGTTTTATCAGAGATCACCAAGGATTTTTTGCATTTCTGCTTACAACACAGAATTTCTGTAGTAGGGTTGCAACAACTTAGTGGCGGATTGGCAATCCCGCTATCTACAGTACTTCAGCAACTGGAGACTCTATCCTCGAATTTTCTAATTGCTGGACCGTCTATGGGGTTTTTGCCACTTATACCTTATTGCATCGTGTCTCAATAGACAAATCCCAGCCTTCTTCAGCTGGCGCCCAGATCCGTAGGCAGTTGCCATGGATGCTTTTCTCCAGGACTGGTCAACAACTCTGGGTCATGCGTTTTCCCCCATTCATGAGGTTCCCAGAGTGTCAGATGTCCGCGCTTTGGATCTGGTGGTGTAGTGTAGTCCTAATAGTACCCTGTCATGCAGGACCTACGCTGTTCACGGATAACATATGCTGTGGGTCTGGTGGCAGACTGACTCCGTGTACCCCCACCACATACGTTAGCCAATGGTTTGCATTAGCTAGCTCGGAGTGCCACTAGAACCTCCTGCTATCAGAGATTTTAGTTTTTGGCAACTTCAGACTTTTGGAAACAATATACTGCTTTTCACCCAGTCACTCGTGCTTGCTTGTTTTGCTCTCAGAGAGATACAGAGAAGAAACAGTCGAGCGTTTTTACAATAAGAGTTATTGTACCATAGTTCTTCTCATGTAGAATAAGTGCGCTGTTACAACTGTAACACAGTAGCAGAGATATAGAGCCAGCAGTACAGTGAATAAAAAGGAATAGTATTGTTCTACCATTGTGCAATAGTTACGAACATATACATAAATATGAAATGTATTTATAAAATAAAGTGTGTACTCCTAAGATGCCTGGCTACATGTACCTGAGTATACCTAGCACGTGAGTAGGTGCAAAATAGATACTAAGCTTAAGTCTAAGAGCCAAGAATCCCGCTAGGGTTGAGTCAAACCCCCATACCTGAATAGTGAGACTGTGGGACTTCGTCCTGGACTTGAGCTGGACACCCCGCAAGGGATCGTCAGACCACTGTCAGCTGGAGCGATGGCATGCCGGAGCTGCAGCGTCTTTGGTCAGTGTGTCGGTCTTGAAGTCTCGGTTCCCTCCTGCTTTCTGATCTCAAGAGGTGCTGTATTTATACAGTCTATGTACGTGTGTTACCCATTGTTCAGTATGAGGTATGGCGTTGGGGATTAAACCTTGTGCGTTCATGGGAGAGGTGAAGTATGCCCCCTGCAGAGTGTACTCATCAATTATTCATATGTGCTAAGGATGACGTCTTAGCAATATCGATTGGGAAAAACCCACCCTCAGCATGGAACTAGGTGAAAAGTTTAGTCCATAAAAGGCTACAGTCCTTATAAGGCGTGATGTCCCTATAAGGCATTCTGTCCTTATTTGGAGTTATGTCAAACTTTATTGCAGTTTTATTTCGACATGACAGTAAGCACAACAACGACTAATGCGAGATAGGCCGTGCCTGAATACGTCACATTCGCTAGAGTTCCTGTCAGCGCCTCCGGAACAACTACTGTTGCATCGATGACCCTCTACCCTCCACAACATAAGACAGGGTCGTTCCTTAAGCCCCCAATGCTGAGATCTCATCCTGCACATACAGTATCTAAGGCACCTGGAAGGAGCATCGCTCCTCTTACCCCTATTCCCCCCGTTGGTCCTTCAAACCCGCACATCGTCAGCAGCGTCTGGTTAGGCACGGCCTATAGCCCCTTTCGGAGGATCCAGTTCAAAAGTGTTCTACAAGGCCTCGCTGTACGCCTGACGAAGCTGGCACTGATGTGTCCAAATTTGGAGCCCACTCGGCTCGGGGGGCTATGGCCTTGAAATCTCTTGCCTTGTGGATATCATTAATGCGGCTGATTGGTCAACTGAGACTACTTTTAAAACGCTTTATTACAAACCGATTATTGGTGTGGCTTTTGTTGTGGTGGCTAAGCTTTAAACAAGCATAATCGGAACCTCCGGTCCTGACACAATATTAGAAATTTGCAACCATTTGTGACAAGAATTTTCAATTCTATTAAGGACACAGAGGCGAGGATTATCCCACCCAGACTAAAGTTGTTTACATTGTATTAATGTAATGAATACATTTTCTTATGTTTTCCCTCCTCTTTTTCTGTCATGACGGGTGACATATGTGATGAGACCAGTGTTACGGTCTTCCTTTTCAATTCCGGATGCAGGTGGCAAGTAAAGCGTTATAAAACTGATGTTTTCTACGTATACACACTTCAGCTAGTGGAGAAGAACGACTTCTTAATGCCTTACAGTCATTGGACCTCGTTTTGTCCCGGAGCGATATCGAGAATTGAGCACCGTTGGGCTCCGAGTTGGATCCTCATGGGAAAGATCTCCGGTGAATGCTGGATCAACGTTTTCAAGTTTCTTGGTTGGCACTGACTTAACTGTTGGACTTTACTCAAAGAAAGAGGACTCTGTTACCTTAGTAAGGGTTTATATAGGGCTGTGCTCTATGGTTGGTCATGTGACATGTTGGTGTTCATGGGTAACGTAGTGTTATTGAAACTTTGCATTCATTGGCTGCTAAGAATAAAGTGGTAAAGAAATGAGAAGCATAATCCTCACCTCCGTGTCCTTAATAGGATAGGTGAATGTTTTGCCAATGTGCAACATTCCGTCCATAATCTTGTGTGTTTTGCTGTTCGCCCTATGTGGGAAGGGTATGCCCAGACGTGGGTCCCGTGCTCACCATGCCACTGGAATCAAGCTATCCTGGCTGAAGAGGGGTGAAACCCCGAAACCGGTCCTAGGATGCTTTTTTCCAGTCTAGGGAGTACCTGGCTTGGCAGTTCGGGCTGAACTGTTCCCATGAGGCACAGGGTCAAGACTGATTTGCATATGGCTGGGTTCAAACTGGAATGGCATGGTGAGCAAAACAATGATGGATTTAGGCCCAGATCTCTGTATTGGGGTGAATGTATGACATTGTTCTGCATTCTGTCCATCAACTGTTGTTTTTGCATTTGTCACCCCGAGTGGTACGGGTATGCCCAGACGTGGGTCCTGTGCTCTCCATGCCACTGGAATCAAGCTATCCTGGCTGAAGAGGGGTGAAACCCCGAAACCGGTCCTAGGATGCTTGTTTCCAGTCCAGGGAGGACCTGGCTTGGCAGTTCGGGCTAGACTGTTCCCATGAGGCACAGGGTCAAGACTGATTTGCATATGGCTGGGTTCAAACTGGAATGGCATGGTGAGCAAAAAAACGATGGATTTAGGCCCAGATCTCTGTACTGGGGTGAATGTATGACATTGTTCTGCATTCTGTCCATCAACTGTTGTTTTTGCATTTGTCACCCCGAGTGGTACGGGTATGCCCAGACGGGGGTCCCTTGCTCTCCATGCCACTGGAATCAAGCTATCCTGGCTGAAGAGGGGTGAAACCCCGAAACCGGTCCTAGGATGCTTGTTTCCAGTCCAGGGAGGACCTGGCTTGGCAGTTCGGGCTGGACTGTTCCTATGAGGCACAGGGTCAAGACTGATTTGCATATGGCTGGGTTCAAACTGGAATGGCATGGTGAGCAAAAAAACGATGGATTTAGGCCCAGATCTCTCTACTGGGGTGAATGTATGACATTGTTCTGCATTCTGTCCATCACTGAAGTCCTCCATTGTGCTCTTCGGCGTTTCCGACGTCACATCACACCTATGCCCCTGGCTTCCCTGGTGTAGGTATCCTGGTTACTCGGGTATCCACGGGTGGGGTGACTCTCCAACCTTCCATCTTCCATGGGGGTTCTTCAGGATCCTCTGGAAAGGGTCCTTCTTCTCAAACTGCAACTGCGATTTCCCCATTGACTTGCAAGTGAGTACTTGGCTGCGTTTCCACTCTGCACACAGCCTCTGTGGGGTTCCTGGGTACCTACCTCGGGTGGTTCCTTGGGTCGTAGCTCTTCTTAGTCTTCTGGGTCAAGTCTCAACTTCGGTCGCAGTATGCTTTCCAATTTTTTAAGTATATGGTTTGGTCTCCCCTTGGGGACCACTGTGTATTTGTGCTACTTACCCTTTTGAAAGATTGTGTATTGTGGTTATATCTCCGGGTAGGAGATATACCATTGTGTTAGTGAGTGTGTATAGTAAATAGAACTATTTGTATAACTACACTATGTGGTTCTTTTTCGTTTAACCTACACTACACGATTAGTACTGGTAAAACAAGCTGCTTAACACTCCTTCTGGATTAAGCCTGAAGGCTGCTCTCCACAGCTATCCCTTAGGGAGCTTTCTATGGTTGTCTGAGACCACTAATATCACCATAAGGGTTGTCTGGATTAGTCCAGGGTGCTTCACTTAAATAAGTGTGCACCATATACTAAGACAGCCTCCTACAATCTGTAACAAATTGATGGATAGGAACATCAACACCAGCGGTGTCCCAATAATTCATCTCTGGTAATATATTTCCTTTTATGATCAGGAGGAGTGAGGGGAGAAATGCTCCATAAATCTGAAGCAGAAAGTGCAGAATAAATGCTTTCTTGTCCCGCACCTTTAGAAACTTCCCCCTTCTTCCCTTTAAAAAGACCAATGTCTCTAAAATCAGTTGTGTGATCCTTTCATCCTCTACAGAGGATTTGCTGATTTTAATGGGAGGGCTGTGCGAAGACCCCGAGCTATCATCGGATAACAATCAGGAGGGAGAACAGGGCCTCCTTTTATGCATGTGTATTCCCATACAAGTAAGTTCACTTAATAATAAAATGCCATCAGGATTTTAAAATTGTATAAGCGGCTTACTGCTAGCACCAAAGGAAACATGTTCACTCTCCCTCTGCTGCTACCAAAGGGACGCAAAAACATATAAGAATAAGCTAACAATGTGCTGGCGCTGAGCTCAGTCATACTCTCTGTGCTTATGTGCAAAGCAGATTTCACTGAACTGAATGCCAGCATCACGTACAGCAGATGATTTCAAGAAGAGGTAACAACGGTTTTCAATGTACTGCGAGTCAAAATCTTCAAGTGGTTAAATAACGAACAGGCAAAAAACTAGTGTGCTATGTTATTGCTCACACATCACACATACCTCAAGAACAAATGCTCCTGGGGTCTGTTCAAAACAGTCCGAAAAGCGTAGTGCTCCCATGATGACAAACACAGTTCTCCCGAACTCAGCAGGAGAGAAACTCTAATGCATGCAGGAGGTTGAAGCCCAGCGGCAACCTCTGCATTCCTCATCCTCTTCATAAGAGAGGAAGGAAAAGAGGGTGTGCTGAAGGTATGCTGTTCTACTATAGCACCGAGCTGAGGATGGGGTTGGTGAAAGCATTTCCTGTTATATTTGTGTTTTGAGATTGATTATTATCCTCATGGTTAACGATTGGGTCGAGGGATGTAGAGGTAATTTTACTTCCTGCGGCATCTCCTGATAATTTGACTTATATGCTGGGAAGCTGCTGTGTCTCTTGACGTCTTCGTAATAGGCTGTCGTCAGATCCTCGGACCTACACGTGTAGAATGTATGGGGTCTTAAGTATCCAGAATCAATGCGTGATTAGTGTAGCGTTCTACCAGCCCAGACCAGCCAATAATCAAGCCGCACACAGAGTAGTTGTGCACGTCTTTATTCTGCTGCATGTAAGTCACAACTCAACATCCTGAGCCTGCCTTCAACTCAACCCTCCAATGCTTAGTTACTCTTCCATTTTTCCTTTGCATTCTGGGACCTGTAGTCCTGTTTTCACATCACAAAATCAAAACCACCAGCAAGATAAGCAAAGCCTGGACTGGAGGATCATCTACTTGCCGTGAACCTATGCCCTCCCGACGTTGTGAAGTACCCGGCGTTTCTATGGCACTGCAGGGCCTCAAAGGGTGTGTGGTGGCTGTCTGTGATCCACCACCTGAGTCTCTGTGGCTCTTTGGCCCCCTCTTCCTCTGACTCTCTCTGCGCAGAAGGGGGGTCTCTGCCAGTGGTGGCTGGTGACATTTGAAAGTGGTACGGCATAAAAGTTTGTGTGGGAGTGCACTGCGGCGAGCGAGCGTAGCCTAATCGCTAGAGCACTAGAGCGGTCGACCTCGAAGCTGGGGAACTGGGTTCCAGTCTCGGCAGGGACGCTCAACATCCTGTGGTTCTGGACAAATCACTTAATCTCCCGGTGCCTAACAAAATTAATGTGTCCATCTCTAACGCATCTGGTGCTCATGTAAAGTGCTCTCATACCTTTTGGTCGAGTTAGCGCTATTTAAAACAAAATATATATATAGTGCGTGCAAAATTCCATGGCTGAGGCAGGCAAAGGTTATTTTTAGTGCGATGGGGTTGAGTCGATTGTGGGAAAATCCTGTAGACAATGTTTTTCCTTCTAGAAAGGATTTTAAGGAGACCTACTGTAGTATGGTTACCATAAAGCGTTATTCGTCTCTATCCAGGTCGTCTCTAACAAGGGAGTTTATGAAGATAAAACATGTTACCGAATATGAAGGATACTGGGATTTTATTACGGTTTCTATAGACATGAAACGTTACCACCAATTTCGGGTGGGCACACTCCCAGTTAATTCATTTGTTGGTAAGAGGTGTTCTACGACCAGCACCAAATGTCCATTCTGCCTGACTCAGACTGAATCTATAGTGCATATCTTATTTATTTGCCCAGCCTACAAAAAACCGAGGCACAAATGGATTAAAGCAATCTGTTTGTCAAAGGGTATTGACACTGGCAGCGAAGCATTTAGGATGCTAAAAACAGATAAAACGGAACCTATAGTAATTGCGATTGCCAAATTTTTAAACTGGATGTGGGCCATTCGTGCCAATAAGATGCGATTGTACTAACTTGCTTTTTAAAGTAGACACCTGGTCTTTTTATATAGTCACTCATATACATGTGGCACCTGTTGTAAATAGGCATGGGGTTTACATTGAGTATAGATTGTATTTTTGGATGGAACTACTAGTTGATGTATTATCCAATTGTGTCAGTTTTATATTACTTGTTGTAATGGTATGTTTTAATTTTTTAAATGTAAATGTCTTTTATGATTTTTGTTAAATCGAAATAAAGACTTATCGAATATATATAGAGAGAGAGATTTATACAGCACAAACCTAGCTACAAAGCAATTGAAAGCTGTACAAAGGTGGGGCAAATAACAGGAGCACATAAGAGCGGGACACAGGAGGTGCCGCATGCTGGACTTAAGGTCTGGGTCTATCATCTGGAAGGTTCAAGAGAAAAAGATGTTGTTTAAAGAGGTTCTTAAGTTCCTTCTCGAATAACTGGAGTGAAGCTTTCTGGGGTTGGTTGGGGAAGCAGAGCCAGAACCCAGGAATGTCCCCCGTTGTGAATAGTACTCTAGGGGGAGAGGCATCATCTCCCTCAGTTCAGCTCCTTCAGCTATGGAATGACTTACCCAATCTCTAGTGCTTGAACCCTTGCGCTCCAAATATAAATCTCACTTGCAAATGCATTGTTTCTGCGTAATTGTTTACCCTATCCTTACTTGATTTGGTAAAGGAGTTCAGTGCCTATCGACAAAGATGGTACACAAATTAAATAACTCGTTTAATCACTAGATTGTGTTGACGTGTTGCATGAAAAATACAACAAACAAATGTGAAAACTGGATGACAGGCTCTAAACTATATGAAAATGTCAAATACCTGTATGGCAACAACATACAACACAACACAACATCAAGACCTTTGGAAGAATCTGACACGGTACAACAGTGCGTGACAAGGTTATGACAACATTTGTTGATTCATGGCAGCATGTGACAACTGTCTGACTGCTCTTGGCCGTGTGTGGCAGCATCTGCCGTTTGTACGGTAACATTTCATACTTGCAAGACATTTAACTACTCTGTGATAGCATCTGACAACTTTCTGACACCTACAATTATATAGATGAGCAACAGACCACTGTGCAATGAATAGATGACACTGAAGATTGTATGCCTACAAATGAAAAGTACTTTACGCCTGCCAAAATGGTTTTGTGATCATGTACCTAGTTTATTCACACAAAGTAATACCCCCCACCCTCTGAGTGTTCGCTTCTTGTTGCTCCCTCACAGGCCTTCCTCTTTCCGAAGTTTGTTTATTCCTCGTTCCCGCCCAACTCTTTCTCTTTTTAGTGTGTTAATTGAAGCTCCCAGATGCTTCCCGTCAGCACAACCCGGGTTGTGTATTTTTATTTTTAACTTCATGGCAAGGGAGCTTTCATTACAGCTCTGTGTTTCATTCCAGGACATAGAAAGAAACACAGGGCTATAATCAAGGCTTGCATGCCATGCCATCTTATTTTTACATCGAATCTAGTAAAGCAGTGTTAGAAATGGGGGTCTCTAGTTGGCAATGGCTGGCCACTGTCCAAGTAGGGACCCTTCTTTCTAAGTCAGAGTAAGCAGACTACACCCTTCGATAACCCCTGCTCAACCCTGTGGTAACGTAGCACGAGCAGCTAGGCTTATCTCAGAGGCAGTGTGTGAAGCATTTATGACCATACACAGTAACACAATGAGGAACACTACAAATGGACACCACTCAAGTAGTTATAAAAAATAAGTATATTTATATAGACTTAACACAAGACCAATAACAGTAAAAATCCACAATACTAAGAAAATAGGGTTACTCTAAAAATGCTGCAAAAATAGTTCAAGGTGCACAAAGGGATGTTCAGTTCATTGCAGTGGTCTCTGTGACCCTTTTACTCACAAGGCATCTGGATTCTGTAGCAAAGCAACAAAAATGTCGCTAAGGAGTTGTAGCGATAAATTTCCTCACGCTAACCAGCGATGCGTTGAATCCTTACCGCCAGGGAGGATGATGTGCTGGGTTGCGGGCAGGATAAAGCGACAAACTTCTGCACGCTAAGCCGGTGATGCAATAAAATCCTTGCCGCTAAGGGAGGATGATGCGCCGAGCCTGTTGCGTGTGCGATCTTGCTGCGATGAAAGAAAATGGCGCTCCGCACGGGAGCGACGATCCTGATGCGATGCGGGGGCAAATGGTGAACGCTTGGCGTCTGCGCTGCGATGAACTTGGGGCGATGATGTTTGGTTAGAGAGTGTTTTGGGACCCGCAGACAGGCAATGCGAGAATCTTCGGGATAGCGAGCACTTTTAGGCCCGCCGACAGGTGATGCGATGATCTCCGGTAGCGAGTGCTCGGTGGCAGCAGAGCGACGATTTTCCTCACGCTCTCCAGCTGCAGCGGCTCGCCAACGGAGGTTAGCGACGATTTTCAGCGCTCTTTTCTCAACAGTTGAACTAGAGGCCCTGGAACTTACAGGAGCCTCACCTGCAGATAGAAGTCCTCGCTGGGAGGAAACCGGAGGCTGGTGGTGGAGTCTGATGTGCCTGAGACTCCTGCAGGAGGCTAGCTCTCTTCTAGCCCTTGGGTGATTGCTGTAGCCAAAAATAAAAGTACCTTTAAAGTCCTTTTCCTCTTCTTCCAAGTCCAGTAGTAACTACTGCAGGCCAGTCCCAGAAACAGCACACAAGCACAAGGACAGTCCTTCTCCTGCAGATTCCTGTAGTTACATGGACAGAGGTTCTTCTTGTTGTCCAGGAGCAATACAAATTGTAGGGGTTGGGGCACAAATATTTATACCCCCAAAGTCTTTGTTCTTAGGAGCCACAAGTCTCTGAACTCAGCCAGAACCAGTTCCGCCCAGCCCTGGAGCACTTTGTTTACCAGGCTGCATCTTTCCTTTCAGAAAGAGGGGGTCTGCCTTCAGACGCACAGTGGGAGGTGGAGCCAGCATTCACCTTGCCAGGCACAGCTCTATTCAAGTGCAGGACCCCTCCTCACTCCAAGGCAGATCTCTCTATTCAACCTAGGTCTGACTCAGCCTGCCCTGTCCCTCCAAAACCAGACAGCCAATACACATAATAGCAGAGCACACTGGAAGGCTTAGGCAAGAAAGTACCTATACTCTAAAAGTGGTAGTTTCAAACACAGAATATAAAAATAACCTTCACTAAAAGATGTATTTTAATATTCTGAGCTCAGGCATTCTAAATTCGTTTTTCTACCATGTTCTATGGGTCAGTTAGGACTATAGAATGTAATAGCCAAAACCTCCTATTCTGGCCTATGGAGAACAGGTAGCCTTTCAGTAGTGAAAAATGAAATTGGGTGTAATTCACTACTAGGACATGCTACACAAATCAGAGCATGTCCTACCTTACACATACAATGCACCCTATCCTAAGGGTGGCTTACAGGATGCCAAGGGAAGGTTCAGGGGCTGGGAAGTGGGTGCACTTCACAGCCAAGATGGCAGTTCTGGATTGCACGCAGACACTGCAGTGGCAGGTCTGAGACACCCTTTCCACCAGCAGCATTTGGTTTACCAGTCCTGGGCACACACAGGCCACGCTACTGGAGACTGACAGGTAAACCAAATAAGCCAATCATTTTAGTGCACACCAACCCTATTTTACTCCGGCAGAGAACAGGTAATACGAGGATCATATACAATTCTCATGCACGCAGACAGCCTCTTGCACACTGCATATACATTCAGAGACTCCTGCATTATTCACAGGCATTCACACATCATATGGACACTCACGTGTGTCTTTGTGCACACCGCAGGCACTCACAGATCCTTTGTGTGCTCACAGCAGGCACTTGTAGACATTCTGCACACATTAGAGGCACTCACATGTTCTTCCGCACCCTTCACTTGTATATCCTTATCAATAATGGATCACTGGCCGGGCTTGCAGTTTCACCATTGTTTTTCTAAATCAGTTCTCGTGTGGAGCTTAATTGGAAAAGATGCAAGAGTAAACCTGCCCATTGCACTGGGATTTCTAACGCGATGCTGTTTTTAATTACATAAATTGAACAAAAAGAAACAGCATTGCTCGAAAGAAGTTGAATTCCCCTGCAGCCGAGGTTGGTCAGGTCCTTTTAAGTCTCCTGCTGGGTGTAGTGCACATTGCCGGGTATTGTTGAAAATTAGTACCTACGACATTCCGGGTGGGGTGGAGGGGCGGGGGAGGTGGCTAGGGGAAGAGATAAACAAGAATGTGCATGATGAACTCTCAGCAGCCACGGCTCGCTGAGATCAAAAGAAAGGCACTGAAACACTGCCCACGTGTCACGGAGTAATTAAAATATAGAGTTAGTACATGCAGAAGTCAGTCGGCATGCTAATGAAGAGGAACATACAGGAAGAGCTGTTCTATATTACAAACTACTGCTAATTAAACAAAGACACACTTTTCCCCTCCCATTTAGAGGTATTATATCGGGATTGCTTACCTTACCTGCGCTCCAGGGAAGTTTACAGATCCTTCCTCCTCCCCCTTGTCCATGGCCGGCTGCGAGCCTGAAAGTGACGAAGGCGGGGGTGTGGGCATGAGCACTGGCTGCAGCCGATGTTTACCTAGCACAGTGTGTGCTGCAGAGGCTGAGATTCAGAGGGCTTCCCCATTATAGACTTTTTTATTTTTTTTAAATGCGAACACTATAAAGTGGACGCTGCGTCCCATGGAAAAAAACAAGGCACACAACGGGAATTAATGGAGGAGGGGTGGTGGAGGAAGGGGGAACAAAAGCGCCCGCAGATGTATTTCATTAACACGTCGCCCGCTTCGGGCATCATCCAAAAACAAAATGTAAATATGGCGAGGTGACAGCCAGTAGGAATGACGTCACCAGGTGGGCATCACTATGTATGCAAATTACACGGGTAAGGAAGAAGGGCAGTGAAAACAAAACAGAGAGTCCGCCACGTCTACATCTGGGTGTGCTCCTCTCATTGTATTGTACGAGTAGCATTCCCGTTCTAAAATGGAAAGCAGGCGTGCTATTCATGACGCTTCTACTCCATACAATGCAACATGTTCCATAGTTCAAATGTCTTCTGTAGATTTATGTTTTGCGATGGCGGGCTATATCGCCGTCCGGAGAGGGGGCTTGCAAAAGAGCAGAGTGTGTCTTGTGGTTTCCGTGGAGATGTAAAGGTGCGGGGAGAATCTGAGGTTACGTTAACATCAAAATAATAAAAACCGGGTGCCGTGGTAGGCAGCACGGCGCCCGAGCACATTCATTAAATAAACAAAACCAATGCATCGGAAACATTTAAAAAAAACATGAAATCAAGTGCCGTGGTAGGCAGCGCCGTGCCTGACCACATTAATTAAAGAAGAAAGGGCGCATTACCGCCCTGACATTTCAGGCTGTAACAGGCTGCAATGGCCAGACCGGACCGGAGGAGATGCCAGCGCGTGCTGTGTGACGTACTAAGGAGGGGCTAACAAGCCTCATAATTAATCAAAAGCAAGCATTTACACGCAAGCCAATGAAAAAGATGGGCGGGGTAGTGGGCAGAGCTTCCCCCGCTATACTGTATATAGCATCTCTCGATGAGACAGCGCATGCGCTGCGTAGGCAAGACCTAAAAAGGGAGAGTGGGCGGTCCTGCTCGAGGGCAGGGGGGAGTGGCTTACCTACTGTAGTGGGTTCTGACTGTTTGGTCGGCTCCAGGGCCGACCAAACAGTCAGTACCCACAACAGTGGGCAAGCCACTCCCCCTCTGCCCTCGAGCAGGACCGCCCACTCGCCCCAACCAGGCACTTCTGCTTTCTTCTGCTTCTATTTCCTCTCCTTTCTCCCCCCATGACCCCCCTATCTTCCTTGAGGCCGCTCTCCCGGGAGACCCAAGTCTACCCCTTGTCCCCCCTTCTCTTGCTCCCTTCTCTCCCATTCTTCCCCCTTCCCAATCTGATCTTCCCCCATCTCATCTGCTTTACCTCCGGCTTCCCCTCCCCACCCTGCATCTTGCCAATATTCCAATGCCATCTCCCCCCTACTTAATCCACCTTTCTTACAACCTGGTCTACCGGTCAACTTTCCCTACCTTCTCCCTTCTCCTTCTCCTCATCCCTTTCCGCTCTTCCCCTTCCCTCGTACCCTTAATTATTCTCCTTCACCTTCCATCTCTCTTCTACCTCCCCTTACTCCTCCTATTCTTCACAACCCTGTCTCCCCTATCAGTAATTCCACCCTCTTCCCTCCCTCTGACCCTACAGTCCCATACTCCTTCCCCAACTACCACTTAGCCCAATGCCCCTAATTCTGCCTGGTGCCCGTTCCCCTACATACACCTGTCATAGCATATGATACCTATCCAGCACCTTCTCCTCTCTTCTCCCCATTCCTCTGGCCTTCCTTTGACCCCCCTCCCTCCCCTCCCTGTATAGACCTGTCTCCTCTCTTCTCCTCTTCCCTCTGGCCTTCCTTTGCCCCCCTCCCTGTACACCCCCCTCTCCTCTCATCTTCCCATATCTACGGCCTTCCTTTGACCCCCTCCATCCCCCTCCACCCCCGCACTCCCTCTCTACTCCTCAACTGCCTCCTCCAACTCTACTCTTCCCCTCTGCTCAACACCAGTAAAAATATCACTGTAACACCTTCCACTCCTCTCTACCACCATCTTTCCTTACCTTCGACCCCTACACCCCAATACCCCCCTATTCCCTCACCTCTCCCTGTCCTCCCTCGCCTACTGCACTCCCTCCCTTAACCAGTGAGCCTCCCAACACTTCATGCTCAGCCCTCCTCTCCCCGGAAAATAAACTTGATTCTCTCATCTCTTCCATTTCCCAGCTTGTAGCGTCCATCTCACTTCTAAGTGCTAAGATATCCCACTTCCCTAACAATCTCTAGAGGAGTTCCTTGCTCCCGTGCCCCAATAAAGCCAACCACAGTCTGTCCTCTACAGACAGCGCTAAATCCCTAGGTGTCATACTTGACAAAAGACTCAACCTAATCTCCCACATCAACTCCATTGCTAAGAACGCACGTTACCAGCTGCGCCTTCTGTGGGGGATCAGTCGGTTCTTCCCGGAGAAAGACCTAAAAACATTGGTCCCATCGCTAGTTCTCTTTAGACTGGATTACTGAAATTCTCTTCTGACTGGCCTTTCCAAATCTCACCTCTCCCGCCGTAAATCCGTCCTCCATTCAGCAGCACGCTTTATTTCAGGGTCCAAACGAAGTGACCACTTCACTCCTATCCTGTCTTCTCTTCGATGGCTTCCCATCGAGGCAAGATCTATTTACAAAACTGCCTGCATCACCCACAAAGCCTTGCACACTTCCTTCCCTCGTTACCTGGCGAATAAACTGAAAATGTCAGGAGGCTTGAGACCTTCTCGGAATGCGGAAAAGTTTCTGCTTGAGCCCCCCTCCTTCAAAAGAGAAAGATCAATGGCTCAATCGTTCTCAGGTAATGCGGTGAGAATCTGGAACTCGCTTCCGCTATTGCTCCGTGCCACCACCTCCATCCAGACTTTCAAAGCTGACCTCAAATCGCTTTTCTTCCAAAGACACTTTCAGAACTAATACCCTCATTCTCAGACCCCTCTAGGAAGTTAGTTCATCACTGTAAATTTGTAATATTTTCTTGTTCATTCCCCACCCTTGATTGCTTTGTTTGATATTGTGTTCTTGCCTATATGGTTTTATCCTACCTCTTCTAGTCTGATTAATTTTGTAACGTTCTATTTTGTACCATTTCTCTCATGTAACGTAACTGATTCTATTGTACAGCGCTCTGACACCTTCGGGTAAAAATGCATTAAATACAATAAAACATAAAATGGTAGTTTTACCATTTTATGTTTATGCCTTCTCGCACTGCAAGAAAGTAGTGACGCGACGCCCCACACGCCAAATTGGAGGAGCCGCCACTGACTTCTCACCCCCGGGGGTGACTGTCAGGCGCTCGGTGGCTCTTGGGCCCTTGGTCCCCCCAGCTCTTTCTGTGCAGGGGGGGGTCTCTGCCCTTCTCACCCCCGGAGGGGACTGTCAGGGGTCGGTGGCTCTTGGGCCCTTGGTCCCCCCAGCTCTTTCTGAGCAGGGGGGGGGTCTCTGCCCTTTTCACCCCCGGAGGTGACTGTCAGGCGCTACATGACTCTTGGGCCCTTGGTCCCCCCAGCTCTTTCTGCGCAGGGGGGGGTCTCTGCCCTTCTCACCCCCGGAGGTGACTGTCAGGGGCTCCGTGGCTCTTGGGCCCCTGACCCCCCAGCTCTTTCTGCGCAGGGGGGGGGGTCTCTGCCCTTCTCACCCCCGGGGGTGACTGTCGTGGAGCCGTGACTCTTGGGGCCCCTGACCCACAGCTATTTCTGCGCATGCGCGTATGACCAGTGTCACTACCCTCTAGCTCTAGCACATTATACTGATCATCGCCGGTTCGCGGAAGTCACTTGAGTGACGTCACTTCCGGCTCATCGCCGGGCATGGGAACTAGTCCTACTTCGTTGGTTATGGCCTCCTGAGCCAGGAAGCGCTTTCTGGGCATGTCCATCCCTTTTGTCCCACGGCTCTGCGCATTAGTAGTGTCTCCTGGCTTTGCGCATGCCCATCCATGTCACCAGCTTTGGGCATGCGCAGTAGGCGCTCACTTCGGCCGGCGCTGTCAGTGCGTCCTTTGCCCCCTGAGAGCTGCCACCGCGGGTTCTTGTGGAGACCTTCATCTGCGAGGGATCGTCTGAGGCCAACGGCGGCTATACCATGTCTCTGAAGGAGTCCTATGGGGTGAGTGGATGCGGCGGGTCCCCCATGCTGCCAAGGCTTGAGTCCACTCATGCGTGACATTCCAATGGCTTCACTGTGCTCATGCGTGACAGTTTATTGACTTCAGTGAGCTTGTGCGTGTCATTTTAGTGGCGTCACTGCTTTTTGTGTGCTTATGCGTGACATTTCAGTGGCGTCGCTGTGCTCATGCGTGACATTTCAATGGCGTCACTGTGCTCATGCGTGACATTTCAATGACTTCATTGTGCTTTCAGTGAGCTTGTGCGTGACAGTTCAATGACTTCACTGTGCTTTCAATTGTTTCACTGTGCTTATGCATGAAATTTCAGTGACTTCAGGGTGTTTATGCGTGACAGTCCATTGCCACATTGTGCCACATGTAGTGCCACTGTTTTGTCATTAAAACCAAGCAGCGCCATCCTTGTAGTGGTTAAATATCAGAATTTGTCACGTTCTTATGCATGAGGCGCTTTAGAAATGGCCATTTAACAGCTGATCATCCCTGAAGTCCTAATAGAAGGCCACTAGCCTGCTAACCTGTTTTAATTTGAGCGTACCGGAAATACCCGTGGCACCCATACATTAAATAATTTGTTAATTTTAGTGCCCAGTCAGCCTCTACTGCCAGCTTTCAAGTGCTGCTCTGTGCTGAAAACAGGGTTAGCTCCTCAATGTTATGTTATGTTTATTTGTGTAGCACACAACTCATCCAGGATGGTATCCTGGTACTGATACAGGAGCTGTATGGGCCAAGCCAGGGGAAGAGCCAGAACGTACGTTTCTTGCGGAATTCAAGAACTCAGGAGGCAGCTCTGATGTGCAGGTCAGGTCGCTCCAATCTTTAGGAGTAAGGTAGAAGGCGCGATTACCCAATGTGTTTCTTTGTAGCCGAGGTGTGTGCGCGAATAGGAGTTCGGCTGAATGGTGGTGTCTGGTACGTTTGTGGAAATTTATGTGGTCATTGAGGTACCTGGGGCCTATGTTATGTTGTGTAAGGCTTTGTATGTGTGCGTGACAAGTTTGAAGAGTGCTCATTTGTGGATTGGAAGCCAGTAGAGCTATTTTCAGCGCCATGAAACCATTTGGTGTACGTGCGCTTAATGAATATTTTTAACATAGTCAGTCAGTCAGAAAACTTTATTTCGGCTGTAAGCCATAAAAGTTCATTTACCACATAAACAATACCAACAAGTTTAAAAAGAATAATACATAGTTATAAATGTAAATAATAAAAAAGAAAACAATAATTAGAGTAGATAATAACACAGGAATTGCCTTAATGCGATAATAGTCGTCTTCTGATCAACCACATTGAAAACAAGAATTTGGCAATCACCGTAACATATAGGGGAGAAGAATCGTACTTCAGCAGCCTGAACAAATCTCTGTAGTTCCTAGCCCCCGTATTATTTGCGAGTTGGATAATCCATCTTCGACGGGGGACTTTATAGGCTGCACAGAAAAGTATAACGTGGACCTCAGTTTCATCAGAGGCGCTACACCCGGGGCAGGGTTTCCAAACAGAGCCAGCCCACTTATTCGTTCTTGAGTGGAGCGGGAGAGAGCCATGCCTGAATTGCAAGAATAGTTTTTTGGCAATAACCGGGTGGATCAGATCTATTACTGGCTCAAAGCTATAGCCAGTTTTTACCTCGAAAAATGCCGAGGTCAAATTAGCTGTTTTAACTGATCGAATAGCCTGGGTCAGATTATGTTCCTCCAAGGTTTTTGCCAGTGATCTTTTTGAGAGAAAAGGGCAAGATTCCTCAGGTGTGAGCCAGAGGTCTTCTCTCCCTATCTCCCTCAACGTTTTTTTTACGTAGGCTAGCCAAGGGATGACACCTGCCTTTGGTATCAACAGGATAGATTTTAGTTCCTCCTGAAAATTTGCGAGTTCAGGGGTGCTCCATATTCGGCGTCAATACATTACTGGTCTAGAAGCGACCAGGTCCGCAATGGGATGAATACCTAGGTCCATCCTAAGCGGCTGGATGGGAGTGCTCATTGGGAGTGCAAATAGTTGTCTTAAAAATTGATTTTCTGACTTGGATAAAATCTGGGCTGAGTTGTGGCCCCATAGTTCAGCTCCATAGACTACCACCCCCCTAGCCTGGGTTTATAAATCTCCACCAGTGGGCTAATTAGTTTTAATTGACTATTTTTATACATCTTTATGATTCCCCCTGATATCTGCGCACATTTTAAATTTACTTTTGAGATCTGGGGGCCCCAGGTCATTTTATTATTAAGTGTCAAGCCCAGGTAGTCAAAAATGTTCACCCGTTCTAGGGGCAAACCGTCCAATTTTGGGATAGGGCGGTTGATAGTGTCTGCGTGGAGGACCATGTATTTGGTCTTATTCACATTGACGACTAAATTCCTTTTCCTGCAAAATGTCGCAAATCCGTACAGGACTCTTTCTATCCCCATGGGAGTCCTGGACAGAAGCAGAGTGTCGTCTGCAAACATTAATGCAGGAATTTTCCTACCTGCCAACTTAGGAGCATCTATGTCTCTTAGGGCCAGAATATCCTCAACCAGCCCATTCAAAAAAAGGGAAAAAAGAGTTGGGGCTAAGACGCAACCCTGTCTAACTCCCTTCTCTACTCTAAAAGGGTGCGTAAGTTCTCCATTAAGACCAAACCTAACTCTAGCAAAAGTATCTTTATGTAATCGCTCGAGTAGGTCACAGAGATAAAGAGGTGCTCCCATGCCTTTTAATAACTCCCATAACTGGCTACGATCCACCGTGTCGAAGGCAGACTTTAGGTCAACAAACGTGAGATAAAGGCTGCCCCCTTCTAAGATAAGTTTTCCAGTGGATCATTTGCAGCCTAAACAGTTGGTCCACAGTTGACATTTTGGCTCTAAAGCCCACCTGCAGAGGGGTTAAAATGTTGGAGTCCTCCATCCAGGTTTGCAGTCTCCCAAAAAGAATGCGCGCAAAAATCTTCTGGGCAACGTCGATTAGGCTGATAGGCCTATAGTTTGCTGGATCCAGGGGAGAACCCTTTTTGTGTATTGGTATGATCTCGGCACCAGCCCATGTGGAAGGTAGCGGCATTCCAGCTAAGATTGCATTAGAAAGACCATATAAATATGAAACCCAGATGTCAGGCTCGCTTTTATAAAGATCGCCTGGGATCTTGTCTAGGCCTGGGGCTTTGTTTGGTAGGACTTTATTAAGAGCCACTCTAACCTCTCTAAGGGTGCACCTCTGAGCCGACCCCGGAATAGGGGGTGGGCAAACGTTGGGGTAGGAAAGAGGATTGTTCACTACTGGTGGCTTAGAAGCATACAGGGCTTTGAAATAACCACGCCATATATCTTCCCCAACATTAGGTTGAAGGGCTTGATTAGGACGTGACGATCCAGTTTTGACTAAGCTCCAGAACGATCTTGAGAGTCCCTGTTCTTAAGTGGTAAGGAAATCTCCTCCCATCTGCTTATTTCCCATCTGCTTATTTCCCATTCTTTTTTTGCTTCGTTGGTAATTTTCTTAAAGTAAGCCCTCGCTTCCTTAATTAATGGCTTATCCCCATTCTTAATAGTTATCAAAAGCGATGACTTTGCTTCCCTGCAGGATTTGTTAAACCAAGTGATATTCCCCCTCATAGATGCCGGATTTCTCCTGATTTCCAGACTAAAGTGGGTTTCTAAAGTACCACAGAGTTCTAGATGGGTTGCTCCGATCAAATCCAATTCCATGTGAGCCTTTGACGAGTTGGCTTCTCTCATGGATTTCTCCAAAAGGGGATAAATATCAGTATACATGGCACAAAGATTCCTTTGGGATTGGGCAATCTTCTCCCATCTAACTCTTCGTGCACCACAGGCTGTAACCAGGGGTGCCAATATGGGTAAATCATTTGCGGGGATATGGCAGTTGGTGAAACCCTCCATAGTTACAGCAATGGGATTGTGGTCACTTTCGCAACGTTTATTAACTTGAAAGTCCATAATCCTTGGCCACAGGCCCATGCTGAGCATAATATAGTCGATAATGGAGGTTTGGCCATTTCTTTCGAATGTTGGATTACCTGGGTTATCTGCTGGGAGCCTGCCATTACATGCCCTTAGCGAGAAGGTGAGTGTAATTGAAGTGAGCTGGAGAACCAGTGGAGTCCAAGCCTTCGTGGGATAGGTATTAGTTGGAGGGATAGCCCTCGCTTGATCCTCTTCCTGAGATACTGGGGAAATCAACCCATTCAGGGGTTCAAAGTGGCAGTTGAAATCTCCACCAATTATAAGTTGGTCAGTGTTGGTGATTGAGGTCAGAAATACCTCTAAACTAGTCAGAGCAGGGGACACTTGGCCATAATTCACTGGACGGGAATAAATGTTTAGCAGGCTCAACTCATGGTTATCCTGAAAGGAGATAGCTAAGCACAGGATGTCCGGAGAGTTAGTGCTAATTTTCCTGATTGAACATCCCAAGTGTGTTCGTACCCAGATGGACAGCTCTCCCGATGGCCTTCCCCCTTTTGGTCTTACAGCGGGTTCCCAAAAAGTAGCGAACCCTAAGCGATGGTAAGGCTTCAGTGCCCAGGTTTCCTGAAATAGGCAAAGGTCATGTTCGTCAATGAATTCCCCCCCAATCGGGGAGTTCTAGTAAGCGCGATAATCCCGCCACATTCCAGGATAGAATTTTTAGCCCCTCAACCCGAATGGTAGAGGGTTTAACGGGGTGTAACCGGTGGGGGGTGGATGCAATTCCCAGGGTGATGCTTGAATTGTCCCTAGTATTGTCTGTTAGCCCTAGTTCTATGGGAGGCTCAGGAGGCAACGTGTTGGTAAGGGAAATAGCAGGATAGGACACAATTGGCTTAGAAGGTAATGTCTCCACTGACTTCAACTGAATCTGGTGGGTTATCCCTTTTTTACAGCTTCCGCCCAGGTTGGAAGTCGAGGTCAAAACAAGGGAAGTTCCCGGACCAACGTCTAATCTCGAAGTGTTCCCTTCTTTCTGAGACTTTCGACATTCAGGAGTCGCTACAGAAAGTCTTGTGGGTGCCCCCCCAACACTCAAAGCATTCCCATCTTCCCGGGCCCTCCAATTATCATAGCCCAGGGATACCTGGGGATATGGGAATGCAGCCCGGCTCACCCTAGGCTCCATCTGCGTTGGGGCAATATGCCCAGAGTCGGGGTCGAGGATCAGTCAATCAATGCAGTCCAAGAGGCTAAACCTGTTATGACAAGGTATATTGAAACGCATGGGATATGTGTCGGCCTCTTGGGTTCCACTGGGGCCAGGGCCCATCCCCGCTCTTCCCCAATGAGAGTTAACTATGTCCCTCCTTTGATTGGATACTCCTAGCGGATAAAAATAAGATAGAAAGGGAGTGTGGATTCCGTCAGCCATATTAGGCCGCCCCCCCTCTCCCACATATTTTACCACCCTAGGATCTCTAAAATTTACAACAATACAGTCTCCCCTTGTAGTTTTCACACCCCGGCCTACCCAGGAGACTCTTCGTATCATCAAGATTTCCCCATTTAGATTGGATGGCAGAGGTCTGTTAACATTCAACCAATGAATTACCTTATGTTTCAAAGACAAATAAGGTTCAACTCTGTCTTGGGGAAGTTCAGGTACACCTGTTAAAACCACCACGTATGGACTAGAGTCTGGTGGTAGGTCGATTCTTGGAGAGTTCCTAGTGTTAGAGGGAGTGTCAAGGCTGGGGTTGGCCGGGTGAAGAAGAGGGGGTTGGGGTGGGGGATCTGCCGCACAGCCGATTTCGCTTAATACTTGAACCTGTTGAGGGGGAGGAGGAGAGGCAAGCCTGCCGTCTTTATTAAGTAATGGGTCCCTTTCAATTAGAGCTTGATTATGAAGGGAGGAGTAATCGACGGCCTGCTCGCATAGCCTATTAGAAGATGGTATAACAGGTTGGTGACAGGGTATCTTCAAAGCTGGATATGCTGTTACCACTGTATTGGGCTGGATGGTATCTATTAGCAGTGCTATTTTGCTTTCCAATAAAGATAAGCGCTTAGCTAAAGGAGACAAACTCCCATCGATGATCGCGACCATTCTCCCCCAAAAAGCGCTGGGGGTCGATTCCCCCCAGAGCTTCCTCACATATGGCTATGGGAATAGGGGGTACTACAGAGTCTCGGGTGGGGATATTATGTGTATCAATTACTTTCGTGGGGGTATTAAGGTCTGGATTAGGGAGTGGCGTTGTGTTTTTATATTTTTTTTTCGGGGGACATCTCGTTGGGACCCCTTCACGCTTCTTCCCTTTTGTGACTGGTGGATTCGCCCCAAGGCATTTGCTTCTAACAGACCGGTCCGTCGTGGACCTTGTTTTTGCACAGTTAAAAATAGAGGCTGGGGAGAGATGTTCAACTAATTGTAAGTCAGCCTCAGTTGGCTTTTCGACAGAAGAGTTAATTAGTGTGGGGCCGACAGAGGAAGGTGACTCACTTGACAAAACCTCATCTAGCGGGCGATCTGAGGACTGGGGTACAGATTTGTCAGGAGAAGGAATGGACATAATGGCTCCCAATGAGGAACGTTTCCCTAGTATAGGATCTAGGGATAGTCTACGTTCTGTGGCAGCAATCTCGTAAGCCAAAACATTACTAGCCCGGGTTATGAAATTGTCCAAAGTCCCCACAACATTACACCCCTTAGGGGCCAGCCTCAGTAGTCCAGTAGCCATAGTGGTTTTACCTTTGGGAGAGTACCTGCCAAGAGGAGAACCCTACCCTGCCTCGTACAGTCTCGAACGGCCTCAAACGGCCCGCTCTTAGCCCGGTCTTCGCCCTGGCCGTCGTCCCGCATGCGTCCCGCTGGCGCGAGAGAAGAAGTAGTTCCTGAAGTAGGTGGATGAAAGTGGGCGGGAAGAGGACCCAGCTGCGCCGTAGGTGGGGATGCGCAAAGGAAGCTGGTCCTCGCAGTCCCGCAAACACAAATCCAGCGAAGAAAACAGACAGTCACACCCAGCGGGAGTCAGGAAGGATTTGAATGAGCCATAACATTTAACGTTGTGATGTGAGTGCGGAGTGGGAGCTTGAGGGTGAACCTGGACTCAGATTTTCTTTTAGCCTGGAGTGTTCTGGTCAGTTGAGCATTAATTCCAGCATAGAGTGCATTGCCGTAGTCCACCATGAGGGCTTGGATGATGTTTCTGCGAGGGGTCTGAATCCGTTTTGAGTGGGGTCGAAGAGGTAGTTGTCAGTGAGATAGGTGGCTAGGCATTTGTTTATCATCCTTTTCATTACTTTTAACGGGTAGGGTATCCAGGAGATAAGTCGGTAGTTGTCTAGCATCTAACAGTCTGCTGAGTATTTCTTGAGGATTAGGAGCGCCGTGGCATTTTTTTCAGGCATCTCAGTAGGTGGCTGTGATTGATTCATACAGGATAGGGGTGAGGGCTGCGCTAATGGGATCCAGTCCTTTAATGGTGATATGGTGTGGCCAGTGGTCAGAGGGAGCTCTTGGTTGAATAATTTACATAGTCATTGGGGTTTCTTGAGTGGTGATGGTGGGCTAACTGATCAGGGTTGATCTCTGGGTGTTGGTAGAGATGGAGAGGTGGTCTGGGAGGGTGAGAAATCCAATTGGGGCTCAAAATATTCGTAGATGCTGGTGATCTTGCCGCTGAAGAACAGGGACAGCTAGGTGCAGTGGTCCAGAGGGGTGGTACGATGGTGGCACTTGCTGCTGGAGAGGTGAAGTCTTTCACTATGGTAAAAGTTTACCTTGGTGCCATTGGTGCTGCTTTCAATGCGATCGATCAGAGCAGAGCGCTTGGTTGTTCTGATTTGCTGAGGGTGGATTTGTAGGTGCTTTTGTCCGTGTTCTGATTTTGTCTCCATCTGCGTTCATTTTGCTTGCAGTGGCATTTGATGAGCCTGAGTTCTTCTGTGTACCACCTTGCTTATGGTCTTACACTTTGTTGGCTTTGAGAGCAGCCAGGGTATCTGCCCAGCTGGTGAGCCAAGCGTTGAACTTAGAGATGGATTTTGAGAGGTTTCAGTGGTGTTAGAGTTCAGAGTACTAGGTTAATTCTGAGGTCTTGTTCCAGTTCTTTTGTGAATATTTATTGATGGTTTTTGCAGTGGTGTGGGATGGGCATGCTGAAGTTGATGAAATTGTCTATTGTGATGTTGCTGAAGCTGGTGACAATGGGATCCGGTGTGTGTGGGGCCTTCCCCTCACTGGGCAAGTCTGAGCTTGGATAAGTCCTCAAGGAGGTTGGTCCTGTTGTGATGAGTGAAGTCTCTCAGGTGGGAAATGGGGTTCAGATGAGAATAAAGGTGCTGGTGTAGAAGAGCGGGGTGACTTAAGTCTGCAGTGGTGCTGCCGAAGTTGCCACATGGTCCCGGAAGATGGTAGTCGTTGGTGCTGCTCAGGGTGTAGCTGGCGGTGATGAGGAGTTTGAAGGCCAGGTGTTCAATTTTGCTAGAGGAGCTTTCCGAGGTAATGAAGCATTGGACGGGTTCTTTGAAAGTGATGGTGATTCCGCATCTGGGTTTGTTTATCTTGTACTGTCTTATGATCTTTTATCCAGGGGGGATTGCTGCAGCGATGGCAGGGGACAAGGGAGTCGGACAGTCTTCAGTCAGTGAGAGCAGGTCTGGTGAGAAGTCGTGTAGTAGATCCCAAATTGTGGTGGTGTGCTTAGTGGGAGAGTTAATGTTGAGAAAAATGCAGAATAGGTTTTGGTGTAGTGGGGTGTTTATGGTCTTGTGTTGGGTGTGTGAAGTGTGTAGGGGAAGTGTGGTGGACATGTGACATAGCAGATGGTGCAGGAGAATGCACCTCTAGGGTTGGGTGTCAATGCTCAGCAGCAGTGCTGAGAGATGCGACTGGGATCAGGGCGTGGACGGTTGGGGTGGAGTAGTGACTAAGGTGACGTGGGTGGGAGGAGGATCTGGGTTCCTGCATTAGGCGCTGATGGGGCAGGGATGGATGCAGACAGACTTACCTTTGGTGCGCCAGTGGTGCACCCGCTACGTGTCTGTCCTTCAGCCTTTATTACGTGAAGACATTTTTGGTGAGAAACCACTGATGTCACTTTCTGTGCAGGTAGAGGATGGGAAATGAGTTCCCTTCCTTGGCTAATTTTTTTAAAGAATTAAAAGAAGAATCTCTTTTGTGTCTGCTGTGCAGGACAGCCCAGATGCATGCCACAGGCATGCAGCTACTAAAAGAGGAGCATGCAGGCAATAGAGGTATTTTACCATCCTGTCAATATAGCCATTTAATTGGCCCAGACTGGCTGCGATCCGCTTATCCTCCCACCTGTGCAACCTACGAGGGAAGCGGCCGTTGCATTGCAGTTCTCCTAGGGGTGAACAGAGTGGTGTGCGGTGAGCGATTTAGCCCACGTGGCCCTGATCCTGCACCTGTGTCCTGTCCTGGACTTGTGTTTGGCCGCTGGTATTCCCAGACTGTGCCGCCTGTGGAGATTGCTGTACGGGGTCCTATGTGAGTGCTGCAGCTGGTTCCCCCGCAGATGCCAGGATAATCCTGGTTGGAGGACCCACCTGCACCGGCTCGCTTCTTGCTCTGGAAGGCAACCTGGCAAGTGGGGATGATTGGCGGGGACCTGGCGGGCTCCCTGTGTGGGGCTTTTGAGATACTGTACCAGATTCCCTCTCCCTTCACAGAAGGGTTCGGGAAAGCCTGGGGCTCCCCTTCAAGGGCTGAGGCCTGAGGGGACGTTGCTGGGGCTTGGCGTGGAGTGCCAAAGGACCATAAGTCGCTAAACACAACCTACCTTTGTGATAGCAACTGGGAGCGTGCTGCGCTCGCCAGGGGAGAACGTTGCTTCCGCGCCTGTGTATGCCGAAAGCTTCAGCTCCGCAGCAGGGGAGGCGTTTGAACCGCTCTGCAGTCTATTATAGGATGGTGCAGTCGGAGGAGGCCATCACATGACGTGCCCTCCGTTGTGTAGCACAGGAAGAATGCTTGCAAAGACCCGATGTCGCAGAACTGACGGATGTGGTAGAGTGGCCCATAGCTTGCCTGCATGAAGTGGAAGCACTGGCAAGGTAGGCTTTTTCATCGGGGTGACTGGTGCTGGGGTGACCTGGAGTTGTGTGGACCTCGGTCCAGCTTCGCAAACTGTGTTGAGTGATGAAGCCTTGAATCCTCCCCAGGCCTTACTGCCTACTTTGGAGCCTCTGACTGCTGGAGGGCACTGGGGGTAGTGAGGAGTGAAGTGATCCCTTTCACCTGGCTTCTGTTTATGACTTGGCCACCTTGGTCAGACCTAGGTGTGGCCCTTAACCCGCTGCTTCAATGTGGGACTGTCACACTATTGGCTCACTTGGCTCTGCGCCTATTTGTGGCCCTCTTGTAGATGTCCCCGCCTGGAGATTCCTGCAGTTGGCTTATTGTGGACCACGTCCTGTCCCTCCGCACCTGCTGCACAGGGTGAGCCCTTGGGCAGAGCGATTTATCGCCAGAGCTTAAGGGTCCGCATAGTGTCTCCTTTTCCTTGCAGCGGCTGCTGCTTGCCTGGGCGGGCGCATGGCCACTTCTATCCTGGACTGTGCTGAGAGTTTAGTGCTTACTGACTGTATTATTTCACTTGTATCATGGGGAAGGATAGGTCCTAGAGACTGCAGCAGGGGAGCCCCATTCCAGGCCACCCAGAGAATCTCTAGACAGGAGCACCGTGGATCTCCGGATCACTCACGAGCGTCAGGATGAACCTTCCCATGCTGCCCTCCTGGAGGCCACAGGGGTCGAGAGAGGCGCTTGAGGACAAAATTGCAGGAGTGTCCATTATAGTATACTTTCTCCGAGCAAACGGGTGGTGAATGCGGAATCTAACATTGCTTCCATGTAGACACACGTACGACAACTCAAGCAAGAGGTCTCGTAGCTGACAACGGTCTCTGGCACCTTCGAGGGTCGAGTTGAGAAAGGTGTTATTCTCAGAGGAACAACCTGAACCTGTTAGGGTTCCCGGAAAGGGCAGAGGGCCAGTCCGCTGAACGCTTTCTGGAACACTGGGTGAGACCCACTCTGTGGCCATAAGGCTTGTCTGACTTTTTTGTTATGGGGGGGGGAGGCGCATAGGGCAGTGGCTCTGGTTCCACCACCAGGGGTATCACCCAAATGGAATGTTTATGGTGCTCCTGCCTACCTGCGGGAGCCTGCCTTGTTGGCTGATTTTCCATGCATTGAGGGGAAGGAGATGGGGACTGGTTGCCAGATTTTCAACTGTGGAATGGCCGATGTGGGGGGAAGGATTTCCCTTTGTCCCACAGTTGGATGGCAGAGCTAGCCCGGCTCATGACACAGTGGGGGGTGATTGAGGGTATGTATATGGTCTGTCCCCCCTCCAGGAGGCACGGGAGCCCTGTGGATGTGATCAGATGACTTCAACACCAGTGTTTCATTAGTGATTTTCTTTCTTTTTTGTATCTGTGGCTCAATGTCTGATGTATGTGGCGGGGAGAGGTGCTTCTCTTCCACTTTGAGTTCCTTTGGGGAGTTGGGCGGTAATTTTGTGTAATTGGAAGAACGTAATTACATCAAAACACAAAAAGCATGCTTTCGGATTAGAATTCTAACTTTGTAACAAATTCAGTGTAATTCCATTTGGCCATTTTTTCAGTCTCTGAGAGCAAGCGTTCCTATGGGAATTAAAACGAGAAATGTAACTCTCCCCCTCCACCCACTCCCCCTTTTTTCATGGTCCCCACCTGACAGATCAGCACAAACTTACCATGAAGAAGCCAATAGCGAGGAGATGGAGTCCACTGCATGCAATACAGTCTGAGCGTTTGGAGCCCTAGTAGGTATTCATCCTGTGTAGAGCCTAAGCCTAGTCATCATAAGTCCAGTGTTATTCAGCGCAACCACTAATTCAGAACTCTCGGTCACCCCGAGTGGGAAGGGTATGCCCAGACGTGGGTCCTGTGCCCAGACTTGGGACCCGTGCTTGTCCCAGCCACTGGCTGATGAGGGCTGAAACCCAGAAAGCGGTCCTAGGATGCTTGGTTCTAGTCCAGGGAGGACCTGGCCTGGCAGTTTGGGCTGGACTGTTGCCATTGGGCACAGGGTCAAGACTGATTTGCATATTGTTGGGTCCAAACTGGAATGGCATGGTGAGCAAAAAAACGATGGATTTAGGCCCAGATCTCTCTTCCTGGGGTGAACGTATGACATTGTTCTGCATTCTGTCCATCAATTGTTCTTTTTGCATCTCTCTTTATTAGCCAGTGGGGGTTACTGTCAATGTAAACCACTGGAAAGACGGCTCCGTCAAACTTTTCCAGAGTTTTTTTAGTTTTTAAAGACAAACTTCCAAAGCAAAAACGAATTGCCACCACACAACTAGGAGTTTTCTTTTGTGGTGAGAAGGGAGGGTCATTATTTTTATTTCTGTTCGGGTTAAGGTCAGGAAAAAACACACAACGCTGCCTGTAAATAGGGCAGACTGTGTCATGTGCATCCTCCGATGGCCTATACGCCATCGGAGGAAGTATTTTGTTGACCGAGCCACCGGGGGCTTTGTCAATGGAACACTTAAGGTCCTCCTGACGGTAAATGAGGCGGATGGACCGTCAGCTTGGTAGTGAAGGTAATCAGTCATATTTAGTACCCTTTTTGACAAACTGTAAATCAGCCCCCTAGTTCCTGTCTCCAAGGGAGTACCCTCTCTTGAATATAAAACCAGCACTTGCATTTGGCAAAGTTGATCGATAAAATGTACTCCCCAAATAACAAATATCTGAAGTTAGGATGAATTTTGTGGAGGGGGTCACAGCGGATGATTCAAATGGAATTGCTGGTATGAGTCCCAAGCCCTCTCGAAAGGCCCCTTTCTGTTCAACAGGTGCCTTGAGGACGGAGACCATAGATTGCGTTGGACTAATATTGGATTAGACTGATTCCAGCCACAATGGCAAAGAAAGATCTAACGGCTTTTATGCTTGACATCTCCCTATAGTGTTTCAAGGTTCCAAAGTTACTGATAAGACTGAGGCACGCCCATTCGGAATTTGGCCTCTTTCTGATATTCTAACAGGACTGTATTATGTCCATCTCAGGGAGGAGATTATGCTCTCTGTAAGAAGAGTGATCTAAGTCAAGTTTCACAGGACCTACATTATCATCTGCCAGGACTTAACACTGCCCACCCGGGCTAAAAGGATAGAAATAAATGCCTGTTCACAAAGGGAAACATTATCACAGGACAATCCTATAGCCAGATGTAAGGTGAAAGCTTTGACAGGTCTTCCTGAGGAGAAGATAGCCGAGAGAAGAACATTACAAGGGTATGACTAATACTAATTCGTCTCTATCATGTTACTTTAGGTTGCAAATGATTCTAGACTGCTGGATTGTTAGCTACTTATAGCTCACGTGTGCAGGAGGGTAAGATTCCCTGCTTGCAGGTTAGGTTGAGAGACAGAGGGAAGTCCGCTGACTTGGACCTACATCTTTGAGAGCGCTGTTATCAGTGTCTGGAGCTCTGACGGGAGTAAAGCTCTAGGCACTGGGAAGTAAAGCCCTGACAGTTCTCATTTTCACCTACTTGTGGATATGGACTTCACAGAGGCTTTGAGAGAGTGGTCTAAATACCTTTCTTTGTTACTGATGTTTTCTTATTTTGTGAGAGCTACGGATAGAAGAACTTGAAAAAACTAGGGCACACATTCTTTGTAGACTAGAGCGGTGATAGAGCTGTTAATTATCATTCAAGTTCCATGTATTATTCCGTTCCAAGGTTTCAGTACCATATTCTACACTGGGTCGGGGAGCACTGCCTCTCTTGGTGATGATGTTCTATATTCAGGAACTTCTTCACCAACAAGGGCTGACTCATAAGTGGCAAATAATAAAATAGTCCACAAGACTCACACATTTCCTCCTCATACATAAAGAAAGGTCCCAGTTTGGTCGAGTGCCAGGGTGGAGTTCCTTAAAATATGACACTTTTTATTCCCAATGCCACTGTTGATTTTTCTTTCTTCAGGAATCTTTTTTCATTTTCCTGCTTTTTGGTGCAGATGTTGACAGATTTTAATTCAACACTTGATTTAAACACTGACAGTACAACTGGGACTGAAAGAATACCTTAAACATTGACTTGGGGTATAGCAGGCTTAACATTGATAAACGCCCCCAGAACCCAATGTATTGGAGAGCATGGCTTTACTTGTTTCTCACATATTACTAGAAGGGTTCCAGAATAGATTTAGTTTCTTCTCCCTTATAGTTAGCTCAGTCTCTCAGTTCTGTCTGATATAAAGATGGAAACATTTGCTACTCACTCCTTCATTTCCCTGCTAGTTAACAAATGTCCCAGGCTTGGGTCTGTAAAGCATGCTCCCTTGCCAATTGTTGATAACATGGCAAAGGCATGGTGCTGCCGGCTATTTTGTCTTTTTTCTTAGAGAACACAACAATTGTATGTTCACTGAAATGCTTCCCTGTTACACAGACTAGGACCCCAGGGCTCTCAGGTCAGAAGGGACACCCAGAGTGCTTCTGTCATAGAGTGGTGGGAATGTCTGTCCCTTCTCTTAGCTTTGTGGGACTGGCAATGGTGGCAGTATGGATTTAAAACAGAAACAACAGACCTTTTGACCCATCTCATTCAGGAAAGAGATGCCTATTAGATTCTCCTGTTAAACGTTTGTGCCATTCTCAGTTAACTGTCCCTCACACCCTAGTCACCAACAAGATGACTACGGAAACACACTCTGCAATGGAATCAGCAAGCAACTTACCAGAAGACTACAAACCATCCAGAACTTGGCAGCAAGACTCATTCTCAACCTCCTACACAGAACTCGCACTATACCATATCTCCGAGAGCTCCACTGGCTCTGATACACAAACGTGCTCCTTTGAACTCCTCACCCACATACACATTTAAGGCACTAATCGACTTAGGCACTGCCTATCTGAATAGGTGCATTTCATTCCACCAACCATCCAGGCACCTCTACTCTGCTGGACTTAATCTTGCACAGATCCCGAACATACACAGAACCAGATCAAGAGAGCTGGTGTTCTCTTACATCGCTCCTAAAGCGTGAAATGACCTCCCACTCCACATCAGGACCGTCTCCTCCATTCTTGAATTCTGCAAGAAGCTGAAGGCCTGGCTTTTCAATTAACTAACCTTGATGGATTAGGCGCACAAACCTGCTGAGTGCCAGGATACCCTCATGGGTGATAGTCTGCTTTACAAATACACGTAATATAACATAACCTATTTAGCTCCAACTTTGTGGGACATGATTGACATGTACTTACGCACATTGTACGCGTGAGTAGTATTAGTGAGAAACCTGTGTGGGTGCTTTACTGTCACAAGAACTGAATTTGAGAATCCTATTGTGTAAATGGTAACTCAAGATTGCATTTTTTTTGGGACATATTTTTATTGATTTTCATACCGATACAGATTTTATAGCCAGTAGGTTCTTTGCATAAACATTGCAGTTGTACATGACAGAAAGGAAAACGTAAATACCTCCCACCCTCCCACCACCCCTCCCCAGACTCTAACACTTTTATTCTTGTGTTGTTAGACATATCTAGTGATCATCCCCACAATATGAAACAGCGATACACAGTGTCACATGTGCAGTCCATGACATGAACAGTATACATACAGTTAGACCATCTCACACTGAATTCTGTCTTCGCTGTATGACTAAACCTGCACCCCAAAACTATGCGTTCCAAGCCTATGTTTGTAAGTCCTTGGCCGTGAACTCTTCGAGCATTCCATTCCATTCAAGCGAAATAGGTATCTTTCGCATCCCCTTTTGTTCCTCTTGTTGAAGCTCAGATCCCTCTGCTCTGCCCCATCGGACCACCTAGTTATACCAATTTAATAATAGAGGTGATCTAGTAGCCTTCCACCTCATGGTTATATTTCTTTGCTAAGATCATCGCAAGGTTAGCAAATTTGCCGACAGGGCTTCCCTTCTTCCCTTTGGGGCCCGATCCCAATAAGCAATATTCCAGTGACATAATGTTTCCTATCAGCGCTATACTATTCATAATTTCTTGCACTGATGCCTATCAAGTAGGACAGCACGCGCCCCGACTTTCGTGCTAATCGCTACCCCCGTATCACAGTTTTGAAGGCATCCCATTCAAGCTGTCGTGTGCTAGCTGTATCTGCATTATCAGTGAAGTAATTAGCTGTGGCCGTAGAGAGAGCATTGTGGAACACTGAGTCTTCCGATAGTGAGGGATTTAATCTCCATGTTGGTATGGGCGTTGGAATCTTCCCCCAGAGTAGTGTGGCCTCAATTGGATTATGGTCCGAGTAGGTTTTGCCTAAATGCGTGGCATCTACGACTGTGTCTAGCAGCTGCAGTGAACAAAATATCCGATGTATTTGTGTATGTAGGCCGTGCGGCGCCTAGTAGAACGAGTATTCCCTATCCGTGGGGTGCATCTCCCGCCATATGTCCCCAACTCCCCAGCATCCGGCCCATGTCTGAAGTGCATCCGCCTGCTTCCTACATCCCGCACCCTGCAGAGGGGGGGTGTGATCTGTCCATCGCTATGTCCATCACCGCATTAAAATCTCCACCCAAAACCCACCGGTACCCTTCCTAGCCCACTAAGGCAGTACTAAGGATCTCAAGAAATTTGTCCTGCTCTGTGTTTGGGGCATAGATACTCCCTATCCCTATGTGCTCCCCATCTAATAGACCATGCACCAACACATATCTCCCATTGGAGTCAGCCCCTTGTTCTAGGAGCGTGTAGGAGGTTCCATTCCTGAACCAGATCACCGCTCATCGGGCAAATGCAGAGTAAGAGATAGAAAATAACTGACCCCTCCATTTCTTTTGAAGCTTAGAGGCTTCCGCATGTATTAAATGGGTTTCCTGAAAAGTTATATGCGCCTTTCTACAGTTTAATTGCGCCAGAATTCTATGCCTCTTATGTACCGAACACAGGCCTCTCACATTCCAGTACGTGTATGTATATCTATTGGGCTGCGCCATCCAAGTTCCCAGAGAGCAACCCGCCATGGACAAAGTGTTCAGTGCACTGTCCCACAATTGTGGCCCATGTAGTTGAGTCCGCAACCCCCATTAACTTTCCCAATACAAGGTTCCCCCATACAACATTAGAGGACCAAACCACAACAAGAAACTCAACAAAATCTCTGTAGTTTCCATAACCAAGTGCATTTGCCTTAGGGGTAGTGGCCACCACCCGCCTCATAGTACACTGCACACAATACTCCATGTTCAGTTACATCAGAGCTGCAGTCCGTGCCCCATTAGAGAACCTGTAATACAGACATCCAGACCATCCAATAATACCACTTGCATAATTATCCAAACAGGTATCGTAGTCAGCATAACTTGCATAGCTTTATACTCATCTGAGAGTCCACCTCAGCCGAAGGAGAGGAGCACCACAGTCACCCCAGGTAGTCGCCGGCAGTCTAAGGTGTGACCGGGGTAACAGTGCCACACTATTCTCAGAGTCAGACTGGGCATTCGAGTCTTCAGAAGAGTCCACGGTTTCTGCTACGGACCATGCATCGTGTGCTGCCTAGGCTACCTCCGTCAATATAGCGTCCCTTTGACTGTCTGTTATCTGCTCTTGCGACGGATGTCCTCCGCTTCCGGTACCTGTTTGTCGCCTCTGGTCAGGTCTGTTGCGCTGAACCCGCTGTGTCCTCGGCTGTTGTCCTCGGCTGGACTGGGAGGAGTGCTGTGAATTCGGTGGTGACAGGGTAATTTCTAGCCAGTCCGCTGCTTCCTCCGGACAGTCAAAGAACAGGGTCTTTTGATCATGGATAACCTTGAGTCTAGCTGGTAATAACAAGGCAATATTCAGGTGATGGAGCCAGAGTTTCTTTTTGACTTCTTGAAATGTAACCCTCGCCCTCTGCACCGCCAGAGTGAAATCCGGGTAGAGAGAAATTGTTTTGTTCTCGATTGTTATAGGAGCATTCTCTCTGGCTGCACGCAGTATTGTATCTGGTCTTTATAGTACAATATCTGCGCTATAATCGGCCTGGGCGGCGCTCCCGGGAGGGGCGGTCTAGGCGGAACTCTATGGGCACGTTACACACTATAGTGCTCTGTTAGACCTACTGGTGCCACCTGCTCCCGTAGCCATTTTTCGACAATCCTCTCCGGGATTCCCAGTATACGCACATAGTTGCGTCTCGATCTCCCCTCCGCATCATCCACCCTGTTCTAAAGTCCTTTCAATTTGTGCTGGAGTTGTTCTATCTGAGAGGAATGTGTTGTTTGCTGGGGTATAAGGTCATCCAGTGCCGGCCTGTTAGATTTGACTTTGTCTGCTAGCTTCGTGTGATCTGCATTCAGTATATTAAAACTGGTAGTCAGTGTACCAATTTGAGTTTCGATCGCAGTCCTGGAGTCCCGTATCTCTCTCAATATCCGATCCAGTTGGTCTTCATTTCGAGTGGGTTCTGTAGGCGGAATCGCCTTGAGGTCAGGGATTTGCATCTGGGTGTCTGGTACCGTTCCCGGTGGGTTCCCTGATGGGCTGAGGGTCCGGTTGCTTGGCCCTGGGGCGGCCCATGTTGTTAAAGACACTAGGGTAGATTACACCGCTGCGCTCACCCCACAACACCACTTGTTATCCGTTGATTGGCAGACCCCAGTAGTCCCACTTCATATTCATTGCGTGACACACACCGTTCGGTCTCAAAGGGTTACCTTACTTTCAAGATACCTTAGCGCCTCGCATTGTGTTTCCGCTCGGTCCAGCGCACCAGCACCGACCAATGTCCGCTCCGTCCGCAGCCTGACTTCATCGTGCTATATCTGTATATCAAATGCTCCTTGCACAATCCAGGCAGAGACCGTGGCAGCGTCCAATCAGGTCCAACCCTGGCTCTCTGTATTCCCTTTGGCTGGCAGCCATGTAGACAAGCGAGGGGTCAAACCCAGGAAAGCGCCAGAGAAATGTTAATGTACGCCTGCGTCACTTTGCCAACCCCAGCCTTGTATTGCAACCACATTAAGTATAGAGGCCACGTCGATTTTGTGAGTTCACCATATGCCTGTTGTCTGGGCTCGTACTCCACTCATACACTGCACGTTGTACAAGCCCCCGTCAGCCTCCCCGATCCTCTTCTGGCTTAGCTCAGCTCATCGGGGGTCCGGGCACAGTCTACCCCACAGCAATGTACTGTACTGGTATTGCTCCCCAGCTAGCACTGCTATGCACCCTCGTGCCGGGACGACTAAATCATTTAAAGTTTCCACCGCTATAGTGACAGGCATCTCCTGCAAGCATCAAGGTTCACCGCAAGTATGTGATGCGAAGTCCCTCTCTGTGTAGTCTATTCCCTCAGCGGGGCTCACCGCCTTTGTCTACGTCGGCCGCCACGGGGCAATCCGCAGGTTCGGGCGTGTCCCAGCGTCTAGGTCGTAAACCAGCCCCAGATCGGTCCTAAGCCATGCAACTGACAGCCAGCGTGGGTCACTGTCTCTTGGGCGGCCGCAATATGATGAACGTGCTCAGGGGCAAGGAGCTTAGATGTCCCGCACATAAATTCCTCGCCGAGCCTGCTGAGTTCCAACCTGCATCAGAGCTCTGCCTGCCATCTTGCGCCACTCCGGGTCCTCCGCATCGCTCACATCGGCGGGCCCCCAGTTCATAACCCCCAGTCCCTCCAACAATAGTTTAGCAATGGGGAAGGTCGTACTCGCCACAACTGCTCAGCTCCTCAGTTCCTGGGCCACGGAGCGTGAGTTCCCAGCCAACGCCACTTCACTGCCACTTCTGCATTATGGGCTCGGGTCCGGACGTCGTCTGACCACTGAGGGCACACACAAGCTCCAAACGACTCGTTTTCAGAGTCTTCGCAAGCCGCAGGCACTCCGGAGTCCAGGGCACCAAGAACAAAGCGCGAATGGTCCGATGTCGGCAGGATAATTGCCACAGTGTCAGGGCTGGTCACGGAGCTCCTCTAGCTCGCGTCCGCCATGCTTGGCGGTTGGCCACTCCCCCCGTAACTCAAGATTGCATACTCCGGGACAAGACTACTCATCTTTGGCCTGGCTGCAGATCCTGGAATATTCTTCCTTTCTGCCTGAAGTTTCACTACATCCGGGCTCCACTATTTGGTTGGGATGGGTAATATCTTTTCTCTTTTTGTAGTTTTACCTCCTCAATCTTTACACATCACTCCTAGCTCCACCCATTCGTCCTCCCCATCTGCTTCACAATCAATGTAGTTAAGCTGTATAGTCCGAATCTAGCCCGAATAAACAATGAAAGAACTGCTCGAATCTGGTCTGTGAGAGGTTGTTTCAAACAATGCCCAAATCATGACCTTGACATGTACTGATAACGCACATTGCATGCTGAGTCCAGTTGAAGGCATGACCCAACATTTGGACATTTCAGAAGGAAGATTGGTCAGCCTGTCCATCCCAGCGTGCCTTTAATTGTCATCAGCCAAAAAAAGGGATTGGGTACCTAGGAGAGGCTTTCCTGAACAGAACTCCTCAAACCACATAAGTTCTGTTGCAGTTATGGAGAAGTTCTGGTCCATATGAGTACTTTGTGTCTCCTGCTCCGTGGGTCCAGTCTACATGAGAAAAAGGCAGCTGCAAGTGGTAATTTCTCTCTTGTGCATCTTTGAAGTTAACAGTGCTGGAAAATCGCAACAAAATCCAACAATTTTAAAGATATTGTCCTCTTTCAAATTTGGATTGCCACAGCCCAAGGATTCTCATGCGCAGGCACTAGAATAAAGAACGTCTATAGCCCCACTTTGGACTCTCACTCAGCAGCTTCTGTAGTACCCCCATGTATTTCCCCCGCTTTTGTGAATATCAACTGAGGGGAGCTTTTCAGTCCTGTTTGGGTGTGGGAGAGGGTTATGATCAGTCCTGAGGATGCAACCCAAGACCTCACCGCAAGGACTCATGGCTTGCATGGAAAGGGCAGGCTTTGGTGGGAGTCTCCCAGCAGTTGGACACCGCTGTTTACCGCTTGTCTCGTTCGACTCACATACTATGTACGTGTGCCAGCAGAACTGAAGCAGGAACCATGGTTAATTATAAGATTGAGCTTCACTAACTCCCTCTTCATTCTCTACAACACAGTAGGAAATAATTCTGTATTGACATTTCTATATAATAACTTGGGATAACACATTAGAAATGTAAAAAAAGATAGACATGGAGCTATCAGGCAACTCAGTATTCTGGAGAATATTTCCATCATCAAAAAAGTGATTAGGTTTGCCACTCCATTGATCTGTCTACCTAAATATATAGATGACAAGCACATTTTTTCCTTGAGATCTAAAATAGGGACTTTACTAATCCACAGTTTTGAAACCTTGGTCTTGTCTTAGGTCACTTGTGGAAAGCAAATGATCTCATTTTTATCATTTTTTTTCAGTACTTTTGGATTATACTAAATTGTTGTTGGAAACTTACTAAGTGCCTTCTGGAGTGACTTATTGTGTTAGTATTGCTGATTCATAATGCACATTCTTTTAGGTAGCCTTCTATCTCTGCCAGAGGCTACCAAGAAGTGGAAAGGGTTGTTTGCCTGACTAGAAACTATGCACAATGTTGGCTGAATTTACCCCAGTGGGTAAGTCAGGCGTCTACAATTACACTTCAAGAAATGTAGGCCTAAGAACCTGTTCATAGATGATGTTAGGTTACATCACGTATCCTGTGTACTCGTTACCAAGGAGCATCACAGCCACAGGCTTTGTGTTTAGATCTTGATCAAATAGAAGGCTTTGTCTGACATACGTGAAATAAATTGTTCCTGTAATTGAATGTAGATAAAAAGTCTACCATGTATATGTCTATATGAAATCTAGGTATTAATCAGTATGCCAATGGTCCTCTCATGCAAATAACAGTCATAACGTTGCTAAGTTGTAACTGTTCTGGTCATTTGTGCTGCCCCTCTAAGAAATCAGTTGGGTCTGTGGCCCAAAGTCAGTGAGCACGAGGGCCTCCCATTGGACTGACTCTAAGGACAATTTTCCTGGGAATGGAATAAAGTGAGGCAGTTATTATGGTTTAACAACCTGGGGAATAAGAATACGTAGACACTTACCATAAGTTTCACTTATTTTGGTGAAAGAATACAGGGGGGAGGGGGGTGAATCGCTCATTTTGGACAGTAAGCATGCACCAAAATACAGAGATTGAGTTATTTCTTCCAGAATGTGTTTTCCACATCCATTTGTTTTGAAAGTGGTAAATAAATGTTGGTTAAGGGGACAGGCTTATGGCCTGGTGTAGAGGTGAGAGATGGGGCTTTGCAAACGCTCGCCTCGCCAAGAGTAGAGGTGAGAGGTGGGCGAGCATTGTTCAGGAGGAGGGTGTACAGGGGCCTGACGCAGAAACTGCCGACAGATTCGGGAGCTTATCTGTCATGTCCAATGTCTCCAGGCTTGGGATTACCGAGTCCACTGTCGCTGCCTGGTAATTTTAGGCCTAGAGTCTCTGAAAAGCTGTAATTGCCCGGAGCAGTATACCGCCCTCGAGGGTACTACCCCGGGTAACTCTTATAAAGGGCTCTAATCATTAAAAATTCGATACCGCCACTGGTTATACCTGTAGGTCGCCCCAAGGTTCTAGTTCAATCAGTACTATGTATACATAGCATTGGGGAGATTGCTCAGTGTAGGTTGGTGCTGCAGAGAACAGCATGCAACGTGAACTCCATTACCCTCCACCTGAGGAATTCTATTGGCTGGGGTGGGAGGTGCGCATGCTGAGATTTAGAAGCACCAAACCCAGTGGTCCTAGGAAACGGTTATGCACTTAGTTGAGCCTCTTTGGAAATTAAAGCCCCCGCTCCTGAAAAGGGTTTTGACAACACTGTCCTTGCAGACTGTCATTCCCAACAACATTTGAACGCATGGTGAGGGCATTTAGACCAACTAATAAGGAGATTACAGGCTGGTACCTCAAACACTGTAGAAAGGGGGAGACTCCAAGACTGGAGGTTCGTAGTATGATTACGTATCTCAGAATGGAAAGGAAAGATTGTGGAAGGAATTTAGAAATGGTTCTGCTGTTGATGCTCAAAATGTGTAAAATGAGGATTATATGAGTAGTTTACAACTAGGCAATACATAAAAGAAAAGGTACAGCTATGGTTCTGGTGAAAGTTAAAGACTTACATTATTAGAAACGACATTCACGGTTTTAGATTCTGGCTGGGGTTGATGTAATATGTTGCGCTACCTGAATATTAATGAGCTGTCTTAGCTAGCTTATTTTTGTTTTCTGTAGATACAGACCATGGTCCTTATGACATTGTCTTCTGTTTGTGAACTGGTCAGTCTCTAATCCCCAATTAAATTATGAAAATGCAGCCTCTATGAGCCATCGCCTGTACCCCTTGTAGTCCAGTCTTACCGCCCGCGGCAACCTCTTCCCTGTCCGCTTCACAAATGATTTATTAAATGTTCCCTCCTGCAAGGAGACATGGACACTAGGACCAGCAGAAAAGCAGTCTACCTAACAACCATTAGGGAACAATGCACGACTGTCTCAAAATGCTAGTGTGATCCACATTGCGCTCTTTGTTCTTTCAGGTACAAATCGGCCTCAATCGCTGTCCTGTGCCGGCTGCACATGATGTGAACCGGAAATCTGGTGTTTAGAGCCACGTATTTGAAATTTCGTCATGAGATCATCATTCTAGAAGAATATTTCTGCTGCGCCTTTCAACAAGGATGTCAGGGGAGAAATACTGAGTGCAGGTCCGAAGCTTGGAACAGCGTGACCCTAGCCCTAAGACATAGTAAAATGACCTTATGTTAAGAAGGGAACTGAAGCCTACCCTGTGGCGTCAGGCTTTCCCACTGGTCACCCCTGAACCGTCTACTATTGGATTGGACGACTGATTTATTCCAGCTGGAATCAACTACTGATAGCAACATGGGGGGAATTAGGTGTGCCTCTATTTAGACTGCTTAGAGGACACTACACTCTTCATCTTTAGAAGAGCAACTGGATGCAGCCTTCTAGCTGTGAATGTTACCTGCTCTTCTTGGCCACTGCCAACCTTCTTGCCTCCTCGGTTTCCCCTTTTCTTCCTGAGGAGGCACATACTGAACTGGTCTACAAGTAGCATACGGTGCCCAACAAATAACCAATAAAGTAATAAAAACAGTCAATGGGGAGGGTCTAGAGCTGGACTTCTCTTTTCATCTGTCCCACTAGGAAGTCATCAACTGGTCTGTCTGATGGAAGCTAGGTGGCTGGAAGCCTCGCGAATGAAGGTCTGGTAGCTGAGGTGCCATAACCTTCTTACTCACTAGGGACAACAGATAGAGCAAAAGGTTTGAGAGGGATACCAGCAGAGTAGTTAGCAGCAACCATGTTTGTACTGGGACCCACACTGTTCTGGATGTTGATTTATTGTCATTGTCTGGTCAAGAAGAAACGCATGTTTTTACTGGGAGCCATTTAAACAATTTAAGGGCACAAGCTGCCTTTGAAGTCTGCCTGTGACTGGCTTCAGCTCGAGCACAAACATGTTTTGGGAAGTTTTTATGTTGTGAGTTGGTCACCGAAGGAAGCAGTTGAGAGCTGGAAGCCTTCTAATCCTTCTGTGGCCAGCACCTTCTGAAAGGATCTTTTAAAGGCTCATCACACAGTAGATTGCAGGGTGACATTTAAGGGTTGTATATGCATTTGTCCTCCTTCCCCTGTGTATGAAAAAGTGTTTTCCAGGGGTTGTGTCTCTCATGGTCCTGTACTATTTTTTTACCTGCAATAAGGAGACCCGTCTATAATGAAAGCAGTAGCTGGTTGAGTTGCAACCCATTAGGCTCATGGTGGAAGCTCACATGAGACGTCTCCATTTTTAGGTCGGGCCTGGGCAGCGCATGCACTGCTCTTTGAGGCATGCTGTATGCAGGTATGGACTTGACGCTCCGCCCATTCTACACCCATATTTTTAATTGGCTTGTGTCATTGTTCACTGTAAACTGTGGCTGTTCATTGGTCAATAGGCTTTATAGTCCCTCCTTAGTAGCGCCATGTCTCATTTTGTAACCTCCCATGGTGACGCCCCCTGTTACATGCGTTGTTACTCGGTAGGCTTTAATTACAGCCCCAAGCACTATTTTCTGAAATAGCTTTGTCCTGCCTGCTGTTGCAGACAAGAGACGCTCTCTCCCAACACTTTAAAAAAAAAAATTATAACATGGGCACAGAGCTCATTTGCAATGCAATAGGTCTCGCATTTGCGAGAGTTTAAGCTATTGGCATTGTATGACAATGCCTTTAATTATCTGTTTTAAAAACAACACAGAGATGAAAGGCATTGTCCTTTACAATGCCAACAGCTCAAACTCTCGTAATTGCGAGACTTATTGTATTGCAAATGCTTGTTATACCACAGGGGCTAAGCACCTGGAACAAAGACTGGTCACTTCTGAACATAAATAAATACCCTTCTTGAACCAGAGTATTTAGCAAGTCATTTCCCTCACATAAAGTGTTTGGGGAGAATTTTTAGTTTTGAATAACCCATGGGGTGTAGGAAATAGGGGATGTTTTTTGTTAATAGGTCTAAATAATGGATGTTTATTCTGAGTCCTACGCTGTTTGGATTGTTAGCTTCATTACTTTCCTAGCTGGTCCTATGTCCACTTTTCATCATTTAGCCTTATCTAATTACCATGTGTCCTATTTTTGTGTCCCCTTTTGTCTGGACCGATGTTCTGTTAACTGCTTTGCCTTGTGGTTGTTTCCAACATTTTCAGCACCCCCTGCAGGCGTAAACCACGAGCTCGGCCACAGCTACCAGTGGGAGAACTAGGGGCTCCTTGTAGGAACTTTGCTCACCTGTTTTTAATCATGTCCATTAATAGTTGTATTCTTTTTCACTGTCATCCTGCCCATGACTCCCTCACCTTGTCCAACCTCTTGTTCTCCTCTGAGTTGGAAGAGATACACTATAGACACCTTGTGCACAGATCGAGGACGTCTCTGCTTTCCGTTCACCCAAGTAACCATGATGCATACTATGGCAGGGGGCAAAGGATTTTCGAGTGCCTGTGTATTTGGTTTCTGTACATTAATATGACAGCAATTTAACAGTCTTGGTTCCATAAACACTTGCACAAACATGCACTTACCTTCAAGCTCCCTTCCTTCTGTGCTCTCTTATTTCTTCTTTACCTCTTCTCCGATCTACTTCTTCTCCATGTGAGATAGAAACCGTTGTAGAATAACATTGGTGCATCTTTTGCAACAGAAGTCAAACGAATTTGTAACGTGGACTTTCCTCAACTGTTGGGACACAAACAAAGTGAAACGGAAGTACAGGTCTTCACTCCATACCAATGTCTTGCTAATTTACAGGTTCAGTGCGGTCTATTTAGGAATTTTCACTTGATGCTCTTCCCCACTGACCCTGTTAGAAGTGTGACTGTCCAGGACCATCTTCAAGGAGGAGCTTTTCTTTCTGTCACAGCGGCTGTGCCATAGAGTCTGATGCTGCCGGCCCTCAACAGCCAAAATGAATATTTGTATTCATCGTTTCTAATATGGCTCAACCTATTCAGGGTTTTAAACCAGATTATAGTCACTGCCTTTATCTAATCCAGTCCAACATTTTTTTTTCCCTTCTGTAATTCATGGATGTTCACTTCCGGGATTGATGTTACGTTATTTGTGTTGTGGTATGCTATGTTATTTTGTAAAGCGCACTCCCCTGCAAGGGTATCTTGGGGCTGAGCAGGTGTGAGCCTTGCCCTGTCTGTAGTCGGTTAGTTAACTGATGTCTGCTCCTCAGCTTCTTGCAGAATTCAAGACGAGGGGAGGAGGCTCTGATCTGGAGTGAGAGGACCTTCCACACTGTAGGAGCGATGTAAGAGAATGTTCGTTCAGATCTGGTTCTGTGTATGCGTGGGATGTTTGCGAGTCGGAGTCTGCGTGCCTGGGTGGATGGTGGACTGAGATGCAACTGTTCGGGGGGGGGGGTGGATTGAATTTAGTGCGTTTATGTATCGGGAACCAGTGTAGTTCCCTGAGGTGTGGTGTGATGTCAGTTCTGTGTGGGAAGTTGAAGATGAGTCTGGCTGCCGAGTGCTGGATGTTTTGTAGTCTTCTAATGAGTTGTGTGGTGATCCTGGCATAAAGGGTGTTTCCAGAGCCCAACTTGCTCCTTAGCATTGAAGGAATTTGTGCTTTTTGTGCTGATCTTCAAGAATGAACTGGTGGTTCGTTCGTTTTGGGACTAGAGTGAGGTTGAAGAAGCTGCATTGAGGGGGATCATGGGGATTGATGGGGGCAAAGTGTTGTTTGGGACACCAGAGCAATTTACTGTTGATGCTGCATCCACACCTTTATTTTGACGGTTCATGTGATTTATCTAGGTTCTCACAATGGCTTTTTCAGAGTCCACTGCTTTATCCTGACAGGGAACCATACTGGGGTAGTTGCAGACGGCCATGTGAGAAATAGATAGGCTGTTGGTGGGGATTAAAGATTAGTCATTAGAGACTATTCTCTCCAACACTTTTCTCCTGCTTTTGCCACTAAAACTGAATCTTCTGTTCACTTTTTAAATAAACATTCATGCTGGAACTTCTGAAGACTGCATGAATAATCTTCCTGCTGATTTCATGTCTTTTCGAAATTTGTTGCTCAACGCACAGCTAAGAGTCATTGTACCCTGGGGCACTTTGTCCGCTTTCCTTGCTTTTCTCTGTATTCATCCTGCTAATAGCCTCTGTCCATTTTAAATGCTTGAGTGGGTGGTTAAATTGTGGATGTTGTGTTTATCACGTCATGTGGTACAGACACCAGATACTGATATTATCACAGTTATTGCAGTCGTTTTTATTGGTTATGGGGCTAAGGACTTGCTCTTCGCTGTATCACACAATCGCATAGCAGGTAGAATTGCCACTTTTTTTGGCCTCGCGTTTTTAAGGATTTCTTTTCTATAATCGTTCTCTAGGGATTGAGGTGGGTAAGAGAATTGCCTGTACATATTGACATTGTTAGGGTATAGGACTGCTAGGCCTTAAACCTTCCTTACATACCCAACACTTTCTCTGCAATATTTCAGTCATCAGCCCACCCTCCCATCACTTCCTTGGATGTACCCCATGGACATTACCTCTTTGAAAATACTCAATAGACACCAAATAGATGCTGGGTGGGATCTCCGAGTGTTTGGGGGTGAGAGGAATCTTGCAAAACATGCAAGGGGCTGAAACGCCAACCCTCCTTTAACCACTAAAAGCAGCCCTTCATGACTTTCTTCCCTTTTTGGCCCTTCCTAAATAGGGTGCTATAACCCTGAAGTGAACTTGCCTGTCTCAGTGGACGGTGAATTGTATGTGAGAATGATGTGTTGCCTGCTGTTTCCTCTGCTCGTAGAGTAAAAAACTGAATTGGAGGGTATTTCATCCTTAGCTCACGGGGGGCATGAGGATTCCTATGTATTAAGGATTTCTTCACCACACCTCGGGAATCATTTTGGACAGCAAGCTGAACTACAAGTGTCCTACATCAACCCTGTTGTTTTTGATGCCTTTTGTAGAGGACTTCCCCACCACCTTCAAATGTCAAGTATGTTGGAGCTAAGATATGATTGTCCTCCTCAACAAACTCACGTACGTACTAGTCCCATGGTCGTGCAGGGTTGTGGCACTCCCTAAGCATCTATGGGATCAAATTTGGAATTGGATGTCGACCTGGGTGCAAGAGAACAGGCACCATCTTCCGGTATTGACTAAAGCTGCTGAAAGCTTAGTGAGGGTGCTGCGTAGTAGTGTCCACTCTCACTCCAGTACAACTCAGCCTTGTCTTGGAGTATCTCCTGTCTTCCTGAAATATCATTTTCAAAGACTTCTCTCACTCAAGGACCCAGCAAGTCAACGCAGTCTCCTCCTCCGGCTTCAACACCCTCCGCATGCTCCGCAAGATCTACAGATGGATCCCCATCGGAACCAGAAGGATGGTCACCCAGGCTCTCGTCAGCAGCAGACTGGACTACGGCAACGCCCTCTACGCAGGAACCATGGTCAAACTCCAGAAAAGACTCTAACGCATACAGAACGCCTCTGCACACCTCACCCTCGACATCCCCAGCCACACCCACATCACCGCCCACCTGAAAGACCTGCACTGGCTCCCAGTCAACAAGAGGATCACCTTTAAGCTCCTCACCCACGCTCACAAAGCACTCCACAACGCCGGACCAGCTTACCTCAACAAACGTCTCACCTTCTATACCCTGAACCGCCAGCTTCGCTCCGCCGCCCTCGCCCTCGCCACCGTCCCACGCATCCACAGGACCTCCACCGGCAGCAGATCCTTCTCCTACCTCGCCGCCAAGACATGGAACACCCTACCCACACAGCTGCGACAGACCCCGGACCTGCTGACCTTCAGGAGACTTCTCAAGACCTGGCTGTTCGAGCAGTAGCCGCAACTCCCCTGCCCAAACCTCCCCCCCCACCCCCACCCCCACCGCCTTGAGACCCTCACGGGTGATTAGTGCCCTCTGCAAATTGTTGATTGATTGATTGACTCAACATCTCAATTTCTCTCTTCACTTTCTCAGCTTATTTCACTCACTAAGTCTCTGCCTCTCTCCTTCTGCCTCTCGCTCACTGCATATAGTTCTTTCTTTCTCTAGTCTCAAGAAATTTCAGTGTCTCTGCATCTACACTCCTGTTTTGTTTCTCTCGTCTGGAAGATCCTGAACACAACTGACCAGTAACAACTGCTCTGCTAATGAACAGAGCTGAGGAGCTGTTTGTTAATTCATTAATCTGAGAAAGAACAATCTTTGAATAGTTTTTGCTCTGTGAATGATTAGTCTTCTCTGATTGGCATTACTGGGAAAATGATTGAACCTTTTCTGTCCTTGTACAGGTCACCTTCCACGATGCCTCCGCCTATTTCTCCAAAGAGGAGTGGAAGCTGTTACACGACTGGCAGAAGGAACTTTACAGGAATGTGATGAAGGAAATCCACCAGGCTCTGATTTCGCTTGGTAAAATGATATTCTTTATCTTTAGTTACGTTTAGTTTATATAATCTAGGAAATGCAAGAGTGAGTATTCCTGAAGAGGGAACAGCACTGCCCATGACATCTGATGGGTTGTGAAGGAAACATTCGATCAGGGCAACAATGTTAGTGATATCTGAAAGAGTTATGAAGGCAAATTTGTGGCGAGACAAGAAGCACCAGGGAAAATAGATTAAAACCAGGAGGCCATTCAGATGATACTTAATCTCTCCTGGTTAGTGATGTCAGCAGGAAGTCCGTGAGAACCAGAGGATGGAGACAGATAAACATGAACATTAGAACAGGGTTGTAGGATGGATATTTCACCCCTCAAAATATTGAGGAAATCTATCCAAAGATTTGCTAAATCGTATGCCACCTTTTCATTAAGATTTGTGTGGATTCTATTTCTTGGTTCAAAAAATGATTTGTGCTCCCGACACAAGATTCACAAGTCCATTTTGTGAATCAAGAAACCACTGCCTGCTCCCTCTTATGTTTACACAAATGGGAAACCTTTTTTTAAAGCAGCCCCTGTGCCCTTAATGGACACGTGGTTTAAAAATGTTCTCTGTTGTGGAAAGCTAATGCAAGGACTGAGGTCTGCAGTGCATCTCAAGCCTCCATTCCTGGCTTGGCTGCAAATCACAGGGGTATCGCAAATTGCAGCTTGCCTTATTTGTATTCATCATGCTGTTTGCTTAGAAATCTCCTGCGAATGGGCAATTTGCAGTACAACTTATTAGTACAAAGACCACATTACAAATTGAATTCCCATTCACAAGTCGGTGTGCCTTAGCCCCTGCCATTCAAAACAGAAATACACTTCTAGCATAGCAAGTGTATTTGGAAAGCACACATTCACTAGCTGGGGCATCTTGGCCCACAATAAAAGATGTTTGTTGTTACCCTGCTCATTAGTAGTCATTTTATTGACTTCGGAAGGGTGAACAGCTGAGTGGACCTGCCAGGATTTGAACTTGTGACCATGAGTTCAGACTTCTGAAGTAGATGCCAGGTCTGAAGTCTCTACAAATGGCAACAAAAGAAAAGGTGTCTCGATGTGAGACTCCAATTAAGGCCCAAAACAAGCAGTGCTTCTTCCATCTAATTCAACCCAGTTTCTCTGACAGATGATCCCCTGAGCTCGGAGTGTCTGGACATTCAGTATAACGTGTCTGTCAGGTGACTGTAGTGCTAAGCATGTTGAACCCGGGCAGAACAACGTAGACACGGATCAGTGGAGCATCAGAAGCTCAAAGTGAACCCATCTCTGCTAATCCTCAAGCTCCTTCTTCACATTATTGTATTATATTGTATTGTAATTGCATTTATAAAGCGCTTACTACCCCCGATGAGGCGTCAAAGTGCTTTTTCGGCGGGTAGCACGCTACTCCGGAACCCATAAAGGATTAGTGTTAAATTAGTATAGTGAAATATGAAAGTAATTTGAGTGGTGGATATGTAAGTTAGTTATTTGGATTGAGAAGGATAGTGGAGGGATAGAAGAGGGGGAAAAGGTTTGCATTTATATAGCGCTTGTTACCCCTGACGGGGTGTTGAAGCACTTTTTCGGCGAGCAGTACGCTACTCTGGAACCCATAAAGGATTAGTGGTGAATTAGTATAGAGAAATATGAAGTTTGAGCAGTGGACATGTTAGTCTGTTATTTTGATTGAAAAGGATAGTAGAGGGATAGAAGAGTGAAGGAATTAGACTTTTTTTTGGGGGGGGAGCTCGAGTTCCCCAGCTACATGATGGCTTTACTGAAAATCGGCATATTTTTTAAAAACAGATTTATAGTTTCAGTTGCACAATAAACGCAGGGCTCTGCACCCCAGAGGCCGCTGCCGCATCAAGTTATACAGTGGCATGACCGCAAATGACTGTTTTTTTTTTTTTTTTAATAAGAAAAACAATCACAATCCTGGACATAAAATGCCATTCCAGATACCCACTACAAACACCCCAACTCCCCCCCCCCGAGTTGCTCAATTTCCACTGATGACTGCCCACCCACCAATAACCGAGGACCAAAGAGGAAAGAAACAGACATACTACCCACTCCGAGGAAAGACCATTCCACTCTAGCACACACACCCCTCCTCCCCCCAGGCATCAGACCCAGCTACCCCATCTCTACCCTCATTCCACTGGGACATCCTCTGTTGCAGTCGGAGGCACCAGCTACAGGCCTCTATAGTCCGCCCACCGCTTCCATATTTTATAATGCTTTCGCGGACAGCCCTGAGCCATAAAGATGGGCTGCTCCAGCCTCATGCAGAAGTCCAGGCCATTTTTTCAGGCGGTCACCGAGGGAGCCCACCTATCCTTCCACAGTTTAGCAATATCACGTTTCGCCAAAGTGAGGCCCAGCTGCATAAGATGCCGTTTATTAATATTGCCCCCGATACCATCCATTACATGTAGCAGAGCAAGCTGTGGCGTGCGTGGGAGCATCCACCCCAGGACCTCAAACCGACAAGAAAAAACTCCCCTCCAGAAACGATCCAGCGACGAGCATTGCCAGACCGTATGCTGGAATGTGCCCTCAGCCCCACCACACCGGAGGCATTCCGGGGAGGCAACCAGGCCTGCCCGATACAGTTGAACCCGAGTATAATAAACCCGGTGGAGGTACTTGAATTGGATAAGGCGGAGGCGCATCGCTATGGCCGCTCCCCGAGGGGAGGCCAAGGTCTCCCTCCAATCTTCTTCCTTCAGCGTACCCATGTCCTCCTCCCACACCTTCCGCAGCCTATCCAATGAAGGCACACTGTGGGTGACCAGGGACTGATATATCCGCGATACTTTATGGTTGCAAGGTCACCCATGAAAACCTTTGCCTCCAACGGGCTAAACTCGGGGATGGAAGCGAGGCCCTCCAGACTGGGGGAAAGCGCATGTCGGAGCTGGAGGTACCAGTAAAACTGTGTCCGAGGCATACAAAATTCTTCCTGCAGATCCCGGAACGATTTAACGGACCCATTCTGCACTACATCACCCAGGGTGGAAATGCCAATAGCATCCCATCCGCTAAAACCTTGCAGGGCCGCTAGGTCAGGCAGGCGTCCGTTGTGCCACAGAGGGGTTTCCCCTGTTAGTGTTTTCCACCACCCCATTCTTCTTAGAGACTGCCGCCAGACCTGGAAGACTACCCTTGTCACCGGCGGCAGTGCACCCCGCAACTTCGCCGAATAGAGGATTGTGTGTACAGTGTACCGCCCCATGAGGTGCCGCCCGGACGTTTCCCCAAAAATCTGCATTATCTCCAGTATGCGTGGCCCGACCTCTCCAATGCCGTTAAGAAGAATAGGACATCATCCGCATATAATGCGATCCTGTCCGAAAGGCCGGGGGCCCACTCAAATCCCTTCAGCTGTGCATCTATACGCACCCAGGCCGCCAACGGCTCCATGGCGAGGGCGAAAAGATAGGGCGACAGGGGGCAACCCTGTCTGGTACCACGTCGAATAGGAAAGCTGGACGAGACTGCTCCCGCCACGCGGACCGATGCTGTCAAGTCGGTATACAAGGGCATCACATGCGACAGGAACCGAGGACCGAGATTAAGCCGTCAAAGGAGGGCGAACAGATAAGCCCAGCTCAGGGAATCAAACGCCCTTGTCACCGGCGGCAGTGCACCCCGCAACTTCGCCGAATAGAGGATTGTGTGTACAGTGTACCGCCCCATGAGGTGCCGCTCCAACGCATAAGCCGGGTCCCCCCTGTCCCCATACCACCACTCATTGAGGACTAACAGGTGTGAGGCCTGGTAGTATGAAAGGATATCTGAGGTTGCCAGGCCTCCACAGTAAGTGGAGAGAAAGCATGTGCGCAATGCCACACGCACCGCTCCCTGCCCCCACAGGAATCGGCTCCGCGCCTAATTCACCAGTCGGAACCAGCGAGGCGCGATCGGGTACGGGTGATTCTGTAATTGATAGAGAAAGCGGGGGAGCGCAACCCTCTTAAAGATCTGCACGTACGCGCTCCCACACCGGTACCAAGTTCCGCTCCCATGATAGCGTCGGCCCCTCCGACGGGAAGACTCCCAAATACTTAGGTCCTCCCTTCGCCAGCTGTAGCGCCGACGCCCACATGCCCACTCTCACCCGAGGTCCTAAGACCCACAGTGTGGACTTGCGGGCGTTCATATACAGCCCGGACGTTTCCCCAAAAATCTGCATTATCTCCAGTATGCGCGGCCCGACCTCTCCAATGCCGTTAAGAAGAATAGGACATCATCCGCATATAATGCGATCCTGTCCGAAAGGCCGGGGGCCCACTCAAATCCCTTCAGCTGTGCATCTATACGCACCCAGGCCGCCAACGGCTCCATGGCGAGGGCGAAGAGATAGGGCGACAGGGGGCAACCCTGTCTGGTACCACGTCGAATAGGAAAGCTGGACGAGACCGCTCGGACCGATGCTGTCAAGTCGGTATACAAGAGCATCACATGCGACAGGAACCGAGGACCGAGATTAAGCCGTCAAAGGAGGGCGAACAGATAAGCCCAGCTCAGGGAATCAAACGCCCTGTCCATGTCCGCCAGTAGAAGCGCAGCCGGCTCCCCCGTCCGCCGGACCGCCGCCAGTGCTACGTGTGCCCGCCGTATGTTGTGCCGCGTCGCCCTCTGAGGCATGATCCCGGGTGAACCAATGCCGAAATGTGAGGCAGGAGGTGATTAGCCAGGGCCTTGGCCAGAACCTTGGCCTCAACATAGAGGAGGGAAATAGGGCGGTATGAAGCATGCTGTTCCCGGGGCCGACCAGGATTCTGGAACACCACCACTTCTGCGTGCCGCCAGTCCGGTGGGAGCCGACCGGCCTACCTGGCCTCTTCCACCGCCGCCCGATAATAAGACGCTAGTTGTAGATTATATCGACGATGGAACTCGCTTGGGAACCTGTTGGGTCCCGGTGCCTTCCCAGAATTGAGCTCACCTAGGGCCTTACCCAGTTCCTCCTCCGAGAGGGGGAGCTCCAACTGCCGGCACGTCTTGTCGGACACAGCTCTGGGCGGGAGATCCTCAATGAACTTGTCTACCGTAGCCTCCGGCAAACACTCCCTAGAGGTATAGGTCCGCGTTATAAGCGTCGAAGCTCTCCACTTTGGTAATAGGGTCAATTATCGACGCCCCTCTCTCATCCAGCACCCCGGGGTGACCTGGGGATGAAAAGCACCCTGGCAGAGCCGATGTAACATCTTGCTCGACTTGTCGCCCCACTGGTAGATTCTGCTACAGGTAGCAAGCCATGCTTGGTGAGCCTCATCCATCAGGAGTGAGGCGTAGGACTGCCTCGCCAACAGTAGCTGTCGCACCCCTGGTCCGCCGCCCTCCTCCCGGCATCGACGCTCAAGCCCTTCAGTCTCCGCCTCGGCCCTAACCAACCCATCTCGACACTTCCTACGGACCGCCACGCACCATGCAATGTCCACCCCTCGTAGAGTGGGCTTCAGTGCCTCCCAAAGTGTTACGGCACTGGGGACGACCCCGCATTAGCGACAAAGTAGTCCGCAATCGCCTCCCTCATAAGCCTCTCGTACTCGGCGTTCTGTAAATTCCACACTGCTAGTCGCCAACAAAATGGTTGCCGCCCCCTACCTAACCTCAGCACCACGAATACCGGCGAATGGTCCGACAGTCTCCTAGGAAGGATCCCAGCGGACAATACCCGCGTTGCAATCGTCCGAGGAACGAAAACATAGTCTAGCCGAGAGAAAGACTTATGGACCGCTGAGAGGTACGTAAATTCCCTCCTATCGCCATGTACGTGCCGCCAGGTGTCCAACCAATCAAGGCTCCTAACCAGGGAGTGCAATTTTGTGTGCTGAGTGCCACCCAGGCCCCCTCCGCCCTGCTCCTGTCCCTCCCCAAATCCATAACATCATTCCAATCGCCACCCACCACCGCGGCCACGTCCGGCATGTCCGCCCACAAGGAGAGCAACCGCTCCAACAAGGACCACTGTAGGGGAGGGGGCGTATACACAGCCTAGCACAATAGAGTCCTCCCCAATCTTGCCCCGAAGAAACAGGGACCGCCCCTGCGGGTCCAGCCACTGTTGCACATGTACGTATGGGACCCTGCGTTGTATCAAGACTGCTACTCCCCTAGAAGCCTGCATGAACCCAGCATGAAAGACCAGCTGGAATATCGGGATGCTTGATATCAAACATCAAACATCCCCCACACTGATGCCAGTGTCAAAAGTACTAATACATGCACTGTAGGGCACCTTAGAGGTACCCCCTGCTAACCTACAAGCCTCTGGTGTCCTTGCTGACTGGTTTCTGCCAGCCTGCCACCTGAGAGGCTGTTCTGACCTCCTAGGGTGAGAGCCGTGGCTCTCAGGAGGCCCAGAACAAAAGCCTGTCCGGGAAGAGGGTGTAACACCCCCTCCGACAGGATGAACTTCTGATTAGCCTCCTTAGGCCAACAATCTTAAAAAGAGTTGTCACCTTTTTAATGCGAATCTGACTTCCCTCAAAAGAGAGAAAGCCACCCCCTGTCCAGAGCCCCCTTGGCACCTGGACAGGTGGGAAAATTAGCTAGTCAGGTGGGTGTGCCCCTTCTAGGCTAGTACCACGCCTAAGGTGGGCTACTGCGAGGTGGAGAAGATTTTTCAGAAGTAGCCATCTTTGTGACGACATACTTAAGAATTCTGGGACAGAAGAAGCAGCAGACCTGGTACCAACCCTGCTGGCCTGTCTGCATCCCTCGTCGAAAACTGTGCCAAAGTCGACTCGTCCTGCAGCTGTTAACAGAGTAGACTGTGCTGGTACACCTGGGCTCACCGCCATTTCTACTCGTGCTACTCTGGTTGAAACGCGCATGGAAACGCTGACCAGACACTCTTAGGTGTGATTTTTAAATAGCTAATTTCAACTTTTTATAAGGCTTCCCTCTTAGCAGTTATGGTTACTCTCACCTCTGCCTTGCTGTGAGCGCTGCCTCCCCAGTCCACCGCAAGCATTTCCTGTTCGACTGTTGCGGAGGGAGGCTCCTATACACTTCCGGTCTCCCGTAGAGGAAGGACTATCTTGTAGTCAGTGGTCTAGTGTACTGCTACTTACCTCCCGTGTGTACGCGGATGCGCAGCGGGCACACCGCTGGCACGCCGAAGGCAAGCCCGTCCGTGCCCGGACTGCACCTGGCGCACTGGACTCTGGCCGTTTTGATAGAGAACAATCCACTAGTCTTACCTACTCAATGGAAGCCTTGTTAAAGCTGAAAAAATGGGGAGAATATTTGTTCTTGTGCTATCTTTCCCTCTGAGAGTGGGTATGAGCACTCGCAATGTTCTTGTATCTCCTGTGGCTACTCTATGCCCCTATACCTAAGTCCTCCCAGGCCATACAGGCTCGGTTAACTTACTTGCAACCCTGCTAACTCTAGCACTTAAAAAATAGAGAGCTATAGTGGTCTACTGCTAAATGCTTGCTCCCTTATCAAACATAAGTTGGAGTTTGCTATCTTTCTAGCTGAAGCTGAACCCGACTGGGTCTTCATCACCGAAACTTGGGCTAACATAGCCTGAGGGCCCGATCTAGTCGATGCTATTCCGGCTAACTACTCCATTCAGAGGGTAGACAGGGTGGGACGAATGGAGGGGGACCTGGATATTGTTTTTTGAATCACAGTTTAAATGCTTTGTAGAATCAGGCTTCAACCTACAAACCTGTGAAGCCATTCATTTTAAACTTATTATCTCAGCCACTTGCTCATTCGGGGATTTCTGATTTACAGACCCCCAGGTCCTAGATCACGTTCCTCTATGAACTTAGACTTCTTCTAGAAGTTTAGTTCATTGCACGTTCTCTTCGGTGGCGAATAGATCTAACCAAGGCTCTCCCCACTGCTGAGACCATGCACCAACTCCGAGTGAAGATGCCATTTGTGATCCATCATGCACCTGCGGCTGAGTTTGTCCGCCATGGTGTTCAGAGAACCTGCCAGGTGTTGACCCACCAGGGATATGCCCTGATGTTCCAGCCATGTCCAAAGGTGCAGAACCTCATGACACAGGGTCCACGATCCCACCCTGCCCTGTTTGTTGCATTACCACATGGTGGTGTTGTTATCTGTGAACACCTGCACTACTCTTCCTTTGACAGAAGGAAGGAATACTTTCAGTGCAAGACGAATCGACCGGAGCTCCAGAAGGTTGATGTGGTGCCCATACTCTGCCGGAGACCATAGGCCTCTTATTTCCACCTTCCCCATGTGGTTGCCCTATCCCAGGAGTGAGGCATCTGTCACCACTGTGAACTCTGGTTGGGGAAGGGAGAGGGATCTGCCGTTGACCCAATCCTGGTTCGTTAGCCACCACTGCAATTGGTGTGCAGTGCCCTCCGAGATCTGGACTCAATCTAAAAGATTCCCCTGATGCGGAGTCCATTGAAACCTCAGGTCCCGCTGCAGAGCCCGCATATACCACCTGGCATGATCCACCAGCAGGATTCAGGAGGCCATGAGGCCCAGCAGCCTCAGGGTCATTCTGACCGAAACCCGGGATAGAGGCTGAAAGATCAGAATCATAGCCCGAATATCCTGGACTCGCTGTTTGGGGGGATAAGTACGAAACTGCGTTGCATCCAGAACTGCTCAGATGAAAGGGAGCTTCTGAGAGGGAATCCAGTGTTACTTCGGCACGTTGATCCTGAACCCCCGCGAATACAGGAGGTCCGCCGTAGTATGGAGGTGGGATACGACCGCCTGGGGCGAGCCTGCCTTCAACAATCAATTGTCAAGATAGGGGAAGACTAGACCCCTGATCTGCGCAGATGAGCTGCAACCACCGCCATCACTTTTGTGAACACCCGAGGGGCACTAGTTAGGCCAAAGGGGTGCACGGTAAACTGAAAATGGTCATGACCTACTGTGAACTGTAGGTAATGCCTGTGGGCCGGCAGGACGGGAATGTGGGAATAGGCGTCCTGCAAGTCCAATGCTACCATCCAGTCTCCAGGGTCGAGAGCAGACAGAACCTGAGCCAATATCAACATCTTGAACTTCTCCTTCCAGAGGAAGCGGTTGACATCCCTGACATCTAAGATAGGACGCAGGACTTTGTCCTTCTTGGGCACCAGAAAGTAGTGAGAGTAGCAACCACAACCTCCTTCTGGCACAGGGACGCACTCAATGGCTCCCTTATCCAAGAGAGCCGAAAACTTCCTGGCGGAGAAGGGCCTCGAAGTGATCCTCCGACATGCGGTGGGATGTAGGTGGCATTAGATGGAGGGGTAGTCTCGAAGGGGAGGGGGTAGCCCCTTTAGACTATCTGCAAAACCCACCTGTCCGACATGATGTTCTGCCAGTGGGGGAGGTGATGGCGAATCCAGCTGGCCACTGGTGGCCCTGGATGGTCGGACTAGGAAGGTTTGGAGGCTGCTGCAGAAGGGGGAATGGCCTGCCCGCTGGCCCCCTGACCCACGATGCTGGGTCCCACATCCCCGGCCGTGCAGAGGCTAAACAGTTTGCGCAGGCCTGTGGCTCTGGGTGGAACGTGTTGGGGCACCCCTTCCACAGCCACGAAACGGGGCAAAAAGCAGACGGTGCGGGGCGAGAGGTGGTAGCGAGGCCCAAGGATCTGGCCGTAGCCCTAGAATCCTTAAAGCGTTCAAGCGTGTTGTCCGCTTTGTCGCCAAACAAGCGACGGCCATCAAAGGGCATTTCCAAAAGAGTTGATTGGACATCACCCACAAAGCCAGTGGACCTCAGCCAGGCGTAGTGTCTCAGGGCTACCGACGTTGAAATCGTCCTGCCTAGCAAGTTGGCGGTGTCCAGCCCACATCGTATGGTGACCTTCGCTGCATCTCTACCTTCAGCAACCGCACGGGCGAGGACTGCCCTACTTGCTCCGGGCACTGTGGCAGCACCTGCTCGACTGTACCCCACACAGAGTGGGTGTAATGGCCCAAGAGACATGCGGTGTTCACCGACTGCAGTCCTAAGCTGGCAGAAGAAAACATCTTCTTCCCAAGGTGATCAAGCTTCTTGGATTCCCTATCAGGTGGAGCGGTAGGGAATGCGCCCTTGGAAGTAGAGGCTTGTACCACCAAGCTCTTGGGAGTAGGGTGTTGGGAGAGGAAAATGGGGTTGCCCGGGGCCTGGCTGTGGCGTCGGGAAGTCCTCCTATCCACAGGGGCTGCTGTGCTAGGCTTGGACCAAGTGCCCAGAAAGATGTCCGTGAGGGCCTCATTGAACAGCAGCAGGGGCTCCAAAGAGGCCGCTGACGGTCAGGAGGTTAGTCATAACTGCAACCGTAGGAAGCTCAAGGTTCAAGGCCTCAGCTGCCCTCTGCAACACCACAGGATAAGATGCTTCCTCCACCATAGCCACGGTAGGGGGAGAAAGCATGCCAAGGTCTGGAGAAGTGTCCAGACCACTGGCCTCACCCAACTCCTCTCTCCAGTCCGGTTCATCCAACTGGTCTGCCATAGGGTCCACAGACCCCTCCCAGTTCTCCTCAACCTTTTCTGGTTGTCACTCAGGGCGAAAGGGAACACCAGGGTAGAACAAGGGCACAGTACCGGCATCGTTCGACTTCGACTGGCTCTGTGTCCATGTCGAGGGGGAGGCTGGGTCAACGTCGGTTGGGGACACAACCAGCGTTGGAATGGGTGGAGATGTGGCCAATGGATTCAACGCCAGAGGAGGTGTTATAATGTCGACCGGCACCGATCTGGATCCGATCTGGATCCAGGCCTGGATCCCTAGGGGCACGCTGGGGCCGAAGCCGCCGGCATCGAAGACATAGAACCCCCAGCCGAGTCCGTTGGGCCCGAAGGCACGCCGGCAGAGTCGGGCTGCCCAAAGATGGAGTGGAGGGCTGTCATGGCCTGTATTTCTCGCGGCTGTCGGACAACCGGTTACAAAACTACATTTCCCACAGCGTCCCGTTTCGCGAGCTCGCGGCTTATGAAACCGCGCGTTTGCTGATTGGGCAGCTATTTAAGCCCCGCCCAGTCCAGGAAGCGGGGCTTGACAATCCTATTCCGTTCCAGCACGCCAGGCGGACGGTGTTTCCCCGCCGGAGGTCGGGCGTGAAAACTACGTTCCAGATTCACCCTGCGATCAAGCTGCTTCCAGAGAATTCGTTCAGTCCAGGATAGCGCCGGGCGGAAGGTGTTTCCCCGCCGGAGGTCGGGCGCTTGCTTCACACTTGACGACATCTCGATAGGAACAGGTAGGGCTCCTCTGGAGCACGAGACCCTTGGTTCCTCTCCTGCAAACTTCCCTTAGGAGAACAGAGCGTGTTCGCTTAGTTACTAGGTACTTAGGCCCTTAAACGCGTGCTTGAAAACGCGTAGTACAGCTTTCCAAACACTCCGTCAGTAGGAGCTGCACATTTCACGCTGTGCCGATAACAGCGTTGACTCGTTTTGAGGAAACTTGGAAACCGAGATGCACGCTGTGAATTGAACAGCGTACAGGCTAGGAAAGACTTCAGTGGAGGACGACACGACTGGACCCGCACCCGTACCGGTCACTCCTATTACTTAACTGTTACACTTCCTTGAGTACATTGGTGTCCAAGGAACTACAACATCCTTTCCCCCACTCCTTGAGGTAAGCTGCGTGGGGAACTGATTGGGGTCCTTCCGAAAGAGGGTAGTAGGCATTGCAGGCCGGGGGACGTATACTGTCTCTGATGCCTGCCTGTGCTCCCTTCTAGTTGGTGCTACCCTTCCCCGATGCCCCGGCACATCAGAGGCTCGTCGAAAGATTCCATCGCACTGTCTTCAAGACCAGTTTCTTCACTCCCTTCTCTCCCGGTGGGGCGCCAGTTCCCAGAGTAGTTGTTTCCTCTCTGGGGGAAGCCGCGCTATCGGGAAGAAGGACCTTTTCTTCGAACATCGTCCCTGCTGTCTTCTAGTCAGGTTAGTGGTTTTTCAGGTAAGCTGCTAACACAGCCGCGACAGACTTCGTAAAAGCTACGAAGTTGGGCAGGGGTCGCTCCGGCTCCCGGAAAGGGAGTGAGGCTCAGAGCCGACCAAACAGGTTCCACGGGCGGGGCGGGGCGACTGCCTTCCGCATCCCGCGTCACTGCAGGCGATGGACCGGGAGAACGCGAAGACAGACGGTGCGTCTTCGCCTTCTTTTTGTGCTTCGACTTACCCGAAGACGAAGAATTCGACGAGGAGTGGTGGCGCTGGCTCTGCGACCGGTTCTGCGACCTCCCTCTCGACCGGGAATTTGAGTGGCGGTGAGCCGACTGCCGGGCCGCAAGAAGCTTTCGGGACCGCTCCCGCAAAGACTTCGGGCCATGGCCGGACAGTCGGGGCATGACTTCGGGTCGTGGTCGTGCTCCAGGCACCAGAGGCACACTACATGTGGGTCCGTCACCTACATCAGCTTGTGGCAGGAGTCACAAGGCTTGAAGCCAGTCTGCAGATGTGACATCCCTGTGAACCAGGAGTGGAACGACTCGAAAAAGAAGTCGACAAAAACTTTAAAAACACAGTCAAAAATTTACTAGAGGTCCCTCTCTCTCTGGATCTGCGCTTGCTGATGCGGAACAAGAAAGAACTGATGTCAGCACGCAGGGGCAGCGTCTAAGTAGATACGACGTCATCCCGGCGATAACGACGGCGAATGCAGAGTCGACCGACAACACCTACCGACGCGCAGGGGTACTGCTACAAAAAAGTTTCTCCGGATCCAGTCTGACGCCTGGGGGTAATTCTAAGGTAAGGAATCCATAACTAATGGTCTCTTTCAGATTTTAATGTCCTAATGAATTGTACCATCTCCACCTGCATGTGGATTATTAGGATGCTTAATAAAATCTTCCCTCTCATCCAGAGGCCGGCACATAAGCAGGTAGCTCTTGTCCTAGTTATGTCCTGACTGAACAACTGTAACTCGCTGTACCTGGACTCGAACAAGAATACGCAGCATAAACTCCAGGTGGTGCAGAATGCGTTGGCAAGACATGTTCTGGACATTCCCAGAAGGCAATCTGCTGGGAAGGGACTAGAAACCCTGCATTAGCTCCCTATCAATAAGCGCATTCGCTTTAAATCATTCTGTATGGTACATAAGGTGCTTCATCTCCCTTATCCTACAAGATTAAAAACCATCTTTAGCTAGCAATCCCCTGGCAGACCCCTCGGCTCATCTCTCCAACTGCTTCTTGCGGTACCGAGAACCCAAAAAAAAAAGATGGGGCGAAAGAGCATTTTCTGTGGCCGCAAGCAAACTCTGGAATTCCCTTCCATTCAGCATAACGGCCATCCCTCATCTGCTGCCATTCAGAAAGGCTTTTAAGACATTGCTATTCTCTGGTTAATTCTCTATCTGTTGTGGGTGTAATGGCGGACCTTTTCCGGACGGCTGATCTTCAGAGCCTTGATGCCCTCGGTGTTTGCTGCGCTTTTTAAATTTCAAAATCAAATCAAACTCCAGAAACCTAGGAGGACTGCCTGCCTTTGTTAAAGAGCAAGACCTCCCGTGTACAGCGGACGTGTTCTAAAGAACTCCGAAGGAGAAGACTCTGAGGCCTCTGTAACTGCCAAAACCCTGGACCTGAAGCAACAACGCATCATACGGAGACCACATCAAAGATTATGTTGAAGCATTTCAGATAAAGGGAGAAAAACCTGCTGAGCTACTGGCTTTTGGACTGAATCTGTTCGAACACCGGAAGCTAAGCCAAGGTGTAAAGGACACAATTACAGATGGTATATTGATGATAACAATGGAGTTCTACATTCTGTGATCCGTTCTACAGCAGTGTGCTGCTTGCCAACAAAGTCATAGGAGCTCATTAGGAGGTTACAAAGTTCTATAGTAATGCTCAAGAGTGCCAATAACCATGAAAGATGCGGAAAGTTGAATTTAGGTATTTGAGTTAGAGTGCATGCATTAAAATGTCAGTTCTCCCTGTTTTCCCATGTCTTTCAAAATATATCCATGTATTGTCTTGTTTCATGATTTTAGCAGACACATTGTTTCTCTATATTTCCGGAGAAGAAAAAAATAATGTATCAACACAAAGCATATAAACATTCACCAGAAGTTCAGGTTGTGGCTTCCCAGTTACTGAGAACTGTCACTATGCGTTCTTGCTGAAGAAAGTTATGAGCTCTATAACTTTACCAGAAAAGGGGAAACTGAATTGGGGCAATTTCAAAAGCCTTAAAAGCCAAATGTATAATATTTGTTACAAAAGTTTAACAAAAAAGTTTACAATTATTTAATTTAAAAGCCTTCACGTTGGTTTATAAGAAAACTATGTAGGAATAGAAATTGTGTACTAGATTTTCAAGTAGATGTACAGCTGTGCATTAACCAGCATAAATAGTAAAATTGTTAAGTGGAAAAGCGTTTTAAAAAATCTAGAAGTTTTGCCATAAAAAACATTTTTGCCATAAAACCTAAGGTAAAGTGGTAGAAGGGGGTTGTTGAAAGATATCGCATCAGAGGTGAATCTTCATCTCTTGCAGGTAGGTAATACCAGCAGCTTAAACAATCTTTGATAACCTCTATGAACTCAACAGACATACTTATGAGGTAGTGCAAAAGTAAATCTTTGTTCCTTGATGAAGTGTCTCTTGTATAGATCTTCAGTTTTAACAAACATAATATGAGGAATATGATGGAAATAGCAAGAACTGCAGATTGAATGATCACAGAATTATGAGAGCATATATCAAAATAAGACCGGATAAGAGCCACCCCCCCAAAAAAAAACCTAACAAACTTACATTTAATAGAGAATGGCTATTGTTAAAGATATTTAAAAAGTGATGTCATTGATCGCATTTATGACTTCTTTCATTTGACACTTTTGGGAAAGATTTGTTTGGAGATTAGTATTGTAAAGATGAACGTAAGCTAGGGAAGAGAACAATTATTTCATGACATTACTAGTAAATAAAGAGATCTCTAAATTAGCAAATATATAGATATTGTGAACATAAAGAACTCAAAACTCAAAATAGCGGTCCTGATAAAGGATGCAGAATCTCTCAAGGCTGGCTTGCATAGAAACTATAAATGTGATGAGAGAACAGATACGTTTCATGACTTGAGGGAATCTATCTTGGAACTTCTGTAAAAAAGGAAAAAAAAGGAAGGAATTAGTACTGCAAGTTGATGTTATTACAGAGTGTTCCCTGGCCACACTTCCATGTGCTCTTTTAGTTTAGTATTTTATCCAGATTTTGATATATAATCGTGAAGCTGTTGCTTGCTGTTTGAAATTGCATTGCCATTAGCTACTTTTCAGTTGCAAGATGTAGGAACAAATTCATGCATAAATCATATTTGGTGAGAGGAGTTGGCCTAACGGCTAGGGTGGTCGACCTCGAATCTGGGGAACTGGGTTCGAGTCTCGGCAATGACACTGAACATCCTGTGATTCTGGGCAAATCACTTAATCTCCCCATGCCTAACAAAAAAATTAATGTGTCCTCATGTAATGCAACTGGTGCTATGTAAAGCGCTCGATTCGGGTCAAGTTTACGCTATATAAAACTATGTAAAAAAAAACACACTGCACCTGTTGCCTCCAGCACGAGTTGAAGTGAGCCAACAAGGTTCCCCAGCTCTCCAGAGCTTGAGCACCTCATGGTTTCACCCCTCCTGGACTCCCTCACGTCATCTGCAGCCTCTGCACCCTGGAACCCTGTACCGTGCCTGCTCCATTAAGGAAATACCAGACACCTAAGGACTCCCCTGCACCTGGCTTTCCTGGGCCTTGGAGAAGAAGGCCAAAGGTGTCCTGCCCCCAATCATCGCAAGGTCTGAGCCTACTTGCTGCTTCATCCTGACCGGCTTCCCCGCCAGAGCCTGCAGCCTCTTTTTACAGTGACCGATCCTGATTGAAACACACTGGGCTCTTGACGCGGATTTGCACCCTGCAGCTGACTGCCCCCGTGCGGCTGGTGGTGAACTGTTGGTGCTGCCTTTGACCTTGCCCACCACTCGCCTTAACTCCTGGAGATTGGTATTGAAAGTGTCTGGATGTGAGGGAGGGACAGGGATCAGTTTCCGGGACTCACCTGACGCCGCCTGGCCGGATGCAATGGCGTCAGGAATGCCGGAATGCAGACACCTGGAGGTTAACCCTTCCACCTTTCCTGAACAGGCTGTTGAGGGTCACGCCCGGCGAGAGGACTAATCACCGCCTTGGGCTGGCCCTAAAGAGAGAGGCCCACAGGAAGCAGGGGTAAACTGGAAGGAGGACGACGCCAGGGGAGAACGCGGAAATAAGAAGGAAGATCAAAGAGAAGAGGCTGCGTTCGGAACTGTGGGGGCCGTAAAGGAGGAACCGAACTCCGAAGAGGCGGAAGCGACCGGACCCGGTCCTGTGGAGCACCTTCCCGAGGACTAAAATCCAGACGTATGGACGGAGGACTGGTGGATGGCCCAGGAAAGCCAGGAATCCCGCCGCAACTCTGGGGAGAGTTGCAGCTACTGCGGTGAGTGTCCAGAGAGGAATACAAAAGCAATACGCTAATTTATAGGTTGGCTCACTTTACTTTTCTCTCTCTTTTTCCTTTCATTTATGTGTGATCTCACTGTGCAGGGCTGATAACTTTATTAACGCTATATATGTATAGTTTCCTCATCCCCCCCCCCCTTCCAACCGCGATAACCGAGTAGAGGCATAGCTGTAGTAACATTATGTCTGAGGCCACGAGAAGATTGTTTTGTTTTAGGAAACCATAAGGGCCTATGTCATAGAAAAAGCTGAAGAAAGCACAAGGTTGTGAAAGTGACAAACCATCCTAGCCACCTCTAGAAGATAAGGAAGAGAAAATGTAAAGAGTAGCACACTCACTGTCTGAGGATGTCCCTAATTTGAACCACACCACAACGGACAGAAGCTAGTTATCTAATCATTTCTACCTCAAGACAAGGACATTCACTCTGGGTGTGGTGAAGACTGTCCTATCCCATTTTGTTTCTTTATTCTTTTCTTTTAGGAAAGAAACCCCTTACTTACCGTACCTTTTGCCTTTCTCTCGAGCCACCTGGGGACGTCGATACTGCAGCACAGACCTGTGGAGAAAGAAGTTACAAACATCGGGAAAACCAAGAATAAAGAACTATAAAAAAGGGAAATATAACCCCCCCCCTTTCCTATTTGTGAGAAGTGGATGTATGACGTTACAACGCATGCTGTTACAACGAAAGTTTTACAACGCGAGTGCATTGACAACGCAGGACATTACAACGCAAGTCTTTACATCGACTTGCACTAGATGGCGTGCTAACATTAAAAAAGTGTAATTTACTATTCCAACTCCAGTCCACGTAACAGTAGGGAAGGTGTTGGGAAATGCCCACTCAAGCCCCTGATAAGTGATATGGGAAGACGCTCTTACAGAGACATTGCTAGATCAAGACCTCTGTTTTACTGGGGCCGCTTGTTGCGAACTGCCAAACTCATCAAATATGCCACCGCATTTAAAGAGGTAATCAATCTAGACGGCAACCATAGGGTCAGCTGGATAAACAATGTTAAGAAACTAGTATTTGCCCTAGGCCTTAAAGACTCTTGGGAAGACCAGAATCCACCCAGTAAAGATGATCTCAAAAAAGCAAACTGGGCCTGGGTCGACACACAGGAACTCAGTAATCCCAGAGCAGGAAGGATGACAGAAGATAACAAAATGCAGCAGTGCAAGGCATTATACACACATCTTTGGCAAGGTTACTCAAAATCTCAGCATAGTTTCACCACATTTATAGGATCAGGGATACAGAAATCTGTTATTTTAATGGAGGTGTCATCTTCCATAGTGACAGCAGTGTACCCTGGACAACACTGTAAGAAAACCACCGATCGGTCCACCAACTATAGCCTCTTATCCTCTGCTGCCCGGAGTGGGGCCTACCATCCTCTCTCCCTCTCTGTCCAACAATGCTCTTCTCTCCCTCTTCAGTTCCACCGTAGGAGAAATGCAAATCTCACCCCTATATTTGCTCCACTTTCCCCACTTATGGTCCCATTTTCGAGGGCACCCCCACCCTTTGAACACCGTTTTTTTGGGAATCATGGCATGGTCCATGTCCTTCACCCAGTCCCTTACGTGAAGTGTCATGTCTGCCCCCCATTTCTGGGCAATATTGCGTTTGGCAATAGTCAAACCCATCGTGGCCCACGACTGCTCCGCCTGCGAGAGGTCAGTGGCCTCCCAGATATTTAGGAGGCAGAGTGTGGGAGACGGTTGAATGAGTTTGTCACAAGCCCTAGCCAGTTGTCGGGTAACGTCCTTCCAATACTGTTGTATGGGCAGGCAGTCCCAGAGAATGTGTGAATGTGCCAGTCTGATTGCACCTTCGGAGGCAGAGCGGATCAGGTCTCCTACCCAACCTAAATAACAATTTGTCGTCAAAATAGACCCTATGAAGAATCTTGAGCTGGACCAGCCGAAGTCGCATAGGAATTGCCACCTCTCGGGGAGAGGCTAGCTCCTCTGTCCAATCCTCATCGGCCATCTCCCCTAGATCCTTCACCCAGCTCAACCTTAGTTTCAGTATTGGGTACGAGTCAGTTGTTCACAAATTTTTTATACGTGAGGGAAATGGCCTTGCGGTCCATTGTGTCCAGCAATAGTCTGTCCTCCAATGGTGAGGAATCTGGAAGGGGGGTATCCTTCGGGAGGGCCGAGTCAATAGCATGGCTAATTTGGAGATAACGAAAAGCCTCCGAAGAAGCAAGTTGATACTTATTTTGAAGGTCCGCAAACGTTGCCTCTTTGTCTTTTACCCACATGTCCCCCACTGTAGAGATCCCAATCATGTCCCATTTATCAAAACCCGGACAGGTACTGAGGCGGCCCAAAATGTTGGGTTCCCTCAAGGGGGTCGCCTTAGTCAGTCGCCCATGCCACCTCAGCCTACGCTGGACTCCATGCCACACTTCCACCATCCGTGCCGTGGGGCCAGTCAATTGCAGCTTCCGATGTTTTGTATATAGAGCCCTATTGTTGCCCCCCTTACCCATTAGCCAATGGTCCATACGAAAACTAGGATCATCATGCGGTCCGAAGACCCAGCTATTAATGGCCGTCAGCTGCGATGCCTGATAATAGAGGCGCATGTCCGGCAATCCTATACCTCCGGCATACCATCCCATGGTAAGTTTGTTTATGGCAATCCGGGGAGGTCGGTCCTCCCACAGCAATCCCCGCACCACCCCTTCAATTTGCAGAAAGTAGGAATGAGGAACCGGATTGGGAAAGTTTTGCAGGCCGTAGAGAAAGCATGGCAGGGCTAGCATTTTAAACAGGGATGCACATCCCAAGAGAATAGGGGGCAGTGATCGCCAATGCTTAACATCCGATCTAAACCGCTGTAGGGGCCCCAGCAGATTCCGTTTGAAAGAGAGTGCAGCATCGGATGTAATAAAAATGCCCAAATATCGGAAACTTTGACTTGCTACTGGAATGTCATAACCTTGAGGACTATTTGGGGGCTCTCCCCAGAGTGCATACATCTGGGATTTGGACCAATTTATCTGGTACCCTGAATGTGCACCAAATATATGAAAGATGTGCAACACCCGTCGTATCAAGCGCGCTGGAGAGCCCAAATAGAGCAAGTTATCGTCCTCATAGAGCGATATACGGTCCTCATGGTCGTTCGTCGATTTGAAGCCCCTTATGCCCGGGTCTTTCCTGATCCATACAGCAAGTGGCTCTAGCACCATGGCAAAGAGGAGTGGCGACAACAGGCAACCCTGCCTTGTGCCACGACCAAGGGGTAAAGAGGCGGAGCGATGATTGTTAACCGAGACGTGCACCGTGGGTTGCGTATATAGCAGTCTGATCCATCTAATCACTTTGGGTTCAAACCCCATACGAGCCAAGACAGCAAACAGATACTCCCATTCTATAGTGTCAAATGCCATTGTGGCATCGAGTGACCATAAAATAGCTTCCTCCTCAATGGTGTCTATTCGGCCCAGTACTCCATGTATACGTCGTAGGTTCCGAGTCGTGTTTCTACCCGGCATGAAGCCCTACTGGTCTGGATGAATCAAATCCTTAAGATACGGCAGCAATTGGTTGACCAAGATTTTTGCCAGGATTTTGGCTTCCACCGTGATCTGTAAAATAGGGTGATACGATTTGCAATCCTCCGCTGGCTTACTGGGTTTGTGAATAACTACAATGCCAGCCGTACGAATATCCGCCGGGAGGAGCCCTTATTCATAGCATTCATTATATAGGTTCAGTAAGTGGGGCGCTAACTTCGTTGCCAGTGGTTTAAGAAGCTTGATAGGAAGTGTTAGGACCCATCGCTTTACCAGCACGAACATCTTGTATTGCTTTTTGGAACTCTAGCTCAGAGATGTCAACCTCCAGTGCTTCTCTAACTTGCTGGGAAATGCATACTACCTCTATAGTGGTCGGGAGATCCGCTGCCATTGAGGTTGGTGAAGCCTCTGGGACTCTATATATTTGCTCAAAATGACACGCAAAGGCATCAGCTATACCCTGTGGGTCAGTTATCAAATCATCATCAGGGCCCTTAACTGCGCGCACCCATCTCGCCGCTTGTTCCTTGTGTTCCAGCCACGCCAGAAGTTTACCCGTGCGCTCACCTTGTTCATAAATCCGGTGACGAGTAGCCAGGGAACGCATAGTGGCGTCCTCCAAAAGGAGCTGTCTTTAATCCTGTCTTTTAATTTTGACACAATGCTGAGTGACAGGATCAGGGGCCCGAGAAATGGCCTCTTCCAATTTCAAAATTTCCCTTGCCAATTCGACTACCCTCCGGTTACGCTCGGTTCTGTGGCCCACTATCAGAGACAACGCCCTACCCTTAATCACCACCTCATATGCACCCCAGAGTGTCACCGCCGACTCTACCGAACCCACATTTTCTTCAAAGTAATAGTCTAGTAATAGTCTGTATCCTGCGGAAGGTTTTCTTTAATGATGGGACTGGGACTTCTAGTGCGTTGTGAACCAAACACCATCAAATGGGGGAGTGGGTGAAAGCAAGTTGAGTCAGTGAAATGGTTTATGCCTTGGGCATGAGTGAAAAGATAGTCGATATGGGATTGGCTACCATGTACCCCTGACTGAAACGTGAAGTGTGTGTAGTGTGGGTGCGACCATCTCCATATATCTACCATCCCCAGAGCATTAGTGAAATCTTTGAGTTGTGAGTCTTGTTTCGGGTCGCGTCGGGATGGGAACCAGTCGAGTAGGCTGTCCATAGATTAAAGTCTCCCCCCATGACCGGTGATCCCATGGGCAAGTCCAACAGCAACGCCCCAACATCCTTCAATGTTAGACGTTGTAATCCAGGTGGGGCCTACACTGAAACCACATTAATGATTTTACCCTCCCACGTACCTGTGCATGCTGCGTACCTGCCCTGAGCGTCTGTCCAGGTGTTATGTACCACGTAGGGGCACCCTTTGCGTAGGAGAACCCCCGCCCCCCTAGGTCCTGTGGTAACACCCGAATGTGCTACCATGCGGTATCCCTTCTTGTTCAGGGCCATGCACGAATTCCCTATCCGGTGGGTCTCTTGTAGCAGAATTATGGAAAGCGCATGCCGGTGTATATATTGTAGGACAATGCCCCTTTTAATTTTGTCACCCAGTCCATTTATGTTCCAGGTGGACACTCTAATACCTTGACCAGGTGCCATCAGAATATGCCAACAATGCCACAGCTACATCGGATAGTTCGATGCTCCTGTCCCCCCAGAGTCTCCCACCAGAGCGATCTCAAGTCTGCCAGTTTGCATTACAATGCTGTGAGACATAACGTTAATGTTTAAGATTTTGATGCCAAATAAGGTATTAACAGTCCAATAGTCATTACTCATTGCTGCAAAGGACTCAGAACCAAAAAACCCCTAACAGAAAAAACCCCATTCCTGTCCATCCCAATTGAGGTCTCTACCAACCCCCCCCCCCCTTCCCCTTTGCATAACGGAACTGAAACCGCCCGCCACCCCGAACATGCGGAGTGCCTGTCGCCCACCCTTAAACAACTTCAGGGAATGTGAGCAACCCCACTCCTAACCCGAAATGCATACATTACACAGTAATCACCCCGGCCCGACCACCCCCTGACGTAAAACACAAATTGGTGGTCCCACTTGGCCCACCCTGCGCCTATGTAATAGTGTCCACTTACAATCACCGGTAGACCCTGGTCTACTCAGTTGAAGTAGAAACTCTAGGACAAACTAAAGGGAGAAAAACTGTTCAATAATCATGACATTAAATGACTCATGAGGGCCTTGGGCCAACCCATCAAACTTGGGCTCACTTCTTAAATTGTCACCGGGACCTTTTGACCCACCCAACCAAACCATGGTATCTTAACAGGTTTAATTGAGGAACAGTACTTGTGCCACTGCACTAAGTCACTCGTGAGGGCTTCCATAGTTCTAAGTGCATACAACTTAGTCTTACCAGACCTCAAGTTCAGCGCCCACCTGAGTGTCTCTGGGAATCGCTGTCAGAGTGTGGAGGAGAGCGTGTCTGGTGGTGCCAGTCTTCAGTTCCCTCAGCAGTTGAGGACCCTTTGTGCGATTTCTTTCCGACCGTGCGCCAGCCTTCTAACCAGTCCCAAGCATCCTCCGGATGAGTGAAAAACCACACCTTGCCATTGGCTTCCACCCTCAGTTTGGCAGGGAACATCATTGCGTATTTAACCTCTTGGTCCCGGAGGGCCCGCTTTACCGCCAGGAAACTGCGGCGCTGTTTCTGCACCCTCAAGGTAAAGTCCGGAAAGAACGTGATCTTACTGTTCTCGTAGTTTAGTGGCGGGGCCATTCTCGCCGTCTGAAGGATAACATTGCGTTCTCGAAAGTTAAACACCCAGGCTAGGAGCGGCCGCGGGGGCTCACCCGGCTTCGGCCGGCCCCGTTCAATTGAAAAGAATTTGGAGAGACCTCATGGTTGCAAATGTTTAAGAACTAGTTCCTCAACAAAAAGATCAGCGGCCTGCCCCTCGGCACGCTCCGGCACACCAAGAATGCAGACGTTGTTAGGCCACATTCTTCCTTTGTAGTCATCCAGCTGCAGGGCCATTGCCTCGTGGGAAGTACCCAACTCGGTAATCTGTTTAAAAAGGGTGGTATCTGTGACAAGTTCCTTGGCGGTGATTTCAACTGTGCTCAATCGTTCCGCCGTTTTCTTCATATCTTCCCGAATCCGAGCCACCTCTGTTGCCACTGTGTCGATCCGTCCCTCGAGGGAGATCCTTACCGTCGTGAAAGCCTCGGGGATATCTTTAGTCGTGGGTTCCATGGCCTCATTGGGGGCCGTCGCCCCCGATCCTCATTCTGTAGCTTGTGCCATGCGAATTTATCCAACTTGACCTGCGCCGCCGTCCGGCTATTACGTCCAGACGCCATGTCATACGCGTCTCAGTGGTCGCCACACTGTGTCGGGGTGCGACCGCTACTCCCTGCTGCCTGCAGTGGAATCTTCCACTCGGCCTGTCAGTTTTGGCGTGGGGCACCCTGTTTACAAGTCACTGACTCAGTTTCACTGCGACCACCTCGTCATGGTGGAATCCACACTGTCCAGCTCGGCCCTGTTCGTAACAGCTCCCTGGGCCAGCCGCACAACCGGAACCAGGTGAACCCCCTCTCTGGCTAGTCCCCAAGGGTCAGCCGTCTGTGTCCCCCACTGCGCCTCTTTCAGCCGGGCCACGGGGCGGGGGTTCAGTAATCCAAACGAATCCACGAGGTCACACCATCTCAGTTAGTACCCCCTAGTGCAGCGGTGGCGGTTCACTTCTTCCCTCCTGGTGGTGTGCAGGTATCGTTATATCCTGTCTCTCTGTCTCCTACCATAACACACACCTTAGTCAGCTCCTTCCCTGAAACACCTCCGGGCCATGGGAGCAGCACTGCGCAGTGGTGCCCGCGCCGGTCACTCAAGGCTATGGGGAGACCCAAGGAAGTCCAGGGCCACTATCGCCCACAGCCACTGCGATGCTCAGGGTAGTGCCCTGTTTAATTATGCGGCGTATGGGGTCCAATTATTTCAGGCTCCGGGGCTGCGGGGCGGCTTCCACCCGGGTTTGCGGTACTCACTGTGACGTAGACACACGATCTAGCCGTGGGGCTTCCCGGATCAACGGTGCAAGTGTGGCACCTCCGCGTCCTCTGGGCTGCTTATTTCGCCCAATAGTCAGTAGTTGCGCGGCAGGACGCAGTCCCGGCGACAAGCCATGCTCCGGTTGTAGCTACCGCCTCCACAAGGTCTGGGCCTCAGCAGCGGTCTAAAGTAGCACGCCCCCGCCGCCCGGCCTCACTTCCGCTGGCGAAGGTGTCTCCCGGTGATCCGATGTGTGGAGCGCTCTCCGAGATATTGTCCCGATTTGCCCCAAACTTCGCCCACACCTCTCAGGCTGCCACAGCATACAAGGAGACACTCGGGCGAGGATCCGGCCGGGGGACTTCAATTTAATCGGATTTTTGGGAGTGGCGCTCCGGAGCTAAGCTACCGATCGGCCATTCCCGTCGGCGGTTAGCCACGTCCCCCCGACAGAAGATTTTTATCAGTTTAAGCAGCACATACTTCTGGAACCATATTTAGATTTTATTCAGAGTCCAAGAGATAGGGCACTCTACTTACAGTTCAGGGTTGGCTCCCTTTTGGTTCGCGAGTTAATTGCAAAATGGAGTCCCCCCCCCCCCCCCCCCCCCCCCCTCATCAGACGATTGCGGGTTGCCCCTGTTGTGAGGCACCAAAAGAGAGTGTGGCCCACCTCATGTTTGCATGCCCAGTATACACCCGGGCTAGATCAAGATGGATAAAACCGATCTGTAGACAGCTGGGTACCTCGGATCACTGTGCTGCTCTGCGGATTCTGAAATCGGACCCAAGATCCCTTTTTGTCTGTGATGTGGCAAAGTACCTTGGTTGTATTTGGCTTGTCTATGCAGGGAGGTCTGATACTATATTGCGATCCCTTCTTTATATTTTTCAAATGTCCTCAAATAGCCCAAAAAGATTTAATGCTTTTTTACTTCATTTAATTAGTTTTATTCACTAATTACATTTTACTATTTATTGAATGTACAAATGAATTCTCCATCTTGTTTTTGGGATTAGCGAGTTATTTAATAACTGCTAACAAAATGAACAATTGCTTATATGTTATGCCTTGATGGAATGTGCATACCTACTTTTTATTAATGTTTTTATGATAACTTGTATCTTTTATTACTGGATTGTAAGAATGATGATGCTTTTATGATACTTGTTATCGAAATAAAGCTATTTGACTGACTGGTATTTATTACTAAACATTCTCTACTAACCTCTTTATGAGATTAGAGAACAAGATACACAATATTAAAGCACTAAAACGACAGTAAATAGCACAATACACAGCGGGCTCCAGGAGGAGACCCAACCATATATTAAGAAAGTGGTATAAGAACCACGACTTGACTAGACACAGTGCCTAGAGCACGTAGAGTCGTTGGGACCCCAAGGAACCACCCAAGGTAGTGACACAGGGGACCCACGGAGGGACGCGTGCAGTGTGAGAACACAGGCGTGAGCTCCGTACAATCCTATGGGAAAGTCGCGGTTGAAATTTTAAAGATTAAGGACACTTAGGAGAGGACTCTAAGCAAATCCTTTGAAACAAAGAATGTTCTAAGGCCAGCGTTCTTGAGAGTACCGAGGTACCCGTGTTAACTATCCCAGAGGAGCCGGGTGCATAGGGGTCAAGTGGTGTTGGAAACGCTAGTTGATTTCATTGGCGTGATGCGAAGAAGTGCTGCTGCCGAGAAGATGAGAAGTGTCCGGTGTGATCCAAGCCTGGATCGGAGCTGAGAAGAACGTGAAAGCAGACGGGACAGAGTCTGGGTCACTTGCCAGTGACCAGGGGCACGATAGACGAATGCCCACCGACATTGGGTGCTTCAGGTGAGAAGAGGTGAAGCTTGACTCAGCAGCCACGGGGACCAGGAGACGTCGACGACGACCAGAGTCCGCAGGCGAGCTGTCCCACGAAGGATGTCGAGTGCTGGGGGGGGGTCAGTGTCCGGATTGTAGACCAACAAACCTTGGCAACTGTAACCCACCAGTCAGAGAAAAGATGCTTTGGTGAGGACCAGCAAGGTCCTGGGGACTCCCCAAGCGATGGAGAGTCCGTGCACATTTGAAACAATCAGGAAAGCCCACTGAAAGTTAAAGTTCCCTACTCAGGGACCCACAGGTTGACGGACCAGTGATCGCGAAGGGACCTTGAGAGGAATCACAAAACACCAGCCCACGGAACACTCGTGGAGTGTAGGCCGGTAATCTTCGGTGGAATCACTGCTCGGGGTCTAGACTACAAGTAGCCCAAAGCACATCCTCCGGGATTGCCAAGAAGCATATGCTGCTGCAAATGTGCACGGTGTCCAGGGGTACGGGTTGCACAGTCACCACGAGGGCTGCGGGTCTCGGGTTTGCAGAGAGGACGTCGACCTTGGGGAAGCTTGGGAACCCACCTCCTGTGTTGCTAAATTTTCGGAGTCCTTCAGGAGCTGCGTGGATGCTAACCGATCAGTTGCGTTTCAGGTGCCTGCCTTGCAGGGGAGTAACTCCTTTACTCCAATGGGAGATTCTTCGTTCATCCAGCGTAGTGTAGGTAGTTGAAGTACTTGGATTCTGTAGCAGAGTTTCGTCCAGGTAAATCTAAAGTCCTGTAGCCAGGGGTTCCGACTTTATACCTGAGGAAGGGGTGGGACAAACTCCTACTCCGATGCTGGGAGATTCTGGACATAGAGGTGGCTACACTCATGTCCTTTGTCCAGTTTCGCACCAGAGCAGGGGCTGATAGCCTCTGCAACCGGTTTGAGCTGGATTATGCACAGGGACACCAAATGTGCCCCCAGTGCAGACATCAAAGCAATCTGAGTGCACCCACCCAGCCACAATACACTAACGCCTGTCTGGGAGGTGGTCACACCTCCCTGTGACAGGAAACCTATTGTCCAGCCTCCCCTGCCAGAGTTTTTCGTCCAGAAGCAGGAGGGCAGACTCGTGTCTGTGGCTGGCAGCATCCATTTTGTGATGCCAGGTTCTGTAAAGCTGGTACTGGGTGTACCGGTGTTGTCATATTCCTCCCTCTAGTAGGGTGGAATCATACCTCCCACACCCGTTACTGGTGTGGAGGTATGATTCCAAGGTGTTTGACACCAAATACGACATGTTTCCATGCAGCCGTTTTAAAGTTAGCATTTACTGCGAGGTTATAATGCACTTAAGTATATATGGTTTGGCTGCATTACAAACAACCCCGGAATATAGGTTCCGAAGGCTGTAGAGGGGCTCTGCTCATGCTTGGGCACCCTCTCACATAAAACCCAGCACCCTGCCTTCAGGATTGATAAGGCCTGCCATAGGGGTGACTGATAGGTATATATGTGCAGGGATATGGATAGATATAGTGAACCTATATGTAAGTAAGGAGTGCATGCACCACCTTACACAGGCTGCTGTAGCAGACCTGTGGTGTCATTTTGAATGGTCACCCAGGGGGGGCATAATACATGCTGCAGCCCCTGAGAGGCCTCTGGGGTACCTATGCCCTGGGTACATAGTATACGATATACTAGGGACTGATAAGGGTACCCCAGAATCCAATCTGGAGTGTACCTAAAGTACATGTAATCAATTTAGAGAGTAAGCAGATAGACTGGGGTCCTGATTAGCAGGATCCCAGTCAGACTAAGTCGAAAACAGTGAAACATCAGCAAAAAGTGGGGGTAACTATAAGAAGCAGATCCTACTCTTCTACACTTTTTACCTATCTACAAGAAGAGAGAAAACCACTCATCCAATCGTATTGATTTTTGTTTTGTCTTGTGCGGCCTAAATAAAAGTGGACACAATTGAGCATCTTATCAGGCCTCCTCGATTTTGTTTCCGCCCATCCCTCCGACACCGTACGATACCTGTTTGCAGAACTTGTTCTTCCTTCCATTGGATAGCATTGCAGAACTCAGTAAAAGCACTTAGTGTCCACTTTTTAAAGTGAAAAGAATTTATATTTAAAAACGTACTTACCTGAATGACTTTTATTTGATGCCTAAACATATATAAAGATACTTGTTATTTTTATGAATTAGTGTGAATCTCCTTCTTGAGTCGTTTTGTCATTTATTAATGATTGTGTGTATTTGGAACTTGCACTCCTCTATATTAAGTCTAAGGCTGCTCGACCACACTACCCCCTAATAGAGCACTTTGAGATTGCATAGCAAGTCCCTGTGCATTACTAAAGGAACCCCTGGACTCTTTACAGAGTAGTTCAGATTATTGATCTATCACATAAAGAGGCAGCTTCCTACAGCTGTTCGTTTATCCCTCTCTTTGCATCCATTTCTCGCTGGAGGAATGCCTCGGGCATCTCTGAATGAGGTGCTGTAGCAATCAGTCCTTTTAACCCATGTCTTGCATGTATTAAACCTTTTGAGAATTTCTTTTTTTCCACATGATCCATCTATGGAAATATTTTGTGTTTCTTTTTGATGACAGGACCTCTTATTGCCACCACGGTCTCCTCATTAAGAGCAAAAGAAAATGAAGATCTCTGCATTGCGAAAGAACTGTTCTCTGAGAGTAAAGAAGTGCTGGGTCGTTCTCTGCGTAAGTAAGAACGTCAGCTGAAACCAGATTATAAAGCAAAGACACCCTTATCAGAGTACCTGTGCCGAAAGGTGCAGAAAGAGCTTTACAGATACCCGCGAGCACACGCTCATACACATGTGCATGCCACTTTATGCACATATACACAAGTGCGCAGCTGCAAACTCACACAACCACACACAGGTGCAGGCAGAGTAATGAGAACCAATTCAGGAGACTACAATGACACTCGCAGGCGCACACACATAGGCATTTATCAACACTTGTATGAAAGCACAACCACACTTTAAAAAACACACAAGTGCTGTGCAGTCATCCACTGATGCACAGCCACACACTCCGACACACAAAAGTGCATGTACATTATCCAGACGCACCAGTGCACAATCACACAACTGATACACACTTTTGCACAAGCATAACAGGCAGGAGCAAAATGAGGGAGGGATTGTGCGGAGGGAACAGGGACGGGACAGAGCGGGTAGAAGAGAGGAATTGTGAGGGGGAGAAACCTCTAAAAACAAGGCACAAAGCCACTTCAGAGTAGAAACGAAAACCAGCATCTAAAGGAAAGTTGGGAAGAGAAAGAGACACAGAGGAACAAACAATAGACACCATCAGGACCTAAAGAGAAAAAGTTAGTGCCCAAGAAGTAGGAATATTAATAGGACAGCTGGGGGACCAAAGATAAAATAGTGCTGCCCGTGGAGATAAAAACTGCAATGAGGAGGGGCGGGGGGGGGGGGGGGTAGGTGGAATTGGGAGAGAGAGAGAGAGACCGAGACCCCCCCCAGTGATGAAAAGGCAAGAACAAAAAAAGAGGAGAGATCCCAATAAAAAAAGACGGAAACACAGGAGGAAACACAGGGACAACTAAGGAAGCGCGAAAGGGAAGTTTGCGTAGCTGAGTGGACGATGTAGGAGGCTGCCTCTTTGTAAAGTATACCAAAAAGAGGCATAGCCTGCAAAGAGTCCAGGTATCCCCTCACTAGGGGACAGGGGCTTGCTCCAGCAATCCCAAGATGCTCTTCTAGGGGGTTGTGTGGTCGAGCAGCCGTAGGCTTATCAGAGCGGAGAGTTGGACATCTGCAAATACATGGTACACACAACCCAATAAGGAGATCCACACCAATTTATAAAAATAACTCTTATCTTTATATATATATTTAGGCATCAAAGAATCAATACAATTAGTTAAGAACATTTCGAGCTAGGTTTCAAAAGTCGACGCAGTGCAATTTTCATAGGCAGCAATGTTATCTTGTGGAGGAAAAACAAATAAAGCATACAAGTTCTTTAAAAGCGATTTACGAGGCCAATCCTTAGGACTTAAGGTGAATACACGGCAAGGTCCAAGGCAGCTCCAGTAGACCACCTCCACCGGCACGAGCGCGGTTGGGTGCAGTGGTGCAATACAACGTTGGGTGCCCAGTGTTAGTCAATGGGGATCGGTCCAGTCAAAAAGGGGCTGTAGGTTTGGCTGGGGGGGGAGGGGGATCAGTTGGTCTGAACCAACAGGGGGGCTCAGGCCTCACGATGCTCAGGGACGCAGAGACCCCATTAGTCCACTTCCACTCAGACCAGGAGCAGCGAATGAAGAGGTACTTTGAAGCATTGGGTTTTCATCACCTTAGACACTCAAGGTTGAAGGGGCCTGTACACAGAGGCTGCAGTCGGCATTGGAAAGTCCACAGCTGGGGAACCCTAGGTGGGCTTAGTCTCTGGAGGACCGCGCTGGCACCATTGGCCCACTTCAACTTGTGCCTGGAGCGACGGGTGCAGTGGTACTGGCTGAAGTCTAGTTTATGCTGTTCGGAGTCCTCACAGTTCTTTCTTTGGTGCCTTCAGGATGCAGAGGAACAGCTCTGCTGCTACACGGGAGTTCCTGAGTCTTGGCATAAGTGCTGTCAGTCCTCCTAGCCTTTTGGAGGCACAGCGACTTGCAGGGTGAGTCGACTTCGGCACAGTTGTTGGGAATAGGCGAACAGGCTGGCAGGGTTGGCACCAAGTCAGTTGCTTCTTCTTCAGTTATTGCTTTTCACGGCTCTTTAGTACTACTTCTTCTTTTTGGGTCGGCAGGATCTGCTTTCCTGGTGCCAGGGACTCCCCTAAATACTAGATTAGAAAACACTAATCACTAAATACTAGACTAGGCAGTAGACAATAGGGTACTTAACCTTGGGGTACTATGCTCCCTACATGACCACTTCCTGCAGTAAGTGGGCATAACCCTGTCCCAGAGTTCCTAAATTTGCCATCACCAAGATGGCAGGCTTCTCATTTTCGTATTCACTTCAATATAGCTCACCTTAGTCGTAGAAAAAGCCTGAAGGTGAGCACGCCTATGACTATTAATTTACCCATCTGTCCAGTTGCTAATGGGGGTCTGCATCGTCTCCTGTGAGGGAAGCCAGATTCACATATAGAAGGGGGGTGTGCTCTTCTACCTTGGAGAAACCGGCGCTGAGGCTTTCCGTACACGGATTACTACGCTTCATTTCAAGAAGTATTACTTGATTAAGGACTTTTCATAGGAGGCAATCTACCCTTTGTTGCTTTCCTACATCTTGGATACATTAATTTCATGAAAGGTTTTCCTACTTCACAAAATCTAAAAGACGGTCACAGATTGGACTTACTGTCTGTCAACACAGACGTTCCTACTCACAGCCACATTGCCCTGAAGAAGCCCATGTTTGGGCGGAACGTGTTGGGTGTATCGAAATTCACCAACTTCATGAATAAAGCACAACTTTAGAAAATACAAGCAACGAAGTGGACTTACTTTTTACTCTATTATTGTTGTATACACACTGTTACGCGTCATAGTATATTGCCTCTCACACCCCTGTTCCAAATATGGAAATATGTCCTTTTACGGCTCCATTTATTCTTAAAACGCAAAATAAATATGGATAAATACCAATAAGATGGCCAAAAAAATATGGATAATAACCGATGGAAATGTTAAAAAAAATTCATCCCATAAAACCAGGAGCCCTACTTATACTGCATGCAGTGTTTGCTGGCATTGCACACAGGGATGTGTGCCATTTTGTGTCTTCACTTTTGTCTACACCAACACACGCAGCCTGCGACAACAGTCTGTATGTGTTTGGCAAGGGGACCCTTTGGGTGGCACAATACATGCTGCAGCCCTTGGGGGCCTTCTTTGGTACCCATGCCACCTGGGGTACCATTTACTAGAGACTTACTATTGGGCCAAATGAATTGCCAACTGGGGGACCAATTGTAGTTTTGTGAAAGATATCTGGCACTGAGGACTTGGATAGCAGGAACCTAGTGCTCTTCCAGTTAAAATTGCATCGAATTCCAGACAATAGGTGGGGGGGTCAAAATGGGCACTTTCCTACAGAGAATAAAATAGACAAGCATTGGCATAGCCAATAGGTCTCGCCTTTGGGACCTCATAAGTGTTTAGCCATGCAACACTTGATGTTGTTGCACCAAGGATATTGTGCTGGATAACTAAACACTTTTAAGGTCCCAAAGACGAGACCTATTGGCTATGCCAATGCTTGTTTTATTTTTGTCCACAGTAAGCACAGTTTATTTAATTTTTCATTCTTCGCTTTTGTTAGGTAGGCTGCAGGCGCGCTGCTCAGAAACAAGTCCCACAGCCAAGGCAAACGCCTGTCACTCTCACAGTGGAGGAAAAGCCAATGGAAGAAGTGGGCTGACCATTTACATCCTGTTGCATGCTTTTTTAATATTCATATACTGATACAAAGAAATTGTTTTTTTGTTGCACCAGTAACTTTATTGATTGTGTACATTGCTTTCATTGTGTCCAATAAATTTGTCTGACTTATTTCTTCTTATCGGTGTTTTATGCTGCTGCTGTCCATCCTCATCCCCTTGGTATGAAAGGAGTATAGGTTTGAATGGTGTGTTGACAAGGAGGTTTTTTCCTGACTGAGGTCTTTGTTGGTGCCCCTCTCCTTTGTCATTGGGGTCCCTCTCCCGTTTTTTTGAAAAGCATGCTGTGAGGAGGGCAGCACATTTGTGAATGGCACTTGAACAGACCAATGGATGAAGAGGGCTGACTGAAAGGCCCTGTATGTATTAGTGGCTATTTTAAGTATGATTTTTTATGATTTATGAAAATAAGTGGCTGGCGAGACAGATAAAGTTGTCCCTAGGAAATACGTAAAAGCTAAAAAAACAAATGAGGCACGCTTGTTAAATCATCCGAGACAGGGATGCTTAGTACAAGTTGACCAATCGTAGCCTTGCATCTAATGAACAGTCGGTAGAAAATGCAGCCATTCCATATGTGTTTCGAGCTGCCCCTTCAGATGAACACATTTTCTCCTATTTATACAGAGGTGTAAAAAGCATGGCGCACTCGGGGGAGCCGGAACAGTCACAGGGCCCTTGGGGTGTATTTTCATGTTGGTTACACAATGTTACCTAAAAACTGTACCTAAGACAAAGAAGGTAATCTTCAATGGACTTCAGGACTACTGTTGACTCCGATTGATGATTGTAAACAATATGCGCATTTCTTACCTAAATCTTGCAAAAGCTAGTAGCCCTGGCCCTCATGCCAAATTAGATTGTAATTCAAATAAGTAGCATCTCTTTTCCTTATGTGAATTTCTTTGAGAAATGTACAAACAACTTTGCCACGGAGCATCCTTTTTTGGTAACAACCCAGGGCATATACCATTCAGTCAAGTTACTGATTCTACGCGTTTGTAATGTCCAAAGCTCATGCTTGGAACTCTGAATTTCCGCAAGGTTATGCACGAACCCCAGACAGCACAAGTGTGAAGCAGTGAGCACTGATTGTCTTTCCCTGTTGCAGAGATGCACTTTCTGAAGTTCATGTATTAATTTGGAGAAATTCAGAGTTAAATCTATGGTCGTCAGTCATACTGCAAAAAAGCAGGTGCTTCGCTGTGTGCCAAGCCAGGCCAGCAGGTCATAACATGGCACGCAAGGGCATATCATGATGGCCCTGCGCAGAATCACGCACCTGTTATTTTCGCTCTATAATTCAAAACTATGACTCGCCATTTCTCCGAGTTGATTCATGCACTTTAGACAGGCCAAGGGGGAAACAGGGAGAGGCAATCTCTGCTCACTGTTTCCAGCCGTCTCCAGCTCAAAAGAACCAACGATCTGCTCTGCTCAGAGCCAGCATTGCGCACCCCTGGGTTTTTTCAGGAATGTTGAACTCTATTGTGTGAACTTCGTTAAAAAACACACATACCCTGTAATTGGATTTAGAGAATACATGTTTATACAAATTAAAAACATTCACCGATCAACATGAGAAAGCATCTCAGACTCATTGCATATTATTTGAAGGAATTGTTCTTGCCAAATACGACGTCTCCATATTTAAAAAAAAAAAAAAACTTGACATTACAGCATTCCGAATGTGCGATGTTAAATCGAATGCGATGCATGGGAACGCGACGGCCTGCTCAGTTCTCCGGGTAGGCCGTGCTCCCCCCAGAGACTGACAGAAATGAAGCTGCCACGGTACCTCTGCCGAGCCCCGATATGGCATCGGTTGTCACCACCACTTTGTTCCGCACAGCTGACTTGAACATCATATAAATGATCCCACTGATTCCAAACAGAAGGAGCGGCAAAACCAGAAACGCCAAAACCAGAAACGCCAAGACACCCCTCGTTCGCTGCAAGGAAGAAAACACACCTTTGCTTTACAGACCGTATGCTAGGAACGCAAGAGTTAAAATCTGACAATATTTACACCACTCCCAATCGAACCATAACGGCCCTGGTATAAATGGTGGAAGCAATGCCATTTTTAGATTGCCAAGGTACTGTACGTTCTGCTTATGGAATGTTTCACGTGTTTACAAATAACAGGCACTGATATTAGTAAACACCGTTAAATATGCATTATTTATTACAAGCATTGGCATAGCCAATAGGTCTCGCCTTTGGGACCTTATAAGTGTTTAGCCATGCAACAGTTGTAATACTTATAAGGTCCCAAAAGCGAGACCTATTGGCTATGCCGTGCGGCCGCGAAAGTGATCGCGATCGGTATCGCGATCAAACCTCAAAGCTCCCGCGCACGTGCACTGTAGGTCTAGGCTGGCCTGGTAGCTCTTTTTGGAGCCCTCTCAATACGAGGCAGAGTCTCGTGGCAGGTGACAGTGAAGTCGATATGGGAGACCGAGTCGGAACTATGCTGGATCGTGGTGCTTAACTTCTCCTCCATAAATCCCCTGTTTCAGCCGCGGTGGATGGTGGAGCTCACATGGGCAGGTAGGTCTGAGGTCATCTCTGAGTAGCATGGGCGCTACCCAGTATAAAATGTTTGCTTTTGACACGCCTCTGTTCCTCACCATTCCACGTAACACAGAATTATACTCCTTGTAATCAGTTCCTCGCTCCTTTCCTGTAAGTAACTGGCCTTTCCTCCGAGGAGGAGAGCATTCTTTGCAAAGGAGAGATTTGTGAGTTGATGACCGGAAGTAGGACTATGTACAGTGAAAATGGCTGATTCGTTATATACCATTACATCTTTGCCCCTCTTCTTCATCCTAATCCTAACACGTGAGGACTTGCCAAAGCTTCCTCTTGTCCTTCAACCTTAATCGTCAAAAACAAATGCACAAGAAACCGCATTTTACCACGGAAAAAAACAATTGTCACCTGAAATAATGTGAAACAGGTGACAAAGTGTAACTGCCTAACTCTTATGAATAGTCACCCCCAAAACACAGTTTGTATCGATGAATAAAAGTCATTGCGAGGCCCTTGTTGCTGCATGGCATATGTTTCTTTTCGGTCACAGATGACGCGAGCCTTGCGTCAAAAGTCCACGTATTCTCGAAAGCCTGACACTAGTCCTGGCTTGTAGGCTGTCGCAATCACCAGCTTTGGCGAGTCCGAAGGTTGCTAGACGAGAATGTTTGCTTTGCTGAAATAGCACAGTAGCAATAAAAATAAAATGCCCTGAATACAGGAACGTTGCTGCTCTCTGGGTAAATATACAAAGCCTGATACCCATGTAGTGAATGCAGTCTTGGTTTCTCTGCCAAGGTTGGATTCTTAAAAAACAGAATGATTAATCCATGTCTTCCTTCACATGCATACTTTCGGAAAGAACTATAGTCCAAGCGTTGAATGACTATCCAGAAAGAATTACTGAAAGGAGCTGGCAATCTGCCAGTTCTGTACACGGAGATCACTGCTCTAAGAGCTGATGCTGTAATCTCACATTGAGGTTAAAATGTAAATTACTGCAAAACACACAGAACCGAAGGCAGATTCCACCCCTTGAACCAGCGAATGAATCACTAGACGATGTAACCTCAAACTTTGTAGCAGGAGGCGAAGTGTTTCCACCATTGCCTAAATGTGTTTCCAGCCGTCTCCTGTGCATGCAATGTAAACACTGTCAGGTTTAACAAAGTGGCAACATTTTCAGAACTATCACTAGATGTTGTGTATTAGTACTGGGACGAGGAAGGCAGCAGTAGGAGTGATGAGGGGTCCTATTCAGGCAGCACTAGGGACTAGAGCCTACACGGGTCTAAAGTGCAAGAAAGCAGTCCCCTCTGGTGTGCATAGAGCTCATGGTCAGTCTTTTTCCCTTCCCAGGTGACCCTGCTGCTGAGCTTGATGTGAAGGACAAGAACGCTCTACACATGAGAATTCCTCAACACTCGGAAAGGATCGATTGTCTCAGCACAGGTGAGGCCAACGGGGTGGAACACGACCTTATAATTAACCTATGTGCTCCCTTTAGGTACCCACTACAGTATCTCCAAAGCAAAGCTTTACACCATCACTAATCTCCTAACGAGAAGCGGTAGAGCTCACTGAAGGAACAAGTGGGTGCAAAGGTCTGGTGTCATCAAAGAGTTGTCGTTTAGAATCCCATCAACGTCTCCTCGTTTCCAGGGCGATACAGGGAGTGCCGCGGGCCTCCTTGGAGATAAAACCATTTGCTGGCAGCCCAGGGCAGTTCTTCTCAGTGTCTGCTGTGACCATGATAACTGTTCTTGCCATTCTGTTCTTTTTAGGTCGAGGGACCATCCGGTCTGCCGAAGGCAGAACCGGAAGTCCGGAGATTTAATGTTTCTGAGAGTGGCTCTTTAGCCCGCCTCTCTTTTTGGCTCTCCTCCATTGGCTGGCTTCCTAAACGGAGGCCAGCCATTGGAGGAGAGAGCCGTCCCTCCAAATAGGCTCCGTCTTTTTCAGATTCGGGGGCGTGTTCCGTGCTCTTCTTTCCACTTTTTAGCCACGCCCTTTTTAGGTGTGTTTTTCTCTCCTCCAGCCAATGGCAAGAGACGAGAAAAAGAAACATGCCCCCGAATCTGAAACCGTCGCTGCGTTTCTCCGAGGCATTTCTGCTTCGCCTCGGAGAAAGGCGGTGGTGTGCGTGTTAAAGATTGGGTTTCTAGCAGGTGAGCTTCCGCATTCTATGATCGCCTATTGCCGCCAAATAACGAAGCGTGTCCAGCCAGGTAATGTGGGTGGATGTGTATAGGGGCAGGGGGTGATGCATGCCGTTTTGTATGCAGCCTTGACTTCATTGGGAAAACAGTGAAGTGTTACCACAATCGGTGAAACATGGTGATTCCTTTTGGTCCCTGAGACGAAAAGTGCTGCCGACTGTAGGCTTGCTTTTAGCAGAGTGAAGTGAATCTTGCAAAGAGCAGTCAGGAGAGGGTTACAATAGTGGATATCGCCAGAGTGCACACTGTCATGCTGATTGGAGCTCACCCTACTGCTGTTACGGTATCGGGAATAGTCCCTGCTCCCACTCACTCACACGCCCCGAGCCCGGAGGAGCACCCGGTGCCCTGGTGAAGACGCTTCCACCGTTTCCTACACTACTGCGTCCTGGCTTCTGATTGGATGGATTACAACGTCCCAGCCAATCATGTGCGACGCTCCTTGAAAGGACGTTACAGATCACTTTGCGTCCCAAGCCTCGTTTGGGGGTTACAGTCTGTTCTCATACGTTTGTAAACAACTTACGCGGGGGATACCTGAACAATTGATTCAAAGTACAACTGGGCGACTATCGTAGCCACAATAACAACACATATGTTATTAAAAGGTACATTAATTATAACATGTACTTTTACTTTAAATGCAATGTTTTGTTATCCATGCATTATGCACATTTTGTAATACCAGCTAAGGTTTCCGAAGGTCATTTGGGTAACCTATGCAATAGACTGTGGGCATTTTATTTACGGTGCACATTTTTTGTTCCTTCTATTGCATTTTATTGTTTTCAAGATGGCAGCCTTATATACCAAAAGCAGACGCCATCACTCTGTACCGTTGCTAGGCGCTTGAAGGAGGCGGCGCCCCCAGGGTCAGAGACACAGCCCACTCCACGCACCCCCGCCTCTATATCTCCTTGCGCATCCCCCCCCCCCTGCCTCGCCTCTGGTGTCCCAGCTCCAACGCAACAAACAGCCGCTGGGGCACAAAAACACCCCCCACCCCGCCTCAGTTAAAACACGGCGGCACGCTACAATCACTCTCTATCTCACTACCTCACTCTTTCTAACTCACTAACTCACTTTCACTCTCTCTTTCACTACCTCTCTCTCTATCTCACTACATCACAACATCACTCTATGCTTATATATCACTACCTCACAACATCCCTCTCCCTCACTACCTCACTATTTCACTACCTCACTCTCTCTATCTCACTACCTCACTCTCTATTTCAATACCTCACTCTCTCTCTCTATCTCACTACCCCACTCTCTCTCTGCTAATGCAATAGGTATCACATATGCAAAAAAAAAAACTAATGCCAATAGAAATGACAATGCCATTTATTTAGGGATACAAAAATTATAAAAAAATAATGAGCAATACCAATAGCTCTACCTATAATATTGCCGAGACCATTGCATTGTAGAAGCTTGTTTCTAATCCTATTTTCACAGAGGGAAGTGCCGATCTTCATGCTCACTTGCGTGCCCCACGTCTACTAATACGAGTAGACCCAATGTAACACTTTATGATTACAGATGGCACTCTTGAATAGATTTAGTCATAGATAATATTGTACCAGTGTGATATATATATTGTGTAAAAAATGTATACCCAGGATGGGCGGCAGCATTGCAGAGTGCGAGTGTCTGCCTACAATCTTCAGTACCCACAAACATGCCAGTGTCTGGGAATTCGCAAACTATTGGCTGGCACATGCCAAGGCTGGATATGTTTACAGATTACTCCTGTGAGTGTGAATAGTAAATGTGTATCAAAGATGGGGGTGGCGAGGAATCATCCCATACATTAGAATCAGGCAGTGATAGTCCAAGTCCGGCCCAGGGCGCTCCTGCGTCCCCTTGTCACCAGCAGCACTGGGCTGCTGTTTACTCAACCCAGCACTAACCCAGAAATAGATGTTAATTGAACAGGAAAGCATTTATTTCAAGTTCAATTGAAGTTAAAGGAGGGAGGTAATTAGGGTGTCCTGCACCACTTCACTACAGGAACACTTTCATTTTTAAAGACATCTTGCAGCAAAAGTGTAAAAAACATGATGGTATCTTTAAAATTAAAAAAAGTGTATTTCATTAATATGCACAACCTTAGTACGTTAGTAGATCAGAATATATCAGTGCATTGACGATTATGTTTTTTTGTAAGTGATACTTTTCAAACATTAATTCTTCCCCCCTACCTTGACAGCAATGCCAACGTTGAGCCAAGATGCAAGCCAGTTATGTGCGCTTCTCAGGTGCCCAAGGCTCCTATTATAGATGAACAGCGTTTAAGCGTATTAAATCAAACACAAGAGAAGGTTTTGTAAAGCTCACATCCTGCATTCATGTATTTCAAGGTCCTTTAATATGTGATAATGAAGAAAAAGGCGGGAGAGTAAAATAAAACAATTGCCTAGGACCACACAATTGGGTTAAGTGAGGAAGCCGGGATAAATCCCAGGTTTGGTGGTTTCGCATTGTGCAATTCGGCCACTTGGGGCCTCATTTATGGGGAATTGGCGTAGGGTGCACTGCAAGTCTTCTTGCAGCGCTGCCCTACGCCAATGTGAAAGCACAGGAATGCACCCTATTTATGAAATGCAGTGCATTCCTGTCCTTTCCCCCTGCGCTGATGCACAGTTTACTGCCTAGCGCCAAGGTAGGCACCCTTGTTCCATGGTGTAAGGGTGCCTCCGTTGCAGGCAGCATTGTTTTTGTGCAGGAAGGGTCTTTTGCCCTTCTTCTTTCCATGTTTGCTGCAGAGTGCAGCATACATGGAAAGAGGAAACCATGAGGAGAAATACAAATATTTCTCCTTGTTACGCCTGCTCTGTGGTGAGGTGTAAGGTTTTAGCACTACCCTGGATTTTCATGAATAGGTAAGTCTGTGGTGGTGTAAAAATCCATGGGTATTGCGTGGGAAAACCCACCGCAGCGCCCATGGAACGCCTCTTGCACAGAGTAATTCAATGCAGTGACTTGCACTGCTTTGCTTGACACTATATGAGCCCATTCAACGCCAGGCTGAGGGGCTTTGCGTGGTCTTAGAGATATGATTGAGAGGCCTGCGCCGCCAGAGCATCAAAAAGTGTCACTAATAAACCCCATGATGTATATGCTTTGCTTCCCCTACACCTAGCTTACTGCCAATACGCTGCCCTCAAACTCTGACCACAACCCCGCAGACATCAATGTGGCCCTCGGTTACATCACAGACCAAACATTACCCATCGTAAAAGGTATGGACTCAGGAGACAGGGTTTCTTCGAACAGCAAGTACATTCTACATTTACATTTGTGTAAATGTATTCACAGAGGGTTAAGCTGCCATTTACAACATAATTCAGAACTACTTCTGGGAAATTGTGGATATTATTACATCTTATCCACACTACTTGTGGAAGGTTATCTGAACCCCAAAAACATGAGAAATCTACTCGAAACGTAGCAGTACGGCTGCTGGAGTAATCAGGCCTGACCAACGTGTCAGAAGAGTGGATTCTCCACTCTCCAGCTCACAAACTGAACATGTGTATGACGGGCAGGCAGGGAATATGCTGAGGTTTCTTGGAGTGAAGGTCCACTCTAGCCCCTGGTTGCACATTGTAAACATAACTGAAGAATGTTCATTTGTAGAAATATTGGGCATTATATAATCTGTTCTGCCATTTACGGCATAACGCTCGCTTTGTCAATAATACATTGACCCTTGTAATCTGCAATTTCACATTGACAAGCTGTATTTGGCACAAAAGGTAAATCTAATATTATACCCCATCCTATTCTTTCCTGGTCATCCATTTGTCTCCAGTAGTAGAGGGTGTGAATGTCTACGCCTCATTCCCTAAGTACGACTGCCCTTCTTACACGGCACTCTCCACCCTGCTCTACAGTAATATGGATTTGTATCCTAAGCCAATTTGTACCGTGCACTATTACTGTCCGTAACATTCTCAGACCCCAGTATCATTTAAAAAAAAACAATGCACAGCATAAAATCCGAAACACTACTCCGATAAGATGGCATATTCAATATTACTTATGCCCTAATTTAAACCTCTTTTTCTAGTTTAAATGTTTCATATCATGGTATTTTAGTCAAAATGGATGCTATGTCATTAATATGAAATTTGAGACCTACCATATTTTCAGCCTTCATTTCCTTAAGTAAAGGGAGGTTGTACCTAGTAAAGAGGCCATCTAATATAATTACGCACTCCACACTTCTAGACTGCGCACAGAGCAGTTTGGCTGTGCACCACTCTCAGGCTATTATACATAATTTGTTAATGAGTGTGACTGAGAGTGGTTCTTCATTAATCTGATAGATTGTAGGTGAAGAGCCTGGGTGGCTAACTCCCTGGGTAAGTGAAGACTGAGATTCCAGTAGGTCTCCTCCACGTTCTTGTCATGAAATGTCTTATTCAGAAATCCACCAGGCATTAATGCACGACAGGTAAATGTTGCATCCCTACTGGTGTGTGATCTAGAGTAAATACATCATCTGTGTAAATAGTGTGTTAACGCGCATCATTGCAGGTTGAGGGGAAATACAACCATGTTTGTTCTGGTGGGTTGGTTAAGTGTAAATAGCAATGCTGTTCTGCCTTTAGTCTGGGTGTGTGCTACACAAATATCACATTTACACACATACATAACATAAAGCCAGAACCAGATGCACACCCTTCTCCAATCCATTGCATGTTATTTGTATTACTTTAGTACTTTCATTTAATATTTTGTTATATTATTGCAATTGTAAAAACTCACAAATTCCTCCCCCAAAATACATTTTCCTTGTTTTGCAGGGTTTCTTAATACAGATATTCATCTAAAGAATGATGAAGAGTCGGCAACCATTTTCATTGACCACACAGGTGCAGAGATCGAGAAAGGTGGCGTCGAGCTTGACTCGGGTAACTTGTTTAATGTTAGCAAATTTTTACGATGTTGCAACTGGTCATTCATTGATTTATTACTTGTTTCCGGTCCAGGGAAGACATGGCTTGGCAGTTCCGCCTGGATTGTTCCCATGAGGCACAGGGTCAGACTGATTTGCATATAGCTGTGTCTGAACTGGGGTGGCGAAGTGAGCTAAAGAACGATGATGGATTCAACCCAGATCTGTGACTGAGGGTGAGTGTTTGATTTGCTCAAGCGCTCCGTCCATCATCCCCTTTGGTTTTACTTTGTTCGCCCTAAGTTGGCAGGGTATGCCCAGACGTGGGTCCCTTGCTCACTTTGCCACTGGATTCAAGATAGCCTGGCTGATGAGGGTTATGAACCCGAAACCGGTCCCAAGATGCGTGTTTCCGGTCCAGGGACGATATGACTTGGCAGTTCAGGCTGGACTGTTCCCATGAGGCACAGGGTCAGACTGATTTGCATATGGCCATGTCTGAACTGGGGTGGTGGAGTGAGCTAAAGAACGATGATGGATTAAACTCAGATCAGTTGACTGGGGGTGAGTGTTTGATTTGCTCAAGCGCTCCGTCCATCATCCCCTTTGGTATCGCTTTGTTCGCCCTAAGTTGGCAGTGTATGCCCCGACGTGGGTCCCTTGCTCACTTTGCACTGGATTCAAGTTAGCTTGCCTGATAAGGGCTGTTAGCCCGAAACCGGTCCCCGGATGCTCATTTCTGGTCCAGGGAAAACGTGGGTTGGCGGTTTGGGCTGGACTTTTCGCATGAGGCACAGGGTCAAGACTGATTTGCATATAGGTGGGCCTGAACTGAGATGGCGAAGCGAGCTAAAGAACGATGATTGATTCAACCCAGATCTGTGACTGGGGGTGACCCCCTCCTTGATGGACCGGAGCTGCTCCCCACCCCTCCCCCCCCCCCCCCCCCCACGCCAGCGCCTTGAGACCCTTATGGGTGAGTAGCCGCGCTTAACAAACCCTGATCGATTGATTGAGCACTCCGTCCATCATCTCCTTGTGTTTTACTTTTGGGAACACTGTCATTTTAATACATTGCTTCTCCCAGCTAGGGTGATGTGTAATTTATTGATCCACCTCATGTCTTTACTGACTTTCCCTAATAGCGGGTCAAGATTAGCTTGTAGATGGGGCCTACCTTGGGTGAGATTTTAATATCTGAATAAGCAGCATTCTCTACCTCGAGGTTATCTAGCATGCCGGTATTGTCGGAACACACAATCTGGTGTTTATCTGTATTAAGAAGGTATCCTGAAATTGTTCCAAATTTTTCTGCCAATTTTTCCACTTCAGCTAACTCATTTTGGGGTCTGGTGTTAACACAGCTATGCTGTCGGCTTATCCTAAAACATTTGTTTTGTAACCATTAACCCTCACTGGTTTAACGATCTGGCTCCTTAATTATTGATTCACCAGAGAGTCAATATAGAGAGCAAACCTAATGGGGGAGCAGAGACCTCCTTGCCTTGAACCCTTAGTTGTCCCAATCTTGCCGAGACGGAGAGGTGTGGCTCAGCGGCCAGGGCGGCTGCCTCCGGAGCATGGGGCTCATGGTTCGATTCCCAGCGCTGGAGGCAGATCAGCTCAGCATCATGTGACTCTGGGAAGTAGCTCACTTAATCTCCCCGACGGCCCCCAGCGCCTTGAGACCCTTTCGGGTCATTAGTTTGCACTTTACAAATACTGGGTTACTTACTACCCGATACTACTCCCATGAACTGGAGTTGAGCAGATGAGGAGTAATACATAGCCCTTAAAGCCTTAACCAGTCCCCGGAACAAACCCTTTATGCTTAAGTACTCCCCAGAAATATCTCCAGGACACTCTATCAGATGCCGTCTATGCATCGAGGAGGACCATAGCCATAGGGTTCCCAGTCACCTCAGCAATATTGAATAATGTGATAGCACGTCTAACATGTTCTGTGGTCCCTCTGCCTGGAGTGAGCTAGTGCTGGTAGGGTGAAGCCATCTTGGCTATGACCCTCCACACACGCATCGCATACATCTTTGAATATAATTTGGCATCAGAATTGATCAAAGAAATAGGCCTATTAAGAGCTCAGCTTGTCTGGTGGCATATCCCTTTCTTCTAAAGATCCCTATATTGGCCCCCCTCCCAGGAGGTTGGTGGGATCCCATCCCGCTGAACCCCAAGGAGCATTTCTAGCAGATCATTGGGCAGTTCTAAGAAGAATACCTTGTAGAACTTCAGATCTATTTTGTTGGGACCTGCAGATTTACCCCAGGCCAGTGCATCTAGAGCATTAGCGACTTCCTCCAACTTAGTTTCTGATTGTAGTGCCTTAACCTCTTCAGTATCTGGAGAATCGTTTTTTACTTCCTCCAGAAAGCCTCCTCTCTGAGCCAACGAGGGAACACTATCCGCCTGATATAATTCCCTATAATAATCCTCAAACACTTTAAACGATACTAGCCAGTTCTGTGACTAGACTACCTTCACTCTTTTCAATGCTGTCAATACCCCGGTCCACATCCCGTTGCCATGTGCAGAGGGCCAGTAATCAACCCACAGTCTGACCATACTCCTATCTTTCTGCTTTGTATGTCTGAAACGTTTCCGCCAGATTCCCTGCATGATTGATCATAGCTTTAACCACTGTTATTCTTTGTTGAATCTCTAGAACCCCATGTCTTGCTGTGATCATCTCCATATGTTGTGCTTCATGTTCATGTAATTGCCTGTATAGCCTGCTACCCTCCTTGGCTTGTTACAGATTATGTGAAATAAAGCTGGGGAGAGGATGTGGTCTAACGGCTAGGGCTCCCAATCTCAAATCTGGGGAACTGGGTTTGAGTCTCGACAATGACACTCAACCTCCTGTGATTCTGTGCAAATCAATTCATCTCCCTGTGCCTAACAAAAACAAATGTGTCCTTGTGTAACACAAGTGGTACTCGTGTAAAGCGCTCTGATACCTTCGGGTCAAGTTCACGCTATATAAAACGCTAAATGAATAAATAAACACAGGTGCCCCATGAAAACCTACCAGCCTCTAGTATGCTGGCTGACTGGTGTAGATCACCCTTCCACCACAGACAGGTTTCTGGCTCCCTGCAGGTGAGAGCCGACGCTCTGAGTGCAGAAACAATGCCTGCTCTGGCCATAGGTGTTGTCATCTCCTATAAGCAGGATGGCTAAATAATCAGCATATTAAGGCTGGAGGCTTGAAAGGCCTCTGCCACCGTTGATATGTGACCCCAGACCTGGTAGAGGCAAACCCCCTGCCTTAAGGCCATTTGGCACCCAGACCGGTGGCAAATTAGATAAGCCAGGAGGCGTGGGGCACTACCAGGCCAGTCACACCTCTAAGGTGAGGTGCCTAATGTGCCCCCCTTTAGGAAAATGCTGCCATCTTGGTGATGGCAGAATTAGGAAATCTGGGACAGGGTTGTGCCCATTTCCCTCAGGAAGTGGTCATATAGGGGGTGTCGTAACCCCAAGGGTTAGTAGCTCATTGGCTACCACCCTTCCCTCTCCTTAACACCTCTAATCTCTTCCATGCGTCGGACGCCCCCCGGCCGTCTGACGTCACGGTGGGCGTGAGCGGAGGACGCCGTGTCCAGACCGCGCACGCGTGGAATTATTCAGCATCGCGGGGGAATTCCTGCCACTGCGAAGTGGCTAAATCTAGTTTTAGGGGTGCCTCTGACAACAGAAAAGCAGATTCTACTGGCCTAAGAAGAAGGACACCGAAAAGCTGCAAAAAGCAAGAACTGAGGAGCAGTAACTAGCTTGCTGACTGCTGGCCTGTCTGCTGTCCCAGACAATTGCACCAGAGTCGACTCGTCTTACAGCTGCTCTGACTCCAAAAGCCTGGGAGGACTGCCAGCACTTCTAGGAACAAAGAGCATCTCCTGTGGAGTAGTGGAGTTACTCCTCTGCATCCTGTAGGCATCAAGGAAGAACCATGAGAGCCCGACCTTTAAAACCCATCACCGAAAAGCACCACTGCACCCATGCGCCCCAGCCCAAGTCGAAGGGAGGCAATGGTGCCAATGAGGTCGTGAGGCCCTCCAGAGCTGAACCTCACCATGGGTTTTGCAGACGGATCCCCCAGTCGCCGCCTGGAGCCTTTTCTATGCTGGAACCAAAGACAGCGAGAGCCTTCTGTAGCTCGACCCCGCCAGAGAAGACAACCTTGCAACGAGCCCCCTAGCCCAATTTCCAGTGAGCCAGCAGCGTCCCTGCGTGGTCAAGACCCTCGAGGACTCACCTTCTCCGTTGGTTCCCCTGGACTGGCCCCGCTGTCCTTTATTGCAGCATCTTCCCAACTGGACTGATCCCGACTGAAGTGAATGGGGCACCTGACGCTGTAACACACCTCTGCACCCGACTGCCCCAGTGCCGCCTGAGGTGACCTGTTGGTGGTGCCTGGGACCATGCCCCATACGCACATTAACTCCAGAAGATTGGTCCTGTAAGTTGCTGCTAAGTACCTCTATGCAGTATATGTATGTGTTTTCCATAGGATAACATTACCGCATTAGAGAGAAGTGTATTTTCCTTTTTTCTTATAAACTGCTTACTTAAAAAATACTTATCCAATACCGAAGTTCTTAGTGTCAAACATCATGTAAAACTATGTGCTATTTGTCTATATTGGTGTGGATCTCCTTATTGTGTGTGTGTGTATCACTTATTGACTGTGTGTATACAGCAAATGTCTAACATTCCTCTTTGATAAGAACGAGGCTGCTGGACCTCCCTACCCCCTAGAAGAGCACCTTGGGATTGCTAAAGCAAGCCCCTGTCCACTCATAAGGAATACCTTCAGTCTGTACACAATATACCTCGTTTTGGTATGTTATATAGAGAGCCAGCTTCCTACAGTGGGTCTCTGCAGTGCTGACGTCCCTCGATGGCTGCACAGTCTTGGTGCTGTTAGAGTCCCGACTGGGCTTGAACAGGCCTTGGCTTCTGCACGGGGTCCTGTACCCTGGTTATTGGTCCTGTGCGGCTTTGGTTGATCCTAGTGTTCTCTCTCTCAGTGGGGGACATATCTGACCTTCAGGCGCACAGGTACCTCTTCATGGGGAGGCTGCTGCATCAGCTGGCTGGGGATCGGCAACACTGTAAACTGGGCTCTGCTTCTTCAGTGCCTGTGGACTGCAGGGGAGTACCTCCTTTATTCCAAGAGTGATTGCTGGCAATATCTGAAGGGCTGGTAGTCTACCGGGGTTCTTGGTAGTTGCTCAGCTGCAGGGCGAGTTACTCGGTCATGATTGTCAAGTCTGGTGCAGGCAGGCAGGGTTTAGTACCAGAAGTTCACAGCACTCCTCAGTTCTTATTGTCTCACGGCTCTTCTTTGTCCTCTTCTTCTGGATCCGTTGAATCTGAGTTCTGGTATCAGGGGTGCCTCCTACATACTCAATTTAGGGGCATTATGGGGCGTGTCCGGTAGTAATCAATGGGCTACTTACCTTTAGGGTGTCCACACTCTCTATATGACATCTTCCTGTGGGAAGTGGCCATAACCCTGACGCAGTGAGCCAAATTCCGCCAAAACCAAGGTGGGGAAGGGGGGGGCGTGGCTAAGATGGCCGCCGAGACGGGCGCGTCTTGCTGAGGCTCCGAGATCGGGCTTTCACCTCGCCTGCTCTCGTTGAGTCTGGAGGAACCTCACTAACATCTGGAACTGCCCTGAGGCGCGGGGAGTCCGGTGCTGGCGACCAGGTGGTGGCCCAGACCCAGGGTGTCAGGAAACCGACGAATGCTGGGATCGATATGAAGAGGAGGCGCCGATCGTAAAATGGTGCCCGCCCGGCCCCGCCGCAACCGATGAAAAACTATGGGCCAGATGTCGGAGCGCCGGAGGTGGTGATCCCGCGCCTCCGCGGGGATTGTCCGGTTGCCCCAGGAGTGGATTGCACAGAGGGGGGGGCAATACAGTAGCGGACCACGGGTACCAACGTTCCGTGAGTGCCGGTGAGCCCCCCTCCTCCCCCCCTCGTGTGGGGGACATTTGAGACACGCCGGGGCCCCTACGGAGCAGAGGCGCGCTGAGAAGAGACCCGGAGAGGGGTGTCGCGGCTGCCGGCGTCGGCCTGAGAGGGCAGTCACCACTGTCGGCCGGCAAGGCTGTGCGGCGAACTGCAGGAGACTAAAAGGCAGACACACTGCGGCGGCCAAGGTGCAGGTGGGCCCACGCAGTGGTGCATAAGACTGAGTGCGGCGCCGGGGGGGGGGGGTGACTCCAGCGTGAGGAGGCCTCCGGTGGCTGCGGGGACGTTTGCCTGACCTTAACATGGCGGCCTGTGACACCCCGGTGTAGCGCCCCGAGCCGAGGATCGGTGAGGCCTTGGGGTGCCGCGCATCAGTTTCTAGGACCCGGAGGTGCTACCCAGGCATCGCTTACACGGCGGCGGCCCCCAAGAGTTTGTCTGGAGTACGGGGGAGGCGGCGAGAGCCCTGTGAGGCACTGACACTGGCTCAGTCTCCCTGAAGGGGCATAGCCGACCCAGCGGAGGAGTCTGTCCTGGGGACACGAAGAGAGGGGACCTTGCCGCCGACAAGGGGGACTGGCGACGTCCTGGTGGGCGGGCGAGGCCGGTGACCTCCGCCGCTCGAACGGCCGCTCTACCCTCTGCAACCCCGCCTGCCCCACAGGCGATACGGCCCAGCGGCAGTGACTGGTGAGGAGGCGTCGCGGCGGAGAGCTGGAGGGCCCGGGCCGGTCACGATCACATCCTGCTCTGATACAGCGCCCGCTGGGGGCCCTCCCAGTGGACGTCATGGGCAAGTCTAGGGCAGTAATGTCGACCCCCGGGGCAGCATCAGGAGTCCTGGCCGGTTCGCGTGGAGGGGCCCCAGTGGCCGCAGGATCGAGTGGGGAGCCATCCTTGTCGACCAAACTGGATCAGGTCCTGGTGGCGATTGAGCAGTCGCGACTCTCCCTAGAGCATCAGCTGGGCGCCCTAACTACGGACGTCAGTCTCCTCCGCGATGACCACCGTAAAAGCGGTCGCCGACATCCAACCTATGGTGGACACGCACCGGGACACGATGCACGCTTTGATGGGTCGCATGTCCACCATGGAAGAACGCGTCGATGATCTGGAGGGGCGGTCGCGACGCTGCAACATTCGCGTCCTCGGGCTGCCGGAAGGAATCGAACGAGCTGATGCGGTGGGGTATATTGAAACCTGGACTAAATCGTTCACCCCTAGCGACGACCGCACAGCCTACTTCTCTGTTGAGAGGGCGCACCGCGTTCCGGCTCGCCGGCCGCAGCCGGGAGCCCCGCCACGCCCAATGCTGGCCAAATTCCTACACTTCAGGGACCGGGATGCGGTACTTCGGGCGGCACGACAGGCAGGCCCGCTCCGAGTCGAGAATAAAACTATCATGATCTTTCCAGACTACTCACGTGCAGTCCAACGCCAAAGGGCGTCCTTTCTGGAGGTGAAACGGTGCCTAAGGGAAGAAAAAATACAATACTCTCTCCTGTTCCCGGCCCGCCTGAAGATCATCCACGGCAGTGTTACCCACTTCTTTACAACATCTGAGGAGGCGCACGACTGGGTAGACCAGAACTGTACTCTGGGCCGGCGGACTGGGCGCCCTCAGGAACAACGCGAGAGCGTTGGGGAGCCCAGGAGGCAGCGCTCGCGGAGACGACACCGCCCAGGTACCCCTGCGGGGCCGTCACACACTTTGGGGTCCCGGACTTGGAGCAGATAGTCCAGGAGCAGCGGGGGGCCTTTGCCCGGCTTCCCCGGCAACGGACTTAGAGCGCTCCCCCCATGTCTTCACGTCAGAGGAGGAAGAGGACAGCGAGGCGACACAGTCTGGAGTGGACTCGGGGGCTCTGCCTTCGGTCACCCCGCGAACGGCGGACGACCTGATATGACTGGCTCCTCATAGCGTGCCGTACACTCACAGAATGGGGAAATAATCTCTGCCCCGTAAAATTGCCGGCCCAGCGCTCTTGGCGTTCTCCCCGCTGCCTCGGGCATCCTCATCCCCCGAAGCGCTTAGATTGACCAGTGGCTAGCCATAGATAACGCGCATAGCCCACACGTTGAGCCCTCAGCAGACGCAAGCCGACCCCCCCCCTTCAATAATAGGTTAATGCTCTCGTGCAATTCGGGAGTCAGTTTGGACATATCGCACTTGGCAATATGTCCCCCGCGTTGGGGCAAGTTGCATTCGCATCACCCCAGTTTCCCCTTCCCTTCCCACGCACACCTTCTGCACTATGTCCCAATCCACAAGCCGCTGCGCTGCTGCACTGATGCGCTGGAATCGCGGGTGCGGGGTGGTTGGATCAGGACCGGGTGTCCCTGGGGGACCCGGCTGACTCGTCCTGCGACATGCGCTAGACACACGCACTGATGGCACACGCCGGTAAAATAACAATTCTTACACTGAATGTGCGAGGTATGCATACGGCGCGCAAGCGATACTCCATATACGCATACATCGAGCGTCACCAGGCACAAATTGCATTCCTGCAGGAGACGCACCTTACGGCAGGAGAGGTGACGAAATTGCGTAGACGCTGGCGGGGAACCATATATGCCACAACTTATTCAGCATTCGCTCAAGGTGCCCTCATATGGGTGCGCCCGGGAGTCCCCTTTCAAGAATTATCACATACAATAGACCCGGAGGGTCGATACGCCCTATTACTCGGTCGGTTAGATGGCCAGACGGTTTTACTAGGCAGCATCTATGGGCCGAACATTGATCAAACCAAATTCTGGGACACGCTATCCAACCCCTTAAGCACATACACCCGGGTGCCGTGGATCTTGGGGGGCGATTACAACTGCGTACAAGACATAACCTTAGACAGATCCCACCCGCCCCTTCCAACATTCCCCATTGTAATGCAGGCAAAACGGTTCACAACCTGGATGCGCCATTGGTCTCTGGTGGATGCTTGGCGGACTCGGAACCCAACCGCTAAACTTTTTTCGTTCCACTCCAGACCGCATGATCTCAGAGTGCGTCTGGACTGTTTCCTCTGTTCCACCACCATCCTCTCTACCGTTCTAGACGCTGACTATTTAGGTAGAACTATATCAGATCATGACGCCCACACGATAACACTGCAATGGCGCCCGCCGCATCCCGCTGTCCCTGCTTGGCGCCTCCCTAGGGACAGCCTTGAAGACCCGGTCTTCCGACAAACCTTGGCGGATCACATTAGTCATTATTTCCGGGAGAACACAGGCACGGCCAGTACGCGAGCGTTGGAATGGAATGCTTTTAAGGTCATATCGCCGGGGTCCGGCGGGTTCTGGAGGGGGACATTCAGCGGGCGGAAAGGGCACTGTCCGCGCTTACTAAGGAGACTGATCCAGCTACAGCCACACCGGCCGAGATGGCTAGTGCCGAAACTGCTTACTCAGCAGCGCTGGCAAGCATGCGCCGGTATAATTTCGCGGCGTGCGCTGCTAGGGCCCACAAAGAAGGCGACCGAGCGGGCACACTATTGGCGTGGCTCATTAAGCAGGATTCGAGCCTCCCGACCGTCACGGCCATTCGTGACGCCCAGGGCACCCTGGTGTATTCGCAGGGTCAGATACTCAAGGCCTTTCAAGAGCATTACACGCACTTGTACACTAGCCCCCATCCCCCGGTATCGGATGAAGTCCTGGCTGAGATCCTGGATCGTATTCGGCTTCCCCGCATAGACCATGACACACGTCTAGACCTAGATCGCCCTCTCAAGGCGGCCGAGATTCGGCACGCTATGAAGGCGCTAGCCACCCACAAGGCCCCCGGCCTGGATGGCTTCCCACTTGAATTTTACCAGGCCTTTGCGTCCCAGCTAGTCCCTCAACTAGAATCACAGTTCCAGGCAGCTCTAGATACGGGGGTCCTACCTCAATCCATGCGTGAATCCGTAATAGTCTCCCTTTTTAAACCAGATAGAGACCCGCATCAGCTTGGCTCCTACCGACCCATAACCCTACTGTCAGCGGATTACAAAATTTATGGGAAGGCCCTGGCAGACAGGTACACCACGATCCTCCCGAGGCGTATCCACCCGGATCAGAGCGGATTCGTGCCTGGTAGGCACACCTCTTATAATATCCGACGGTTGTTCCATGTGCAGGACCAGGTGCGAGAACGGTTCCCCCGGGCAGCGTGTCTGGTGCTGGACCTCGAAAAAGCGTTTGACACGCTCTCATGGGCCTATCTGTTTCAGGTCCTGCAACGCATGGGCTTGGGGCCCAAACTGCAGGCCTACACTCGGCTCAGCTACTCCGCGCCCAGTTCCAGAGTACGTATAGGCCCCCTCATCTCGGACTCCTTCCCGATCCGACGTGGTACCAGGCAGGGATGTCCGCTCTTCCCCCCTGCTCTTCGCGTTGGCGATGGAGCCGCTGGCGACCCTGTTGCGTGGGGTGGGTGAGGAGTGGGGCATCCCGATAGGTGATTCTACCCACGCAGTATCACTGTACGCTGATGACGTACTCATATATGTCCGGGATATTACGGCCGATTTGACCCCTATATCACGCATCCTGCATGATTTTGCGGAGGTGACGGGCCTTAGGGTGAACTGGGCCAAGTCCACTGTCTATCCCTTAACACAAGTCGTGCTCCAATGTCCGATACGGATAGGGGACGTCGATATCTCGTGGAGCCCCCAAGCGGTTCGATACCTAGGCGTTAAATTATATCATACGCCGCAAGATATCTATGAGGGGAATTACCGCACATTGATGGGTAGCATCCGATCCTTGGTCCATTTCTGGAAGGGTCTCCACTTGGCTGTCACGGGAAAGATAGCCGTCGCAAAAATGATCCTGGTCCCGCGCCTGCTGTATCTCTTCTCCAATCTTCCGGTGGTCCCCCCGCGATCCCTGTTCCGTGAGCTGGATACCCTGCTTGGGACCCTCATATGGGGCAACGGCCGCCGGCGTATAGCCCTGGCAAAATTGCAATTACCCCTTGACCAGAGTGGGTTAGCGGCTCCCTCATTCGAGGCGTATTTTCTTGCCGCCCAATTACAGTGGGTGTCACGTTGGACGGCAGGCCGGGCACAAGAGGAGCTGATCACTGAGGCGGGGCGGATTCAAACCTCCACTGTCCATCTCATGCTGCTGCCAGGTGCAACACCGCCGCTATCCCGGCCCCTCCGGGTCATGACCGCGCACGCCTGTCTGGCGCGTGTCCAACGACTTAGTCGGGATACTCCCCTGTACTCTCCGCTGCTGCTGTTGGTGGGGCTCCCCAGGGGTCGGGCGCATTACACGGAGCGAATGCTGCAGGTGTGGACGGATCATGCTGTGACGGAGGTGGGTATGCTGTTCTCCGGGGGAAGCTTGCAGACCTTTGATGCACTGGTCGGGGACTTCGCGCTTCCCAGGGGGCAGTTCCTAAGGCATAGGCAACTTCTCACGGACTGCCGCAGGCAGTGGCGTGTGATCGACACGGAACCCCCCACGCACCCGTTCATCCATGCGCTACTGCAGATGGGGCCAGGACGCCATCTCGTCACTTGGATCTATAAAGCTGTACGGACCCTGCGGAGTCCTACGCTGGCACCCCTCAGAGAACACTTGGAAAATGACTTCCAAAGGCCTCTACACGATAGGGAATGGACCAGGGCCCTTGAATACACTAAAAGAGTGTCCCGCAATTACCGGTTTAAGAACATACAGCTGCATATCCTACACAGGGCGTATCTCACCCCCGAAAAGCTACAGAAATATTTCCCTGACGGTGTGTTCGCTTGCCCCAGATGCCTGGAGCGCGCTGCCTCGTTTAAGCACATGTTTAGGGATTGCCCGACGCTTTATAGTTACTGGCACACGATCCATACTGCCCTTAAAACGGTTACGGGGTTACAGGACCTGGACACATGGGAGGCGTGTGCACTGGGCATCCATGGGCGACATAAACAAAAGAAGGTAGAAAGGCGGTATGCCTTCCTGGTGTTTCTCCTAGCCAAACGATGCATCGCTATGCATTGGAAGACGCCAGGAGGGCCCCCCCTAGCGGCATGGGTGGGTGCAGTCAAGAAGTGGGGCAAGGCAGAGGAAACAACACTCAGAACAGAGGAGGCCCGGGGGATGCGCAAACACCCGATCTCTCTGTCATGGGCCATGCTAATGTACGCTTTCGCGCAAGAAACAGCAGCTGTGGCGGGTCAAAGAATGATTGACCTCCCGGGGGCGCCCACGAATCCGGAGCCCACCCCGGGGAAATGCACAAGCAGCCCAAGCGCCCGGTGGCTCGCAGAGGTAGACACCACAGGTTCCACCGCCATGTCCCATATGGGCAGTGATCGGTGCTCCCGCCTCCCCTGACTCCCCTTCCTCCCCCGCATCCGCGACCACCCCGACTTTGTCCCATACGATGGTCCAGCTCTCAGGTGCATAGCTACAATTATTCATGGTCCGCGACATACTGCACCCTTTTTCCCTAGTTTATCTATCCCCAGTTAGTTGACGGTTAGTTAGTGGCTGCAGCCCTATAGCCTCTATGATACACCTCACAGGGGATTAATCACACTGCACGGCCCCCTTGTGGCGCGGCGACTACCGTGCGCTCCAGTAGGGCATGCCCAGATGTAGATCCCGGACACATGCCTGCAGCCCAATTCAGAGTAGAGGCGAGAAGCCCGTGGGCCCACGAGATTGAGGGACCGAAAGGGATGCGAATGGGCGCTCATGCTATGTAAGCCTATATGACAATAGCGATATCATCTGTGCTTATGTGTGTAACTGTTTATAAATGCCAATAAAAATGTTTTACAAAAAAAACAACAAAAAAAAAACAAAGTGGGGAAATTCCTAGTTTTGTGTTCACATCAGGTAGCCTGCCTTAAGGGTGGAACTAGCCGGATGGGGGATCATGCCTCCTGACTAGCTATTTTTCCCATCTGTCCTGGTGCCAAATGGCCCCAGGGCAGGGGGTGGCATTTCCCCTGTCTTTGGAAGCATTGGTTTGCATATTGAAGGTGGCAGAGGCCTTTGAAGCCTCCGGCATTGATATGCTGATTACTTAGCCCTCCTGCTTGGAGGAGGTGACAAGACTTCCGGCCGGAGCAGGCATTGTTTTTGCCCTCATGGAGTGTGGGCTTTCACCTGCTGGGGGTCAGAAACGTGTCTGTGGAGGCACGCTAGTAGTCGGTTGGTTTTCAGGTGGCACCTCTAAGGTGCCCTCTGGGTGCATGTATTAATAAATCCATCTCTGGAATCAGTGTGGCCTTAGTAATACGAGATGTTTGATACCAAACTTCTCTAGTTTCAATGAAGCCATTATGTAACTGGGGAACTCGTTATTCCCAGTGTCCAGCACATGCACTTAAAATGTCTTTCCTTTTCACTTGTATTATCGAAGAATCGACTTAGAAATCATAGGGGCACATCTGCTCATGCAGATACGTCCACAAGTGTAGTACAGTACACCCTGCCTGAGGGTTATAACGCCTTTTGTAGGGGTGACTTACCTATACTACATGCAGTGTCTGCAGGCATGGCACACAGGTGGGGTGCCATGTCATGTCTTCACTCATCTCTGCACAATGTCACGCAGCATGCAGTGGCAGTTTGCATGATGGTCCTGAGGGGTCCTTTAGAGTGGCACAATACATGCTGCAGCCCTTAGGGGCCATCCTTAGCTTTCTTGCCCTAGAAACCAGGTGTAGCATTTACTGGGTACTTAGAGGAGGTGCTAAAGGTATTGCTAATTGAGGAACAATTGTATAGTTTTAGTGAAAGGGATCTGGCACTGGGGACTGTATTGCTGCAGACTTGAAACAATAGGTCACACTTCACCGTCGCCGGATCCTGTGGATTCTCCTCCAGAGGACATTGGAGGTTTCCATAACCTCATGGAAAGGGCTTCCAAACTGTTTTACCTTCCCATACCTTCTGTACAATCGGAATGCTTTCTTTATGACTTTAAAGAACCCTTCAAAAAGTCTGTCCATTCTATTCCGATTGTGGCACATGTATGGAGTGAGGGGATTAAGGTAATGCAGTCTCCAGCTACAGTCATCCCTGTTCTTCCTCGGCTGGAGAAGAAATATAAGGCTCCTGCTGATGGTCCCGCTTGTCTGGTTGGCCAACCGAAGCCGGATTCTGTTATATCTCAAGCAGCCTAAAGAAAGTCAAGGAATCCGTCGGCGCCCTTACCACACCACCGGATAAGGAGGGTAGGCGACTAGACAATGTGGGAAAGAGATTCTCTTCTATGTCCAGCCTTCTTGTCGGGTCAGCAAACACCTTAGCAATTCTGGGACGATATGATCGCCAAATGTGGTGCGATTTATCTCCATACATTGACCAGCTACCAGATGAATCTAAGGCTGACGCAAGGAAGATTCTGGAGGAAGGAGAGCGTTCTTCCTTCAGAGATCATAGATTGCGCAATGGACATTGCTACCACGGCTTTTCGCGCTTTGGCTGGTGCGGCAGTCCTTAGAAGACATGGTTGGCTTCGGGCCACCTGGTTTCGCCCGGAGGTTCAAAATAAAATCCTAGACCTACCGTTTGATGGAGAAATGCTTTTTGGTAAGCATGTGGACGATGCCTTCAGGATATTAAAAAGGACACACATACGGCAAGGTCCCTTGGGACCTTGCATTACCGCAAAGTACCTTTCCGTGGGGCAAGAGGGAGAGGTTTTTCTTCGTACAAAGGTGGTTATCAACAGCAGCGCTATTCCTCCTATTCACAGCAATCGCAATCTTACAGACCCCAGTATTCTCAGCGCCAGGGCCAATCGTCGTCTTTCTCTCGCCAGCCTTCAAGAGGACGACAGGGACGTCAGGGAAGAGATTCTTCTAAACGCCAATAGCGGCGTTCAGGCTCTGTCTACTGTTCCTTCGCCCCCTGTAACACCAGTGGGGTGCAGGATATCACAATACCTTCACAACTGGGAGATCATCACATCGGATCGGTGGGTCCTCAGTATCATCCGGTTTGGCCACACGCTGGAGTTTCAACACCTTCCACCATCCATAGCCCCTCGCGTCACCGAATCCAAACATCTACACCTTCTACGTCTAGAAGCTCACCAACTGCTTCTCAAAAGAGGAATAGAACTGGTGCCTCTGTCCCAACGAGGCGAAGGATTCTATTCCCGGTTCTTTCTCGTTCGCAAGACAGTAGAAAAGTGGTTTCCAATTTTAGACCTGAGGGAGCTCAACACCTATCTCATAAAATTATAGTTTCGGATGGTATCCCTACAGGGCATTTTGAAGCTTCTCAATCCAGGCGATTACATGGCCACTCTAGATCTCGAGGACGTATACTTCCATGTTCCTTTTCACCCAGCCCACAGGAGGTTTCTACGCTTTACAGTAGCCAAGAGCCACTTTCAATTTAAGGTCCTGCCTTTCGGACTCAGATCCGCGGCACGGATATTCACGAAGGTGTTGGCACCAGTTACAGCGTTTTTCAGAAAACAATCAATATAAGTTTTCCCTTACCTAGACGACTGGTTGGTGAATGCTCCATCGTCTCAGGCAACTATAAAGGCAGTCGAAAGTTGCATTCAACTTTTCCAACATCTGGGACTTCAGCTGAACCAAGACAAATCAGTCCTCTATCCTTCCAGCTCGGCCACATTTCTGGGGGCCATTCTGGACACAGCTTCTTGCAAGGCTTTTCCATCAGAGGAAAGACAGGACAGATTAATTTCCTCTCCCCGTCGTTTACAAACAAGACGGTCTCTGTCTGTTTGCCTATACAAATCTCTTCTAGGATCGATCTCATCTTGCATTCTATTAATTCCGCATTGCATACTTTGTATGCGTCCGCTCCAAGAGCAACTAGACATGCAGTGGCGCCAAGCAGAGGGATCGTTCGACGACAAGATAATCAAGACCTTCAAGTGAGCGGCCACTGGATGCCCGAACAACGCGTTCTCCACATCAACCTTCAGGAGCTCAAGGCAATTCGGCTGGCGTTACAGGCTTTCCTTCCACGAATACGGAATTCAACTGTCCTAGTCCGTACAGACAACACGACGGCTATGCACTATGTTAACAAACAGGGTGGAACACGATCTCAGTTGCTCTCCAAAGAGGCCCAAGAGATTTGGGAGTGGGCGATTCATCACCAAATCGCTCTTTCGGCAGAACATCTACCGGGTACCCTCAACACAACAGCAGATACGTTGAGTCATCTGAAGTCGGTCTGTCAAGAGTGGGAGTTGGATCAAACCACTCTCGAAGGTTTTCAATCGTTGGGTTACTCCGTCCATAGACCTGTTCGCCACTCCAGAGAACAGGACATGCCACTTTTACGCAAGCAGGGAACGCCATCAAGGGTCATTGGGAATGCGCTTTTGATGGTCTGGTCAGGCGTATTTGTCTACGCTTTTCAGTCTGACCACAACAGCACCTAGATGAAAACCTCACCACAGAAATTTAGAAACACATCTTACAGTAATTCTGGCTGAAATTAGTCCAAAGATTTAAACACTTTGTAGTCTTCTGTTGGTGTTACCGACCAGAATGCAGCTCCAACCACAATCAAAATTCATCTTGACATATAGATGTCATATTCTCCCCAAATGAATTAATTTCAAAATCTCTGTACATGTGCTTGGTGGCTGTTGTGGTGATGTAGGACATGTGTGCACTCTGAAACCACATGTTCGAGGCATATGAGCTGCAGATTACACACTTTTGCATAGATCGCCATCTGGTGTTGGGCCCGGATGTTTGCAGTTTGTTTTTCCTCTTGGAAAGTCTTTGGAAGTCACGAGGTCGGTGACTCCTCCCTTGGTCCGTATTGCGCATGGGCTTCGGCTCCATCCTCAGATTGTTTTTTTCCGCCATCGGGTTTGGATGTAATACTTCGCGCTCCGGTTCCGAACATTTCCAGTTCGACGATCGAAGCGAAATCCTCGCTCATCGCGGTATTGTTCAGATCCTGATCTCCTCAATCACCTTCTCTTCGACACACCTTCGATTCCAGTCGTCGACGGCGGCCTTCGGGCCTATCCAAGCTCCGGTCCCGGCTGATGGAAAGAACTCCATTAAAGAAGTGCCCTCGATGTGGGTCCAAATTCCCCCACACCGATCTTCATGAGGTGTGCAACCTCTGCCTCTCTCCTGAACACGAGGCTCGAGACTGTCCCGCCTGCAAGTCTTTTAGATCGAAAAAGACTATTCGAGATTGAAGGGCCAGACGGAACATGGCGCACTCCTCGACCTCCGTTCCAGTCGACATCTTCAGGGACGACGTCGAAGCTCCGGGACAGCAGCACACCGAAGAGGACCTCGTCAGTGCTTCCGAAGCCGACGATTCGGATGTGGAGGACATCACCCCGGCTCAGAGTGTCGTGAGTAATATACCCCCTCCCACACCCGCGCCGACACCCAAAAAGGCTTCGGTCACACCTTCGCCTCCGGGCCTAGGCAAGACCAAAGACACTGCTTCGAACACCCCACCTTTGGGCCCGGTGAAGAAGCCTAATAAGCCTTCCGGCGGCTCGGGCCCGAGCCAGCCTGCCAGCGGTGCCGATAAACACACTTCGGCACTGAAAAAGAGACCGGCCTCTACCTCGACACCGAGCTCCGCACCAAAGCCCTCGGTGTCGAAACCCAGCCTTTCGGTACCGACCAAACATCATAAGGCCCTCGGCATCGACACTCCCGCGCCGAAGCCTACCTCGGCACCGACCAAAAAATCGGAGGCTCCAAAAAAGCACGGCACGGACAAGCCTAAAAAGCCATCGGCCCCGAAACCTTCGGCGCTGACCGAACAAACATTGTCCCAGGAACTGTTTACACCGGATCCTTTGCAAAAGACACTTACCAAGGATCCAAAAACTGGACATTTGTCACTTTCTTCTAAAAAGAGACATTTGGACAAACCGGCTCCGCCTCCACCTCCAAAGAGGAAAGACTGTGCTACCTCCCCTTTCAGAGTGCCTTCCCCACCTCCTCCACCCTCTCCCCCTCCGCCTTCTCCACCCCCGCCTCATCGCTCTCCGACCCCGTCTCCAGACCATGATGATCAGGGGGACCCATACTACGATCCAGGGGATGTGCCACAAGACCCCACCCCTACAGGATCCCCAGACCCATGGGACAATTCTAATAACCCATACATCCAGATGTCCCACAAGATGACCTTTATTCATCCAGGCCATCTCCACCAGAAGACTCATTAGGTTTTCACCACATACTTCAGAGGGTGGCACATTATCACGGGGTAGAGCTACACACTGACCCGGTAGAGGAAGATTTCCTCCTCGACACCTTTGATACCGCACATAGGTCTACTTCTATACTACCTATGCTCAAGGGGGTAATAAAACATGCACCAGAGGTTTTTAAAGACCCAGTCAGGGCTAGGGTCATTAACCCACACATAGAGAAAAAGTATAAAGCTGCCCCCACAGATCCTGCCTATATCAAAGGGCCAGCGCCACTGGATTCCCTAGTAGTCTCCACTGCACGGAAGAGGTCAAACTCCCAGGTGTCAGGCGAAGCACCACCACCTGACAAAGAGTCAAAGCTACTGGACGTGTCAGGAAAGCGCACTGCGTCACAGGCAGCCAATATATGGCGTATCGCCAACACTCAAGCGCTATTGGCCAGATACGACAGAGCGCATTATGATGAACTAGAAACCATCATGCACCATCTCCCAGAAAAATACAAAAATAGGGCCAATGAATTAATTCAAGAGGGTAAGACCATAACTAACACCTCTATACGCTGTGCCTTAGACGCAGCAGACACAGCCTCCAGGGCCATTAACACTAGCGTCCTCCTCCGTCGCCATGCTTGGCTGAGAGTTTCAGGCTTTAAACCTGAGGTACAAGCCTCAATATTAAATCATCCAATTTATCAAGAACATCTATTCGGCCCAAAGGTAGATGAGGCCCTCGAGAAGATGAAGGACACAGATACGGCAAAATCTATGGGAGCCCTGCAGTCACACCCTCCTAGACGCTCCTTTCGCCGCTCTTCCTTTCGGGGCACGGCCAGAGGCTACTCCTCAGATAGCGCGTCCACTTCCTACAAATCCCCTGCTCAATCCACCTTCACAAGGGGTTATCAAAGAGGCGGCTATAGAGGCAATAACAAAGGCAGAGGCAAAACAAATACCGCCCGCTCTGCCACACCGCCTACCTAATGACTTCCCCCTGCTCCCTCCAGACCATCCCACTCCGGTCGGGGGCAGGCTACAAAATTTCCTTCACGTCTGGGAGACCATCACATCAGACAGATGGGTGAACCAAATTATTCGTTCAGGGTACTGTCTAGAATTGACATCTACCCCCCCCCCCCCCCCCAACATTCCACCCAGGCAACGCCCAATGTCACAAGAACATTCCACGTTACTAAAACAGGAGGTTATCTCCCTTCTACAAAAATAGGCGATAGAACAAGTCCCCGCCAATCAGCAAAATTTAGGGGTCTACTCCCTATATTTTCTGATACCAAAAAGAGACGAGACTCTACGACCTATCTTAGATCTCCGGCCTCTAAACACATACATACATTCGGACCATTTTCACATGGTAACACTTCAGCAGGTACTTCCGCTCCTCTCCCAGAACGACTTTCTTACCACACTGGACTTGAAAGACGCATACTTTCACATTCCGGTACACCATGGTCACAGAAAGTACCTCAGATTTGTAGTGGACGGGCAACACTACCAGTTCAAGGTGCTCCCATTCGGGGTCACAACAGCACCAAGGGTATTCACCAAGTGCCTAGTGGTAGTGGCGGCACACCTCAGAAGACGGCACATTCACGTCTTCCCATATTTGGACGACTGGCTAATAAAAGCCACGTCCTACAACCAATGTGTACATCACACCGCCACTACAATCCAACTACTTCACCAGCTAGGCTTCACGGTGAACCACCAAAAGTCCCAGCTAATACCATCCCACACAAAGCAATACCTCGGTGCCACCATAGACACCTCAAAAGCCATAGCCTACCCCAATCCTGCCAGGATTGCAAGCATTTAGGCTTTGCGTCAAAGATTCATACCTCAACACTCTCTCCCAGCAAGAGTGTTTATGCAACTGATAGGGATGATGGCCTCTTGCATTTTCATAGTGCCTCATGCAAGACTCCAGATGCGTCCACTCCAAGAGTGCTTAGCGCGCCAATGGAACCAGGCCCAGGGGCAACTGACCGATCTGGTGTTGGTAGACGGTCACACCCATCGCTCTCTGCAGTGGTGGAACACCACAAATCTTTCCAGAGGTCGACCGTTCCTGGACCCGGTTCCACAAATAATCCTAACGACAGAAGCATCGCTCTCCGGCTGGGGAGCTCATCTATTACACCTCACAGTGCAGGGCACATGGACGCCGCAACAAAAGTTACTCCACATCAACCATCTGGAGTTACTGGCAATCTTTCTAGCCCTAAAATCCCTTCACACACACATTTTAGGCACAGCAGTCATTCGCACAGACAACATGACGGCCATGTACTACATTCAAAAACAAGGCAGCACACACTCCACAGCTCTCTCAACTAGCACAGAGCATATGGAGATGGGCAATTCCACACAAAATCTTTCTCCTAGCCCAACATGTTCCAGGAGTTCAAAACACCATGGCAGATCTGCTCAGCAGACAAACGCAGCAGATCCACGAATGGGAACTTCACCCGCAGGTTCTTCACCCGTTCTTTCAGATGTGGGGACATCCACACATAGACCTCTTCGCCACCCACGAAAACAAAGAAATGCACAAGCTTCGCCACCAGATACCCACACCCATTGTCCAAAGGCAATGCGATATGGATGAACTGGTCAGGCAAATTTGCGTACGCCTTTCCACCTCTCCAACTAATTCCATTAGTGGTGCGAAAGCTACAACAGCACTCCCTCACACTGATTCTAGTAGCTCCAACATGGGCCAGACAACCGTGGTACACCACGCTGCTGGAACTCTCGGTAGTGCCACAACAAAAGTTACACCTCTCACCATGCCTCCTAACCCAGAACCATGGAGAGATTCGACACCCGGACCCAGCTCAGCTCAACCTGGCGATCTGGCTCCTGAGATCCTAGAATTCGGATAACTTAACCTTCCCCCTGACTGTATGAACGTAATCAGAGAAGCTAGACGCCCTACTACTAGAGCATGCTACGCTGCAAAGTGGAAAAGATTTGTTGTTTATTGCCATAACAACACAATCAACCCTCTACACGCATCTATACAGCACATCCTATGCTACTTACTCCATCTACAAAGGTGTAACCTGGCATATACATCCATTCGGCTACACCTCGCAGCAATTGCCGCTTACCTACAGAACAGACAGCACCTATCACTTTTCAGAGGGCCTGCCATTAAAGCCTTCATGGAAGGCCTCAAACGAATAATCCCCCCTAGAGTACCACCCTCACCTGTGTGGAACTTAAATATAGTTCTCACAAGGCTAATGGGACCACCTTTCGAACCTTTGCATAAATGTGAACTGCAATTTCTCACATGGAAAACAGCTTTCCTTGTAGCCATCACTTCCCTTAGAAGGGTCAGTGAGATACAAGCACTAACTATACAAGAACCTTTTCTCCAAATGCACCCGAACAAGTTTGTCCTCCGTACCAACCCAAAATTCCTACCCAAAGTCATTTCCCCCTTCCATCTAAACCAATCGGTAGGATTACCGTTTTTTTTCTCGCAACCTCAAACTGTTGCAGAAAGGGCTCTACACACACTGGATGTTAAAAGGGCCTTACTTTACTATATCCAGAGAACACAACCTTTCAGAAAGACAAAACAACTGTTTGTCTCTTTCTCTCCACCACATAAAGGCAACCCCATCTCTAAATCAGGGATAGCTAGGTGGATTGTAAAATGCATACAAATTTGCTGCCACAAGGCAAAACGCACGCTATCTGTTCCCCCTAAAGCCCACTCTACACGAAAGATAGGGGCTTCTATGGCTTTTCTCAGGAACATCCCATTTGATGATATCTGCAAAGCAGCTACATGGTCAACACCGCACACTTTCACTAAACATTACTGTGTAGATGTGCAAACCAAGCAACAAGCTAGTGTGGGCCAGGCTGTACTAAAAACACTTTTTCAAACCACTGCAACAGATACCGGTGGTCGCCGCTAGGGTTGGGAACTGCTATATAGTCTATGCAAAAAGTGTGTAATCTGCAGCTCATATGCCTCGAACGGAATATGCTACTTACCAGTATGCATCTGTTCTTGGCATGTAGAGCTGCAGATCTACACACGCCCACCCGCCTCCCCGGCTACCTGTATCTGTTCTAGTCTATCTTATTTAGATACAACTCACATGGGTTTCTTCACTATAATTACTATGCTCCATCTTTCCCTGCTGGCAAAAAACAATCTGAGGATGGAGCCGAAGCCCATGCGCAATACGGACCAAGGGAGGAGTCACCGACCTCGTGACTTCCAAAGACTTTCCAAGAGGAAAAACAAACTGCAAACATCCGGGCCCAACACCAGATGGCGATCTATGCAAAAGTGTGTAGATCTGCAGCTCTACATGCCAAGAACAGATGCATACTGGTAAGTAGCATATTCCATTCTGCTCTGCTACCTCTCTTGGGCAACCTAATTCTGTAGCTTTTTTTATTTTTTATTTTACTGTGTTTTTTTCTTTTTCCATTTTTTACCTTTTTTCCCCTCACTGGATTGGATTCGAATCCGCGACATGAACAAATGGTTTCCGGAATAAGGAGTCCTGGAGCACGCTTTATTTGGTAAAATGCTGCTCTCAATGCTTGTCACAAGTAATTTATTCTCCTTTCTTGTAATCTGAAGGAAAACAGATACAAGCCTATAGATGAAATACAAAAAAAGGCCGCATTCTGGATTCGCTGACAGTACAAAGGTGTCATATACAAGAAGGATTGATACAGACCAAGGGGTCTTGTGGGGAATATGATAATAACGATAGAGAAGACCAATTATTCCCCAGCTGGCAACATTCAAACCTTTTTACTGTCAGTTCAAACATATTAATCTTTTTTGTCTTGCAGGAAGGGGAACAATTTCTCACTGCAGAGCTTTTCCTGGACTGGGTTTATGCCGTCTGTGTTATTGCTCTATAGTGACATTTTAAACTTTATTGAACCAGACTTTTACAATTGAAGCATATAAAACTGTAAATTTATTCTTTTTTTTCAGGATAAATGCCCCTGTCAGTTGTGCTTGAGACTAGGGAACGGCGAGAAACGAGCAGGCTTATTAGGACTGACGGCCAGTCGTTTCCTCTAAAAATATTGTTTGAGTAAAATTAAAAAAAGAATCTGTCAAGGAAGCATTGGTATAAAATCGTTTGAATATGTTGTGCATCTGCGTGACTAGCATTTCATTTGTGGTTGTTTGCCTCATGGGAGTTTCTTCACAGTTGGGATTTGTGTCTGGAATCTGTGTGCCAGATCTGCAGATGTTTCTGAACTATTGTAAACTGTGAGTTCTAAGGAGGCACAGCCCTTGCGCCAGGGTTCATTAAGAAGTGGAAAAGAGAGAGAAAACTCAATGCAACCGAAACAAGTGGGTGGACGCCATGTACCCGAGTGTACCCCTGACTCGTGCCCTGAGTAGCACTGAGAAGTGCCGGTACTCTCCCCTTAAAATTAAAGAAGTGCTGGTGCTCAGTACTGGACAGCACCTACCCATTTAAAGCACTGGTAACTGGTCCGCTAGATTAGCACCCGGCCACACTCTCAGCACAGGGCTGTGTGACACTAATGTGGGACAGACACTTGCTGTCTTCAATTCAGATTCACACAAAATCTGTTTTTGTGTAGAAACGAAAAAAGGGTATTTGTAAAGTCACATTAGGTAAAAGAGGTGCAAAAAAAAGCACATCACAAAAACACTTATTGATTTTCTTTCGGTCAGTTGTCAGTTACCAACATTTTACCTTATTTGCCTATTTTCACTCGTGCTACACCAAATTAGGAGATTGGTGGATAAGTAATTTTTGTATTTATTATTTTCAAGAACACTCGACTTGATTTCCCAAACATCGGTGGCCATGAATAACTCGATTTTTTTGCCAATAAATAGTTTAAAGAAGGAGCTATACCGATTCTAAGCCCTGGAATGCGCAAGAGTCAGGTTGACACGCGGTAATGGTGATCAGTGTGCCGATTTGGAAAGATGAAAGGCTGAGGTGGCCCTTATTGGAACTCTTGGCCGACAGGTGTCAGAATCAAACACTTAGATCAATGACCTCTTCATTATTACCAAATATGTAACAATTCAGCTTCATTCTAGCCCTCAGGCCGGCCAGTCTCACTGTGTCAATCCTTCGGGTTCAAATAAAGATGGACATTGGCCGCGTGAAAACAAATAATGGGGCACTTTTGGACAATATTCTTAATTGCGAGCACAGCCCCCTCGACTGTCCTGTGTGCTCTTTGGCGCCACACACGAAAACAGCAGGACGGGAACGCAAAGGTCTGGGCAGCTTGTGTGATCTTCTGAACCGAACGGAAATCCGCCCTCACTTCCAACAGGACGAATATTATATACAATGTGGGGCGTGTGATCGACTGTTCGTGGCGTGAGGATCGTGTTCCGATCCAGACCGCGCCTACCTTTGATCCCTTCAGAAACCGCACATCTGGGGCTTCCCTCTTCTGAAGGTTTTGGGGCAAAGAGGGCGATTGTGGGTACATTTTGTATATATTTCTGTAGGGTTTGCAACAAGCTCCACTTTTTCTGGTAGCTGGAAACAATTGTTTTATACTGCGCGTTATAGAGCTGGTCTGCCGTTTCCAAGTGCTGTAATTAACTGACGTTATTGTATTCACCAATTTCAGGGCTCTCCATCTTGACCTTTCAGTATCCACTATTGGCAGAATGAGTTACCTGCACAGGATCACACATCTTGGTCAAACGTTGAAGCCCGGATTAGAACCGGCACAGTAGTTAAAACATACCCTTGATCGTACCCTGCGAAGATTGCCTTTGAGACAAAGAGTGCAACTTCCTAAATATCCACTCAGTCAACACGCCTGTGAGGTAATGTTGCTAGAAGTGTGTTTAATGAAAAAGAATCGGCTTGCTCACAAGTTTGGCGCTGACACATTCTTAAACTGTGAAGGCGCGAACCTGTCAGAAGGGCGTAAGCGTGGCATGAATTCACGTCCTTGGTGCGCGTGCGTGCGTGCCTTTTATTTACCACAACTCAGAAAATATGGAGACAAGCTGTTTCCGTGGAGCCGACGGGGGAGGGCAAGTGAAAGCGCACGATGCACGCGTAAGCAGAAAGCAAGCACATTGATACATTTCCTCCATGACTCGCACTTTGAAGTATACTTCCGTCTCGCATAACATGTGCGCGTCCGGACAGGCGATTGGTGCGCGAAGGGAGACAAAACATGTGCGCGCCCAGACAGGCGATGTGCACGCGTGTGCACATCGCCTGTCCGAGCGTGCACATGTTTTGTCTCCCTTTGCGCACCAAACACACGACAATAGAGTCTCGCCAAGGCGATGCAGCGCATGCGCTGCGTTCGCTAGACGAGACCTAAAAAAGTCCCTTTCTGTACCAAGGGCTACCTTTTTGCCAAATTTGGTGTAATTCCGTTTAGCAGTTTCAGCTGAAACAGTGTATAAAGTTTCCTACGGGAAATTGATTTTTTGACCTCTATTTTTTTAATTTCTCAGGAACTACTGAACAGATTTACACCATTTAAAAAAAGGTCTCTTTCTGAACCAAGGGCTACCTTTTTGCCAAATTTGGTGTAATTCCGTATGGCAGTTCGGGCTGTAGTCGTGTCTCAAGTTTCCTATGGGAAATTACATGGAGACCCCCTTTATTTCTTGGCCCCCGCTTGCCGAATCACCCCGAAACTTTCAAGATTGGGGCTGACTGGCATGCCCCACGAGTTTTGAAAATTTTGTGTAGATTCGTCAACCTCGCGGCTCCCACCCTGCCATAGCAAACTTGGTTTGGATTTTGAAAGAGAGAGCAGGAAAACCTTAGCAGCTCCCCATGTGGAAAAGCAATGCTGGCTCCCGCAGGAGGCTGGGAGCCGGCGGGACTGTGGGGGGATTGGGGACCCCCTCACAGCCCCCAACGGAGAGGGCCAGCCCAGGGGGATGGGGTCCCCCCTCCCCAAAATAAAAAAAATTAAAAAAAATTAAAAGAAAGGCCGGCCCCGGGGGAGGGGGTCCCCGGGGCCATAAGTGGCCAGAGGAGGGGGGCAACGCAGCCCCCCTCCAAACCAAATAAAAAACAAAAAAAAGGCTATGCCCAGGGGGATGGAGTCCCCGGGGCCGATTAAGGCCTCCGGAGGTGGGAATCGCGGCCCCCTTCCAAATTATTATTAAAAGTAAATAAATAAATAGGGGGCAGGCCCTGGGGGATGGGGTCCCCAGGGCCAAGAATATTGGGAAAATAGGTGGGGCCACAGAGCCCCCATTCTTAAAAAATAAAATAAATTAAAGACGGCATCGCGCCGGAGGCCACGCCCCCTCCGCATTTGCAGATGGGGAACGAATTCCCCTTGGAATACTGGGGGTTCCTGGGGGCCAACTAGCCCACGAGGAACCTCCAGTATGCGCCAGAGGGCTGCGTTGCAGCGAGGTGCTCTGAGGCCACGCCCCTATTTACACCTCTCTGCAACGCAGCTCTGTGGTGCTTAATGGAGGTAGCTGGTGGGCTAGTTGCGCCCCAGGGACCCTCAGGATTCAAGGGGAGTTAATCCCCCAACTTAAAACGTGCCACGGGGGAGGGGGTGGGGCCGGAGGTGACATGTGTGCAGACACACCCTGTGGCGCGATTTAAGTTGAGAAATTAATATCTCTTCAATCCTGAGGGTCTCTGGAGGCCAACTAGCCCACCAGGTACCTTCAGTAAGCCACGGAGCTGCGTTGCAGAGTATTGTAAAAAGGGCCGTGGCCTCTGAACACCTCTCTGCAACGCAGCTCTCTGGCGCATACTGGAGGTACCTGGTGGGCTAGTTGGCCCCCAGGGACCCTCAGGATTGAGGAGGAATTAATTCTCCAATTTAAAACGCTGCACAGGGCGTGTTTGCAGACATGTCACCTCAGGCCACGCCCCCTTCCTTCATCATTGTGCAAACGCGCCCTGTGGCGAGATGTAAGTTGGGGAATAAACTCTCTTTCAATACTGAGGGTCCCTGAGGGCCAACTAGCCCACCAGGTACCTCCAATATGAGCCACGGAGCTGCGTTGCAGACAGGTGTTCAGAGACCACGCCCCTTTTTACACCTCTCTGCAACGCAGCTCTGTGGCGCTTACTGGAGGTACCTAGTGGGCTAGTTTGACCCTAGGAATCCTTAGGATTCAAGGGGACTTAATTTCCCAACGGACACAGGGCGCGTTTACACAGTGGTGAAGGGAGGGGACGGGGCCTGAGGTGACGTGTGCAAACACGCCCTGTGGCGTGTTTTAAGTTGGGGAATTAATTCCCCTTCAATCCTGAGGGCCCCTGGGGGCCAACTAGCCCACCAGGTGCTTCCAGTAAGTGACACTGCGTTGCAGAGAGGTGGTGCAGGCCGTGCCCCTTTTTACACCTCTCTGCAACTGTGCTTACTGGAGGTACCTAGTGGGCTAGTTTGACCCTAGGGACCCTCAGGATTCAAGGGGACTTAATCTCCCAACTTAAAACAGCCACAGGGCGCGTTTACACAGTGGTGAAGGAAGGGGATGGGGCCTGAGGTGATGTGTGAAAACACGCCCTGTGGCGCGTTTAAGTTGGGGAAATAATTCCCCTTCAACCCTGAGAGCCCCAGGGGACCAACTATCCCACCAGGTACTTCCAGTAAGCACCACTGCGCTGTGTTTCAGAGAGGTGGCCCAGGCCGTGCCCCTTTTTACACCTCTCTGCAATGCAGCTCTGTGGCGCTTACTCTAGGTACCTAGTGGGCTAGTTTGCTGGTTGGACCCAAGGGACACTCAGGATTCAAGGGGACTTTATCCCCAAATTAAAACGGCCACAAGGCATGTTTGCACACGTCAGCTCAGCACACCCCTCCCTTCACCCGTGTGCAAACGCGCCCTGTGGCGTGTTTTAAGAGGTAGTTTTAACCCCCCTGCTCTATTATGTACTAGGGGTTTACAGAGGAGGTCATTCTAATCACAGGGGTACCCCAACGCATAGTGTTGTTATGTTATGTTATTCGGGCTTATAAAGCGCCTGGTTACACTATACAGTGTCCCCGCGCTGCGGTGCACGTCGCTTTAGTGAGCACAGAGACCTATCCAGGCGGGAATAGGTGAGTTTTCAGTTTCTTCCTAAACATGCCCTCAGAGGGTTCCAACCGAAGGCTCTCAGGGAGTTTGTTCCATAGTTGGGCCGCCAAAAAGCGGAAGGAGCGACCACCCATCCTAGCTCTCTTTACAGCCGGGACGCGTACCAGTCCCCTCCCCTCAGACCTCAGGCGGCGGGTAGGGGCGTAAGGGGTAAGGAGGTTCAACAAGTAAGCAGGCGAAGTCCCCTGAATAATGCGATGACAGACACACAACGCTTTAAACCAGACTCGCTCCTGTATAGGTAGCCAGTGGAGAGAAGCAAGAGCCGGTTTAGAGGCAGTTCTCCTCGGGCGCATCAGGATCAAGCGGGCTGCTGCATTCTGAACGCATTGGAGTCTCTTTATACACTTTCCGGTGGTACCTAGGTATAAGACATTCCCATAATCGAGACGAGATGTCACGAGGGCGTGAACTAGGGTCTTCCTAGCAGCAATAGGTAATATATCCAAGGTTTTACGGAGACTTTTAAGGATTCCGAAACAAGCTCCTGCGACCTGTCTGGTGTGATATTCAAAGGATAGGTGAGAGTCCATCCAAACCCCCAGGTTTTTGGGCTGGGCGCATGGCACAGGGGTGGGGCCCAGGTTCTGTGGCCACCAGGCAGAGGACCATACGGATGGAGCTCTACCCACCACCAGTACCTCTGTGTTCCCCAGTGTATGTAGGTGTTTTAACTGTATTCTATGTGTCTTTTAGCATAGCACTGACTCTAGGACTGGTTAGTCAAAGTCAGTTACCACTAGTACCCATCTGAAAAACTTGTAAAAACTGCACCAAAACCCAAACACTTATAAATTCACCCAGGCACTCTTCTTGCAGTACTCTAATCATTCAGTCACTACCCAAGTACTCATGCACTGAGCCAGGCCTTAGCACATGGACTGCTTCAAACGCCTATCCACTATGCATTCACTCCTCTAACCACCTACACACTTGTCTTTCACACCTTCAGTTCCCCAGTCAGTATACATACACTTCCAGCAAACACACTGTGACTCCCCTTGCACTCCTCTAGTGACCCATTCAGCACCATGTACTAATCCATTCACTGCGCCAATACCCAACCACTTATAAATTCACCCAGGCACTGTCCTTGCAGTACTCTAATCATTCAGTCAGTACCCAAGTACTCATCCAGTGACCCTGACAAAAAAAAAAAATTCAGTTTCAATATTTTAAAAAACATTTTTATTTCCATTTATATTAAAAATATATAATGTAATTTAAATAATAAAATATGTAAAAATAAACAGTTAAAAAACTAAAAAAACAGTATAACAAAAAATACATATAACTATTATTACATTTACAAATTATCATTTAAAAAACCTTTGAAATTCACTGAAAAAACCATAGGTTTCAGACATGTTATAGTTACATCATTCATGACATGGTCAGTGACATCACTGATGACATCTCAAATGACATCACTGATGACATCATCCACGTGACAATCAGATACACCTCATCATACACTAGTATAACCTTTCATCACTCACTGTAAAATACAGAGTACCATATTTGAATCCACTGATCCACCAATACAAGTTTCTAAAAACCCACTTAGTGATTCCTAGATCTACACACATCTAATCACTTACCTATAGATTCACTCATACATGCTGTCAATGATCAATAAGAACACTGTCAAATATACTTATACACCTTTATCGACATTACACACCAGCACACATCCTATTCACTTATGCAGTCATCCTACTCACTTATGCAAACAATGGACCATACTTACATTTAGTCAGCTACACACTTATACAAACACCACTTCATTTATTCATATAGATAGTAACTCATACTTAGTGTGTTATAAAATCACTATTACAAGTATACAGTTACCCATACAGTCACTCATACAATCTGAGTCTTATGTATACTTATTTACGTACAACAACTGTCACATACACTGCCTTTTATTTTTCTAGTTTGTTGGACATGTACCATTGAGAGATGTATTTGCTCATCACCACACCCATAAAGATAGTCACTCACCCAAACAACTGTTATAACATGCAGTCTTAACCTCATATACCTACTGAATTAACTATTCACACATCTTTGGGAAGTCACACACCCCCCAAGGAACCACACACACATTCACTCTCCCATGCAAATACTCAGTTAACTAATCAATAACTAATATAGACTTTCACATAGCAAGTAACCAACTGGTGCAGCAGTTTACACAACAACTGATAAAGTGATACAGATATTCATACAGTTTAGTCACTATCCAATATATTTAGTGAGACACTATAAATTAGTCAGGTAAACAGGCAATCACACTGCTCCTAAATACTCCATCCAAATATTTATATGTCCACTCATTCTTTAATGCAGGTTGCTATATATATAATACATATTTAAATAACGAACCAAACCACATTCACTGTAAGATGTCATCAGTGATGTCATTTGAGATATCATCAGTGATGTCTTTTGAGATGTCATCAGTGATGTCACTGACCATGTCATGAATGATGTAATATGTGACATCATCAGCAGTGGATTGCGGGCGCGAGAGTTATAGTTAGCAGAACTAACTATAACAGAGGAATTTCAATGGTTTTGTACAAGTGAAATGTCCAGCTAACTATAACAGCCCTGAAACCTATGGTTTTTTCAGTGAATATATATAAGAAAACCATAGGATTGAGGTACATTAGACTTACAAATTTTCATTTAAAAAACCTTTGAAATTCACTGGAAAAACCATAGGTTTCAGACACGTTATAGTTAGAAATTAGCATTTAAAAAAACCATAGAAATTAACTGAAAAAACCATAGGTTTCAGGAACGTTATAGTTAGTTGGACATTTCACTCGTACAAAACCATAGAAATTCCGGCGTTATAGTTAGTTCAGCTAACTATAACTCGCGCCCTTGCAATGCACTGCTGATGACATCACATATTACATCATTCATGACATGGTCAGTGACATCACTGTTGACATCACTGATAACATCTCAAATGACATCACTGATGACACCATCCAGGTGAAAATCTGATGCACCTCCCCACACCTGAATATAAGCTTTGATACACACACTCTAAAATACAGACTACCATTTTTGAAAAGATAGACACTTCAATACCAGTTACTAAATACGCACTGACTGATTCCTAGGCCTACACACACATCCAATCATTCACCCATACAGTCACTCATACATGCAGTCACTCATCAATACAACACTATCATATACACTCATACACCTATACAGACACTCACAGACTGCCACATATCCAGAGTTACTCACACAGCTAGTCAGTCATGCAAATAATCAATCATACTTCCATTTACTCACCTATACAGTTATACAGACACAACCTCACTTATTCATACAGATACTAACACATAATTACTCTCTTATAGAATCACTGATACAAATACACACTCATCCATGCAGCCACTCTCACAATTACTGACTCTCACATAGTTATTTATATACGCCATCACTCACATATACTGCCTTTTACATATGTAGTTACTTTCACATGTACCACTGAGACATCCATTCACTCACCAACACACTCATACACACACTCACCCACCCATAAAGCTGTTTCCACATGCACTCTTGTACCCATACACCCAGTGAATCAACCACTCACACTTCTATGCACAGTCACACACCTCCCACCCACACACACACACTCAGGCAGCCATACAAATACTCAGGCAAGCAATCAGTAACCCATATAAACACTCATGCAGCTACTCACCAACCCATGCAGCAGCTTACACAACAACAGACAGACTGATACAGGCTTTCACAGTTTAGTCACTAACCCATGCATTCAGTAAGACACATTTAATCCATCACTTATACAGTCAGTCACGTACCTACTAAATCCTCCATACAGACACTTGTACACCCACTCATTCCTCAATACAGCTTGGCATATATATAAAACAAAATTAAACTTTACAGAAACACACAGTCACTGGAGGATGTCATCAGTGATGTCATCAGTGATGTCATTTGAGATGTCATCAGTGATGTCACTGACCATGTCATGAATGATGTAATATGTGACGTCATCAGCTGTGCATTGCAGAGGCGTGAGTTATAGTTAGCTGAACTAACTATAACGCCGGAATTTCTATGGTTTTGTATGAGTGAAATGTCCAGCTAACTATAACAGCCCTGAAACCTATGTTTTTTTCAGTTAATTTCTATGTTTTTTTTAAAATGCTAATTTCTAACTAGAACGTGCTTGGACTAAAGGTCCTATGGAAAAATGCATGGGGAAAACGCGTTTTGGGACCCCCCTTTTATCTCAGCCCCCGCTCGACGAATCCCCCCGAGACTTTCAGGGTAGGAGCGGAGCGTAGCGCCCCATTAGTTTTGAAAATTTCGCGAGGATTCGTCGACCGGCGCCAAAGTTATTCCAAATAGAATGTTGCGGTTTTCCTATGGAAACAGGGTCCTAACTATAACTACCTACTGGCGACCGCCAGTAGGTAATATATATATATATATATATATATATATATTCTGCACCTTGGGCCAGCGCACTCTTGGACGGGTGCTGTAACGCGGAGATGCAACCGCGTACAATATTCGCTCCTTCCCTCTTCCCTTTCTCGATCAGGAAAAGCACTCGCAGGGGTCTTTTGGTTTTAGCAAAGTTTTTAATTCATGCAATCCATAAATAACATGACGCGTTTCGGCTACTGCCTTTTTCCAATGTTACAAGATTACGCGCCAAATAACGGCATTTTAAAAGAAATCATCAGTATCCGGTCACATGATGCGAGTCAAAGCACAATCAAAATTGACATACGACCATACTCATTCCGTTCTAATACACGTGCCATCTTGGAACGTCTAACAAGTGGTTGAATCTAAATGTCAAACGCTAAATAAGCCTACTAAAGTAAGTACTATATAATACTTACAGTGATTATCCTTAGATACATTGTTCAATGAAATCAGGACATTATCATGATTCAAACAAGTTGCGCTTATTAATTTAGACGTATATCGGCATCCTTACGCAAACCACCTATAACCTCAAGATCAGGGCGTATCTATAATACAATCATGCCATGTATCGGCAAAGTCCTTTCTGTGCTTAATAAATTGCATGCATCAAAAGACCGTCACATCAATAGATCACAAGGCATGTATACAGGTCTAATCTACACAAATTGATTCACAGATTAAAATTCAAATTACAATTAAAGACAACTTTCTTGCAAATCCTGCCCAGAAAACCTTACAATTGCTGACAACATACAGGCCTCAATTTCAGTCACCCAAATGTACAGCTAATTCTTCCCCTATATTCATTCCTTTGGGGGTCTTGGTTTCTAGGTCAATAATATATCTGGATTCAAGTCTACGCAACTTTCTGATCCTGTCCCCACCTCTAATACTAGCGGCAATCATATCCACACCATAATAACGCAACAGATCCCTGTTGCTGTTATGCTTTTCTGCATAGTGCCTTGCGACTGGATAGGTTTCATCTTTTTTGGCTATCGCCCTCATATGTTCTAATACCCGTATCTTTATAGGGTGTATGGTGCTGCCAATGTATTTCAATCCACAAGGACATTCCAAGCAGTATACTACATAAGTAGTGTTGAATGTGATGAATTTATTTATGGTCCTAGTTGTTTTTAAGTCAGTGACTTCATATGTGAGAGTTCTTCTACTTCCTATACATGCCTTACATCTGCGTAAGCATGCCGATATACGGCTAAATTAATAAGCGCAACTTGTTTGAATCATGATAATGTCCTGATTTCATTGAACAATGTGTCTAATGATAATCACTAAGTATTATATAGTACTTACTTTAGTAGGCTTATTTAGCGTTTGACATTTAGATTCAACCACTTGTTAGACGTTCCAAGATGGCGCCTGTATTAGAACGGAATGAGTATGGTCCTATGTCAATTTTGATTGTGCTTTGACTCGCATCATGTGACCGGATACTGATGATTTCTTGTAAAATGCTGTTATTTGGCGCGTAATCTTGTAACATTGGAAAAAGGCAGTAGCCGAAACGCGTCATGTTATTTATGGATTGCATGAATTAAAAACTTTGCTAAGTCGCCAGTAGATAGTTATAGTTAGGACCGTGTTTCCATAGGAAATCTGAAAATTCTATTTTGAATAACTTTGGCGCCGGTTGACGAATCCTCGCGAAATTTGCAAAACTAATGGGGCGCTCCGCTCAGCTCCTACCCTGAAAGTCTCGGGGTGATTCGTGAAGCGGGGGCTGAGAAAAAAGGGGGGTCCCAAAACGCGTTTTCCCAATGCATTTTCCCATAGGACCTTTAGTCGAAGGTACAGCCCGAACGGCTGAACAGAATTACTTGAAATTTGGCAAAGAGGTAGTCCTCAGGTCAGGCATGTGCCTTTTGCATATATGGAGTCAATCTGTTCAGTATTTCCTGAGAAAATTGCAGTTAAAAGTACATAAATATCTATAGCCGCGCACCGTGCGCGCACCCTAACGTGCGCGAGCGTAATTCTGATTGATGGTTACATGTCAGTCAAATTTCGAATCGGTCGAAATCAGGAAGTGTCGTCCGCCATTTTGTTTGTTTTGGGTGCGACAGTGAAAAGGGGGCAGGGTAGAGAGTTCCTGACCCCTAGCCTTTGTCAGGGGGTCCCTAAAGGACCCCGAAGGGTGAAATTTTTTTTTTTTTTTTTATTTTTTTTTTTAAATCGCGGGGTGCGCGCACGGTGAAAAACCTTTAAAAAAAATATATATTAATACATACATAACTTAGCATTTAAAAAAACGTACAAATTCACTTAAAAAACCATAGGTTTCACACATGTTATAGTTAGGAATTAGCATTTAATAAACCTTGCAAATTCACTTAATAAACCATAGGTTTCACACATGTTATAGTTAGGTGGACATTTCACTCGTAAAAAAACAATGAAATTCCCCCGTTATAGTTAGTTGACATAACTATAACTCGCGCGACCGCCACTCTATCACAAGGATGATGTCATCAGTGATGTCATTAGTGATGCCACTGACCATGTCATGAGTGATGTAATATGTGACGTCATGAGCAGAGGATTGCGGGCGCGCGAGTTATAGTTATCTCAACTAACTATAACATGTGTGAAACCTATGTTTTTTTAAGTGAATATATATATATATCTATAATATTTCATATATATTCAAAGCAAGAAATCTAAACTTAGTGTACATCACCGATGGAGTATCTTTTAACATTCTGGCCAGCACGACTGGGGAGCCCTCACAGTCAGCCAGAAGTCTCGATCGGCATCACAAAAGGTCCCTGGGCAACACATCCATTCCACAGGCTAACTCCTGCCTGAGAGCCAAAAGTACCCGTCTTTAATACCTTTACTCAACTCATGGAGAGATTTTGTTATACAGTCAAGGCTGACAGGCCGTATCCATCTGCGTCAAGGTCACTCACAGGAGCTGGCCAGGCTCCAGTCTTTCCTCTGCGACAAAGTAGTGCATTCCTCTCCCACACTTGTGAACGGTATCAAATACTCATCAAACACTACATGTTTCAGAAAGGGTTTTGCTCTGTACTGTAAAGTGCTATGAAGAATGAAAACATTCCCACCCATTAGCTGCAAGAAAGCACAAAATGAAGTTGTACACACAAATGGAGTCAGTGGTCACCATTGTACTAATTGTATTGCATTCCACCCTCTGACCATTAACTCTCATAACATAGAGGTCTAAAATCAACTATTCTAGATCGAAATATGGATATACTATTTGGTACACACTGGGCAAAGCAACACAATAAAATCGTAACCAATATTACTCAGACCTTCTGGTCTGAGAACTGCCCTCTCCCCATCAGCTCCGCTGTCTGTGCCTTCGCCGATGACCTAGCTTCACCTCTTCCCAGTAGGAGTTCGAGGCTGCCCAGGTCCGTGGTTCCTCCCTCTCTGCTCATTTGTGGTTCTGCTTGCCTTCCCACCGAGTTGTACTCTGTTGACTGTTGCCTGCGTCGGACTTTGTTTTAATTATTGTGCCTGTCTCTGTAATTCACTGTGTTGTTCTCTGCTGACTATTGCCTGCTTCGCTTTTTGTTTTTTTAATTATTGTGCCCTGTTGACTGCTACCTGCTTCGGGGTTTTGTGCCTGTTTCTTTCTTATTTCTTTTCTCCGTTTTCTCCCCGCCTCTGATGCCCCTGCGGCCCCTCCCCCCTGCAGGTTACCGCTCCCGCCTTCCAGCCGCACGTCCCGCCCCTTCCCTATTTAATAGCGGCCGCTGCGGGGGAGTGCGAGCAAGACCTCTGACCTCCTGGTCTGAGAACTCTCTCCCCAGCAGCTCCGCTGTCTGTGCCTTCGTTGCTGACCCCACTTCACCTCTTCCCAGTCAGAGTTCAAGGCTGCCCAGGTCCGTGGTTGCACCCTCTCTGATGTGTGGATCTGCTCTGCCTTTACACTGAGTTGTACTCTGTTGACTGTTGCCTGCTTCGGTTGTTTGTGCCCGTTTCTTTCTTATTGCTTGTCCGTTTTCTATCTGCCGCTAACGCCCCTGCTGCACCTCCCCGCTGCCGGTCCCACTCCCACCTCGCAGCTGCACATCCCGCCCCCCTTCCCTATTTAGTGGTGGCTGCTGTGCGCCTAAGGCAAGCCTGTCTGCGACCCGACCAGCGCCAGGAACCTTGGATCTCCAACCATCCACTCCTACGACGCAGCCGCGTGCCTCGCACTCTACCCTGGAAGGAACAACAACTGACAGCAGTCCACCATGAAAACAACCCACGGCCAATTCTCCTGCCGCCAGACCTTCACCACCCACCAACCACCAACATCACCTACACCCTGAAGTTCATCCTGCTCAAAGTGCGCTCCATGCACAGACACGCCATGGAGATCTGGAACCCCCTTGATACCCTCTCTCCGGATGTCGCCTTCTTCACAGAAACCTGGACCAATGCCTCCTCTGCCCAGACATCGCCATTGCCATCCCGGACGGATAAAAGATCCAGAGGAAGGACCACCACATCCACCCGGGCGGAGGACTCTTTATCGCGCCCAAAAACTCTCTCCACCTCGAGCGACGCCTTCCCCGCTGCCGAAAACCTACACTTCCAGATCCAGACCAGCCCAAACACCGCACTCCGCCTCACCCTCGCATACAGACCCCCCGACCTTCACGCCCCCTTCACCATCACTGACCTCATCGCACCTCGCGCCATCGCCGCAATGGAATACATTCTCATCAGAGACCTGAACTTCCACCTTGACCACCCCAGCGACCACAACTCCACCACCCTCCTCGACAACCCTGACCAACATCGGACTGAAACAACTCGTCACCACGCCCACCCACAAGGCAGGACACACACTCAACCCCATCTTCGCAGGGGAAAAGAGAACCCACTTCCGCCACACCACGCAACCCCATGGACTGACCACCACTGTGTAGACTTCTTCATCAACAAACCCAAGCCGCCCAAGCCTTCACTGCGCCCTCTGTGAAGAAACTACAGCAGAGTCAACGAAGAGCAGCTCAACTCCACCCTCAACCGCGACACTACCACAACCAACACCAACCTCGCGACCAGGGGACTCCACACTTGGATCTCCAGCTGTGCAGACAAGCTCGCCGCTACGCAACTCCAACAGACAGTGCCAGACACACCTGCAGACGCCTCGAAGAACTGGCGGAACAAGACACCCAAAAACCACACCACCAACAAAAAAGACGTGACAGAATACCACCAAAACATCAGGACCACCAAAAGAACCTTCACTTGCAACAAAGTCCTCTCCAACGTCAGCAACTCCAAGGATCTCTTCAGCGTCCTCCAGAAATTCACCAAACCCCCCAGCGAAACCACGGACATCACCCCCTCCCAGGACCTCTGTGAAAAGCTTGGATCTTACTTCCACTTGAAAATCATGAACCTCTATGCCAACTTCAGCGACCAGACACCGCAACCACCGCGCCATCCAGCAACACCAACCAGCCCACCATCACTTCCTGCGCTCCAGTCACGACAGACGAGACCGCCTCCACCATGAAAGGCATCCACTCAGGGGGGCCCCCACGGACCCCTGCCCACCCTACATCTACCACAGAGCTGCCGCCACCATCGCATCAGAACTAAGACACACCATCAAAGCCACCTTCATGGCCGGCACCTTCCCAGGCGACTGGAAACGCGCTGAAGTCCAACCCCTGCTCAAGAAACCCTCAGCAGATCCCACAGACTTAAGGAACTACGACCCATCTTTCTCCTCCCCTTCATGGCAAAAGTCGCGGAGAAGACTGTAAACGCACAACTAACTAAGTTCATCGAAGATAACTCCATCCTCGACCCCTCCCAATCCGGATTCCGCAGCAACCACAGCACAGAGACCCCCCCAACTCGCCGCCACAGATGACATCCGCTCCCTCCTCGAGCAAGGTCACACTGCAGCCCTGATCCTACTCGACCTGTCAGCAGCCTTCAACCTGTCTCCCACCACACACTCGCCGCCAGACTACACGACGCCGGTATACAAGGAACCTCCCTCGACTGGATCCGCTAAATACTAACCGGCAGAAGCCAAAGAATAAGACTGCTACCTTTCCTCTCTGAACCCACTGAAATCCACTGTGGAGTACCCCAGGGATCATCACTCAGCCCAACTCTCTTAAACAATTACATGGACCCCCTCGCCGCCATCGTCGGACAGCACGGCCTCATCATAGTATCCTACGCCGACGACACCCAACTCATCCTCTCCATCACCAAGGACCCCACCACCACCAGACTCAACTTCCAGGAAGGAATGCAGGACGTCAGCTGCCTGAAGCTCAACACGGAGAAGTCCTTGTACTCGGAAGCTCCCCATCAGCATGGAACAACTCCTGGCGGCCCACTGCACTTGGCAGCCCGCCAACCCCCATGGACCAATCCAGAAACCTCGACATCGTACTCGAGACCTCCCTCTCCATGGACAAGCAGGTCAACGCTGTCGTGTCAAGCTGTTTCAACACCCTTCGCATCCTCCGAAAGACCTTCAAATTGATCTCCCCCCCCCCCCCCCCCCCCTGAGTCCAGGAAGACAGTCACTGACACACTCATAACCAGCTGATTTGACTACGGAAACACCCTCTACGCCGGCATCAACAAGTCTCTACTCCACAAGCTCCAGACGATACAGAACACCGCAGCCAAACTTGTTCTCAGCATCCCCCGACACGAGCACATCAGCTGACGCCTATGGAACCTCCACTGGCTCCCCGCTGAGAAGAGTCACATTCAAGATACTAACCCACACCTACAAATGCCTCCACAACACAGGACTGTAAGAAAGTGGCTCTCTATACACTGTTCCCAAATAGGTAGAGTGTGCACATAGTCCACAGTCCCCAGAGGTTTGGCAGAGGCTAAAGTTAGATATAATCTTACTCTCTAAAGTGGTCGCTCGGTCGAGCAGGAAGGAAGTATCGGAGGACAGTGTAAAGCATTTGTTGTACACACTCATCAGCAAATGGTCTCACACACTCAAGAACTGAACTCTAGGCCAATGGTTTTGTATCAAAATATATAGTTGTTTTGTTTTAGAACCAACAATAGGTATCAAAATATACTTTCTCAGAATGAGATGCTTTAGATAAATACTTTCAATAGGCAATAGACTTTTTAATGCAATAGATACAGTTGTTGCAATAGGCAACACAACTTCAAACACAATTATACATTGAGCTCAATGGGAATTTCTAGTTAAATGCAATTGATAACTTTTTGGATGACTTTTCTAACCACAGGACTGGATCCTAGATTCAGTCATGGGACATCTCCTGTAAACAGTTGAGTAAAAACGTTTTAGTTACAGTTATGATTTTTAAGGAATATTATTGTATTTTAAAAGTTGACATTTAGAAACCTTTTTACATAGAATCACCAATGGGAGGAAATTCACTTAGCAGGTAAGTAGGGTTATTGTTACTTTTTCTTACTCAGTGTTGGATCCTGGATCCAGCACTGGTGCATCTCCTGTAAACAGTTGAAAGAATGCGTTTTTGTTATACAGGATATTTGTAAGTTTGCAAAATCGACACTTAAAAGAATTTCTGACAAAAACCAGGCAATGTTATCCTATGGAGGAAAATCAAGTTAGCGGTAAGTACGGTTGTAATTAGTTTACAGGGTCAGTGCGGGGCACCAAGATCCAGCACTGGGATATCTCCTGATAACAGGTGAGTAAATTTGTTTTCGTTATTCGGCTGATTTTAGATGAATATTTTAAAGTTTCAAAACTCGACACTTAGAATAATTTCCAAGTGAAACCAGTCAATGTTACCCTATGGAAGAAAAGTGAGTTATCGGCTTTTGGGTAAGTACTCGACTGGCAGAGTTAAGGTTCTGGGCATAGACTCGAGGGTCTCCCAGGGTCAGGTAGGTACAGTTGTTACACCCTCAGCGGCACAGGGGCAGCCGGGTGCAGAGAGAGTTAGGCCCAATGTTATCCTTTTGGAGGCAGGGGCACTCGGGCGGCTGGGTGCAGAGTGCTTTTGAGCCGTCGTGCGCTCAATGGATTTCAATGGAGAAGCTCAGTGACGAACAAAGGCTGCAAGCTCGGGGACGAAGATTCTTCAGGTGCGACCACCACTTCGAGAAATAAGTTGGGTAGTTGGAGGATAGGTAGGCACCCAGCAGTTGGGCACAGGATGCCGCAGGGCGCCGGGTGCAGGGGTGCCTTTTGGCGTTGGGAAATCTTACCCTCTGCTGGTCGTGGTTGGAGGGGTCCCTGGTTCTGAGGCTGGAGGCATCGTCAGTAGCGTCGAGGTGGGTCCTTAGGTGCTGGATTCGGGGTCACAGTCGCCGGGGGGACGTCCTTGTGGTCTTTGTTCACTCCGGCACAGGCCAGGCTTGGCAGGTGCAGTGTGCAGGAGTCGTGGTTCCTGGCTGATGCCAGGGGCTTGTTACTTGCTTTGAGAAGTACCACTGCTCGTGGGAGTCCCAGTTAGTTAGAGTCACATGGCAGTCTGGTCCTCCGGGGTTTTTGAGGTTGCTGACCACTGGGGACGCCAGGGTTTAGCAGGAGCAGGTTCGAGGGTCGACAGGCCGGTAGAGCAGGGGCCAAATCAGTTGGTGTCTTCCTCTTGTTAGCAGCTGCACGGCAGGTCTTCTTGTTTCTTGATCTTCTTACTTGTTTCGGAATCTGGATCTCAGGAAGGAAGGTTCAGGGTGCCCCTAAATACTTAATTTAGGGGCGTTACAGGTAGGTAAAGGGCAGGGACCAATGGGTCCCTTCCTTGGGGTGGGTACACCCCCTATCCTGCCACTCTCCTGTGGGAGGGGGGCAGTAGCCTAATCCTGATTGGGCAGGGCTCTCCATCCTCAAGATGGCGTGAGCCCGGAGATGTGCTTCACCTCGCCTCCGCCAACCTGAGAGGTGGGGTTGGCAGAGGCTGGCACACACCCTTTCCTTCCTTGCGGTTTCCCGGCAGTCTTCCCACCAGAGTGGGGGTCAAAACCGGTGGGGCCAGTTGCTGAGTACAGCAAGTGGCCTGGAGAAGCTCACAAAGGCGGCATGCCTTTGAAGCTTCCCCTGCCCATCCTGGGGGAGGAGACCTAGCACCTCACCCAGGATGTGCATTGTTGCATGCCCAGGAGAGCGGATGGCTCTCTACCCAGGGGTCCAGCAACATGTCTGCTGTGTGGCAGCCTAGGCAGCCCCTCAGACAAGACGTGGATAATAGGTTAGGTTCAGGGGGCAACTCTAAGTTGCCCTCTGTCGTGCATTGTGCATTACATCCCACACTGGCATCAGTGCGGGTTTAATGTGCTGAGAAATTTGATACGAAACTTCAGTCTTCAGTGTTTCCATTATGGTGCTGTGGAGTTCGTGTTGACAACCTCCCAGCACCATATACTCTTAATGACAGCACTACACTTACAGTGCCCAGGAATGGACCTGGGTACTGTAGGGGCACAGGACTCATGCACCTGTACCCACACCACTGGCATAGGGCACCCAGCTAGAGGGGTGACTGAGGTATGCCAGGGCAGTGTGTGTTGTGGGCATGGCACACAGGGATGTGTGCCATGTCGACTCTGTTTAGTTCTGCACCAAGACACTCAGCCTACAAAGGCAGTGTGTGTGTGTCAGGGTACAGGGCCTCTAAGGGTGGCACAATAAGTGCTGCAGACCTTAGGGGCCTTCTCTGGTCACAAGGCCCTGGGTACCTAGTGTACCATTTACCAGTGGCTGACATGTGGCTAGAGATCCTTCACAAAAAGGAGCCACAGAGGGAATTGACGCAGATTGCCCTCCACTCACAACTTACTCTTCACAAAAAACCTGCTCTATATTTAAGGATACAAACCATGAGCATTCCCCACACCTCTTATTGGTGATAATGCTTCAGGTACTGGCCAAACAATGCTGTACACCAGGGGTGCTCCTATCCTTCTTAAAAAACTTAGTGTCACTATCTTCCACAAACACCCTGTGAGTGTTTCTCATTGCACACACTATCTCTATTCCACCACCAAAATGTGTGAGAAAGGTGAGGAGGCACCTCACAGAAGCACCCACCAGGGAGCTACTGATAGGTTCTCATCAGTTTGCTCCACTTATCATCATCGGTAGCCTCCACACCGTCTAAATTATATAATGTATGTGAAAATTGTGCTCAACCTAATTGAAACAAATTATTATGAAAAACCTGACCCCCCTGTGTAAGAGTGTTGAAAAAGAATTTTTCTAACTCCTACACTATAAAAACGAGCGAAACAACCAATGCCACTATTTCCATTTTATTCTCTGTTGTGTGTTTGCTCATGCTAAAAACAAGACCTACTGTCGTGCTTCATCATTGTTGTAAAAGAAGCCAACATGTTTCATTGCCTGTTGATACTTCCCAGCAACCTCTTCAGGGCTAGGGGTCAGTCCTCGCCACACTGTCAAATACAGTACTATTCCTGTGGAAGAGAGACACAAACACCACCGAACAAAACACTGAGTTGCACACATACGCATAGCTCTACACACTGAAAAAATGTTTTGGGGGATGTTACTGCTCATTGATACAGGGCCACAAAAGTATTTACCAGGTGGCCGCCCATTTATGGCCAGAGATGCCAATTGGGTTTAGGCTTCAACACAGTTTTAGGGAAGGAACATAGGCCCTGAGTACCTGATTGGCAGGAACCCAGGCCACACTCAGTCAAAGTACATCAGTAAAAAGTGGGGGCATACCATGCAAGAAAGATGGCACTTTCTCACAAGGACCTCAATACCTCAATGAGAAATTCACCTTCCACATGCCCAAACGAAACCTCTGCACCACCAACCTCGCCCTCGCTGTAACTCGTGCATCCACAGAGTCAGAACAGGGGGAAAAGCCTTCTACATCGCAGCCAAGACCTAGAACGAGCTCCTGACCGACATCAGATGTGCCCCCTCCCTAAACACCTTCAGGAAGGTGCTCAAGACCTGGCTATCCGACTGAACGAACTGCTGTCCCAAACCCCCGCCCCCCGTGCCTTGAGACCCTCAAGGGTGAGTAGTGCTCTTATAATTCCCCTGATTGATTATCGCACCTAAAATAGAACAAAGCTTACCAAAGTCAGGTAACCACCCAAATAATCAGTCCCACCATCCTTTATCCACATCTTGTTTAACCCCCATGAGTAGTTCATGTAAAGCATCGATGTGGGAGTGACCTGACACATTAAAGCAACAAAGACTTTCAAAGTCAGCACACCCATTATCGTGTTTCAAAAGCAAATAATCAATTGCTGCTCTATTTTACAAGGTTGCTCTCTTAGTTCCCTACATATCTAATAAAAACTCAGCTAACGCAATAAATGTGTGATTAATATTCTTACCCATCAAACACGCCAACTTATTAATGCTCCTAATGTTATGAATGACTGATCCTGTATCCCCTACTATAGAAACGCCTAGACTCATATATTCTGTCTTGGATAATAACTGAATCTCAGAGTCATGGTGAACTGTTTCCCTTGTACTTCAGGTATGCATTGCTGGATTTAATAGAAGCATCATATGTCCTAACTGGTTGAATGCACATGGTCCTCCTGTTATATTTGCCGTAATGTATGTATATATCTACTAGACAAGTGGAAACGACATCCATGGTGCTTTTCATATTTGTCATACAAATGTACAACCTGTTGAGGACAGCCTGTGCTAGGTAGACCCATACGTTTTCAGGTCGATTAAAATAAAAAAGGTGTCAGTCTGCACTATCGGGTGATCACTTCGGAGTTGGGGGCTGCCAGTCCCTCTTGGCCCCATCCGGACATAACCAAAAATGCTCCAAGTAGAAAAGTCAGCACACCAACACTTTGCAATGATCTGGAAAAAAAACAAGTATGATTGTTCTGGCAAGTAACATTTTGTCTTTTTCGATTGCAATGATCTCTGCAGGTTCTGGGGGACCATTTGGAGATTCCACCCACACTTTGGCCCCTGAGTTCTTGTTAGTGGAACCAAACCCTCCTTCTCCTCGTACAGTAAGAAGGGCAGGGGCAGTCCCCTTTCTGACTATCCCTCATACACTGGAATGATTATTATCTGAGCAATTCTGTCTCCAGCGTGTATTACCAGATTAATATCTCCACTATTCAAGAGTCCTTGGCTATTGGGCAGTGGCCCAATGTAGTCAATCTGCCTTATCTGCAGAGGCAGTTTTCCTCTCCTCAAATGGCCACTGACCATCTGTGGGACCGATCTCTGCTGAGTGTGTTGACAAATAGGACGGTGCATAACCACAGTTGTTATCAAATCTAGGGGCATGCGCACCCCTCTACTCTCTGCTCACCTGTTAGTGGCTTTCTCTCCCAGGTGTCCACATTTTTGGTGAGCTCACTTAGTAATCCCCACAAAGTCAGAGTCCTGTATTGTCACTTCTGCTTCCGAGATGTTTACCTTTTCGTCTGCAAGGGAATTACACCAGCGTTCTAGTGAATTAGTGGGACAGTGTGTGTCTACATGATACACAGTGATGGTACTTTGCGATGGCATTTCCCAAATTTCCTGCCATAATTCCTTGCCCCACACCTCCTTAGAATGAATTTGCCAATTATGTGCGCGCCCTGTGCCAGCCAGTTTGCCGTGCTCCATAAATCAGTATAAATATGTCATTTCCTGGGTAACTCTTGTTTCAGAGCTTGGTATGCAGCATACAGCTCTGCATATTGCCTACTCTTCTCTTCTCCAGTGGTGGATAAAGACTTCTTTGTCACATGATTGTATGACACAGCCTTCCAATGTCATCTTGCCCTCACATATTTTGCTGAACCATCAGTAAACTGCATGGCTTCTCTCAATGTGCACCAGGGTTTATTGTTCAATGGCCAGTCTGACTCTGTAGAATATTTATGACTGCACCCCTCAACATCTAATTTTAACAGGTTAATCTGATCATCACTCTCATAACTCCTAAACTGCTCCTGTACAGTGGGGTCAGTGATAAGTGTGCAAAACCTTGCAACATCTCCCCTATCTAACATCACTCCAGACGCTCCCAAATCAGGCAGCCGCTCCATACATGTAAGCAAAGTTTCCCCTGGTCTCTGTCAAACTCTATCTAAAATGTCATTAATCTCTTGCTGAGTAAAATCCTCCATGGAGTCCAATGCAACCCCCTGTGGGTATTGGGGACCAATCTGTGTATCTTTCGGCAATTATACTGGCTGGGCATGAACAACATTACCGTCCTCCGACTCACCCTGTCTACTGTGCTGACAATACTCTCCCCAGAATCTGAAAGGTCTGATGTTTCCCAGATGTTGCCTTTCTATTCTTCAGGATTCCAATCTATCCCTGCCTTAGCAATAGCTAAATTAACTTTCCCTCCTCTTTTCTGGTATTTATATTGCGTCACACACACAGCTGCTCTTTCAGCCACAGTCTGGTAAGTTTCTGATTTATCTTGCAGCAGCTCATTCTGACATGATAACATCGTGGAGGTATTTTTAGCTTTCACCAGCTGCTTTTCTAAATAATCACGCTCCTGTTCTAACCAAACACATTTTTCATGCGTTTTACAAAAAGCACAGAAGAGGATCCAGCACTCTTTGCCCCAACATGCTACGCTCCTTCCCTTTTTCTATTGGCACTTTCTGCAAACAGGTCAATACTTGTGCTGGATCAGCATCTGCTATACATGTATTCCAGTTTTCACTCAACCCAGCAGTAGACCAATCATGATGTACTTCCCACCCCGGTATCTTATTTGGTATCTGGTAATCCGTCTTTGTTTTCTTAGAAAACATCTTCCCCTATAATATCGTATCCTGTTCATGACGCCAAAAATGTATTACTTCAGACTTGAAACAATAGGACACACTTAAAACAAGCATTTGCAATGCAATAGGTCTCGCATTATTAAAGTTTGAGCTATCGGTGTTGCATTATTTAGCAATGCCAATAGCTCAAACTTTAATAATGTGAGACCTATTGCATTGCAAATGCTTGTTTGGTTTGCGTGCGTGCACTGCTCACATTGCTGCCTGTGCCGCACATTAATTGGTGCCTGTAGCGACTGGACCGAAGGGATGTCCCACAGTCTTCATCACAGAGAGACTGCACAGACAATATTCATTACAAAGAGACTGCCGGAGACTCGTCATAGACCCACTCAGGTCTGAATTACTTTTTGAAAATAGCATTTAAATGTTCAACCTGACTGAGCCTGTAGCTCTGCTCACTGGCTGCTCTCGTCAGGTTGGTGCTGCGGCGGGCCGAGCTCTGCCATTTAAAGGGCACTAGATACTTGAAAATATAATTTATTTTACAGCCCTGACTGAGCCTGTATAGCTTGCTGCTCTCGGTCTCCCAAGGATCGTAAAAAAGAAATCTAAAATGTAATGATTTAAAACGGAAAACCCAAATGTAAACTATTATCAATACAATTTTCATCTAGGTTTTCCAGAGAGGGCACAGCAGAAAGAGTCACACTGGTGCCGACATGTTCAAGCCCTGGTATGATCATGTGAGGTGTAGCCTGGTCGGTGGTGCTGCCTTGGTTCTGCCCCAGGTCTCTGTTGCTAGCACGTCTTTCTCACTTCTGTCTCACTTCCTCGTATAATTCATGCTCAGCTGTGTTTGGATTGGGGCCTCGCTTCTACTAGGATGTCACTTATGTCCACAGATGTTAGTTGCTCCTTCAAATGGTGTGTGGGCTGATTTTTTGGCTGCCCTACAAATTTTAGTTGTATGACAGCCAGAGTTATGTTTTTTCTTAATTTCATTATATTTTCAGGTGCGCTGTTTTCTAACATTTACTCAGTTCCTGTAGCACAGTATCGATTCGCAATAGATTATTTGTCATGCTAAACATAGGCCCTCTGCAAATGTCCTCATGGTGTGTCTGAATTCTGATGAATTATCGCGCTGTAATTGATTTCTGCGGTAGTCATCTTAGAAAGAGATTGTAAGTCAGTGACCTTCCATTACAGGAGTATTGGCTTAGTTTCAAGAGATTTTAGAGATTCCCATTGCTCAAAAGTTTGCAATTTCTGCTATTTAGCTCTTTTCAAAGCACTTCATTGCTTGGTTTTCCTTGTGAGAAAGTGTCGCTCTAATTGGCATACATTTGGCACTTCTTACAGTTTCCGGTTGCTCAAATGGGTGTAAGTTCGGATAGTAATAAATTCCCTTTGTCTTCGTTGCTTGATTTTTCTCGGGATGAAGTGTCACTCATAGTCGTTGAATGTCACTCATTATTAGACTGAAATTATGAAAATGTCACACACAAGCTATCCGAAACCTTGGCAGCTATGCTACAAGGCCCAGGATTCAAAGAAAAAAAAACCTGGATTGGAGCCGCACATCATGTATGGACCTGAGAAATTTGGCAGGGTCAACTTGACACCAGTTGTGGCCTGTTGGCCCTGTCTGCTTGTGTCACGCTGAACAGGGTGTGACAGTTATCAATATGCTAATTAGTTGGTTTACATTTTTAAAAAGCTTACCTCTTTTTGGGAACAGAATCTTAATAAGCATGTAGTAGTCACCTTTGCTTCCATTGCTGCCTCTTCACACTCCCCTACGGACACAACCTCGTAAAAGCCTAATGGTCCATTTCAGAGCATTAAAAGTACTTACAAAAACACTACGATGCGGTGTAAGTCGTACACGTGTGCGAAACGAGAGTCAAAGCTTCCAGTAGAGGGGTGATTGGAAATATAAAAAAAATCTTGCATTACTCTTTTACCAGGTGGCTGGCTGAATTGAGGATTAGTGCGGACGGGATTCGGGAAAACGTGGTTGGGGAGAGTTCAGCCTTTGTAGTTTTTATTAAAACTAGATTATCAGTGGTGCGCGTGGAGAGGCTCTACGCCGAGTTGGGTGGGGCAGTTGTTGATCTATTTTTCCCCCAGCTCCTCAAAGGCTGTACCCTCGGGCGCCGCCTGGGGATGCTCTTCTTCGGTCTTTCTGCTTTTACTTTCACATCCGCCGGGCTCCCGCGGCCGCCTTACAAACCGAACGTGCTGCAGGCCCGACAGGAGCGGTGACACGGTACGTGGTGTTTCCCTGTGGTGGCCCTGTGTGTTTTTTAATGTAAATTTCGACGAAGACCAGGTAGACTGGCGACACCATCAAATTCTACACTCCAGGGAATGGGCGAGCGGCTGTAGATCCTTTTGGACCCGCGTGGCCTTCTTGATTGGCTAAATTCCTTCTCGAAACGTACACAGTTATGGTTTAGAGCATTTTCTCGGGTTCCGATGAGACTCCTTCAGCCACAGGAAGGTCTGCTTGGGCATGGTGGGCGATGCCAGGCCACCGGAGGCCTTGGTGGTGGACGCAGGGCTGCCGCCGGCATGCTGTGGTGGGCACATGGAGGGCGGCGGCACCGGCTCTTGCGCTTGGGGCTGGTGCTGGTCCTGTGGCTCCGGGTGGAGGACGGGCTGCTCATACAACTCTCACTGGTGTCATTGGCTTTGTGGTGAGGCAGGGCGCGCCCAGGGGACTGCAGGAAGCAGGCCGGCCGATGGTACTCGCTTTCCGCAAGCGGCGAGTGCTGGAGGTACTGCGGCTGAGTGGCATTATAAGCGAAACCATTTACTCCCTGGTAGAGGTAACCACCGTAGACTGCAGTGTTGTCATAGTAGGTCTCTTTTTTATTTTGTTGACTTGTTTCCCAATATTTCTGTCACAAACTGACAGGGTCTTGACACCCATAAAGTGTAACATTGGCACCTCTCGGTCACCTGGTCTGCCTCCTCCAATGGGCGCCGCTGGCTGACCTACGGTGAACAGAAAGCATACCACAATGAAACAAGCGCATCTCCACAAGCGCGTCCACAGACTGCAATCGCCAAAAGCCCTGCGCGTGCCCATTTCCTGTCCCGCTTCCGAGGCAAGTCAGCAACAATAGATCTCGCTGGCGACAGCGCTTTCGCGCTGCGTTCGCCAGGCGAGACCTAAAAAGGATCTCAATACTCTCCCAAAATGAGGCAAATTAATTTATCAGAGCGCTTAAAAAATGAAGCAAATCGCACCCTTGAAAAAGGAACTCGGCACTCTCAAAATGAGGCAAAATGACGCAAATGCCTTTATTAATGCAACACTCTTAAGAGGAAGACAAAATCTATTTATTACTACACTTTCCCACATGTCAAATGAAAATAACCAAGCATATATATATATATATATATATATATATATATTTATTCACTGGAAAAAACGTAGGTTTTAGGGACGTTATAGTTAGAAATTAGCATTTAAAAAACATTAGAAATTCACTGAAAAAACATAGGTTTCATGGACGTTATAGTTAGTTGGACATTTCACTTGTATAAAACCAGAGAAATTCGGCCGTTCTAGTTTGTAGAGCTAACTATAACTCGCGCCCCCCCCCAATGCACTGCTGATGACGTCACATATTACATCACTCATGACATGGTCCGTGTTTTTTTTTTTTTTTAATTTTTTTTTTGAAGGGGTGTTGTGTGGCCCCCCTTCTTTGTGTATTTTTGGGGTCCTGGGGACCCCATCCCCCAATGCCTGACCCCTTTAAAAATAAAAACAATGGAAGGGTGCCACACAGCCCCCTCCTGAGGCCAATTTCGGCCCCGGGGACCCCATCCCCCGGGGCATGGCCTTCTTTTTAAAATGTATTTATTGGGAAGGGGCGCCACGTGGCCCCCCTTCCCTATGCCACTATTGGCCCCGGGGACTCCATCCCCTGGGGCTGGCCCTCAAGCTGGGGACCGTGGGGGGAGCCACAATGATCTCACAGCTTTTGGGCAAGGGGAGCTGCTGACATGCAGCTCCCCTTGCCCAAAAGCAATTCTGCTTTGCTTTTTGGAAGTGAGCTCTCTTCAACAAAGCAAAGTGTTTGCTATGGCAGGGCAGGAGCAAACGGCAACACTCACATATATTGCCTTTCAAATATGGAGTTACTCAAACATGTACCACTGAGACATCCATTCATTCACCAACACATCATACACACACTCACCCACCCATACAGCCAAACACAGATGCACTCTTGAACCCATACACCCATTAAATCACCCAGTCACACATCTATGCACAGAGTCACGCACCCCCACCCACCCACACAGACACTCAGGCACCCATACAGATACTCAGACAACCAATCACTAACCCATATAGACACTCATTTTGCTACTCACCAACCCATGCAACTGCTTACACACCAACTGACAGATTGATACAGACATTTACACAGTTTAGTCACTAACCCTTGCATTCAGTAAGACACGTTTAAACATCACTTATACAGTCAGTCACGCACATACTAAATCATCCATTCAGACACTTATACACCCACTCATTCTTTAGTAGACCTTGGCATATATATATAAAATATATTTAAACTTTACAGAAACACACAGTCACTGGAAGATGTCATCAGTGATGTCATTTGAGATGTCATCAGTGACGCCACTGACTGTGTCATGAATGATGTAATATGTGACGGCATCAGCAGTGCATTGCGGGGGCGCTCAGCTAATTATAACGGCCGAATTTCTCTGGTTTTCTACGCGTGAAATGCCCCACTAACTATAACGTCCCTGAAACCTGTTGTTTTTTCCAGTGAATTTTTAAGCTTTTTTTAATGCTAATTTCTAAATATAACAACCCTGAAACCTATGTTTTTTTCAGTGAATTTCTTTTTTTTTTTTTTTTTTTATTGAACAGTTTTGCAAAACAGCCAATACAGCCAACAAACATATCGGTCCACATCAGCATGACATTGTAATACAGGGAGCTGTCGGGTTTTATAGAAAGAAACCATAATTCAATGGTCAACATGTCAGCATCTGAAGCCATCACAGGGCCATGGAGTGGAATTCAAGAGCCCGGGGGTCCCGCCATCCCATCGCACCACGCAGGTCAACCCGGACAAAGTAAAAGAGACGTAGGACGCACAGCGGGATGTCCCAGCCCGGCATGGTCTATTAGCATGCTGGGAAGCACCCGGGCCTCAAGGCGCCCTCTCCACTCCCCAGCACCCCGCAATCAGCCACACACAGCATCTCCTTCCACCGCCCCCGCCTGATGTGCCCGGGCCCAGCTCACAAACGGTTCCCAGATGTCCCGGGGCCGGGATGCAACCGGCAACAACTCCCCAAACGTGGTTAACTGTGTATGTCCATACGTTACGTCATCCAGCCAACCCTTCACTGTGGGTATCCCACTCCTCCCCCAGTGTACCGCCACCCGGCTCTTGGCAAACAGCAGAAGCAACGCGTGCAGCTTGCGCGACTGTGGTGGAGTGTCTCGAACATAACCCAAGAGCCCGAGCAGGGGGGAAGGGACGTCAGAACGGCCCACAATCTGATTGATTAGGAAAAAAACCTGAGTCCAGTACCCCACCAGCTTCGGGCATGACCATGCTATGTGCAAAAAAGAGGCCAAGGCGGATCCACATCGCCAGCAGTCGTCCGTTTCCCGCAACCCCATCCTTTTTAGGCTGATGGGGGTTCTATACACGCGATGAAGATATTTAAAATGTATGAGACGCAACCTGTAGTTCGGCGAAAGCTCTGTGAGCTGCCCACAACAAAACTCCCACTGATCTTCAGTGAGCTCAGGCTGGAGCTCACCATTCCAACACTGCATAGACTTAGGCGTCCCCACCAGGTCCGTGCGCTGCATGTGGCGATAGATACGAGTTACCAATTTTCGGGGAGACGGGGAGCCTACCACAGCCTCCAAGGCCGTAAAGACCGGAGGCGCGTCAGGGAAGTCTCCAGATAGCGCCCGGCATGCCGCTTTCAGTTTGTGATACAGAAACAATTCGGAAAAGGGCACCGCACCCCCTTCCTCCGGCACCGGAGGAGGCATGAACTGGCCTTCAGGAAACAAATCCGCGAAAGTGCGGAGGCGCAGCTTATCAGCAAGGCGGCCGGCTAGTCCATCAGCCACACAGGGCAGTATCGGATTGTGCATCACAGGAAGCGAGGGTGCATACAACAATGGCACTCCGGCCCTCTTGCGCAACTCCTCCCACACCCACTGCAGCATCCCCGCCGTGTCCACGTCTGTTCTTGGGCGCCGTGCCTTGGCGCAAACCGCTACTCTCAGCGGAAGGGGCGCAACCGCGTCCCGTTCCACCGCGACGTGGGGTTGATAGGGGGTAGGGTGGGTCCAAAAATGCACGAACTGAGCCTGCGCACAGAGGGCATACAGCTTCATGTCAGGAGCACCCAGGCCCCCCTGTCTCAGTGGCAGCACTAGCGTATCCCACGCCACCCTGGCCTGTCCGCCCGACCATACCAGCGCTACCAGATGGGACCGCAAAGTAGCAAAAAAATGCAAAGTCAGCGGGATAGGTATATTGACGAATAAGTAAAGAAATTTGGGTAGTACTACCATTTTTGTCAATGCAATCCGCCCAGCAAGCGACAGGGGCAGGGAAGACCAGGATTTCACTTTCTCACCCAACCACATCATTGCTCTGCCAAAGTTAAGGCTCCATATGTCCTGAAGATCTCGGCTAATCCAGATCCCCAAATATTTAACCTCTTCCACCTCCCAACGCAGGGGATATTCAGAGTGCACCTCACTAGTACCGTCCGTAAGGGGAAAGATGACCGATTTGGATCAATTGATGGAAATGCCCGCGAGGCCCTCAAAGCGAACAAATTCCCGCAAAACCGGATCCAAATTATCAGCAGGATTGATAAGATAAAGGGTCACATCGTCTGCGTAGAGTGAGATGAGTAGACTTCTAGAGCTGAAACCTATACCTCTCGCTGTGTGGTGCTGTCTGATCCGGGCCGCAAGCGGCTCCATAGCTATGGCAAACAGCAGCGGAGATAGAGGACAGCCCTGCCGAGTACCACGTAGGATAGGGAACGGCGTCGACACCAGTCCATTGACTCGTACCCTGGCCCTTGGCATGGTATAGAGCAGACGGATTTTCTTAAGAAATAGCGCACTGAACCCCATCCGCTCTAATATAAGGAATAGATAAGGCCATTCTAGAGTGTCAAAGGCCTTAGTAGCGTCTAGAAATACCACTGCAGCCCTGACATCCGGGTGTAGGTAATGCAACGCGGCAAAGACGGTTCGCAGGTTATGGGAGGTCGCCCTTCCCGGTATAAAGCCGGATTGGTCTGGAAGGGCGATCAGTGGCAACATGGGCTGCACCCGGTTCGCGAGCAGTTTGGCTAAGATTTTCATGTCAACGTTAATCAATGATAAGGGCCGATAAGAGTTGAGATCGTCCGCCGGCTTGTCCGGCTTCAACAGTGTGATTATCAGCGCCTCCCGCATGGTAGCCGGCAACACCCCCTTCTCCAAGGCCTCCTCAAACACTGCCAACAGCCGCGGCGCCAGCTCCTCCGCGTACGCCTTGTAGAAAGCCGTTGTCAGGCCATCTGGTCCCGGCGCCTTATCAGGCGGCAGGCTTCTTATAACTTGCGCCACGTCAGTGGCGTCGATAGGAAGGTCCATATATTCCCTGTGTTTATTGTTGAACCACACCAATGCGATGGAGTCGAGGAAGGACGCGAGTCCGTCAGGGCACGCATTCTGGGTGTTGGTATAAAGTCGGGTGTAGAATTCCGAGAATGCTCCCAAAATATCCTTTTTATCGTGTAGTCGCCCTCCGTCCGACGTGCTCAACTCGTGAATATAGGTCGCGGACCTAGGTGGTCGAAGCATACTTGCCAGGGCCTTCCGGGGTCGTCCTCCCTCGCCATAGCGCCTAGCCTCTGCATATTTCCCTAAGAATTTGACCTCCCTCATCGCCTCTTCGTCATATTCCAGTAACTTAGTTTTTAGCTGCCCCGCCACCGCAGACCCACCATCCTCGAAAAAGGCGCATTCAAGCCGCTTGATATCAGCCTCCAGCGCCGCCAGAGTGCCCCGTATCGCCTTCAGTACACCTGCCTGTCGGGCAATACATTGGCCCCTAATAACAGCCTTAAAGGCCTCCCACAAGGTCGACACCTCAGCCACTGAGCCTTCATTTCGTTCAAAATAATCCGTAATATCAGTCCGTATCTCTTCCTTGAACGCCTCGTCAAGCAGAGCGTGAGGCGGGAGCCGCCACGAAAACGCCGGAAAGGGATCGCCCGGGAGTAGCAGTCGCAGCATACAGGGGGCATGGTCAGATAGCGAGCGGGGCATGTGCTCCACCTGTGCCGTCCACAGCGCGACGTCTCGCGACACCAACCAGAAGTCTAGGCGGGACCACGCGCCACTATGTGCCGATATACAGGTACCCTCCCGCAGGGCCTCATGTCTCCCCCGCCAGACATCAGCCAGTGCCCCATCAGTTAAGATGTCCCCCAGCGCAGCACCCGCCAGCGGATTCAAAGTGCGAGCTGCCCCCCTTCTATCCATCGTGTCGTCCAGTACGGCATTGAAATCACCTCCCCAGATAATCGTCCCACACCCAGTGGCCTTCACCTGCCCCCACAGCTTATGGTAGAAGCCCGGGGAGTCAACATTCGGTCCATACACCGCCACAAACACCACTGACACACCGCATACAATGCCCTGGACCATCACAAACCTACCCTCCGGATCACATTGAACTGAACCCTCCCGCCAGTCCAACCCACGACGTATGAGGATAGCCACCCCGCCTGCATAGTTGGAATATATGGCTGAATATACGTGTCTCCATCTAGCGTGTCGCAGGCCGCGGGCGGGGGCGGTGTTCAGGTGCGCTTCCTGCAACATGCAGACATCCACCCCATGACGCACCAGGTATGCATGCACCAACCGAGCCTTCCGATGGTCGTTGAGCCCCCGAACATTCCATGTGAGGCAGTTTAAAGTTTTATCTACTCCTGGCATTCCACATATCTAATCAGCAAATTACAATAGGACATGTTGACAGTTGGCAATGCAAATGCTTCAGAACCCATATAGACAGCTAGAAAGGCGTGCAGTGGACAACAAACCAACAAAGAACTAACCTTACCAACCACCCCCCACCCACACTAACCCCCCAATTAGGTCGTGTAGTACCCATCCCGAAATCAAAAACCTCCAACATAGTCGGGAGTCTTCCCAAGGGGGCGTGCCGGAGCCAGCATCTTGCCCTGACGGAAAACAGGGCGGCCAGAAGGTCTGCAGGCTTCACGGCCCACACGAGGTCGAAGTATACAAAATGGAGTTGCAGGGTGTCTCGGCAAAGCTTTACAAAAGAGGGAACCTACACCACACCTCCCCAACAAACAAAGGTTCAGCTGCACGGGCGGTGAAAGAGTCCACCAGTTATACAATACTCCTCAGTCATTGTCACTCAGGGCGCCAGCTGCATTCTCCGCCGCCTTCGACAGCCGACATGTTTTGCGAATTTCATCGCTTCCTTGGCGGTCGCAAAAAAGTGTGTGGTGCCTTCAAACGATACCTTGAGCCTCGCAGGGTACAGCAGTGAATATGGGATTTGTGCCTGAAGGAGGAGTCTCTTAGCCGGCGCGAACTCCCTACGTGCCGCCTGCACCGCCGGAGTAAAGTCAGGGTAGAAGGATATGGCATTCCCTTGATGTGTGATCTTGCCTTTCTCTCTAGCCAGCCGAAGGATCACATCTCTGTCCTGGTAGTTGAGGAGTTTAGCTATGATGGGTCTCGGAGGTGCTCCAACTGGCGGTCTCTGGCCAAGTGACCTATGCGCCCTTTCCACCACCAAGACCGCAGAGAGATGCGGGTCAAACAGCTCGTGCAGTAGATTGGTTATGTAGGTTTCCATTTTGGAAATGGCGGTCGTCTCCGGAATACCGGTGACGCGGAGGTTGCTGCGGCGCGATCGGGCCTCCAAATCGTCATTCTTGGCCCTAATAACATTCAACAGTCTGTCCATGTGAAGGAGCTGCTCCTTCGTCTCGACTTGAAATTCGTGGAACTCCGCAGCGCGACCGTCCAGCGTGTCTAGACGCGTCTCATGCTCATTCACCTGCGTCTTGACCGTCTCGAGCTGGGAGGTCAGGGTGTCCAGTTTCATATCTATGTTTCGGAGACTGGACCTCATCTCCAGCATCAAGGTCCTCAGGTCTTCTCCGTGGTCATCCACCCCTAGGTCCGATCCACCCTCGGCCCGTGCCTCCGGGCCCGCGTCGGCCTGCCGAGTCGCTCGCTTGCTGTCGAAGGTCAACTTCGACTGCTTCGTGTCGTGCTTCCCCATCTCCACCTCCTCGGATATCCAACCGGCTTCGCGCGGATTCAGGGCAGGCCACCCAGCTCTACCATCCAGCGCAGCTCCTCAGAGTCTCCAGGCAGGGACCGTCCAGGGCTTATGTCGCAGCTGGCGAGAGTAGCGCCCGGTTTCGGCTCGTGGTGCAAGCAGCACCACCCACTCCCACACTGTCGGTCGCTCCCTTCCGCAGCTCCACCAGCCCGGCGCAGCGCCAGCAACCTCGCCCCTAAGCAGGGTTCCACAGGTCATAAGGCCCTCTCCCACGTCTCAGTCTCCACCACCTCAGCCAGGCCTAGTAAGCGCGTCAGCACAGGCCCGGGGTATAGCTTTGTGGATGCTCACTCCCTCCGGTCAACGACAGTCTGGTCGTGGCCTCAGCTATCACCTTCGTCCGCCAGACGGTCGCCCGCTGCGGTCACCGCCGCTGACAATATCCAACCCCCAGGGCGCAGATCCACGCAGAAGTCGGCACCTCACCGTATGTCGCCAGAAGAGTAGTGAGGCAGTCCTCCGCCGCCGCCCTGTGGTATGTCCTGCAGCGTGAGCGTCCAGCCTCCTCCTCCGCACTGCTTCCTCGCAGCACCTCAGGATCGGCAGTGGCCACCAGACCGACCCCGCTGTTGCGCTCCGCGCCAATGGTCCAAGCTATCAGCGACGCCGGGCCCTCGACCACGTCTGCGCCACGGTCTCGAGTTTCGCGGCGCCGACTCCAGGCTCCGGCCGCCGCAGCTCCTCGCACCGCTGCAGCGCTCCGAGCGTCGTAACTCCGTCGGTATAGCCTCCCGGCTCATCAATTGTTTCATGCAGGCGCCGGACACCCCACGCTCGCTGTCCAGCAGACCTCAGCGGTCACAAGTCGCCCAAATGTGCAGGATTCCTGGAAGGATCTCGTTCCGGCCGGCGGAGCTCGCTTAAGCAGCGGCCATTCCGCAGCTCGGCTAGCCACGCCCCCTTTTTCAGTGAATTTCAGAGTTTCTAACTATGCCTACAGAGGTAGGACATATGCAGAAAGAGGAAGAAATGCGCAGAAAAAAGCAAGAGAAATGCAGAAAGAACCAACAGAGGTGCAGAAAGAGACCTTGTTGCAAAATCATCCTGTGACGCCAACTTTTTGATGACGAGTACTGGTAGTAACTGGTGTAAGAGGTGTGGTGCAGTGGCCAGGGCAGCTGACCTCGGAGCACAGGGCTCACGGTTCGATCCCCGGCGGCAGCTCAGCTCAGCACCATGTGACTCTGGGCAATAGTTCACTTAATTTCCACAACGGCCCCCAGCGCCTTGAGACCCGTAAGGGTGAGTAGTTCGCACTTTACAAATACGGATTTACTGACTCTGCCTAACCAGGCCTAGAGCCAGTGCTATGCTAAAAGACACTTAGAATACAGTGAAAACACCTACATACACTAGAGTACACTATGGGTTGGGGTACCTCTGTGCTTGGCATTACTTCACCTGTAAGGCCCTAGTACAAAATAGGGCAGTGGGATTAAAACGACCTCCTAGTCAGAGGTGCAGAAACATGCTTCTTTAACTAGTAGTCGTGTTTGCAGAGTGGTAGAGAAAGGGTGCTCGGCCTCTGACCAGCGCTCAGGAATACTGCTGCGTAGGACTTACAGGAGGTACCAGGAGGGCTTCTTGGCCCCAAAAGTCCCTCAGGAGTAAAGTGGACTTTATCCCCCATCCCGTAGTCTGCCAGGAGGTGCGTTAGCAGAGTAGTGGAGAAAGGGGTCATGGCCTCTGAAGACGTCTTAGAAATCCTACTGTGTGGGACTTACTGGAGGTAACAAGAGGGGTACTTGGCCCCCAAGGACATCCTTGGGAGCCAACTTCCCCTCCTATTACCTCCAGTAATTACCACACAGCAGGATTGCTAAGTTCTCATAACAGGCCACGCCCCTTTCGCCCACTACTCTGCAAATGCGCTCCCTGGCATACTCTTCGATGGGGATTGAAGTCCCCTTTACTGCTGGGGGTCCTTAGGGGCCAACTAGGCTACCTCTTACCTCCAGTAAGCCCCACACAGTGGGATTGCTGAGAGGTGGACACAGGCCACGCCCCCTTTCTCCACCACTCTGCAAACGCGCCTCCCAGAGCGCTCTTGGTTGGGGATGAAGTCCCCATTCCTCATGAGGGTCCTTGGGGGCCAGCTAGCCCACCAGGTACCTCCAGTATGCCCCACATAACTGGATTGCTGAGAGTGGTCCGAGGACACGACCCTTTTTTCATCACTCTGCAAACGCGGCTCCTGGCGCACTGCTGCTAGGGGGGATGAAGTCCACTTGTGTCCTGAGATCCTCAGGACACAAGAGGACCTCATCGCCCCACCAGCAGTGCGCCAAGAGGCGCGCTTGCATAGTGGTGTAAAAATGGGCGTGGCCTCGGACCACCTCTCTGCAATCCAGCTGTGTGGCACTTACTGGAGGTACCTGGTGGGCTAGTTGGCCCCCAGGGACCCTCAGAATTTAAGGGGACTTAATTCCCCAACTTAGAACGTGCCAGGGGGTGCGTTTGCAGAGTGGCAAGGAGGGGGCGTGGCCTCCGGTGAGATGGCGGCTTTTTTTAATATATATATTTTTAAAAGGGGGCCTGTGTGGCCCCCTTCTTTTAGTATTTTTGGGGCCCTGGGAACCCCATCCCCCAGGGCCTGACCCTTTTTAAAAAAAAGAAAAATTTAGAAAAACTGGAAGGGGGTAAACACCAACATATACTAGGGTACTCTATGGGTTGGGGTACCCCGTGATTGGCATGACCTTCCCTGTAAGACCCTAGTACATGATAGGGCAGGGGGATTAAAACCACCTGTAAGTTATAGGTGCAAAAAGAGGCAAGAGGTGCAGAAAGAAGCAACAGAGGTGCTGAAAGAGGCAATAGAAGTGCAGAAAGAAGCAACAGGTGCAGAAAGAGGAAAGAGGTGTGCAGAAAGAAAGAAGAGAAGTGCAGAAAGAAGCAACAGAGGTGCTGAAAGAGGTACGAAGGGTGCATAAAGAAGGAAGGGAAGCGCGGAAAGAACCAAGAGAAGTGCAGAAAGAAGCAACAGAGGTGCTGAAAGAGGCACGAAGGGTGCAGAAATAAGCAAGAGAACTGCAGAAGGAGGCAAGAGAATTGCTGAAAGAAGCAACAGAGGTTTAGAAAGAAGCAAGAGAAGTGCAGAAAGAGGCAAGTGAGGTGCAGAAAGAAGCAAGAGCAGTGCAGAAAGAACCAACAGAGGTGCTGAAAGAGGTAAGTGAGGTGCAGAAAGAAGCAAGAGAGATGCAGAAAGTAGGAAGAGAAGTGCATAAAGAAGTATCCGGTGCAGAAAGAGGCAAAAAGGGTGCAGAAAGAGGCAAGAGGGGTACAAAAAGTAGAACATTAGGTGCAGAAAGAGGCAACAGATATGCAGAAAGAGAGAGAGGTGCAGAAAGAAGAAGAGTTTTGCAGAAAGAGGCAAGAGAAGTGCAAAAAAAGAAAGAAATGTGCAGAACAAAGCGACAGAAATGCAGAAAGAGGCAAGAGAGGCGCAGAAGAAAGTAAGAGTGGCTTGCACACCATTAGTACCAATTTAACACCCACATTTAGCAATAAGTAACAGGTGACCATTCTAGGCTTGCAAAGTGCCTTCCACCACGCTGTAACACTTGTCGCTGCATCTTTGGTAATGTTTGATCCGTTTGAGGTAGAAACAAGACTTTTTTGTTCAAATCTGCAGATTAGGAAGCAGATTATGAATTATGTGGTTAATGCAGAAAATGTATAATTGTGCGAAAGTCGGTGCAGCCAAACAGTCGTATAATTCCAGTGGCCCTTCTCATACCTCTGACTAGGTCTACAAGTGCTCCTCCGTGATTCCTTCTTTTTTTGTCTCACTGAGTTCATAGTTGAGCTTCTATAGAAACGAGGAGGATTAAACCTGAGGTTACCACTCCACAACACAGACTACCATACCACATAATTACTCTCCATAACACATAATCCTACTCTACATAATTCCTATACACTAAATACCACATACTTTCTATCCACACAATTTAACTGCACAACATACCACATAATTCCACTACACACAACGTACATCCACTCCACTCCAAAAATCATTAGTAAAAAACTTTTACATTTACAACGCCTATAGCTCTAACTCTCGCAAATGCGAAACCTATTACATCGCAAAACACTACTTTACCGAGTAGTCGCGTTTGCAGAGTGGTGGAGAAAGGGTGCTGGGCCTCCGACCAGCGTTCAGGAACTCCGCTGCGTAGGACTTACAGGAGGTACCAGGAGGGCTTCTTGGCCCCCAAAGTCCCCCAGGAGTAAACTGGACATGATCCCCCATCCCGTAGTCTGCCAGGAGGCGCGTTTTCTAAGTGGTGGAGAAAGAGGGTATGGCCTCCGAAGACATTTTAGCAATCCCATTGTGTGGGACTTACTGGAGGTAACAAGAGGGGTAGTTTGCCCCCAAGGACATCCTTGGGGCCAACTACCCAATCTATTACCTCCAGTAAGTCCCACACAGCAGGATTGCTAAATTATCATAGCAGGCCACGCCCCCTTTGCCCACTACTCTGCAAAGACGTTCCCTGACGCGCTGTTGGATGGGGATTGAAGTCCCCTTCGCTGCTGGGTGTCCTTTAGGGGCCAACTAGCCTACCCTTTACCTCCAGTAAGCCCCACACAGTGGGATTGCTGAGAGGCGGACACAGGCCAAGCTCCCTTTCTCCACTACTCTGCAAACGTGCCTCCTGGCGCGCTCTTGGTTGGGCTATGAAGTCCCCTTTCTTCCTGATGGTGCCTGAGCACCAACTACCCCTCCTGTTTCCTCCAGTAAGCTCCATACAACTGAATTTGCTGAGAGTGCTCAAAGGCCACACCCCTTTTTTACACCACTCTGCAAACGCAGCTCCTGGTGCACTGCTGCTAGGGGGGATGAAGTCCACTTGTGTCCTGAGTTACTCAGGGCACAAGAGGACCTCATCGCCCCACCAGCAGTGCGCCAAGAGGTGCGTTTGCAGAGTGGTGTAAAAAGGGGCGTGGCCTCGGACCACTTCTCTGCAATCCAGCAGTGTAGCGCTTACTGGAGGTACTTGGTGGGCTAGTTGGCCCCCAGGGACCCTCAGGAATCAAGGGGACTTAAGCCCTCAATTCAGAACGCGCCAGGAGGCCCGTTTGCACAGTGGTGCATGGAGGGGGCGGGGCCACCGGGGAATGCCGTCTTTTGCTTTTTTGGATGGGGGGGCTGTGTGCCCCCCCTTCCTATAATTATTTTTGGCCCCGGGTAACCCATCCCCCAGGGCCTGGCCTCGTTTTTTAAAAAACATTTTCACGGGAGGGGGACCGCGTGGCCCCCTCCCCTGGGCCAATTATGGCCCCGGGGACCCCATCTCCTGGACTGGCCTATCGTGTTTTTTATATTTTTTATATTTATATTAAAGGCGAGGGGGGGTTGAGTGGCCCCCCTCCCGGGCCACTTCTGGACCCAGGGACCCCATCCCACGGGGCCTGGCCTCAACGTTGGGGACCCACGGTCCCAGCCAGCTCCACACCTCCTGCTGGAGCCGGCATTGCTTTTGAGCAAGGGGAGCTGCTGAAGCAACCCTGCTTTGCTTTGTTGAAGTGAGAGCAGGTTTCCTGCTCTCGCTTTAACGAAGCAAAGCAGGCGTTTGCTATGGCTCCCACCCTGCCATAGCAAACAGCAATGTCCCAGGGGTGGGCACCCCGGAACATTGCAGGAGCCGGCCCTGGGGGGTGGCAGTCCCCCAGGGCCATCAAGGGCTCCAGGAGGGGGGCCACGCTGCCCCCTCCCTTCATTTGCATAGCCCCGGGGAGGTGGTGGTCCCCGGGGCAGTGTGGGGGGGGGGGCAGGAGCCCCCCCACACAAATTTTAATTATTGAAGCCCTGGGGAGGTGGCAGTCCTCGGGGCTTGAGTGGGGCCCGCGAGGCCCCCCGCACATACATTAAGATTGCTCCGGGGAGGTGGCAGTCCCCGGGGCAGCGTGGGGGAGCAGTAGCCCTCTCCCACTCATTTTTAAAATGAAGCCCCGGGGAGGTGGCGGTCCCCGGGGCTGCGGGGGGTGGGGGCGCGTGGCCTCTGCACATAAATAATAAAGCCCCGGGGAGGTGGCGATCCCCAGGGATGCAGGGGCCCCCAGAGGCCCCCGCCACATAAAACCCGGGGGCTTTCAAAAACGAACCGCTGTAGGTAATATATATATTTTCAACATAAGAGATCTAAACTTGGTATACATCACCTATGGAGTATCTTTCAACATTCTGGCCAGCACGACTGGGGAGCCCTCACAGTAGGGCGGAAGTCTCAATCTGGATCACAAAAGGTCCCTGGGCAGCACGTCCATTCCACAGGCGAACTCCTGTCTGAGAGCCTAAAGTCCAAATCTTTAATACCTTTACTCAACTCGGAGAGAGATTTCTAGAAACCTCCCCTCCTTCCTTTTGCTATGTGGTCAAGGCTGGTGGGCCATACCAGTCTGTCTTGAGGTCACTCGTAGGAGCTGGCCAGGCTCTGGTGTTTGCTCTTAGGCAGAGCAGTACATTCTTCTCTCACACTTCTAAATGGTATCAAATACACATCCCACACTGCATGTTTCAGAAACTGTTTTGATCTGTGCTGTGAAGTGCTGTGAAGAATTCAAATATTCCCACCCTTTAGCTGCAAGAAAGCTCAAAATTGAGTCACACACGCAAAATGGATTCAATTGTCACCATTATACTAATTGTATGACACGGACCTGGTTAGAAGTAGCCCAGTGCACTTTTGCCATCAGATATGAAGCAAAAAGTGGGGGTGATTATGTCAAAAAGGGGCACTTTCCTACTCCTGCAGCTCAGTTTCCTTTAAGAAAAACAAACTACATGTTAAAAAAAATGTTTGCTTTATGAGAGTGCGGTCACCAGCCTGGGTCTTCACGCCACTGGAGACAATCTGCTCAGCTTCTCCGATGACCAGTACTGGCCTTTCTCAAATATCCACATGGGACGTGTTCTCACCATGGTGACAGATGAGTCGTCTCGCTGGGCCCGGACTTGTGCGCTGTTTCACCCTGATTGTCTCATTTTCGGAACAGGCACCATTGACTCTCAAATCAAGACTTTGGATTTGAAGGAACATACAAACTTCGCATGCTTATGGTCAACTGGTCCTAGCAGTCCACCGTCCCTGTGACGGCCTCTAATAATAGTGAGTCACAGTTTGTGACCTACCTTATTAATATTCATGCCCACCATGAATTGGAATTTTAGGAACTGATCTATTTGTAGATTAGTTGGTTCTTAAAATTCTTTACTTGTCCCAAAAATAATGGTCATAAATTGTGCCCAGTATTTTGCAACTGTAAATAGTAATATCTGACACAAGTTTTGTTGATACACCCATAAAAGTGTGATGCAGCAACTTGCTGTCGGCCTGGAGAAAGGCATGGGTCCCCTTAAATTTCAAGTTTGCACATAAAAGATCTTTAATAATGGTACGTGAAGTTTTTGATTTATTTTTGCAAGCTTTGCGAAGATCTATGGAAAGCTGCCACATTGCTGGTGATTTTTGCATCTGGACATCCTTGTGAACATTGTGACTTCTGCAGTAGCTCGTCACATATATTTCTTTGTTTAAGGCTTCAGTAAAGCGGTTCTGCATTATTTAAATTAAAAAAAAAAAAAGGTAATTTTCTTTCCTACTTCCATTGCGTGAAGACTAAAATCTGTCTATACATTTCCCAGCATAGAATTCAATCAAATCAAAACTTTCTTTATTCAGCCTTCCGAAGAGAGGTCATAAAAGATACAAGTAAAAATACATTGTAAAATATCACATAAAAATCCCATCAATTTAAAATTCAACACAGACAAGAATGATCACAGTGATTTCATTCGCAAATTTAAAGTGGCAATGCATGCAAAGTATCTGGGTAAAGAGCATCAATTTAGTTTTTAACAGTCGGTTTGACAGTAAAATCAGATGGATAAAATCAACCTAAGTTCGGTCTATGTCGCATGATATTCTGTAGGAAATTAAAAACAATATAGACCAGCCCCTCCCCCTCCAGTGACTGTAAGAAGAGTAGGGCTGGGCGACAAGTACGAAAGCCCAAACGTTTTAATAAGGGGATGAGTAATTTTCTCCGTTGATCCATATAATATTTACAAAAAAGAATAGTATGGATTGTAGACTGGGAGGAACTCCTGTCACAAGGGCAAGGTGATAGTGTTTTAGCCCAATTGTTTCTCAACGAAAAACTACTAGACGATGGAAAAGATTCAGCCTAAACCTAACTAAAAGAAACAATTCATAAGAAGTAATACTATAATTTAGGTAAGGCTGAATCCCAAATAACGTCTGGACTGTTAGACTGTGCCTGACTGTTTGCTTCATAACCTCTGAGTTAAGTCGTAGGTCTTCAAGATGATTAAAACAGAGTTTATAGAAAACCTTCCTCGTTAACTCCTGAATCAGAGTAGGGTCGTGATAATATTTTACTAACCCTAGGTCAGTTAAAAAATTTTTGACATAGACTAACCACCTAGATCTATGTACATTATCAAGGGCCTTACACTCTTGGATGATTTTTTGGGTAAAGACTGTTCTTTCTGACGACCAAATTCGGTGCCACAATAACAGAGGCTGGATTCTCGCCAGGTCTGTCACGTACGGAAGACCCAGTTCCAGATGGCAGGAATAATTTGCGGCTGTAGTTGGTAATGCGAGAAGGTATCTCAAAAAACCATTCTCTACTGCCTGAATGGGGCCCACAGCTGCATGGCCCCATACACCCGCTCCATATAAAGCCACTGAAATACATTTGGCTTTATAGATTTTGACCATTTCCACAGGTGCTTTTCTCCCTAGTTTCCTAGAGAAATTTACAAGTGCGGAAGTGGTTCTCGCAAATTGGAGTTTTCTCACTTCAACTGCCGGTTTCCAGCTTAATTTTTGGTCGATCATGACGCCTAAATAAGGATATTTATCAGTGGTCGATAATCTTTCCTTATTCAAATAAATGGACCTGGTTTTATTTTTCTTGCCAACGCCCGCCTTCATAACAAAGGTTTTCCCAATGTTGACTTTAAGATCCAGACTGGCCATGAAAAGTGCATAGCTACTTAGAGCCCTCTGAAGTTCGTTTGGGGTACGAGCCAATATCACCGCATCGTCTGCATACAGGAGAGCCGGTATGTGGCGATTGGCTACCATAGGAAGGTCCTGAGCTCCTCTCAGCATCTCCCTCTCCAAACCATTAGTGTAAAGGGTGAATAGAAATGGAGCCAGGACACATCCTTGTCTAACGCCCTTCTCCACCCCAAACGACACAGTGAGTTCTCCACTGGTCCCAAATCTCACCCTGGCAGTTGCGTCGGCATAAAGTTCCCTCATAAAGGTAACTGCAGTCCGATCCATCCCTAGATCTAATAAGATGGACCAGAGTTTAGAATGACTAACGCAGTCAAACGCAGCTGACAGGTCTACATAAACCATGTAGAGTGCTCCAGCCTTGATGTTTACATATTTATCGATCAAGAGTGATAAGTTCAAGGCTTGATCTATGGTCCCCAAACCTTCACGGAACCCATACTGTAGGTCGGATAGGATGTTATTTTCCTCTGCCCACTCCTGCAAACGGTCAAGAATTATCCGTCCCATCATTTTCCCCGTGGAGTCCAATAGGGAGATAGGGCGGTAGCAGGATACTGAGCTCCTGTCCTCTTTCTTGAAGATCGGGACTAGTATAGATTTTTTCCAGGATTCTGGAATGCCGATGGTACACAGTGCATTGAGGACCCTGGTCAAAAGAGGGATCCAAAGCTCAGTATGGGTTTTAAAGAAGTCTATTGGGACCCCATCGGGGCCTGGGGCCTTCCCTTTCTTGCTTGCATTTAGAGCCCGAGTAACCTGGTCAAGTGAGATGGACAAGTCAATAGGAAAAGGCGAAGGCTGTTGACAATAAAAATCATTATCCCTGACATCAATTGATAATGAGTTGATCATAAAAATTTTAGAGAAATGCTCTACCCAGTCCCTTTCATCTATAGCGACCTCTACTTTTGGAAAGCCACCCTTATCAATCAAAAAAGGTGATTTTACCACTTTCCAAAAGGCGGCACTATTTTTACTGAAACAACTCTCATGTAGTTGGTCCCAGAGTTGTTTATTTAACTCCGATTTTCTTTCCTTTATAGCGAAGTTATAAGCCCTCCTCAGTTCGGATATTTCTGCGGGGACCCTGACTGTCTTGCGTAGAGCAGATTTTAATTTAGAGTACGCTGCTGTGCACGTGTGATTGAACCAGCCCTGTCTATTCCTTGCGGAATGATTCTTTTTTGCCGTTAGGGCTTTTTTTACGGCCTGAATCACGGTGCCAAAATTAATGATGACGTCGGCGTCTGTGGTAGTCAAGTCCAGACATTTCATAATGGACGAGTATACGTCAGTAACCACAGTGTTAACAATTTCAGTGGGATCAACTAGGGCCCAATTAAGAGAGTAGCCATTAAGTCTGGTTAGTTCTAAATTATTTTGATCCAAGAGGCTGGAGATTTTAGGGTTGGGCCTGTCGGAAAAATAAAAAGTAATACTAAGAAGATAATGGTCACTCAATACGATCTGGTGGGTATGGAAAATGGTATCCCTTTTTATAGCTCCATTTGAGATCAAAATGAAGTCAATGGTGGAATTACATCCTCTCCCATGGTAAGTAGGGGCCAGCGTCGTATTTGAATTGGCTAGGTTATTGGCGATTCCCAGATCTAACTTAAACATAGTTTCGTTTAGGGAACTGCCTAGAATCGAGTGAGTGAAATGGAAAATAGGGTTATCATCCTCGTCATTTAGACCACATAAAAATTGATTAGAAACGCGACAGGAAGTCTGGTTAAAATCACCACCCCATATAATAGTCACCTCTCTGACTGATTTCTTAATAGTAGATAATATTAAAGAAGAAATGGAATTAACTATTTCCACTGCTTCTAGGTCAGAAAGATTATTATAATAATTGACCAAGAGGAAAGAGTTCTTCGCATTTAGACTAAAGCTAAGAAGCTGAAAACTAGGGTCAAGTTTTATGACCCTTATCTCGTCCATCTTGATCAAATTTGATATATAGGTAGTTAATCCACCCTTAGCCCTGCCAGACTTAGAAGGTTGGGCAGGTGAAAAGTACGTTCTGTAACCGTCGAGATGAATCACTGTTGTCAGCCATGTCTCCTGTAAGCACAAAATGTTAAAATTTGAGATAAAATTAATCCAAACGTCATTCCCTAATTTGGAGCGTAGACCAACTACGTTCCAAAATGCAACCGCTGTTTTTGATTTGCTGGTCTCTTGATCATACGTGGTTGTGGGATTTAATAGAGGTATCGAAGATGTCAACGGTTCATCCGTCGATTGAGGGTCGGTGCTTAGTGCCAAAAATAGTGGCTTCTTGTTATCAGGTACAGTATGAGTTAAAGAGGGAAAACAAACATCACTATTTACTTGTACCTTCAGTGCACCATCAAGAGGGACCCGGGTATAATCTCCAATAGAAAGTCAATCGACGTCCTCTAACCCTCTAAGAGAAGAGAAACGATTGGAAGTAGGAATATTAAAATTCGAGCACCCTAATTGGGGCCGTAAGTAGGTACTGGGCTGTGTTGAGTTCCTAAGTAATATCTGTGGATAAAAATAGGTCAGGTCATAGGTTCTAATGACACTCTGATCTTGACCTTGAAACCAATTAATTATGTGCCTAATTGCCCATCGATCTCTGAAATTGACAATAATCACATCGCCTTGAATTTCCTTCGGCCGTGAGCCAACCCAACCAAGTCTACGGACATTCAGGATTTCGCCATTGATGTTAGGGGGTAAGGGTCTATTCTGTCCCAACCAGTGTATGACCTTATTTTTTAGGTCATAATAGCCCTCTTTTTTCCCTGTTTCTAATGTTGGAACTCCTGTCAAAACTACAACATAAGGGACCGCCTCCGGGGGCAAATCTATGTGATGCCAATTTGCGCCATCGATTTTTCCCGGGGCAATGGCAGCAAATACATGGCGTGTTTTGGAGTCGGCCCATTAATTTGGGAGTTGGCAAATGTCTGACCACGATCTAGCTCAATGTTGTTCTTTCGATTAGGTGACAGATTTTTTAGGCTTGATGAAGATGGTAAAATTTTATTTGCCTCTAGATTAAGTTGTCTATCATCTATCGTTGAGGATGGTTTGGAATTAGTGGGACTATTTAAAGATACCAATCTATTGGACGATAGCTCTTTTAATTGATCAGTGTTATTTAAAATCAACTTCTCCATTGACCCAAGTTGTTTGGACATTCCCTTCATTCTTTCGAGGAGTGGAAGAAGAAGTGATTTAACAAGTAACTCCAATCGACCCGTAATTTCATTCATTAATGAGTCATAGTTATAGAGGTCCGAGTGGGTTACAGAGCCTTGTGTCTGTTTAACAACTAGGGGAACATGAATCGCAGTGTCTTCCACTTGGTTGCACTTGTTATTACCAGGTGGATTGATTTTATTATGTTTCTTCCCTCCCCTCTTTCTTTTTTTCGGAGGAGGGCCTGCGTTAATGGTTCCCCTGCCCTTCTTTTGCTGAGGACTAGCGACGACGGCCCTAGGAGACAGTAAGTCCAATGTTATACAATCCGGGGAAAGATCAGAAGGGGAGTTAGAAACAAACGATGTTAGATGGGTGTGAGGTTTTGACAGGAGATTAGAGTCTCGCATAGGCGAAGAGAGTCTGGCAGCACTCAGAGTCATTTATTAAACAGGGAACAGGTGGTGCAGGCGCCGGTGAAATGGCCGTCTGAATAGATCCGAGCGAGGAGCGTTTGCTATGTAGATGTTCGGCCGATAGGCGCCGCTCCACCAGGGCAATCTCCTTCTCAAGGACTGAAGCGGCCCTTGTAATAAAGTTATCCAATGTGCCTCGCACTGAGCCTCCCAGCAATGAGGATCTACTTTTAGGAGTACGTGTCGACATGATAGTAGTTGGATGGAGTAGCTCTAAACAGCGCTGGGAGATGTGATTGTCAATATCCAGTTCATGCAGAATAAACAATCATGAACAAAAAAGAATGCGGGGTGTAACAGTCACAAAAAAGAATTTACAAACAGTACCTTTCGTGCCAATATACAGGTCTCAGAGAGTGGGCCCAGCCCTGCCTCCTCCTGCCCCGGATCGCCACAGACGGCCCGCCCTTTGCCCGGGCTTAGCCCGGCGCTGCCCACGCGCGGTCCCGCGACGCGGGGGTTGATGCGATCTTTTATGCGCCTCCTGGCGCGGAAACGGCGTCGGCGGCTCTCCTGCTGCTGGGGCTGCTGGGATATGTGGTCCCCGTCTCCACTCTGCGGCCGCAATAGGTGGTGAAGCGGCGGCGGGAGACGGGAACGAGCTGAGGGCGAGAGCACTGCGGGGTCCGCAAGACGAAGGCACTGGCAAGGTCCGGTAAGTGAGAACAGAAGCCCGCTCTGCCGGGGTTGATGCGATCTTTTATGCGCCTCCTGGCGCGGAAACGGCGTCGGCGGCTCTCCTGCCGCTGGGGCTACTGGGATATGTGGTCCCCGTCTCCACTCCGCGGCCGCAATAGGTGGTGAAGCGGCGGCGGGAGACGGGAACGAGCTGAGGGCGAGAGCACTGCGGGGTCCGCAAGACGAAGGCACTGGCAAGGTCCGGTAAGTGAGAACAGAAGCCCGCTCTGCGGGGGTTGATGCGATCTTTTATGCGCCTCCTGGCGCTGAAACGGCGTCGGCGGCTCTCCTGCCGCTGGGGCTGCTGGGATATGTGGTCCCCGTCTCCACTCCGCGGCCGCAATAGGTGGTGAAGCGGCGGCGGGAGACGGGAACGAGCTGAGGGCGAGAGCACTGCGGGGTCCGCAAGACGAAGGCACTGGCAAGGTCTGGTAAGTGAGAACAGAAGCCCGCTCTGTCAGGGTTGATGCGATCTTTTATGCGCCTCCTGGCGCGGAAACGGCGTCGGCGGCTCTCCTGCCGCTGGGGCTGCTGGGATATGTGGTCCCCGTCTCCACTCCGCGGCCGCAATAGGTGGTGAAGCGGCGGCGGGAGACGGGAACGAGCTGAGGGCGAGAGCACTGCGGGGTCCGCAAGACGAAGGCACTGGCAAGGTCCGGTAAGTGAGAACAGAAGCCCGCTCTGCCGGGGTTGATGCGATCTTTTATGCGCCTCCTGGCGCGGAAACGGCGTCGGCGGCTCTCCTGCCGCTGGGGCTGCTGGGATATGTGGTCCCCGTCTCCACAACGCGGCCGCAATAGGTGGTGAAGCGGCGGCGGGAGACGGGAACGAGCTGAGGGCGAGAGCACTGCGGGGTCCGCAAGACGAAGGCACTGGCAAGGTCCGGTAAGTGAGAACAGAAGCCTAGAATTATGATTCAATAGGTATGTCCGCACTCTATGGGGTATGTTTGCTTTGGCTTGTTCTGTGGACCTGAAAACCAGCTCAATACACAGAGAAAAATCTTTGGAAGGAAAACCGCATGAGCCAAAACAAACCTTGCACAATCCTAGTCCTTACTCTCTGTAAATGCAACAAGGCAGGCCTGACTTGTTTAAAGTGCAACCATTTAAGCAGAGGGATTAAAAATCGCTTCCTCGGCCAACTGTAGTAAGAACAAAACATTGTAAAGTTAAGCAAATCCTGTGGAGACACGTTGTGGTAGCCACAGGATTCCCTTCCCTCAGTCCAAACCCACCCACGCGGGGAAGCCAGAAAATTATGCAATTGATTAAATCTGAGCCTGCTCAATAAAAACCTATCATGCTGCGAGCGAACCAGGCCCAGGTATGGCTCCAACCCCTGAACAGTTTTTAGAAGCATATGGCACCTAACTGCGGGCTTCTGGAGTTCTAGGCTTTCTCTCTCTAAACGAGAGCATTCCAGAAACAGTCTTTTAACACTCCCAGGTCAAGGGCGGAGAGAGCAGTTGGATTCAGAAAAGTGTCCGGCTTACCTAAAGAAAAAGAAGCCTTAACATGTGCTAACCATGGGATACTCAATGCCAAGTCCAGAGACAAACAGTCCTCAAGAAACAGTCGGCTTAACTTCAGCTCCTCCCTGCTCCAGATCTTAATCCAGCGCATTAGCGGACTTAGGCAGAGTAGGTCCAAGACATAATCAAGCACCAGTTCCACGTGCACAGAAAATACCAGGGTAGACTGAGGTACCTAGACCAGCTTGCGCAGGAAATTATTCTCCATTACCTGGATCTGATCCACCTTAGTGTATCCCCAGAACTCGCTCCCATATCGCAACTGTGCAATCCACTTAGATTTATACATTTTTAAAAGTTCCCCAGGTGCCCTGGAGCTAAGCCTCTGTGCACAACTAAAAACAGCCCCCATGGTTTTAATAGACTCTGGTCCTTTACTCTCCACCAGGGATTTCCAGCACTTTTTGGCATCAAATAGAACTCCCAGATAAGGGAAGGCATTAACTTTAGACAGGGCAAAGTTTGATACCATAAAGCTCCTGTTTCTAGTAGTTTTGAGGCTCACTACCATTACATGAGACTTTGAAAAATTGACCGAAAGGTCCAGGAGTCTCATGAAAGACACATATTTTGCTAGTAGTAAATCCAACACCCGTGTGGTCCGAGCCAATCCGGATTGCATCGTCCGCATATAACAAGACAGAGAGAAATCTGTTCTTGATCTTGGGACAGTCGGCCGATACCAATAGGAGCGTGGACTCTAATCCAGTCACATACAAAGTGAACAAAAAAGGTGCAAGTATGCACCCCTAGCGAACCCCACAGCTAGTTGAAAATGATCGGGTGCAAGCTGCTCTTTGAGAAAAATGCACCGAGGCTGAGGTCGTAGAGTGCAGATCAGATAATAGTGCCACAGCACTGGAATCGACCCCAGCTCACTAAGCAGTGTCCACAATTTGGCTCGATTCCCCTTGTCAAAGGCGGATGTCAAGTCCATGAACTCAAGTTGTAGGAATTCAGACCGAGCCATCATGTATTCATAATTAGATGGAGGTTGAAGCATTGGTTGGCTGTCGACCTCCCTTCCATAAATCCATACTGGACGTCGCTCAAGATGTTATTATCTTCCGCCCAGTCAGACAGCCTATTTAAAACCGCCCTGCCTAAAATCTTGACCGTGACTTACAGTAGTGAGAATGGCCGATAGCATTGTGGTCTCTCTGTGTTCCCCTTCTTGAATATGGGGACGATCACAGCAGAAGACCAGGAGGGTCGCAACCCCTCCTGTGCAGCCGCATTTCAAACCTGCGTTAGGAGCGGGCCCAAACTTCAATATTAGCTTTGAACAAATCCGGGGGTATACTATCAGGGCCCAGGGCCTTGTTTATGGTCAAGGCAAGGATTTCCTGTTGGATTTCATCTAAGGTGAAGACCACTCGGTTGCCAGTTTTGGCCGGTGTCCCAGGAGTTTTTGCCACCCACCCCCTCCTCATGGGTATAGATACCTTCAAAATGAGCCACCCACGTTGCTCTGCGATGTGATGATATAAAAGCAGGCCAGAATCCTCAGAAAAACAAGGACTGTTTACAACACTCCATAAAAGGCCACTATCACACGTGGCACAGGCTCGACAAAGCTCTTCCCAGGCGGCCTCCTGTAACTTGTATGTACACTCCTTTTGGGGCACCTTATAGACACGCCTGCAATTTCTAATCAGTTGCCCGTCCCTCGGGGTCTGCTTCAAAGCTACCTTCAAATGGCGCAAGGTTCGTGAACATTCCCTGTCTAACCATTTTGGGGATTGTAACTCCCGTGTGCTTGTGGCCGTTAAAAGTGTACTAACACCCCGGACTATGCCTTCAAATGCTTCCAGTACCTCTCCCTCCCCTGCTTCACTATTCAGGCAAGTGTTAAAATCGTGCAAACAGGAAGAGAGAAGAGACATTTGTAGGCGCTGAGGGTCCACCTGAGCCCAGTTAAGCCTTCCCTCTTTATCCATAATGGACAAGCCCGTGAGGGCCGCCCTTGGCTGTAATTTTGGGCCCTCATCAATGTCCAAGGTTAGGGATAAAGGATTGTGATCACTGAAAGGACTAAAACAGATACAAAAATGTGCAGAGACAATTATAAAATCCCTAAGTGAACCTCTACCCCTCCCTTTATAAGATGGACAAATAACCGGGTCAAGGAATTCGCCAATTTCTCCATGGTGAAGGTCAGGTTGTGAACATCTAAGAGCTCATTTAGTTCCCGCCCCTCCTGTGAGCGAACAAAATGTAAGCCTTCATTCGACCACAGCTACCATGAGAGGCGCCACCCTCTGGGGAGAGGTTGCACAGGTGACAATTAAAATCATCCGCAAGGACGATTAGTGGTTGATCGTCTCGCATTCCTAAAGTCAAACTCATAGCGCTATCTAGACAAGAAATTCCGGGGGGCTCGGGCCGTCCTCCCTTCTTATTATAAAAATTAATTAAAACCATTGGGGAATGACCAGGCACTGTAAGGCTCAGTTTCCAGGCATACCTGCAGACAGGAGGAACCCCATATTCGGAGTCTCCGATTTGACTAATTAGTAAGTGCGCGTTTGCGACATCTTCGATTAAGCTTGCTCAGTCTTTGCCGGTAACTTAAACTGATTTGCATAGTTTCTGCGAGAACTCTGTCCTGATTTATACCGCCTATGCTGACTCTGTGTTATCTTGTGTGAACGTTATATATATTTTACCTCAATCAATGTGGCCATTTAGACAACTTCACGTTTCGTAATCCACTTGTGCCACATTAGCTCACGTGGCCACATCTTTGGGAAGAAGTGAAATACCATCGAGCACCGCTTTTCACAGATTCCCTTACTAGGGCAAACTATTTGATAGTGTAGTTAAATCTGAAGGTCAAGCGTCCGCTTTGAAGATATCTTAAAGCTTCACGGTTAAAAATAGCTGAACTTTTCGCTTCATCGTCATCATGTTTACATTGCAGTTATCCGTGAAATCAGCAAACAGGATTGCATTTAGTCCCTCCATCTGCTTCGCAACATATTTAAGTAAGTGTCATGCTGTTCTGTTTCCGCCTTGAGTGATCGCTCCCCTCGCTGCTCCTCACAGCGTGGTATCGTATTGCTGCATTGTAACCAAGTTGTGATATCTGCATAGCTCCATTTTTAGTAAGCTTCGTAATTTCATAGCGCTATTATCCCACAGCGCTTACATTGCTTTGATTGCATTGTTGTGTGTGATTTCCCCCGGCGCCCTGCTCTGACCTCCCCTCCATTTTGATCCTGCTGTTGTTGTGTTCCCCTGAGCCCGCCACGCCTCCCAGCTGAGCCGCCCTCCCACAAGCACCCAAAAGCATTCCCCAAACCTCGCAGCGCTGTGATTCACTCGCTGCTTCCGCCTTGAGTGATCGCTCCCCTCGCTGCTCCTCACAGCGTGGTATCGTATTGCTGCATTGTAACCAAGTTGTGATATCTGCATAGCTCCATTTTTAGTAAGCTTCGTAATTTCATAGCGCTATTATCCCACAGCGCTTACATTGCTTTGATTGCATTGTTGTGTGTGATTTCCCCCGGCGCCCTGCTCTGACCTCCCCTCCATTTTGATCCTGCTGTTGTTGTGTTCCCCTGAGCCCGCCACGCCTCCCAGCTGAGCCGCCCTCCCACAAGCACCCAAAAGCATTCCCCAAACCTCGCAGCGCTGTGATTCACTCGCTGCTTCCGCCTTGAGTGATCGCTCCCCTCGCTGCTCCTCACAGCGTGGTATCGTATTGCTGCATTGTAACCAAGTTGTGATATCTGCATAGCTCCATTTTTAGTAAGCTTCGTAATTTCATAGCGCTATTATCCCACAGCGCTTACATTGCTTTGATTGCATTGTTGTGTGTGATTTCCCCCGGCGCCCTGCTCTGACCTCCCCTCCATTTTGATCCTGCTGTTGTTGTGTTCCCCTGAGCCCGCCACGCCTCCCAGCTGAGCCGCCCTCCCACAAGCACCCAAAAGCATTCCCCAAACCTCGCAGCGCTGTGATTCACTCGCTGCTTCCGCCTTGAGTGATCGCTCCCCTCGCTGCTCCTCACAGCGTGGTATCGTATTGCTGCATTGTAACCAAGTTGTGATATCTGCATAGCTCCATTTTTAGTAAGCTTCGTAATTTCATAGCGCTATTATCCCACAGCGCTTACATTGCTTTGATTGCATTGTTGTGTGTGATTTCCCCCGGCGCCCTGCTCTGACCTCCCCTCCATTTTGATCCTGCTGTTGTTGTGTTCCCCTGAGCCCGCCACGCCTCCCAGCTGAGCCGCCCTCGCCCCTCCCCCTCCGCTATCCATATATGACAGTAGTTCCCGCGCGCAGCGTCCACGCGCAGCGTCCGCGCCCAACCCGCGCCGAAGGTGCGCCAAAGGTAAGCCCGTCTACGCCCGTCCGCGCCTGGACCGCGCCCAGCGCCAGACCCCCTGCCCCTCGAGCTGCCCAGCCCTCCCGCATTACCTACGATGCCGCCTCCCTCCTAGCCCTCGACCCCGGTCGCACCCCCAACTGCGTCCTTGCCGCTCCTGGACACACCCATGGCCCTTTCTCCTGCTACTCCTGCAAATTCAGCGGCACCGACAACATCTCTGCTACGTCCACACCACAGATTCCCGACCCCAACCACCTACAATGCATCCTTCTCAACACCCGATCGGTCCATAGGCATGCCATTGACCTATGGAATCTACTAGACACCATTTCCCCGGACATCGCCTTCCTTACGGAAACATGGATGAATGCTTCCTCCGCACCAGACATCACCATTGCCATCCCTGAAGACTATAAGATCACCCGCAAAGACCGTACCAGCCACACAGGAGGAGGAATCGCTATCGTCCACAAGAAATCTATCCGCATCTCAACCAGCTCTGACGTCAATCTCGCCAACTCCGAACATCTTCACTTCCAGATCTACATCGACCCCAAAACAACACTCAGAGGCACTCTCCTCTACAGACCACCAGGACCCCGCGCAAAATTCAGTGAAGACATCACGGACTTCATCACCCCACACGCGCTCCCCTCCAAAGATTACATCCTTCTGGGAGACCTCAACTTTCACCTTGAAAAGACCAACGACCACAACACCTCCACCCTCGTGGACAACCTCGCCAACCTCGGACTTAAACAACTAGTCACTTCCCCCACCCACATCGCAGGTCACACACTCGACCCCATCTTCACATCCAGCAATCATATCTCCTTCTGCCACACTACGGATCTCCTCTGGACCGACCACAGCTGCGTTCACTTCATCTACAACAAGCCGAAACCCATCATCCACTCCCAACCTACCCTGCAAAGAAACTGGAACAAAATCACCACGGACCAAATCTCCGCATCGCTCCTTCGAAACTCCCCAGCCCTCTCTTCTAACGCCAACGAAGCCGCCGCCAACCTCACCCTATGGTTATCCAACACCGCCGACACCTTAGCTCCACTGAAAAAACGTCAAAGCAAACCTGGCAGCAAGAAAGCCTCATGGTTCAACGATGATCTCAAGAAGTCCAAGAAACTCTGCCGCTCCCTTGAAAAGGCCTGGAAAAAAGACCCAACCACCAGCACCAAGGACGCCTTCAAAAGCGCCACCCGCACCCACCACCAACTGATCCGAAAAGCCAAGAAAACAGCTTTCAAGGATCGACTTGACAACAACGCCCACAACAGCAAGGAACTTTTCAACATCGTCAAGGAATTTTCCAATCCCTCGGCCAACTCCAACGACATCACCCCCTCTCAAACCCTCTGCGACTCCCTAGCCTCTTTTTTCCACAACAAGATTGCAGACATCCACAACAGCTTTGACAACCAACCCGGAAACCAACCCACCCTACCATCTGCTGACCACCTTCCCCCCGTGAACACCCTTAACGCTTGGAACCCAATCTCCACTGAGGACACCATCCGCCTGATGAATTCCATCCACTCAGGATCCCCCACAGACCCATGCCCCCACCACATCTTCAACAAAGCAGACTCCGTCATAGCACCGCACCTCCGAGACGTCATCAACTGCTCCTTCAACTCCGCTACCTTCCCAGAAGACTGGAAACACGCCGAACTCACTGCCCTTCTGAAAAAACCAACAGCGGACCCCACCGAACTCAAAAATTACCGCCCCATCTCGCTTCTTCCATTCCCGGCCAAAGTCATCGAGAAAGCCGTCAACAACCAGCTCGCCGCTTTCCTCGAAGCCAACAAATCCCTCGACTCCTCACAGTCCGGCTTCCGAGCCAAACACAGCACTGAGACCGCCCTCATCGCAGCAACAGACAACATTCGAACTCTACTGGACAACGGAGACACAGTCGCCCTCATCCTCCTCGACCTCTCTGCAGCATTCGATACAGTCTGCCACAGCACCCTTCTACAACGCCTCAATAACATCGGAATCCAAGGAAAAGCACTTGAATGGATCACCTCGTTCCTCACCGGAAGAACCCAGAGAGTCCGCCTTCCTCCATTCAAGTCCGAGGCCTCTGAAGTCATCTGCGGCGTCCCTCAAGGATCCTCACTCAGTCCCACCCTCTTCAACGTATACATGAGCCCCCTCGCGGCCATCGCACGCCGACACAACCTCAACATCATCTCCTACGCGGACGACACTCAACTAATCCTTTCTCTCACCAATGACCCTAGCACCGCCAAAACTAACCTACACGAAGGAATGAAAGAAGTTGCTGAATGGATGAAACAAAGCCGTCTGAAACTGAACTCAGACAAAACTGAAGTCCTCATCTTAGGTACATCCCCCTCTGCATGGGACGATTCCTGGTGGCCTGAAGCCCTCGGAAAAGCACCCATCCCGACAGACCACGCACGGAACCTAGGCGTCATCCTGGATTCTTCACTCTCAATGAACAGACAAGTCAGCGCCGTATCCTCTTCCTGCTTCAACATTCTTCGCATGCTCAGAAAAACATTTCGCTGGATCCCCCTCGAAACAAGGAAAACAGTTACCCACGCTCTTGTCACGAGCCGACTGGACTACGGAAACACCCTCTACGCGGGTACTACCGCAAAGCTCCAGAAGAAACTCCAACGAATCCAAAACGCATCAGCCAGGCTCATATTAGACATCCCTCGCAACGAACACATCTCTGATCACCTTAAAGACCTCCACTGGCTACCCGTCAATAAGAGGATCACCTTCCGACTGCTTACCCACGCACACAAATCACTCTACGACATCGGACCAGATTGCCTCAACTCTCGACTGTCCTTCTACACCCCCTCCCGCCAACTACGATCTTCCAGCCAAGCCCTCGCCACTATACCTCGCATCAACAAGACCACCATGGGAGGCAGATCCTTTGCATACCTGGCTGCTAAAACATGGAACTCACTCCCCGCCTACCTTCGCCTCACCCAGAACCACCTAGCGTTCAGAAAGCAGCTTAAAACGTGGATATTTGACAAATAACCCTCCTCCCCTTCCTAAGCGCCTTGAAACCCTCTGGGTACGTAGTGCGCTATACAAATTCTATGACTTGACTTGACTTGACTTGTTAATCTTTCATACCAGCATTAGACTAGCTAATTATCTTTCACATCTAAGCAGTTTATTTTGTGAATCATAGTTTGGAAATACATTAACCTGCTTTTAGTTCTAACTAATCAGGGCAACTATATATACATTGTTTTAGCTCAGAAAAGATAGAAAGTGACATCTGGTCATCTACAGACATCACCGATCTTTCTTGCTTGTCCAGGCGACGCATTATTTTCAACACCTGTCCATGAGATACTCAGGTACTAATAGAAAACAAATTTATATATCTGTAATCAAGGACATAAGTTCATTGCATCTGTTCATTTAAATATGTTTTACATTTTTCAATATTTTTAGTATACCATTATTGAAATCACAAGAGGACATTGTTTTCAACATTCCACTGTGTATTACCAGCGTTCTATCATCATGGGCAATTGAGGTAACCATTAGTTAGATATCCACATCCATGATTAAACAATAGTAGGTATCTTATAATAATAATCAAAAATACGTGTGCTTTCATTTTCACCTTTCAGATTACTTTCGAAATATCGCATTGCCCTCATTGATTGTTCAGCATTATAGGTTTCCTATCTATATCAAAAGTAGGTACCTTCTCTGACATCACAAACTTAGCATGTGACTTCGACACATCCAAGAATCACCTTTGCTGTGCATTCTCAAATTCACTGGGTGTGCCTTTGCTCCTGTACCCCTTTTCCTGTGGTTCACGTATATATGATCTCTATAACTCTAATTTCTACTTATTAGACTGGCTATCCATTAAAGTCATAATGATTTTGAGCCATCTCTCTTCTTTCTCATCTCTGCATTTCTAGTCTTGTGTATTTTTCTTAATCTATTCAATGCAAATGTCTTGTTTGTATCATTATTGTATTCTTGAAAGATCCTTTTTATTCATAAAGACAACTTTCATTCCACAAATTCTTTAATTGTCTTTACTGTGGCCCTCTTCCTGATGAAGGCACTTTGGCTGTGCCGAAACGCGCATAGAATTCAACCAGTCATTTGAATATGTGCCACTCTATTCTCAATTGACAGTGTTCTTTATATATTGTGCTGATTTATCATTCTATGACAATGTGTTACCATTTCAACAATGTTTTTAATTCGTTTCCAGTATGGTTGTGAGTCCGTATGATGGATATGAAAGTGAATGAATGATTTTCCAATTTTTTCCATTGTTTAAAATGTTTATAAATGCTAACTTTTGTACTTTTGATACATTTTTCATTGTCTTTGTTTCTTTCTGATAATTATCGTGTATGTAGGAGTATAAATTATGGTCTACATTTTGGTTGCCTTAAATCTGTACATTTACTGTAAGTCGAACACCCTGCAGTGTGTGAGCTTGCCAGTTAAGATCCGGGCTAAACCCTCTGCAGACAAAAGTTATTATCAATTGCCCATGTTTCTTGAAAACAAATTATATGGAAGGGTTGGACATAAGAGACCCACATAGGGTCGCTAAACTTAGAAGCAAGACCTGCAATATTCTTGTTTGTATCATTATTGTATTCTTGAAAGATCCTTTTTATTCATAAAGACAACTTTCATTCCACAAATTCTTTAATTGTCTTTACTGTGGCCCTCTTCCTGATGAAGGCACTTTGGCTGTGCCGAAACGCGCATAGAATTCAACCAGTCATTTGAATATGTGCCACTCTATTCTCAATTGACAGTGTTCTTTATATATTGTGCTGATTTATCATTCTATGACAATGTGTTACCATTTCAACAATGTTTTTAATTCGTTTCCAGTATGGTTGTGAGTCCGTATGATGGATATGAAAGTGAATGAATGATTTTCCAATTTTTTCCATTGTTTAAAATGTTTATAAATGCTAACTTTTGTACTTTTGATACATTTTTCATTGTCTTTGTTTCTTTCTGATAATTATCGTGTATGTAGGAGTATAAATTATGGTCTACATTTTGGTTGCCTTAAATCTGTACATTTACTGTAAGTCGAACACCCTGCAGTGTGTGAGCTTGCCAGTTAAGATCCGGGCTAAACCCTCTGCAGACAAAAGTTATTATCAATTGCCCATGTTTCTTGAAAACAAATTATATGGAAGGGTTGGACATAAGAGACCCACATAGGGTCGCTAAACTTAGAAGCAAGACCTGCAATATTCTTGGGCATCATTTTAATACCCATGAGTTGCTGAGAAGGAACTATCTGGTGAGGCGTTTGGGATACTCCGAGATTGGGAAGATTCCATTTGATCCCGAGTTTTATTAGACTGGGAAGATTCAATTTGATCCAGTCAATCACAGGACTCCAATCCACTCAGAGGGAATAGATCTATTGCCAGTGGGTATTGAGGGGGTGGCCTGATAGCAGGGAGATCGCTAATTGGACAGGGCCTCCTGCCAGAAGAAAGAGAATAAGAAATAGTGGATATGCTACTTGGTCTGTAAAAGAATCCCAGGGGCAAATCAACTGTCCCTGATACATTGCACATGTGTATTCCCCGCAGAACATTAATGTGACACTAACATGCCCACTCTTACGCCTGCGCTGTAGTCCACTTTGCATGCTAATAGTCTTGAGCAAAACGTATCCCACCGTCACCGTTGTTCCTGGTGCAATTATGTGGTATAACTGTATGCACTTATATCGACTTCACTACGCTTGATAACAGCTCTGTAACATTTTCTCAGCAGCACAATATTAATGGGACAACTGAATACGGTGTGTTTACGTGCTCGAAAACTTGACTCGCATGAGTGTTTGCATTTTGTTTGCTCACGGTGGCCGTCTCTCTTTTTATGTCAACCGCTCCAATGATAGGCGCATCTCGCACCAGTCACACTGCCGCTTGTTATTCAGACACGTTCCAATAGAAACTACACATAGGCAAATTACTGTCGGGGATGTCAGTGGCACAAGTGAGAGAAGACCAAGCCACTAACCTTACTCAGCAGCCAGCGGGGACGACTTCAAGCAGAAAGGCCCCCCTATTCTCCAGGGCACACTTCCCCACAGCGTACTGGACACAACTCTGGGAAAGAGCACCCACGAGAACAGGGAAGTGAAAGCACCAAGGTGGTAGCGCTGAGGGTCTTGCTCTCGAGCAGGGGAATGCAGCAGTATAGGCGCCTCCTAACAACGTCCTGCACAATTGACAAATGACAGGAGTTAGTTCATCTATCAGTGTTAGCGGTAAAGCACTAAACAACCCCCTCCCCACGCTTAACCCCTCCGGTACTCACAGGTTTAGGTAGGAGCAGATGTACCTTCCTTGATTCTGTGTTCACCCCCTTGCTAGGATACAAGTCATAAACAGTAATAATCCACCTGCCTGTTAATCTCACAGACAGTGGTTCGGAAAGGATTCCCTGCGAGAATTGTGTGTAATATGTCAGGGTGGCGAGATACTTGTTACCTGTCACGGCGGGGTCTCGTATCTTCGACCTTGAGGCGGGTAAGAAAGCGTCCGCCCTCAAGGTACCATACTCACTCCAAGGCGGGAAGGAAAGCGTCCGCACTCGGAGCTCCTATGTATAGTTACAGGATCCGTGGAGTCAGGAACGGCGCACCACGGCGTCCGGCGGGTAGGAAAGCGTCCGCTCTTAAGGCAGCAGATTTACTCCGAGGCGGGAAGGAAAGCGTCCGCCCTCGGAGCTCCAATCGGTGGTCTCGGGTTCCTCTGGGTCAGGGATGGCGCGCAAGGGCGCCCGGCAGGTTAACGGACGGAAACTCCAAGCGGGAAGGCAAGCGTCCGCGAGTTTCCAGCTTGACGGGAATACTGGAATTAGATTACGCGAGGGGAACTAGAAAGGTTCCCTCGCCGTCGGCTTCCATGAATGATTGTCAAGCACCGTCTCCTCACTGAGGCGGTGCTTATATAGGGTAGGCCGTTCCCCTTCGTGAGTTGAGGTTACGTAAGTCCTGCCCCGTTGCCTCCTGGGAGTCGTAGTCCCTTCGGGTCTTGGACTGCCTACCTCTTTTCCCACAGCTGCCTGAGGGCTTGCGGGGGTGTGTGCGGCCAGGCCCATGCCTGCTACATCCGATGACCGTCACAATTACAAAGGTGAAATGTTAATAAGCAACGCAAGAATACCCTCATTTTTCTCGCGCTAAAGCTTAATTATACGAGCCCCTCTATTTCCAAACAGGCTCATTCACGTCACTTATAGTTTCGGAACATGCCATTCTCTTCCCCACATGTATGCGTGGAGCCAATTTAGGATCACTACCTACACGTGCCACTTTCCCCTGACCTATCAAGGCCATCTGGCAGACTATAAACCCTCTGTCTCCACAGAGCACTTTACGATTTGAGACATATGCAGCAGCTCTGCGAGGGGCAGTTTTAAACCAAGAATAGGCATTAAACAGGTGTAGCTGAACGCTCAGGGGCTATTCAATTGTTGATTTAAAAATCTGCCGAGCTTAAATTTATTTTCCTACCTTACCTGTAGGCCAAAACATTTTTGTCCTTAAATCCTCCATACCATAATGACTGCTTGAGGTAATTCACCAACTTTTCCTACCAGCAGTTTCACATCTTTTCTATGTTTTGCTAAGAAAGCTCACTATTTTTCTGTTATTTGACCTTCACCAATGAGGTAGGTGTATATAGTCCTGAGCAACAGAGGTGTTACTACACACTTGTTCCAAACCTGTAGGTTTGTTAAGAGAGAACGCTATGCTGCGTCTTTTAGGCTTCACCTATTAGCCCTTTTCTCACTGATGCATGTTTGTTAAGATACATCGCAATGCTGTGTCTTTTAACCTTCGGCTAGAAGCCCCCCATATTTTCACTGATGCATGTATTGTAAATACCATACACCGTCACCGGTTATATCATTCCTCTTAGATTAGTGTCTCACTGGGTGAGCTAGGAATCAGCTGCAGATAAGTATAAGTGCCACTACAAATTTTCCTGATTTCCTCTCAGTAGGCAGGCCAAAGATGGCGCCTCTAACAACTATTATTCCTGCTAGCTGCTACTCTGGCCTCATTAGTAATTCCTCATTCTAAGTCCTCTAGTCCTCTAGGCAGTTCTGCAGCGGCCTCCCACTTCCCAGTGGTAATTCCTCATTCTTAGTCCTCTACACCTCTGTAGTACAAAACAATATAATTTACAATGCCAATAGCTCTAACTTTCAAAAATGCGAGACCAATTGCATTGCAAATGCTTGTTTTGTTTTTTAAATGGTTGGTTGTGTGTCTCCTTAGACTCTTTCCCGCTCATAACATTTTTCCAGTTGAGTAATCTGCTGTGTAATACTGTGCATTTCTGCACGTTGTAATATTATTGTTTTTACTGATTACAGGTCATGAGATGATTACATTTCGCGTAAAAGATGAGAATGAGACCTCTTGCTTGGACTATGAGGAAAGTATGACAACAGAGACAATCAGCAGGGCTACTGGTGAGTAACCAAATCAGCTTCCTGCAGGCAGAGGCCGTAGTTGCTTCATAAAATCTGTGCAACCCGTGTGTCAGCCTTGTCTCCTTCCATCAGTCTCTGATACGCAGTCTTGTCGGCTTCCATCAGTCTCTGATGGGCAGTCTTGTCGGCTACCATCAGACACTGATGGCTAGTCTTGTCTGCTTCCATCAGTCCCTGATGGCCAGTCTTGTCGGCTTCCATGAGTCTCTTATGGTCAGTCTTGTCTGCTTCCATCAGTCTCTGATAGCTAGTCTTGTCTACTTCATCAGTCTCTGATGGTCAACCTTGTCTGCTTTCCTCAGTCTCTGATGGTCACTCTTGTCTGCTTTCCTCAGTCTCTGATGCTCAGCCATTTCTGCTTCCATCTGTCTCTGAGGGTCAGTCTATCATCTGCGTCCATCAGTCTATGATGGCTTGTCTTGTCTGGTTCCATCAGTCTCTGATGGTCAGTATAGTCAGGTTCCATCAGTCTCTGGTGGACAGTCTGGTCTGCCTCCGTCAGTCTCTACTGATCAGTCTTGTCTGCTTCCTAAGTCTCTGATGGTCAGTCTTGTCTGCTTCCATCAGTGGTCAGTCTGGTCTGCTTCCATCAGTCTCTGATGGTCAGCCTTGTCTGCTTCCATCACTTTCTGACGGCCAGCCTTGGCTGCTTCCATCAGTCTCTGGTGGTTAGTCTGGTCTGCCTCCATCAGTCTCTGATGGTCAGTCTGGTCTGCCTCCATCAGTCTCTGATGGCCAGCCTGGTGTGCTTCCGGCAGTCACTGATGGTCAGTCTTTTCTGCTTCCATCAGTCTCTGATGGTCAGTCTTCTCGTCTTCCATCAGTCTCTGGATGTCCAGTCTAGTCTGCGTCCATCAGTCTCTGATGTCCTGTCTTGTCTGCTTCCATCGGTCTCTGATGGTCAATCTGGTCTGCTTCCATCAGTCTCTGATGGTCAATCTGGTCTGCTTCCATCAGTCTCTGATGGGCAATCTGGTCTGCTTCCATCAGTCTCTGATGGTCAGTCTTGTCTGCTTCCATCAGTCTCTGATGGTCATTCTGGTCTGCTTCCATCAGTCTCTGATGGTCATTCTGGTCTGCTTCCATCAGTCACTGATGGTCAATCTGGTCTGCTTTCGTTATTCTCTGATGGTCAGTCTTGGCTGCTTCCATCAGTCACTGATGGTCAGTCTTGTCTGCTTCCATCACTCTGATGGTCAGTCTGGTCTCTTCCATCAGTGGTAGTCTGGTCTGCTTCCATCAGTCGCTGGTGGTCAGCCTTCTCTGCTTCCATCTGTCTCTGAACATTTCATATTAATAAACCTACACTGATTCCAGTGATGGATTTATTAATACACGCTCACAGTGGGCACCTTAGAGGTGCCACCTGAAAACCAACTGACTATTTGTGTACTGGCTGACTGGTGTGGCTCACTGTGCCACCACAGACACTTTTGTACCCCCAGCAGGTGAGAGCCCGCACTCTCTGAGGGCAGAAACAATGCCTGCTCCAGCCAGAGGTCATGTCACCGCCTCCAAGCAGGACATCCATCATATCAAGGCAGGAGGCATCAAAGGCCTCTGCCACCTTTGATAAGCGACCCAAGGCTTCCACAGACAAGGGAAATGCCACCCCCTGCCCTGGGTCCATTTGGCAACAAAACATGCTGGAAAATTAGCTAGTCAGGAGGCGTGTTCCCCCATCCGTCTAGTTCCACCCCTCAGGCAGGCTACCTGATGTGAACACAAAATTAAGAATTCCACCACATTGCTTTTGGAAGAATTTGGCTCGCTGCGTCGGGGTTATGCCCACTTCCTTTAGGAAGTGGTCATATAGAGGGTGTAGACACCCTAAAGGTAAATGTCCCATTGGCTTCTACCTGCCACTCCCTGTAACGCCCCTAAATTGAGTATTGAGGAGGCACCCATATGCCAGGAGCTCAGATTGGACAGACCCAGAAGAAGAGGACAAAGAAGAGCCGTGAGACAATGAGAACTGAAGACTGCTGTGGACTTTTGGTGCCAATCCCTGCCTGCCTGCACCAGTCTTGAAAATCGTGACCGGGTGACTTGTCATGCAACTGAGCAACTACCAAGAACCCTGGTAGACTGTCAGCCCTTCACGAATTGCCAGCAGCTTCTGTTGGAGTAGAGGAGGTACTCCTCTGCAGCCCGCAGGCACCGAAGAAGCAGAACCTAGTTTACCATGTTGCTGCTCCCCAGCCAGCCCGATGAAGGAGCCCCCCAGAAAGAGATACCTGTGCTCCTGAAGGAAGTGGAGTCCTCACAGTCAGGCTGAAGTCTCGATCGGGATCACAAAATGTCCCTGGGCAACGTGTCCTTTGTACATGTGAACTCCTGTCTGAGAGCCAAATGTTCCCGTCTTTAATACCTTTACTCAATGCAGGGAGAGATTTCTAGAAAACTCCCCTTCTTTCCTTAGTTATGCAGTCAAGGCTGGCAGGCCGTACCAGTCTGCGTCAAGGCCACTCACTGAAGCTGGCCAGGCTCCAGTGTTTGCTCCGAGGCAGAGCAGTATATTCCTCTCTCACGCTTGTGAACAGTATCAAATACACATCCCACGCTACATGTTTCAGAAACTGTTCTGCTCTGTGCAGTGAAGTATGAAAACATTTCCACCCTTTAGCTGTAAGAAAGCTCAAAATTAAGTTGTACATGCAAAATGGAGTCAATGGTCACCATTCTACTAATTGTATTACAGGGACCTGGATAGCAGTAACCCAGTGCACTTCTGTCTAAATTGCATCAGATACCAGGCAAAAGTGGGGGTGACCATGTCACAAATTGACACTTTTCTACACATGCAGTCAGTTTCCTTTAAGAAAAAGGAAATACATTAAAAAAAGAAAAATGTTTGCTTTATTAAAAAGCAATCACAGGCATTGTGGTCTGCTGACCCTAGCAGTCCACCATCCCTGTGATGGCCTCCAATAATAGTGACGGACTGTTCCCATGAGGCACAGGGCCAAGCCTGATTTGCATATGGTCAGGTCTAAACTGGGTGACATGGTGTGCAAAAGAACGATGGATTTAACCCAGATCTTTTGACTGGGGGTGAATGTTTGATTTGCTTGCTATTCCGTCTATCATCTGTGTGTCTTTTGCTTTTTTGCCCTAACTGCGCCGGGGATGCCCAGACGTGGGTCCCGGGTTCACCGTGCCACTGGATTCAAGCTAGCCTGGCTGATGAGGGTCTCAGGATGCTTGTTTCCGGGCCATAGAGGACCTGGCTTGGCAGTTCGGGCTGGACTGTTCCTATGAAGCACAGGGTCAAGACTGATTTGCATACAGCTTGGTCTAAACTGGGGTGGAGTGGTGAGCAAAAGAACGATGGATTTAACCCAGATCTCTTGACTGGGGGGTGAATGTTTAATTTGCTCTGCATTCCGTCCATCATCTGTGTGTCTTTTACTCCAATAATAGTGAGTCACAATTGTGACCTGCCTCATTAATATTCAAATATTCATGAGGCGGGTCGGATTCTGACCCACTGTGATTTGGAATTTTTGGAACCGATCTATTTGTAAATAGGTTGGTTCTTGAAATTCTTTACCTGTCCCAAAAACAACGGCCACAAAGTGCAACCAGTATTTTGCAACTGTAAATAGTACATCTGGCACAAGTTTTGTCGAAACACCCATAAAAGTGTGATGCAACATCTTGTTGCAAAGGTCTATGGAAAACTGCCGCATTGGTGGAGATTTTTGCACTGGGACGTCCTTGACTTCTGCTGTAGCTGGTCACATATATTTGTTTAAGGCTTCATAAAGGTGGTTCTACATTATGAAAAAAAGTCATTTTCCTTCCTACTGCCATTGCGTAAGGAAACAAATCTCTCTATACATTTCCCAGCATAGAATTATGATTCAAATAAGTAAGTTGTGAGGATCGCACGCTATGGGGCATGTTTGCGTTGGCTGGTTCTGTTGACCTGAAAACTAGCTCAGTACACAGAGAAAAATCTTTGGAAGGAAAACCACATGAACCAAAACAAACTTTGCCAGTCCTAGGCCTTACTCTCGAACATACACTCCCTCGCAAGTAATGTGCCCCTAATAAGATCTTCTTGAAGTAAAAGCCGGATCCTTCAAAGGCTCTTTTTTAGGTCTCACCTAGGCAGCGCTTGCACAGTCTATTTGAGACCTGCTGTATTCAAGATATGGGCATTAAGCAACACCCATCTTTCTAATTGGCTCCTTTAACTGTCCTTTGTAAAATGGCTGCTTTTCATTGGTTAATATGATCACTAGTCCCACATTTTTTTCTTTTGTAACCTCCCATGAGGACTGCCCCTCTTACAGGTGATGTTACACATCATGTTATTTATTACTGTCGGAGCACTCTTTTTTCATTTAGACTCAGGAACTCACTCGCACCCATGCTTGCTCCCGCTCCTCGTGATTATGAACAACTGCTTTTTAGGTCGAGCCTAGAGGCTGCACGCATGCGCTGCTCTGCGAGGCATGCTGTAATGTCTCTGGGAAGTTAGAAGATGCCCTCTGCTTGTAATTTGCTACTTAGTCCGCCTTTCTAAATGCCATAGTTTTGGTTCGTGGATAGGGTACATTTGTCCCGCCTTGTGGCTGTTTAGTTTCTGCCCTGGCGTTTGCCCCTACTGCATGGATCCTTTCGATACGGGCCATATGTTTTGGTACACGCACTACTTTTTCCTCGGCTTGTTTTTGAATTTCCTGCTGTGTTTTACTTTGCTCCCACCCCCCTCCTGTTGTGCGCATTCCCATTGCTCCCGCCCCCTCCCGTTGTCCGTGTTCATCATGCTCCCACCCCCTCCCATTGGCCGCATTCCCTTTGCTCCCGCCCCCTCCCGTTGTGCGTGTTCAACATGCTTCTGACCCCCTCCCATTGGCCGCATTCCCGTTGTCCCCGTCCCCTCCCATTGTCCGTGTTCACCATGCTCCCGCTCATAGCGCTAACTGCGTCACGTCCCCGCTCTGCATGGGGCTCAGTGTACTCAATTACAGGCTTTCATTTCCTTTGAGCCATACATTAGTACTCCACTTTCACCAATTGTTACTGAGGACAAAGGCAGGCCAGGAATGCAAGAGCTCGCAATTTGGGCAGTGTGTTTTGGGACATAAAGCACAGACCCTCAGCTTTTCCCTGCATACCACGTGCACTGTAGCTATAATGTCCACCCCTCCCATCGCTTCTGTGTATTGTCTGAGGGGGAGGTCCTGGTTCATATAGCGAATGAATGATGCTACAGAGTCCAGGGACTTGCTTTTCTGTACTGTGTAATTGCGATCATTATAAACAACCCCTGCATGACTCAATCCCTGACCTTCCCCATCGTCGTGTGAACCACCGAGCGCTGGAACTGTATCTCGTGCAGGGAGATTGATAACCCCATAAGAGAGGCTTCTGCAGTGTCCAATGCACGCATGCAATCTCGGCAAGTCTCTAGAGCTACGAAAATAATCCTTCAATCTGACGTGCAGGCCTGAGCTCGTGTTAAAGGAGAATCCCTTAGACAGCAGTCATCACAGGCAGTTAATCATGCACTTGATATTTTGGAACCCATGACAAAGGCGAACGAGGTCAGGTCTCTTTTGGTCATTACCTGCGTTAATTACCAATCTCCCTAGAATGATTGCTATCACAAATTGCGACTGTGTTCCCATCGGATATATTCGAGCTCGAGAGGCAGGAGAAGGTACGGTTGCATCACATGTAAGCAGCATCAATCCCCCCATCTCCATTAACCGCCCACCCCACAATCCATCGTTCAGGCGTCTTCACTATAGAAAGGGGGCTTGTGGGTCTAGTGGGTTTTGTAGCACCACAGCGTGATCTGGATGAAGGCTTTGTGTCGCAGCCACCGGCGCAGTGCAGCAGTAGAGTGTGTGTGCTGTTTCCAGCAGCAAGTCTGCCCTTCAACGGCTTGCTCTGAAACAATGACCACTTTGCATCTCAAGGTCAGGCTCTCGAACACTCTATTGGCGGTGCCAATGCTTGTTATATTTGCTAACGCTCGCTCCCCGCCCCCCTCCTTGGGTACAGCTCCACTCTTTCACCCCCCAACCACTTCTCCGAGGTGTGCTTGCTTCACACTTAATCTCCCTTTGCCGTCTCTCCCCACCCCCAACACTGCTTGACCGTTTTTTTGTTTCATTTAAATTAGTAGAGCCCGGGCGGGAGATTAAGTGATTTGCTAAGAATCACAGAATGCCGCTGCCCGCGTCCCAAGCAGTGGGACATCAGCAGGGCAGCATGTTAGTGGCCGCCCGTCGGAGCCTTCCCCTTTGCTGCCTCGCGCGCGAGGCTACGCCCACTAAGGTATTACTCCCTATAGTTGGAGCTGGAGGCGGGCCATTGGGGGCGGGGGGCGCGGCTTGCCCCCCCTACTTAGGAGGCCCTCTCGCCCAGTTCCTCCTCTGTTTCCTGTGCGCCGCTCCAGCCTGGACACGCGATTTCTGGTCGACGATCGTGGTCGTCTCCGTCTTCGTCCTGGCAGCGTCGCGTTGATTGGGAGCTGCGAGATCGGCCTCTGCCTCCGTCCCCTCACCCCGACTCGGTCGTGTCCTGTCCTCGGAGCTGCTCGCTTAGGTGGTGAGTGATCTGGAGGGCCTGGCAGTGGCCCCCCCCCCCCCCTCCTGTCTGTGTCAGCACAACTCGTGCTGGGTCAAGGGGCACTGAAGCGTATGGGCGGTGTGTCCAGCAGCTCGGGGGGGGAGGGGGGGCATCTTCGCATTTCCCACTTGTCCGGGAGTTGCTCTTTCGACCCTGTGTGGGGGGAGTCCAGCAGTCCGAGTCTCGGCCGGTGCCCCCCTTTTTGGTAGTGTCCTTATGGGTCGAGGCAGCGGTGCCCGCACTCTTGTGCGGTCTCACCGATCTATTGTTTGCGGCTCGATTCGCGTGTTGGCTGGGGCTGGCGTCGCGGGTTGCATGCGGTGAGTCTGCCCCCCCCCGCCATTAATTACCATGTTCTAGCGGAAGACTTCCAAATCCGATGCAGCAATGAGTGACGTCTGAAACAGACGAGCATCGGTTACAGATCCCGATCGTGGAATGTTGAGAAGCACCGACGTACTTAGTTGGCGCGGTTATTAGACTATTAGATAGCTCAGTGGGTTAAGAGTCCACCCAGCAGAGATTTGCGCGCTACCTGCTAGCAGCAGTTTCCACTCCCAGCAAGTGACCCCTCTTTTCAACCTCTCGAGGTAAATTAAATGAACGTTAATACATTCAGTAGTAATGTGTATGTATTATTTTAGTACCAGAAGACAATTGAGTTGCAGTGCGCGCTCTAGACTAGAAGTGATGCTCGTTATTTTCGTCACATTGTTGTTGATGCTTAGATCACAGGTCACAAAACATGACCTTGCTTGCGCTGGAGGTGGGAAGAGGAGGAGTTGTTTTTCACACCGGTTCCTCCTCGCTGCCCTGCACACCGGGTTTCTTCACGCCGTGCCTTTTATTTGCGGTGAGTGTAGTTCTGTGGGCAGCAGACTGTATTGAGTTGGTCGGTTTTGTTGATGGCGGCGGGAAATGTTTTCGCGGGCGGTGGGAACTACACAGTTTAGTGGAAGGTAGTGCGGCTTTTCGTCTCCAAATTCCACCTATAAACACCGTGAGGAAAGTTAACGTTAAATGTAATATTAGAACTGCGTCTCCAAACTATGTAATCAATGGACTTCCATGGTGGGTATTAGGGGCTCGGGCAACATGGCATTGTTCTACTAGATTCCCAGCCTATTGAGAAGCGAAATTAAATATATTCCGCTAATGTGTCCGTTGAATGTTTGATTCTTAAATACACCAGCAATCGCTACAGTGAATACAATAAATATGATAATATCGTGCCTTTTTTATCTGCAGACGCTAAACTCTTTCAGACAGCAGTCGTAATCTCTATTGTTTGCAGACTGAGACCACTGGCCACGTTCATTTAGACCGTTCACTACCTTGTTTGCCAGAGTCTGTTGGTAGCCTTGCGGTTTTCGAAGATGTTCAGTTTCTTTTGTAGTATTTAAGGGAAATATACTCCTAGCAGCTCTTGTAAATTCACTGAGGTCAGCGAAAATATTTTGGTTATTCCGAATGCTGCTCTACTCTCGACCAAATCGGGCCTGCATGGCTGATTGCATATCAATAATTGTACGCATTTGCGCGTATTCTATTTTCGGAATAATCTACTTCTATTGTATTCCATGCTTGCATAATGAGGTTTGGCGAACCAGCCAGCGTTTACAGTGATGCACAGATATTTATTGAAATTAAATATATAAAACTACGCTTAATGGTATATTGCAAAAAAAAACAAAAAAAAAAACACAATTGTAATGGGTATTTTGGCAGTGGCTCGTTGTTTTGCGGGAGCGACCCTTCAGCTTCATCTCTATTTGCTTCGGCCGTGCTTGGCGGGGTATGGGGGCTGCTAACCGCGAGTCGGGCCTCGGCGGCGCCCTTGCTCCCTCTCCGGGGGAGTGGGCGCGGGGCTCGGCGTGTGCCCCTATCGACGGCGCTGCCGCCTCTGGGGCAACAGACCAGGGTTACTTGGGGTCGCCTGGTCTCTCCGTGCCTGCTGGTGTCGCTTAAATACCGTGCTCGGGGGAAGCGCTCCGCTGCCTTCGCTGCCTCCGCATGTGTCATTAATACTGTAGCGCGAGCAGGAATTCAATTTGGTTGTGGCCTGACTGCGGGGACGTTCGGGCAGAGGCCATACACCGACTGCGGGTGAGTGTCGGGTCGATTGCAGTGCGTGGGCTGAATTTTGTTTGTTATTGTTACCTGATAAGAGGTGCCCCCCCCCCCCCTTTTGTCGTCATGGGCTACACCGGCACTGACCTAAATATCCCCTGAGGTACAGCGTTCTGGTCGCGTCCGTGTCGCTCCTACTTTGCTTACCCTGCCGGGCCCATATCAGGATACGTTGAGGAGGAAGGCGCTTTGCCGGTGGTCCTAGAGGACCCACGTGTTCGCGGCTGCACCCCGCCTCATCCAGACCGGGCAGGTGTGCTTCAATATTTGACGAGGTGACCCTCTTTTCTTTTCTTGTTTTCCCCGCGCCGGGATGTGTATGTAATGCGGTGCCATGTGGGGCGCTCCTTTTCCGTGGTGCCGAGTGTGGATGCGGTGTCATGAATAGCCCTTCGGTGCCTTCGGATCGAGTACGCGCTATGTAGGCTTGCGGCAAGGGCAGAATGCCTGCCATGGGGAGGGTGGACATTGTGCCTGAAGTATTTGGGTTAATCACTTATTCTCGCCGTGCCGGAATGTGTCGTGCTCCGGCACAGCGCTTCAATACCTTCGGGGCAAATTCGCGCTATAGATATGATGGTGCCGACCAGCAAATAGAAGACGACATATGCATCTGTGGGTGTGGTGTTTTGTGCTTATGTGGATGCTGCATTTGCTAAACGTGAACGGCATCGATAGACTGGTGCGCATTTACTAGGATAGACCGATGGAACGTGTCAGCTTGCTTATAATTCCTCAAATGCCAGAAGCTTCTATTTATAATACCCTCCTTCAATTTCTAATGTGATTTACCCCCCCATCTTCAGGGAGAGTCAGGTGTGTTTGTTCGAGTGTGGATACACTCCAACAGAGACTACTGAAACTTATGCTTTCCATGCACAACTAGCTAGTGCATGGCCCACTTCGATATGCTGAAGAGAACCAGGCCCGTAGTCTCTGCGCCTTCTCAATATGCAGTGATTCTGGGCAAATCACTTAATCTCCCCGTGCCAAAAAGAAATGAGTGTGTCCTGGTGTAGCGTTATTTTGTGCGCAGGGTGTATAGATCAATGCAATTATCCTGCATAAGTTGTAATTTGGACTTCAGCCCGCCTGAATGAGATTGTTTACTTTTGTTACAATGCAGGACAGGGTTTAACTTGGTAAAGACTGTCTAGATAGCACCATCTTATTATGGTAGAGGAGCACAGTTGAGTAGTCTGCCTCAGGTCTGTAGTTTTGACTAGGCACTATTTAAGAACTCTGCTTCATGTGTGCGATTTGAGTTTCATCTGGCAAGGAAACATAGGGACAGGGCTTTTAGGGGACAACATATTCAGTTTGGCACAAATTAGAAATAACTTTAAGGAGGAAGGTAGGGGTCATGTTTTCTCATTGCCTTGTTTTTTGTGAAATATGATATATGGCTTAATGAAACATAGGGGCTGCATCACACAATTTGGTACTGAAGTAGTCGCAACACAAACTGAACTGCAGCTATATGCAGGGCCTTGAGTCTTGAGTTGGAAGGCATTTCGTGTAAATAGCTCATTGTTAAGATCCCTGGGAGAATCCAACATATTTGGAGAGGAAACCTTGTACAAACTTCCATGAATTCCTCACTACTGGGAGAGTGAAGAAAGAGGTAGGGGTACAGCTTTGACTCTAGGTAGCAAGAATTGCCCGGGCTAACAAACTTTCGGAGTGCACGTGGTGAGTCGGCCACCTTGGGGGCTATGTCCCGTAGGGGTAATGTGTTAACAGCATCCAGCAGGGGGTAGGTGTCCTCCACCACAGTAGTTTACCTCGTGGGCCCGAGTCGGTCAATGGCACAGGGTGGGGGGCCCGTTTTGTGGTGTCCATCAACGTCCCTTGTCTGAGAAGGTGTGATTTCCCGGTTATTGCCTGGGTTGGGCCAGGCAGGTTGACCTATTGTGTGAGTTCTTAGTGGCCAAGTGCAATATCTCTCAGTGTCCCTGCTTTACCGGCCTGTTTGTGTAAGTCGTCCATCGCCACTGGCCCAACATCGTATTCTGGTGGTTATGCATTGCAGATGCCCTTAACATTTTGGTATCTCAGTAAATGGGGTAAATAGACCTGGGGAAGCAATGATCTGCCTGACTTTGCCTGGGTCACCAGTAATGACTACGGCTCTGTTTCTTTCGAACCACAGGCATAGAGGCAGCCTAGTCTATACAGAAAAATCAGCAGCCTGCGCTGTTTTGGGACAAGCTGAAGGCCTGGGTGTGTGGGTCATACAGAACATCTTGAAGGTATTTAGGATTGTGAGTTCCACGCTTAAGTCAAGAGATGCTGCTGCCTTTCATCCTTAGCCTTACTATTCGGAAACAGCTGGTGTAATGTTTTTCGGCAACTCACAGCCATAGTGGCAGCTTAGTCTATACAGGAAAGTCAGCAGCCTGAGCTGTTTTGAGACAGGTGGAAGGCCTGGGTTTGTGTGTCACACTTAACATCTTTAAAGTTATTCTCCCTGTTCCACAGGGAGGCAAGGGAAAGCCCAGAGTGACATGGTCTACCGAGACTTAGCCTGGCTTGCCTCTTCCGCGACCTTTGAAGTTCGTTGGTTTATTGTAGGGAGGGCCAGAGGCTGGCAGTTGTTTGATAGGCACCAGGGCCAGATGACATGGAAGTGCATTGTGTGCTGGAAACTAAGGAGCGGGTCCATCTTAGTAAGCACAATGAGCTGTAAATGTGGTGTCGCTCATAGATGCCCTGTGTGGGGTGAATGATATCTGACGTGAAATGTCCACCTTGGCCACGTCACGGCCCCCCCCCCCCCAAGATTCAAACTACATGTGGTGTGCCCCCAGGGATACTTTAAATGGGTACACTGCAGTGGAACAAGGTTTATCACATTAGGTCCCAGATGTTGGAACTCCCTACCTCTAGAGACTAGGTCCTCATGAGTTCCCGCAAACTCCAAAAAACCTGGTTGTTGGACAGGTATGTGAGTAACATACCACTCTAGCGGGTTTCAGAGCAGCGCCAGGAAACAAACTTGGTACGTGTGCCCTACAAATTTAGTGTAACATAAATGTTGGTGTGGATTTCATGATCTTTTGGGAGCAGAACAGAATGTGATTATGCACAAAATGATAACTCCGAAAACGGAGCTGGAGGAACCACACAGGAGGTGACACAAGGTGACAGCAAGCCACACTTGTTGGAATAAACATTGAATACGAAGAATTTACACTATTGGGAAATTAATTAAATAAAGCCCACGAGTTTACCAATAGTTTGGACTAATAGTTATAGTTCAAGGCGAGATAAGGTTACCTCATCTTACAAATCATTTCTAAGTAATTTTAGTTCAATGCATCAGTTAATAACATTATCTAACAAACACCATATAACAAGCAATAAACAAACAGTGGATATTTACAGTGCCTGTAATATGTATTTGCACATAGGTTCATATTTGTTGTGGATAGCATCATATCGTATTAAGGAGGAGAGGAGTGCAAGTCTCCACCTAGGGGGTGGTTGGCTGAATCGGCTGAACTACTTCAAACGGTTCACAGCACTGCACGTGGGAGAGTGGCAATGCCCTGTGCATACTTCACCCGGACACCACAGAATGAGTGTCAATTATCTGTGCATACTTCAACCAGACACCCGGGAATGGCATGCCCTCATCTACATGGTAATAATTGAGAGAGCAGAGAGCGACCATACCCCTTGAATATTGCACTTAAACTTTCTAGTAATGAAAAGGGCTTATCACCTTCTGAAATAAGCATGACCAGAGATGTGCTGCTCTCCACTGACATTGGACAGGTTAATGGGCAAGGCTAGCGGAAAAGCCAGATGTATTGGCATGATTTAAGGCGGACGTGACCGAGGTATTGGCAAGATAGACACTGCCAATTATGGGTTAGGAACGAAATCATAACTGGGGCTCACAACAAATTATTTGATAGAAATGAGAAGTTTCCTGTTCAAGCCACGATGTCGGTGCCACGACTTACCTATAGCACAGCAACACCGGTATAACAAGGACTGTAGGCAAACATATTAACTCCTTTCAGCAGCAATAGAGTCCAAAGCTAGCTGCTATTCAACAAGCAAGGAATTGGATACGCTGTCCCAGTGGAGAGTAAGAAAAGAGTGGGATAACAGCGGGACTAGCACAAGACTCTATCGTCCAATTTAAGGTAACTTAATTTGCAAGTAGAGAGGCTAAAACGAGGAGATGTTGCTAAGATATGGGCCAGTTTGTAGTAAACAATAGACTAATACGATGTGAAAGGAAGCAAATTGAGGTAACCGTGATGTCAGCTTGTGTTTATATACGTAGGTGAAGTGGTTAACTCACACGTTACCTTCACCCTGCTTATTGTGCGGTAGCTGTCGGGCACACAATTCCGGGCCGGGTGGCACCTAATTTGGCCAATTGAGAAAAATCTTAATGGGATTGCAGGTTCATAAGCGCCTACTTCACCAATGCCTTGTTACCAATGCCCTATTGCCAGCCCGAGAATCAGTTTTAGGTGTTGCTCTTCTCGCCCGGCCTTTCCTTGGAGCCAGGGAGGGGGGAAACGTTCACAAATTTGGGTCCTCGAGCTGAGCGATGTATCTTCGGCAGCTCAGTCAGCCAAATTGGCTTTATCCGGAGTCATGAAAAAAGAATCCGTCCATTTAGCAGTTACGCAAAAATGTTCTGGCCTGCTAAAGAAATCATGCAACCCCCGCAGCTGCTATTCAGGAACCATGACGCTATTCTGGCTCCATATGCAGGTGCTGATCTTCCCATAATTACGTTAGGTAGATCTGCAGTGGCATCGCCAAGAAGGCTAGTTACTCCGGTCACGTCTAAGCTGAGCGGCATTGGGGCCAAGAGTCATTCGTTGTTAGTCTGCCCTGGGCTTCTGAGTAATGTTGCAACTTAATGCCGTATATTTACGGTTACAGAACAGGACCCATTAGTCAGCCCACTGAAAGCTGGCTCGCAGGGGCGGGCACCTATAAACAGCGAAGGGAGGAAGGGGGGCTCTGGCAGCGACGGTAGCCTCCCCAGAGCTGTGGCGGAGTTACAGGGCGATCCGGATGCAGACGGGTACAGTAAGGGTACCTCTGCGACAGGCGGTACAGTAAGGGTACCCCTGTCCGGCACAGTAAGGGTGCCCGAGCCAAGGTCCAGGAGCCGAAGGGGGTTCTGGGAAGACCGCGACGGCGCCCCGTTAGTCCTTCGGGCGGTTGGGGGGCCTGACCAACCGGGGGTGTGCCACAACACGCTCCGCCCCTGTCGGAAGGGGCGGGAGTAGGAGACAGATCACGTGACCCAGTGGATGATCTGTAAATAATTATGTGCCACACTGCCGGGCATCGACCCACCGTGTGTGCTGGCTCACCAGGCGGGCGGAGCAGCAAGGGGCTGCCTGCCCTGGATCGCCCGTAAGATAACCCAATTTTATTATCATACTATGTTGTATGAAATAAACCTGCAGCAGTTCTTCACCCACAAATAAAGTGTCAGTGTAATCATTGGGTGACGTCTGTGTATGCGTGTTGACTGAAGCGGATGACGGTGTGGTCACTATGCCGCTGCCCGCATCCCAAGCAGTGGGACATCAGCAGGGCAGCATGTTAGTGGCCGCCCGTCGGAGCCTTCCCCTTTGCTGCCTCGCGCGCGAGGCTACGCCCACTAAGGTATTACTCCCTATAGTTGGAGCTGGAGGCGGGCCATTGGGGGCGGGGGGGCGCGGCTTGCCCCCCCTACTTAGGAGGCCCTCTCGCCCAGTTCCTCCTCTGTTTCCTGTGCGCCGCTCCAGCCTGGACACGCGATTTCCCACCCTTTCCACTTACCCCACGTGTCAGGCACAGCGCGTTATTTGGAAAGTTTTAATGTTTTCTTTTGCGTTGCAGGCGGAGTTACAGGGCGATCTGGATGCAGACGGGTACAGTAAGGGTACCTCTGCGACAGGCGGTACAGTAAGGGTACCCCTGTCCGGCACAGTAAGCGTGCCCGAGCCAAGGTCCAGGAGCCGAAGGGGGTTCTGGGAAGACCGCGACGGCGCCCCGTTAGTCCTTCGGGCGGTTGGGGGGCCTGACCAACCGGGGGTGTGCCACAACACGCTCCGCCCCTGTCGGAAGGGGCGGGAGTAGGAGACAGATCACGTGACCCAGTGGATGATCTGTAAATAATGATGTGCCACACTGCCGGGCATCGACCCACCGTGTGTGCTGGCTCACCAGGCGGGCGGAGCAGCAAGGGGCTGCCTGCCCCGGATCGCCCGTAAGATAACCCAATTTTATTATCATACTATGTTGTATGAAATAAACCTGCAGCAGTTCTTCACCCACAAATAAAGTGTCAGTGTAATCATTGGGTGACGTCTGTGTATGCGTGTTGACTGAAGCGGATGACGGTGTGGTCACTATGTTGAGCCGACGCCGCACCTCCAACACTGGTCCCCAGCTCCCGAGTCGGCTGCTCTGACCGCTGAGCCACAGCCTTTCCCTCTGGGATAGCATGCTACAGAATAAGACCTCTGAGCCTGAAAAGAAAAAAAACCTGCTTTCTACAGCTCACGTTGCTTCTCTTTTATGCTAAGAGGTTTTCCTTTTTTTTATTTTTATTTAAAATACTGTTTCACACTTAATCTCACTGTGTCTCTCCCAACCCCCTTGCCCCTCCTAAAACACTGCTTGCCTGCTGATCCGAGATCGGTGTTTTAAAAAAAAAAAAAAATCTGTTTTATTTAAATTAGTAGAGCACGGAAACGAGGGGAGATGGAAGAGGTGACGCTGTGTACACACTTGGCTTTGCAATGAAGAATGTATTTTAAAACACTCTGTCTATTCCTGGCCACATGCCTTTTTCCATGTGACCTCAAGACAATCCTTTGATATATATCGCACTCACTTCTTATCTCCATTAACCACGTGCACATATGCATCTTCTGTACCTATAATAGATCCCCAATACTAATGTGGACGCCTCATCATCTTGTGCGGCGCCCTCGTGGTAAAAGCCTCCTTCGACAACCCTTGGGCATCTTTAGGCTGTATTACCCTAGAAGGCGACCCAGTGTCAACATATGGCAGTACTATCCAGAGTAGTGAGGAGCTCCAACCCCAAGGCTTAGTGATACATTGCACATGTGTATTCCCCGCAGAACATGAATGTGACACTAACATGCCCACTCTTACGCCTGCGCTGTAGTCCACTTTGCATGCTAATAGTCTTGAGCAAAACGTATCCCACCGTCACCGTTGTTCCTGGTGCAATTATGTGGTATAACTGTATGCACTTATATCGACTTCACTACGCGTGATAACAGCTCTGTAACATTTTCTCAGCAGCACAATATTAATGGGACAACTGAATACGGTGTGTTTACGTACTCAAAAACTTGACTCGCATGAGTGTTTGCATTTTGTTTGCTCACGGTGGCCGTCTCTCTTTTTATGTCAACCGCTCCAATGATAGGCGCATCTCGCAACAGTCACACTGCCGCTTGTTATTCAGACACGTTCCAATAGAAACTACACATAGGCAAATTACAAAGGTGAAATGTTAATAAGCAACGCAAGAATACCCGCATTTTTCTCGCGCTAAAGCTTAATTATATGAGCCCCTCTATTTCCAAACAGGCTCATTCACGTCACTTATAGTTTCGGAACATGCCATTCTCTTCCCCACATGTATGCGTGGAGCCAATTTAGGATCACTACCTACACGTGCCACTTTCCCCTGACCTATCAAGGCCATCTGGCAGACTATAAACCCTCTGTCTCCACAGAGCACTTTAAGATTTGAGACACATGCAGCAGCTCTGCGAGGGGCAGTTTTAAACCAAGAATAGGCATTAAACAGGTGTAGCTGAACGCTCAGGGGCTATTCAATTGTTGATTTAAAAATCTGCCGAGCTTAAATTTATTTTCCTACCTTACCTGTAGGCCAAAACATTTTTGTCCTTAAATCCTCCATACCATAATGACTGCTTGAGGTAATTCACCACCTTTTCCTACCAGCAGTTTCACATCTTTTCTATGTTTTGCTAAGAAAGCTCACTATTTTTCTGTTATTTGACCTTCACCAATGAGGTAGGTGTATATAGTCCTGAGCAACAGAGGTGTTACTACACACTTGTTCCAAACCTGTAGGTTGGTTAAGAGAGAACGCTATGCTGCGTCTTTTAGGCTTCACCTATTAGCCCTTTTCTCACTGATGCATGTATTGTAAATACCATACACCGTCACCATATTCCTCTCGGTTTAGATTAGTGTCTCACTGGGTGAGCTAGGAATCAACTGCAGATAAGTATAAGTGTCACTACAAAATATCCTGATTTCCTCCCAGTTATAGGCCAAAGACGCAGCCCTTAACCACCATTATTGCTGCTAGCTGCTACTCTCATCCCATCGGTAACGCCTCATTCTCAGGTCCCTAGGCAGTGCTGCAGCTGTGTCTCTCTGTTCCCAGTGGTAATTCCTCATCCTTAGTCCTATACACTCATCTACTACAAAACAATAGGTATATACAACGCCAATAGCTCTAACTTTAAAAAATGCTAGACCGTTTGCATTGCAAATGCTTGTTTTGTTTTTTGAATGGTTGGTTGTGTGTCTCCTTAGGCTCTTTCCCGCTCATAGAAATTTGCGAATTGAGTAATCTGCTGTGTAATACTGTGCATTGCTGCACGTTGTAATATTATTGTTTTTATTACTCACAGGTCATGAGATGATTACATTTCGCGTAAAAGATGAGAATGAGACCTCTTGCTTGGGCTATGAGGAAAGTATGACAACAGAGACAATCAGCAGGGCTACTGGTGAGTAACCAAATCGGCTTCCTGGAGGCAGAGGTCGCAGTTGCTGCATAAAATCTGTGTAAGCCGTGTGTCAACCTTGTCTCCTTCCATCAGTCTCTGATAGGCAGTCTTGTCGCCTTCCATCAGTCTCTGATGGTCATTCTTGTCGGCTTCCATCAGTCTCTGATGGCCAGTCTTGTCGCCTTCCATCAGTCTCTGATGGTCATTCTTGTCGGCTTCCATCAGTCTCTGATGGCCAGTCTTGTCGCCTTCCATCAGTCTCTGATGGTCATTCTTGTCGGCTTCCATCAGTCTCTGATGGCCAGTCTTGTCGCCTTCCATCAGTCTCTGATGGTCATTCTTGTCGGCTTCCATCAGTCTCTGATGGCCAGCCTTGCAGAGTTCATAGATTCCATATTGATGTTTTAAAATTATTTGTATTGCACTTTACTTCACACAGGAGTCGTTGCCTTTCTGTGAAAGGAATGTGTGGTGATAAATAGCAGGATTCTTTGTTCCTGCACGACGGAGCCGCCCTGCCAGTGTCCGGGGCTCTTTAAACGAGGAAGTTGTCTGATATATATAGAGTAGGATCTGCTTCACATGTATACCCCACATTTTGCTGGTGTTTCACTGTTTTTCGACTTTAATTTGGTTGGGACCCTGCTATTCAGGGCCCCAGCCTAGCTGCTTCCTCTCTAAATTGATTACCTGTACGTTAGGTACACCACAGATTGGATCCTAAGGCACCCTTGTGAGTCCCAAGTATATGGTACACTAGGGCATAGTTGCCCCAGTGGCCTACCAGGGGCTGAAGCATGTATTATGCCACACCTGGAAAGTCACCCAAAATGACACCACAGGTCTGCTACTGCAGCCTGGGTAAGGTGGTGCATGCACCCCTTACTGTGATATAGGTTACCTATATCACTATAAATATACACACATATAAACCTATAAGTCACTCCTATGGCAGGCCTTATCAATCCTGAAGGCAGAGTGCTTGGTTCTTATGTGAGAGGGTGCCCCTGCATGAGCAGAGCCCCTCTGCAGCGTTCAGAGATAATACATTGAGCTCAATGGGAATTGTAAGTTATATGCAATTGAATAATTTCAGGATTACTTTTCTAACTCCAGGACTGGATCCTAGATTCGGTCCTGGGACAGTTCTTGGAAACAAGTGAGTAAATTCGTTTTAGTTACTGTTGTGATTTTTAAGCAATATTTTGCTATTTTAAAAGTTGACACTTAGCAACTTTTTCTAATCAAATTACCAATGTTATCCCATGGAAGGAAATTCACTTAGCAGATAAGTGGGGTTATGGTTACTTTTTCTGGGTCAGTGTTGGATCCTAGATCCAGCACTAGTGTACCACCTGTAAGGAGTTGAGTAACTGCGTTTAAGTTACACAGGCGATTTTTAAGGAATATTTATAAGTTTGCAAAATCAACACTTAAGAAGAAATTTCACAGAAAAAACGTTCAATGGTTTCCTATGGGAGAAAATTCAAGTTACGGGTAAAGTATGTTCTCGTTACTTTTGTAATCCAGTGCTGGGCTCCTAGGCTCAGTACTGGGACATCTATCTAAACAGGTAATTACGTTTTCACAGTTGGTACGATTTTCAAAGAATATTTGTAGTTTGCAAAAATCGACACTTAGAAGAAATTTCACAGGAAAGCCGTCAATGGATTCCTATGGGAGAAAATTGAGTTAGTGGTAAGTACGGTCGTAAATACTTTTTAGGGTCAGTGCTGGGCACCAAGATCCAACACTGGGAGCTCTCCTAATAGCAGGTGAGTATTTTCGTTTTCGTTACTCGGTTGGTTTTAGGTAAATATTTTAAAGTTTAGAAACTCCACAATTAGAAGAAATTTCAAGAGGAGCCAGTCAATGTTACCCTATGGAAGAAAAGTGAGTTATCGGCTTTTGGGTAAGTACTCGACTGGCAGAGTTAAGGTTCTGGGCATAGCCTCAGGGGTCTCCCAGGGTCAGGTAAGTACAGTTTTTGCACCCTCAGCAGCACAGGGGCAGCCGGGTGCAGAGTGAGTTAGGCCCAATGTTATCCTATGGAAGGCAGGGGGCCCTTGGTTGGTGGCTGCTGACTAGCAGGCCACACGGCTGCGGGAGCTGGGCTCCTGGTCACTTGCTCAGGGCAAATGGGGAAGTAGATAGGAGTAGAAGTTGCACTGCCAGGGCCACTCGGGCGGCTGGGTGCAGGGTGCTTTTGAGCCTTCGGACTCTCAATGGATTGCTATGGAAAAGCTCAATGACGAGCAAAGGCTGCAAGCTCGGGACGAAGATTCTTCAGGTGCCACCACCACTTTGAGAGGTAAGTTGGGTAGTTGGAGGATAGGTAGGTACCCAAGAGTCGGGCACAGGGGGCTGCAGGGCGCAGGGTACAGGGGTGCCTTTTGACGTCAGGAAATCTTACTCTGTTGATCGCGGTTGGGGGAGTCCCTGGTTCTGAGGCTGCGGGCGTAGACATCAGGAGCGTCGAGGTGGGTCCTTGGGTGCCGGATTTGGGGTCACAGTCGCCGGGGGGACGTCCTCGGGGTCTTTGTCCACTCCGGCACAGGCCAGGCTTGGCGGGTGCAGAGTGTGCAGGGATTCGCGGTTCCGGGCTGATGCCAGGGGTTAGATACTTGCTTTGAGCAGAGCCACTGCTCGTGGGAGTCCCAGGTGCTCAGAGTCCCAATGTAGCCAGGTCCTCCGGGGTTTGTGAGGTTGCTGGCCACAGGAGGTGCCGGGATTTAGCAGGAGCAGGTTCGAGGGTCGACAGGACGGTAGGGCTGAGGCCAAATCAGTTGGTGTCTTCCTCTTCTTAGCAGCTGCACGGCAGGTCTTCTTTCTTCTTGATCTTCTGTGCTGTTTTGGGATCTGGAATCTAAGGAAGGAAGGTTCAGGGTGCCTCTAAATACTAAATTTAGGGGCGTTGCAGGTAGGTAAAGGGCAGGGACCACAGGGTCCCTTCCCTGGGGTGGGTACACCCCCTATCCTGCCACTCTCCTATGGGAGGGGGGCAGTGGCCTAGCCCAGATTGGGTAGGGCTCCCCATCTTCAAGATGGCGAGGGCCCAGAGATGTGCTTCACCTCGCCTCTCCCACCTGAGGGGTGGGGTTGGCAGGGCTGGCACATCCCCTGTCCTTACATGGAGTTTCCGGCCAGTCTTCCCGCCAGAGTGGGGGTCAGAACCGGTGGGGGCCAGTTGTTGAGTACAGCAAGTGGCCTGGCAAAGCGCACAAAGGTGGCATGCCTTTGAAGCTTCCCCCTCCCCATCCTGGGGGAGGAGACCTAGCACCTCGCCCAGGATGTGCATTGTTGCAGGCCCAGGAGAGCGGGGGCTCTCCACCCAGGGGTCCAGCAACATGTCTGCTGTGTGGCAGCCTAGGTAGCCTCTCAGACAAGACGTGGATTGTGGGTTAGGTTTCAGGGGGCATCTCTAAGATGCCCTCTGTAGTGCTTTGTATATTAAATCCCACACTGGCATCAGTGCGGGTTTATGTGCTGAGAAGTTTGATACCAAACTTCTCGGTCTTCAGTGTTGCCATTATGGTGCTGTGGAGTTTGTGTTTGATGAGCTCCCAGCACCATATACTCTAAAATGGCAGAACTGCACTTACAGTGCCTAGGAATGGACCTGGATACTGTAGGGGCACAGGGCTCATGCTCCTGTGCCCACGCCACTGGCATAGGGCACCCAGCTAGAGGGGTGGCTGATGTATGCCAGGGCAGTGTAGGTTGTGGGCATGGCACACAGGGATGTGTGCCATGTCGACTCTTTGTTTTGTCTTGTACCCAGACACTCAGCCTGCAAGGGCAGTGTGTTTGTGTTAGGGTACAGGGCCTCTAAGGGTGGCACAATAAGTGCTGCAGCCATTAGAGGCCTTCCCTGGTCACAAGGCCCTGGGTACCTAGGGTACCATTTACCAGGGGCTGACATGTGGCCAGGGTTTGCCAATTTGGGTTTTAGGTTTTAGGGAAGGAACATAGGCCCTGGGCACCTGATTGGCAGGAGTCCACGGCACACTCAGTCAAAGTACATTCAGCAATTCAGCAAAAAGTGGGGGCATACCATGCAAGAAAGATGGCACTTTCTCACAGTCCCTAATCTTTAAAAAATCTAACCGCGACTTTCCCCATAGAAACTAACGGGAGCTCGCGGCTGTGTTCACACACTGCACACGGCCCCCGTGGGTCCCCTGTGTCGCTACTTTGGGTGGTTCCTTGGGGTCCCAGCGATTCTACAGGCTCTAGGCCTTGTGTCTAGTTAAGTTGTGGTTCTTATACCACTATTTTAGTATATGGTTTGGCTCGCCCCGAGGGCCTGACGTGTATTTGTGCTATTTATTTTACTGTGATTATTGAAGTGTAACTTATGTGTTTTGACCTCTAGTCTCATAAAGAGACTAGGAGGGTGTGTTTAGTAATAAATACATATATTTTATATATATACCTGGTGTGGATATCTTTCATTTAGGAACTCAAGAGATTATAGACTGGTAAAACAAGCTGCTTTACATTCCTTCAAGATTTAGCCTGAAGGCTGCTCTCCATAGCTACCACTAGGATAGCTTTCAATAAAGGTTGTCTTTAATCTATAACCAATAAGGGGTTGTTTGGACTGATACAAGGTGCCCACTATAACTAGTGGACAGCATATACCAGGCCAACGTCTCACAGTCACCTTTCAGCTTATAAAAGCTACTGGTAGACCTGGCCATCTGCATTAAGTTGTGATAATACTGCACCTACCCCTATCACAGAAGCATCTGTATGGACATTGAAGGTTTTAGAGTAATCAGGACTTTGCAGGATGGAAGCAGTGCACGTGGCCTGCTTCAGATCATCAAATGCCTTCTGACAGTTAACTGTCCTCTGAACCTTTTTAGGCATTCTCTTGGAGATGAGATCATTAATGGGAGTCACTATGGACCCATATCCCTTAACAAACCTCCTTTTATACCCAGTCAGGCCCAAGAAAGCTCTGACCTGAGTCTAGGTAGTGGGAGCAACCCAGTCTATTATGGTCTGGATTTTGCTCTCCAATTGCTTAACTTGGCCTCCACCTACAAGGTGACCGAGATAAACAACCTTGCTTTGGCACTTAGTAGCCTTGATAGTTAGGCCTGCTTTTTGCAGGGCCTCTAAAACATTCCTCAGGTGGACCAGGTGATCCTCCCAGGTGGAGCTAAAGACAGCAATATCATCTAGATATGCTGCACTATAGGCTTCCAGACCTGTGAGAACTTTGTTCACCAACCTCTGAAATGTGGCAAGTGCATTTTTCAAGCCAAAAGGCATTACAATAAATGTTTAATGCGCACTAGGGGTTGAAAATGCTGCTTTTGGCTTGGCGCCCGCATAGAATCTGATTTGCCAGCAGTCAGGTCACATGTACTGAGATACTTGGCTGAGGCCAGAGGATCAATCGTCTCATCTGCCCTGGGAATGTGATGGGCATCAGTCCTAGTGACTGCATTGAGACCCCTGTGGTCTACACACAATCTCATCTCTCTCTTACCATCTTAGGTTTTGGCAAAACAACTAGAGGACTAGTCAAAGAGCTATCTGAAGGTTGACTGACCCCCAACTCCAGGATCTTTAGGACCTCAGTCCTGATGCAGTCTCTGACATGGTCAGGCTATCTGTAGATTTTACTCTTGACAGGCAGACTGTCACCTGTGTCCAATTCATGGGTACACCAGGTGGTTTGACTTGGAGTCAGAGAAAACAAGTGTGTGAACTGATTAAGTACTTGCCTACAATCAGCTTGCTGCTGGTCAGTGAGGCTGCCTGCCAAGGCTACTCCATCTACTGACCAAACCAACATGGTCCTGAGAAAGGAGATCAGGGAGAGGATCACTCTCTTCCTCCTGTCCCTCATCAGTGGCTATGAGCAAGCCCATGCCAGCCCTATCAACAAAAGGGTTTAGGTGGTTAACATGAAGAACCCGATGAGGACTTCTGGGAGTGCCTAGGGCCACCAAGTAGGTGACACCTTTTTTTTTATCAAGGATGGTGTGGGGGTCACTCCTCTTGTCTTGGAGAGCTGCTGGGGCCACAGGCTCCAACACCCAAACTTTCTGTCCTGGCATGTTAACAGTCAGTACAGCCTTTTGGTCATGCCAAGCTTTCTGAAGCTCCTGGCTGGGCTGGCCTTAAGGTTTTTGATGGCCTTCTTCATGTACTCAGCCATACATGAACCCAGGCTAAGGACATAGTCCACAATATCCTGTTTAGGAGGTTTGAGAGGCTGCTCCCAGCCCTCCTTAACCGGACACAATGGACCCCTAACTGGACGTCCAAACAGAAGTTCAAATGGGCTGTAGCCAACCCTTTTCTGAGGAACCTCTCTGTAGGCAAAGAGAAGGCAGGGTAGTAAGACATCCCATTTTCGCCTGAGTTTTTCTGGGAGTCCCTTGATCACACCTTTGAGGGTCTTGTTGAACCTTTCAACAAGCCCATTGCACTATGGATGGTAAGGTGTGGTAAACTTGTAGTTTAAATCACACTCTTTCTACATTGCAGTGATGTAGCTAGACATGAAGTATATACATCTGTCTGACAAGACCTCCTTAGGAAACACCACTCTGGAAAAGACTCCCGGAAGGGCCCTAGCCGCTGCAGGTGCTATAGTGACCCTAAGTGGAATAGCCTCTGGATACCTAGTGGCATGGTCCACCACCACTAGGATGTGACTATGTCCAGATGCTGTTGGAGGGTTTAAGGGACGAACAATGTCTATCCCTACCCTCTCAAGGGAAACCCAACCACTGGATGTGGAATTAAGGGGGCCTTTGTAGTGCCATGTGACTTACCACGGACTTGGCAAGTGACACAGGAGCAGCAAACCTCCTTGGTGTCTTCAGACATGTGGGGCCAGTGAAAATGAGGGACAAGGTTGTACCAAGTCTTGCTCTGCCCAAAGATGTCCTGCAAGGGAATGTCATGTGCTAGGGATAGAAAAATAAACCTGTACTTCTGAGGTATAACCAACCTCCTGGTAGCTTCAGGCTTGGGGTATCTATATTCAGAAAACAGAAGCCCATCTTCCCAATAGATCCTGAGAGACCCTCTGACATTCCCTGCCTCATCCGCAGCAGCTTGCTTTCTGAGCTGTTCAGGAGAGGGTCAGAAGTTCTGCTCCTAACTTAAGTCTGCCCTGGAAGGGCCCACTGCCCCCAATAACTTTCCTGAGTCAGGTCTCAAGTTCTTCTGGGACAGTTCCTTCACAGGGGCTAGGATCATCTCCCCCAGGAGACTGATCCTCACTAGGAGTCTGGGAGGAGGATAATTCCTTGCACTTCCTGCGCCTTCTCTTAGGAGCTAGCTGGTCCATTTTTCCAGGATCCAGAGCTCACTCAGTACCTAACTGCTTGGCCTGAGCCCTAGTCACAACAAATGCACTGGCAGAGATTTCCATCATCTCTGCATTTGTCCTGAACTCCACTTCACGCCAGGCTGAAGTTTCCAAATTATTGCCCAACAGACACTCCACATGTAGGTATGGGGAAACCACAACTCTTTTAGGGCCAGTTACCCCTCCCCAGCTGAGATTAACAACTGCAAAGGAATGATCAGTCCTGACACTGCTTGCATTGGTCACATGGTAAAGTTGACCAAATGTGATTTGGTCAGGAGACACACGTTTCTCTGTCACCATTGTGACATTGGCCCCTGTATTCCACCGCTGTCACCATGTGTAGGAAAGTAGCATCTGCTTACATGGTTACCCCCACTTTTTGCTGGTCTCAGTATGTTTTTGTGACTAGTCTGGCTAGGATCCAGCTAATCAGGACACCAGCCACTGTCCTTCCTCCCTAACTTTGCTATGGTACGTACTTTGGTACCTCCACAATTGGCTACTGGTGTACCCTTGTAAGTCCCTAGTATATGGTACTAAGCTACCCAGGGCATGGGTACACCAGGGGTCTCCCAGGGGCTGCAGCATGTATTTTGCCACCTATGAGAGACCACTCAAACAGTGACTAAAGGACTGCCATTGCAGCCTGTGTAAGCTGGTGCTAGCACCTCCTACGACAGATATACGTTTCCTTATATCTGAGGTCACTACACCTAAAAACTATAAGTGACCCCTAAAGCAGGCCTTTCAATCCTGAAGGCAGGGTGCTTGGTTATAAGTATGGGGGTGCCCCTGCATGTGCAGTACACTGCTACAAACCCCGAAATCGATTCTTCAGGCTTTGTAAGTGTGGTCATCCATTTTAACATATAAAGTGGACATCAGTCATTACGAGATGTCTAACTATATAGTGGCTGCACCAAACCCGGTCGTGTTTGCTATCAAATATGTTGGAATCATACCCATCACCGATTCCAGTGTTGGAAGTATGAGCACATGTGATGTGGAGGTCCCTTGGGGTACCCCCCTGTACTCCCAGTTACAGCCTTTAAGCCGTTGACGACAAGCTAGTGCTGCTGCCGACCACTGACACAATTCTGCCAAGCTCGAGCAGAGAAAGGCAGAACAGTAGGTTTCCTGTTGCAGGGAGGTGTGATCACCTACCCATACAGGACTGAGTGTATTGGGCTGGGGTGGGGAGACTTGCCAGCGCCACCGGACTGCTTTGAAGGGCACATTTGGTGCCCTCCTTGCATACTCTAGTTAGAACTGATCTTGGGAGCCCTTAGCTCCTTTTTAGGTCTCGCTGCAGTTTGTTGTAAACCTCCTGTTTCTAATTCTATAACACATACTTACAGTGGCCTTTGAGTCTGCCCAGTGTTTTTATATATTTATATATTTTATATTTATTCATTTATAAAGCGCCTGGTTACACCTGACGGTGTGTCCCCGCGCTGAGACACCAAAGGAAAGACATCTGTACCTAATAGCAGTGCGGGCCAATCAGAGATCCATTTTGTGAAAATAACCATGTCTTCAGGGTTCTACGAAAGATGTTTCGCTAGGTTCTGTTCCCATGGTGATTGGCAGAGAGTTCCATAATTTGGCTGCCAGGTACCTGAAGGAGCGGGCTCCCATTCTGGCTCTAAATATTCTGGGAACAGTCAGTAAGGCCATATCCCTGGATCGTAAGTTACGTCCAGGCGTGTATCTTGTCAGTAGTGTTTGAAGATAGCGAGGGCTTTTGTGTGTGAGTATGCGTTGACAGTAGCACATAGCCTTGAATAGAATTCTCTTCTCTATAGGCAGCCAGTGGAGGGTTGCCAGGGCCCTCTTCGTATTCGTTCTCATTGGGAGGCTGAGGACCATACGAGCAGCCGCATTTTGCACCCTTTGTAATTTAGTTAGTCCTCTCTTGGAGGCTCCCAGATACAGTACGTTTCCATAGTCTAGTTGAGAGGTGATTATTGCATGGACTATGGTTCTCCTGGCTTTTAAAGGGAGCAGATCTATAACCTTCCTCAGGGTTTTAATTGCTCCATAACACTTTCCCGCAACCTTACGTATCTGGCTGTCAAAGGACAGTTTGGAATCAACCCAGATCCCAAGATTCTTGACTTCTGTTTTAGGGAGAGGAACTTGTCCTAGTGTTTCAGGCCACCATCCAGATGACCATGTGGTGGGTGTTTTTCCTACTACCAGCACCTCGGTCTTATTCCCATTAAGTTTGAGACAGTGGTCAGTCATCCAGTCTGCCACTTCCTCTAGGCATTTTGTGAAGCAAATCGCTGCCTGTTCTCTGTTTTGGGATAGACTCCCAAACTAAACTTTTATACTAGACAGCTTTGTTTTCTGTCTCCGGTCCCTGCTGTTTGTTCGATGGCTTTCCTCTCTATTCCTGCGTTTGTCCTGGCCAGGAGCATTTTGGTCTCAGTGTTTCGATTGGATAAATTGTGTGCTTCTATTGCTGAGTTTTAGTGTCTCTTTTCAGAACATACAGGAATGCATTTAGAGCTATGGTAATGACTATCATCAACACACAGCAGTAGAATATCTATTTTGCTATGTTTTTTCCACTTTCAGCAAAAGACACTAATGGTCAATCTGCTCTGTTCTAATCCTTTGGAATTCTGAGGCTGAAAGGGCAGTGATGGACACTTGTGGGACTTCGAGTAATTGCAATAAGTGTTGCTGCCGATTACAAGAAGGAAACACGTCTGCCTCTGGTGACCCTCCTGCATCAGAAAACAAATTATGTTTGACTCCAGCGACCTCCAGAAGTGACCTATTACAGCCGTCTACAGGACACGATTTAAATTTGACTCCAGGATACTCTTACCTTGCCATAATATTTTACTTAAAAACTTTTATGACAGTGGATATAGTTGTACCTCCTTCGTTCCTGTGTTCTGATCTCTTCCTCTCCATTCTGAGTTGCTGGTTTCTGTGATGCTATGTTAATGTTTATTTGTATAGCCTGCAATCACCATGAACTCTCTAGTTCCTCCAGAGATTTGAAAATATTTTATTTATTTGGGAAAATATTTGCAAGAATTACATTAACATTGTGAAGATCTCATTGGCAAGCCAGGTATTTATTTTTTCTTAGTGAAATGGAATTTTTCCTGACATAAATTAGCCAGAAAGGTGTTTCATAGATTAATGGCGCCAGACAAAAAACTTTGGCCACCAACTTCAAATTTGTGAAACCAAGGCACAACTAATAAATTTGTCCCCGAAGTCCTTTTAGGCTGTTAGGCTTTTAACGCTTTTTGTGGAATGTAGGCACGTCCCATGCTTGAGATTTCTGAGCCATACACAATGTTGTAGAATAGCTCCTCTGCCCAATAGGGACCTAGTGAAGAATTTCTAATATAGGAGTTGTTCAGGCAAAGCCAGGAGCTCCAAATACCACTCTCACCTGAAGTTTGTGGAGCATCTTTTAAAGTACTTCCAAGTGTAGGGTGTTTGCATCATCTAATGGTGATCCACTTAAGACTGTGACTGCCATATGTTCAGCCTCTGCAGAAAGAAACAAGATTCCCTGAGATCTGAATATATTGCAGGTAGAAACAACTGTTGAAATGTGCTCCTTTTGGGGCAGCTGGGAGTCAACCTCAACTCCTAGATTCTGAGGTAGGACTAGTGCTTAATTCGCTGGGCCATTATGAAGTGAACCATTGGTGGCAATGGTTGTTGACTATTAATAGCAGCATTTAATTTGAGTGTATTACTCCCATCTGCTGCCAGACAAATGCACATTGCTTTTTGGAATTCACAATGGAAGGCAGGATTATTATTGAGGTGAAGTAAAAGCTGACTATCGTCAGCAAAGGTACGTTCTAGTAAAACTTTCACTAGCGGCGCAGTGTATATATTAAGTGGGGGGCAGGGTAGAACCCCGTAGGGATCCCACAAGTAACTGATGGCTTAGTTGTGAAAAAAATAATTTCCCAAAGTGCCAGTGATTCCTAATGCCTTGACGTGGCCTTGTATAGTATGTAGTTACAAGCCAGACCTGCAGGCTTTGGCAATGTTTCATTAAAAAAAGGTGGACCCTGTTGGCTTTTTCAGTACTTGTTTTAGTATTGATTTATCTATATGTAAAGTTGAAACATGATTGTAAAAAGCATATGACAGTGTTATTGTTTTTCTTGTGACTTTTGTAATATGCTTGTAAAGATTACTAAAAATTACAAATTTTGACAGCGTATTCAATCATTTTGTCATGTAAAGAAAGCTAACAATTTTGTTTGTGTCTAATCGGCAGGTGAGAGAAATAAAAACAGGAAAATAAAAACAGAACGCGCTGGAAAAACAGGATCAAGAAAAGACAATGTACATTTTTTCCCAAGCTCTGAGAATACGGCAAGCTACAGTAGCCAAACACAGTCAGAGGTATCTGAGAAAATAGGAGGAGATCAGACTTTGTCACATGGAAGTGTTTTCAGTAATACAGCTTCTTTTAGTGCTTACCAGGAACCCCTGCTGATACCCAGTTCTGAACGATATAACGACTGGGAGAGTGTACAGAAACAAACAGATTTTATTGCTTATCAACCGGAAATGCAACACAACTGGAGACTGCACACATGTAATGAATGTGACAAAAGCTTCAGTAGAAAGGATAGTCTTATTAATCACAAAAGAATACATGCAGGAATAAAGCTATATGAATGTACCGAATGCGACAAGAGCTTCAGTAGGAAGGAGCATCTTATTGTGCACAAGAGAACACACTCCGGAGTAAGACCGTATCATTGCAGTATATGTGGTAAAAGCTTCACTCAGAAGGGAGTTCTCATTAGACACCATCGAATCCACACACAAGAACGGCCACATCAGTGTTGTGAGTGTGATAGAAGATTCAGTCAAAAGGGAAATCTTATTAAACATATGAAAACGCATACCAACAACAGATGATCATCTCAGAAGTAAGTATTCTATTGGCATTCTTATTCATGAGATCTTTTTTAATTCGCACTAACATCACTGGTTCGCCTTGTCAGTGGCAACTTGGTGGTTAAATAACTCAATCAGTTAATATCTGATGGAACAGCTCCACATAATCAGACATGAAATGATACTAGTTCAGAGCTTTGACTTCACAAAGCAGAAACATTTGTCAGTGGGAAATTGTCAAACACTGAATCTGTACCTGGCTAAATAATGCAGCAATGAAAACTAACAGTTTGGTGAGCAGACATACTTGGGGTTAATCAAAGCAATTGGAATTGAACACAAACAATGAAAACAAAAGACACAAAGAATTACTATACAGTGCAGGTGATCGTGAAAACTCACAAACATTGCACAGCACAAAAAATGTAAATCAACTCGCATTCTTGTAATATTTGGCAGTTATGAAAATAATTTGTCCATGTTGACAGAAAGGTTTTGCATAAATTTTACAAACACGGTGGAAATAAATGATTTCAGTAAGTGGCTACGGTGTGACACTTTGAACAGAAAGAATATATGCTTGTATGAAAAAGTATTTGAAACTGATTTATTGATAAATGCTAAAAGGTTCTGAACGTCATCAATTAAAAAGTGGCTTGAAATGACTAGAAGCTTATCTGATTCAGTCTGGTGTGTTAAAACTATTGTGTTTATATTTCCGAATATTATTTGTGAAGATTTTGATGAGTTGTAAAAGTAGATGTTAAAGGTATACATTAATAATCCAAGTTAGAGCAACTTGTTACAAATTCCAATGATTCCTCAAACCACTTAATTGATTTCCCTTAACCAGCCTTCCTCATCTTTTCCAGTGTCATTGATCTAGTGTAGTAGTTTGTAACCTATAACTTCTGTGGACCCTTATGTAATCATTACCGGAATCCGGGTACCTCTACTGAATTATTACTGGAATTTCGGGACCCCCATGGAGTCATTATTAGAATCTGGGGGTCCTGACCGAAGCAATTTTGATGATTTGAACTGCAATACACAAAAATATGGAAACGGGCATTCATCAAACAAATACAAAAATGAAGAAATATTTTATTGAATATTTATTTAATTCACAAATGTAAAAACAAAAATTATTTTAATGGGAAGGTTGGAGCTTTTCTAAATTCATTTCAGACCACACATCAACTACACTATTCTGTTTGACTGCTCCCACAAATCAATTTGAGGATACCAATTTAATACTTAGTCTAAATTTTTTATTCCTTCACAATTATAGAATGTTTAAACATTTTTAATGTTGCTTCTTTATTCATATACATCTTATTGATCTGTTAATATTATTTAATCTTGTAAGCAGTCACCGACCCCCATTAGGCGTTGTGGACTCCCAGGGGTCCCCGGACCACAGTTTAAGAACATCTAAACTAGTGGATTAGTCCAGATTATGGCAAAATAAGACCAAAGAAGAAGTGGATCATCCCCTCCCACACATCCATATCACTCTCTGCTGAAAATTAATAAAAACCCAGTGATCTTGTGTACTTTGGTTCAGAAGTCCAACAAAAAAGGAAACGCAGCACCACTGAGGGAGTGAAAATTGAAGGTTTCTTAGCATGATGGGTTTATCTATACGTTCATGCACAGTGGTACGTTTCTTTCTAAAACTTGCAAAACACATGATGCTTCGGGCAGTGTGTCCATCATCATTGGGAGATGAAACTGATACAGTTGCATTTTTATATTTTTCAGACGACTCCATCATCCTAGCCAAAATAGCAAAATCCCTCCTGAGCTTGAAAAAAATTGAATGCTACTGTAAACTACATTTGGACCCCAAAACATAGCCGCACAAAACAAAATATTCTGTAAATGAATTAGTTGATTAGAACAGACGTGCAACAAACCAGGCACTATCCTTGCTCCACAATCTTTCTGAACCCTCACATCTTCAGTCCCCTTGACATATGTAGCGGAAAAACATCCTAGACTTTTGGGCAAGCTTGGGGCAAAAATTGTTCCACAGTAGGGACAAGGTGTTCGAAATGTGATCTATGATGCACTAAATCATTTTGAGAGCAAGGCACTTAGGAATGGAGTGAAATTGGTTTTCCAGGAATGACAACTTCTGAAATGTTATAAGCTATTGAAAGCCTGAATTTTCTGGAGCTTTTTTTAGCATCTGTATTTTGTTCCTATACTGCCAAGAGACCTATTCGAGGGTGTATGTTGTACGTTATAAAATCATAACATTATATAACATCGCCACCCAAGAGTGGTCCCCTGTGAACAATACGATTGACTGGTGTTGGGTAGAGTTCAGAGTGGAGTGTAATGAGCTTGAACTACTTTTAAAAGTGGCAGCAAAATAACCTTGACTGAACAAGACTTCAAGCCTTCTGGCAGGACTTTAGTTTTCTCCAGTATTAGGGTGTCTTTCATAGATTCACATGCTTGAATATTCCCCGTCGTCGGAGTGGGAGTCCCACGGTAAATAAAATAGCAATATATACATATATATAGTAAAATATATACATAAGTAATCACATAATTAGCGTATATAGGTGTAAAACACACATAGTGTACCTATAAGAGAAAAACTCCATAGGAATACAATGGAGAGAGACAAAAGACCTTTGTAGTCTATCTCTGTCATTATGTAAGTCCGAACTCCAGCCAATCAGGCGTCAGCCCCTCTCTAGAACCTTCTCCTCAGAGCTTCTCACCTCAGATTTTCTACCGCACATCGTGTGACAGGGAGTCTCCCTGAGCTCTGCTCAGTTTTTGTCAGTAAGGATGTCTTCTAGTAAGAAATCTTTGTTTAGACCATGTTCTTCATGTGGAAAGCTGCGCTTGTTCTCTGAGGACCCACACAGTAAGTGTATTTACTGTTTATATCCAGACCATGAGGTGGCAAAATGTAAATTTTGTAGAACTTTTTCTACAAAAACTCTAAAGGACAGAGAAGGCCGCCTGTTATTATGGCTACAGAGACTGAAGGACAAAGATAACCCACTCTCTGATGTGGAAAGTCTCTTTTCTGGTCGTTCTCAACCAGCCTCTAAGCGCAGTAGTGTGCAGGAGTTACCATCTCCTTTCCTGAAGAAAAAGAAGCTAGCATTGCCTCTGACAACTGCCACTTCTGTGGTCTCACCTACTGCTTTGTCGCCTAAGGGACACTGTTCTCAGGCTGCTGAGGCGTCTACTTCCCATTCCTCAGGGAAAAAATTGTCAGCCTCGTCGACGATGCTCCCGACGACGAGATCTGCTGTTTCTACCTCGTCGACGGTGACCCTGACGACGACGTCAGCTGCTTCGTCGTCGACGAGCGTTCTGTCGACGTTATCCTCGTCGACGATTACCATCAGTTCTTCAAGGGCGGTGACTTCTGTTTTGCCCATTACTTCGACGAAGAAGGTGAAGGTTCCGTCGACGAAGACAGTGTCGTCGACGAAGACGTCGTCGAGCTCGTCGACGCCCACTCCGTCGACGAAGAAAAAGAAGATCCCGTCGACGACACTGTCGACGGTGGTTCCGTCAACGAAAGCCTTGTCGACGAAGACCTCGACGACGGCTCCGTCGGCAGCGGCCCCGTCGACGGTGGCTCCGTCGACGGTGGCCCCGTCGACGGCGGCTTCGTCGACCGCCAATCCGACGACGGCGATTTTGTTGCCACAGACCCCGTCGACGATAATTCCGTCGACCATCATTCCGTCGACGACGGCTCCATCGACGAGTACATCTCCACAGACATTCGTAAGGGTACGAATAAGCAGTGTTGCGTCTACCCAGAAAACAGGAGTTTCTTGGACACCATTACCTCCTACTGTGGGCCCGGATAGCCAGGAACACAATATTCCTGTGGGAGATGCACAGCCTCCCTCACCATTATTCGCTACGGATTCGGATCAGGAGTCCGAGGGGTTACCGGAGTCTTTTGGAACGGCACAAAGTCCGTCCGACTTAGTTATTAAGTGCCAGGATGTCAGTAGTGAAGATGAAGATCCGGTTTACATACACCAGGCCCCTCCGAAGCATAAAACGCTGACTCTTCCTTTGTCGCTCATTACTAATCTCCAACGCATGTTGGACGACTACAACCAACGGTTCCCTCTATCCCCTCAACGTTCAGAGGTTCCGTCAACCCCGGTGATTCCAGCAATTATTCCACCGGTACCTATTGTAAATCCTGCTCCTCAGATGCCGCCTGTACCTCCAAAACAGGTTCCGGAAAGGTTGTTGCCTCATTATGAGCCTGTAGAGGAAGGCCCTCAGGACACAGAAGAGGGTGAAATCCCAGATGATGATGGGGATGTAGATGACAATGATGATGATATGGCGGAGTGGGACAATTACCAGGCACAAACTCCATCCCCCTCACAGATAGTAACAGGGGATTCACCTCCAGTGGACATAGCCAATTTTCACCAACTGATGGAAAGGGCATCACACCGTTTTAAGTTAACAACGGAGCGCAGGGAGGAAGATTGCTTCCTTTATGATTTCAAGAATCAACCTTACAAACAGACTCATGCTATTCCCATAGTTGAGTTTATTTGGGAAGAAGGCAAGAAATTAATGCAGACACCGAATACCTTGCCAGCACAGGTGCCTCGATTAGAAAAGAAATATAAGGCACCAATAGGAACCCCAGCATGCCTCACGGGTCAGGCTAAACCTGAGTCTGTCGTTACGCAGGCAGCGCAACGTAAGGCGAAAAATCCGGCATCTTCTATCACCTCACCTCCGGATCGTGACGGACGTCGGATGGATGCCATAGGGCGCAAATTCTCTTCTATGGCCTCTACTGTGGTTAGAGCAGCTAATGCCTTGGCCATCTTGGGACGATATGACAGACAAGTATGGGCTGATATTTCGGATGTGGTTCAGGAGTTGCCAGAGCCATCTAAGGTGGAGGCAATGAAGTTGCTCCAAGAGGGTCAAGCGGCATCGGCGGAAATAATCGATTGTGCAGTAGACATCGCCTGCATGGGATTCCGTCAGCTTGCCGGAGCGGCTGTTCTGCGTAGGCAAGGATGGTTAAAATCAACATCCTTTCGTCCGGAGGTTCAGTCCATGATCCTTAACATGGCATATGACGGCGAGTCATTATTTGGGAGCCACGTCGATGAAGCTCTACAGTCCATAAAGAAGGATACTGAGACAGCTAGATCGTTAGGAAACCTTCAATTTCAGAGGAGTAATTTTCGTGGTGCACGCAGACGCGGCACCTCCTCAAGTTTTCGAAGAGACAATAAACAATACAAACCTTACAATCAAGGGTCCAACCGTTACTCTTATGGCCAGCAACAGCAAACATCACGACAACAAACCTCCAAGTCATATAGAGGAAAATCCTCATACAGAGGAACCGCATCAAAGAGACAGTGACTCTTACCAGACGGACAAGGTTGGAGGTCGAATCTCTCTGTTCTTTTCCCAATGGTCCTCCATCTCAAAGGACCGTTGGGTTTTGGACATTGTAAAAAGGGGACACGCCTTAGAATTCACCAAATTCCCTCCTCCCACTCCACCCTCCGGACCGCCACCAGCTCACATGAAAGAACTGTTGCATCAAGTTCGACTTTTAAGGCAAAAAGGAGCTATAGAACTGATACCAGTGTCTCAGAAGGGAAAAGGTTTTTATTCCCGGTTCTTTTTGATCACAAAGAACAACGGAGAGTGGAGGCCCATCCTCGATCTAAGGGCACTAAACAAATATATAAAGAGCCAATCCTTCCGTATGATGACGCTAGTAGACATCTTGCGCTTACTCTTGCAGGAAGATTTTCTGGCGACGATAGATCTCCAGGATGCCTATTTTCATATCCCTATTTTACAGCGGCATCGAAAGTTCCTGCGTTTTCGAGTGGGTCAACACGATTACCAATTCAAAGTGTTACCATTTGGCCTGCGCTCGGCCCCTCGAGTGTTCACGAAGGTACTAGCTCCAGTAATAGCGTTTTTGCGACTCCAGGGAGTGCAAATATTTCCATACCTGGACGATTTTCTCCTGAAATCTCAGTCAAGCACTCACCTGCGACAACACACTCTTCTGTGCCAGAACGTGTTTCGCTCTTTAGGCCTAACCGTAAATGCGGAAAAATCCCAACTTCATCCGTACCAACAAAGAGATTTTCTGGGTGCAACTCTGGAAACTGTGTCAGCAAAGGCATTCCTCTCCCAGGAGCGTCTAAAAAAGATGCTGCGACTGGTGGCTCTGATCAGATCAAAAGAGTCAGTTTCTGTGAGACTATTAAAATCATTTCTGGGGATGGCGTCATCATCCATTGCCTTGATCCCTCATTGCCGGCTGAGGACACGTCCTATCCAGGAAGCTCTGGATGCTCAGTGGCGTCAGGTAACGGGATCTTTCCACGACATGATATGTGTCACAGATCAAATGAAGTCAGCACTCGCATGGTGGGCAATTCCAGCCAACTTGACGGAAGGCATGTCCTTTCTGTCGCTGCCACCGGCCAGGACACTCACAACAGACGCCTCATTGGAAGGATGGGGCGCACATTTGGAGGATCTCTCTGTGAAGGGAAGATGGTCAACACATCAAAGATCTTGGCACATCAACAAGTTGGAGCTCATGGCGATTTTTCTGGCTCTAAAATCATTTCTACCTTTGCTCCAAGGAGAGTCAGTGCTAATACAGACCGACAACACAACCTGTATGCACTATGTCAACAAACAGGGCGGAACAAAATCCCCAAGTCTCTCCAGGTTAGCTCAAAGAATTTGGGAATGGTCTCTCAGTCATCAGATCATGCTTACGGCAGTACACCTGCCAGGAGTATCCAATGTCCTAGCGGATTCCCTGAGCAGGTCCTCCTCGTCGACCCACGAGTGGGAGTTACACCAACCCACTCTAGAAAGGATATTCCAACTATGGGGCAGTCCGCAACTCGATCTCTTGGCTACGCCGGAGAACCGGAAATGCCGAAATTACGCAAGCTGGCATCCCCACAAGGAATCACAAGGGAATGCCCTTTTGATAAACTGGTGCAATCTATTTGCGTACGCCTTTCCTCCAATACCCCTCATACCTCGGGTTCTTTGGAAGATGAGGAGACAACCTTGCCACCTGATCCTAATAGCCCCGCGCTGGCCACGGCAAGCGTGGTTCTCAGAACTGCTCCTCCTGTCCCAATGCCAACCAATCCTCCTGCAACATCGGACGGATCTGCTCACAATGAGCGAAGGGAGAATTTGTCATCCAAATCCCTCCTCACTGAACTTATCGGCCTGGAACCTGAACACCATGAGTTCGCCCACCTAGACAGCCCGCAGGATTGTAGGGATATTTTGGCCCAGGCAAGAGCACCCTCTACAATCAGGACGTACAAGTTCAAATGGAAACGATTCTGCCATTGGTGTGCTGCTAACGGAGTCCATCCGATACATTCCACGGCAGAGCAATTGCTACCATTCTTCCTGCACCTAGCCAGTTCTGGACTGTCGCATGCAACCCTAAGGGTTTTTCTAGCAGCTATTTCCCGTTTCCGGCAAGATGGATCAAGTTCCCTTTGTTCCTCAAGAATAATCCGCCAATTCTTTAAAGGCTTATTCCGAAAATTTCCGCCAGTTCGGCGGCGTCCTCCGTTGTGGCACCTCAACGTTGTGTTAGCACAATTGATGAGACCTCCGTTCGAGCCCATTCACAAGGCCGACCTAAAATATCTCACTTGGAAAGTAGCCCTACTTCTGGCACTAACGTCTTCACGTCGTGTCAGTGACATCCATGCTTTTACCATCAAACCTCCGTTCCTGCAGTTCAAACCGGATGCTGTAGTGTTACGCACCAATCCATCATTTCTACCCAAGGTGCCTACTGATTTTCATATTAATGAGCCAGTAATATTAAAGACCTTTTTTGCCAATCCTCAGACACCTGCAGAACAAAGATTACATTCTTTGGACGTGAAGTGGTGTCTAAAGTTCTACATCAGTAAGACAGCTTCTTTCCGGAAATCCGATCAACTTTTTATAGCATATGGACGCTGTCATAAAGGACGTCAGGTTACTAAACCAACGATTGCACGCTGGATCTCGGCAGCTATTGTCTTTTGTCACCAAAGGGCAAATAAGCCTCTGCAGTCTCCAGTGAGGGCACACTCCACCAGGGCAGTCTCATCATCTACTGCCTTATTTGCTGGAGTATCTTTGCAACACATCTGCAGAGCAGCTACGTGGTCGACCAGACACACGTTTACTAAGCACTACTGCTTGGCAACTTTAAGCGAGGAGGATGCTGCAGTGGGACAGGCAGTGCTGCGCAATCTTTTTAAGTAAGGTGAGCCTCTTCCTCCCACCTCCATATTGTTTCCATTTATATGATGCATTTACAATGTTACAGTTGTTCAATACTGTTTTTATGCATAAGAAGATTGATTATCTTATATATATATATATTTTGAATCTATTTTGACATGGAAACAATGGTGTTTGTTACTGCTAGCTATTCTATATTCAAGCATGTGAATCTATGAAAGACACCCTAATACTGGAGAAGAACAATTGTTACTTACCTGTAAACAGGTGGTTCTCCAGTATTGGTGTCTTTCATAGATTCACATGCGACCCTCCCTCCTCCCTTCAGAGGCTCTCTTCTCCTCATACACTCTACAGTCACTCTTGTGCTACGAAAATCTGAGGTGAGAAGCTCCGAGGAGAAGGTTCTAGAGAGGGGCTGACGCCTGATTGGCTGGAGTTCGGACTTACATAATGACAGAGCTAGACTACAAAGGTCTTTTGTCTCTCTCCATTGTATTCCTATGGAGTTTTTCTCTTATAGGTACACTATGTGTGTTTTACACCTATATACGCTAATTATGTGATTACTTATGTATATATTTTACTATATATGTGTATATATTGCTATTTTATTTACCGTGGGACTCCCACTCCGACGACGGGGAATATTCAAGCATGTGAATCTATGAAAGACACCAATACTGGAGAACCACCTGTTTACAGGTAAGTAACAATTGTTCGTATTGAGCAGTGACGTGTAACATGGGAACTGAGAATTTATTTGACATTTGGAGAAATAGTGTTCAGCAGGGTTTGTGAGCTACCACAACAAGTGGCTTCTGAAATTGAAAGTTAAAACATAAATTCAAAAAGACTGGTCTTTGGCCAAGTGGGTGTTTGTTCAGGAGGCGAATTAGCCCAGAATGACTTGATTATTCAACTGAAAAAGTAAAGGAGGTAAGAAAAGCAAGTTGTGAGGGTCAATTTGGATCCTGCCTGGAAATGTCCCAAAGAAAGAGATATTTGAAGAACCAGGCGAATGGCAGTTGTGTAATGAATTTGGGTGACATCAAGGAATGAAGACAGCTTGTATCGGCCAGCATGAATGACATGGGTTCCAATGAACTGAGTTTGTGGAGGACACAAGCTCACAATAACAAGTGCCAGAGTGAGTTTTTCTTTGGTCTTTATACTTTTCCTTTAGCGCCTGAAATCTGTGGTTCTCTGTAAACAACTGTGGGTATGTAATAATAAACATGCATCTGAAAGAAACAATTAGTTATAGATTCCTTACCTTAGAATATCCCCCAGGCGTCAGACTGGATCTGGATAGTTTTTTGTCAGCAGTACCCCTGCGCGTCGGTCGACTCGGCATCCGTAATCGGCGTCATGGTCGCCGGGATGACGTTGCGGAAGTTACTTAGACGTCGCCCTCGCGTGCTGACGTCAGTTCTTTCTTTTTCTGCGCCAGCAAGCGCAGATCAGGAGAAATTGGTACCCCCAGTCATTTGTTGACTGAGTTTTTGCAACTTTTGTCAAATTCATTTTTGAGTCTTCATCGACTCCTGGTGCACGGGGGATGCCCGGTTTCAAGGCCTGCGGTTCCTGTACCTGACTGATTTCAGTAATGGATCTGCACCGCATGTGCCTCTACTGCCTAGAGTGCGACCACGACCCCAAGTCGTGCTCCGACTGCCGAACCATGGCCCGGCAGTCAGCTCGGCATCGCTCAAGGTCCCGGTCGCGAGGGAGGTTGTGGGACCGATCACGGTTCCATCACCACCACTCATCATCTATGTGTTCGCACTCTGGGTCAGGTAAGTCGAAGCACAAGAAGAAGTTGAAGAAGCATCGTCGCTCTTCGACTTCCCCTCGTCCGTCGGCCGACGCGACGCAGGGTGTGGGTGGTGCCCCTCCCGCGGCTCCACGTGCGGAGCCTTCAGGGTCGACTCCGGCCTCCCCTTCCTTCCCGGGACAGGGAGCGACCCCTGCCCAGCTTCGTAAATTTTACGAAGCGATGCATGCCATCTTTGGGCAACCCGACTCCGCCGGCATGCCTTCGGGCCCCGCAAACTCGGTTGGGGGCCTCAGGCCTTCGACGCCGGCAGCTTCGTCACCGCAGGGCCCCCTTGGATACAGGCCTGGATCCGGATCAGCGCCGGTCGACCTAGTTACACCTTCACCGGCACCAATTCCACCAGCACCACGTCTGCAGCCGACGCCGGCTGGACCCCCAGCCGGCATCGACTCCAGCTTCCACGCTGACTTGGACACGGAGCCGGACCGGCGCCGATGGGTACTTTTGTCCCTGTGTTTCACCCTGGCCATTTCCAGCCAGATTGGCAGCCAGAGGTGGGTGAGGAAGATTAGGAGGGGTCTGGTGACCCTTTGACAGACCAGCTGGAGTACGAGCCGGACTGGAGAGAGGAACTGGGGGATGCCAGTGGTCTGGATACCTCCCCAGACCTAGGCATGTTGTCTCCTCCTACCGTGGCTATGAAGGAGGGAGCGTCATACGCAGTGGTGTTGCGTAGGGAGGCCGAGGCTCCACCGCGAGCTTCCCATGGTGGCAGTCAGGACTAATCTGACAGCGATGCTTCAGCCGGCAGCGAGCTCTGCGTAGCCCCCTTTGCCGTTCAATGAAGCCCTAACAGACATCCTTTTGGGCACCCGGTCCATGCCCAACACTGGGGCCCCTGTGGATAGAATGGTTTCCCGACGCCACCGCCTGGCCTGAGCGTCCCCACTTTCCTCTCCCAACACCCTACCCCTGAGAGCTTGGTGGTCCAAGCCTCTATGTCCAAAGGAATCTTCCCTACAACCCCATCTGATAGGGAATCCAAGAAACTGGGCTAACTTTGGAAGAAGATGTTTTCTTCCTCCAGGTTGGGACTGCGGTTGGTAAACACTGCATTTCTGTTGGGCCGTTATTGGCTGTGGTTACGGTGGCGCAAGTGCTGCCTCAGTGCCCGGAGGAGGCCCGGGCCATGCTCTCCCGTGCAGTAGCTGAGGGGAGAGACGCAGCGAAGTTTACCATCCACTGTGTCGACTGGTTTTTCCGGGGATGTCCAATCCACACTTATGGACATGCCCTTTGATGGCCGTCGCCTTTTCGGCGACAAGGCAGACAACGTGCTAGAACGCTTTAAGGACTCTCGGGCTACGGCCAGGTCCTTGGGCCTCTCCTCCACCCGCCCTGTGCAGTCTGCCTTTCACCCCTTTCGTGGCTACGTCCTGCCCAGAGTCACAGGCTGGCGCAGGCTGTTCAGCCCCAGTGTGGCCGGGGACGTGGGTACCACCGGTGTGGTTCTGGGGGCCAGCGAGCAGGCCAGTCCAGCACAGCACCCTCTGCATCAGCCTCCAAACCCTCCTAGTCCAACCTTCCAGGGCCACCAAATGCCAGTGGGCAGCAGGATCCGCCATCACCTCCCCCACTGGCGCACCATCACGTCGGACAGGTGGGTTCTGCAGATAGTCCAAAGGGACTAATCCCTCCCCTTTGAGACTATTCCTCCCTCCATGTCACCTCAGTACCATCGTATGTCGGAGGATCACCTGGCCCTTCTCCAACAGGACGTTTCCGTCCTCTTGGCCAAGGGGGCCATCGAGCGAGTTCCTGCCCCAGAAGTAGATCGTGGTTGTTATTCCCACTACTTTCTGGTGCCCAAGAAGGACAAAGGCTTGCGTCCTATCTTGGATCTCAGGAACGTCAAACGCTTCCTCCGGAAGGAGAAGTTCAAAATGTTGACGCTCACTCAGGTCTTGTCTGCCCTTGACCCTGTAGACTGGTTGGTAGCGTTGGACTTGCAGGACACTTATTTTCATATCCCCGTCCTGCCGGCCCAGCAGTGTTACCTGCGGTTCACGGTAGGCCAAGAGCACTTTCAGTTTACCGTGCTCCCCTTTGGCCTTACCAGCACCCCTCGTGTGTTCACGAAAGTGATGGCAGGGGTCACAGCTCATCTTCGCAGATCAGGGGTTCCAGTCTTCCCCTATCTCGACAACTGATTATTGAAGGTGGGCTTGCCCCAGGCAGTCATCTCCCACCTCCGGACTACGGCCGACCTCCTGCATTTGCTGGGGTTCTCCATCAACGTGCCGAAGTCGCACCTGATTCCCTCTCAGAAGCTTCTTTTCATCGGAGCGGTTCTGGACACAACACAGTTTCGGGTTTATCCTCCCGGACAGCGAGTCCGGGATATTTAGGCTATGATTCCGATCTTTCAGCCTCTATACCGGGTTTCGGTCGGATGACCCTGAGGCTGCTGCGCCTCATGGCCTCCTGCATCCTGCTGGCCGATCATTCCAGGTGGCATATGCGGGCTCTGCAGTGGGACCTGAAGTTCCAGTGGACGCAGCATCAGGGGAATCTGTCCGATTGCGTCCAGATCGCGGAGGGCACTGCACGACAATTGCAGTGGTGGCTCACGAACCAGGATTGGGTCAACGGCAGATCTCTCTCCCTTCCCTAACCAGAATTCACAGTGGTGACCGATGTATCCCTTCTGGGATGGGGCAGCCACATGGGAGAGGCGGAGATCAGAGACCTCTGGTCTCCGGCGGAGTCCGAGCCCCACATCAACCTTCTGGAGCTTCGGGTGATCTGTCTTGCACTAAAGGCATTCCTGCCCTCTGTCCAGGGGAGAGTAGTGCATGTGTTTATGGACAACACCACCGCCATGTGGTACTGCAACAAACAGGGTGGGGTGGGTTCGTGCACCCTATGTCAGGAGGCCCTGCGCCTCTGGACATGGCTGGAACATCAGGGCATATCCCTGGTGGTTCAGCACCTGGCAGGTTCACTGAACGCCAGGGCGGACGAACTCAGCGGCAGGTGCATGATGGATCACGAATGGCGTCTTCACTTGGAGGTGGTGCAAGGTCTCTTTCTGCAGTGTGGATTCGCGACTGAAGAGAACGCGCAATGTCAGCAGTTCTGCGTGTTGGAATTTCCAAGGCGGCACTCGCTAGGCGACGCTTTTCGTCGCGAGTGGAGTTGCGGTCTTCTATATGCCTTTCCGCCTATACCACTTCTGCCCAGAGTGCTGAAGAAGATTAAGCGCAACCGGGCCTAAGTCATTCTTGTAACTCCGGATTGGGCATGAAGAGTCTGGTATCCCGAGCTCCTCAACATGGCCATCAATCCTCCGATCCGACTGCCTCTTCGGGAGGATCTTCTGTCACAGCAGCAGGGGACGGTCCTCCACCCGAACCTATCCAGCCTCCACCTCCTTGCGTGGAGATTGAGCGGTGGCAGTTGACGTCATTTGACTTGCCTCCCGAAGTTTCTGATGTAATCTTGGCAGCCAGGCGTCCCTCCACTAAGACGGTATACGCCTGCAGATGGAACAAATTTGTGGCATGGTGTACAGCAAAGGCTGTGGATCCCCTTTCTACCCCTCTTTCTGAAGTTCTTTTGTTCCTCCTGTCTGTGGCCCAGCAGAGCTCTGCTCTGGGCACTCTTAAGGGCTACCTCTCGGCCATTTCAGCCTTCTTCGGGCTTCCTGATCAGTCTTCTCTTTTCAAGTCCCTTGTTGTAAATAGATTTCTTAATGGCATTACTCATCTTTTTCCTCCTGTTCCCTTCGTAATGCCTCAGTGGGACTTGAACGTGGTCTTATGAGCGCTCCCTTTGAGCCACTACATAACTGTCCTCTCAGATTCTTAATCTCAAAACTGCTTTTCTGGTGACCATCACCTCTGCGCGCAGGGTGAATGAGTTACAAGCTCGGTCTTCCAAGCCTCCCTTTCTGGCAGTTCATCTGGGCAAAGTCGTCCTCAGAACTCGACCTTCCTTTCTTCCAAAGGTGGTCACTTCTCTTCATATTAGCCAAACCATCACTTTGCCCACGTTCTTTACGCCTCCGCATCATTCATAAGAGGAAGAGAGGCTCCACCGTCTGGATCCAAAACGTGCGCTCTCCTTATATTTGGATCACACCAAACAATTCCGGGTGGACGACCAGCTCTTTGTTGGAACGTCAAACGCTTCCTCCGGAAGGAGAAGTTCAAAATGTTGACGCTCACTCAGGTCTTGTCTGCCCTTGACCCTGTAGACTGGTTGGTAGCGTTGGACTTGCAGGACACTTATTTTCATATCCCCGTCCTGCCGGCCCAGCAGTGTTACCTGCGGTTCACGGTAGGCCAAGAGCACTTTCAGTTTACCGTGCTCCCCTTTGGCCTTACCAGCACCCCTCGTGTGTTCACGAAAGTGATGGCAGGGGTCACAGCTCATCTTCGCAGATCAGGGGTTCCAGTCTTCCCCTATCTCGACAACTGATTATTGAAGGTGGGCTTGCCCCAGGCAGTCATCTCCCACCTCCGGACTACGGCCGACCTCCTGCATTTGCTGGGGTTCTCCATCAACGTGCCGAAGTCGCACCTGATTCCCTCTCAGAAGCTTCTTTTCATCGGAGCGGTTCTGGACACAACACAGTTTCGGGTTTATCCTCCCGGACAGCGAGTCCGGGATATTTAGGCTATGATTCCGATCTTTCAGCCTCTATACCGGGTTTCGGTCGGATGACCCTGAGGCTGCTGCGCCTCATGGCCTCCTGCATCCTGCTGGCCGATCATTCCAGGTGGCATATGCGGGCTCTGCAGTGGGACCTGAAGTTCCAGTGGACGCAGCATCAGGGGAATCTGTCCGATTGCGTCCAGATCGCGGAGGGCACTGCACGACAATTGCAGTGGTGGCTCACGAACCAGGATTGGGTCAACGGCAGATCTCTCTCCCTTCCCTAACCAGAATTCACAGTGGTGACCGATGTATCCCTTCTGGGATGGGGCAGCCACATGGGAGAGGCGGAGATCAGAGACCTCTGGTCTCCGGCGGAGTCCGAGCCCCACATCAACCTTCTGGAGCTTCGGGTGATCTGTCTTGCACTAAAGGCATTCCTGCCCTCTGTCCAGGGGAGAGTAGTGCATGTGTTTATGGACAACACCACCGCCATGTGGTACTGCAACAAACAGGGTGGGGTGGGTTCGTGCACCCTATGTCAGGAGGCCCTGCGCCTCTGGACATGGCTGGAACATCAGGGCATATCCCTGGTGGTTCAGCACCTGGCAGGTTCACTGAACGCCAGGGCGGACGAACTCAGCGGCAGGTGCATGATGGATCACGAATGGCGTCTTCACTTGGAGGTGGTGCAAGGTCTCTTTCTGCAGTGTGGATTCGCGACTGAAGAGAACGCGCAATGTCAGCAGTTCTGCGTGTTGGAATTTCCAAGGCGGCACTCGCTAGGCGACGCTTTTCGTCGCGAGTGGAGTTGCGGTCTTCTATATGCCTTTCCGCCTATACCACTTCTGCCCAGAGTGCTGAAGAAGATTAAGCGCAACCGGGCCTAAGTCATTCTTGTAACTCCGGATTGGGCATGAAGAGTCTGGTATCCCGAGCTCCTCAACATGGCCATCAATCCTCCGATCCGACTGCCTCTTCGGGAGGATCTTCTGTCACAGCAGCAGGGGACGGTCCTCCACCCGAACCTATCCAGCCTCCACCTCCTTGCGTGGAGATTGAGCGGTGGCAGTTGACGTCATTTGACTTGCCTCCCGAAGTTTCTGATGTAATCTTGGCAGCCAGGCGTCCCTCCACTAAGACGGTATACGCCTGCAGATGGAACAAATTTGTGGCATGGTGTACAGCAAAGGCTGTGGATCCCCTTTCTACCCCTCTTTCTGAAGTTCTTTTGTTCCTCCTGTCTGTGGCCCAGCAGAGCTCTGCTCTGGGCACTCTTAAGGGCTACCTCTCGGCCATTTCAGCCTTCTTCGGGCTTCCTGATCAGTCTTCTCTTTTCAAGTCCCTTGTTGTAAATAGATTTCTTAATGGCATTACTCATCTTTTTCCTCCTGTTCCCTTCGTAATGCCTCAGTGGGACTTGAACGTGGTCTTATGAGCGCTCCCTTTGAGCCACTACATAACTGTCCTCTCAGATTCTTAATCTCAAAACTGCTTTTCTGGTGACCATCACCTCTGCGCGCAGGGTGAATGAGTTACAAGCTCGGTCTTCCAAGCCTCCCTTTCTGGCAGTTCATCTGGGCAAAGTCGTCCTCAGAACTCGACCTTCCTTTCTTCCAAAGGTGGTCACTTCTCTTCATATTAGCCAAACCATCACTTTGCCCACGTTCTTTACGCCTCCGCATCATTCATAAGAGGAAGAGAGGCTCCACCGTCTGGATCCAAAACGTGCGCTCTCCTTATATTTGGATCACACCAAACAATTCCGGGTGGACGACCAGCTCTTTGTTGGTTACGTGGGCGCTAAGAAAGGTTGGGCCGTGCACGAGCGGACCATCTCCAGGTGGGTCGTTCTCTGCATCAAGGCCTGTTACTCTTTGGCTTAGAAGGAGCCTCCAATGGGGCAGCGTGCCCATTCTACCAGGGCGACGGCAGCTACTACTGCTTTGGGACGGGGAGTTACCCTAAATGACATTTGTCAGACAGCTACGTGGGCATCGCTGCACACGTTTACGAGACACTACTGCCTCGACAGCCAAGTCCGGAGAGGCTGCTTCTTCAGCCGTTCTGTTCTCCAGGACTATCTGGTGTGAACTTGATTCGCAGACCCACCTCTGGGCTTGGTATTGCTGGGGTATCTATTCTAAGGTAAGGAATCTATAACTAACTGTTTCTTTCAGATGAACAAGTTACTTACCTTCGGTAACGGTATATCTGTAAGAAACATAGGTTAGTTATAGATTCCTTACCGCCCCACCCATCCTCCCCATTCAGCGAACTGATTTCTAGGGTTAAGGACATCCTTTCAGGGCCCTAGTTTGGTGCACCAGTGGTCAGTCTTGCATGGTTCTGCGTTCCTGGCGCGGAAAGTCGTGTACAGAACTGATGTCAGTGCACGAGGGCAGCGTCTAAGTAGCTCCCGCGACGTCATCCCAGGGACCATGATGCCGACAATTGATGCGGAGTCGACCGACGCCACCTACCGACACGTAGGAGTACTGCTGACTAAAAACTTTCTGGATCCAGTCTGACGCCTGGGGGATATTCTAAGGTAAGGAATCTATAACTAACCTATGTTTCTTACAGATATATCGTTACCGAAGGTAAGTAACTTATTCATCACTCTAGTGTGCATCAGCCACAAGGTAGGGTCTCTACTTATGTGGCACGTCACAGGTGGGTGCCTTACACTGTGTGTGTTTGTGCAGCAAAGCGCCTTCCAGCTTTGTGTAGGAGTGCAAGCTCCTTGCCCCTTTCAGGTGCTATAAGGTTCCCCACACAGGTTGGTGTAATCCATCATGCCCAGCTGCACATTATGAGAGTGCCATAAAAATCCATCTCGCTTTATTGGAATGGCAACAGAATATTGAATTAGAAATATCACAGTAAAAGTATCATGTGACATAATTTTGAAGCTAAGTAAATCTTTTTTGTTTAAGAATATACATTTTTAAAATAACGGGTATTTAACATAGTTAGAATTAAAGTATTAATTTTATTGTGTTTACAGCACGTGTTTTCTGAAGATCATGTGCTCTGCACTTTCCTGCCTTCTAGTGTTCGGATCGGAATTGTAAAAGGTGTTTTGTTCCAAAAAGGCGTTTGGGTTTTTGAGGTGACTTATGGTACCACCCCAGAAATACACAATGCACCAGAACACAAACTCCATCTAAAATTGCTTTTCCAACCATCAGGCTTGGACAAGGTTTGAATACTGAATTAATCACCCCTGTGCACCGAAGGAAACTTTAGATGCTGGTCAACCAGAGTAATGCCTTCCCTAGTGTCATTAAACATCAACTGAATACTATCGACTGTGTCCAGGTCCCGGGACTCAATATCTGATGATAGGGAAGGGACAAAAAAAATGCTCTACAGAAACTTTTGAAGACACAAAATAATATCAGGAGTTGATGAAACTAGTTGAAAAAATGTTTCAGCCTTTGCCTCAAGAACAGTTGTTCATGGGTGGGCAGGAGCCTCCAGATTCTTTGGGAGTACATGCCACTCGGAAATGAGCTCTTATTCAGGGTACAGGGGACACCCCACCCTGACATGTAGTAGTGAAGCATGAGGCAGGAGGGTCAGCAATGGAGTAGCACATTATTTCCAGGGGCCTCTTTCCCTGGTATGACCAAAGCCAGTGGAAAGAAGTTGAACAGCTAATGCAACATTTCCACAATGCTTACAAAAAGAAGGCTAAGAAGTCATAAAAGACAGGGGACTTCCTTCCAGTGCTAACATCCACTGTGCGTTGAATGCCGCTAAAAAGGCCTCCAGGCAGGTTGACGCAGGTACACTGTTGAGGCACCATGTTTGGCTGCACAATTCTGGTTTCCAATCTGAAGACCAGCAGCACCTAATAGATCTAGGGTTTTGCAATAAACACCTCTTCAGACCTCGAATTGATGATTTGCTAGGAAAAATAATGACACCAATTCAGAAAGGGCAATTGGTGTCTTCCAGCATCAACAACAAAGAACAGCTGTCCGTAAGGCGGAGACCGGCCCCCTCCTACGGGACCAGTGGTGCTAGGCCACCATACCTGCCACAGCAACACTTCCTTTCCAGAGAGTCAACAGCAATCCAGGCAAGTACAAATACAAGTCATGGTAATGGCTGTTCCAAGGCTAGAGGCGCACAAGGAAGAGGTACCTCAGCCACTGACCGTCCTCTCACTCCCCCCCCCCCCCCCCCCCCTGCGGGGGGAGTAACCTTTCTCAGTAGGAGTGTCACACCACCTACCCCGCCATCATAAAATCAACAAACACTTCTGATTCTTGCTGGTTTCAGTGTAGTCTCTTTTACCAACCTAGGCTGATACAGATAGTGCCAAAACATCAGCAGGGACAAGGAAAGTTCTCTGTACTTTCTCATGCGAAAAAAGACAAAACCCTAAGACTAAAGTTGGATCTGACAGCGCTCAACTGTTCCATCACCTCCACAGATGGTGCAGATTCTCACGGACAACATGACATTCATGTACTACCTACAGAAACCGGTGGAACTCACACTCTTCACAGTTGTTCAAGCTTGCTCTAGCAGTTTGGCATTGATCACTAAGTCGTGAGATACAGTTGCTTTTATACAAAAGTGGTATCACCATTTCATGTCAACCAGGTCATAGAATTACTCTCCTTCTCCCCACATCCTCAGTCAGTAGTACTAGAAGCACTCCATTCATTAGAGGTGCAAAGGGTCTTCATGTCCTGTGTTGACAGTTCTCGTTCTATTAGGAAAGCAAATCTACTTTTTGTCGCTTTTGTAAAGCCACACCTCGGGAACCCCATATCGAAAGTAGGTCTAGCTTGTCGTGCTCTCCAGTCTGGTTTCCTCGGGGCTGTGTCGATGCTCAAATGGGTCCCACCTCTGAACTGGCCCAAGTCTGGCTCAAAGGTCATACACAGACTTTTGGGGCAATTAAGCGGGGGGAGGAAAGGGTAGGGACAGCGGGGAGGGAGACCTGTGAGGGAGACGAGGAAATACCATAAGCATCTGGAATGCAATACCTTTTGTCAGTACTACTTGCTATACTCCCTAAAACCTCCTCATTAACCCTTTCCTACCTGTAAAAGAAAAGAAGAGAGACCCAGCACATTGGAGGAGATTTGCCAAGACGCCCGTAGGGCAGAGTTTCGCCAAAGAGGTCCTGTTTGATCAAGCTCAGACCCTAATCAGGATTATGCTCGTGTTGTATTCTTGACGCTCTCTCTCCTGTGTGCAGTACCAAAATAGACAACACAAATACAAGAAACAAAGCAACACAAAACACAAGCAATACAAGTAATATTGCAGGATGCTGCTTAATGATAGAAATGTGGCAGGTAACAAAATAGAGCGTATCAACAAATGGCCAACTTGTTTTCTTCACTTGCTCATTCTACCCTTTTTCTGTAAACGCTATGTTTTCGCACTACCCAACACAGCTGACTAGTCTTGGTCGCTGTTGAACTGTGTTACTTCACACAGATGAGTAGCCTGTAAGGTTGGATAGTCGCGGACACTCTACTGAGGATAACTCTCCCTCAGGAAGCTCCGACTAGCAATGTCTCGTTCTTTGGTAACCCCTACTGAAAGGAGAGTACGTTGCGTATCTATGGCACAATGTTATTTGAGACACACACACACTCACTACTACCCAAAGTCACGTAAGAAATTCACCCTTCTGAGTATAAGGCAGGCTTAGGTATCACTGTCACTCCTCTCTGCTACCTTCGCACTCAATACACCGTTACCTGCTGTTGGATGAGCCTGCTTCGCGAGCGCTACAATCACCCTGCACGAAACCGCGCTCGGTTTCTACCAACAGGGTGAATTCATGCCGCCCAAGCGCCTCTAAGGGCACCAACACTCCCCTACACGAGACCGAGGAAGTTGCCGGTCTCCACCAACAGGGGAGTCGCTGCTCACCTTAAGAATACGTCTCCGGGTGCCAGGGAATAGCGGTCCTTGAATTGTGTCAACCGACACTCTTACCGCTGCAGGGAAACACCAGGAGGCGTCCAGAGGAGTCACGGACCTAACTTCATTAATAGACCGCGAGGCCCGGCATCCGGGATTCTTATTCCGGGTTCTGACGCTGCCTGACGCACGGCGCGTCATCGCTAAGTGTTCTGGGTAACGTAGTTTGTTCAGACTTTGCCGCTTCGATGCACGATAGCGTGATCACCGGCCCAGAACCTGACAGTACATTCCCCTTCCCGGGAACGCTATCGGCCATCGGGCTTTTCAGGGTGTAAACGATGATATTTGGCCACCAACCTGGGAGCGTGGAGAGCCTCCTTGGGTTCCCAGGAGTTCTCCTCCGGGCCATACCCTTTCCAAGCCACTAAATACCACGTCTTCCCCCTTACTTTCTTGGTGTCCAGTATGCCCTGTACGACGTACTCCGGTTCTCCCTGTACGAACACAGGAGCTGGTCTTTTCCCCACCTTACCCTGCACTGGTTTCAGGAGAGACACGTGAAACACCGGGTGTATCCGCAAATGGGACGGGAGTTTCAGCCGAACAGCTACAGGGTTTATGTGCTTCACCACCCGATACAGGCCTATGTACTTGGGGCTGAACACGCTGTGCTTCTTAAAACGGATGTGTTTCGTGGACAGCCAAACCCAATCCCCACTCCCATACATCTGACTCACTCTACGGTGTTTATCGGCTTGTGTTTTGTACCTCTCTTTAGCCTTCATCAGGTTTGTACGAGCCGCAAGAATAGTTTTGCGCATGAGGTACAGCCTTGTGTGTACATCGGGGATGCGGGTGTTTGTGCTAGGAAGGATCAAGGGGGTGAACCTAGGATGGAACCCATATGTACAATAGTAGGGAGTGAACTGTGTGGAAGAATGTTTGGCGCTATTGTATGCGATTTCCGCTATCCACAACCAGTCCACCCATTTGTCCGTATTTGCCTTGACATAACACCTGAGGAATTGTTTGAGGGTTTGATTAAGTCTCTCAGTTTGGCTGTCCGTTTGTGGGTGGAAGCTGGTGGAGAGAGAGGAGGTGATCTGCAGCTCTGAACACCAGGTTCTCCAAAAGCCCGCTGTGAACTGGGCCCCTCGGTCCGATACAATGTCTTGAGGAAGGCCATGAAGTCTAACCACGTGGACTAACAACAGTTTGGCCATCTGACTGGCTGTAGGGGCTCTCTTGCAGGCAATGAAGTGGCCCATCTTAGTTAAATAGTCCACGACGACTATAATGGCTGTGTTGCCTTGATCCGCTGGTAATCCCACAATGAAGTCCACCGGAAACCGTTCCCATGGGGTTTGTGGAGTAAGCATGATCTGCAACAGTCCTTGGGCCTGTTGGTGATCCGTCTTCGATTGGGCACACATGTTACATTCTCGTACCCATGACAACACGTCTAGGTGAACCATGGGCCACCAGAATTGCCGTAACACCTTATCCAAGGTTTTCGTGCCCCCTAGGTGTCCGGCGCACGGGAGATTGTGACACCATGCAAACGCGGTTTTGCGCAAAAATCGGGTAGGGAGTAATACTCGTTGGCCCTTTACAGGGAGACCGCTTCGCATTCTCCACTCTGGATGTGCCTTGAGCCACGTCCTCCAAGTAACGTTTTGTATCCCCATGCGGATTCTGCTTAAAAAGCTCTCGGTTTGCATGGCACACAACACCTTACCAGGTTCGATGATGGAGTCTTCGGTTTGATCATTGCTGAGGGGGGCCGCCTCTTGCCTTGTTAGGGCATCCGCCTTCTTGTTCTGGGCTCTGGGTCGGAAGGTGACTATAAAATGATACTCGGCAAAGATGAGCATCCATCTGAGCTGACGAGGAGTGAGATGGCGCGTTGCCTTCATAAATTGAAGGTTACGGTGATAGGAATACACCGTGACCTGGTGTACCGCTCCCATTAACCAATGCCTCCACTCCAGGAACGCGTCTCTGATCGGCAATAGTTCTTTTCCGCTATAGTGTAGTGTTGTTCTGCAGTGTTTAATTTCCTGGACATGAATACGATAGGGTGCAGATAACCCGTGGTTTCTTGTCGTTGTGAGAGCACCGCTCCGATTGCCACTTCGGACGCGTCTGCTTCTACAATAAACGGTAGAGCTGGGTTGGCGTGGGTAAGAACCGGGGCGGTCGTGAAGGCATGCTTAAGCTGGTCGAAGGCTTTTTGGGTTTCGTCGGTGCACAGAAACGGCTTCTTTTTCCTGGTTAACCCGGTCAACGGGGCCACTATGTCTGAAAACTGGCGGATGAATCTGCGGTAAAAATTAGCGAAACCCAGGAGGCTTTGGACCTCTTTGATGTTACGCGGACAAGGCCATTCAATGATGGCCTTCACCTTCCTATCCGCCATGACTTGACCAGATGGAGTAAGGATGACCCCAAGGAATTCCACGGTAGTTACGTGGAACTCACACTTCGTAATTTTGCAGAATAGATGATGTTCTCTGAGTGCTTGTAACACCAGGCGGACGTGACGGACGTGGTCTTCTTCGGTGGTGGAGTATATAAGAATGTCGTCTATATAGACCACAACGAAGAGGTCCAAATAAGCCCTCAGCACCTCATTGAGAAAAAACTGGAAGGCAGCAGGAGCGTTGCACAATCCGAAGGGCATCACAAGATATTCATAGAGCCCATATCTTGTTTTGAATGCCGTCTTCCATTCATCCCCGTCCTTTATCCGGACCAAGTGATAGGCACCCCTCAGATCCAATTTGGTGTACACGCCTGCTGCACGCACTTGTTCCAACACCGGGATCAGTGGAAGCGGGTATCGATTCTTGACAGTTATGGCGTTTAATGCCCTGTAGTCGATACAACACCGCAACTCCCCGTTGGCTTTAGGAATAAAAAAAAGGGGGGAAGCCGCCGGAGATCTTGAGGGACGTATAAACCCCAACTCTAGAAGCTTTTCCAGGTAGGCTCGTAAGTATGTGGTTTCAGGCACCGTATATTCTCCCACACGGGACTACCATTCCAGGGATGAGGTCAATCCGGCAGTCATAGTCCCTGTGGGGTGGCAACACCTCAGCCTTGATATCGTAAAAAACGTCGGCATAAGCTTCATAACAGTGAGGCAAAGACACTTCCTTTTCGGCGGCAGTTGCGATATGCTGATTAGTGGCGAGGATCCTTGACGGCCGGGATACCTCGGCGATGCAGTGGTTACGGCAATACTCTGATTCAAAACTCAGCGTCTTGTGCGCTCACCGTATCTTAGGGTCGTGTTTCTGGAGCCAGGGAAGACCAAGAATAATCCCGTATTGCGGGGCGTGTATTATGCAAAAGGACAATCTTTCCCTATGATAGTCCCCATAGAGTAGTTCGTACTCCCAAGTGTTGTGTGTGATCGGTCCAGAGTCTAGTTCTTTCCCATCCACTGCATACACTTTCTACGGAACTGCCCTGGTTGTCATACGCAGGTCCAAGCGTTTTGCCTCTCCTTCGTCCATGAAGCAACCTGTGGCTCCTGAGTCCACCATGGCTCGAATCTTCTTAGTTTTCTGACCGAGGTCGATGGAAAACGTAACAAAAAAATGGTCGGTCTTCGTACCGACATAGGAATCCACGGAAGGGATGACTTGGGCGCTTGAGGACTTCCCTTCCTGTGTCCTCAAGCCTTCCCGTTTCCCTCCTCTTTAGTAGAGGTGAGGGCTGTTGTCTGTCCTATTCTGTTTTTTCCATAGCGGGGTTTAACCGGGCATTCCCGAAGGAAATGCCCTTTCTTTCCGCAATAAAGACAGAGACCTTGCTTGCGGCGATGATCCCTTTCACTCAACGTGAGTGAGGCTCGCACCGCTCCTATTTCCATCGGGTCGGGTTGGGTGTTTGGTTTGTCCGACAAGGCCGCACGTTCTCCGTACGTGGTAGTTTTATCTCTCCTTTTGTTTTCACCTCGGCGTTCTCAAAGTTGGTGATCCAGCCGAAGCGTGAGGTCTATAAGAGCCGTGCACGTGCAAGGCTGCGGATCGATCTGAGCCAAAACGTCTTTGAGTTCCTCTGAGAGACCCTGGTAAAAGATAGTCGATTGCTTCGATTCCGGCCAGTCTGTTTCTGCTACCAACCTCCTGAAGCTATTCAGATAACTGATATGGTCTGCGTTCCCTTGTCGTAGTTCCAACAGATCACGATCCGCGGAGAATGTTTCAGCTCTCCTGTCGAAGGTTTTCTCAAAGTATTCTCGGAACTCGTCCCAGTTGTACAGTTTCTGGTCATCTCTCCGTACTATAGGAACTGCCCACTGCGCTGCCTCTCCTCCAAGGTACGAGATCAAAAAGGCTACCCGAGCTTGGTTTGTGTTAAACATCTTGGGTTTGCAGTTAAAATGAAGGAGCACCTGAGTAAGGAACACCTGAACCTTCTTAATGTCCCCATAAAACCTCTCAGGGGGGGCTAACGGGATCTGAACTGGCATTTCTACCACTACCGGCGTTGGTTGAGGTGTACCCCCCATGTCAAAAGGGTTTCTCTGTAGCCTATCTACACGTGTATGTAGTGCAGCTGTTTCCTGACGTGAGGCAGCCAGTTCCGCTTGTACAAGCGCTAAGGCAGCAACTACATCCTCTATGGTGGCCATTCCAGAGCTCAACACAACCAGGAGGAGACAGATTCGTGGGCCGATTATTCTGTCGTGCTCTCCGGTCCGGTTTCCTCGGGGCTGTGTCGATGCTCAAATGGGGCCCACCTCTGGATTGGCCCAAGTCTGGCTCACAAGGTCATACACAGACTTTTGGGGCAATTGAGCGGGGGGAGGAAAGGGTAGGGACAGCGGGGAGGGAGACCTGTGAGGGAGACGAGGAAATACCATAAGCATCTGGAATGCAATACCTTTTGTCAGTACTACTTGCTATACTCCCTAAAGCCCCCTCATTAACCCTTTCCTACCTGTAAAAGAAAAGAAGAGAGACCCAGCACATTGGAGGAGATTTGCCAAGACGCCCGTAGGGCAGAGTTTCGCCAAAGAGGTCCTGTTTGATCAAGCTCAGACCCTAATCAGGAATATGCTCGTGTTGTATCCTTGACGCTCTCTCTCCTGTGTGCAGTACCAAAATAGACAACACAAATACAAGAAACAAAGCAACACAAAACGCAAGCAATACAAGTAATATTGCAGGATGCTGCTTAATGATAGAAATGTGGCAGGTAACAAAATAGAGCGTATCAACAAATGGCCAACTTGTTTTCTTCACTTGCTCATTCTACCCTTTTTCTGTAAACGCTATGTTTTCGCACTACCCAACACAGCTGACTAGTCTTGGTCGCTGTTGAACTGTGTTACTTCACACAGATGAGTAGCCTGTAAGGTTGGATAGTCGCGGACACTCTACTGAGGATAACTCTCCCTCAGGAAGCTCCGACTAGCAATGTCTCGTTCTTTGGTAACCCCTACTGAAAGGAGAGTACGTTGCGTATCTATGGCACAATGTTATTTGAAACACACACACACTCTCACTACTACCCAAAGTCACGTAAGAAATTCACCCTTCTGAGTATAAGGCAGGCTTAGGTATCACTGTCACTCCTCTCTGCTACCTTCGCACTCAATACAGGGTTAGCTGCTGTTGGATGAGCCTGCTTCGCGAGCGCTACAATCACCCTGCACGAAACCGCGCTCGGTTTCTACCAACAGGGTGAATTCATGCCGCCCAAGCGCCTCTAAGGGCACCAACACTCCCCTACACGAGACCGAGGAAGTTGCCGGTCTCCACCAACAGGGAGGTCGCTGCTCACCTAAGAATACGTCTCCGGGTGCCAGGGAATAGCGGTCCTTGAATTGTGTCAACCGACACTCTTACCGCTGCAGGGAAACACCAGGAGGCGTCCAGAAGAGTCACGGACTTAACTTCAATAATCGGCCGCGAGGCCCGGCATCCGGGATTCTTATTCTGGGTTCTGACGCTGCCTGACGCACAGCGTGTCATCGCTAAGTGTTCTGGGTAACGTAGTTTGTTCAGACTTTGCCGCTTCGATGCACAATAGCGTGATTACCGGCCCAGAACCTGACATAGCTAGGTAGATTGTCAGATGCATTAAGCTGTCTTATGCCGAAGATAAACAGCCAATTCATGATGGACCAAGAGCTTCATGATGGACCAAGAGCTCACTCTACTAATAAAGAAAGAGCTTCCACTTTGACTTTTCTGGGAACATCCTATTAGCAGACAATTGTAAGGCTGCCTCATGCCCTTTACTAAAGACGCTGCCTCATGGGCTTCTCTAAAGACGCTGCCTCATGCCCTTTACTAAAGACGCTGCCTCATGGCCTTTACTAAAGACGCTGCCTCGTGGCCTTTGCTAAAGACGCTGCCTCGTGGCCTCACTAAAACCACTCTTTCACTGGCCCTTATCCTCTGCACACAAGTCGCTGTATGAGGAGCTTGGGTGCTGCTATTTAGTTCATGCAAACCATATGATCTACAACTACACATGCAGCAAGCGGAAAACATTACTGGCCTTTAACTATAGGTGTTCAGCCTGTATTGCTGTAGCTTAACATGCTCCCTACCCGATTCCCTGGAGGCATGCACAGGGTAATCAGAGTAAACATGATTTTCTCAAAATATGTTTCCGTAGTAACATGTTTCGTTCCAGTAGATCGACATCTTGACCTTTTACTTATACACGGGTGTAATTTTTAATAATGTTTCTTAGAAATGTGTGATTTGTTCTGTTACAGACTTAAAAAAATACATTTATACTTTTTTAATGTATTGTTGATTTTGGAGGTTTGGCTATGTAATGTTTTAGCTCTAAAGTAATAAATTAATATTACATTTTATTTGTATTTTAAAAATGATTAGACCGTTTTTATTAGGACACTTTTTAGTAATAAAAGTTTCTTTTAAATATCAAGTTCATTTTTCATAATTATTTTATTTATTGGGTTGTGGGGTTTTCGAATTAATGGGTGTGTAGTGGTTTAATTACAACTTGTTTTCATTGATTGTTTTTTTATTTTACAGTTTTTTAAAAATGTTATGTATGGCTATAGGGAATGAATGGGTGGATAGTGTTTTAAGGTTATGTTAAATTATGATAAATGAAAACGTATTTGGGGGTAAGTTCAAATTATGTCAGGAAGTCAACATTTAAAAAAACTGTACTGTTTTTGAAGGCTTTTTAAATACTATTTTCTATCATTTTTAATTTTGTTATTTATAAATGTGATGTTTTTAAATGTTTGACTTCTTTTTACTTGAAAATAATGTAGGGGGTTTTCGTTTTCATAAAATATGATAATTACAGTTTGTGTACACATCCCTAATGTTTGTGGAACTGGAGTTAGAATATTAAATTTTGCCCACCCCTCAACTTGAACTATCCCTAACTTTATTAGGATTGGAATTACACTGTTAAATCTCCCCCCACCTGCAACTTTATGCACTTTCCCCACGATTTTAAGACTAGAGTTCTCTTCCCAGTTATTCCACTGCCCCCATTGTTTGAGGGACTGGTGTAAGAATGGTAAATGTGACCCAAAACAAATGATGCACTTTTTCTAATGTTTATGGGATTGGAATTAGCATTGTATATCTGACTCCCCACTAACGTAGACTCTTTCTGCAGTGTTTGTAGAACTGGAGGTAGAATATTAAATCGGACTCCCCACCGCCCAATGTATGTACTTTCACCAGTGTTTGTGGGACTGGGGTTAGAATAGGAAATCGGACTCCCTACCGCCCAATGTACGCACTTTCGCCAGTGTTTGTGGGACTGGGGTTAGAATAGTAAATCGGACTCCCCACCGCCCAATGTATGTACTTTCACCAGTGTTTGTGGGACTGGGGTTAGAATAGTATATCGGACTCCCTACTGCCCAATATACACACTTTCACCAGTGTTTGTGGGACTAGGGTTAGAATAGTATATCGGACTCCCTACCGCCCAATGTACGCACTTTCACCAGTGTTTGTGGGACTGGAGGTAGAATATTAAATCGGACTCCTTACCGCCCAATGTACGCACTTTCCCCAGTGTTTGAGGGACTGGGGTTAGAGTAGTAAATTGGAACCTCTACCAATTTATGCCTTTCTCTGATGTTTGTGAGTAGGGTTAGAATAGTTCATTCAACCCCCGCACACTCAAAGGTATGCACTTACCCCAAGGAATGCAGAATCTGAGTTGAAATAGTATATCTTGTTCCCACACCCCTGTTTTTGAAATGTCCTCATTATTTAGCGGGCTGCAGTTAGTATAGTAGATGAACATTATTTTATTTTAGTTTTCTTTTTAAGGATTGTAGATTCTGGATGAGTGAAGATCAGGCTGTTAAAGGCAGGGTGGAATAGACCAACCCGAATGCACTCTAGTTCTTCATTTTCAGAGTTTATTTGTGATAAGGATTTGGGTAGACATCTACATGAGCCACATTTCCTTCCATTCCCAGATGCACACAGCTACCAGCACCTGCATCTTTTAATTGCAAATCTGCTGTATTTATGTGTTTACCTTTTGCCATGGAAAACGTTTTTAAAACCATTTCAGCCTCTTAAGTCTCAAATAGCCAATACTCCCATCTGGATAAATGATCTCTGCCCCATATAAAACCCTGGAAATGATCTTACCCTAAATGGCTCTATTTAAAGATCTCATCAAAAGCTCACCAAATAGAGAGTTCAGTTTTGAAGTCCAGAAACAACTGGCCTTTGCTTTCATTTGTTCAACGTGTGCAGTCCAGGATTAAACTGTAGTGAATAATAAGACCAGATAAAGAGATCTGTCCACTTGTCATGTTTGCCATTATGAAGGAACCTTTCAATTTACACTGTTTTATTTTTTTTACCATAAACCAGGCCTTTAATTGTTTCTGTATTGATCACCGGCTTGTTCAGTGTACAATATGTTTGAAGAGAATGTATTTTAAAATCCTGTTTGTTTTAGCTCCACTAAGACTAAGGCGTCTCCGAAAAGAAGGCAGCCTACATGAGCATCACCCATTTTTGGAAAATAAGAAGTAGATTTAGAAATGCATCCGTTATATCAGCCATAACATAAATGAGAGCAGGGCTTGTAATCTGGCTTGCTTGGTGCCATTGTATGCCAGGATCTGCTTAGATAAACAGCCGTTAAGTGAAAACTTGACTTAAACCCAGGATTCACTGTGTAATAAAGTGTGGCACCCAAAAACCGAGGTGGTATTTTAAGGCTCTCAACTTATCTTAAAGAAGTTAATGAATAACAGTGTAAAAACTGCTTTGAAATTGTCAAAGCTGCTAAAAGAATAAATAAAAAAAAGCTCCCGTACTGATCTTCCCGCTATCTCATAAAGGGCAAAGCACTGGTCCATGCTATAGCTGTAGGTGTGGAAGCCAGTGTGTTCATGCACAATGACCTTTTCTTTTCTAATTAGATGCAAATGGAAGCTAGAAAAAATCTGCAAAGAGAGGTTGTCCAGGGAGTCACGAATTAACAGAGTAATCCTTATTTCGGATATAATTATTCAATAGAGCAGAGTACTGTGTTTGGCAAAGCCGTCCGGCTCACCACGTCCATGTCCACGCACAGCAAAAAAGATCATGTCACCCATCACCAGTGGTTAGAGTGAGACTCAGACTGGATAATGGACACTGGGTGGAAGAGAAATAACAAAGCCCAGCAAACTTGAATTCCAAGAAGTTTCCAAGATTATAACAGTGGAAGTGTTGTCTTGGTTTCAATTTGTGTGTTTGACAGCGCTGCTCCCAAATCGAGAAATAAAGAGCCCGTGGAGTAGTGGTGGGAAAGGCAGAGTTTAATAAATTATACGTTAGTGCAGGAAACTGGTCTCCTTGTGGTCTGGATGACAGGATGTGCTGACCTTAACTGGTGAAACGAGGCTTGTTGAGTAAGTGCATAGCAAGGCATGTAGAGCAAGTGCTTATCAGGGCATGTAGAACGAGTGCTTAGCAAGGCATGTAGAGTGAGTGCTTAGTAAGGCATATAGAGCAAGTGCTTAGCAAGGCTTGTAAAGCAAGTGCTTAGCAAGCCATGTTGAGTGCTTAGCAAGGCATGTAGAGCGAGTGCTTAGCAAGGCTTGTAGAGCGAGTGCTTAGCAAGGCATATAGAAAGTGCTTAGCAAGGCATGTAGAGCGAGTGCTTAGCAAGGCATGTAGAGCGCTTAGCAAGGCATGTAGAGTGCTAGCAAGGCATGTAGAGCGAGTGCTTAGCAAGGCATGTAGAGCGAGTGCTTAGCAAGGCATGTAGAGCAAATGCTTAGCAAGGCATCTAGAGCAAATGTCAGGTTAGGCCCTCTTCCCAGGGCCAAATCCACAGAAACGAAGATGAAAGTCCTCCACACTTCCCAAGAGCTAGCGCCCGGAATGGAACAACGTAACACACTCAAGGGCAGCAGCTTCCAAAAAGTGTGGGGAGAATTACCCAAGGAGTGATCCCCACTCTCCCCCAGCTAGATGAGGCTGCAGCGGGGAATTGAAGAAGTGCAGGAACCGCAAAGAAAAGGTTACAGTGTTCGTTTAGTACGATTAATACATATACAAAGCTTCTTTTGGAGTGTGTTCAACACCGCGCTCCACTTACCCCACTCTTGTGAGCACAAGGCCTTGGCGAGAGGTCTTCTGTGAAAGGAGTCCAGTGGAAGATGCAGAGAGTCACAGAGGCTCAAGCCAGTAAGGGGCAATATAGGACCAACAGAGGGAAATAAACAATCAAGGGTAACACTCTCTCTCTCACTCTTGCAACACCCTGTCTCATAAGCATAAGACAGAACAGGGTGTCCTTCTCCTCTGTATGGTGGAGCGTTGCCCGACTCATAAGCTAAAGACAGAACGGGACGCCTGTATGCACCAATGCAAATGACTATACTCGGCTCTTAAACTGAAGACGGAGCGGAGTAAGCATTTACCCGGGATAGAGGAGTTAGGTGAAATACGTGTAATCCAACTCCTAAACTGAAGACAGAGTGGAACTACACCACCTAACCCTTGAGGAGAGAAAGAGAGGGCTACTACACCCCCTCCGGTATCTACAAGAAGATACGGATTGGGGTAAACACACACAATCACGTTCGTACCAGGTAACAATAATGAAGGGGGAAGGGAGTCTACACACACTCGTACTGAAAGGCTGGGTCGGAATACAGGGAAGACGAGAGGCGAGACCATTCAGGGAGTTAGGGAAACATGAAAAGCTGGCCAAACAGAGATGCCGGGGAACGGGACCCCCGGAGGGTGTAAAGGATATAGGATAGCAGGATCACGGGGTAAAAGTAAGAAAATTCCCACCGGGAAGTTGTCTCAGGGAAACAAACAGGAATCCAGGAATCACAGCGGCTACCTCCGTGCCGCTAAGCGAGGAACAAACACGGAATTGACCAAAGGGGCGTGGTTACGTCAGGAATCAGTAAGCCAAGGGATCGTCTGCAAATTCCGTCCTGTGAAGGGAGCGCAATGCTGAACACACACACACACGGAAACCCCGCCTCGTCTCCGTCTGCCCCCAACAGCAAATGCTTAGCAAGGCATGTAGAGCAAATGCTTAGCAAGGCATGTAGAGTGAGTGCTTAACAAGGCATGGAGAGCGAGTGCTTAGCAAGGCATGTAGAGAGTGCTTAGCAAGGCATGTCGAGTGAGTGCTTAGCAAGGCATGTCGAGTGAGTGCTTAGCAAGGCATGGCGAGCGAGTGCGTAGCAAGGCATGTAGAGCAAGTGCTTAGCAAGGCATGTAGAGTGCTAAGTAAGGCTTGTAGAGCAAGTGTTCATCAAGGTATGTAGAGAAAGTGCTTAGCAAGGCACGCAGAGAGTGCTTAGCAAGGCGTGTATAGTGCTTAGCAAAGCATGTAGAGAAAGTGTTTAGCAAGGCATGCAGTGAGAGTGCTTAGCAAAGCATGTAGATTGAGTGCTTAGCAAGGCTTGTAGATTGAGTGCTTAGCAAGGCTTGTAGATCGAGTGCTTAGCAAGGCATGTAGAAAGTGCTTAGCAAGGCATGTAGATCGAGTGCTTAGAAAGGCATATAGAAAGTGTTTAGCAAGGCATGTAGAGCGAGTGCTTAGCAAGGCATGTAGAAAGTGCTTAGCAAGGCATGTAGAGCGAGTGCTTAGCAAGGCATATAGAACGAGTGCTTAGCAAGGCATGTAGAACGAGTGCTTAGCAAGGCGTATAGAGCGAGTGCATAACAAGGCATGTAGAGCGAGTGCTTAGCAAGCCATGTTGAGCGACTGCCTAGCAAGGCATGTAGAGCAAATGCTTTGCAAGGCATGTAGAACACTTAGCAAGGCATATAGAGCAAATGCTTAGCAAGGCATGTAGATCGAGTGTTTAGCAAGGTATGTAGAGAAAGTGCTTAGCAAGGCTTGTAGATCGAGTGTTTAACAAGGTATGTAGAGAAAGTGCTGAGCAATGCATGTGGATCGAGTGCTTAGCCAGGCATATAGAAAGTGCTTAGCAAGGCGTGCAGAGTGAGGGCTCAGCAAGATAAAGTGAGGGCTCAACAACACATGTACATTGAGGACCCAGCAAGGCATATAGATTGAGGGATTTGAAAGGGATATACATTGAGGGATTGCTTTCCTTCCTCACTAAGCGAGAACAAATCCGGTGCCAGCAGCATGTGAAGCTTGCTTTCATCAAAGATCGGTAGAGCATGCTATCAGCAGTGCAAGCATCAAGCGTTTAGGCTTCAGCTACATATATGTTATTCCCAGATATATGCAGCAGGTGCCTAATCCGAATAACTGAGTATATGGGGTATATACATGAATGAATTAATGAGTGAGTGCTGCTGCTCTCACACAGGTTTCATTGTTACATCCCCTCCCTGTCTGTGAGGGTCTGGGCATGGTGCGGCTTACTACTCTTGACTTTGGAAGTCTGGGGGCAGCCTCTACAAGGCTTGAGCTGTGACCGCTTGGCATGTGGTCAGTGTGCCACACCCTGTCTATGGTTGTGCACATGGTTTGTCAGCGTCTTATTGCTTGGACCTAGGAGACAGGCAGATACAACAAGGCCATGCTTGGCCTCTGAATGTAAATCCCAATCCATCATGGCAGACTTTCCGTATACTCCTCTGGCCTCCACTCATTCAGTCATTGCGGGTCACTGTGCCATACTCCTCTGGCCTCCACTCATTCAGTCATTGCGGGTCACTGTGCCATACTCCTGGCCTCCACTCATTCAGTCATTGCGGGTCACTGTGCCATACTCCTCTGGCCTCCACTCATTCAGTCATTGCGGGTCACTGTGCCATACTCCTGGCCTCCACTCATTCAGTCATTGCGGGTTACTGTGCCATACTCCTCTGGCCTCCTCTCATTCAGTCATTACGGGTCAGTGTGCCATACTCCTGGCCTCCACTCATTCAGTCATTGCGGGTCACTGTGCCATACTCCTCTGGCCTCCACTCATTGTCATTGCGGGTCACTGTGCCATACTCCTGGCCTCCACTCATTCACTCATTGCGGGTCACTGTGCCATACTCCTCTGGCCTCCACTCATTCATTCATTGCGGGTCACTGTGCCATACTCCTCTGGCCTCCACTCATTCAGTCATTGGGGGTCACTGTGCCATACTCCTCTGGCCTCCACTCATTCAGTCATTGCAGGTCACTGTGCCATACTCCTCTGGCCTCCACTCATTGAGTCATTGCGGGTCAGTGTGCCATACTCCTGGCCTCCACTCATTCAGTCATTGCGGGTCACTGTGCCATACTCCTGGCCTCCACTCATTGTCATTGCGGGTCACCATGCCATACTCCTCTGGCCTCCACTCATTCAGTCATTGCGGGTCACTGTGCCATACTCCTCTGGCCTCCACTCATTCAGTCATTGCGGGTCACTGTGCCATACTCCTCTGGCCTCCACTCATTCAGTCATTGCGGGTCACTGTGCCATACTCCTCTGGCCTCCACTCATTCAGTCATTGCGGGTCACTGTGCCATACTCCTCTGGCCTCCACTCATTCAGTCATTGCGGGTCACTGCTGGGAAGAGTATTTAATGCGCTGCGACTAACAGTTTTCATTTCACAATGCTTACGGCTATTTTCTTTCCAAGATGTTCTTTGCCCCTTAGCTCTTTTTGTCTCTTCGCTCCTTGACTTGCTTTATTTTAATTTTGACCTGCTCCTTTTTTGCCCTTAGATTTTGGATCCTTTTCATCTCTGCTGTTCTGCACATTTGCCTCTATTGTGGGCCTTGAGTTTCAAGTTCAAGTGGGGATGGATTTCTTTCAACATCATCTAGCTCTGTTGTCATTGGCAATTGCTGGTTGTGTTTTTTTCTGTCAGACCTTTTCCTCCACATTGGTGATTACTTTAGGACAACACTCTCTAGCCTTGGGAAACCGTCAATGGTGGGCAAAGTGCCTTTCAAAAGAGAATCCTATTTTCAGGAAAAGGAGATGCAGGTTTCAGAATGACTGTAGTGGATCACACTTTCAATCGCGATGCTTTCAGCGATGCTTTGACCAAATTCTGAAAGTCCTGCTGTGGTCACTCTGAATTCTTCTGTGGTCATTCTGAGCCCTGCTGTGGTCATTCTGAGTCCTGTTGTGGTCACTCTGAATCCTGCTGTAGTCACTGAGTCCTGCTGTGGTCACTCTGAATCCTGCTGTGGTCATTCTGAAGCTTGCTGTAGTCACTGAGCCCTGCTGTGGTCATTCTGAAGCTTGCTGTAGTCACTGAGTCCTGCTGTAGTCACTGAGCCCTGCTGTGGTCATTCTGAGTCCTGCTGTAGTCACTGAGCCCTGCTGTGGTCACTCTGAATCCTGCTGTGGTCATTCTGAATCCTGCTGTGGTCATTCTGAGTCCTGCTTTCGTCATTCTGGGTCCTGCTGTGGTCACTGAGTCCTGCTGTGGTCATTCTGAATCTTGCTGTAGTCACTGAGTCCTGCTGTAGTCACTGAGCCCTGCTGTGGTCATTCTGGGTCCTGCTGTGGTCACTCTGAGTCCTGCTGTGGTCATTCTGAATCTTGCTGTAGTCACTGAGCCCTGCTGTGGTCATTCTGAAGCTTGCTGTAGTCACTGAGTCCTGCTGTAGTCACTGAGCCCTGCTGTGGTCATTCTGAGTCCTGCTGTAGTCACTGAGCCCTGCTGTGGTCACTCTGAATCCTGCTGTGGTCATTCTGAATCCTGCTGTGGTCATTCTGAATCCTGCTGTGGTCATTCTGAGTCCTGCTTTCGTCATTCTGGGTCCTGATGTGGTCACTCTGAGCCCTGCTGTGGTCATTCTGAATCTTGCTGTAGTCACTGAGTCCTGCTGTAGTCACTGAGCCCTGCTGTGGTCATTCTGGGTCCTGCTGTGGTCACTTTGAGTCCTGCTGTGATCGCTGTAACCGTTGTAATCATGTCCTGCAGATTAGTTTCTGTCACAGAGTCCTGCTGTCACTACTTCTGGCCCTACTTCTGCCACTCTCTGCTAGCCATGCTGCTGCTGCCGTTTTCTTCCCCTGCTGCTGTCAGATCCTAGCAGTAATGCTGTCATTGCAGCTCGCTCCTACTCTTTATGAGTGACCAGTCCGCCATGTCACGCACAGTGCTGTTGTGCCTACTCGTTACATCAGGCTTTGCCACAGCAGACAAACAATGATGGTGGAAAGTCACAAAGGATGTACAAGGACCGCTTAACTTTAATGGTATAGTGTGAGGTTTACAGCAACAACCTTAGTGCATGCAGCAAGCTTCGGAGTAGATCCACTCGGGCAGGATTGGTGACCCAAACCTTTCGATCTTCCAGCATTTGTTGGGCCGAGGGAGCAAGAGCCAACAGCGACGGGCGGAGGCGCTTCCCGCGCCCAGAGTGCATTCTCTCTCGTTACTTCCTCGTGATCCTTTCACACTTCTCGTCTCACCTTTGTTTTCACACCCTTCTTGCCATAAGTCATCCAGTCTCTCCTGCCTAACCCGGCTTCACCTGACCCTCCTCTTTATCAGGCGCTCACAGCCGCCGCTCATTAGAAGCTCCACCCCCTTCACACGCACTGTAAGGAAGTGGAGTGTTCTGTGGTGTGGGGGTCCATCCTCCATGTGATACTATCACGGTACCCCGAGGATGGTCCCTGGATTCACACTAATGAATCCTTAGCTCAATCCTGGTCGGCTGACAAAGAGCAGTCGGGCTTTACTAGAGGAACATGTGTTAAGCATTTCAGAGCACCAACATGGAGGATAAGTAATTGACAGAAATCCAACACCAATTTATAAAAATAAAGTGTGTTTTTATTTTAATTTAGACATCAAAACGAACGGAAAGCATACATATAACCGGCGTTCTAGATTTTTGAAGCAATATTAAATGAATGCAAAATAATACATGGAAAATATAACATTGCGGTCAATGGCAAAATCCACTTGTGACAATTGGTCACTTGCAGGTCAAGTTATGTGGATCCCTTACAGGGTAAATGTCATAGGAGCCCCCGAACTAGACCACGACAATCAGATCAATGTTACCTAGCCTGAGAAGTCGGGGTGTGGAGTTTCCTGGCTGTCCCTAGTGGTGAACGGGAGCCCCGGGTGGTGCTGTTTTTACCTTTAACACGTGGCTGCAAGAAACAGAATGCAAAACACAACGGATACACAGCTGCTGCCGGCGTATGAAGGTTGCACGGTTTTCCCTGTAGATGCAGCATCGAGTGTGGGGGTTAGCTGCCGGAATGGTGACCAGCAAGCCTTGGCAGCGGTAAGCACAGTGAAAAGGTACTGCGACTTCACTGGGTCTCAGAGAGTGAGGTAACAGTCTGAAACTTTGTGGCAGGCGAGGCTATAACTCCCACAATGCACTGGCCCACCTAGATGTGGACGATCCCACAGAGCGCCTGATGGCCCGTGATTCTTCATATCCAGTGAGTGTTTTTACCTGTGGTTCGCAGGGGACCAGTGCCACTAGTCCAGGGGAGTGCGAGGGTGCTGCTGGCTTCCACAACGGTCCCGCTCTTTGGGAGTGCTGAGCTTTAGCCAGGGACGAGGGTCATTCACTCACTTTCACGTCTATTGCCACAGGAACAAAGTGTCCCTCTTTTGCTTTAGTGCTTTGATAAAGTCTTGTTGTCAGTGACACAGGTCTCGTCTTGGTCGTTCTTCATGTCAGTTGTTCAGATCTGAGTTTGTGGTGTCAGGGTGTGGGGGTCCCTTAAATCCTAGATTTAGGGGATTTAGCAGTGTGGGAACTAGTGGCCAATGGGCAGCTAGTCTGTCCCTGTGGTGACTGCATCCACGGGTGTTTTCTACCCAGAACCCTCTATTCTGTCATTACTCCAGATGGCAGAAATCAAATTGTGGTGTACAGGCCAGGCTGCTCACCCTGGAGGTGTGGTTAGCCTTCTGGGGGTGTACACCTCCATGCATAGATAATTGCATACCTGCCCATGTGCAAATGTGCCTGGGACATGGGTAGAGCTGTTTCCTCCAATGATAGTCAACCCTGTTGCATATCAGAGGCGGTGCAGCCTTTAAAGCTCACCGGTTTGATGCGCCACTTCACTAGCCTGCTTAGGTGGCAGGAGGTGTGACCTCCTTCCTGCCCAAGCCTTTGTTCCTGACTCCTGGGACTGATCACACTGCCTGGCAGGAGGTCAGAATCCTGTCTTGGCAGCAGCAGGCGCAGGAAAGCGTAGACTGGTCAGCCAGAGCACAGAGAAGCTGGGGCAACCAGATTGGCAACCTTTAAGGTGCAACCTGGGTGCTTTCTAGATCGTCCTCGATGCAAGATTTGTGTCGGGTGAGAAGGCACGTTGTTTGATACCAAACATGACATGTTTTAGTGGTACCATAATGGAGCTGCCAGTCTCAAGAGTGTACGCTTGGCAGCCCATGTTATCCTATAAACTGCTCTTTTAGTAGTTTGGGAAATACTACTATAGGGATATATAAACTTCCACTTATGTCTTCCCCTTTAATATACTGCAGCCTGCCTCCTGGGCTAATGAGGCCTACCTTAGGGATGTCTGTCATATAGTAAAGGGAGTGCATGTGACTGCGACACACATGATGAGGGTACCGTCGAGCTCATGCAGTTTGCACCGCTCTTGCAGTTTGCAATGGCAGGCCTGCTGGCAGTAGTTTGCTTAGGTCACCCAGGGTGGCACAAAACCATACTGCTGCCCTGGGGATCCCTTTACCACCTGTGCTCTAGGTACCCATATACTAGGGACTTATAAAGGGGCAAGGCATCTGTCATTTGGCATTGCCAGTTCACACATATCAATTTTTGGGAGAGAGCACTGGAGCCTGGTTAGTGTGCACAGTCAGAGTCGTAAAGTATAATCTAGTAATCGAAATGGGGCAAAAAGTAGGGTGGGGGCATCTGCATTGGGCCCTGTTTTCTCACATCCCACTTTCCCCAGATCCTCCCTTGACTTACCCTCCTCTCACACTGGTGACAAAAGAGCTACGGTCCTTAGAGTGGTGCTGTCATCTCGAGGCCCAGAACCTCCCTTGACTTACCCTCCTCTCACACTGGTGACAACAGAGCTACGATCCTTAGTGTGGCACTATCGACTAGAGGCCAAGCTGGTGATGTCTTTGGAGCAACCCTTCTGCAGGAATCTAGAATGATTAATGCATTCATGACTTCAGGATGAGATGTGACTGTGGCACAAATACTTGTTTTTGAAGAGACGTGGTACAGTGGTGAATCTTTAGTTTCCATGTGGGGAAGTGGGCTGCAGATGTATTCCGTTATATCTGATAGAGACTTCTAGCCGCAGATACCTTACCTTTGAACTTCCAGGCTGTAGCCTGGATCCGGAAGATTTGTCTTAGCAATATCCCTGCACGCCGGTTGGTGGCGTAGGTCAACTCCGCGTGTCATCGTCCGCGTCATGTTCATCATGACGTCCACGTCAAAATAACCGCCACTCTGGCGCGCTGACGTCCGTTCTTTTCTTTCCGCGCCATCAGCACCTATCCGTTGAAGAGAGCTACCCCATGTCATTTTTTGGCAGACTTTTTTCGACTTTTGTCGACTTCGTCGGTATGTTGGAAGTCATGTCGAGTAAGAAGACTTCGGAGTTCAAGCCGTGCGGTGCCTGTCACCACGCCATGCCAGTTACGGACCCCCATTTAGTTTGTCTTTGGTGCCTGGAGTGCAACCACAATTCCAAGTCGTGCTCCGACTGCCGGGCCATGGTATAGAAGGTTTTGAGGGAGTGGTCCCTAAAGCTTCTCGCAGCCCAGGGTCCTGCACCATGGAGGTCACCTAGTCCGTCTCGATCCCTGTCCAGGTCCCGTCGAGAGGAAGGTCTGAGCACCGCTCCGGTGAATCAAAATCCTCTTTGTCGAAGTCAGGTAAGAGGCACCATAAGAAGTCGAAGTGTGATTCAACTTCGCCACACCCATCTCGCGATGCGGCAGAGGAACCTTGATGTCCGAGGCCACATACGCGGAGCGGGTGCCTCGGTCAGCTCTGCGTTTCCCTCCCTTTCCGGGGCCGGTAGTGACCTCCGCCCAGCTCAATGAGTTTTATGACGCCATGTGTGTCATATTTAGGCGGCCTGACCCTGCGGGCGCGCCTTCGGTCCCCGCAGGCTCAGAGTAAGGAGGGGCCCCTGTGGTTCCCATTCTGCAACGGCACCACAGCCTCGGAGTGGACCCGTTCCCGGGTCCGGACCGACGCTGGTCGCACCTCCACAGCGAACTTCCCCGGCTTCGTATCTGGCACTGAGGTCCTTGGTGCCGGCGGCACCCACCTGCTGTGCCACTCTGATCCTCATTTCTGATGACACGGAGCCAGTCGGACGTCCTCTGACGCTGGGACTGGCGCCAACAGAGCCCTATTCTTAAGAGTTCAGGATGGATGAAGAGGTTTGGGAGGTGAGCAGGATCCCTTAGAAATCCAACAGCAACAAGGTCTGGACTGGTATGAAGAACTGGGTGATGCCAGTAGCCTGGACACCTCCCCAGACTCTGGCATGCTGTCCCCTCCTAACCTGGCTACGGAGGAAGGAGCATCTTTTGCCATGGGGATGCGTAGGGCTGCGGAGGTCCTCGACCTGCAGCTTCCTACAGTGGCAGTCTAGACTAATGTCTTGACAGAGATGCTGCAGACTGGGGTCTCGAGTTCGGAACCCCTACTGCCCTTCAATTAGGCCTTAACAGGTGTCCTTCTGGGGACTTGGTTCAAACCCAGCACAGGACGATCGCCCGCCGCCATCGCCCTGCACCGGATAAACCACTTTTCCTCACCACCCACCACACCCTTCAAAGCTTGGTGGTCTAAGCTTCCACTTCTTGTCGCGCATTCCCTTCCGGACAGGGAATCCAAGAGACTGGAGAACTTCGGTAAGAAAAAAATGTCTTCTGCCAGTCTGGCATTGCGGTCGGTAAACACTGCATGCCTGTTGGGCCGTTATTCCCATTCCAAATGGGATATGGTAGCCAAGGCGCTGCCCAGAGTCTCGGAGGAGGACTGGGCTCTACTCTCCCAAGCTATCTCAAACGGGAGGGACACAGCTAAGTACACCATCAGATGTGGCTTGGACATGACGGACTCGCTATGTAGAGCAATTTCCATGACAGTGGTCGTTCGTCCCCACGCCTGGTTGAGAACGCCTGTTTTTTTCTGGGGGATGTCCAGGCTAACCTCATGGACATGCTCTTTGATGGCTCCCGTCTCTTCGGACACAAGGTGGATACTGCCCTTGAGCGCTTTAATGACACGCGGGCCACAGCCAAGTCTTTGGGCCTCACCACCACCCCAGGCCTTCATCCACCTTTCGTGGCTACGGAAGGGGCTACCAGCCATGCCAACCCTACTCCGGCTAGAGCCTCAGCGGGGCCGTGGACGCGGTTCACCCCGGCCTTGTGGGTCAGGAAACCAGAAGTCGACCAAGCCACCATCCACTCCTCCACCGCAAAACCTTCCTAGTCCGATACCCCAGGATAACTCTTGGCCAGTTGGTGGCAGAATACGCCATCATCTCCACCACTGGCAAAACATTACATCAGAGAAGGTGGGTGTTGCACATAGTCCGAAGGGGCTACTCCCTCCCCTTCGAGACCACACCTCCAGACATGCCTCCAGTGTACGATTGGCTGATGAAGGAGATCACCTTGCTTTGCTACGTGAGGAAGTCAAAACTCTCTTGGCCAAGGGAGCTATAGAGAGGGTTCCCGGACCTGAAGTAGGTAGTGGTTGCTATTCCCGCTACTTTCTGGTCCCCAAGAAGGACGGAGGCCTTCGTCTTATCCTAGACCTCAGTGCCCTCAATTACTTCCTCAAAAAGGAGAAATTCAAGATGCTCACCCTTGCTCCGGTCCTGTCTGCCTTGGACCCAGGAGACTGGATGGTAGCGCTGAACTTGCAGGATGCCTATTTTCATATTCCCATCCTGCCTGCCTATCGTCGCTACCTGCAGTTTACGGTGGGTCACGAGCACTTTCAATTTGCAGTGCTCCCCTTTGGTCTCACCAGGGCCCCTCGGGTGTTCACAAAGCTGATGGCGGTGGTCGTATCCCATCTGCGAAGATCAGGGGTTCCAGTCTTCTCCTATCTCGATGACTGGTTGTTGAATGCGGGCTCGCCCTAAGCTGTTGTCTCCCACCTCCAGGCTATTGTGACCCTCCTCTATTCGCTGAGGTTAACTATCAACGTGCTGAAGTCACAACTGACTCCCTCTCTGACGCTCCTTTGCATTGGAGCGATTCTGTATACCGTGCAGTTTCAGGCCTATCCTTCTGAACGGCGAGTCCAGGATATTCAGGCTATGATAGCTATGTTTCAGCCTCCATCCTGGATTTCGATGAGAACGACTGAGGCAGTTGGGCCTCGTGGCCTCCTGCATCCTGCTAGTGATCCATGCACGGTGGCACATGCAGGCTCTGCAGTGTGACCTGAAGTTCCAATGGGCGCAGCATTGAGGAAATATCAACCTGGTTCAGATTTCAGCGGGCACTGCAAGAGACCTGCAGTGGTGGCTAGCAGACCACAATTGGTTCAAGGGCAGTGCTCGAAGGACGGCCTGGGCCTCCTCCGGGCACTGAGGCAGCACTTGCGCGACGGTATGCCAGATAGTATGGGAGTATCAGCCCAAGAGGCATGCAGTATTCACGGACCGCAGTGCCAAGCTGGAGGAAGAGAACATGCACTTTCCAAGACGATCCAGCTTCCAGGATTCCCTGTCTGGGGGAGCAGAAGAGAATGCGCCTGTAGAAGAGGGGGCTTGGACCACCAAGCTCTCGCGGGAAGGGTGTTGGGTGAAGAAAACTGGGTCACCAGGAGAAGGGTAGTGGCAGCGGGCAATCGTCCTTTCCACAGGAGCCCTTGTGCTGGGCTTGGACCAAGTGCCCAGAAGGACGTCAGTGATGGCTTCATTGAAGGGCAGAAGGGTTCAGAGGAGGTTGCTGCAGGCTGAAGCACCTCTGTCAGGAGATTAGTCGTGAATGCCTCTGAAGAGAGCTCCAGGCCCAAGGCCTCGGCTGCCCTTCGCACCACCACAGCGTAAGATGCTCCCTCCTCCGTAGCCACGGTAGGGGGAGAAAGCATGCCAAGGTCTGGAGAAGTGTCCTGACCACAGACATCACCTAGGTCCTCTCTCCGGTCCGGTTCTTCCAGCTGGTCTGCCAAAGGGTCGAGCGACCCCTTCCAACTCTCATCACCACCTTCTGGGTGATAGGGAACATCAGGAATGAACAGGGCAACAAAAGTACCTTCTGACGTCGGATTCGATGTCGGCCGATATCGGTTCGGTTCCGGGTCCATCTCGGGGGTGAGGATGGGGACGGCTTCAGACAGGGGCATCGTTGCCGGGATTGTCGCTGGGGAAGGTCGAGTAAGGTCGACTGGTGTCGATCTGGATCCTGACCTGGATCCACGGGGGCCCTCCGGTGCCGGAGCCAGCAGAATCAAAGGTCCAGGGCCCCCGACCGGCTCTGGTGGCACGAAGGACCACCGGCGGAGTTGGGATGCCCAAAGATACTGTAGAGGGCTTCATAAAATGCACGAAGTTGGGCAAGGGACGCCCCGACTCCCGGAAACAAAGGGGGGTGTGGAGTCTTCCCTGAATGAGGCACCGAAGACGGAGCTTTAGTGCAACGATGCTCCAGGTCCTGTGGCGTATCAGCCGACCGACGGGGAGAAGGTGAAGAGCGCCGTTGCTTCTTCACCTTCTTCTTGTGCTTCGACTTACCTGAAGATCTCGAAGACTTGGAATGGGACGAGGTGTGGGGGCTCTGCGATCGGTCTCGAGACCTACCCCTCGTATGAGACCGGGATTGACGCGGAGCCAACTGCCATGCCTCCAATAGCTTTCGGAACCGCTCCCGCAAAGACTTTGAATTCATGGCCCAGCCGTCGGAGCACGACATCGTGTCGCGCTCCAGACACCAAAGGCACACGAGGTGTGGGTCTGTCTCAGACATCAGTTTGGTACTCTGGTCTCTGATACTCCCGTCTTTGATACTCCCTTCTTTGATACTCCAGCATCTGATACTCCAGCATCTGATACTCCAGCATCTGATACTCCCGTCCCTGATGCTCCCGTCCCTGATGCTCCCGTCTCTGATGCTCCCGTCTCTGATGCTCCCGTCTCTGATGCTCCCATCTCTGATACTCCAGCATTTGATACTCCCGTCCCTGATGCTCCCGTCCCTGATGCTCCCGTCCCTGATGCTCCCGTCCCTGATGCTCCCGTCCCTGATGCTCCCGTCCCTGATGCTCCCGTCTCTGATACTCCAGCATTTGATACTCCCGTCCCTGATACTCCCGTCCCTGATACTCCCGTCCCTGATACTCCCGTCTCTGATACTCCCGTCTCTGATACTCCCGTCTCTGATACTCCCGTCTCTGATACTCCCGCTGTTGATACTCCCATCCCTGATACTCCCGTCGCTGATACTCCTGTCGCTGATACTCCTGTCGCTGATACTCTCGTCGCTGATACTCCTGTCGCTGATACTCCCGCAACTGATACTCCAGCATTTGATACTCCCGTCTCTGATACTCCCGTCTCTGATACTCCCGTCTCTGATACTCCCATCCCTGATACTCCTGTCGCTGATACTCCCGCAACTGATACTCCAGCATTTGATACTCCCGTCCCTGATACTCCTGTCCCTGATACTCCCATCCCTGATGCTCCCGTCTCTGATGCTCCCGTCTCTGATGCTCCCATCTCTGATACTCCCGCATTTGATACTCCCGTCCCTGATACTCCCGTCTTTGTTACTCCCGTCTTTGTTACTCCCGTCTCTGTTACTCCTGTCTCTGTTACTCCCGTCTCTGTTACTCCCGTCTCTGTTACTCCCGTCTCTGTTACTCCCGTCCCTGATACTCCCGTCTCTGATACTGCTGTCTATTACTCCAGCATTTGATATTCTCGTCCCTGATACTCCCGTCTCTGATACTCCTGTCTTTGTTACTCCAGTCTCTGTTACTCCAGCATTTGATACTCCCGTCCCTGATACTCCCATCTCTGTTACTCCAGCATTTGATACTCCCGCCCCTGATACTCCCGCCCCTGATACTCCCGTCCCTGATACTCCCGTCCCTGATACTCCCGTCCCTGATACTCCCGTCCCTGATACTCCCGTCCCTGATACTCCCGTCTCTGTTACTCCCGTCCCTGATACTCCCGTCTCTGATACTGCCGTCTGTTACTCCAGCATTTGATACTCCCGCCGCTGACACTCCCGTCCCTGACACTCCCGTCCCTGACACTCCCGTCCCTGACACTCCCGTCCCTGACACTCCCGTCCCTGATACTCCCGTCCCTGATACTCCCGTCCCTGATACTCCCGTCCCTGTCTCTGATACTCCCGTCTCTGATACTCCCGCCGCTGACACTCCCGCCGCTGACACTCCCGTCCCTGATACTCCCGTCCCTGATACTCCCGTCCCTGACACTCCCGTCCCTGACACTCCCGTCCCTGATACTCCCGTCCCTGTCTCTGATACTCCCGTCCCTGATACTCCCGTCCCTGATACTCCCGTCTCTGATACTCCCGTCTCTGATACTCCCGTCTCTGATACTCCCGTCTCTGATACTCCCGTCCCTGATACTCCCGTCTCTGATACTCCCGTCCCTGATACTCCCGTCTCTGATACTCCCGTCTCTGATACTCCCGTCTCTGATACTCCCGTCTCTGATACTCCCGTCCCTGATACTCCCGTCCCTGTCTCTGATACTCCCGTCTCTGATACTCCCGTCTCTGGCACTCCCGCCGCTGACACTCCCGTCCCTGATACTCCCGTCCCTGATACTCCCGTCCCTGACACTCCCGTCCTTGACACTCCCGTCCCTGACACTCCCGTCCCTGACACTCCCGTCCCTGATACTCCCGTCCCTGATACTCCCGTGCCTGTCTCTGATACTCCCGTCCCTGATACTCCCGTCTCTGATACTCCCGTCTCTGATACTCCCGTCTCTGATACTCCCGTCTCTGATACTCCCGTCTCTGATACTCCCGTCTCTGATACTCCCGTCCCTGATACTCCCGTCTCTGATACTCCCGTCTCTGATACTCCCGTCTCTGATACTCCCGTCTCTGATACTCCCGTCCCTGATACTCCCGTCTCTGATACTTCCGTCCCTGATACTCCAGTCTCTTACAAGTTGCAGCACCAAGCTGACTCCTGAGGTGTTGCAGGGATTTGGACTCAAGTATTGAATGATGAGAAACAAACTGAGTAAACTCAATGTCCAGCCGAGTTGTATCTTTTCCGATGGACTGATTTAGAAGAGAGGGGAGTAGAATAAAAACCCAGAAATGCACAATGTAACACACAACCCCCAGCACCCATCTGACGTCAACACACGAGCAGTGTCCTGCACAGCGAGGATGCACGGGGGGCCACCGCAGGGTAGGAGTAGGGTGAGCAGACGTCTGTGGTAAGGAGGGGGCTCTATTCATTGCCCTTCGACGGAGGCGTTTGTGGGGTCTACGCGTGCACTGAGTGTCAGTGTCTCCCCCCTCAGCGCATCCCTGTACTCCGCTTCTAGTGGCTAGTGTGCACGCACGGTCTTCAGTGGGCTGTAGTCCCATCGCCCCGTTTCTGCGCCCGTCTTCGGAGCTAGTGCCTCTTTGGGCGCTGCGCCCGCCTGGAGCTGTAGTTGCGCTTGTTTTGATCTGTCTCGTGAGCTGTGTGTGATGATCTGTGTCTCGTGAGCTGTGTGTGATGATCAGTGTCTCGTGAGTAGTATGTGATGAGCAGTATGTGGAGAGCAGTGTGTAGTGAGCTGTGTGTAGGAAACTGTATGTGGTGAGCAGTGTCTGTCCCCCGCGCTGCGCTGGCTTTCCACCCTGATCGAATCCTGCACGTTGCGCATGCGCAGTGCTTGGCTCCTGATACCCCTCGTCGGAGGCTCTTTCATTGTCTCGCATCTCTCCGTGGCTCCTCCTTTTATCCACCGGACCTCAGCCCAGTCACCGGAGACAACTGGACCGTCATGGCTGGGAAGGACCCTGCGGAGGTGAGGCGCCCTGTGCAGCTCTGCCCTGGTAACTGTTCATTCCCCCGGGGGCGGTGGGGCTCCTCCTTTCACTCACGGACCCGCTCTGCCTTTCAGCCGGGCCCGACGTCACTGTTAACACTGGGTTGTTTAAGGCGCTTCCCCCGCTGCGGTGTGCTGTTTCTTGACAATGTTCATTGTAAACCTCACCGCTGCCGCTTCTTGGCGCTTTACACTATGTTGAATTCTCGGGAAGTTTAAAGACCTCGGGCAGGTTCACTGCGCTCCAGAGACTCGTCTCTATACATTGCATGCATTGGACAGGTCCACGTGGAGCCCTCGTCCTCGCAAGACTGACGTTCCAGAGACCAGGGACCCGGGCTCAGCTGTGTAACAGCATCCCTCATTGTGCCTCATGGGGCCTCATTCCGCTTCATTGTGCCTCACTCTGCCTCACTCTGCCTCACTCTGCCTTACGGTGCCTCATTTCACCTCATTGTGCCTCAGGCTCAGCTTGGTGACAGCATCCCTCACTTTGCCTCACGGTGCCTCATTTCACCTCATTGTGCCTCAGGCTCAGCTGTGTAACAGCATCCCTCACTGTGCCTCACGGTGCCTCATTCCGCTTCATTGTCCCTCACTCTGACTCACGGTGCCTCATTTTACCTCATTGTGCCTCAGGCTCAGCTTGCTGACAGCATCCCACACTTTGCCTCACGGTGCCTCATTTCACCTCATTGTGCCTCACGCTGCCTCATGATGCCTCATTCCGCTTCATTGTGCCTCACTCTGACTCACTCTGCCTCATTCCGCCTCACTCTGCCTTACGGTGCCTCAATTCACCACATTGTGCCTCAGGTTCAGCTTTGTGACAGCATCCCTCACGGTGCCTCATTTCACCCCATTGTGTCTCACTCTGCCTCATTGTGCCTCACTCTGCCTCATTCCGCCTCACTCTGCCTTATGGTGCCTCATTTCACCCCATTGTGCCTCAGGCTCAGCTTTGTGACAGCATCCCACACAGTGCCTCATTTCACCCCATTGTGCCTCACTCTGCCTCATGGTGCCTCACTGTACCTCATGGTCCCTCATTCCACCTCTTGGTGCCTCATTCCACCGTATTGTGACTCACTGTGCCTCATTCTGCCTCAGCATCCTGCACTCTGCCTCACTGTGACTCATGGTGCCTCGTTCTGCCTCATTGTACCTCACTGTGACCGGGCTCACTCTGCTTCATTCTGCCTCACTCTGCCTCATTCTGCCTCATTTTTCCTCATTGTGCCTCACCCTGCCTCACTGTGCCTCAGGCCACCTCATTGTGCCTCACTATGACTCATGGTGCTTTACTGTGACCAGATCAGGCTTTGTAACAGCACCCCTCACTCTTCCTCACTGTGCCTCACTCTTCCTCACTGTGCCTCGTTCTACCTCATGGTGCCTCACTGTGCCTCACTGTGCCTCATGGTGCCTCACTGTGCCTTATTCTGCCTCATTCTGCCTAATGTTTCCTTATTCTGCAAGCAGAAACCTGATCTGGGTAAAAAGAAGTCTGCTCTCAACACCCATCAGACGTCTGGCCTACACTCATCCCTACAACTCACTGCCGAGGCCCTCGCATTCCTACCCCACCCCTACACCTCTGGGTGGTGTGTCCCATAGTGGCCACTGGAAGCCACAACGCTACTTCCAGAGTCGCCCATCGGGCGCGTGTCCTGTCTTTTTTAAAGATCGTTTTATTGATTTTGATCAACCGCCCACCCATCCGCGAACAGCAGTGTGAGCCATGCCAGCAGGACCACCGCCCCATGCCCCCTAGGGCTAAACCCCATGTTACGTATATGTCTAAACAAAAGGGTGATGTTACCCTCGTTCCATGATAAAATGCCCCTGTACCACCTGCGCCCTTCCTGGGGCTCTCACTTACGTCATCAATTAGGGGTCAGTTGCATCTGCATTCCTCCACGGGCACCAAATTCTCTCAAACCCTCGCGGACAGCCCCTCGCCTGGTTTGAGGCTCCAGTGTGAGAGGAAGGGTTCCATCGAGTCTAGCGCAGTTCCGGTCACCCCTTTTCATTCTCGATTGTGTCTGGCGGTCCACCGTGCTAAAGCTGTAGATTAGGGTGGCTGGCAGATCCTCTGCTGATGCCCGTTAGTGCATTTTGATGCCTTGATCTCCAGAGCTGATGGTTGATGCCTTGATCTCCAGCGCTGCTGGCTGAACTTGAGATACGTTGATGCCTTGATCTTTAGCACTGATGGCTGCCCTTGTGATGGGTTAACCCCTTGATCTCCCGCGCTGATGGCTGACCCTGGGATGGGTTGATGCCTTGATCTCCATCGTTGATGGCTGACCTTGGGATGGGTTGATGCATTGATCTCCAGCGTTGATGGCTGACCTTGGGATGGGTTGCTGCATTGATCTCCAGCGTTGATGGCTGACCTTGGGATTGGTTGATGCCTTGATCTCCAGCGTTGATGGTTGACCTTGGGATGCGTTGATACCTTGATCTCCAGCGCTGATGGCTGACCTTGGGATGGGTTGATGCCTTGATCTCCAGCGCTGATGGCTGACCTTGGGATGGGTTGATGCCTTGATCTCCAGCGCTGATGGCTGACCTTGGGATGGGTTGATGCCTTGATCTCTAGCGCTGTTGGCTGACCTTGGGATGGGTTGATGCCTTGATCTCCAGCACTGATGGCTCACCATGGGATTGGTTGATGCCTTGATCTCTAGCGCTGATGGCTGAACTTGGGATAGGTTGATGCCTTGATCTCCAGCGCTGATGGCTGACCTTGGGATGGGTTGATGCCTTGATCTCCAGCGCTGATGGCTGACCTTGGGTTGGGTTGATGCCTTGAGCTACAGCGCTGTTGGCTGACCTTGGGATGGGTTGATGCCTTGATCTCCAGTGCTGATGGCTCACCATGGGATTGGTTGATGCCTTGATCTCTAGCGCTGATGGCTGAACTTGGGATAGGTTGATGCTTTGATCTCCAGCGCTGATGGCTGAACTTGGGATAGGTTGATGCCTTGATCTCCAGCGCTGATGGCTGACTTCGGGATGAGTTTATGCCTTGATCTCCAGCGCTGATGGCTCCCCTTGGGATGCGTTGATGCCTTGATCTCCAGCGCTGCTGGCTGACCTGGGGATGGGTTCATGCCTTGATCTCCAGCGCTGATGGCTGACCTTGGGATGGGTTGATGCCTTGATCTCCAGCGCTGATGGCTCCCCTTGGGATGCGTTGATGCCTTGATCTCCAGCGCTGATGGCTGACCTGGGGATGGGTTCATGCCTTGATCTCCAGCGCTGATGGCTGACCTGGGGATGGGTTCATGCCTTGATCTCCAGCGCTGATGGCTGACCTTGGGATGGGTTGATGCCTTGACCTCCAGCACTGATGGCTGACCTTGGGATGGGTTGATGCCTTGATCTCCATCGTTGATGGCTGACCTTGGGATGGGTTCATGCCTTGATCTCCAGCGTTAATGGCTGACCTTGGGATGGGTTGATGCCTTGATCTCCATCGTTGATGGCTGACCTTGGGATGGGTTGATGCCTTGATCTCCAGCGCTGATGGCTCACCTTGGGATGGGTTGATGCCTTGATCTCTAGCGCTGTTGGCTGACCTTGGGATGGGTTGATGCCTTGATCTCTAGCGCTGATGGCTGAACTTGGGATAGGTTGATGCTTTGATCTCCAGCGCTGATGGCTGAACTTGGGATAGGTTGATGCCTTGATCTCCAGCGCTGATGGCTGACTTCGGGATGAGTTTATGCCTTGATCTCCAGCGCTGATGGCTGACCTTGGGATGAGATGATGCCTTGATCTCCAGTGCTGATGGCTCACCATGGGATTGGTTGATGCCTTGATCTCCAGCGTTGATGGTTGACCTTGGAATGGGTTGATACCTTGATCTCCAGCGCTGATGGCTGACCTTGGTATGGGTTGATGACTTGATCTCCAGAGCTGATGGCTCACCTTGGGATGGGTTGATGCCCTGATCTCCAGCGCTGATGGCTCACCTTGGGATGGGTTGATGCCTTGATCTCCAGTGCTGAAGGCTGACCTTGGGATGGGTTGATGCCTTGATCTCCATCCCTGATGGCTGACCTTGGGATGGGTTGATGCCTTGATCTCCAGTGCTGAAGGCTGACCTTGGGATGGGTTGATGCCTTTATCTCCAGCCCTGATGGCTGACATTGGGATGGGTTGATCCCTTGATCTCCAGCACTGATGACTGATCTTGGGATGGGTTGAAGCCTTGATCTCCAGCGCTGATGGCTGACCTTGGGTATCTTGATCCGTTGATATCCAGCGCTGATGGCTGATCTTGGGATGGGTTGATGCCTTGATCTCCAGCTCCCAGTGCTGATGTCTGACCTTGGGATGGGTTGATGCCTTGATTTGCAGCGCTTAGGACCGACCTTGGGATGGGTTGGTCTTGGTCTCCAGCGCTGATGGCTGACCTTGGGACGAGTTGATGCCTTGGTCTCCAGCATTGATGGCTGATCTTCGGATAGGTTGATGCCTTAATCTCCAGCACTGATGGCTGACCTTGGGATGGGTTGATGCCTTGATCTCCAGCGCTGATGGCTGACCTTGGGATGGGTTGAGGGCTTGATCTCCAGCGCGGATGGCTGACCTTGGGATTGGTTGATACCATGATCTCCAGTGCTGATGGCTCACCATGGGATTGGTTGATGCCTTGATCTCCAGCGCGGATGGCTGACCTTGGGATGGGTTGATGCCTTGATCTCCAGTGCTGAAGGCTGACCTTGGGATGGGTTGATGCCTTGATCTCCAGTGCTGAAGGCTGACCTTGGGATGGGTTGATGCCTTGATCTCCAGCTCCCAGTGCTGATGGCTGACCTTGGGATGGGTTGAAGCCTTGATTTGCAGCGCTTATGGCTGACCTAGGGATGGGTTGATGCCTTGATCTCCAGCACTGCCGGCTGACCTTGGGATGAATTGATGCCTTGATCTCCAGCGCTGATGGCTGACCTGGAGATGGGTTGATGCCTTGATCTCCAGCGTTGATGGCTGACCTTGGGATGGGTTGATGCCTTGATCTTCAGCGCTGATGGTTGACCTTGGGTTGGGTTGATACCTTGAACTCCAGCGCTGACGGCTGATCTTGGGTTCGGTTGATACCTTGATCTCCAGTGCGGATAGCTGGCCTTGGGATAGGTTGATGCCTTGATCTCCAGCGCCAATCGCTGATGGCTGACCTTGGGATGGGTTGATGTCTTGATCTCCATTGCTGATGGCTGACCTTGGGATGGGTTGATGCCTTAAACTCCAGCACTGATGGCTGAGCTTTGGATGGGTTGATGCCTGATCTCCAGCGCTAATGGCTGACCTTGGGATGGATTGATGCCTTCATCTCCAACACTGACCTTCGGATGGGTTGATGCCTTAATCTCCAGCGCTGATGGCTGACCGTGGGATAGGCTGATGCCTTGATCTCCAGCACCCATCGCTGATGGCTGACCTTGATCTCCAGCGCTGGTGGCTGACCTTGGGATGGGTTGACCAGACCTAAGCAGTGAAGGACTGTGGGAGGAAGTGCCCCACCTTTCTAACTTGATTGGTTCACACTTCTGCAAAGTTTGCACATCCGTTGCAGCGGAGCAAAGGGCCAGCAACCGCAGACACTCCTCTAACGCATGTTGAGGGCCAGTGGAGGGCAAGGTTGCCTGCTTCAAAAATCAGAAGCACCAGTTCTAAGACTAAGCGCCCGGGCACTAAACAGACATGCTGAGAATTGCAACCTAGAAACCACTAAAGAGCCAGTAAATAAGCGTGAAGAGCCTGCTCGTGGAAAAGTGACTAATTATGATAAACGGTATCACTGAAGGTCCTCCGAGATTGGCCCTGGGAGTTAGCACTGGAAAAGTCCTTTTCTCCTGCAGTGGTGCTGGCGAGGGTTCTGTCACACTGCTGGATAATGGAAGAAAGATGCATTGGTAAGCAATTATAGTCCTTATGCACAGGGCTACTGGAATTATGTGGCAAGAGAGTATCAAATTATGTGGCATGGTTTACTAAAGTGTGTGGCACGAAAATGCAAGTTATGTGGCACATTGTTTTGATAGTATCGCTTCATTATTTTGTCATTTTTACAGTCTGAGCGGTGACTACTGTCTTCTGCTAATGGCGAGGAATGAAAGGAAGCACTTTGTTAATGATCTTCAGTGTGTGAAAAGATGACGAGGCCACGGCATTGACTTGTCCTTCGAGGGACAGTTTGTCATCGACAAGCTTCCCCAGATTCCTAGTCTTCCTGACTGAAATTGTCGGAGTGCCCAGTTCTTTTTTTTTTTTTGTTGTTTTTTTTTATTAAACTTTTTATTAAAGCAAGCACAATTTCAGTAATACAATACATTTGTAGGGTATAGCATTTAAGCAGCAGGGAATGTGAAGTCTAGCAAGTCACACAATAAGGCATTAAGAGTCTGCAAGCCTAGGCCGTCTCATTGCCATATCATCTGTGGGAGAGGTACATATTTCTCCACGAAAGGCGTTCCACCCTCCCCACTTTTTATCGCACTTCCTGGGACAGCCTGTAGGAGAGTAGGGTCTGCTATCCTATGGTCACCCCAAATTTTTGCTTTTTGCTTTTTGCTTCACTGGTTTTCGACGTTTTGAGGCTGTGGGCCTGCTAATCAGACCCCCAGCCTGCTGTTCTCTCTGCTAAACTGACACGATGCACTTTAGGTGCATGACCCATTGGAACTGGATCACCCTGTGAGCCCCTGTACTAGTGTACCCTAGGTACCCTGGGCATTGGTGCATCTGAGGCCTACCCGGGGCTGAAGCATGTATTGTGCCACCCCTGGCCTGGCCTAGCAATTTGACACAACTGGCTGATCACTCTGCTGGGATAAGTTGGTGTATCCACCTCTTACTTAGGTGTAGTATGCCTATACCTAACCTTAAATGGGACACATGTTAACCTATAAGTCACTCCTATGGCAGGCCATAACAATCCTGAAGGCAGAGTGCTTGGTTTTATGGGAGATGATGCTCTGGCATGAGCTGAGCCTGTCTGCAGTAGTCTGAACAACTTCCTTCTACCGTTTCCAGATATCGCCATACCATATACTCTTAAGTGCATTTTGAACCTCGCGGTTAAATGCTATCTTTGGTTTGGCTTTATCTAAACATGTCGAGTAAGGTGTCATACGAATTGGAATACTAACCCCTCGCCAATTCTGGCGACGGGGTTAGCATTCCACCCTCCTAGAGGGACACGACACGTACAGAACCTGAAACCAGGGTGACATCAGACATAGCCTCAGCTCCACAAAATGGACGCTGCCACCACAGACACAAGTCTGCCCTCCTGCTGCTGGGAGTCCTTCCAGCTTGGGAGACGTGGACAAAGGGTTTCCTGCCAGGGGAGGTGCGAGCACCACCCCAGACAGGATTTTGTGTATTGGTCAGGTAGGGCTTGAAAGGAAACAGACATGCCTGAGGCTCACAAGGGGCCTCGGCGCATATGCCAGTTCAATCCGGTCCTGGGGCACACCAGCCCCAGACCTGGGGCGAGCTGGACAAAGGATTGGGGGTGTAACCACCCCCCTTCCTGGTCCCACCCTTAGGGAGGGACCTAGCAGGTAGTCCTTCCCCTAGAATCCGCTTAAAGGTAGGAGCTGTGTCCAAAGACTTCAGACATCCTGAAATCAACTTACAACTAAGAAGAAGACGGAAACTTCGACGTTCTGCTGCACAGAAGACGGAAGAAAATCTCCCCTATGGTCAGGGAGTGACCATCTTGCTAACGCAAGCACCACCCAGCGAACCGACGTCTGCTTTGCCGCCGCCTCCCGCCGGAGCCCGAGCCCAGAGACCGACAAGAACTGGACCTCCAGACCTCTCACCGCCCGATCCACAGTCCCTGCAAAGAAGGGACCCGTGGAGGCACCGAGACATGTGGAGCCAGCCACCTTGGAAGACACTCGACTAGCTGAAAGCGCGACAACAGAGGCTCCCTCCGAGTTGTGCTTTGGGTCCTGAGAAGCCCAACATCCGAGCAGCATCTGCATCAAAGGTGAGCCCTCCAGCATCTCCACGATCTGCGTGGGGCCCCTCTGCACTTCGCGACTCGAGCCGCCTAACCGGTCCCTGGTCCGTTAGCCAGTGGCCATCTTGGCGACCATCTTGAAAAACTACGACGCTGGTCTGGTTGCTCCAGACTGGCCCCTGCTGCCCTCCAAAGGAGCAGCCCCTCTGACCTTGCTGGTCCGAGCTAAAAGCTTTCTTCACTTCCTGCGACTCCTGCTTTTGCCAAGGCTTGTTTGCTTCTTCTGAGTCGCCGACACCGCCGACAGCAAGAGCCTGCGTGGGACACCTCGTGAACCGACTCCTGGACGTCGTCGACCTTCAGGGACCACGTGGCTGCGGAGACAAGCTTCACCTCTCCACCTGTTTGCACCCGACATAGCCTGGCACCTACCTGGTGCCGCGCCGGTCACTGGCTAGTGACTGTGAACATTGTTCCCTCTGCTTTCAGGTCGTCTACACTTCCGATCCATCCTTGGATCCACCGCATCTCTTCTGGACCGATCGCCTGCAGCATCTTTGTCGTCAGGCTCCATTGAACAGATAGACGAAACCCGACGCACTTCGAGCCCTATGCACCCGCTTCCTGTGGGTGAGGTAAAGCTGGCACTCCGGTGCACAAGCGTAGAGTAACATCTCTAATGTCTAGGTTTGAAGTCTTGAATTCGTAGTCCAACCAGAAGACCCTTCTAGCAGTAACTTTTGAACAATTACGCACCCATTGAAAACCTATGGGCGCCCGCGTGTAACTTTCCTTACTGCACACGCGACCCGTGGACCTCCTGGTCACTAACTAAAGTTAGCTCCTTGTAGGCCCAGCGATTCTAGAGGCCCTCGGCCTTCTCCCTTTCCTGTTCGTGGTACTTATACCACTATTTTAGTATATGGTTTGAGCGGCCACCAGGGCCTATCCATATAAAATGCAACTTTCGTATATTGTGATACTTTCTTGTTTAACGATTTGTGCTCCTGTGCTCATAAAAAGTCTAGGGGATACTTTGAGTAATAAATACATATATATTTTGAATATATATCTGTGTGGTGTCCTTTCATTGGTATAAAGGGGGGTTGCATATGGTGAAACAGCTTGCTTAACATGCCTAAACGAGTTTAGCCTAAAAGACTGCTTAGCCTATGCTACCACTAGGGCAGCTGGTCCGAAAAGGTTGACTTACAACCACACCATAAGGGTTGCTTGGCATGGTACAGGGTGGTCACTTTAATTAGTGAACATCATATACCAGGCCAACTTCTCACATTGGTGAGCAGCGGTTGGGATTTGAGCTTGCTGTTGTTTTACCTCTGTAATCTCTTTGTTACCAATTGAAAGATCATACAGGTACCTTTAGGTACATATAAAACAAGTTAGTTATATACTTAAGTTCTACTGAACTTGGTTGTTGTAGAGCAAAGGGAGTAGCACACCCGGACTACAACTACTAGATAGGTTTAGTAGGAAAACCCAAGTGTAGGTAGTTACAACACTTCCACCCACACTTAAGAGCAATGGCTGGGGCAGAGGGGTCCAAGGTACCCATCTCTGTCGAGAGTGACCCCCAGAGGGCACCATCCATCTTTGCTATCCTAAACCAGAAAGAGCTCAGGCAGTTGGCTAATTCCAGGGGCCTTAAACAGCCCAAGAACCCTACCTCTGCTGAACTCCGAGAACTCTTGCAAACTGATGAAGATCAGAGAGCTCTCAAGAAAGCCCCCCAGTTAGGCTCCTCCGGGACTGGAACAGGAGGCCCTCCTTCTGAAGATGCTACTGAAGCACCCCTTCCTAACAGTCACCCCGTAGGTGAGAATCAGACTACAGATGATGAGGATCAGCGTAGGGACGAGAGTGACAAGGCTGATGATTCTGATAATAGTAGTGATTCTGATGGGAGAACTAGCCCAGTGCCAAGTGTTATACTTGGCCCAGCTAACTTAAGACTACTTGGGAATGACAATGGGTTCCCCCCATCGAGTTTCCCCAGTGGACTTAACCAGGGGTTTGGGAGACAGAGGAATCACTCAGGTAACTCTAATGCCTCTCACGCCTCTAGAGGCTCTCAGGGTCAGTCCAGGAAAAGGATGACCAGCCCTCGGAGGAGGGAACATGAGGCCAGAATGCAGGAAGCTCAGCTGAGGATCAGGAAACAAGAGCTAGAAGTAGCCCTGATGGAAGAGAAACTGAACAAGGCTAGGCAACCTAGAGAGAGTGGGTCTATACCCACTGGTGGCAGCATTGTCCTGAGGGACAAAGATAGGGTCTTTGATAATAGGAACCTGTCCAAGGTTGTGCCCCCCTACAAAAGTGGGGATGATATCCACAAATGGATGACTGCTCTTGAGAGAGCCTGCAAAGTACAGCAGGTTCCTGAGGACCAGTGGGCAGCAATCTTATGGCTCTCCTTTGAAGGTAGAGGCCGAGATAGACTCCTCACTGTTAGAGAGGAGGATGTCAGAAACTACAGAGTCCTGAAGAGTGTCCTGGTTGATGGGTTAGGCTTAACCACTGAGCAGTACAGGTTAATGTTCAGAGATACCCAGAAGGCGCAGACTCAGGACTGGTCTGAATATGTGCCACTAATGCTTTGGAGGGTTGGTTGCTGGGAAGTAAGGTTTCAGATTATACAGGATTGTACAATTTGATGATGAGAGAACAGATTTTAAATAACTGTCAAAACCAGCAACTGCATCAACACTTGGTTGACTCGGATCTGACCTCTCCCCAAGAATTGGGAAAGAAGGCAGACAAATGGGTCAGAACCAGGGTTAAGCAAAAGAACCAGAACCAGGGCCAAGGGGGTGATCAGAAGAAAACAGACCAAAAGGGTAATGACCAGAAATCCAAAGACCAGAAGTCTTCAACAGGGCCCCAAACTAGTACTAATGAGGGTGGGTCCCAACAATCTAAAGGAAAGAAGAAAGAAGGTCCAAAGAAACCCTGGTGCAAGTCTTGCAAGAATACAACTCACTGGACTAGTGATTGTAAGAAGGGTGGAGCCCCCAACACTGTTGCCCCTAAGGCACCTGCTCCCAGTAGTACTGTTAGCAGTGTTGGTCCCCAGACAAAGGGTGTAGTGGGAATCACTATGGGAACTGAAGGAGATTCTGACCTAGACAGAACCCTTACACAGGCAGTCTTGATCTGTGATGGGGACATGGATTTGTCCCTGACTGTGAGCCCCAGTAATCTGGGCAAGTACAGACAGACTCCATTGATCAATACAAAAGTGGCTCAAGCCTACAGGGATACATGTGCCAGTGTCACTATGGTGACACCAGGTTTTGTGGATCCTGGACAGTACATACCAGGTGAGAATTACCTGGTGACCAATGCCAGCAATACCACTACTTCCCATAGTGTGACGATTGTTAACTTCTCGTGGGGAGGGGTAACGGGCCTCAAAAGGGTTGTGGTTAGTGCAGACCTCCCAGTAGAATGTTTGTTGGGCAATGACCTAGAGAGTTCTCTATGGTCAGAAGTGGAGTACAGGACACATGTAGAGATGTTAGGTATATCACCACATGTCCTTGCTGTGACCAGGTCACAGGCCAAAAAGTGCCTTACTGAACTTCAGGTCTTGGATCCTGGAACAATGGACCAAGCACCTTCCAAGAAGAAGAACAGGAGGGTTAAGGCTGTGCCTTCCCCCCTGCCTCCAAGTGATGATCAGTCTTCCCAGGAAGATGATCTCGAGAACCTTGAAGGAACTGTCCCTGAAGAGCTTGAACCTGACCAGGTTGAGTTTCTGGGGACAGGGGGACCTTCTAGGGCTGACTTGGGGCAGGCTCAGTTATCCTGTCCATCTCTTGAACCCCTCAGACAGCTGGCTGCTGCTGAGGCTGCTGGGAATTCTCAAGGTACCCATCAAGTGTATTGGGATGATGGGCTCCTTTACTCAGAGGCTAGAGACCCCAAGCCTGGTGCAACCAGGAGGTTGGTTATACCTCTGCAGTTTAGGGGCTTCCTTCTCACCTTGGCCCACGAAATTCCCTTAGCAGGACACTTAGGCCAGAATAAGACTTGGGACAGACTTGTTCCACACTTTCACTGGCCTCACATGTCAGAAGATGCCAAGGAGTTTTGTCGCTCCTGTGAGACCTGCCAAGCCAGTGGCAAAGCAGGTAGCACCACAAAGGCCCCCCTGATACCACTACCGGTGGTGGGAGTGCCCTTTGAAAGAGTGGGGATAGACATTGTTGGACCAATGGACCCCCAAACTGCATCTGGGAACAGATTCATACTGGTGGTAGTGGATCATGCCACCAGGTACCCGGAGGCAATTCCCCTAAGGAAAACCACAGCTCCTGCTGTGGCAAGGGCCCTACTTGGAGTCTTCTCCAGAGTGGGCTTTCCTAAGGAGGTGATCTCTGACAGAGGTGCAAACTTCATGTCAGGATATTTGACAGCCATGTGGAAGGAGTGTGGTGTCAACTATAAGTTCACCACCCCTTACCATCCACAATGTAATGGGCGTGTTGAGAGATTCAACAAGACTCTAAAGGGCATGATCAAAGGATTACCTGAGAAACTCAGGCGAAAATGGGATATCCTTCTGCCCTGCCTTCTGTTTGCTTACAGAGAGGTCCCACAAAAAGGAGTTGGATTCAGCCCCTTTGAATTGTTGTTTGGGCACCCTGTAAGAGGCCCACTGTGTTTAGTGAAGGAAGGATGGGAGTTACCTCTCAAAAAGCCTAAGCTTGACATAGTGGATTATGTACTTGGTCTCCGCTCCAGGATGGCTGAATACATGGAGAAGGCTTCTAAAAACCTTGAGGCAAGCCAGGCCCTACAGAAAGCTTGGCATGACCAAAAGGCTGTCTTGGTTGAGTTTCAGCCAGGACAGAAGGTATGGGTGTTGGAGCCAGTGGCCCCAGCAGCACTCCAAGACAAATGGTCTGGACCCCATACAATCCTGGAAAAGAAGGGAGAGGTTACCTACTTGGTGGACCTAGGCACTCCCAGGAGTCCCCACAGGATACTCCATGTTAACAGGTTAAAAGCATATGTTGACAGGGCAGACATGGGCTTGCTCATGGCTACAGACGAGGGACAGGAGGAAGAGAGTGACCCTCTCCCAGACCTGTTGTCTCAGAACCCTGAAGATGGTTCAGTTGAAGGAGTGACCCTTGGAGGCAACCTCACTGAGCATCAGCAAATTGAATGTAGACAAGTTCTACAATCATTTCAGCATATGTTCTCACTGATACCTAGTCAAACTGGCTGGTGTACCCATGTGGTGGACACCGGTGACAGTCTTCCTGTGAAGAACAAACTTTACAGGCAACCCGACCATGTCAGGGACTGTATAAAGACTGAGGTACAAAAGATGCTGGAATTGGGTGTCATTGAGCCTTCAGAGAGCCCCTGGGCTAGCCCAGTGGTTCTGGTCCCCAAACCTCACACCAAAGATGGCAAGAGAGAGATGAGGTTCTGTGTGGATTACAGAGGACTCAATGCTGTCACTAGGACAGGCGCACATCCTATTCCAAGGGCAGATGAGCTCATAGATAAACTGGCTTCTGCTAAGTTTTTGAGCACATTTGATTTGACAGCTGGCTATTGGCAAATCAGGCTAGCTGAGGAGTCTAAGGCCAAAACAGCATTGTCAACCCCACGAGGGCACTACCAATTTGTGGTGATGCCCTTTGGTCTGAAAAATGCACCTGCCACCTTCCAAAGGTTGGTGAATCAAGTCCTTACTGGGTTGGATGACTTTTGTGCAGCATATCTTGATGACATTGCTGTCTTTAGCTCCGCCTGGGAGCATCACCTGATCCACCTGAAGAAGGTACTTGAGGCTCTGCAACAGGCAGGCCTCACTATCAAGGCTACTAAGTGCCAGATAGGGCAGAGTAAGGTTGTGTACTTGGGCCACCTTGTAGGTGGAGGCCAAGTTCAACCACTGGAGAGTAAGATACAATCCATCAAGGACTGGTCTCCTCCCACCACCCAGACTCAAGTCCGAGCTTTCTTGGGCTTGACTGGGTACTACAGGAAGTTTGTTAAGAACTATGGGTCCATTGTGACTCCTCTTAATGATCTGACATCCAAAAAGATGCCCAAAAAGGTTCAGTGGACAGTAAGCTGTCAAAAGGCATTTGATGATCTGAAGAAGGCCATGTGCTCTGCACCTATCCTGAAAAGTCCTGACTACTCCAAAGAGTTTATTGTCCAAACAGATGCTTCTGAGTTGGGTGTGGGAGCTGTGCTGTCACAACTTAATGTAGATGGTCAAGACCAACCCATTGCTTTTATTAGCAGAAGGTTGACCCCCAGAGAGAAGAATTGGTCAGCTATTGAGAGGGAGGCCTTTGCTGTGGTGTGGGCCCTGAAGAAGCTGAGGCCATACTTATTTGGCACTCACTTCAAGATTCAGACCGACCATAAGCCCCTCTTGTGGCTAAATCAGATGAAGGGTGAAAACCCCAAACTGCTTAGGTGGTCCATTTCCCTACAGGGGATGGACTTTACAGTGGAGCACCGGCCAGGTACAGACCATGGGAATGCAGATGGTCTCTCCAGGTACTTCCACTTAGGACATGAAGACACGACTGGTCAAGGCTAGTTTAATGTCCCGGCGTTCGGGGGGGGGGGTTGTGTAGGAGAGTAGGGTCTGCTATCCTATGGTCACCCCAAATTTTTGCTTTTTGCTTCACTGGTTTTCGACGTATTGAGGCTGTGGGCCTGCTAATCAGACCCCCAGCCTGCTGTTCTCTCTGCTAAATTGACACAATGCACTTTAGGTGCATGACCCATTGGAACTGGATCACCCTGTGAGCCCCTGTACTAGTGTACCCTAGGTACCCAGGGCATTGGTGCATCTGAGGCCTACCCGGGGCTGAAGCATGTATTGTGCCACCCCTGGCCTGGCCTAGCAATTTGACACAACTGGCTGATCACTCAGCTGGGGTAAGTTGGTGTATCCACCTCTTACTTAGGTGTAGTATGCCTATACCTAACCTTAAATGGGACACATGTTAACCTATAAGTCACTCCTATGGCAGGCCTTAACAATCCTGAAGGCAGAGTGCTTGGTTTTATGGGAGATGGTGCTCTGGCATGAGCTGAGCCTGTCTGCAGTAGTCGGAACAACTTCCTTCTACCGTTTCCAGATATCGCCATACCATATACTCTTAAGTGCATTTTGAACCTCGCGGTTAAATACTATCTTTGGTTTGGCTTTATCTAAACATGTCGAGTAAGGTGTCATACGAATTGGAATACTAACCCCTCGCCAATTCTGGCGACGGGGTTAGCATTCCACCCTCATAGAGGGACACGACATGTACAGAACCTGAAACCCGGGTGACATCAGACATAGCCTCAGCTCCACAAAATGGACGCTGCCACCACAGACACAAGTCTGCCCTGCTGCTGCTGGGAGTCCTTCCAGCTTGGGAGACGTGGACAAAGGGTTTCCTGCCAGGGGAGGTGCGAGCACCACCCCAGACAGGATTTTGTGTATTGGTCAGGTAGGGCTTGAAAGGAAACAGACATGCCTGAGGCTCACAAGGGGCCTCGGCGCATATGCCAGTTCAATCCGGTCCTGGGGCACACCAGCCCCAGACCTGGGGCGAGCTGGACAAAGGATTGGGTGTGTAACCACCCCCCTTCCTGGTCCCACCCTTAGGGAGGGACCTAGCAGGTAGTCCGGCCCCTAGAATCCGCTTAAAGGTAGGAGCTGTGTCCAAAGACTTCAGACATCCTGAAATCAACTTACAACTAAGAAGAAGACGGGAACTTCGACGTTCTGCTGCACAGAAGACTGAAGAAAATCTCCCCTATGGTCAGGGAGTGACCATCTTGCTAACGCAAGCACCACCCAGCGAACCGACGTCTGCTTTGCCGCCGCCTCCCGCCGGAGCCCGAGCCCAGAGACCGACAAGAACTGGACCTCCAGACCTCTCACCGCCCGATCCACAGTCCCTGCAAAGAAGGGACCCTGTAGGCACGAGACACGTAGAGCCAGCCACCTTGGAAGACACTCGACTAGCTGAAAGCGCGACAACAGAGGCTCCCTCCGAGTTGTGCTTTGGGTCCTGAGAAGCCCAACATCCGAGCAGTATCTGCATCAAAGGTGAGCCCTCCAGCATCTCCACGATCTGCGTGGGGCCCCTCTGCACTTCGCGACTCGAGCCGCCTAACCGGTCCCTGGTCCGTTAGCCAGTGGCCATCTTGGCGACCATCTTGAAAAACTACGACGCTGGTCTGGTTGCTCCAGACTGGCCCCTGCTGCCCTCCAAAGGAGCAGCCCCTCTGACCTTGCTGGTCCGAGCTAAAAGCTTTCTTCACTTCCTGCGACTCCTGCTTTTGCCAAGGCTTGTTTGCTTCTTCTGAGTCGCTGACACCGCCGACAGCGAGAGCCTGCGTGGGACAGCTCGTGAACCGACTCCTGGACGTCGTCGACCTTCAGGGACCACGTGGCTGCGGAGACGAGCTTCACCTCTCCACCTGTTTGCACCCGACATAGCCTGGCACCTACCTGGTGCCGCGCCGGTCACTGGCTAGTGACTGTGAACATTGTTCCCTCTGCTTTCAGGTCTTCTACACTTCCGATCCATCCTTGGATCCACCGCATCTCTTCTGGACCGACCGCCTGCAGCATCTTTGTCGTCAGGCACCATTGAACAGATAGACGAAACCCGACGCACTTCGAGCCCTATGCACCCGCTTCCTGTGGGTGAGGTAAAGCTGGCACTCCGGTGCACAAGTGTAGAGTAACATCTCTAATGTCTAGGTTTGAAGTCTTGAATTCGTAGTCCAACCAGAAGACCCTTCTAGGTGTAACTTTTGAACAATTACGCACCCATTGAAAACCTATGGGCGCCCGCGTGTAACTTTCCTTACTGCACACTCGACCCGTGGACCTCCTGGTCACTAACTAAAGTTAGCGCCTTGTAGGCCCAGCGATTCTAGAGGCCCTAGGCCTTCTCCCTTTCCTGTTCGTGGTACTTATACCACTATTTTAGTATATGGTTTGAGCGGCCACCAGGGCCCATCCATATAAAGTGCAACTTCTGTATATTGTAATACTTTCTTGTTTAACGATTTGTGCTCCTGTGCTCATAAAGAGTCTAGGGGATACTTTGAGTAATAAATACATATATATTTTGAATATATATCTGTGTGGTGTCCTTTCATTGGTATAAAGGGGGGTTGCATATGGTGAAACAGCTTGCTTAACATGCCTAAACGAGTTTAGCCTAAAAGACTGCTTAGCCTACGCTACCACTAGGGCAGCTGGTCCGAAAAGGTTGACTTACAACCACACCATAAGGGTTGCTTGGCATGGTACAGGGTGGTCACTTTAATTAGTGAACATCATATACCAGGCCAACTTCTCACACAGCCCTGACGTTTATAAACCTCTTTTTCTGCAATCATACATTTATCCATTTCAGCCACCCATCCTATCGTAAGTGGCAGTCTACTGGAACCCCAGGACATTGCAATTGTACGCTTAACCAATAAGTATCCTAATGCCACCCATTGCTGCTCAACTTCTGTTAAATCGGTGGGTTCCCATATGTTTAGGAGCCCCATTCTTGGTGAGAGTTGAACGCGTTTGCCCAATGTGTCTCATCTTTGTGGTAGCTCTAACCCAAAACGGACGTATGTGAGGACACTCCCAGAGGATGTGATAGAAGGAGCCGTCTTGCCCACATCCTCTCCGGCATAACGCGTCACTCATGTTTCCAATTTTAGCCAGAAGTGTGCGGGAGAGGTATGTTCTGTGAAGTATTTTTAGCTGAATAAGACGAAAGCGATGGTGCACGACTGTTTCTCTGGGGGACATTAGGGCGGTCAGCCAATCTTCGTCTCCCAATTCCCCTATATCTATTTGCCAGCGATTCCTCAAGGTTAAAAAGGTGTCAGGTAGGTTATTACAGAGTTTACGATAGGTCTAGAGATGGCCTTTGTTAGTAGTGGTTCCAAAGGGAAGGCTTCTGGTAGGGACGAAAGGTCCGGAATACTAGTGAGGATTGCATGCCGAATTTGGAGGTATCGGAAGATCTCTCCTTGTGCGAGAGAGTGTTGGACTTGCAGTTCTTTAAAGGTGAGGATCTTCCCCTTAGCCACTAGGTCCCCCAGATTGGTGATGCCGATGGTGTCCCATCTGTCGAATCCTTTATGGAAGCAGAGTGATCCTAGCTGTTGTGAGGACCACAATGGCGTTGCTTTAGTAACTTTATCCGCCCACCCCAGTCGTCTGTTAGCTTTGCGCCAAACTACCACCGTGTGGGACATGGGACACAGGTAGCGATGTTTGCAAACGTTACCATATAGAGCTCCCATATAGCCTTCCCGGCCCGTTTGATATTTCTCTAAGTGAAATGCTGGGTTGGTTGGAGGTCCATGGATCCACTGATTTATGGGTACTAGTTGGGAGGCAATATTATAGGCGGAGGTCAGGAAGGGCTATTCCGCCGTCATACCATCCCTTAGTGAGTTTTTGGAGAGCAATGCGTGGGGCCCTCCCATCCCATAATAGAGTGCAAAGCTCTCCTTCTATAGTGGAAAAATAACTGGAGTACTATTAGGGCTAACAGTGGAACCTTCTAGCTTACAGCACCTGTTCTAATGTCACCCCTTGAAGTGTTCTCCCCAATAGAGTGTTATCACACATAAATTAAGGAAGTGTGTGCATTCTGAATAGCACCCACTGTTACAATGCCAGTTCCCAAGGGAACTTAATCAAACAGATCAAAGAAAAGCCAAGATGCACCACACATTTGTGAAAAGCAGTCAAATGAGACGATATATGTAGTCCAAATCCAATTGAAAAGACAGATAAGTGTTCCTTAATTTAGTCTTTTTATTCCAAGTTCATTAGGCAGTGGACATTACAATGCGACACAGCCGACGTGTTTCGTCCTGAGACAGGACTTCTTCAGGGCAGATTGTGTGAAAGATCACTTGTATACGTCATGATCGTTGTTAATGCGATTTATTTCCTCTGCCGTGATGTCGGTGTCCAAAGCTTTTCTGTCAGTATCCGACAGCTGTGGCAGAGCCATCTCGGCCAAGAGTTGGCGTGACTCAGAGGAGTACGAGTTTTTGGAGGTGTAGATGTCTTCGAGGTGGGTTGCAAACATGTCAGCTACCTTCTGGGGGTCTGTCACCCTTCTCCCATCCTCCAATTCGAGTTCCGAGACCCATCTCGACTCTTGGTCTCGTTTTTCTAGCCAGGCTAGCATTTTCTCCACCTGTTCACCATGTTCATATACTCTGTCTTGTTTGAAGTAGTCTAGCTTGGGCCCTTTCTCTTACCAGTTCTCTATATTCTATTTGTTTATTGCAGAGTTTGTGGGCTGTGTCTTCATTGGGGGAGGTGTGGTGCTCTGTTTCCAGCAGAAGCAATTTGCTCTCTAGCTGGGTCAGTTGTTCATTGTTGTTCTTGAGGTATCCTATTTTTAGGCTTAGAGCACGACCTTTGGTTACCGCTTTATATGCTTCCCATATGGTAGGTGCTGAATCCACTGAGCCCAAATTTTCAGTAAAATAGTGAGTTGTGTGTTCAATCAGGTCATCTTTAATATCAGGGACAGTAAGGAGCCATGGGTTGATAATTATGGGGCTGCGGGTCTGGGGTCGTTGGCAGGTGAGTTCTATCTTGAGAGGAGAGTGATCAGAGATTCCTCTCGGCAATCCCTGAGGTTGGTGGAAAGTCGCTACGTCTGGTAGGAAGGTACAAATATAATCAATGCGGGACATGCTATTGTGGGCATTAGAATAGTGTGTAAAGTAGGGTCTGTCCGAGTTATGTGAACGCCATAGGTCTGCAAGTCCCATCGCGTGTGCAAAATTTGCTAGGAGTGATGTGCGATCAGGCGAGGTTTTATGAGGGTGTCTGTCGATCTTGTCATTCATGGTCCTGTTAAAGTCTCCACCCAGAATGAGTGTTCCCGGGGGGAGATCGATAAGTATTTTACCCAATTCTTGCAGTGCCAGTTTGCCCAGAGCTGGTGGGAGATATGCCGAGACTACGTTTAGTTGTTTCCCTTCCCAGGCGGCTTCTAAGACTGCAAAGCGACCCTGTTGATCAGCCCAGATACGTGTGGGATTAAGGGCAAGGTTTTTTACGTATCAGGATACCAGTGCCTATAGAGCCTGATATAAAGCCCGCGTGGGCTATAAGTTTGTAACCCCATCTGTGGAGAGCCTTACAGCCATTACCTACTAGGTGGGTTTCCTGCAGTAATACCAAGTCCGGCTCTTGCCTCTTAAGATACTGCAGTACTATTCCCCGTTTAACCTTGATGCCCAGTCCATTGACTTTCCAAGTCATCATGGACAGCTTCTTAAACGTGGAGTCGGCCATGGATAATATTACTATTTGGTGAGTGCGGAGCCAATGGCATACAGGTGCATCTTCGGCAACGGATCCAGTAATCAAAAGTAATGTGTGACCAAGTTTCCTGCCACCACCCTTCCGTGCTACATTCCGCGAGTTTCAGTAGATGTCTCCTTGTGCTACAGTAACTTAAACAGTTCTTACCAATTCGTGCGTATTGTGCAATTAAAACCGAATTAACAAACCCCCAAACTGTCCCCCTCCCCCTCCCAGCCCCCCTGCCAGTGGAATCTAAACTATCCACTCCCCAACAAGGCAGAGTGCCTGTCGCCCTCCCACCCGTTCTCAAGGTGCCTGGCTAACCACCTCTAGCCCCCGCCATATCTGGTGATATCATTGATATGCAGTGAAATAGTTAATAATAGTGTCCAAACCAATGGCACCTTTGCCAATAGTGTCGAATCCGTGGCGCCCTGCCCAGGTCCGCAGGTCCCCCATCAGCACTCGGTATGACGCAGTCACAGAAAATTTCAGTCTAAGATTGAGGGGTCCACGGTGTGTTACACATAGGTACCGGTTCTACTTAAGGTCTATGGGATCCTACAATTTGAATCAGTGCACTTCCTTTGTCTCTTCCTCCGACCGTTTCTCACCCGTTATGGAAGGTGGACGCCGGTCACCGTTAGTGTCGCCAGTGTAGTGTCAATCTGGGTGTTTGCCTGCTCGGCGCCATCCGTAGATCCAGTCCCAGGCCTCCTCCGGGGAGAGGAAGAACCAGATTTTACCCTCGGTTTCCACTCGGAGTTTAGCCAGAAATAGCATGGAGTATTTGATAGATTTGTCCCGGAGGGCTTTCTTTACTGCTGTGAAGCTGCGTCTCTGTGCCTGTACCTTAACCGTGTAATCCGGGAAGAATGTGATATTAGCATTCTCAATTTATAGTGGAGGTCCTGTTCTTGCAGTTTATAAGATCACATCTCTATCGTGGAAGTTGAAAACCCTGGCTTTCATTGGACGTGGAGGAGCTCGGGGCTTAGGGCGCCCTCCGGGAACCCTATGAGCCCGTTCAATGGTAAAATAGCTTGGGTTGGAGTTTTTTGAGAATAAGGTCCTCAATGAAGAGGTCGGCTGCCGGCCCTTCCATCTGTTCGGGAATTCCAAGAATGCGGATGTTATTCTGTATGGCCCTTCCTTCGTAGTCGTCGAGGAGCTCTTCCATCTTCTTTTGTTGGTGTTGCGATTGTGCGACCTGGTCCTGGAGAACGGAGGTATCCGTCACTAAGGTAGCCGTGGTGGTCTCCACTTCGTGAACTCTAGAGTCCATTTTTTTCAAGTCAGCTCTTAGGAGGGTCACCTCAATGTTTACCGAATCAATACGTGATTCAAGAGAAGACATAGCTGGTACCTCACCTTGACTCGTCCAAGCAAACTTCGCCAGTTGTTTTTGGATGCGAGCCTTGGAGCCTCTGTTGGTGGCCATATGGCTGTTCCGTAGGGTGACACCTGTAATGGCCGCCTGCGCGTGGGGAGAGAGATCCCTTGCCGGCCTGTCGGTGTTCCAGGTGGACCTCTTAGGTTAGAGACCAACCCGGGGTTCTTGCGCAAACCTGACCCGATCGTCAATTTTTGCTGGAGATGGCTGGTGGAGTTGAGTGTTTGTGCTCTTCCGACAGCGCACGGGCTCCGCAGGCGTATGGTAGGCCCTGGGACCTGGTTGATGCTGGGGTAGGACTCGCCCCGCTCGCTTCCTACAGGGGGTCCTGCCGGTTGAAATCCAGAGGCGGCACCGCCGCGTGTGGCGCGATGGGTCTGATACTGTGTCCCCCTCCGTGTAATACAGTGCCAGGTGTTGCTGTGGTGCCCACTTGGAGTTTCACTATGGTGGTGGCTCCGAGGTCAGCCGCGTCAATCAGGGCCGTGAGGATACACACTCTAGCCGCAGGTAGCGCTCCTAATTGAGTGGGGGCAGCAGGAGAGGAGCAAGTCTCAGGGCAGCTGCTAATTGAGTGGGGCAGCAAGAGAGGAGCAAGCCCCAAGGCAGGTATGAAGGCCGGCTGGAGCGCGGTGCCTGGAGTGTACTGGTTGAGGCCAGTGAAACGGGCCGAATTACCCCTGTAGCTGTAGGCCGCCAAGCCTGGGGCTCAATTTCTGTTCCAGCTCCGCCGCATCGCACCCTGTGCGGGCCGCGGGGCAAGCAACGTATGGAGTTCCCTCGCCTCTGTCCCCCGCGCGCCTTTCCTCACCTGCGGCCGCCGGAGGGTCCGGTGCAGCCCAGAACAGTCTCCGTAGCGCTCTAGCAGGGCATCGATCCCAGGAACACAGCCGGGCAGCACTTGGGAGGGGAGAGCAGCGGTCAGGTGGTTCCCACGCCGTCTGCGTGTACTGCTTGCACCCCCGAAGAGACCACTTGGGTGCCGATTAGGAGGGAGTCGCGGGGGTCGTGTTAGCGGAAAGTTGGACCTGGCATCCTCTTTCCGACGTCCGGAGATCCCGGTCACAGCAACTGTGGCCGTTAGGTTTTCGCCATTTTGGGGACTCCGGGGCCGCTCCATCCCTGGTGACTCTTTCGACTTGGATTTTCGTCGCCTCGTCCTGGAAGTGGCGCCGCTGGATCGGATTGGGGTTTGGAACGGTCCCTACCGTTTCAGGGCAATCTATTATGCATATTACGGATGTTTTGCCGAATAAATTGGCGCTGGCTATGGAGCCGCCTGTAACGCCCTGAACGTCTCAGGATCGTTTAACAGACACGATAATGAGGACGCAACCACTTGTGAAGGGTTAGTTATTTTAATGAAGGCAAAAACAATACAACGAATAAACAAAAGTTATAGTCACTGGAATCCTCCAGGCTAAGTACGTTACCAGCCCACAGCACGGATGGTCCTAACCGTCCTCTGCATATACGCCGATCCCGGCGTATGCCAACAGAGGGCAGAAATGAAATGGCCGACAATGCCAATCGGTAGGCTGTGAGGGGCACGACGAGTGTTGGGGAGAATCGAGGAGTCAGGGAAACACCCAGCCGGGGTCTCTACCTGAAGGGAGCAGCCGCTCAACCTCTTCCTCCGACTGCACCGGGACGCGGAGTCACCTCCTGGTGATGCGTCACCGATACCCCAATCAAAAGCAAGAAGACTGAACCGAGAGCAGCCGCTCGATCGATCCTGTGGACTTCCGAGTCTGTAACGCGGCAAACACCTCCTGGTGTGCGTTACAGCTGGCAGTCCCTGTATCTCTGGTCGGGCTGGGAGTTACGACTCCAACCAGCAAAAGCGCCACTGCGCTTTGACTCAGCCGAGTCAAAAAGCGAAGCTCAATGGTTGACCGGTAGAGCTTCCGGGTCCTTCACAGGTGACGATGGGGCAAGACACGGCCCAGGGAGTAACGACTCGACCTACCTCCGTTCTTGCCTTACTGGAGCACCACTCCGGAACACTGCTCTTCACGAAGCAGGTACGTCGGTGTAAACACAATATCCGACAGCCTTGTACCTCCCGGTTCCTCCCTTTATAGGGCGTGTTTTCCTTGAGTTATGTAACAGCTCTCCTGTTTACATAAGGGCGTGTTTTCCTTGAGTTATGTAACAGCTCTCCTGTTTACATAACCTCTCAACCGCTAAGCATCCTGGGAGATGTAGTCTGTTTACGCTGGTTACCGTTTTCCTCCCCTCGCATGACAGGAATTCTTGACAGTACATCCTCCCTCTCAGCGGCTCCCCACGGGTCCAGCGCTGGCAGGAAAACGCCGATGGAACAAGGAGACCAAGCGCGGAGCATGAACCCCTTCAGCCGGTTCCCATGATTGCTCCTCCGGGCTATAGCCTTTCCACGCAACCAGGTACCACAGCTTCCCCCTGCGCCATTTGGACGCCCGTATGCCCGACACTTCATATTCCACCTCCGACTCCACGCATACCGGCCTAGGTGTCCCAGACGGCTTGGAGGGTGCTGGTTTGAGCAATGATACATGAAAGACAGGGTGTATCCGCAATGACTGGGGCAAGCACACCTTCACGTTCACGGGACCCATACACTTGGTAATGCGATAGGGGCCCATGTACTTGGGATGGAACACACTGTTCTTTCGAAACCTCATGTTTCTTGTGGATATCCAGACGTAGTCTCCAGTGCGGTACAGTGGCCCGGGCCTTCTCTTCCTGTCGGCCGCAGCCTTGTATCGTCTCTTGGCCTCTATTAGGACAGCCCTTGAGCGCATCAACGTGTCTTTTATGTGTGCCACCCTGTCCGCTGTGGCGGGAATCCTGTCCTCTCTGAACGGATGTAGAAATGGCAAGAACCTGGGATGTTGGCCATAGTTGCTATAGAACGGAGATGACTGTGTGGAGCTGTGAGTGGCGTTGTTATAGGCTATCTCTGCAACCCATAGCAAGTCGACCCATTCTTCCCTGCCCTGGTCCACAAAACATCGCAGATACTGTTTGAGCGTTTGGTTCAGGCGCTCGGTTTGGCCGTCCGTTTGAGGGTGGTAGCTGGTGGACAGGGCGGTCTTAACATGCAGCGCAGTGCACCAAGTCTTCCAGAATTGCGCAGTAAACTGCGACCCCCGGTCCGACACGATCACCCCAGGTAATCCATGCAGTCGTACCACATTCTTTAGGAGTAGTGACGCCAATTCCCCGGCCGTAGGGACTCTCTTGCAGGGGATGAAGTGCCCCATTTTCGTCAAGTAATCCACCACCACCAGTATTGCCGTCATCCCCTGGTCTACCGGTAGGCCCACCACGAAGTCCAGTGATATGCTATCCCATGATCTATCCGGGGTCGGAAGTGGATGTAAGAGCCCTTGGGTTCGGCCATGGTCGGCCTTCATGGTAGCACACGTAGGACACTCCTGTCCCCACCTCCTGACATCCACTCTCATGGTTGGCCACCAGAAATGCCGTCCCATGCTAGCCACCGTTTTTTCAAAGCCCAAATGACCTGCGCATGGAGAGTCATGGCACCAGATGAATGCTTGTTTCCTTAGCCTAGGCGTGGGTATCAACAGGCACCTGCCCTTCAGGGGTATCCCGTCCTTCAGCTGCCATTCTCTGTGACTGAGGAGCCACCTCCGCCATGCGAATGACCTGATCCCTCTCTTTATTCCCCTCAGGAAAGTATCCGGTTGGATAACCCCCAATACCATCCTCGGGGAAATGATGGAACGCTCGGTCGCAGGCAATGGTTCCTTAACTGCAGATTGACGGGACAGGGCGTCCGCCTTCCGGTTTTCCGTCCCCGGCCGATATGTGATGCGGAAGTTGAACCCCGCAAAGAAGATCATCCACCGCAGCTGCCTGGGAGAAAGGTGTCTTGTGGCCGTCATGAACTGTAGATTCCGATGGTCCGTGTACACCGATACCACATGTCTTGCCCCCATCAACCAATGCCTCCATTCGGTGAAGGCGTCCTTGATTGCGAGAAGCTCCTTCTCCGCAATATGGTAGTTGCGTTCTGCGTCGTTGAGTTTGCGGGACATGTACGCAACGGGATGAAGCACCCCTGTGTCGTGGTTGCGTTGGGACAAGATAGCCCCCAGCGCCACATCCGAAGCGTCCGCTTCCACCACGTAGGGGAGATCCGGATCGGGGTGAGCCAACACCGGCGCCTTACCAAAGGCGCTTTTCAGGGCCTCAAAGGCTGTGTTCGCTTCAGGGGACCAGACAAACTCCTTGGACTTCCTCAGTAGCTGTGTGATTGGGGCCACCAATCCTGAAAATCCATCTATAAACCGCCTGTAAAAGTTGGCGAAGCCAATGAAACTTTGGACGTCCTTCACGCTTTGGGGCACCGGCCATTCTTTCACCGCCTTGATCTTTCGTTCTGCCATCTCCTGTCCCTCTGGACTCAGCATCACTCCGAGGAATTCCACGGACGTGACGTGGAAGTCACACTTGCTGAGTTTACAAAACAGCTTGTTTTCCCTCAGCTTTTGGAGCACAGCATTGACGTGGTGTACGTGCTCCTCCACACTGGACGAGTAGATGAGGATGTCGTCGATATATACGACCACGTAGATATCCAACTCCTCTCTGAATACCTCATTCAAAAAGTACTGAAAGGCTGCTGGGGCGTTGCACAGACCGAACGGCATGACGAGGTACTCAAAAAGGCCGAACCTGGTCTTAAAGGCGGTCTTCCACTCGTCTCCGTCCCTCATGCGCACCAGATGGTATGCCCCTTTCAAATCCAACTTGGTGTAGATACGAGCTTTCTTGACCTGTTCCAGCAGTACACTGATGAGAGGCAAGGGGTACCGATTCTTTATGGTTATCGCATTCAATGCCCTAAAGTCCACACAGGCTCTCAGCTCCCCATTAGCTTTCGGGATGAAGAAGAGTGGCGAGGCGGCCGGAGACTTGGACGGGCGGATGAATCCTAGCTTGAGGAGTTTATCCAGGTACCCCCGGAGATGCACGTTTTCAGGCTCCGTCAGGGCATACAGCCTGCCGCTGGGAACGCTGGCCCCTGGCACCAGGTCGATCTGGCAGTCAAACTGTCTATGTGGTGGTAGCACTTCCGCCTTCACCTCATCAAATACATCCTCAAAACTGTGATAAGCCTGGGGGAGAGCCACATCTTTTTCTGCCGCTGTAGCCACCGTCTGACTCCCGCTCTCATCTGCGTCAAGGGATTCCGTTCTTTTTCCACAATGCAGGATGCAATACGGTGACGTCATTTCGACGCGATGTGTTGGCCAATCCACAGAGGGGTTGTGTTTCTGTAGCCACGGCAATCCCAATATGACGCCATATTGGGGCGCTCGGATGATGTTAAAATCGATTTGTTCCAAATGGTTCCTCCCATATCTCATCGGAAGGACCCCCGTGTGCTGCCCAATGGGCCCCGTCACCAATCGCCTTCCGTCTACAGCATAGACGTCTTCGGGTACAGCTTTGGGAAGAAGCACTAGCCCTAGCCTGCATGCCTCGTTGTGGTCCATAAACATGCCAGTGGCCCCTGAATCCACCATGGCCACAACGGGTATCCACTGGTCATGCACTCCCACGTGCACCGTGAGAAACAGGTGTCGGTGTCCCTTAGTGACCGAGTTGGAGAGTGAAGGGATGGATGAGTGACTCCGAGATGCCCCTTCTTTGGTCTGGGAGTCCTCTAGTTTTCCGCCGGTATGTCCACCACGGCTGTTACCGACCGGTTGGCCCGATAACGTGACGTCTTCGGTTTGGCAGGGCTTCGGTTTGGCAGGATGGAAGGGATTTTCCTTTTCTCCCATGATCCCCTTTTCTTTCACTCAGCCTATGTTCCAGCCGTAATACCAGGTTGATAAGGCCCTCACATGTCTTGGGTTGAGGGTCAATATGAGCCACGGCGTCTTTGAGCTCATCGCACAGCCCGTGATGGAAGAGCGCCGTCTGTTTAGCAACAGGCCACTTGGTTTCCGCAACTAGCCGTCGGAACGCGTTGAGATACTGCACCAGGTCGTTGGATCCCTGTCTCAACTCAAGCATTTCACGGTCTGCCGTGTACGAGTCAGCCCTTCTGTCGAATACCTTCAGGAATTCCTCGCGAAAAGCACCCCAATCACATAAGATGGGGTCGTCCCTGCTCACCAGAGGTACGGCCCATTGTGCCGCGTTTCCAGCCAAATAGGAAATAAGGAAAGCCACACGAGCCTGACTCGTGGGGAACGCCTTTGGTTTGCACGATAAATGTAGCGCCACTTGTGTGAGGAATACCTGCACTGTGTTAGGATCCCCACTGTACCTCTCTGGTGTTGCCAAGGGGATGGCTACCGGCATTTCCACTACTACCGCAGGGGTCTGGTTCGTGAGGGAGGTGCTGGGCGTGAGCGGGTCCAATTGGATAGCATCCAGTCTGGCTTTTACATCGGCTGTTTCTTGCCTAGAGGCAGCCACTTCAACTTGCACGGTCGCTAAAGCAGCCAGCACATCATCAAGTGTTGCCATGTCTGTTATCGACCGGGAGACAGTTAGTGTTATTACGGTCGGATATTTTGTAACGCCCTGAACGTCTCAGGATCGTTTAACAGACACGATAATGAGGACGCAACCACTTGTGAAGGGTTAGTTATTTTAATGAAGGCAAAAACAATACAACGAATAAACAAAAGTTATAGTCACTGGAATCCTCCAGGCTAAGTACGTTACCAGCCCACAGCACGGATGGTCCTAACCGTCCTCTGCATATACGCCGATCCCGGCGTATGCCAACAGAGGGCAGAAATGAAATGGCCGACAATGCCAATCGGTAGGCTGTGAGGGGCACGACGAGTGTTGGGGAGAATCGAGGAGTCAGGGAAACACCCAGCCGGGGTCTCTACCTGAAGGGAGCAGCCGCTCAACCTCTTCCTCCGACTGCACCGGGACGCGGAGTCACCTCCTGGTGATGCGTCACCGATACCCCAATCAAAAGCAAGAAGACTGAACCGAGAGCAGCCGCTCGATCGATCCTGTGGACTTCCGAGTCTGTAACGCGGCAAACACCTCCTGGTGTGCGTTACAGCTGGCAGTCCCTGTATCTCTGGTCGGGCTGGGAGTTACGACTCCAACCAGCAAAAGCGCCACTGCGCTTTGACTCAGCCGAGTCAAAAAGCGAAGCTCAATGGTTGACCGGTAGAGCTTCCGGGTCCTTCACAGGTGACGATGGGGCAAGACACGGCCCAGGGAGTAACGACTCGACCTACCTCCGTTCTTGCCTTACTGGAGCACCACTCCGGAACACTGCTCTTCACGAAGCAGGTACGTCGGTGTAAACACAATATCCGACAGCCTTGTACCTCCCGGTTCCTCCCTTTATAGGGCGTGTTTTCCTTGAGTTATGTAACAGCTCTCCTGTTTACATAAGGGCGTGTTTTCCCTTGAGTTATGTAACAGCTCTCCTGTTTACATAAGGGCGTGTTTTCCTTGAGTTATGTAACAGCTCTCCTGTTTACATAACCTCTCAACCGCTAAGCATCCTGGGAGATGTAGTCTGTTTACGCTGGTTACCGTTTTCCTCCCCTCGCATGACAGGAATTCTTGACACCGCCTCAGCAAGCGACTTTCCCCATCGGCCGCTAGCCACGCCCGAGTGGCCAGTTCTTGAGGTTGCCAGCTGGTGGACCAGAAGAAACATCATTGTCGAAGAGGAGGGCCTCTGTTTTGCCTGAGTTTAACTTAAGGCAGTTATTCATCCAGTTATCTATATGCAACATACAATTCTGTAATCTAGATTCAGTATTTTCAGGATTACTGAACACTCAAACAACAATGTTAGTGTCGTAAGCGTTCGATACTACAGAGAAGCCAAAGGTTTTGATAAGCCTAGCCAGAGGGGTGACACACAAGTTAACAAGCATTGAAAATCCAATAGGTCTCGCCTTTCATTAAGTGAAAGCCATTTGAGAGAAGCACTGAAACCGAGCTCCCGGGCACTGAGATCACGGCTGGAGTAAGATTCCATGCTGCCCCCCCCCCCCCAACCCCCACAACAAAGAAGACTTACCGGAACGATCCCCAAGTCGGATTAGCCTGAATCAAGCTTTTACCACCGCCAGGAAGCGAAGATACAAGGATCTGTGCCCCGGCATCTTCAGGACTGACACTGACGCAAAGGTGACTGGCGGTCAGCTGTCCTCACTCGATTTATGGTCACCCCACTTTGGACCCGCGAGAGCCCCGCCAAAGAAACTTCTACTAATGCGGCACGGAAGGAACCAGGAGAAAGCTTTGCGAGCACTTCTGCTCAGCTCCGCAGCGCCTCACCACAAAATGGCCGCCCGGAGACAGAAGTAAGAAAGGAAAAGAGGCTTAAACAAATTCAACGGAGTGCTCGAAAGACACAGGCACCTCACAGGGGACCCGCGAGAGATCCCAACAACCCAGGTCCGCAGAGACCACCTAACCGGCACTAGATGAACTCTACAAAGGGGACTGTGAGCTCTGCAGTGCCTGTCCCCAAGATGGCCGCCCTAACGCTGAATTTTCTTAAGTAATGGCCAGCGGACTGCTCGCAACGCCGAGTCCCCCAACAGTGGACCCACTGGAGTCCAGACATAGCGACCACACAGCAACCTAGCTTACTAGCACCAGGGGAACTTTAGAAAGCCGACTACGAGCTACTATTGAGCTCCACAGTGCCTGTCCTCAAGATGGCCGCCCTAAGGTCGAACTGGCATAAACAACAGTCAGCAGTCTGCTAGCAACGCCTGGACACTCATCACTGGACCCACGAGAGTCCTGACACAGCGACTACGGAGCGACCATTTATCTGACACTGGGTGACTGCCAGAAAGCTGCCTGTGAGCTAGTACAGAGCTCCGCAGCGCCTGTCCCAAAAATGGCCGCCCCAACCTCGAACTTCCAAATGTAACAATCAGTGGACTTTCTACAACTCGTAAATGCCCCACAGTGGACCCACGAGAATCCTGTCAGCCCAGGACCACAGCGACCACCGAGCTAACACTGGGGAACCGCAGTAAGCTGATTGCGAACCACTGCAGACCTCTGCAGTGCCTGTCCCCAAGATGGCCGTCCCATCTTCAATCTGGAAAAGGTAACCCCTCGCATCCAAAGATGCCTACACGACTCTCTCCATGAAGATTGCAGCCATGCAGAACGAACCAGGACCGAAGCATGAGTCAAATAGCCACTGAGAAAGCAGCCAGATAACCACCGGGATTCAGCTAACGAGCGATTGATGTACTTTGAAACGCCTGGCTTCAAAATGGCCGCACAGAAGTAGGACGTCCTGCCGACGAACAGGCTGCACCGGTAAGTCCCCTTCACCATTAATGCTCCCCACACACCCTACACTGGCTGGTCCCAACAAGATAAGCAAAGAAGGCCCCTGCACTTCAGAGCCTGCCACCTCCTCAACCCTATTGCACATAGGGCCTGACCCTAAGATGGCTGCAAAGTAAACTCTTGCATGATATAGACTTATAGATAGTATCGTCGGCCCTCCTCGTCCCTGTCGTGCTGCTCCTTCCTATGCACCGGACTCACTCTACTTGACTACCCGGTTACCATCCCAAAAGATCTCCAGGGGGTTACTGAACACCAAACCTACTACAAGGCAACAGCAACAACACACCCCATATCTGAAACAAAGAGACGCGTGGACCCCAACGCTCCCACCGCCCTTACTCCCGTCCTGCCTCTGGGACCGACCACGTGAGGGTAGCTTCCCAACCAACCCCTAAAGAAGCGGCTTGACCACGCTGCCAGTCCCATCCACCACTACAACACACCTAGCCCCAGAGAACCAGCCCCACCTCCAAGTCAGACAGAATGCCTTCTACCACGCCAACCCCCTCACACCGAATTATTTAAAACCGCATGGCCCGAACTCCTTCTCAATAAGTTTCCCCCCCACCTCTCACCTAAAGCGAAAAAGAACCTCAAATACAAACTGATCAGACAATACCCAGAATCACTATTTGTTGACATTTACCACTGCTCTTCCAAAGGCCAACTTAAAATAGATCTTATTTTTCACATGGAAAGACCCGATAAGTGGAATTCCGTCCTCCGCTCTCATCTCCACATTACCAAAACCACCAATACTCCCCACAGTTGCAAACTATCATTCTCTATCCCCAACCGCATTACGCGGAGAGGGAACACCTCTGTGACCATCTACTCCAATGGCACAGTCCTTATACAAGCTAACAACGATAACCTTGAGGCCTTTGACTCCCTCCTCCCCTCACTTCGGACTGCCTCATTTCACTCACACCTCCCCCACCCAACCCACCCCTTCCCCCGGACAACCTGAACTCTCAGCCGAGCACACACACCATTCCTGCACCCTCTATAATAAACTCCTACCCCCTTCCACAAGACACCACCTGCACCGCTGGCACCTAAAAAATGGTTTCCCCTCCCCTGTCGAATCGTCCACGCAAACAGCCCCCCGCACACAACCTCCCCCAAAGAACACTGATCGACCACAGTACACAGTCTAAGACCTCCAACCACCATCCTACACCCCCCTGCAAAAGAATGCAGATGACGCAAACTGACCCTCCGCACCCCACTTCCTATCCGAAAGCCCTCTCAGACAACACAACTACTAGAAGACAACACAACTTTGTCAGGTCTTCTCCCCTTCGGGAGGAGCCCGCTCAGAACCCACCCACCCCAGCCCCGGAAGAGACAGGACAACGTCTTTCCCTGCTCGAAAGCCAACTAGCCACTATAATACAGGGTTTTAACGAAATCCTAACCAACCTTGCTACACTTCGCAAGCCCCCTAAAAACCCCATCTGTACTCCGGTCGCCTCCAACCCCCCACTCCAAAGGCTCGCCAAGACCACACGACCCAGCTGGACCCCATCCCCCCTCTCGAGTCGCACTATGAGACCCAATGGAACCACGGAGGCTATGTCTTCGGACGAAGCTGCAGAGCTAGCCTCCTCGTACGACACCCCTCTACTGGCATCCCTCATTCCACGATCCATGTGATCACCGGATTCAGAAGAGACCACACCACTCCGAAACTCCCTAGACCCCCAACCTCCCTCACCAACATCCCCACGGCCCCCTTAACCTCTTGAGTGCCCATGACGAGATGGTCTCGTCATGGGCCGCGGTTGCGCTGTGCCCATGACGAGACTATCTCGTCATGAGCCCCGCCCGCTAATGAAACGCCCGGCACAGGGCGTGGAAAGGACGGGGCACTCAAGGGGTTAAGTAAGAAACCTAAAAAAGAAACACCCCCTACCAACTGCATGCTCATTAACTGCAGATCAGCCACCAAATATGCCACAGAGATAGCAGAATCCATCCTAGCCCATAGCATAGACATAGCCTTCCTCACCGAGACCTGGCTAAACGACTGCTCGCCTCCAATCATGGATACTCTAGTACCCCCAGGCTTTACAATCATTACCAAAGACCGTTAAGACCAAAGAGGCGGTGGTTAATCGATCATTCACAAAAACAACTTATCAGTAACAGAAATAGATACCTTCAACTATGACACCTTTGAATGCCTAACTGCCAACATTAACTCAAGCGACAACAAGGCACTAAACTGCCACCACCTATACCATCCCCCAGGCAACACCGCCACGTTCACGGAGCACCTGTCAGACCTGGTTGCTCACTGCTCACTCTGAGACACTGACAACCTAATTCTAGGCGACCTCAACCTACACTGGAACGTAATAAACAGCACACTAATGCAAAACCTAAATGAGCTATTACAGAGCAACAACCTCACAAAGCACTGCTCAGAAGAAACCCATAACAAAGGAGCAATCCTGGATGCCATCATCGCCCAACACGTCACAATCACAATAGATCATATCTTACCGGTGGACTGGTCAGACCACCACCTAATCCTATTCCACATCACGCAACCGTTCATGTCCCAAAACCACATCCAAGACCCCCCCCACATGGACGAGAAACCTAACTCAGATCAACATGGGTGACATAGAAGAAAAGATAAACACGCTTTTGCCCATCTCCTCAGATGGTCTCTCTGCAACAGAGCTCACGTCTCACTACAACACTACTATGACGTCCATCCTAGACCAACTAGCCCCCCTGAAACTAAAAAAAAAACAGGAGCATCCCTTCCAGATCCTGGTTCAACACAGACATTAACGATGAAAGGAGGCAACTTAGAGCCACAGAGCGTCTATGGAGGAACAATCCCTCTATGAGCCTTCATGATCAACTCAAAACAGCCCGAAGGAAATACAAAAAGCACATCATCAATGAAAAAAACACCTTTTTTCTGCACAGCTCTGGACAACGCGAAAAACAGACCCAAGGCACTCTTTAACATCATCAGGCAACAAACTTCCAAGACCTCAGCAGCCCCAATCCATGCCTCCAAAGACCTGTGTGACAAATTCGTCAACTTCTTCAACAAAAAAGTTACCAAGATTGAGTTATCACTATACAGCAACCTCGATCCCTCCTGCAATAACCCAATCGCAACAATTGAAACCAACACACACAGGCTCCCCACGGAATCCTGGAAATCCTTCGACCCCGTACTCGAAGATGAGATTCTCAAACTGATCTCTTCCTCCAAGGCCGCATCCCACATTCTCGATCCTGTTCCCTCCCAATCGACCAAAAAGCTGAAATTCTCCCTCGCCCCACTCTGGTGCGAAATCATAAACAGCTCCTTGAAAACCGGCGTCATACCAGACTGCCTCAAAGTCGGCCAAGTCACACCCCTATTGAAAAAGTCAGGCCTAGACTCCAACGATCTGAACAACTTCAGACCTGTCTCCAATCTCCCCTTTCTATCCAAAATCCTTGAAAAATGCGTTCTTCATCAACTGACCCAACACATGGACCACATCAACCTGCTAGATCCCCACCAATCGGGCTTCAGAAAAGGCTGCAGCACCGAAACCGCGATCCTTAACATCGTGGATGACATCCACAAGTCCCTAGACACCGAGCAAAGCTGCCTACTCATCCTCCTGGACCTATCGGCAGCCTTTGACATGGAGAGTAGGTGCGGACGGGGTGGTCCTAAAATGGTTCTCCTCCTTCTTACACAACCGCTCCCAAAGGGGAAAAATCAAAACCTTTATGTCTGACCTACACCCCGTCAGGAGAGGTGTCCCCCAAGGCTCAGTGCTCCCCACTCAACTGTTCAACATATACATGGAACCCCTCACCACCCTTCTAGAAAAAGCCAACATTCCCTTCCATCTATACGCAGATGACACCCAGATCTACCTGGAAACCTCCTCCATCAACGACATTCTAAGACTCAACAACACTGTTGTAATCTCTCTCCTTTCTTCCCCTGTACCTTCCCTGAGTGGTCTTCTCCATCCTTTCCTAGTGGTAGCTTCCTTTCCTCCCCCGCCTTTCCTCCCCTCTTGGAACGGTCCATCAGAGCTCACCTTAGAATGTTCAACAGGCTGTCAGTTGCGGAGAGTGGATGACAGAATAAAGACGCTTGAACTTTACCTGCTTCAGAGTGTCTTTTTTACAACACTGGCGACGAGTTGGCGAAGGGGGCCATTCCTGTCATCTCCCCTTTCAGTGCTCTCTCCTTTCTGCATTTCGGATTTATTATTCCTCAGTTCAGTGCCTGTGAGGACGCAGAGTTGGGGCTTTCCAAAGTTCCTTGACTGCTGGCGAAGGGGGCCATTCATGTATTCCTCGGTTCAGTGCCTGTGAGGACGCAGAGTTGGGGCTTTCCAAAGTTCCTTGACTTCTGGCGAAGGGGGCCATTCATGTCATTTCCCCTTTCAGTGCTCCTTTCTTTCTGCATTTCGAATTTAATATTCCGTGGTTCAGTGCCTGGAGGACGCAGAGTGGGGGCTTTCCGGAGTCTTTGACTAGGCGTAACAGTCTCAGGAGTTTATGCCTAGACCACCGTGGATCCCAATCACTTCACTGTGAGGTGCTGCCTTAGTGCCACTCTTCTCTGTTTCTTCTCCATTATGAACTGTTGCTGAGTGTTGCAGGTCGTGTGTGGATTTCACCAAGGGAAACTGCAGTGGTTACCTGTGTATTCTTCCTGTGCAGTTTCTGCTTGTTTTGGCTTCTGCGTATCCCAGCGTCCGTTCCTCAGTGAGTTTTAGCAGAAATGTGCCGCTCTCTCTCAGAAGTCGGCGGGAGGAAGAGGTGGTCCTGCGCACATGGGTGGACTTTCGTGGTGTGATCTTTGGATGGTGTGCATTCCTTGAGCCTGCGCAAGTTGAGTTTTCCCAGTGTGGATTTCTTCAGCAGAACATGTCTCTTTCAAGAAACAACCATCAAATGTGAGGAAAAGAAGTTTACACAGGTAGGATGAAGCACCATGCCTTACAACCCCACCCATGGCCTCACCATCGGCCAGCTTTAGCTCAGGCATGTGGTGCTCATCTGCTTTATACTTTTGGGCTTAGGTGAAACAACTACACTTGGTGTTTTTCCACTTCCTCTTTAATGGAAATACAATCACCACTTTCAGGCTGATGCACTCGGTGGCACTCTCCACGACCGTGATTCTACCTCTACAGTTGGCATGCACTGGAATCCTTTTCCTGCCTACGCTGGATGACCTGGTGCAAATAAACGCTACCCATTTTGGACTTTGAATCTTACGTTTTATTCCAGTGATTCACCTGTTAACTCAATGTTCTTCTGGTTATCTTCGTTGGAAACATATTCTTCCCGTCAAGTTCCTGCACCATATGACCCGGCGCTATTATTTCCTTTCTACAACAATGTTTGCTGCTTACTTACTGCTTAGCAATTGTGGCTCCCCACAGCTGCTGCTTCTTACTGAGAGGGATGTTCTCTACAATGCTGAGGTAACTCGAGTTTGGGTGTTTCCACGCCCAACTCCACCTCTGAGTTACATCCAATCTACTTATTGCCAGAAAAATACATTCTACAATTGGGTTTGAGCATGCCAGTCTCTGGGCAAATATGTGACTGACGTCTCTTGGCATTGGAAATTGACAGGCATCTTACTCCATGCTTATGAGGTGCAGAGGGAGCTGTGTTGGTGAGTTATGTGTCACGCCTACAGAAAGTGTTCCTGTCACCGGAGGGTTCTGTCACTGACCTTACGCTGATTAGACTGTGATGAAACATCTAATTTCAACCAGTTCACTCGTCTCAACCAAGCTGGTGCACCCTCTCACACACCTATACCCTTTGCTTACAACTGCATTGTGGCAAGTAGTGGAATAATGCTGCTGGCTACGCTGTGTGACCTTGTACACATACACACGGTGTCATGGAGAAGTTATGCCTTCTACTAATGATCCTGCCATTATGACCTTCACAAAGCGACTGTTCTTCCCACTAATTCTTTACGAGGTGGAACAGAGCAAAGGTTGCTTGGCTGCATCAATGTTACTGCTGCTGACCCTCCACTTGTCATCGCTTTGTATGTGTGCTATGAAATATGCGGAGAGTTGTGAAATATGTGCCTGCGCTGTGTTTTGGGTGTGACGGTTCACATCGCTACCGCTCAGCATGGAGATTCTTTACTGTTCCTACGATCAATCTATCTGGAGTTCACTTCACAATGTGTTGTGCACTGCTGGCACTGTAGCAGGTAACAACCGTCATTTCTTGAGGAAATCTTCGCGCGGAAATATTTACCTCAGATGGAAGCTTCCAACCGACTTCCAGCGCGTCACTAGCACCAACGGTGACGCAGTTCGTACTTTGGACATCTTTGGTGCATTAGTGCACCGATAGCCATCCGGCACGACGTTCCGTACGTGACGCCATGTTTGTTTAGGAGTGTAAACAGTAATGACAGCAAGCTTCTCCAGTGTAAAGGAAGCAGGCGTTGATACTATCAGGACCAATAAGGTGGACAGTGCGTTCGGCTAAGTCTGTCCGATTTTGGTATCATTTCATCTTTAGAGCATGGTGGCATTTCTGTAAAGTACATTACTTTCAGCAGCTCTAGACCACCGCATGTCTTCACAGGAAGTGAGAGATCCGTGGAACTTTCCAATAGTGGGTGCACGCAGGTTTTCGCTGGGTGTTCAACATTAAGACTTATAGTAACTGGCCTTCTCCTCATTGTGGGTACATCTCTAGGGTTGGCGGTGCATATGAGTTTAAGCATCATGCTTTCTGGGGCCACATCTTATGTGCTGGGTATAGCACTCATTCATGGGGGCTCATTTCAGGTTTCTTATGGTGTGCTTATTTACACTTTATAATCTGTTCGCTACTCAGGGAGGGCAATGGGTTGGCCACCTCCCTTGCACTCACTCTGGACACTTTTGGGTTCACCATACGTTTGTGGACTTTTGGTACACACCTCCATGGTTCTTTGCTTGTTTTACATGTGTACCACAGTACACTTTCTTATACCCTTACATAGGATGGGGATGGGTTTCAAGCCCCTTTTGCCTACATACTATTGCCGTCATAGGTAAAGTACGGTTGGTAGTCTCAAATTAGGGCACGGGTTAGGGGTTACGTTCCCACCTACTGTTACTTTGCCACCCCTATTCTGGGCACTAATGTATGAGCTTTAAACCATGTACATTTACTTGAGCTCCCTACTCAGGGCGTCTTATGGGTTACAGTCCCATTCAAAGTTTTCCTTACCTCGCTCATAGGAGTAGAGGAGGGTCAGGTGTTTGAGTCCACATGACTGATATTGTCTTCTTACAATTGCAAGTTGGATTTTGTAGAACGCATGTCGATCTCATTGCATTGGGATTGTTTATTGAAAACAGGGGGAAGCAATAGTTCGCTGTTTGTACATACTTTGACTCGTCTCCGCTTCCTCCTTGTTCAGTTTTCCTCGTGTTGTCATACTTGGTTTTCGTCCGTGAGATCGGAAGTTACATTGATTGATGTCGTCCTGTGTCTCCAGCCTCACCTCGTTCGCTCTTTCTTTCCTTTCTTTCCCTGTCATGAGGTGATCTGTTATTCCCTTCTCCGTATGTTCGTCTGTAGGTAGGCTGGTGTATACTTTGCGTTTTGACTTATTCGTTTTTCCTTCTGGCCTGTCTGGCCGGTGTGTGTGTGTTGGGGGTTGTCCTTGGCACGTCTCTCCTGCTCGTTTCATAGTTTTTCCCTATGTCTTCTTTCTTTCTATGTTGTTGGTATGAGGGAGGGGTTCCCCTTCTTCTTAGTTGCCCGCACAGAAATTGTAATCTGTCTGACAATCCCACGTTGACCCTTTTAGTATGTCAATGTTTAGGAATAAAATCTCACTGATATAGCTGGTACATATGGTATGGATGTAGTTATGGGTTGTTCCTTAAAATGTAACAGGGCGGTTTATTCCCCTTTCTCTGCTGGCGATCTCCACCTTCCAGACTCTGGGGGTTTCCAGGTTACTGATACATATAAGCTTTGGTACTTCACAGGTTCATGGTACCCGCTCACCTTGTCCTTTTCCCCTGGTTTTCCTTTTCCCTACGAAGGGAGATGTGTTGTAATCTCTCTCCTTTCTTCCCCTGTACCTTCCCTGAGTGGTCTTCTCCATCCTTTCCTAGTGGTAGCTTCCTTTCCTCCCCCGCCTTTCCTCCCCTCTTGGAACGGTCCATCAGAGCTCACCTTAGAATGTTCAACAGGCTGTCAGTTGCGGAGAGTGGATGACAGAATAAAGACGCTTGAACTTTACCTGCTTCAGAGTGTCTTTTTTACAACAAACACCCTTAGAGAAATTCAACACTGGCTATCAACTAACCACCTTAAACTCAATCAAGACAAAACGGAATTCCTCCTCATCTCCAACAAAGAAGAAAACCCTCAAATCGTAGAGTGACTAAAAGCAATAGATGCCCTCAATGGTAATCTCACTCTGGCTAAATCGGTAAAATCTCTAGGAATCACCTTAGACCCGAAACTGAACATGAACAAACACATTAAGATCTCCGCAAAGAGTGCCTTCCACAATCTGAAGCTCCTCAACAATATCAAGCCCTTTATCCCGCCCAAGGACCTCAAACAAGCCACCCAATCACTGGTGCTATCCAGACTCGACTACGGGAACGCAATCCTCACCGGTACAGCTCGATCCCACCTAGCCCCCCTCAAAACAACTCTCAATGCAGCTGCCAGAATGGTCACCGGAGTTAAGAAATATGACCACCTATCACCCGCACTCAGAGAACTAAGATGGCTCCCAGTCGAAATGAGGGCCAGCTTTCGGACTGCCTGCCTCACACACATAGCCTTGCACACAGGGAAACCGGAATACCTGGCTTCCAAACTCAAGAAAGCCGGCCAGACAAGAAACCTCAGGAGCTCCAACACCATGCTACTCATCCCCATGAAAACACGCAAGCAAAAAACTGCTGCACGATCTTTCGCGGGAAACGCACCAAAAATCTGGCACTCCATCCCAGCTGATATCAGGACTATCACTTCCTTTATAACATTCAAAAGTCTCCTGAAAGACCTCTACCTCAACCGTGCCTTCCCGAACCGATAGCCGCCGCCGAAACGCACAAACTTGCACTCCACAGCCCCTTGATAATGCTCCACTACTACCGACCTCTTCCTACAATCTGCAGCCACTCGATAATGCACCACCTCTACCTACCTCTTCAGGCACCTTACAGCCCCTTGACTATGCTCCACCTCAACCTACCTCTTCAGGCACCTTACAGCCCCTTGACAATGCTCCACCTCTACCTACCTCTTCAGGCACATTACAGCCCCTGGACAATGCACAACCTTATTCTACCTCTTCCATCCTCCCCGATCACCCCCTCGTACCCTCCTCCCGGAATGAGGTTGAGCCCAGGTCAATATGCACTCATCGAGGCTATCTCAGGACTTCCTCACCTCAGTGACGCTCAGCTCAGTTTTTCTCTGAACATTTATGTGGGACTATGCCTTTCATATGTGATTTCAGCTTATTTTCTGTTGTAAAGCGCTCCGATACCCTCGGGTCTGGCCAGTGCTATATAAAACTTCTAAATAAATAAATAAATTTGCTTTGCTATACAATACTATTAGCAAAGCAAATGGCTTTAACTAAATCAAAGGCGAGACCTATTGCATTTTCAATGCTTGTTTAAAGGGGCCCTAGAAACGGGTCTCTATCGGGATCTGTTTTGTTCCCTGGCGGTCTGGTTTTTTCCGGACTGCAGTGACAGCAGGCGCATCGATGTGCTCACTTCTCACTAGTGGAGAAGTTACGGCATGACGTCATGAAGGTGAGTGTTGTGGAAGAAGGGAAATTCTTTAAAGAGAGTCTTTTTCTCTCTGGGTTTCCCTTCTCTTCTTGAAACTCGGGAGCAGCAACATTGTTGTGGTGTCACCAGAGCTTTAAGTGGAAGCTTTTTCAATATTCTATTCATGCCATAGTTGCTGCTTATTTATCTAATGCAACTAACAGCCATTGCCAAAGCCAATAGTCCTGACTTGTTGTAGGTGTGATGTTACTTGTGGTATCATATATCTGGATGCAGTGACAGAAACAGCAAAAAACAAGTCGGGCGGCACACTATGCTAAGCACAGATTTTTAGCTTATGTGTTTTTAAGCCACTCCCTTAATTACATTGGCCATGCTCCTTTGAGAGACCCTCAAGTTTTTTCATCCCACTTAAACCCCTGTATAAGTCCATAGCGAATAGCCAACAGTTTAACAAAAGGAGTACAACTCAATTGAATTTGGCCACTCTGGATGACTTACAAAACATACTGTTACAAATGCTGCCAGTTACTGACATCGAACTCTCAGCAGATATGCTTACAGGTTTTGATGGCATCGAGAGAAGGATAACTTAGTTATAAGGGGCTTACAGGTCTTAAGGCTGGAAGAAAGATCTCAGTCAAATGAGTAGGGATGGTTTGAGCAAAGGTGTCAAGCACTGAAAGCCCCTTTAAAAAAAGGGTTAAACACTGCTAACAAATAATGTATTCATTGTAACAAACATTAGCAGAAGATTCAGGCAAATTGTGAGAGGAATGAGAAGTTCACAATACGGTAAGAATTGGTCAAACAAAGAGTGCTAGTGACTAGAAAGAGCAAGAGGGGTTTTGAACTGGAGAGGACCACAGTGTTATTTGATCAAGCCCTGTTTCAAGCAAGCTAGCAGGTGTTAAAATAGTTTCCTGGCCCAGTAGATCTTGGCCTGAATGGCTGTATAACTGTAGGAAATATAAAAAAAAATAATTAATTACAGAAATGAAGACATGGCCATGGTACCAACGTTACCTCGGCAGTGGTAAATGTAAACAAGCCACTCACCACATCTGGACCCCAGTAGCAACGCGTGTTCCCTACTGAACTCTAAGCAAAGCCAACATCCTAGCAGCCCCGCCCCCATCTTTATTCAACTTCCAAACATGAGATAAGGAATGCAGGGTTCAGAGGAGGGGTAAAGAAGGAAGGAGGAGGGAGTACAGGGGAGCAAAGAGAGGGGGACAAGGATTTAGTAAGGGGGGCTTGAGGATGACATGGTGCAGGGCGAGGGGGCGTGACTCACCTGGATCAGACTGTTCTCCTCTGCCACCAGGTAATCCCCGCTGATCCCTGTGGTATGTCACATGATGGGCAGCCGGCACGCAGTGTCAGCGAGGACCCCTGCTGGGGGGTCTAAGCCTATCTCTGCACTTGTGAGGCCACTGGCTCCACCCATAGCACACTTCCAGTACTGTCAGTCATCACATTACACTGGATGTTTCCTATCTGCTCCCGGGCGAACTAAGGGGCCCCGAGCTGTGACAGCCCAGAGCCCGGGCATCCATTCACTCTCCCCGGCCAGAGGAGATGGAGGAAGCCAGTCCGCAGTCCCCAGGGTAAGAGACTCCTGAAGAACTATACTCACCTGAACGCCGCCATCGCCAAGAGTCCATCCAGCTCACGCGCTCGTGCCGCCACCGCCAGGAGTCATCGCCAGCCAGATCCCGCGCCGCCGCACGGGACTACGAATCCCGGCAGCACTTGCGGCGGCGCACAGCACGCACGCATCAACGGCGCCAGGAGGCGCATAAAATCAGCCTCAGGCCCGCTTCGCGGGACGCGAGCGGGACGCCCGGAGCGAAGCCCGGGCAAAGGGCGGGCCCTCTACGGCCCTCATCGGCAGGAAGGGGCAGGGCCATATATGCTGCAGGAGTCACATTGGACACTTTTGCGCAAGTAAGTTGAGCACACATATTTCCCCAAATTTATTACTTCGTACGTTTTGCAGTTACAGTATAAGTCATGCCTAAAAAAGCAGTCATAGTTCAAAATAACAAGATGAATAATTATTTGGTCCAGACTGTTCAGAAGATCAATACGCAGAGGAGGGAGTCATTGGGGCTGAGCCAATCACCGGACTTACTTTGTCTGTCCCCACCCACTTCTGCTATTACTCCGTCTGATGAAATTAACACTCAAGATGTTTCTAGCGCCACCATGTCAGCCGACACTGTCGCACAAGTCATACCTGATATTCCGGACAATGTAATCCCGGCCTTTGAAAATTCGCTTATTGAGGGTGATATAAATATCTCGATTGACATTAATTCTGACCAAGACACACAGTCTCAGATATCCCAGGTGCCTATTCTTGACTTAACTCCTACAGCCCAGGAAGTTAGACCCAAACGTCAATCCACCAAGATCCCTCTTAAGCGGGGTGGTCTACGCTCAGGGGCTAAATGGAAGAGGATTAATACCTCAAAATCTACACAAATGAATCATGTTGAGGATCCCTCTATTTGTTCTATTGAAGAAGCCCTCTTAGACAAAATTGCGGACTTTATTGAGACTAAAATCAATTTTATTATTAAACCCCTCATTTCTAAGATAGACAAATTACAAGCTGAGGTCAAAAAGCTGGGTGGTTATCAAAATTCAGTTGCAAGTGGTATTGAAAACTTAACCACGATAGTTACCCTTCTGAACAATAAACATGGGGAAGCCGCTGATGGAATTATTTTGGGCGCCGGAAAGGGAACAGAGCCTTCTGGGGAGAATCCATCGTCACTGATTCCCAACGCTGCTGTTGGGTCCTCTACGTTCCAGTGTCCCCCAGCAAATCCAATTCCTGCGGTAAACGTTAACCACATGCAAACATTACAACCCCATACTTCTTTGACGGATCCCCTGCAATTTATTGTTGAAGCCACACCCGTGGTGTTAGTCCTTGCAAATGTTCCTCCATTAGAAAGAGGCTCGGTGGAAAGTTCTAACTCACTGTGTAGCAAAGCTTTACACTGGTTAACCAGAAATGTGCGGCTAGCTCCAGGAGGACAGCAACATCTCGCAAGTGTAATCAAAACAGCATCTAGGGTTCCTTGGCTGGGAAACGCCCAAAAAAATTCAAAGGTGATTGTGTGGCCGTGAGCTTTTCAAACCAAAATGTTCTTCCTAATATTCTTGCAAATATCCTTCCCCCTCAACGAAGACAAGGTACTGTGGTTCCCCTTACTCTGAAATTCTTTTATGGGGAACAGCAGAATGTATCAATCCCACAGACTCCTGTTTTTGGATGGAACACAGATTGGGATTCCCACCCTAGATGGGGTCAAGATATAAGGAATAACGCACCAGCCTATCGACAACAACCATTTGAATTTAACCCTGTTACACAACCTTTGGAACTGTTTAACCGTTTTGCGCCACTTTCTCTCATGGATCAAAATGATTGACTTTTGCCAAGTCAAATTAATGATGTTGAGGAACCACAGCCGGCACCTGTTTTACCTCTCCAGTTCTCTGCAGGCAATAGAGCCTGTAGAATTTTGAGCTGGAACATTGCTGGACTTAGGAACAAATTTAAAGACAAAATGTGGCTGGACAAAATCAGGAGTTATGACATTCTTGCTTTCCAGGAAACTTGGGACACGTCAGAGTGTCTGCCCTTAGATGGCTACTCTCATTTCTCAGTGCCCGCAGTTCCTAGTAAAGCAGGAAGAGCTAGGGGTGGGCTAGTTGTGTATATTTCTCTTGACGTTAAAGGTAAAGCCAGATATATCCAGTCTAAATCCAAAAACTGCTTAATGGTTGAATTGACTTCATCAAACTGTAACCCTATTTTATTCGTAAATTTTTATAATTCTATGACCAGTCAACTCTCTAACGAGCATTTGTTAGCCTTACAGGATCTCTTATCTACTCATATTGAGAATAGCTGTTGTGAACTTGAGGTGATCCTCATGGGAGACTTTAATATCCATCCCTGTTTGGCAGGCTGTCAGAGGGAATATGAGATATCTTCTTTTCATCCTTCACCTCCGCATTTTGAACACACTCTATGCGGAGAGATCTTGGAATCATTTTTGGCTACCCTCAACCTTTACGAATCTTGTACCTGCTCAAACGATTCGAGGCTACCTACATACGTGGGTCATGATTCTGGTACAATTATAGATTATATTTTTGTTTCTTTAAGTATTCTACCTAAAATATTCACTTATACGGTAGAAACTTCTGTTTTTAGCGATCACAATCCTGTGATTTTAGAGGTTTTAGCATTTGGTGCCCTGGAAAATAGGAAGATTGACACATTGTGCGCATCAGGCCTTGAGCTTAAAGATCAAAATCGTAGGCTAAAATGGGACCAAGTTATCCCAATGTCTTTTTTACAGGAGACATTGGCCAAAGTTGCTGACGAAATTGCCATTTGTCTTGATAACGAAAACTCGAGTGCCAAAGTGGTTGATGCCTTTGGGGCTATATGTCATCAAGTTAATCTAGATTTGACCATAAAGGCAAAGTCAAACAAACCAATTGGCCCTAGATGGTTTGACTCAAACTGTTCTAGGGCCCATTCAGCCCTTCTTAAAGCCCTAAAGTGTAAACCTAGAAATAGAGTACTGATAGCTTCATTGAGGAAACAATACAATCTTGCTATTAGGAAGAGGAAATCTGAGATCAAAAACGAGGCTTGGAATGTTTTGTTACTGCCCGAGACACAGAAAGATAGTGCAAAATTCTGGGCAGTCATAAACCATCCATATTTTGTGGGATTAGACAACCAAAGAGCTGACTGTATTATCCCAGACGAACAATGGGTGTCACACTTTAGTAACATTTATAGTCAAACTCATACCACAACAGATTGTGAAATAACAGCATTAAAATCATTGACTCAAATTCCTCCTTTCACTCAGGAAGAGGTGACACTCGCACTAAAAGATACACTTTGTAAAAAGGCACCGGGGCCAGATGGGGTCCCTGCAGACTTTTTTAAGACTGCTTCTCAATTTAGCTCAAAAATCTTAACTAACATTTTCAACGCCACTAGGGATTTTATTTTCCCCTCCAGTTGGGCAACTTCGACCATTGTGCCAATCTTCAAAAAGGGCCAGAGGACAGATCCGGCCTGTTACAGGCCCATCTCTCTTATTGATTCAAGTGTCAAAATTTTGGGGAGAGTCCTGTTAGGCAGATTGTCCACGATTTTAGATAGTAAGGGTACTTTATCTAATGCACAATATGGCTTTAGAGCCAAAAGAGGAACTTTAGATCAATGCCTAAACCTAGAGCTTATTATAAACAAATATGTGGTCGCTAGGGGTGGCTCACTGTACATGGCCTTTATGGACCTCTCCTCAGCTTTTGACCTAGTTAACAGATCGAAGCTGTGGGGGATCCTGTTGGCCGTGGGCCTTGACCCACCCTTAGTTGTTTACTTAGCTGAGCTACATAAGGATCTTATGACTTCTGTAAGAGTCACTAGGGAAGGAAGATGCACCTGTCTCTTTAAGTCTGAGAGGGGGGTTAGACAAGGGTGTATACTCGCCCCCCTATTATTTACTCTATATATCAACGACCTCGAGACGGTAATGCAAACATCACACAGTGATATTCCGCGTGCAGGGGAGACAAAGATACCTGTCCTCCTGTACGCGGATGACGCTGTTCTTCTTGCACGCTCTGGAGTTGCATTGAATAAACTCCTTTTATCCTTTGGAGCTTTTATGGCATCTTTGGACATGAAAATTAATACAGATAAATCACACGTAATGATCTCTGGACACGCAGGCAGAAAAAAAAAGATGCTAACATTTTATTGCGCAGGGAAGGAGGTAAAGAGAGTTCCTTCTTTCCCATATTTAGGTGTGACTTTTGATGAAAAGGGCTCCTGGGGCCCTCAGCTTCTGGTTAAAAGCAACGCTGTCGCTAGAGCAACCGCAGGGCTGCTGGGTTTTGCCAAAAAACTGGGCGCACGTCCTATGGAAAGCATAATTAAAGTTTATAAAGCAAAATGCATGGCAGTCGCCCAGTATGGCTCCATTATTTGGGGATATATTAACCCCACTAAAATACAGAATGTAGAAAACAAATTCTTAAGATCTCTTCTTTCTGTTCCCCAATCAACCCCGACGTTTGCATTACATTCAGAGGCAGGATTGGGCTATATAGCTGATACTCTGAAATTAGCTCCAGTGATTGGCTGGTTAAAAATCTGGCTTAACCAGGAGCTTACATTAAATCACACCATTTTAAAAGATTGTTTAGCCCTGGACAGAGCTCTTAAAATCCCATGGGTAAGATATGTGAGAACTCAGCTGTCCTTAGCAGGCCGACCGGAGCTCTTTTCATCTCCGGATGAAATAACTTACGAAGACTTAAAACCAGTTAAAAATACCCAGTTAAATCTATACGCTTTGGAAAGGGAAGCACAAGAGTTAAAAAAACCCATGGTAAGGAAACACTTTTTGCTCAATTCTGTTCCTGGAATGGAACCATACCTTGTGTGGGTAACAAACCTTTACCAACTTTTTCTCTTAACGAGATTCCGTCTCGATTTAATCCACTTTATCTTGGGTAACTTTGGAACTTGGGCAAGACCTGATGACGCTGAACCCTGTGATTGTGATTGTTTCTCGGTTCAGGATACGATGCACTTTATTATGTTCTGCGGCCATTACATTGAGATTAGAAAAAGGTACTTGCTCCCTATTTTACGTTCTCAGGGCTTTATTCAGGTAAAACCAGCTCTGCTTTTCTTGCAACTTCTTCCTAATATAAAAGTAGCCTTCGCTGTCGCTAGTTTTCTAGTGGCAGGAGCACGTTTGAATAAGTCCAAATTTAGGCACAGGCACTTTATCTGTGAAAAATGAACTTCCTCTCTTTTATAACATACCCTTCTTTTTACCCTTTTTAAAATATTTATGCATGTTTTAAATGTACAAATTTAATTGTTTCTTTTTTCTGATAATTGTATGCAAATTTAATGATCTGATGAATTGTTATGTATTTTTTTGCTCGTTCTTTTATGATTTTCAATAATCGAATAAAGATAATTGACTGACTGACTGACTCCTGAAGAAGCGTTCAGTCATTTCTGGGTGCCCTGGAGTCTAGCGGCCGGCGTCGTTCCTCCAGCCCGGGTGTCAGTCAGTCAGCCCTTCGATTAGCACAGCTCCACGAGTCCGTACTTCAGTGAGCTCGCCGTTGGGTCCACTTATCACTTCATACCTGCCCAGCGCCAATTCCTCCCTCAGTCGGCTAAGCTCTCCCGGGGTCGACTCTCGCTTCTTGCAGGCTCCCAGTCTTGGAAGAGGCTCCCGAGCTGCTGAGCCCTTGCTAGGCCGGCCCTTCCTGTCTGATCCGCGTCCCAGGGCTCTGGACTCTGCTGTCTTGTACGTCTCGAGCTGTGCTCTGCGCAAGGGGCGGGCAGGCATGCCTTCCATTCAGCGCAAGGTTAACCAAGCGGGCGGCCCATCCGTGCACAGCTAACCTCCCGAGCTGAGGCTGCACACGACACTTCAGAGTGTCAGTAATGCTCTGCGGTTCAACCGCAGAGCACAGTGTAGTCAGCCGACGGAGCGGGCTCGAATTATTATCTCAATCAATTGAGATCCGACTAGACACCTCTGCTCCTGCAACATCAGATTCAAGTGCGCGAGAGCTCGGGTAGGGAAGTGCCGCGGGTTAAGGAGAGACTCTCCTCAAAGAATCCCGACGCCAGTTTGGGTACCGTGGTCAGGCAGATTACCCTCATAGGTTTATGGCCATGGTCAGTGTAGGTTAATTTCCCTGAATAGTGTGGGCGGCGGCAGTCAGGATACCTAGTAGCAAAAGACGCACTTGCCCCAAAAGTAGGCTGAACGATAGGCCGATTAGTGCAATAAACCGAGAGGGGTCTTTGTCCGTGCAGGCGGTCAGATGGCCTGGCAGTAGCCAGAAAGGATTGAGTTCTGCCAAGAACACAGGGCACTCTGCAGTTGGTACAGTCTCTGGGTAGGTGTAGCAGACTGGCATCTACTGCATAGTTGCCCCCAACCTTTTGCTGATGTTTCTACTGTTTTATGACTCTAGCCAGGCTGTGGCCCTGCTATCCAGGACCCCAGCCTATCTGCTTCCTCTCTAAACTAATGTGAGTACCCTAGGTACATACCAATTGGAAACTGAGGTCACCCTGTGAGCCCCTTGTAGATGGTACCCTAGGTGCCCAGGGCATGGGCCCCTCAGAGGCCTACCAGGGGCTGCAGCACTTATTGTGCCACCCCTGGGACAGCCATACAAACTGACACCACCAGACCTCTACTGTAGTCTGGCTAAGGTGGTGCTTGCACCCCTTACAGGGATATAGGTAGCCTGTATCCCCCCTAATACAACACATATATACTTCTAAGTCACCCCTATAGCAGGCCTTGCTAATCATACAAGGCAGGGTGCTGGGATATGTGTGAGGGGGACCCCCTACATGAGTAGGGCCCCTCTACAACTTTCGTTACCCTAGGTTCGAGGTTGTTTGTAGTGCAGCCAGACCATATACTCTTAAGTACATTATAATTAATTGCGGTAAAAGGATAACTTGAGAATGGCTGCACCAAACCATGTCGTGTTAGGTGTCAAACAACTTGGAATACTACCCCCCTGCCAGTCCTGGCGACGGGGGTAGCATTCCACCCTTCTAGAGGGTCGACATGGCAAAAGTGGTTGATTTAAGAAACCAATTTAAAAGAGCACACGTAGTACAAAATGGATGCTACCAGCCACGCACAGGATTCTGGCTGCCTGTTGCTGGGCAGAACTCCAGCACAGGCAGCTGGACAATAGGCATCCTGTTGCAGGGAGGTGGCTTCACCTCCCCAGACAGACTTTGTGGATTAGAACTGGGTGGGTGCACTTTAGGATTCCTTTCAGAGTGGCACGTAGGCACATTTGGTGCCTACTTCTGCATACACCGCTTCAAACCGGTTCAGGAGAATCCTGCCCCTACTCTGGCGCGAAAGTGGACAAAGGGAAGTGGGTGTAGCCACCCTTTCCCGCCTCACCACCCATTGGTGGACTCAGGAATGACCCTTCCCCTTTCTTTGCAATAAAGGTAGGCTCCTGGTCCCTGAGACCTTAGATTACACTTGGACCTGCAAATACTACAGAATCCTTGACCTTCGACTTGCTGCTGCCCAGCTCATGGAAGAAATCTCACTTGGGGGTAAAGGAGTTAACCCCCTGCTTGCCAGGCACCTAAGCTCTGCAACTGACCCGGTCGGCACTCCGCTGCTCCGACGGACAACGAAGACTTCTGCCACGACTGAGGTGGGTTTCCAGGCATCCCAGAGGCCAGTGAGTGTGCTCAGTAAAGCTGAGTACCGTGGACCCCGTGGGTGCCGCAATACCCGACACCTCGACAAACCAACGTCATCTTGCACTGCGCCCAGCCCTTGTGTTCCACGAGGCTGTGCATTGGGCTACTGTTAGCCCCACCGACGAGCATCATCTGTGCCAAAGCTTGAGGCCCCAGCTCAACTGAGCGTCCCGTGGGCCTGGCTTAAAGCACGCAGCTCAACCGCCTTTTGCGATCCCTTGTCTCTTGACTCGTGGGTCCTCTGAAGAGCTCATCTTTGATTCCAAGGGCTCCCCTGGTTGCTCCAGGCCTACTCTTCCATCTCTTAGCTGGAGAACCCTCTGAGACCTTGTTGGTCTGCACTTGAGCTGTTTCCTACATCTTGCGTGGGTTGCGGTTGCCAGTGCTTGTTTGCTCCTAACCTGACTTCAACACCACAGCGACCTTCAGCCTTCGTGGGACAGCCCTCCTCCAGCAGCTGGCCTTCCTTGACGCCTCCTGGACCTCGTGGCTGCAGAATCAGGCTCCTCGACTTCGATCTTGAGGCACCCGACATTGGTGGTCTCTCAATCCTGAGACCCCTGGTCACTGGCTAGTGAACCAGACTCTGTCCCCTCTGCTTTCAGGTCCTTCTCTTCATCCTCCAGCCCTTTTTTCTTCACGGACTCGACGCACCTTCTTGTTTGCAGCAGTTTTTCCACTTTTCCCATTGAAAACTAGAAAGCGACCCGACACCAAAAATGACCTTTATTTTCTAAACGCGACATTTTCCATAGGCTTTAACGGGGGTTTACGTTTTAGTTTACGCACTGCATGTGCCTCCCCTAGGTCCCCTTCCTCACTACCTTGGGTGGTTCTTAAGGGGCCCAGCGATCCTCTGTGCTATAAGCACTGTCTCCAGAACTGTCGTGTTTGTTATACCATTTTTTTGGTATATGGTTTGGTCCCCCTCTGGGGCCCAGTGTTTAATTGTGCTATTTATTGTCATTGAAAATGATTGATCTGTGTAACTTTGGCCTCTAGACTCATAAAGATTCTATGGGGATTATTCTAAGAATAAATACATATGTTTGACATATAGACTTGTGTGGAATACTCTTTCATTTGGTCATTCAAGAGGTTGTCTATGGTAAAACAATAAGCTTAACACTCCTTCAAGACTTAGCCTGAAGGCTGCTCTCCACAGCTACCATTAGGATAGCTTTCTTTAAAGGTTGTCTTTAAACCTTCCATCAATAACAGATACTTGGACTGATATAAGGTGGGCACTAAGAACTGGTGACCAGCATAAATCAGGCCAACTTCTCACATTGGTGTGCAGCGGTGGGATTCAAGCTTGCCATTGTTTTACCAGATAACACATTGAATTTCTAAAGTGAAAACCACTACAAGTACCCAAGATACATATAAAATTCATAGCTTAAATACAATAAGTTGTACTAAACTTAGAGTTGTGTGTGGAGGGCTTAGCACACCCTTACTACAACTCAAGAGAGGGTTCAGTTGGCCACACTTATTGTAGGTAGGTGCAACACCCCACTACACTAGTGATGTCTTCAGTACCAGGCACCAGTAGTGCCCTGGTAGGACCCACAAGGATCCCTGTCAGTAGGCATGACAATCTTACTTTTGCTGAGCTAAGAGAGATGTGCACTACTAGACATTTGAAGACAACCAAAGGTGCCAACACTCAACGTCTCAGGGAGATACTGCTAATTGCTGACTTCAAGCAGACTTTAGTGTCTGATGGGGCAGACAGGTTGGGTGAGCATCCCACAGAAGAGGACACCCAAGTGGTGGAATCTGATGATGGCCAGGAAGGTGACAATGACCTTGACCTGGAAGAAGTAGACCACTCACAATATGGAGGTGGAGGCCCAAGGGCTACTCCCTCCATCCCTAATGGGAGAGTGGTGGATCCATACAGAAGACCCAGATCACCTTCAGGGGGGTCTGACCATTCTGTGAGATCCAACAGGACCTCTGCCTCTTCTCAGAGAAGAGCATCCTCTGAAGAGAGGAAATGCAGACTGATCCAATATGAGCAGGCCAAGCTTCAGCTCAGAAGAGAACAGCTAGCATTAGACAGGGAATCCATTGAGCTTCAGAAAGCTTTAAAAAGATGGTGTCTAGAGATACCTGGTGGCAGTACTAATATCCCTAGAGTTAGAGAAAAAGTTCCTGACAATAGAAACCTGCATAAGATTGTGCCCCCTTATCAGACAGGGGATGACATCCACAAGTGGATCACTGCACTTGAGAGGGCCTGTAAAGTTCAGAGGGTCCCAGTAGAGCAGTGGGCAGCAATCTTATGGCTCTCCTTTGCTGATAAAGGTAGAGACAAGCTCCTCTCTGTTAGAGAAGAGGATGCTGATGATTATTACATCTTGAGAAATGCTTTAATAGATGGGTTTGGATTAACCACTGATCAGTACAGGTTGAAGTTCAGAGATACCCAGAAAGCACCAAATCAAGATTGGGTAGACTTTGTAGATTGTGCTACCAAGGCTCTGGAGGGTTGGTTAAATGGCAGTAAAGTAAATGATTATCAAGGATTGTACACTCTTATCATGAGCGAGCAGATCCTTAACCCCTTCAGTGCCACGCCCTTTCACCCTCCTGTGCCGGGCGTTTCATTAGTGGGTGGGCTTCATGACGAGATAGTCTCGTCATGGGCACAGCGCGACCGTGCTCCATGACGAGACTATCTCGTCATGGGCACAGAAGAGGTTAATAACTGTCAGAATCAGCTATTGCATCAGCATCTGGTGGACTCAGACCTGACCTCTCTTCAAGAATTGGGAAAGAAGGCAGACAAATGGGTCAGAACCAGAATCAAGCAAAAGGTCCAGCCCTTGGGGGGTGAAACTAAAAAGGAAGATGCCAAAAACTCTGAGAAGGGTGGGGGAAAAGGGAAAAGACCAGAAGTCTTCAACAGGCCCCCCAAACGTAGCATCTGCTAGTTCCCAATCTACCAAGAATAAAGGTCCAAGGAAGCCATGGTGTAAATTGTGTAAACAGAAAACCCATTGGACTTCAGACTGTACCAAGTCCAAAGACTCCACAGCTACCACCACCCCTGCCCCTAAGGCACCTGTTCCCCCTAGTCCAGTTGTAGGTGGTGGTACACAGAACAATGGTTTAGTAGGGTTGACCCTGGGAACTGGAGAGGACTCTGGCCTAGTCAGAGTACCTACTCAGGCTGTACTAGTTTGTGATGGGGACCTGTCCCTGTTTGTAAGTCCAAGTGGTCTGGGCAAATTCAGACAACAGCCTAGAATAAATGGAAGAGAGTCTCTGGCATACAGGGACACAGGGGCTAGTGTCACCATGGTGACTAAAGACCTTGTGGATCCCAGTCAAATCATACTTGGAGAAACCTACCAAGTGACCAATGCAAGCAATGTCAGTACCAACCATGCTCTGGCAGTTGTTAACTTCTCTTGGGGAGGGGTAACTGGCCTAAAGAAAGTTGTTGTCAGGAAGGCCAAACGGAAACTCTCCACGGAGGCAGAATGAAGATCAGTTCCCAATGCCCTCCTCCCAGAGCTCACTGCGTTAATTCAGCTGCTCCAGGCAGGGGGAAAGGGGAGTTGGACAGAAAAAGAGACACTCGAGCTGGCCTGGCTCCCTCCTCAACCTTCAGCAGTATTTCAGGGAGACCTAATGCACAGAAGGAGACAGAATGCCATTCAGTACCTTTTCTAACCTACTTAACAATTCTTGCTCACTCGCTCTCTCTCTCTCTGGACTTTTCTCCTACCAGATCTTTTGCTTGAGTATTGCCTCTCTTTATATAGTTCAATGTATATTCTGGTTAACGACTTTCTATTAAACCTGTATGTGCACAGAAATACACTGGGTTAATCTTCACTTACTTCTTTCCATATTCCACCATAACGTTACTCTTCTACTCTTTCTTACCAGTCTATGGTCTTAGCAGGTATAACTATCCGTAACCGAAGTTCTGGTAACCTGCTAGTTCCTTCTTCTACTACGAAGTCTTTGCTGCTTGAAAGGATGGTATGCAGTGAAGTCTCAATACTCTCTTGCTCTATAGGTATCGCGCAAAAAGGGACAGGGAAGGATAGGCAGGAGGAAGGGAAAGTTCAAGGGAAAGCGCAAGGCCGGTAAAAGGGGAGAAAGAGCTTGAGACGAAGCAAAAGTTCCGCTGTACGGAGAATGTTACAACAAACAAATGATGGACGGAATGCTGACAATGCAGACATTCTCCCCCAGTCAAGAGATCTGGGTTAAATCCATCGTTCTTTTGCCCACTACACCACCCCAGTTTAGACATGGCCATATGCAAATCAGTCTTGACCCTGTGCCTCATGGGAACAGTCCAGCCCGAACTGCCAAGCCATGTCTTCCCTGGACCGGAATCAAGCATCCTAGGACCGGTTTCTGGCTATCAGCCGTCATCAGCCAGGATAGCTTGACTCCAGTGGCGTAGTGAGCATGGGTCCCACGTCTGGGAATACCCATCCCACTTAGGGCGAAAAGCGTTACAACAAACAAATGATGGACGGAATGCTGACAATGCAGACATTCTCCTCCAGTCAAGAGATCTGGGTTAAATCCATCGTTCTTTTGCCCACTACACCACCCCAGTTTAGACATGGCCATATGCAAATCAGTCTTGACCCTGTGCCTCATGGGAACAGTCCAGCCCGAACTGCCAAGCCATGTCTTCCCTGGACCAGAATCAAGCATCCTAGGACCGGTTTCTGGCTATCAGCCGTCATCAGCCAGGATAGCTTGACTCCAGTGGCGTAGTGAGCACGGGTCCCACGTCTGGGAATACCCATCCCACTTAGGGCGAAAAGCGTTACAACAAACAAATGATGGACGGAATGCTGACAATGCAGACATTCTCCCCCAGTCAAGAGATCTGGGTTAAATCCATCGTTCTTTTGCCCACTACATCACCCCAGTTTAGACATGAACAGCGCGCAAGTCTCTCTGAGTCCGCTTACTTGTGATTGATGGATGACCACTCTCACCGTAAACAGCAGCCGGTCTCCAGGCGGTCTTCTTACTCTACGGTAAGCCTACCGGAGGACGGAGACCCTGGATAATTCCTAGGATACTCTGGAACTCTGATATCACTTCATCTTAGTTCCGCTACTGACTAATATTATTTCTCTCTCAGACTAGAAGCCTACAATTCTCTCTGAGATGCGTCTCCATCTGCTGACTACAGTCCTGTGAAAATGAACTAATTTTCAGTGCCAGGAATTCTTTTGTGAGGAGCGTGAGCTAAAGCTCCCTCACACGACTATGGTTGAATTGAAGTGCGCAGCAAGACGCGCTTCGTGAGGAGACGAAATCACGTGTTCCCGCGAGACTTCAAACGCAATGGGCTAGTCAGGAAAACTCGGCGGCCATCTTTGAACGGAGTCTAAAGCCCTAAATACTTGTCCATAAATTGTAGAGGGAGGGCTTAACCAAAACCCGATGCAGTCCTAACGAACTGCGCGGCGTGATTGTAGCATTCAGCCCCATCCTGACAGTACCCCCTCTCAAAGACCGATCCATCGGTCTAGGTTTCAGGGGATGCTGTGCATGCAATCGTCTAATTAGTCTAGGGGCATGTACATTCTTTGCGGGTTCCCATGATCTCTCCTCAGGACCAAACCCCTTCCAATCCACTAAATCGTGTAGGGTGCCCTTGCTCCTCTTGGAATCTAGCACTCCCTTTACTTCATATTCTAAATGTTTGTCAATCATCAATGGGGGGGGAGGTTTGTCTAATCTGAGGTTAGGAGCTGTCTTCTTTAGGAGGGATACATGGAACACTGGATGAATTCCTAACTGAGCAGGTAATTTTAATTTGACAGTGACCGGACCCAGAACTTGTTCGATGGCAAAGGGGCCTATGAAGCGAGGTTGAAACTTCCTATTTCCCTTTAACCTAAGATGCCTCGAAGACAACCATACTGAATCTCCAACTTGATACTGCTGTGTCTTCCTCCTGTGTTTGTCTGCCTGTTTCTTGTAGCCTGCCTTAGCCTGGTGTAGGTTGGATTCTGCGGATTTACGAGCCCTACTCAGATTTGTGAATAAATCACTGACTGCTGGAACCCCAAAATCTCCCAGGTTACTAAAGGGATTAGGATGCAGCCCATAGTTTAAATAGAATGGAGAATAGCCAGTGGAAGCGTGTTTGGCATTATTATGCGCAAATTCGGCCATCCACAATAAATCTGGCCAGTCACCTCCCTGTCCTAAGAGAAACAGACACAAGTACTGTTCTAGCTCTTGGTTCACTCGCTCGGTCTGACCATTGGTCTCTGGGTGATAGCTGGTGGAAAGTCTGACCTCCGCTCCCATTCCCTTCATGAATGCTTTCCAAAAGCGTGACACAAATTGGGGTCCCCGGTCTGAAATCACTATCTTGGGAACTCCATGGACCCTTACAATGTTTTCCCTGAAAAGTCGGGCTAATTCGGAAGCTGAAGGGATCCCTTTGACTGGAATGAAGTGGCTCATCTTGGTGAAGGTGTCTACAATTACTAAGATGGTGTTGAAACCCGTACTCAGTGGGAGGTCTACTATTAAGACTAACGTGACGGTATGCCAAGGATGCGGTGGAGTGGGCAATGGCTGTAACAACCCCTGTGGAGCCTGCCTACTCGCTTTTCCCCGGGCACAGAGCTCACAAGACTCTACATATTTCTTTATTTGAGAAGTCATATTGGGCCACCAGAAGTATCGCTGAACCAGATCAATGGTTTTCATTGCTCCTTTGTGACCAGCCAAAGGCTGATCATGGCAGTCTTTCAAAACTTGTTCTTGGATCTCCTTAGTAGGAAGGTATAGGGCACCGTCTTGATAAGGCAAGGAATTAATTACTTTCCGACCTTCTTTTTGACTGGCCCACTCGGCCATCTCTGCTTCTGACATTAGCCCCTGAATTTCTTCTTGGTAATGGGCTTCAGAAATGGTACACACAATCTTGGATTCAGGAATTATTGGTTGCGGAGCCACTGAATGTTCGATGCCTTCGGTTTGAATCCGGGACAAGGCATCCGCCTTCCCATTCTTATTTCCTGGTCGATAAGTTATCACAAAGTCAAAATCTGCGAAGTATAGAGACCATCGCAATTGACGGGGAGTTAACGTTCTTGCAGATTTTAGAAATTGAAGATTTTTATGGTCTGTGAACACTGTAACGGTGTGTCTGGCCCCTAACAAATGATGTCTCCATTCGACAAAGGCGTCTTTCACAGCCAGCAGCTCCTTTTCAGCGATGGTGTAGTTTAATTCAGCTGAATTCAATTTCCGAGAATGGTAAGCCACTGGATGTAGTTGCCCAGTTGACTTGTGTCGTTGAGACAAAATTCCACCAATTGCTTGATCAGAAGCATCTGCTTCCACATAGAAAGGCTCCGTAGGGTCTGCATGAAGCAGGATGGGGGCTGTGGTGAAACTCGTCTTGAGAAACTCAAAAGCGTGTTCTGCCTCCACTGTCCAGTGGAACTTAACTCCCTTCTTCAGCAATCTGGTAATTGGAATGATCTTCTGCGAGAATCCCTGGATAAATCGCCAATAGAAATTAGCGAATCCTAAGAATCTCTGAATCTCTCTCACATCCTTTGGCGACGGCCAGTCTACCACCGCTTGCACCTTTTTTGCTTCCATGGTGATCCCTCCTGGAGATAACACGAATCCCAGGGATTCCACAGTTCGCACATTGAAGGCGCATTTCTCCAGTTTTACATAAAGTTGATGCTTGCGCAATCTCTCCAAGACAGCCTTTACATGATTTGAGTGCTCTCTTGGGTCAGTGGAGTATATCAAGATGTCATCCAAATAGATCACTGTGATCCGATCCACCAAATCTCCCATGATATCGTTGATGAAATGCTGGAAGGCTGCTGGAGCATTACACAAGCCAAAAGGCATGACTTGATACTCAAATAGTCCGTACTTCGTCATAAATGCAGTCTTCCATTCATGACCTTCCTTCATGCGGATGAGATGATAGGCCCCTCGAAGGTCCAATTTTGTGAATATTTGAGCGTCCTTAATCTGATCTAGGAGGACCGAAATCAGAGGCAGGGGGTATCGGTTCTTGACCGTAACCCGATTGATTGCGCGATAATCGATGCAAGTTCTCAGAGACCCCTCCTTCTTTGGAATAAAAAATAGTGGCGAAGACACGGGGGACTGAGATGGTCGGATAAATCCGTTAGCCAGGTAACGATCTAGGTATTCTTTCAAGTAGCTGTTTTCCGCTTCCGTTAACGCATAAACCCTACCGCAAGGTAGTGCAGCCCCAGGTTCAAGATCGATTGTGCAGTCGTAGGAACGATGTGGAGGGAGTTTCTCGGCCTCTTGTTCACTGAAGACTTCTTGGAATTCTTGATACTCTGCTAAAACTTCCAAGGTATTTATTACTGCAATGGACTCTCCACTAAATGACAGCAAGGTGGCTAAAGATGGTTCGGGAGGTTCGCTCACCGAGGAAAAGCAATGGTCAGCACAATAGGCAGAATCCATATCGATGGTTCGATTTTCCCAATCGATGGTCGGATTATGCAGAGTTAGCCAATAGAAGTCCCAAAATTATCTGAAATTGCGGGGCATCAATCAAGTTGAACTGTAGAGCCTCGCGATGACCATTAGACTGAATCAATTCCACCATTTCAGTGTGATGTGTGATCGGACCTGACGAGAGGTTAGTACCATCTACTGCCCGGACTGATTCCTTCTGCTCCTTACGCATTGCCAGGATACCCATCTTCTTTGCAAATTTTATATCGCAAAAATTGCCAGTGGCACCTGAATCGATCATTATTGCCACTCCTAGCAGCTCTTGCCTCCTAAATCTTAATTTCATCTGTAAAGTTAAATGTGGTGCCCGAGTCTGAAGGGTATTCGAAATTTGGTGATCTCTTGGAGTCTGATTTTCCACCTTCGCCATCTGAGCGACTCCGCCTACAGATGGTTTTGGGAGTTTCACGGATTTGGGGTCTTCGGCTTCTTCGGACACTCTCTCACAAAATGCCCTGATCCCCCACAATACATGCATAGCTTCTTCAGTCTCCTTTGTTCCTTCTCTACTTTACTTAAAGGGCCTCGAACAGATCCAATCTGCATTGGCTCACTTTCAACCGTTCCACCAGTAGACTTGCTGGATTCTGTCTTCATTCGATCAAAGCGTGGATAATTCCAGCGAAATTCCTTCGTCTTCCTTTCTCCTCTTCTCTCTGCACTGCGGAAATCGATTTCCAGAACTAAATCCACCAGCTCCGAGAATTCAATAGGTCGCTTTGGAATCTGTGCCAAGGTATCTTTGATGTCATCATGTAGGCCTCGATAAAACAGAGCAGATCTCTTCTCCTCTGGCCAATTGGTCTCCACCAATAGTTTATTGAACTGAGTTAAGTAGGAGATAAGATCCTTATTACCTTGACGCAATTCTAAGAATTCATTATCTGTAGCCTGAGATACTCTACGCCTGTCAAAGATTCTGAGGAATTCTGTCTTGAACTGCTCTAAATTATATAAAAAAGAATCATCCCGGGAAACTAATGGCCTGGCCCAATTTGCAGCATCCCCTCCCAAATAAGACAAGATGAAAGCCACCTGTGATTGAGCATCTGGGAATAAATTTGCACGACACATAAAATGTAAGGAACATTGGGTGAGAAAGAGCTGCGCCTTCTGAGGGTCTCCACAATATCTTTCAGGGGGGCCAATGGAATGATGGGGACACAGAGTGAACAACCTGAGCAACAGTGCGTGTGTCTTGTTTTGTCTGTGTACCACTAGGAAAGGTTTGAGCAGAGGTTGCCCCTGAGGATATCTCACTAAGTCTCTGGGATAATAATAGTGTCTCCTGTCTAGAAGCCATAACCTCCTGCCTTAAACTCCTATTTTCTTCACTTAGGGTTCCTAATTCCCTCTGAATACCCTCCAACATATCCCCTAAGGCCTTTAAACTGAAACCCTCCGCCATTCTGCCCAGGTGAAGGAAACTCGTGGGCACTTCAATCTGTCAGGAAGGCCAAACGGAAACTCTCCACAGAGGCAGAATGAAGATCAGTTCCCAATGCCCTCCTCCCAGAGCTCACTGCATTAATTCAGCTGCTCCAGGCAGGGGGAAAGGGGAGTTGGACAGAAAAAGAGACACTCGAGCTGGCCTGGCTCCCTCCTCAACCTTCAGCAGTATTTCAGGGAGACCTAATGCACAGAAGGAGACAGAATGCCATTCAGTACCTTTTTTAACCTACTTAACAATTCTTGCTCACTCGCTCTCTCTCTCTCTCTGGACTTTTCTCCTACCAGATCTTTTGCTTGAGTATTGCCTCTCTTTATATAGTTCGATGTTTATTCTGGTTAACGACTTTCTATTAAACCTGTATGTGCACAGAAATACACTGGGTTAATCTTCACTTACTTCTTTCAATATTCCACCATAACGTTACTCTTCTACTCTTTCTTACCAGTCTATGGTCTTAGCAGGTATAACTATCCGTAACCGAAGTTCTGGTAACCTGCTAGTTCCTTCTTCTACTACGAAGTCTTTGCTGCTTGAAAGGATGGTATGCAGTGAAGTCTCAATACTCTCTTGCTCTATAGGTATCGCGCAAAAAGGGACAGGGAAGGATAGGCAGGAGGAAGGGAAAGTTCAAGGGAAAGCGCAAGGCCGGTAAAAGGGGAGAAAGAGCTTGAGGCGAAGCAAAAGTTCCGCTGTACGGAGAATGAACAGCGCGCAAGTCTCTCTGAGTCCGCTTACTTGTGATTGATGGATGACCACTGTCACTGTAACCAGCAGCCGGGCTCCAGGCGGTCTTCTTACTCTACTGTAAGCCTACCGGAGGACGGAGACCCTGGATAATTCCTAGGATACTCTGGAACTCTGATATCACTTCACCTTAGTTCCGCTACTGACTAATATTATTTCTCTCTCAGACTAGAAGCCTACAATTCTCTCTGAGATGCGTCTCCATCCGCTGACTACAGTCCTGTGAAAACGAACTAATTTTCAGTGCCAGGAATTCTTTTGTGAGGAGCGTGAGCTAAAGCTCCCTCACACGACTATCGTTGAATTGAAGTGCGCAGCAAGACGCGCTTCGTGAGGAGACGAAATCTCTTGTTCCTGCGAGACTTCAAACGCAATGGGCTAGTCAGGAAAACTCGGCGGCCATCTTTGAACGGAGTCTAAAGCCCTAAATAATAGTGTCCATAAATTGCAGAGGGAGGCCTTAACCAAAACCCGATGCAGTCCTAACGAACTGCGCGGCGTGATTGTAGCATTCAGCCCCATCCTGACAGTTGTGGTGAGTGCAGACCTACCAGTAGACTGTTTGCTAGGCAACGATTTGGAGACCTCAGCATGGGCTGAGGTGGAGTTGACTACCCATGCAGCAATGCTGGGTATACCTGCAGAAGTATTTGCCCTGACAAGGTCAAAAGCTAAGCTGACAAAAACTGAACAGGCCTTGGATCCTGGAACAATGGACCAAGGGCCTACCAAGAGGAGGAGTAGCAGGGGTAAGGCAGTGTCTTCCCCCAGGATCAGTCTGAAGAGACTCTTTTAGCCGAAGAGGATCTGACACCTGAAGAAGGAACTGTCCCAGATGAACTTGAACCTGATCAGGTTGAGTTTTTGGGGACAGGGGGACCTTCTAGGGCAGACTTGAACCTGGAGCAGCAAAGCTGCCCCACTCTTGAACCCCTCAGACAGCAGGCTGCTGCTGAGGCTGCTGAGAATGCTGGTGGGACCCATAAGATATGTTGGGATGATGGACTCCTTTACTCTGAGGGTCGAGATCCCAAGCCTGGTGCAGCCAGGACGTTGGTCATACCTCAGAAGTTTAGGGGCTTCCTACTCACACTAGCCCATGATATTCCCTTAGCAGGACACCTAGGCCGAAATAAGACTTGGGACAGGCTTGTCCCTCACTTTCATTGGCCTCAGATGAGTGAGGACTGCAAGAGTTTTTGTAGCTCTTGTACTACCTGCCAGGCCAGTGGCAAGGCAGGTAAGTCCACAAAGGCCCCCCTGATACCACTGCCTGTGGTGGGGGTTCCCTTTGAAAGGGTAGGGATTGACATTGTTGGTCCCCTTGACCCACAAACAGCATCTGGGCACAGGTTTATTCTGGTGGTAGTGGATCATTCCACCAGATACCCAGAAGCAATTCCCCTTAGGACCATCACAGCCCCTGTGGTGGCAAGAGCCTTCCTGGGAATATTTTCCAGAGTGGGTTTCCCTAAGGAGGTATTGTCTGATAGAGGTACAAATTTTATGAGCAGTTACCTCAAAGCAATGTGGAAGGAGTGTTGTGTCAACTATAAGTTCACCACCCCTTATCATCCTCAGTGCAATGGGCTTGTTGAAAGGTTCAACAAGACCCTAAAGGGCATGATCAAAGGGCTCCCAGAAAAGCTTAGGCAAAAATGGGATGTTCTTCTGCCCTGCCTTCTCTTTGCATACAGGGAGGTGCCACAGAAGGTGGTTGGTTACAGCCCTTTTGAACTTTTGTTTGGCCACCCTGTTAGAGGGCCACTATGTCTAGTGAAGGAGGAATGGGAGTTACCTCTCAAACCCCCTAAACAGGATATTGTGGACTATGTACTTGGTCTCCGCTCCCGGATGGCTGAGTACATGAAGAAGGCAACCAAAAACCTGGAGGCCAGTCAGGAATTACAGAAAGCCTGGCATGACCAAAAGGCTGTGCTGGTGGTGTACCAACCAGGACAGAAGGTATGGGTGATGGAGCCAGTGGCCCCAGCAGCTCTCCAGGATAAGTGGAGTGGACCCCATACCATATTGGAAAAGAAGGGAGAGGTCACCTACTTGGTGGACCTTGGCACTCCCAGAAGTCCCCACAGGGTTCTTCATGTAAATCGACTGAAACCATATGAGGACAGGGCTGACATGGGCTTGCTCATGGCAACTGATGAGGCACAGGAGGAGGAGAGGGACCCTCTCCCAGACCTGCTCTCTCACAACCCTGATGATGGGTCAGTGGATGGTGTAGCCTTGGCAGGCAGCCTCACTGTCCAGCAACAGTCTGACTGCAGACAAGTTCTCCAGTCATTCAGGCATATGTTTTCACTGACTCCAAGTCAGACCACCTGGTGCACTCATGAAGTGGACACTGGGGACAGTCTGCCTGTGAAGAATAAGATCTACAGGCAACCTGACCATGTCAGGGACTGCATTAGGACTGAGGTCCAAAAGATGTTGGAATTGGAAGTTATTGAGCCCTCATATAGCCCTTGGGCTAGCCCAGTAGTCCTGGTACCCAAGCCTCACACCCAGGGTGGTAAAATAGAGATGAGGTTTTGTGTTGACTACAGGTGTCTCAATGCAGTCACTAGGACTGATGCACATCCCATTCCCAGAGCAGACGAGCTCATAGATAAATTGGTCTCAGCCCAATAGCTGAGCACATTTGATCTGACAGCTGGCTACTGGCAGATAAGGTTAGCTGAATCTGCAAAAGCCAAAACAGCATTCTCTACCCCTGGTGGGCATTATCAATTTATTGTAATGCCCTTTGGTTTGAAGAATGCACCTTCCACTTTTCAAAGGTTGGTGAACCAAGTCCTCACAGACCTGGATGACCTTAGTGCAGCATATCTAGATGATATTGCTGTCTTTAGCTCCACCTGGGAGGATCACCTGATCCACCTGAGGAAAGTTTTGGAAGCCCTGCAAAAAGCAGGACTCACTATCAAGGCCACCAAGTGCCAGATAGGGCAGAGTCAGGTTGTGTACCTGGGCCACCTTGTGGGTGGAGGCCAGGTTCAACTATTACAGAGCAAAATCCAGACTATCATGGACTGGGTTGCTCCAACCACCCAGACTCAGGTCAGAGCTTTCTTAGGCCTGACTGGGTATTACAGAAGATTTGTGAAGGGGTATGGATCCATTGTGACACCCCTAAATGACTTAACCTCTAAGAGGATGCCCAAGAAAGTTCAGTGGACAGTCAGCTGTCAAAAGCTTTTGATGACCTAAAACAGGCCATGTGCTCTGCTCCAGTGCTCCAAAGCCCCAACTACTCCAAAGAGTTCATAGTTCAAACTGATGCATCTGAGGTGGGGGTAGGTGCTGTATTATCACAACTGAATGAAGAGGGCCAGGATCAACCAGTAGCTTTCATTAGCAGAAGGTTGACCCCCAGAGAGAAACGTTGGTCAGCTATAGAGAGGGAGGCCTTAGCTGTGGTCTGGGCCTTGAAGAAGCTGAGGCCATACTTGTTTGGCACTCACTTCCTTGTTCAGACAGACCATAAGCCCCTCCTATGTCTAAAACAGATGAAGGGTGAAAATCCCAAACTACTCAGGTGGTCCATTTCCCTACAGGGGATGGACAATACAGTGGAACATAGACTTGGGAGCAACCATGCCAATGCAGATGGCCACTCCAGATATTTCCACTTAGAACATGAAGACTCAACTGGTCAAGGTTAGTTTAATGTCCCTGCGTTTGGGGGGGGGGGGGTTTGTGTAGGAGACTGGCATCTACTGTATAGTTGCCCCGAACTTTCTGCTGATGTTTTTACTGTTTTATGACTCTAGCCAGGCTGTGGCCCTGCTATCCAGGACCCCAGCCTATCTGCTTCCTCTCTAAACTGATGTGAGTACCCTAGGTACATACCAATTGGATACTGAGGTCACCCTGTGAGCCCCTTGTAGATGGTACTCTAGGTGCCCAGGGCATGGGCCCCTCAGAGGCCTACCAGGGGCTGCAGCACTTATTGTGCCACCCCTGGGACAGCCATACAAACCGACACCACCAGACCACTACTGTAGTCTGGATAAGGTGGTGCTTGCACCCCTTACAGGGATATAGGTAGCCTGTATTCCCCCTAATACAACACATATATACTCATAAGTCACCCCTATGGCAGACCTTGCTAATCCTACAAGACAGGGTGCTGCGATATGTGTGAGGGGGACCCCCTACATGAGTAGGGCCCCTCTACAACTTTCGTTACCCTAGGTTCAAGGTTGTTTGTAGTGCAGCCAGACCATATACGCTTAAGTACATTATAATCAATCGCGGTAAAATGATAACTTGAGAATGGCTGCACCAAACCATGTCATGTTAGGTGTCAAACAACTTGGAATACTACCCCCCGCCAGTCCTGGCGGCGGGGGTAGCATTCCACCCTTCAAGAGGGTCGACATGGCAAAAGCGGTTGATTTAAGAAACCAATTTAAAAGAGCACACGTAGTTCAAAATGGATGCTACCAGCCACCCACACAATTCTGGCTGCCTGTTGCGGGGCAGAACTCCAGCCCAGGCAGCTGGACAATAGGGATCCTGTTGCAGGGAGGTGTCTTCACCTCCCCAGACAGACTTTGTGGATTAGAACTGGGTGGGTGCACTTTAGGATTCCTTTCAGAGTTGCACATAGGCAGATTTGGTGCCTACTTCTACATACACCGCTTCAAACCGTTTCAGGGGCATCCTGCCCCTGCTCTGACGTGAAAGTGGACAAAGGGAAGTGAATGTAGCCACCCTTTCCCGCCTCACCACCCATTGGTGGACTCAGGAATGACCCTTCCCCTTTCTTTGCAATAAAGGTAGGCCCCTGGTCCCTGAGACCTTAAATTACTCTTGGACCTGCAAATACTACAGAATCCTTGACCTTCGACTTGCTGCTGCCCAGCTCACGGAACAAATCTCCCTTGGGATAAAGGAGTTACCCCCCTGCTTGCCAGGCACCTAAGCTCTGCAACTGACCCAGTTGGCACTCAGCTGCTCCGACGGACAACGAAGACTTCTGCCACGACTGAGGTGGGTTTCCAGGCATCCCAGAGGCCAGTGAGTGTGCTCAGTAAAGCTGAGTACCGTGGACCCCGTGGGTGCCGCAATACCAGACACCTCGACAAACCGACGCCATCTTGCACTGCGCCCAGCCCTTGTGTTCCACGAGGCTGTGCATTGGGCTACTGTTAGCCCCACCGACGAGCATCATCTGTGCCAAAGCTTGAGGCCCCAGCTCAACCGAGCGTCCCGTGGGCCTTGCTTGAAGCACGCAGCTCAATCACCTTTTGCGATCCCTTGTCTCTTGACTCGTGGGTCCTCTGAAGGGCTCATCTTTGATTCCAAGGGCTCCCCTGGTTGCTCCAGGCCTGCTCTTCCATCTCCTAGCTGGAGAACCCTCTCAGACCTCGCTGGTCTGCACCTGAGCTGTTTCCTACATCTTGCGTGGGTTGCGGTTGCCAGTGCTTGTTTGCTCCTAACCCGACTTCAACGCCACAGCGACTTTCAGCCTTCATGGGACAGCCCTCCTCCAGCAGCTGGCCTTCCTTGACGCCTCCTGGACCTCATGACTTCAGAATCCAGCTCCTCGACTTCGATCTTGAAGCACCCGACATTGGTGGGCTCTCAATCGTGAGGCCCCTGATCACTGGCTAGTGACCCAGACTCTGTCCCCTCTGCTTTCAGGTCCTTCTCTTCATCCTCCAGCTCTTCTTTCTTCACGGACTCGACGCACCTTCTTGTTTGCATCAGTTTTTCCACTTTTCCCATTGAAAACAAGAAAGCGACCGACACCAAAAACGACCTATGCACCCGGCTTCCCTAGGGCAGGTAACCCTGGTACTTCGGTACATTTGTGGGTGTTGGTCCTCCAAGACCTTAAGTTTATTGTCTTGACTTTGTACTGTTGCTTGAAGTGCCTCTAATCCTTTATTTTCTAAACGCGACATTTCCCATAGGCTTTAACGGGGGTTTACGTTTTAGTTTACGCACTGCATGTGCATCCCCTAGGTCTCCTTCCTCACTACCTTGGGTGGTTCTTAAGGGGCCCAGCGATCCTCTGTGCTATAAGCACTGTCTCCAGAACTGTCGTGTTTGTTATACCATTTTTTTGGTATATGGTTTTGTCCCCCTCTGGGGCCCAGTGTTTAATTGTGCTATTTATTGTCATTGAAAGTGATTGATCTGTGTAACTTTGGCCTCTAGACTCATAAAGATTCTAGGGGGATTATTCTAAGAATAAATACATATGTTTGACATATAGACGAGTGTGGAATACTCTTTCATTTGGTCATTCAAGAGGTTGTCTATGGTAAAACAATAAGCTTAACACTCCTTCAAGACTTAGCCTGAAGGCTGCTCTCCACAGCTACCATTAGGATCGCTTTCTTTAAAGGTTGTCTTTAAACCTTCCATCATTAACAGGTACTTGGACTGATATAAGATGGGCACTAAGAACTGGTAACCAGCATAAATCAGGCCAACTTCTCACAGCAGGCTTGGTGCCTGAGGTAAGCAATTGGTTTGTAGTAGCATGATTCAACACCTGGGCACCAGGGTGTGGCTGAGTTGGGCCGAGGGACTAACTTCCAATGAGATTATTGCCAATTTGAGACCCCTGTTGCGGTCCCGCAGTCCCCAACCTGCAAGAACATTTGCAACAACAGTTGCTGGAAGAACTGCTTTGCATGTTTGTAATTCCTTCAAATAGTAACGTGATAAGACACTTTAAGTTGTGCAACTTACGATGTAATGAGGAGAATCTTCCAGGTCTGCTGGTACCAAGGAAGTAGTAGCAGCTTGTGGTGTTCTGTATCAAAGGGGTAATTTAGGGATCTAGAATGTGTGATGTAGGGATCTAGAATGTGTGATGTAGGGATCTAGAATGTGTGACTTGGGGATCTAGAATGTGTGATGTAGGGATCTAGAACGTGTGACGCAGGGATCTAGAATGTGTGATGTAGGGATCTAGAATGTGTGATGTGGGGATCTAGAATGTGTGATGTAGGGATCTAGAATGTAGGTTGTTTCTAGAGTGGAGTGTATTATGTTTCAAGCTCAGCTGTTGGATCTTGAATGTGGATGAGGTCTCTGTTGATTCTGCATGTAATAACCAGACGCCTCACCAACCAAGCTTGTCTGAATTTATTAAATGAACTACACATTTGGCGACGAGCGATGGGCTGGATGGCTCACCACCTTATTTTAGATTTATCTAACAAAAAGAAATTCCAAATTTATTAAGCTTGAGTGGAGAACACTCTATGGCCCTGAAGTGCCCTACGAGAATCAAGATTTTATCTACATTGTCTGCATTGAATTAGAGGACTGGTTTACCCCTTATCCTGGATCGATACCATTTTAACCATTTTCGAGAAATCCAGTCAGTCTTACGAGTGCGAGAATTTCCTTGTGAGCTCTGCTGGCAGTTGTGGAACGTTCAGGCTTTGCTTCAAAGGAAAAACTCTGCTTACCTGGCAACTAGAGGCGGGCTCTTGGAGTCGGCGTCATCTCTCTGCCGGTGTTGGTGGTTGCCTGATAACCACAGGAATGTCCTGGACGCCTTACATTCGTCGTCCCTCCCTGTTTTCATTGTTGCTTATTGAACAGAAGAATGCACCGGAAGCCTTTGAAAGAACACCACCAGAAGACCCAGAATCTATTCCTGACAAGCAACCTGCAGAAGGAAATCAGCTCGTAGCACTATCCATGCCTGTTACTTCAGCGTGTCTGTGGTGACACGCTCCCCTTTATGATTCTTCTCATGGTAAGTTTGTCTGCAGCTTAAACGCGTATGCGGTGACACGCTTACCAGTGCAGCCTGTAAGTTGAAGGCGTGTCAGCGGTGATACTCACCTTTTCTATTCATTTCATTGCTGAGCGTGTCTCCTCACACAAGAGTGGATCAACGGTGATGCGCTCACCTTTTCTAATGTTTTGCTGAGTGTGTATTCTCACTTTAGAGTGGATCAAAAGTGCTACGCTCACCTTTAAGTTGCGTAAGTTTGTATTTTATATGTCAATTAACTTGCGTTTTATATGACAAGTCTCTTTTGTTTATGTATGGCAACTGATTTAGTATTAGGAAATATGGTTTGGTGTCCAGCCTTGTAAAGACATATTTTGGGTGGTGTTGCTGGGTTTAGTTTTAGCACTATACGTTCCTTCTTGGTTTTGCAGTGCTGTTGTTAATTAGCACTTGTTGAATATGCAGAATGGTCTGGCGCCTACATTTTTTCTATCATTCCCCGATAACCATCTATTCCTTGGCTAAAGTGGAGGAAACTATTCATCTACTATGCTCGCAAATGTGGTACATCACTCAGTGCTGAGAGGAAGACATCATTGCTGTTGAATTTCCTTGGTTCAGAGGAACAGGAAGTTTTCGAACATCTTCCTGACCTTTTGGATCAAGAGGCTGCATTTTCAATGAGTACAAGATTTGTCTCAAAAAGTTGGACTTGCATTACCTTCCCAAGGTGAGTACGGTTCTTGAAAGGGTTCACTTTGGGAGGAGAATGCAACATCAGGGAGACACGGTGGAACAGTACATCACTGAGTTATGCAGGCTAGCTTCTACTTGCAATTTTGGGGTGTCTCTATAGGAACAGTTGAGAGATCAACTGATGCTTGGCTGTGTGTTGGACAAAACCAGAGAAAGCATGTGGCAGAAGGACAACCCCTCTCATCAGTAAGTTCTTACGACTGTCAAAACAATTGAACATTCAAAGGCATGTGTGGATGTAATACGCAAAGATGCTGTGGGAGACAAGTGTGAGAAAGGGGAGGGTAGCTCTGTGAAAGTTGTTCAGGAGAAGGTCATTAAGAATAAAATGTCCACATGCGTCAAGCCAACCTCAAAACTGTTTCAGGGAAAATGTTTCTGGTGTGGCAATACTGGACATTTTGCCAACTACAAAGACTGTCCAGGTTAGAAAGTCATGTGTAAGAATTGTGGGCGCAAAGGACATTTTGTCAAATGCTGTGGATTGGCTAAAGATTCAAAGATGGTGTGGGAAGAGGAGTTTGATGAGGTTGATGAAGGGGATGTGAAGGAGGTTAACATTCGTCAGGTAAAGGAAACAGTTTGCGATGGCCTATTTGAAGTGATTATGGTCAATGAAGAACCTGTGAAAATGCTGTTTGACTCCGGAGCCAAGATAACTCTGATTCCTAAAACCTTTTATGAGCAGTGTCTTCTTGGGAAATATGCGTTAAGCTTCTGAAGCCAGATATGAAACCAGAAGGTTATGGTGGAAAATCTATTGACTTGTTAGGTTACTTCTGGGATACAAATGAATTTCATGAAAGAATTATACCTGTGAAAGTATATGTTTCTGTAAAGGGAGATTCTCTTATTAGCTGGGTTCACCAACGGGACCTTTACATATTCTTAGATCCTAATGAGAATCCCTCTGTGTGTGTTAGGGAGATGCCATCTGTCAGCTCTGTCTCTAAGGTGTGTGAGATTTGGACTAAGGAATTTCCTGAGGTCTTTGTCAACAAGTTGGGCTGCTTAATAAATGGTCATATCATAGATGTGAGACCAAGTGTTCCCCCGAAAGTGGCCAAAGTCAGGAGTGTGCCACTACTTGTGAAAGAAAGTATGAAGTCTGAATTGAACAAACGTGTTGATAGTGGCATCACAAAGGAGTTGGAGGCAACGGATTGGTTGTCTCCAGTGGTTTTGGCCACTCGTCTTTAGACCTGACGTCAGCCTACCACCAAATAAAGTTACATCCCCAATCTCAGGAGCTAACGGCATTTGTCATGCCCTTTGGAACCTTCAAGTTCCTGAGAATTGCCCTTCAGGTTGATTTCTGCTGCCTCTGCATTTCAAAGAGCGTATTCTTCAGGAGATTGAAGGTGTCAACATGTATCAGGAGGATGTCCTGGTGTTTGGTGTGAAACATTATGGCAGATTGCGAAGAGGCTACGTGAGGCTGGCCTGACTCTGAGAACAGAAAAGTGTAGGTTTGTTATTCAGGAAATTGAGTATTTGGGTCATGCAGTAACCAAACCAAAGTCTGCCCTGTGAACACTATTTATAGCCTTCATGCACCACAGAGTAAAGAGCTTGTAAAATTCCTGGTTATGACTGAATTTTACAATAAGTGTGTGCCTAGGTTTGCAGAGGGGAAGGAATTTGTTTAGAGTAAGGATTGCAATGATGAATTTGAAAATATAAAACAGTGTCTGAGTGCAGCATCCAATCTAGGAAGTTTCAATCCCGCAGATGTGTCTTATGTAATGACAGATGCAAGATCCAAGGGGTTAGGGACAGTTCTTATGCAAAAGTAGGATGGGAAGGAAAGGACGGTTTTATTCATCTCGAGCGTTCAGAGGAGCTCAACTATTCGATGGTGGAGAAAGAGGCGCTTTCTGTCTTCTGGGCGGTGCGCAAGTTGAAGAGGTTTCTCTGGGGAAAAAAGTTTGAAGTCAAAACTGTTCAGAAACCTCTTATGGAAGTGTTCATGAAAAAGGGATAGATTTTGTTTGGTCTCTTACAGGATACGCAAGTGGGTTGTGGCTTTGCAGGAGTTAGAGTTTTTCGTGTTGCATTTGGCGGGTGCCAACAATATTTTGGTGGACTGTTTGTCCAGAATGGTCGATGTGGAGTGTGAAGCATGAAAGCATGAAAGGTTGCTTGATCGTGCTCATGCCAGTCACATGGGCATTGCCAAGACTAAACAAAGAGTCAGAGAAGGGTATTGGTGGCCTGCAGTGGATGTAGGCATTGAGAGGATGGTGAGGAACTGCATTGAATGCTCCTGTGCGATAAGTTATTGAGGGGTAGGACGCAACCCATGGTGTTGAGGGAGCACACGGGGGTCCCTGGTCTGATATTGTCCTGGACATCATGGGTCCTATGAAGAATAAGTCTTATAATCGGTACATGTTGGTGTGTGTAGACATATTTTCACGCTGGCCAGAAATCAAGATTGTGAGTTTGGTGAATTCTTGTGTTGTTATTGAGTTTTTGGAAGACCTGTTTGGAAGAGAGGGTTTTTCTATGTCTTTACTCTCTGACAATGGGGTTCAATTTACCTGGTGTTGTGGAAGAGTTTCTGAGAACAAGAGGAATAAAACATAAGAAGGCGGCATTATATCACCCAAAAGTAATGGTGTGGTTGAAAGATTTATCAAGGTGTTGAAGGAGACTTTGCAGCAAGCTTTTGTGTCTGGGACTAATTGGGCAGCGGCGATTAAAAAAAAAAAAAAAAAAAAAAAAAAAAAAGAAAAGGTGCATGAGTACAGCTTCACCCCACATGCCTCAACAGGTGTTTTCCCCTGTTCAGTTGTTCAAGGGTAGAGTGGCCAATACAGAAGTGATTCCCATGTGGGTTTCTTGGAAACAGAAGGTGATGAACGATCAGGTTACAAATAGTGAAGGATGGAGAGAAAAGGAAAGGGAAAAGATGAAGAGGAAAATGTATGACGTGAGAAAGGCTGTCAAGAACAAGGAAGTATCTTGACCCAGAGGACTGGGTCAAAATAAAACCTCCCAAGAAGAGTGGTGGAACTTCTAACTTTAGTGAACCCTTAAAGGTAATCAAAGTGTTCAAGAATGCTATAGAACAAGTTATCACAGAATTTGGAACCAAACAGGGTGGCTAAATACCATCCTTGTGTGGAAGATATGACAATTCTTGGAAAAGCAGAAAATGAACATGAAGGTGTCTGTAGACCTCAACGTATAAAAACAAAATGCCTCTCTGGTGACAAGATTATGTGAAGTAAATGCTTTACTATCTGAAAGAAACACGTTAGTTATAGATTCCCTACCTTAGAATTATCCCCAGGCATTAGTCTGAAAACGGAAAGTTTTATCGGCAGCAGTACCCCTGCGCGTTGGTAGGTGGCGTAGGTCGACTCCGCGTCCGTCGTCAGCGTCGTGGTCGCCAGGATGAAGTCGCGGGGGCTACTTAGACGCCGCCCTCGCGTGCTGACGTCAGTTCTTAATTTTTTCGCACCAGTAAGGGCAGATCCGGCGAGAGCGGTACCCCCAGTCAATTTTTGACTGACTTTTTGCAACTATTTGTCGAATCCTTTTCGAGCAGGGGACCGGTTGCGGAGCCATCACCACTCCTCGTCGAAATCTTCGCACTCGTCTGGCAAGTCGAAGCATAAGAAGAAGTCGAAGAAGCATCGTCGCTCTTCGACTTCCCCTCGTCCGTTGGCCGACAAAGGGTGCGGGTAGTGCCACTCCCGCAGCTCCGTGTGCGGAGCCTTCAGGGTCGACTCTGGCCTTCCCTCCCTTCCCGGGACCAGGAGCGACCCCTACCCAACTTCGTCAGTTCTACGAAGCGATGCATGCCATCTTAGGGCAGCCCGACTTCGCTGGTGTGCCTTTGGGCCCCGCAGGGTCGGCTGGTGGCCCTAGGGCTTCGACGCTGGCGGCTTCGGCCCGGCACCGCAGGGCCTCCTTGGATCCAGGCCTTTAGCCGGATCGGCGCCGGTCGACCTCGTAACACCTCCACCGGCTCTTACTCCACCAGCACCATGTCTGCTACCGATGCTGGTTGGCCCTCCAGCCGGCGTCGAAGCCAGCTTCCACCCTAATGTCGATATGGAGCCAGACTGGCGTCGACCCCGGCTTCCACCTCGATGTAGATACGGAGCTGGACCGGCGTCGACCGACGCCGGATCCAATGCCGATGGGTACTTTTGTGTCTGCATTCCACCCTGGCCATTTTCAGCCAGTTTGGCAGCCAGAGGAGGGTGAGGAAGACTGGGAAGGGTCTGAAGACCCTCTCACAGCCTAGCTGGAATATGACCCGGACTGGAGAGAGGAACTGGGGATGCCAGTGGTCTAGAAACCTCGCCAGACCTTGGCATGTTGTCTCCTCCTACCGTGGCTACGGAGGAGGGAGAGTCTCATGCCGTGATGTTGCGTAGGGCCTACACCTCGAGCTACCTACTGTGGCGGTCTGGAGTAACCTCCTGACAGAGGTGCTTCAGCCGACAGCGAGCTCTGCAGAGCCCCTGCTGCCGTTTAATGAGGCCCTCACCGGCATCCTTTTGGGCACGTGGTCCAGGCCCAACACAGGGGCTCCTGTGGATAGGATGGTTGCCCGACGCCACTGCCCGGCACCGGGCGACCTTACTTTCCTCTCCCAACACCCTTCCCCCGAGAGCTTGGTAGTCCAAGCCTCCACGTCCCAGAGCCCATTCCCTACCACACCACTGGACAGGGAATCCAAGAAGCTGGATCAGCTTGGGAAGAAAATGTTTTCTTCCTCCAGTTTAGGGCTGCGGCCGGTGAACACCGCATGCCTCTTGGGCCGTTATTCCCACTCTGTGTGGGATACGGTGGCGCAGGTGGTGCCTCAGTGCCCGGAGGATGCCCAGACCGTGCTCTCCCGTGCTGTTTCCGAAGGGAGAGACTCAGCAAAGTTTGCCATACGTTGTGGGCTGGACTCACTGGGCAGGACTATTTCAACGTCTGTGGTGCTTTGCCGTCATGCCTGGCTGAGGACGACTGGCTTTTCTGGGGATGTCCAGAACACATTGATGGACATGCCCTTTGATGGCTGTCGCCTGTTCGGCGACAAAGCCAACAGTGCACTAGAGCGTTTCAAGGAATCTCAGGCTATGGCCAAGTCCTTGGGCCTCTCCACTACACGCCCTGCACCGTCTGCTTTTCGACCCTTTCGTGGCCACGGAAGAGGTGCCCCAACAAGTTCCTTTCAGAGCAACAGGCTGGCACAAGCTCAACCTCCGCGCGGCGGGGGACGTGGGAACCACAGATGTGGTTCTGGAGGCCAGCGGGCGGACAAGTCCACCACCGCCCCCTCTGCAGCAGCCTCCAAACCCTCCTAGTCTGACCTTTCAGGCCCATCAAACGCCAGTGGGCGACAGGATTCGCCATCAACTCCCACACTTGCGCACCATCACTTCAGACAGGTGGATTTTACAGATACTCCGAAGAGGCTACTCCCTCCCCTTCGAGACTACCCCTCCAGCGATGCCACCTCATTACCACCGCATGTCGGAGGATCATCTGGCACTTCTCCAGCAGGAAGTTACGGCTCTCTTGGCCAAGGGAGCCATCGAGCGTGTTCCTGTCCCAGAAGTAGGTCGTGGTTGCTATTCCTGCTACTTTCTGGTGCCCAAGAAGGACAAGAACCTGCGTCCTATCTTAGATCTCAGGAACGTCAACCGCTTCCTCCGGAAGGAGAAGTTCAGAATGTTGACACTAGCTCAGGTCCTGTCTGCCCTCGACCCTGGAGACTGAATGGTAGCGTTGGACTTGCAGGACGCTTATTTCCACATCCCCGTCCTGCCTGCCCACCGGCGTTACCTGCGGTTCACGGTAGGCCACGAGCACTTTCAGTTTACCGTGCTCCCTTTGGCCTTACCAGCGCCCCTCGGGTGTTCACAAAACTGATGGCGGTTGTTGCACCTCATCTGCGCAGATCAGGGGATCCAGTCTTCCCCTATCTAGACGACTGGTTGCTGAAGGCGGGCTCGCCCCAGGCAGTCGTCTCCCACCTCCAGACTAGGGCCGACCTCCTGCATTTGCTGGGGTTCTCCATCAACGTGCCGAAGTCACATCTGATCCTCTCTCAGAAGCTCCTCTTCATCGGAGCGGTTCTGGACATGACGCAGTTTCGGGTTTATCCTCCCGAACAGCGAGTCCGGGATATTTTGGCTATGATTCCAATCTTTCAGCCTCTATCCTGGGTTTCAGTCAGAATGACACTGAGGCCTCATGGCCTCCTGCATCCTGCTGGTCGATCATGCCAGGTGGCATATGTGGGCTCTGCAGTGGGACCTGAAGTTCCAGTGGGCGCAGCCTCAGGGGAATCTGTCCCATTGCGTCCAGATCTCAGAGGGCACAGCACGCCAATTGTGGTGGTGGCTCACGAACCAGGATTGGGTCAACGACAGATCCCTCTCCCTTCCTCAGCCAGATCACACAGTGGTGACAGACGCATTCCTGCTGGGATGGGGCGGCCACATGGGAGAGGCGGAGATTAGAGGCCTCTGGTCTCCGGCGGAGTCCGGGCTTCACATCAACCTTCTGGAGTTCCAGGCGATTCGTCTTGCACTGAAAGCATTCCTTCCCTCTGTCCGGAGAAGAGTAGTGCAGGTGTTCACAGACAACACCACCACCATGTGGTACTGCAACAAACAAGGCGGGGGAGGGTCGTGGACCTTATGTCAAGAGGCCCTCCATCTCTGGACATGGCTGGAACATCAGGGCATATCCCTGGTGGTTCAACACCTGGCAGGTTCCTTGAACGCCAGGGCAGACAAACTCAGCCGCAGGTGCCTGATGGATCACGAATGGCCTCTTCACTTGGAGGTGGTGCAAGGGCTCTTTCAGTAGTGGGGAGGGCCTTGGTTAGATCTATTCGCCACCGAAGAGAACGCGCAATGTCAGCAATTCTGCGCGTTGGAATTTCCAAGGCTGCACTCGCTAGACAACGCTTTTCGTCACAAGTGGAGTTGCGGTCTTCTATACGCCTTTCCGCCTATACCACTTCTGCTCAGAGTGCTGAAGAGGATTAAGTGCAACCGGGCCCAAGTCATTCTTGTGGCTCCGGATTGGGCACGAAGAGTCTGGTATCCCGAGCTGCTCAACATGGCCATCGAGGGTTAAATGGTGTCGGGAATCGTTGTTGATTTCAATGGCGATGTACTGCAAAGTGCTGCTGCTGTGGAAAGGAGAAGTGTCCAGTGTGATCCAAGCATGGATCGAAGATGTGAAGAACCTGAAAGCAGAGGGGACAGAGTCTGGGTCACTTGCCAGTGCCCTTGGGCACGATAGAGGAATAGAGGAATGCCCACCGATGTTGGGTGTTTCAGGTGTGAAGAGGTGAAGCTTGACTCCACTGCCACTGGGACCAGGAGGCGTCGACGATGACAACAGTCTGCAGGCGAGCTGTCCCACGAAGGATGTCGAGTGCTGGGGGGTCAGTTTCCGGATTGGAAACCAACAAGCCTTCGCAACGTCAACCCACGCAGTGAGAGAAAAATGGCTTCGGTGTGGACCAGCAAGGTCCTGTGGACTCCCCAAGCGATGGAGAGTCAGGGCACGTCTGGAGCAACCAGGTAAGCCCGTTGAAAGTCAAAGTACCCTTCTCAGGGACCCACAAGTCGACGGACAAGGGATCGCGAAGGGACCTCGAGAGGAATCACTAGATACCAGCCCATGGGTCACTCAAGGAGTGTAGGCCAGCAATCTTCGGTGGAATCACTGCTCAGGGTCTGGACTACAAGTAGCCCAAAGCACAGCCTCCGGGATCGCCAAGAAGCATATGCTGCTGCAAATGGTCACGGTGTCCAGGGGTTCAGGTTGCACGGTCCCCCGGTGTCCAGGGGCTCAGGTTGGCTGAGAGTACGGATCAGCCTCGGGGAAGCTTGAAAACCCACCTCATGGGTTGCAAAATCGTCGGTGTCCTTCGGGAGCAGCGTCGATGCAATCCGGACAGATGCGTCTTTGGTGCCTGCCTTGCAGGGGAGTAACTCCTTTACTCCAAGGGAGATTCTTCTGTCATCCAACGTCGTGTAGATAGTAGAAGTTCTGGGATTATGTAGGAGAGTTTTGTCCAGGTAAATCTAAAGTCCTGTAGTCAGGGGTTCCTACTTTATACCCAAGGAAGGGGTGGGACAAACTCTGGGGACCCACCTATGGGAGGGTTAGGACAGAGGGGTGGCTACACCCATATCCTTTGTCCAGTTTCGCGTCAGAGCGGTGGCTGAGTGCCCCTGCAACCGGTTTGAGCTGAACTATGCACAGGGACTCCAAAATGTGCCCCCAGTGCAGACATCAAAGCACTCTTGGAGTGCACCCACCCAGCCCCAATACACTAAAGCCTGTCTGGGAGGTGGTGACACCTCCCTGTGACAGGAAACCTATTGTCCAGGCCTCCCCTGCCAGAGTTTCGTCCAGCAGCAGGAGGGTAGACTCGTGTCTGTGGCTGGCAGCATCCATTTTGTGATGCCAGGGTCTGTGAAGCTGGTACCTGGTGTACCGGTGTTGTCATGTTTCTCCCTCTAGTAGGGTGGAATCATGCCTCCACACCAGTTACTGGAGTGGAGGTATGACTCCAAGGTGTTTGACACCAAACACAACATATTTCCATGCAGCCATTCCAAAGTTAGCATTTACCGCGAGGTTATAATGCACTTAAGAGTATATGGTTTGGCAGCATCACAAACAACCCTTGAATAAAGGTTCCGAAGGCTGCAGAGGGGCTCTGCTCATGCAGGGGCACCCTCTCACATAAAACCCAGCACTCTGCCTTCAGGATTGATAAGGCCTGCCATAGAGGTGACTGATAGGTTTATATGTGCAGTGATATGGAGAGATATAGGGAATCTATACCTCAGTAAGCGGTGCTTGCACCACCTTACACAGGCTGCAGTAGCAGACCTGTTGTGTCATGGCTTCCCAGGGGTGGCATAATACATGCTGCAGCCCCTGGTAGGCCTCTGGGGTACCTATGCCCTGGGTACATAGTATACCATATACTAGGGACTTATAAGGGTACCCCAGAATCCAATCTGGAGTGTACCGAAAGTACATGCAGTCAATTTAGAGAGGAAGCAGCTAGGCTGGGGCCCTGAATAGCAGGGTCCCAGCCTGACTAAAGTCGAAAAACAGTGAAACATCAGCAAAAAGTGGGGTAACCATAAGAAGCAGATCCTACTCTCCTATAATGTGTGCTCTCTTTGAGCCACTTCACAACTGTTCTTTGAGGCTTGTAAGTCTTAAGACTGTATTCCTGGTGGCCATCACATCTGCCAGAAGAGTGAGTGAGCTCCAGGCCCTTTCATCAAAGCCTCCTTTTCCGTTTGTACATCCGGACGAAGTTGTCCTCCGGACTCGTCCATCCTTCCTCCTAAAGGTTGTCACCTCCTTTCACATTGGGCAAACCATCACTTTGCCCATCTTCTTCCCGCCTCCACATCCTTCGAAAGAGGAAGAGAGGCTCCACCGTCTGGATCCAAAATGTGCGCTTTCCTTTTACTTGGATCGCACTAAACAGTTCTGGGTGGATGACCAGCTCTCTGTTGGCTACGTGGGTGCCAAGAAAGGTCGGGCCGTACACAAGCGGACCATCTCTAGATGGGTCATTCTGTGTATTAAAGCCTGCTATTCTCTGGCTAAAAAGGAGCCTCCAGTGGGGCTGCACGCCAATGCCACCAGGGCGACTACTTTGTGCGAGGAGTCCCTCTAAATGACATCTGCCAGGCAGCTACGTGGGCATCACTGCACACGATAACCAAGCACTACTGCATGGACAGCCAAGTCCGGAGAGCTGTCTTCTTTGGCCGGTCTGTTCTCCAGGACTTTCTGGTGTGATCTTGGTTCGCAGACCCACCTCCGGGGTTGGTATTGCTGGGGTATCTATTCTAAGGTAAGGAATCTGTAACTAACGTGTTTCTTTCAGATAAACAAGTTACTTACCTTCTGTAATGATATATCTGTAAGAAACATTAGTTAGTTATAGATTCCTTACCGCCCCACCCATCCTCCCTGTTCTGCGAACTGACTTCTAGGGTTAAGGACATCCTTTCAGGGCCCTAGTTTTGTGCACCAGTGGTCAGTGTCTTGCATGGCTCTGTGTTCCTGGCGCGGAAAGTCGTGTACAGAACTGATGTCCGCCCGCGAGGGCGGCAGCTAAGTAGCTCCTTCGATGTCATCCCGGTGACCACGACGATGGACGCGGAGTCGACCAACGCCACCTACCAACGCGCAGGGGTACTGCTGATGAAAGAACTTTCCGGATCCAGTCTGACGCCTGGGGGTAATTCTAAGGTAGGGAATCTATAACTAACTAATGTTTCTTACAGATATATCATTACCACAGGTAAGTAACTTGTTCTTTCGTGTACTTTGTTTTGAGTTTGACTTTTGCTCCTTAAGTTGACTATACTCATTTTTTATCATTTATTTCTATGAGGGTTCTTTAGTTGTATTGGGTGAAGGAAGGTGATGTGGAGTTCTGTATCTAAGGGGTGATGTAGGGATCTAGAATGTGTGATGTAGGGATCTAGAATGTTTGATGTGGGGATCTAGACTGTGTGATGTAGGGATCTAGAATGTGTGATGTCGGGATCTAGTATGTGCGATGTTGGGATCTAGAATGTGTGATGTAGGGATCTAGAATGTGTGATGTAGGGCTCTAGAATGTGTGATGTAGGGCTCTAGAATGTGTGATGTCAGGATCTAGAATGTGTGATGTCAGGATCTAGAATGTGTGATGTAGGGATCTAGGATGTGTGATGTAGGGATCTAGAATGTGTGATGAAGGGATCTAGAATGTGTGATGTAGGGATCTAGGATATGTGATGTGGGGATCTAGAATGTGTTATGTAGGGATCTAGGATGTGTGATGTAGGGATCTAGAATGTGTGATGAAGGGATCTAGAATGTGTGATGTAGGGATCCAGGATGTGTGATGTAGGGATCTAGAATGTGTGATGAAGGGATCTAGAATGTGTGATGTAGGGATCTAGGATGTGTGATGTGGAGATCTAGAATGCGTGATGAAGGTCTAGGATGTGTGATGTAGGGATCTAGAATGTGTGATGAAGGGGTCTAGAATGTGTGATGTGGGGATCTAGAATGTGTGATGTAGGGATCTAGAATGTGTGATGTAGGGATCTAGAATGTGTGATGTAGGGGTCTAGGATGTGTGATGTAGGGGTCTACAATGTGTGATGTAGGGATCTAGAATGTGTGATGTAGGGATCTAGAATGTGTGATGAAATGGTCTAGAATGTGTGATGTAGGGATTTAGGATGTGTGATGTAGGGGCCTACAATGTGTGATGAAGGGATCTAGAATGTGTGATGTAGGGATCTAGAATGTGTAATGAAGGGATCTAGAATGTGTGATGTAGGGATCTAGAATGTGTGATGTAGGGATCTAGGATGTGTGATGTAGGGATCTAGAATGTGTGATGTAGGGATCTAGGATGTGTGATGAAGGGATCTAGAATGTGTGATGTAGGGATCTAGAATGTGTGATGTAGGGATCTAGGATGTGTGATGTAGGGATCTAGAATGTGTGATGTAGGGATCTAGAATGTGTGATGTAGGGAGCTAGAATGTAAGTTATTTCTAGAGTGGAATGTATTGTGTTAGAATGTGGATGAGTTCTCTGCTGATTCTGCACATAATAAACCTGAAGCCTCACCAACCAAGCTGGTCTGTATTTTTTGAATGAACTTTACACAGTTAGATCTATAGACGAAGCAGCGGGCTGTTTCAAGGGTGCAACGGATAATTGACAAATTGTCTCTGTGGTACTTAAAGGAGAGGACCTGTTGGAACATGGAATGCTAGGCATGAAGCATTTTAGGAGGCCATAGGCAACCAAGTCTACATTTGCAACAGGTTGCAGGTCTCTCAGGTTTCTCTAGTTGCCCGTTCAGCATTATTTGCGTTCTCACTGATTTCAGGAGCGCTTCAGGTATCCAAGCCTACTTCCTGCAAACTACCTTTGTTGCTACGAGCACAAGTGCTCTTATTTTTTCTGATATGTCCGGCACTTCTGCAGGGTTTGATTTATCTCTAATATTGGTTGCTTTGGTGTTCAAAATTGACTCAACCTCCTCAAATAAATCATCAATATCGTCCAAAGTATGTCTCTGCCAGGAGGGGGCCAGGACCACCAACATTACCTGCAGGGGCCAGGACCACCAACACTCCCTGCAGGGGCCAGGACCACCAACACTCCCTGCAGGGGCCAGGACCACCAACACTCCCTGCAGTTCTCTTGTTTTTTTATCACTTAATGAAGCTTTGGTTGTTTCGAGTGCCTCATGCCTGGTGTAGCCCCTCATGCACCAGACACTCATTAAAGCCTTCCAATAAAATAATAGTAGGAGGCAAAGTAAAAAAGAGGATAAACTTACAGAGTCCCAGCAAATAGTATCCAGCAAAAAAGAGCTGAAAGAGGCTGGGCCCGGCTGGGCCTCTTGGGATGAAGACAAGCGCAGACGGGCCCGCCCTTGGCCCGGCCCGCACACGTCCTGCTGCGCGGGAGGAGGCGAGGCAGTTTGTAGTGCGTGGCGGCTGGAAGAACAGTTTTCGGCCCCTCCTCTACGGAGACAATGTATCCTGTGACCTTGAGTTCCCACCATCAGAACAGCAGCAGCGTCTCCATTTCTATATCTTACTTACTTTTTGAACAAAGTTTTACCATGTACAGTATATATTCTGTTGAACATACTTCAGTGTATCTTTCTAACCACGTAATGTGTAGGAGCCTGTAGGCTGTATTTTTCTTTTTTTTATCCCACTAGTCACAAGAGCATTTGATTACTCTCTTTCAATATTCTGTTTGGTATTTCCTTTTGCAAGAGAGATCTGTTCCCAAACCCCGCAGTCCTACTTTATACTGTGTTTTACTAACAGAAGTTTCCCACCTGGCTGATGAAACTTTGTTTTGTAGGAACAGGTTACATTTCGGGATGTTGCCGCCTGTTTCTCCGAAGAGCATTGGAGGATTTTACACGAATGGCAGAAAGATTTTTACAAGAATGTGATGAAGGAGATTCACCAAGCCTTGATTCTGATGGGTAAATATCTTCTGCGTCCACTACACTGAGACGAGGAGTGCAGTCCATGGTTCAAGTCTCAAGTTTCTTCAAGTTCATTTATCTTACACATTGTATAAAGACAAATCATGACACACTAAAGGAAGCTTGGCTAACTAACCATCGGTGCTGGTCACTCATGACCACAGACATTGCATGGGCTGAGCTACGCCACCGCTCCAGAGCTGGAGAAGGACGGTTCACACAGCAAGATAACATGCCACGTGCAAAGCTGTATTCAACAAAAGGTCTTGATTGCAGATGTTATATGAGATGGACAGGGCTCCACTTTTAAAGAAGAACAACTGTTGCCTATTTTAAACCAGACACTGAATGAAAACCAAACACAAATTGTTATGCACATCTTAGTGCCCAGCTCTCCCCCTTCCTCACAGTTTTTCTGAGTGCTTTCTTCTGCGTTTGCCTCGTTTTTCACTGCTTTCTCCACAAAGCAGCTATCAAATGCAGTGCCTTGAGACCCTCACAAGTGATTTGCTGCGCTTTATAAATCCTGATTGATTGATTGAGTGAGTGTGACACAGAAAACCTGTGGAGTTCGGGGAGGAGAAAGCGAGCCACGTCACAGCCCCAGGAGTGCGCACACCATTTATATTTACAAGAGTGTTAAAGGATTGGTATGAGGGACCATGTGTAGACTGGGGAGGCCAGAGAGATGCCTGTGGGATGGGTCAACACCTCTAGAGAGGATATTTGTATCTTGGAAGAGATTAGCCATACTTTCATATCTGAACAGCAGAGCATTTAGTGGAGTTTCCCAAAGAGTGGCGACGGCCCTCCGAGGGCTACATTCAGTAGAGGTTCCCCTGGGCAAAACTGGAACAAATTACATAAGCTCCATTTTTTGGAACACAGAATGTAGGGAACGGAAGGTGTCAGAAGCTAAGCGTATCTTTTTTATTACTGAACACAGCATCATTCGGGCAAATAAACAAACCCCTCACATATATCCATGGGTGATGTTTCTAGGTTTATCTCACAAGGACAGCATTGTCCAGCATTTTTTTGTTTTTCAAGCAGGTCACCTTTGTTATCGGCACCTCTCTCACAAACACTAACGTGTCTGTTAAAGCAAATATCTAGGATGGAGACTTCTACCTCACTCTCTCTCTGTTTGTCTCTTCCTTTGTTCCCACTTCTCATCTTTTCTTTGCTTTATCTCTGTTACATCTCGCTCGCACTCACTTTGTCTTACTATTTCAGTCTTTTTCTTTGTCCCTCTCCCTTTCTTTGTATTTCTCTCATTCTTCCTCGTGATCTGTCACTTTTCTTTCATTCGCACACTCCACTTTCTGCACTATCACTTTATCCTTCTTTACCTGTCGTTTTCTCCTCCTCTCCTCTTCATGTCTTTCTCTTCTCGTTCTTGCCTTGTTTTCTCTCTCCCTTCCCCCTTTCTAAACCTCCTTGTATAGATCACATTTTAAAAGACAGCTCCTTTGTCTCTCATTATAGGCTACCAGATTGTTAACCCTGACACTTTATTCCGGATCTACAAAGGGACAGAGGCGTTCATGCAGGGTTGCCAGGCTGCAGAGAAACCAGACATGCACGAACCCTCTCTGTGTAAGTAGGACATTGTTTACATTCACATATTGAGCCGCTGAATCATTTTTCAGTTACATTGTAAGTGGCTCCACCGTGATGACCTCAACTCATCATTCGCGGAGACACAAAGCGCAGCACAGATAAGTACCGTACGTTCATTGCCATTTTTTGCTTTATTGATTTTCCCTAAATTTCTTGTGACTTTTTGTTGTGCATGTGGATACAGGACACTGACTTAGCAGCTCAGATTACTTCTTTCCACTCACCCCAAACGTGCTTCTGTTCACCCGTGACCTACCTCCATTCTGGAATCTTATCCCAAGACCTCCTGTTCTCTTCATCCTGTGTCCCTCATGATGGTGCTGAAACGAGCTGCATTGCATTTCCAGATTCAACTGTTCTTTTGACAAAACTCTATCCTTGGTGAAAAGGAAGAGGTTACAGTTGCCCTGGATCTCATCCCACAGCCTGCACTCATTCATCTTCACACTCTCTAACTGAAGCTCAAACCCCTGTTTGTAACTCCATGCCCGTCACAGCACTCTCTGTAACTTCGTGCATGCCATGGCACTCTCTGTAACTATGTGCATGTCATGGCACTCTCTGTAACTCAGTGCATGTCATGGCACTCTCTGTAACTCCATGACCGTCATGGCACTCTCTGTAACTCCATGACCGTCATGGCCCTCTCGGTAACTCCATGACCGTCATGGCACTCTCGGTAACTACGTGACCGTCATGGCACTCTCGGTAACTACGTGATCGTCATGGCACTCTTTGTAACTCTCTGCATGTCATTGGACTCTCTGTAACTCAGTGCATGTAATGGGACTCTCTGTAGCTCAGTGCATGTCATGGCACTCTCTGTACCTCAGTGCATGTCATGGCACTCTCTGAAAACTCTGTGCATGTCATAGCACGCTCTGGAACTCCATGACCATCATGGCACTCTCTGTAACTCCGTGTATGTCATGGCACTCTTTTTGACTCCGTGACCGCCATGGCACGCTCTGTAAATCCGTGACAGTCATGACACTCTCTGTAACTCCATGACTGTCCTGGCACTCTCTGTAACTCCAGGCATGTCACGGCACTCTCTGTAACACAGTGCATGTCATGGCACTGTCTGTTACTCCGTGCATGTCATGGCACTCTCTGTAACTCCGTGACCGTCATGGCACTCTCTCTAACTCCAAGACCGTTGTGGCACTCTCTATAACTCAGTGCATGTCATGACACTCTCTGTAACTCCATGACCGTCATGGCACTCTCTGTAACTCTGTGCATTTCATGGCGCACTCTGTAACTCTGTGCATGTCATGGCACTCTCTGTAACTCTATGACCGTCATAGCACTCTCTGTACCACCGTGTATCTCATGGCACTCTCTGTAACTCCTTGACCGTCATGGCACTCTCTGTAACTCCATGCATGTCATGGCACTCTTTGTAACTCTGTTCATGTCGTGGCACTCTGTAACTCTGTGCATGTCATGGCACTCTCTGTAACTCTGTGCATGTCATGGCACTCTCTGTAACTCTGTGTATCTCATGGCACTCTCTGTAACTCCTTGACCGTCATGGCACTCTCTGTAACTCCATGCATGTCATGGCACTCTCTGTAACTCCGTGCATGTCACGGCTCTCTCTGTCACTCCCTGATCGTCATGGCATGCTCTATAACTCCGTGCATGACATGGCACTCTCTGTAACTCCATGACCGTCATGGCCCTCTCGGTAAATCCGTGACCGTCATGGCACTCTCGGTAACTCCATGACCGTCATGGCACTCTCTGTAACTCAGTGCATGTCATGGCACTCTCCGTAACTCCATGACCGTCATGGCACTCTCGGTAACTACGTGACCGTCATGGCGCTCTTTGTAAATCTCTGCATGTGATGGGACTCTCTGTAACTCAGTGCATGTGATGGGACTCTCTGTAGCTCAGTGCATGTCATGGCACTCTCTGTAACTGTGACCGTCGGGGCACTCTCTGTAGCTCAGTGCATGTCATGGCACTCTCTGTAGCTCAGTGCATGTCATGGCACTCTCTGTCACTCCCTGATTGTCATGGCACGCTGTATAACTCCGTGCATGACCTGGCACTCTCTGTAACTCCATGCATGTCATGGCACTCTTTGTAGCTCTGTGCATGTCGTGGCACGCTCTGTAACACCATGACCGTCATGGCACTCTCTGTAACTCTGTGCATGTCATGGCACTCTCTGTAACTCTTTGCATGTCATGGCACTCTCTGTAACTCTGTGACCGTCATAGCACTCTCTGTACCACCGTGTATCTCATGGCACTCTCTGTAACTCCTTGACCATCATGGCACTCTCTGTAACTCCTTGCATGTCACGGCACTCTCTGTAACTCCGTGCATGTCACGGCACTCTCTGTCACTCCCTAATCGTCATGGCATGCTGTATAACGCCGTGCATGACATGGCACTCTCTGTAACTCCATGACCGTCATGGCCCTCTCGGTAAATCCGTGACCGTCATGGCACTCTCAGTAACTCCATGACCGTCATGGCACTCTCTGTAACTCAGTGCATGTCATGGCACTCTCTGTAACTCCATGACCGTCATGGCACTCTCGGTAACTACGTGACCGTCATGGCGCTCTTTGTAAATCTCTGCATGTGATGGGACTCTCTGTAACTCAGTGCATGTGATGGGACTCTCTGTAGCTCAGTGCATGTCATGGCACTCTCTGTAACTGTGACCGTCGGGGCACTCTCTGTAACTCTGTGCATGTCATGGCACTCTCTGTAACTCTGTGCATGTCATGGCACTCTCAGTAGCATCATGACCGTCATGGCACTCTCTGTAGCTCAGTGCATGTCATGGCACTCTCTGTAACTCCATGACCGTCATGGCACTCTCTGTAACTCCATGACCGTCATGGCCCTCTCGGTAACTCCGTGACCGTCATGGCACTCTCGGTAACTACGTGATCGTCATGGCACTCTTTGTAACTCTCTGCATGTCATCGGACTCTCTGTAACTCAGTACATGTAATGGGACTCTCTGTAGCTCAGTGCATGTCATGGCACTCTCTGTAACTGTGACCGTCGGGGCACTCTCTGTAACTCTGTGCATGTCATGGCACTCTCTGTACCTCAGTGCATGTCATGGCACTCTCTGTACCTCAGTGCATGTCATGGCACTCTCTGAAAACTCTGTGCATGTCATAGCACGCTCTGTAACTCCATGACCATCATGGCACTCTCTGTAACTCCGTGTATGTCATGGCACTCTTTTTGACTCCGTGACCGCCATGGCACTCTCTGTAACTCCATGACTGTCCTGGCACTCTCTGTAACTCCAGGCATGTCACGGCACTCTCTGTAACACAGTGCATGTCATGGCACTGTCTGTTACTCCGTGCATGTCATGGCACTCTCTGTAACTCCGTGACCGTCATGGCACTCTCTCTAACTCCATGACCGTCGTGGCACTCTCTATAACTCAGTGCATGTCATGGCACTCTCTGTAACTCCATGACCGTCATGGCACTCTCTGTAACTCTGTGCATTTCATGGCACTCTCTGTAACTCTATGACCGTCATAGCACTCTCTGTACCACCGTGTATCTCATGGCACTCTCTGTAACTCCTTGACCATTATGGCACTCTCTGTAACTCCATGCATTTCATGGCACTCTCTGTAACTCCGTGCATGTCACGGCACTCTCTGTCACTCCCTGATTGTCATGGCATGCTGTATAACTCCGTGCATGACCTGGCACTCTCTGTAACTCCATGCATGTCATGGCACTCTTTGTAACTCTGTGCATGTCGTGGCACGCTCTGTAACACCATGACCGTCATGGCACTCTCTGTAACTCTGTGCATGTCATGGCACTCTCTGTAACTCTGTGACCGTCATAGCACTCTCTGTACCACCGTGTATCTCATGGCACTCTCTGTAACTCCTTGACCGTCATGGCACTCTCTGTAACTCCATGCATGTCATGGCACTCTCTGTAACTCTGTGCATGTCACGGCACTCTCTGTCACTCCCTGATCGTCATGGCATGCTCTATAACTCCGTGCATGACATGGCACTCTCTGTAACTCCATGACCGTCATGGCCCTCTCGGTAAATCTGTGACCGTCATGGCACTCTCTGTAACTCAGTGCATGTCATGGCACTCTCTCTAACTCCATGACCGTCATGGCACTCTCGGTAACTACGTGACCGTCATGGCGCTCTTTGTAAATCTCTGCATGTGATGGGACTCTCTGTAACTCAGTGCATGTGATGGGACTCTCTGTAGTTCAGTGCATGTCATGGCACTCTCTGTAACTGTGACCGTCGGGGCACTCTCTGTAACTCTGTGCATGTCATGGCACTCTCTGTAGCATCATGACCGTCATGGCACTCTCTGTAGCTCAGTGCATGTCATGGCACTCTCTGTAGCTCAGTGCATGTCATGGCACTCTCTGTACCTCAGTGCATGTCATGGCACTCTCTGAAAACTCCGTGCATGTCATAGGATGCTCTCTAACTCCATGACCATCATGGCACTCTCTGTAACTCTGTGACCATCACGGCACTCTCTGTAACTCCCGTGTATGTCATGGCACTCTTTTTGACTCCGTGACCGCCATGGCACGCTCTGTAACTCCGTGACTGTCCTGGCACTCTCTGTAACTCCATGACTGTCCTGGCACTCTCAGTAACTCCGGGCATGTGACGGCACTCTCTGTAACACAGTGCATGTCATGGCACTGTCTGTTACTCTGTGCATGTCATGGCACTCTCTGTAACTCTTTGACAGTCATGGCACTCTCTGTAACTCTGTGACCGTCACGGCACTCTCTCTAACTCCAAGACCGTCATGGCACTCTCAATAACTCAGTGCATCTCATGGCACTCTCCGTAACTCAGTGCATGTCATGGCACTCTCTGTAACTCCATGACCGTCATGGCACTCTCTGTAACTCTGTGCATGTAATGGCACTCTCTATAACTCCGTGACCACATAGCACTCTCTGTACCACCGTGTATGTCATGGCACTCTCTGTAACCCCGTGACCGTCATAGCACTCTCTGTAACTCCATGCATGTCATGGCACTCTCTGTAATTCCGTGACCGTCATGGCACTCTCTGTAACTCTGTGCATGTCATGGCACTCTCTGTAACTCCATGACCGTCATGGCCCTCTCGGTAACTCCGTGACCGTCATGGAACTCTCGGTAACTCCATGATCTTCATGGCACTCTCTGTAACTCAGTGCATGTCATGGGACTCTCTGTAACTCAGTGCATGTGATGGGACTCTCTGTAGCTCAGGGCATGTCATGGCACTCTCTGTAATTCTGTGACTGTCGGGCCACTCTCTGTAACTCTGTGCATGTCATGGCCCTCTCGGTAAATCCGTGACCGTCATGGCACTCTCGGTAACTCCATGACCGTCATGGCACTCTCTGTAACTCAGTGCATGTCATGGCACTCTCTGTAACTTCATGACCGTCATGGCACTCTCGGTAACTACATGACCGTCATGGCGCTCTTTGTAAATCTCTGCATATGATGGGACTCTCTGTAACTCAGTGCATGTGATGGGACTCTCTGTAGCTCAGTGCATGTCATGGCACTCTCTGTAACTGTGACCGTCGGGGCACTCTCTGTAACTCTGTGCATGTCATGGCACTCTCTGTAACTCTGTGCATGTCATGGCACTCTCTGTAGCATCATGACCGTCATGGCACTCTCTGTAGCTCAGTGCATGTCATGGCACTCTCTGTAGCTCAGTGCATGTCATGGCACTCTCTGTACCTCAGTGCTTGTCATGGCACTCTCTGAAAACTCCGTGTATGTCATAGGATGCTCTGTAACTCCATGACCATCATGGCACTCTCTGTAACTCTGTGACCATCACGGCACTCTCTGTAACTCCGTGTATGTCATGGCATTCTTTTTGACTCCGGGACCGCCATGGCACGCTCTGTAACTCCGTGACTGTCCTGGCACTCTCTGTAACTCCATGACTGTCCTGGCACTCTCAGTAACTCCGGGCATGTCACGGCACTCTCTGTAACACAGTGCATGTCATGGCACTGTCTGTTACTCTGTGCATGTCATGGCACTCTCTGTAACTCTTTGACAGTCATGGCACTCTCTGTAACTCCGTGACCGTCATGGCACTCTCTAACTCCAAGACCGTCATGGCACTCTCAATAACTCAGTGCATCTCATGGCACTCTCCGTAACTCAGTGCATGTCATGGCACTCTCTGTAACTCCATGACCGTCATGGCACTCTCTGTAACTCTGTGCATGTAATGGCACTCTCTATAACTCCGTGACCACATAGCACTCTCTGTACCACCGTGTATGTCATGGCACTCTCTGTAACGCCGTGACCGTCATAGCACTCTCTGTAACTCCATGCATGTCATGGCACTCTCTGTAATTCCATGACCGTCATGGCACTCTCTGTAACTCTGTGCATGTCATGGCACTCTCTGTAACTCCATGACCGTCATGGCCCTCTCGGTAACTCCGTGACCGTCATGGAACTCTCGGTAACTCCATGATCGTCATCGCACTCTCTGTAACTCAGTGCATGTCATGGGACTCTCTGTAACTCGGTGCATGTGATGGGACTCTCTGTAGCTCAGGGCATGTCATGGCACTCTCTGTAACTCTGTGACCGTCGGGCCACTCTCTGTAACTCTGTGCATGTCATGGCCCTCTCTGTAAATCCGTGACCGTCATGGCACTCTCGGTAACTCCATGACCGTCATGGCACTCTCGGTAACTCCATGACCATCATGGCACTCTCTGTAACTCAGTGCATGTCATGGCACTCTCTGTAACTCCATGACCGTCATGGCACTCTCAGTAACTACGTGACCGTCATTGCGCTCTTTGTAAATCTCTGCATGTGATGGGACTCTCTGTAACTCAGTGCATGTGATGGGACTCTCTGTAGCTCAGTGCATGTCATGGCACTCTCTGTAACTGTGACCGTCGGGGCACTCTCTGTAACTCTGTGCATGTCATGGCACTCTCTGTAACTCTGTGCATGTCATGGCACTCTCTGTAGCATCATGACCGTCATGGCACTCTCTGTAGCTCAGTGCATGTCATGGCACTCTCTGTAGCTCAGTGCATGTCATGGCACTCTCTGTAACTGTGACCGTCGGGGCACTCTCTGTAACTCTGTGCATGTCATGGCACTCTCTGTAACTCTGTGCATGTCATGGCACTCTCTGTAGCATCATGACCGTCATGGCACTCTCTGTAGCTCAGTGCATGTCATGGCACTCTCTGTAGCTCAGTGCATGCCATGGCACTCTCTGTACCTCAGTGCTTGTCATGGCACTCTCTGAAAACTCCGTGCATGTCATAGGATGCTCTGTAACTCCATGACCATCATGGCACTCTCTGTAACTCTGTGACCATCACGGCACTCTCTGTAACTCCGTGTATGTCATGGCACTCTTTTTGACTCCGTGACCGCCATGGCACGCTCTGTAACTCCGTGACTGTCCTGGCACTCTCTGTAACTCCATGACTGTCCTGGCACTCTCAGTAACTCCGGGCATGTCACGGCACTCTCTGTAACACAGTGCATGTCATGGCACTGTCTGTTACTCTGTGCATGTCATGGCACTCTCTGTAACTCTTTGACAGTCATGGCACTCTCTGTAACTCCGTGACCGTCATGGCACTCTCTCTAACTCCAAGACCGTCATGGCACTCTCAATAACTCAGTGCATCTCATGGCACTCTCCGTAACTCAGTGCATGTCATGGCACTCTCTGTAACTCCATGACCGTCATGGCACTCTCTGTAACTCTGTGCATGTAATGGCACTCTCTATAACTCCGTGACCACATAGCACTCTCTGTACCACCGTGTATGTTATGGCACTCTCTGTAACGCCGTGACCGTCATAGCACTCTCTGTAACTCCATGCATGTCATGGCACTCTCTGTAATTCCGTGACCGTCATGGCACTCTCTGTAACTCCATGACCGTCATGGCACTCTCGGTAACTCCGTGACAGTCATGGAACTCTCGGTAACTCCATGATCGTCATGGCACTCTCTGTAACTCAGTGCATGTCATGGGACTCTCTGTAACTCAGTGCATGTGATGGGACTCTCTGTAGCTCAGGGCATGTCATGGCACTCTCTGTAACTCTGTGACCATCGGGCCACTCTCTGTAACTCTGTGCATGTCATGGCACTCTCTGTAGCTCAGTGCATGCCATGGCACTCTCTGTAGCACAGTGCATGTCATGGCACTCTCTGTAGCTCAGTGCATGTCATGGCACTCTCTGTAGCTCAGTGCATGTCATGGCACTCTCTGTAGCTCAGTGCATGTCATGGCACTCTCTGTACCTCAGTGCATGTCATGGCACTCTCTGTAACTCCGTGCATGTCATAGCACGCTCTGTAACTCCATGACCATCATGGCACTCTCTGTAACTCTGTGACCACCACGGCACTCTCTGTAACTCCGTGTATGTCATGGCACTCTTTTTGACTCCGTGACCGCCATGGCACTCTCTGTAACTCCGTGACAGTCATGGCACTCTCTGTAACACAGTGCATGTCATGGCACTGTCTGTTACTCCGTGCATGTCATGGCACTCTCTGTAACTCCGCGACCGTCATGGCACTCTCTCTAACTCCAAGACCGTCGTGGCACTCTCTATAACTCAGTGCATGTCATGGCACTCTCTGTAACTCCATGACCGTCATGGCACTCTCTGTAACTCTGTGCATTTCATGGCACTCTCTGTAACTCTGTGCATGTCATGGCACTCTCTGTAACTCCATGACCATCATAGCACTCTCTGTACCACCGTGTATCTCATGGCACTCTCTGTAACTCCTTGACCGTCATGGCACTCACTGTAACTCCATGCATGTCATGGCACTCTCTGTAACTCCGTGCATGTCACGGCACTCTCTGTCACTCCCTGATCATCATGGCACGCTGTATAACTCCGTGCATGACCTGGCACTCTCTGTAACTCCATGCTTGTCATGGCACTCTTTGTAACTCTGTGCATGTCGTGGCACGCTCTGTAGCACCATGACTGTCATGGCACACTCTTTAACTCTGTGACCGCCGTGGCACTCTCTCTAGCTCGGTGACTGTCAAGGCACTCTCTGGACCTCAGTGCATATCATGGCACTCTCTGTAACTCCCTCACCATCATGGCACGCTCTATAACTCCATTCATGTCATGGCACTCTCTGTAGTTATGTTATGTTATGTTATGTTATTAATTTTTTTGTATAGCGCAACGGTTACTCAAAAAGAGAATCCCGGCGCTTTTGGTAAGGTGAACAAGTTACAAAATAACACAACACAGAGAAAACAGTTCAAAAGTCCACAAAAGAAACGGGGCAACACGCAAACCTATTGAGAAAACAGCCAGGTTTTGAGGCCTTTCCTAAAATCAAGAAGAGTAGTCGCCCCCCGCAAAGCGAGCGGTAAGGAATTCCACATCTGAGGGGCCAGCAGACTGAAGGAGCGGCCCCCTAGGCGAGCCCTCTTCACACGCGGAACAGCCGCAAGTAGTAAAGATTCCGACCTCAACGCGCGAGTGGGATGGTAAAAAAAGAGTCTTTTTTGCAGGTGTTTAGCTCCCACCGCATGGAGAGCCTTATAGGCCAAGGTCAGAGCCTTAAAGGCAATCCGTTTGCGGATGGGTAGCCAATGTAGCGTCACCAACAACCCAGAGACGCTGATGCGTCTACTTAGGCCAAAAATGGCCCTGGCCGCCGCGTTCTGTGCCACTTGAAGCCTCTGCAGCAGATACTCTGGCAGGCCCAGGTACAGGCTGTTGGCATAATCCAACCTGGAGCCTATCAGGGCCTGCACCGTCAGCCTCCTGTGCTCCTCGGACAGGAGGGGCAGAAACTTCCGCAGCATTTTTAGCAGGCCGAAACAAGTGCCGGTTACCCCAAGAATCTGGGCTTTCATCGTCAGCCCCTTGTCCATCTAGTTCAGTGCATGTCATGGCACTCTCTGTAACTCAGTGCATGCCATGGCACTCTCTGTAACTCTTTGACTGTCATAGCACTCTCTGTAACTCCGTGACCGTCGGGGCACTCTCTGTAACTCCGTGCATGTCATGGCACTCTCCATAACTCCGTGCATGTCATGGCACTCTCTGTAGCATCATGACCGTCATGGCACTCTCTGTAGCTCAGTGCATATCATGGCACTCTCTGTAGCTCAGTGCATGTCATGGCACTCTCTGTAGCTCAGTGCATGCCATGGCACTCTCTGTACCTCAGTGCTTGTCATGGCACTCTCTGAAAACTCCGTGCATGTCATAGGATGCTCTGTAACTCCATGACCATCATGGCACTCTCTGTAACTCTGTGACCATCACGGCACTCTCTGTAACTCCGTGTATGTCATGGCACTCTTTTTGACTCCGTGACCGCCATGGCACGCTCTGTAACTCCGTGACTGTCCTGGCACTCTCTGTAACTCCATGACTGTCCTGGCACTCTCAGTAACTCCGGGCATGTCACGGCACTCTCTGTAACACAGTGCATGTCATGGCACTGTCTGTTACTCTGTGCATGTCATGGCACTCTCTGTAACTCTTTGACAGTCATGGCACTCTCTGTAACTCCGTGACCGTCATGGCACTCTCTCTAACTCCAAGACCGTCATGGCACTCTCAATAACTCAGTGCATCTCATGGCACTCTCCGTAACTCAGTGCATGTCATGGCACTCTCTGTAACTCCATGACCGTCATGGCACTCTCTGTAGCTCAGTGCATGTCATGGCACTCTCTGTAACTCCGTGCATGTCACGGCACTCTCTGTAACTCCCTGATCATCATGGCACGCTCTGTACCTCTCTGCATGTCATGGCATGCTCTGTAACACCATGACCGTCATGGCACTCTCTGTAGCTCAGTGCATATCATGGCACTCTCTGTAGCTCAGTGCATGTCATGGCACTCTCTGTAACTCCGTGCATGTCACGGCACTCTCTGTAACTCCCTGATCATCATGGCACGCTCTGTACCTCTCTGCATGTCATGGCATGCTCTGTAACACCATGACCGTCATAGCACTCTCTGTAACTCCATTCATGTCATGGCACTCTCTGTAGTTCAGTGCATGCCATGGCACTCTCTGTAACTCCGTCACTGTCATAGCACTCTCTGTAACTCCGTGCATGTCATGGCACTCTGTAACTCCGTGCATGTCATGGCACTCTCTGGTGCATCATGACCGTCATGGCACTCTCTGTAGCTCAGTGCATCTCATGGCACTCTGTGTAAATACATGACCGCCATGGCACTCTCTGTAACTCTGTGACCATCACAGCACTCTCTGTAACCCCGTACATGTCATGGCACTCTCTGTAACTCCGTGACCATCATGGCACTCTCTGTAACTCCATGCATGTCATGGCACTCTCTGTAACTCCGTGCATGCCTTGACACTCTCTGTAACTCCGTGCATGTCATGGCACTCTCTGTAACACTGTGTATGTCATGGCACTCTTTTTGACTCCGTGACCGCCATGGCATGCTCTGTAACACCATGACCGTCATGGCACTCTCTGTAACTCTATGCATGTCATGGCACTCTCTGTAACTCTGTGCATGTCATGGCACTCTTTGTAACTCCGTGCATGTCATGGCACTCTCTGTACCACTGTGTATCTCATGGCACTCTCTGTAACTCCGTGACCATCATGGCACTCTCTGTAACTCCATGCATGTCATGGCACTCTCTGTAACTCCGTGCATGCCATGGCACTCTCTGTAACTCTGTGCATGTCATGGCACTCTCTGTAACACTGTGTATGTCATGGCACTCTTTTTGACTCCTTGACCGCCATGGCAAGCTCTGTAACTCCTTGACAGTCATGGCACGCTCTGTAACTCCGTGACAGTCAAGGCACTCTCTGTAACTCAATGACCGTCCTGGCACTCTCTGTAACTCCAAGACCGTCATGGCACTCTCTGTAACTTCGTGATCGTCATAGCACTCTCTGTACCACCGTGTATCTCATGGCACTCTCTGTAACTCTGTGACCGTCATGGCACTCTCGGTAACTCCAAGCATGTCATGGCAATCTCTGTAACTCTGTGCATGTCACGGCACTCTTTGTAACTAAGTGTATGTCATTGCACTCTCTGTAACTCCCTGACCGTTATGGCATACTCTGTAACTCTCTGCATGTCATGGCACACTCCGTAACTCCCTCACCGTCATGGCACGCTTTATAGCTCTGTGCATGTCATGGCACTCTCTGTGCCTCAGTGCATGTCATGGGACTCGCTGGAACTCTGTGACCGTCATAGCATTCTCTGTAATTCAGTGCATGTCATGGCACTCTCTGGAACTCTGTGACCATCATAGCACTCTCTGTAACCCCGTACATGTCATAGCACTCTCTGTAACTCAGTGCATGTCATAGCACTCTCTGTAACTAAGTGCATGTCATGGCACCCTCTGTAACTCCCTGTTCGTCATGGCACGCTCTGTAACTCTCTGCATGTCATGACACGCTCTGTAACACCATGGCCGTCATGGCACTCTCCGTAACTCCCTGACCGTCGTGGCATTCTCTGTAGCTCTGTGCCTGTCATGGCACTCTCTGTAACTCCCTGACCGTCATGGCACTCTCTGTAACTCTGTGACCGTCGGGGCACTCTCTGTAACTCAGTGCATGTCATGGCACTCTCTATAACTCAGTGAATGTCATGGCACTCTCCGTAACTCAGTGCATGTCATGGCACTCTCCGTAACTCAGTGCATTTCATTGCACTTTCCATAACTTAGTGCATGTCATGGCACTCTCTGTGATTCAGTGCATGTCATGGCACTCTCTATAACTCAGTGCATGTCATGGCACTCTCCGTAACTCAGTGCATGTCATGGCACTCTCCGTAACTCAGTGCATTTCATTGCACTCTCCATAACTCAGTGCATGTCATGGCACTCTCTGTGATTCAGTGCATGTCATGGCACTCTCTGTAGCTCAGTGCATGTCACACACTCGCTGTAACTCCGTGACCGTCATGGCACTGTCTGTATCGTCGTGTATGTCATGGCACTCTCTGTAACTCCATGACATTCATGGCACTCTCTGTAACTCCACCTCTTTCTTTTTGCAGTTCCACGACCCACAGTGGTTCCTGACGTGTTATTCAGCATCAGATGCGAGGAAGACGTGTATTACAAAGACCCGCAGAGCTCATTGGAAACAGGAGGTGGGCACGGTTCTGGGCCCTGTGGGTTTGGTCTTCATTCAGTTTACAGCAGGGGAAGTGCCAGGATGACATCTGTTCACACAAGCCATCCGTCCCTCTTATTCCTTGTAGAGGTGCCCGATGACATCTGTTCACACAAGCCATCCGTCCCTCTTATTCCTTGTAGAGGTCCCCGATGACATCTGTTCACACACGCCACGCGTTCCCTTATTCCTTGTAGAGGTCCCCGATGACATCTGTTCACACAAGCCATCCGTCCCTCCTATTCCTTTTAGAAGTCCCCGATGACATCTGTTCACACAAGCCATCCGTCCCTCTTATTCCTTGTAGAGGTCCCCGATGGCAGCTGTTCATACAAGCCATCCGTCTCTTATTCCTTGTAGAGGTCCCCAATGACATCTGTTCACACAAGCCATCCGTCCCTCTTATTCCTTGTAGAGGTCCCCGATGACAGCTGTTCACACACGCCACTCGTTCCTCTTATTCCTTGTAGAGGTCCCCGCTGACATCTGTTCACACAAGCCATCCGTCCCTCTTATTCCTTGTAGAAGTCCCCGATGACATCTGTTCACACAAGCCACCCGTCCTTCTAATTCCTTGTAGAGGTCCCCGATGACATCTGTTCACACAAGCCATCTGTCCCTCTTATTCCTTGTAGAGGTCCCCGATGACATCTGTTCACACAAGCCATCTGTCCCTATTATTCCTTGTAGAGGTCCCCGATGGCATCTGTTCACACAAGCCATCCTTCCCTCATATTCCTTGTAGAGGTCCTGATGACAGCTGTTCACACAAGCCATCCGTCCCTGTTATTCCTTGTAGAGGTCCCCGATGACATATGTTCACACAAGCTACCAGTCCCTCTTATTCCTTGTAGAAGTCCACGATGACATCTGTTCACACAAGCCACCCGTCCCTCTTATTCCTTGTAGAGGTCCCCGATGGCATCTGTTCACACAAGCCACCCATCCTTCTTATTCCTTGTAGAAGTCCCCGATGACATCTGTTCACACAAGCCATCCGTAGCTCTTATTTCTTGTAGATGTCCCCGATGACATCTGTTCACACAAGCCATCCGTCCCTCTTATTCCTTGTAGAGGACCCCGATGAACGCTGTTCACACAAGCCATCCATCCCTCTTATTCCTTGTAGAAGTCCCTGATAACATCTGTTCACACAAGCCATCCGTCCCTCTTATTCCTTGTAGAGGTCCCCGATGACATCTGTTCACACAAGCCATCCATCCCTCTTATTCCTTGTAGAGGACCCCGATGACATCTGTTCACAAACGCCATCCGTCCCTGTTATTCCTTGTAGAGGACCCCGATGACCGCTGTTCACACAAGCCATCCGTACCTCTTATTCCTTGTAGAAGACCCCGATGACAGCTGTTCACACAAGCCACCCATCCCTCATTTTCCTTGTAGAGGTCCCCGATGACAGCGGTTCACACAAGCCATCCATCCCTCTTATTCCTTGTAGAAGTCCCAGATGACAGCTGTTCACACAAGCCACCCGTCCCTCTTATTCCTTGTAGAGGTCCCCGATGACATCTGTTCACACAAGCCATCCATTCCTCTTATTGCTGGTAGAGGTCCCCGATGACATCTGTTCACACAAGCCATCCGTCCCTCTTATTCCTTGTAGAGGTCCCCGATGACATCTGTTCACACAAGCCACCCGTCCCTCTTATTCCTTGTAGAAGTCCCCGATGACATCTGTTCACACAAGCCATCCATCCCCGATGACAGCTGTTCACACAAGCCATCCGTCCCTCTTATTCCTTCTAGAAGTCCCCGATGACAGCTGTTCACACAAGCCATCCGTCCCTCTTATTCCTTGTAGAGGAACCCGATGACATCTGTTCACACAAGCCATCCGTCCCTCTTATTCCTTGTAGAGGTCCCCGATGACAGCTGTTCACACAAGCCATCCGTCCCTGTTATTCCTTGTAGATGTACCTGATGACATCTGTTCACACAAACCATCCGTCCCTCTTATTCCTTGTAGAGGTCCCCGATGACATCTGTTCACACAAGCCATCGTTCCCTCATATTCCTTGTGGAGGTCCCCGATGACAGCTGTTCACACAAGCCACCCGTCCCTCTTATTCCTTGTAGAGGTCCCCGATGACATCTGTTCACACAAGCCACCCGTCCCTCATATTCCTTGTAGAGGTCCCCGATGACATCTGTTCATACAAGCCATCCGTCCCTCTTATTCCTTGTAGACGTCCCCGATGACCGCTGTTCACACAAGCCACCCGTCCCTCTTATTCCTTGTAGAAGTCCCCGATGACATCTGTTCACACAAGCCATCCATCTCCGATGACAGCTGTTCACACAAGTCATCCGTCCCTCTTATACCTTGTAGAAGTCCCCGATGACAGCTGTTCACACAAGCCATCCGTCCCTCTTATTCCTTGTAGAAGTCCCCGATGGCAGCTGTTCATACAAGCCACCCGTCCCTCTTATTCCTTGTAGAAGTCCCCGATGACATCTGTTCACACAAGCCATCCGTCCCTCTTATTCCTTGTAGAGGACCCTGATGACCGCTGTTCACACAAGCCACCCGTCCCTCTTATTCCTTGTAGAGGTCCCCGATGACATCTGTTCACACAAGCTATCCGTCCCTCTTATACCTTGTAGGGGACCCCGATGACAGCTTTTCACACAAGCCACCCGTCCCTCTTATTCCTTGTAGAAGTCCCCGATGACATCTGTTCACACAAGCCATCCATCCCCGATGACAGCTGTTCACACAAGCCATCCGTCCCTCTTATTCCTTGTAGAAGTCCCCGATGACATCTGTTCACAGAAGCCATCCGTCCCTCTTATTCCTTGTTGAGGTCCCCGATGACATCTGTTCACACAAGCCACTTATCCCTCTTATTCCTTGTAGAGGTCCCCGATGACATCTGTTCACACAAGCCATCCGTCCCTCTTAATCCTTGTAGAGGTCCCCGATGACATCTGTTCACACAAGCCATCCGTCCCTCTTATTCCTTGTAGAAGTCCCCGATGACATCTGTTCACAGAAGCCATCCGTCCCTCTTATTCCTTGTTGAGGTCCCCGATGACATCTGTTCACACAAGCCACTCATCCCTCTTATTCCTTGTAGGGGACCCCGATGACAGCTTTTCACACAAGCCACCCGTCCCTCTTATTCCTTGTAGAAGTTCCCGATGACATCTGTTCACACAAGCCATCCATCCCCGATGACAGCTGTTCACACAAGCCATCCGTCCCTCTTATTCCTTCTAAAAGTCCCCGATGACAGCTGGTCACACAAGCCATCCGTCCCTCTTATTCCTTGTAGAAGTCCCCGATGACATCTGTTCACACAAGCCATCCGTCCCTCTTATTCCTTGTAGAGGAACCCGATGACCGCTGTTCACACAAGCCACCCGTCCCTCTAATTCCTTGTAGAAGTCCCCGATGACATCTGTTCACACAAGCCACCCGTCCCTCTTATTCCTTGTAGAGGTCCCCGATGACAGCTGTTCACACAAGCCATCCGTCCCTGTTATTCCTTGTAGAGGTCCCCGATGACATATGTTCACACAAGCTACCAGTCCCTCTTATTCCTTGTAGAAGTCCACGATGACATCTGTTCACACAAGCCACCCGTCCCTCTTATTCCTTGTAGAGGTCCCCGATGACATCTGTTCAAAATAGCCACCCGTCCCTCTTATTCCTTGTAGAGGTCCCCGGTGACATCCGTCCCTCTTATTCCTTGTAGAGGTCCCCGATGACATCTGTTCACACAAGCCATCCGTCCCTCTTATTCCTTGTAGAGGTCCCCGATGACATCTGTTCACACAAGCCACCCGTCCCTCTTATTCCTTGTAGAGGTCCCCGATGACATCTGTTCATACAAGCCATCCGTCCCTCTTATTCCTTGTAGAGGTCCCCGATGACATCTGTTCACACAAGCCACCCGTCCCTCTTATTCCTTGTAGAGGTCCCCGGTGACATCCGTCCCTCTTATTCCTTGTAGAGGTCCCCGATGACATCTGTTCACACAAGCCATCCGTCTCTCTTATTCCTTGTAGAGGTACCTGATGACATCTGTTCACACAAACCATCCGTCCCTCTTATTCCTTGTAGAGGTCCCCGATGACATCTGTTCACACAAGCCATCGTTCCCTCATATTCCTTGTAGAGGTCCCCGATGACAGCTGTTCACACAAGCCACCCGTCCCTCTTATTCCTTGTAGAGGTCCCCGATGACCGCTGTTCACACAAGCCATCCATCCCTCTTATTCCTTGTAGACGTCCCCGATGACAGCTGTTCACACAAGCCACCCGTCCCTCTTATTCCTTGTAGAAGTCCTCGATGACATCTGTTCACACAAGCCATCCATCCCCGATGACAGCTGTTCACACAAGTCATCCGTCCCTCTTATTCCTTGTAGAAGTCCCCGATGACAGCTGTTCACACAAGCCATCCGTCCCTCTTATTCCTTGTAGAGGACCCTGATGACCGCTGTTCACACAAGCCACCCGTCCCTCTTATTCCTTGTAGAGGTCCCCGATGACATCTGTTCACAGAAGCCATCCGTCCCTCTTATTCCTTGTAGAGGTCCCCGATGACATCTGTTCACACAAGCCACCCGTCCCTCTTATTCCTTGTAGAGGTCCCCGATGACATCTGTTCACACAAGCCATCCGTCCCTCTTATTCCTTGTAGAGGTCCCCGATGACATCTGTTCACACAAGCCACCCGTCCCTCTTATTCCTTGTAGAAGTCCCCGATGACATCTGTTCACACAAGCCATCCATCCCCGATGACAGCTGTTCACACAAGCCATCCGTCCCTCTTATTCCTTCTAGAAGTCCCCGATGACAGCTGTTCATACAAGCCACCCGTCCCTCTTATTCCTTCTAGAAGTCCCCGATGACATCTGTTCACACAAGCCATCCGTCCCTCTTATTCCTTGTAGAGGTCCCCGATGACAGCTGTTCACACAAGCCATCCGTCCCTGTTATTCCTTGTAGATGTACCTGATGACATCTGTTCACACAAACCATCCGTCCCTCTTATTCCTTGTAGAGGTCCCCGATGACATCTGTTCACACAAGCCATCGTTCCCTCATATTCCTTGTGGAGGTCCCCGATGACAGCTGTTCACACAAGCCACCGTCCCTCTTATTCCTTGTAGAGGTCCCCGATGACATCTGTTCACACAAGCCACCCGTCCCTCATATTCCTTGTAGAGGTCCCCGATGACATCTGTTCATACAAGCCATCCGTCCCTCTTATTCCTTGTAGACGTCCCCGATGACCGCTGTTCACACAAGCCACCCGTCCCTCTTATTCCTTGTAGAAGTCCCCGATGACATCTGTTCACACAAGCCATCCATCCCCGATGACAGCTGTTCACACAAGTCATCCGTCCCTCTTATACCTTGTAGAAGTCCCCGATGACAGCTGTTCACACAAGCCATCCGTCCCTCTTATTCCTTGTAGAAGTCCCCGATGGCAGCTGTTCATACAAGCCACCCGTCCCTCTTATTCCTTGTAGAAGTCCCCGATGACATCTGTTCACACAAGCCATCCGTCCCTCTTATTCCTTGTAGAGGACCCTGATGACCGCTGTTCACACAAGCCACCCGTCCCTCTTATTCCTTGTAGAGGTCCCCGATGACATCTGTTCACACAAGCTATCCGTCCCTCTTATTCCTTGTAGGGGACCCCGATGACAGCTTTTCACACAAGCCACCCGTCCCTCTTATTCCTTGTAGAAGTCCCCGATGACATCTGTTCACACAAGCCATCCATCCCCGATGACAGCTGTTCACACAAGCCATCCGTCCCTCTTATTCCTTGTAGAAGTCCCCGATGACATCTGTTCACAGAAGCCATCCGTCCCTCTTATTCCTTGTTGAGGTCCCCGATGACATCTGTTCACACAAGCCACTCATCCCTCTTATTCCTTGTAGAGGTCCCCGATGACATCTGTTCACACAAGCCACCCATCCCTCTCATTCCTTGTAGAGGTCCCCGATGACATCTGTTCACACAAGCCATCCGTCCCTCTTATTCCTTGTAGAGGTCCCCGATGACATCTGTTCACACAAGCTATCCGTCCCTCTTATTCCTTGTAGGGGACCCCGATGACATCTGTTCACAGAAGCCATCCGTCCCTCTTATTCCTTGTTGAGGTCCCCGATGACATCTGTTCACACAAGCCACTCATCCCTCTTATTCCTTGTAGGGGACCCCGATGACAGCTTTTCACACAAGCCACCCGTCCCTCTTATTCCTTGTAGAAGTCCCCGATGACATCTGTTCACACAAGCCATCCATCCCCGATGACAGCTGTTCACACAAGCCATCCGTCCCTCTTATTCCTTCTAGAAGTCCCCGATGACAGCTGTTCACACAAGCCATCCGTCCCTCTTATTCCTTGTAGAAGTCCCCGATGACATCTGTTCACACAAGCCATCCGTCCCTCTTATTCCTTGTAGAGGAACCCGATGACCGCTGTTCACACAAGCCACCCGTCCCTCTTATTCCTTGTAGAAGTCCCCGATGACATCTGTTCACACAAGCCACCCGTCCCTCTTATTCCTTGTAGAGGTCCCCGATGACAGCTGTTCACACAAGCCATCCGTCCCTGTTATTCCTTGTAGAGGTCCCCGATGACATATGTTCACACAAGCTACCCGTCCCTCTTATTCCTTGTAGAAGTCCACGATGACATCTGTTCACACAAGCCACCCGTCCCTCTTATTCCTTGTAGAGGTCCCCGATGACAGCTGTTCACACAAGCCACCCGTCCCTCTTATTCCTTGTAGAGGTCCCAGATGACATCTGTTCACACAAGCCTTCCGTCCCTCTTATTCCTTGTAGAGGTCCCCGATGACATCTGTTCACACAAGCCATCCGTCCCTCTTATTCCTTGTAGAGGTCCCCGATGACATCTGTTCAAACGAGCCACCCGTCCATCTTATTCCTTGTAGAGGTCCCCGATGACAGCTGTTCACACAAGCCACCCGTCCCTCTTATTCCTTGTAGAAGTCCCCGATGACAGCTGTTCACACAAGCCATCCGTCCCTCTTATTCCTTGTACAAGTCCCCGATGACATCTGTTCACACAAGACATCCGTCCCTCTTATTCCTTGTAGGGGACCCCGATGACAGCTTTTCACACAAGCCACCCGTCCCTCTTATTCCTTGTAGAAGTCCCCGATGACATCTGTTCACACAAGCCATCCATCCCCGATGACAGCTGTTCACACAAGCCATCCGTCCCTCTTATTCCTTGTAGAAGTCCCCGATGACATCTGTTCACAGAAGCCATCCGTCCCTCTTATTCCTTGTTGAGGTCCCCGATTACATCTGTTCACACAAGCCACTCATCCCTCTTATTCCTTGTAGAGGTCCCCGATGACATCTGTTCACACAAGCCATCCGTCCCTCTTAATCCTTGTAGAGGTCCCCGATGACATCTGTTCACACAAGCCATCCGTCCCTCTTATTCCTTGTAGAAGTCCCCGATGACATCTGTTCACAGAAGCCATCCGTCCCTCTTATTCCTTGTTGAGGTCCCCGATGACATCTGTTCACACAAGCCACTCATCCCTCTTATTCCTTGTAGGGGACCCCGATGACAGCTTTTCACACAAGCCACCCGTCCCTCTTATTCCTTGTAGAAGTCCCCGATGACATCTGTTCACACAAGCCATCCATCCCCGATGACAGCTGTTCACACAAGCCATCCGTCCCTCTTATTCCTTCTAGAAGTCCCCGATGACAGCTGTTCACACAAGCCATCCATCCCTCTTATTCCTTGTAGAAGTCCCCGATGACATCTGTTCACACAAGCCATCCGTCCCTCTTATTCCTTGTAGAGGAACCCGATGACCGCTGTTCACACAAGCCACCCGTCCCTCTTATTCCTTGTAGAAGTCCCCGATGACATCTGTTCACACAAGCCACCCGTCCCTCTTATTCCTTGTAGAGGTCCCCGATGACAGCTGTTCACACAAGCGATCCGTCCCTGTTATTCCTTGTAGAGGTCCCCGATGACATATGTTCACACAAGCTACCCGTCCCTCTTATTCCTTGTAGAAGTCCACGATGACATCTGTTCACACAAGCCACCCGTCCCTCTTATTCCTTGTAGAGGTCCCCGATGACAGCTGTTCACACAAGCCACCCGTCCCTCTTATTCCTTGTAGAGGTCCCAGATGACATCTGTTCACACAAGCTTTCCGTCCCTCTTATTCCTTGTAGAGGTCCCCGATGACATCTGTTCACACAAGCCATCCGTCCCTCTTATTCCTTGTAGAGGTCCCCGATGACATCTGTTCAAACGAGCCACCCGTCCATCTTATTCCTTGTAGAGGTCCCCGATGACAGCTGTTCACACAAGCCACCCGTCCCTCTTATTCCTTGTAGAAGTCCCCGATGACAGCTGTTCACACAAGCCATCCGTCCCTCTTATTCCTTGTACAAGTCCCCGATGACAGCTGTTCACACAAGCCACCCGTCCCTCTTATTCCTTGTAGAAGTCCCCGATGACATCTGTTCACACAAGCCATCCATCCCTCAAATTCCTTGTAGAAGTCCCCGATGACATCTGTTCACACAAGCCATCCGTCCCACTTATTCCTTGTAGAGGTCCCCGATGACAGCTGTTCACACAAGCCACCCGTCCCTCTTATTCCTTGTAGAAGTCCCCGATGACATCTGTTCACACAAGCCATCCATCCGTCCCTCTTATTTCTTGTACAGGTCCCCGATGACATCTGTTCACACAAGCCATCCATCCGTCCCTCTTATTTCTTGTACAGGTCCCCGATGACATCTGTTCACACAAGCCACCCGTCCTTCTTATTGGTTCTAGACGTCCCCGATGACAGCTGTTCACACAAGCCACCCGTCCCTCCTATTCCTTGTAGAAGTCCCCAATGACATCTGTTCACACAAGCCACCCATCCCTCTCATTCCTTGTAGAGGTCCCCGATGACATCTGTTCACACAAGCCATCCGTCCCTCTTATTCCTTGTAGAGGTCCCCGATGACATCTGTTCACACAAGCTATCCGTCCCTCTTATTCCTTGTAGGGGACCCCGATGACAGCTGTTCACACAAGCCACCCGTCCCTCTTATTCCTTGTAGGGGACCCCGATGACAGCTGTTCACACAAGCCATCCATCCCCGATGACAGCTGTTCACACAAGCCATCCGTCCCTCTTATTCCTTCTAGAAGTCCCCGATGACAGCTGTTCACACAAGCCATCCGTCCCTCTTATTCCTTGTAGAAGTCCCCGATGACATCTGTTCACACAAGCCATCCGTCCCTCTTATTCCTTGTAGAGGAACCCGATGACCGCTGTTCACACAAGCCACCCGTCCCTCTTATTCCTTGTAGAAGTTCCCGATGACATCTGTTCACACAAGCCACCCGTCCCTCTTATTCCTTGTAGAGGTCCCTGATGACAGCTGTTCACACAAAGCATCCGTCCCTGTTATTCCTTGTAGAAGTCCACGATGACATCTGTTCACACAAGCCATCCGTCCCTCTTATTCCTTGTAGAGGTCCCCAATGACATCTGTTCACACAAGCTACCCGTCCCTCTTATTCCTTGTAGAAGTCCCCGATGACATCTGTTCACACAAGCCATCCATCCCCGATGACAGCTGTTCACACAAGCTACCCGTCCCTCTTATTCCTTGTAGAAGTCCACGATGACATCTGTTCACACGAGCCACCCGTCCCTCTTATTCCTTGTAGAGGACCCTGATGACCGCTGTTCACACAAGCCATCCGTCCCTCCTATTCCTTGTAGAGGTCCCCGATGACATCTGTTCACACAAGCCATCCGTCCCTCTTATTTCTTGTAGAGGTCCCCGGTGACATCTGTTCACACCAGCCACCCGTCCCTCTTATTCCTTGTAGAGGTCCCCGATGACATCTGTTCACACAAGCCATCCGTCCCTCTTTTTCCTTGTAGAGGTCCCCGATGACATCTGTTCACACAAGCCACCCGTCCTTATTCCTCGTAGAAGTCCCCGATGACGTCTGTTCACACAAGCCACCCGTCCCTCTTATTCCTTGTAGAGGTCCCCGATGACATCTGTTCACACAAGCCATCCGTCCCTCTTATTCCTTGTAGTGGTCCCCGATGACATCTGTTCACACCAGCCATCCGTCCCTCTTATTCCTTGTAGAGGTCCCCGATGACAACTGTTCACACAAGCCACCCATCCCTCTTATTCCTTGTAGAGGTCCTCATGACATCTGTTCACACAAGCCACCCGTCCCTCTTATTCCTTGTAGAGGTCCCCAATGGCATCTGTTCACACAAGCCATCCGTCCCTCTTATTTCTTGTAGAGGTCCCCGGTGACATCTGTTCACAGAAGCCACCCGTCCCTCTTATTCCTTGTAGAGGTCCCCGATGACAGCTGTTCACACAAGCCACCCATCCCTCTTATTCCCTTTAGAGGTCCCCGATGACAGCTGTTCCCCCAAGCCATCCGTCCCGCTTATTCCTTGTAGAGGTCCCCGATGACATCTGTTCACACAAGCCACCCGTCCCTCTTATTTCTTGTAGAGGTCCCCGATGACATCTGTTCACACAAGCCACCCGTCCCTCTTATTCCTTGTAGAGGTCCCCGATGACATCTGTTCACACAAGCCACCCGTCCCTCTTATTCCTTGTAGAGGTCCCTGATGACATCTGTTCACACAAGCCACCCGTCCCTCTTATTCCTAGTAGAGGACCCCGAAGACCGCTGTTCACACAAGCCATCCGTCCCTCTTATTCCTTGTAAAAGTCCCCGATGACAGCTGTTCACACAAGCCACCCGTCCCTCTTATTCCTTGTAGAAGTCCCCGATGATATCTGTTCACACAAGACATCCGTCCCTCATATTCCTTGTAGAGGACCCCGATGACCGCTGGTCACACAAGCCATCCGTCCCTCTTATTCCTTGTAGAGGTCCCAGATGACAGCTGTTCACACAAGCCACCCGTCGACTTATTGCTTGTAGAGGTCCCCGATGACATCTGTTCACAGAAGCCATCCGTCCCCGATGACATCTGTTCACACAAGCCATCCGTCCTTCTTATTCCTTGTAGAGGTCCCCGATGACATCTGTTCACAGAAGCCATCCGTCCCCGATGACATCTGTTCACACAAGCCATCCGTCCTTCTTATTCCTTGTAGAGGTCCCCGATGACATCTGTTCACACAAGCCACCCGTCCCTCTTATTCCTTGTGGAAGTCCCCGATGACATCTGTTCACACAAGCCACCCGTCCCTCTTATTCCTTGTAGAGGTCCCCGATGACATCTGTTCACACAAGCCATCCGTCCCTCTTTGTCCTTGTAGAGGTCCCCGATGACATCTGTTCACAGAAGCCATCCGTCCCTCTTATTCCTTGTAGAGGTCCCCGATGACATCTGTTCACACAAGCCACCCGTCCCTCTTATTCCTTGTAGAGGTCCCTGATGACATCTGTTCACACCAGCCATCCGTCCCTCTTATTCCTTGTAGAGGTCCCCGATGACATCTGTTCACACAAGCCATCCGTCCCTCTTATTCCTTGTAGAGGTCCCCGATGACATCTGTTCACACAAGCCATCCATCCCTCTTATTCCTTGTAGAAGTCCCCAATGACATCTGTTCACACAAGCCATCCGTACCTCATATTCCTTGTAGAGGTCCCCGATGACATCTGTTCACACAAGCCACCCGTCCCTCTTATTTCTTGTAGAGGTCCCCGATGACATCTGTTCACACAAGCCACCCGTCCCTCTTATTTCTTGTAGAGGTCCCCGATGACATCTGTTCACACAAGCCACCCGTCCTTCTTATTGCTTGTAGAGGTCCCTGATGACATCTGTTCACACAAGCCATCCATCCGTCTTATTCCTTTTAGAGGTCCCCGATGACATCTGTTCAAAAAAGCCACCCGTCCCTCTTATTCCTTGTAGAGGTCCCCGGTGACATCCGTCCCTCTTATTCCTTGTAGAGGTCCCCGATGACATCTGTTCACACAAGCCATCCGTCCCTCTTATTCCTTGTAGAGGTCCCCGATGACATCTGTTCACACAAGCCACCCGTCCCTCTTATTCCTTGTAGAGGTCCCCGATGACATCTGTTCACACAAGCCATCCGTCCCTCTTATTCCTTGTAGAGGTCCCCGATGACATCTGTTCACACAAGCCACCCGTCCCTCTTATTCCTTGTAGAGGTCCCCGGTGACATCCGTCCCTCTTATTCCTTGTAGAGGTCCCCAATGACATCTGTTCACACAAGCCATCCGTCTCTCTTATTCCTTGTAGAAGTCCCCGATGACATCTGTTCACACAAGCCACCCGTCCCTCTTATTCCTTGTAGAAGTCCCCGATGACATCTGTTCACACAAGCCATCCATCCCCGATGACAGCTGTTCACACAAGCCATCCGTCCCTCTTATTCCTTCTAGAAGTCCCCGATGACAGCTGTTCACACAAGCCATCCGTCCCTCTTATTCCTTGTAGAGGAACCCGATGACATCTGTTCACACAAGCCATCCGTCCCTCTTATTCCTTGTAGAGGTCCCCGATGACAGCTGTTCACACAAGCCATCCGTCCCTGTTATTCCTTGTAGATGTACCTGATGACATCTGTTCACACAAACCATCCGTCCCTCTTATTTCTTGTAGAGGTCCCCGATGACATCTGTTCACACAAGCCATTGTTCCCTCATATTCCTTGTGGAGGTCCCCGATGACAGCTGTTCACACAAGCCACCCGTCCCTCTTATTCCTTGTAGAGGTCCCCGATGACATCTGTTCACACAAGCCACCCGTCCCTCATATTCCTTGTAGAGGTCCCCGATGACATCTGTTCATACAAGCCATCCGTCCCTCTTATTCCTTGTAGACGTCCCCGATGACCGCTGTTCACACAAGCCACCCGTCCCTCTTATTCCTTGTAGAAGTCCCCGATGACATCTGTTCACACAAGCCACCCATCCCTCATTTTCCTTGTAGAGGTCCCCGATGACAGCGGTTCACACAAGCCATCCATCCCTCTTATTCCTTGTAGAAGTCCCAGATGACAGCTGTTCACACAAGCCACCCGTCCCTCTTATTCCTTGTAGAGGTCCCCGATGACATCTGTTCACACAAGCCATCCGTCCCTCTTATACCTTGTAGAAGTCCCCGATGACAGCTGTTCACACAAGCCATCTGTCCCTCTTATTCCTTGTAGAAGTCCCCGATGGCAGCTGTTCATACAAGCCACCCGTCCCTCTTATTCCTTGTAGAAGTCCCCGATGACATCTGTTCACACAAGCCATCCGTCCCTCTTATTCCTTGTAGAGGACCCTGATGACCGCTGTTCACACAAGCCACCCGTCCCTCTTATTCCTTGTAGACGTCCCCGATGACATCTGTTCACACAAGCTATCCGTCCCTCTTATTCCTTGTAGGGGACCCCGATGACAGCTTTTCACACAAGCCACCCGTCCCTCTTATTCCTTGTAGAAGTCCCCGATGACATCTGTTCACACAAGCCATCCATTCCCGATGACAGCTGTTCACACAAGCCATCCGTCCCTCTTATTCCTTGTAGAAGTCCCCGATGACATCTGTTCACACAATCCATCCATCCCCGATGACAGCTGTTCACACAAGCCATCCGTCCCTCGTTCGAGGCATGTGGGCTGCTGAATTCATATCTGTGCATAGATCGCCGCCTAGTGTTGGGTCCGGATGTTTGCACGTTGTTGTCCTGGAAGAGTCTTCGAAGTATCCTTGGATAGGTGACTCCTCCCATGGACTACAGTGCGCATGGGCATCCTCTCCATCCTCAGATTGTTTTTTTCCGCCATTGGGTTCGGATGTGCTATCTTAGCTCAAGTTAGGAAAAACTTTTGTCGAGGCCACAAGGCCTTTAGTTCGCGTCGGTACTGTTTATCGATCGGGTTTCGATACTTTTTGTTAGTTTACTAACTTTCAGCACCGACTTTGTTCGCATTTGCCTGTCCATCGACTCTACTTCGACGATGGAATCCAGGACGCCATTCAAAAGGTGTCCGGTATGCAATGCGAAGTACCCACACATCGACGTCCATCCGGTGTGCAACAAATGCCTTTCGCCGGACCACGACGAATCGACATGTATGGCCTGTGCCCGGTTCCGTTCAAAGAAGACTCTGCGGAATCGTCGAGCGGCGAGGCTCGAAGCGCAGCACGCGGCACCGGCCCCAGCTGACATCTTCGACGAGGCTGACGACGTCGAAGAAGTAGAAGTCTTACCCTCCAGTCCCGTTTCCGAACACGAACACGAACCCGGATCGGACGAGGCCGACGAGTCACTCTTCCACAGAGGTGAAGACGACACCGAGGTAGGAGACGACGAGGAGGCCTTAGGAGCCGAAGAGAGTAGCTCCGATGATGAACAAGGCCTACCTGTTCAGACCGAAATTTCACCAGCGCCACAGACTATGGCTCCGGTCGAGGGATCGCCTTCGGGCCTTACCCGAGACCTATCACGCAGTCCTTCGGCCCCGCCCTCGGGCCCGGCCTCGGACGTTCAGCGGCAGCCATTACCGCTTAAGCCAGCTGGTTTCCCTTCCACGAAACCGAAACCGAAAGCTGCTCAGGTTCCTACGAAACCGAAACTGAAAGTGGCGCTAGTCGGATCGAGGCCTTCAACACCTTCGACGCCAGCGCACCGGGTCGGCACCGACCGCACCAAGAGAGACTTCGGTGCCGAACTCGAGACGGGCGACATGGGAGTCGACAAACGGAAGAAGGTCATCGGCGCCGACAAACCTGCCCGGTTACCGGCGTCGACGCCACCGACACCGAGGGCCGTCCCGCCTGCTACGCCTCGCAGCACTCCCTCGACGACACCAAAACCTCACGTGTCGAAGACGTCGACGGTGATCTCCGCACCTCGACTCGATGCGCCACGGGCGCAGAAGATATCTGCAGCCGCCTCGACGACCCTGGCGGGGGCCACGACCTCTAAGGCGCCCCGAGTACGGCCTGGCGCGATGCCAGGCTGCAGATCCAAGGACGCCCTCCAGGACCCGTCGGGTTCCGGTTCGGCTCCGGCGGTTTCGTCGGTGCCGACCAGCATTACCTTCGGCTTGCCTCCACCCACAATCCCGAAGGCGTTTCAACTCAGGACACAGGTCACCAAAACTGCGGTTACACCTGTCGAGCCGTCTCCGTCACACGTCATCGACGCCGACACTGGCAGGATGATTCTCCACGGCCGAAGGATAACTTCGGAACCGCCATTGGAGCCTTTCAGGATCCCGCTAAAGAGGAAGCTGCCTGTGGACTCAAAACCTCTCCTGTATGAACCCTTCTATTCACCCTACCAGGATCCACACCGGGCCTCCCCCACACGCTCCGACACGGATGCATTGGGGGACTACTTGGATGAACAAGTCCCCTACCATGTGGACACGGACCCTGATGACCAGCAGGACCCTGACCAAACTTGGGGCGACCCTGCAGACCCCAGTACACCTCTTGATGCACAGGACACACAACTATATGGGCCAAAAACATCACCCACAGAGGATACTGCGGCGTTCAACGCTCTGATTGAACGTGCGGCAAACAACCATGATGTACAGCTTCACTCTGATATCATCGAAGATGACTTTCTAATGGACACCTTTGCATCCTCAGAAAGACATGTAAAGACTCTGCCAATGTTGAAGGCAGTCCTCAAGCCAGCCACTGACATTTTCAAGGAACCCACCAGGGCACGAGTGATAAACCCCAGGATCGATAAAAAATACAGATCAGCACCTGGGGATCCTACTTACATCAGAGGCCAATTACCACTCGACTCCATCGTTGTGGCGAATGCCCGCAAGAGGGCACACTCGCAGACAACGGGTGACGCTCCTCCCCCGGACAAAGAGTCCAAGGTGCTAGAGACCTCCGGCAAGCGAGTTGCCGCACAAGCTGCAAACATATGGCGCATAGCTAACACTCAAGCGCTCCTCGCTCGCTACGATAGAGCGCACTATGACACACTGGAGCAACTTCTTCAGCACCTCCCTGACCCCTACAAAGAAGGTGCAGAAATCCTTATCAGAGAGGGACAGCTACTCACAAATGCTGCCATTAAATGTGCACTAGATGCTGCAGACACGGCTGCCAGGGCCATCAACACTAGCGTCATCCTACGACGTCACGCCTGGCTACGTATCTCAGGATTCAAGCCTGAGGTACAAAACAATATACTTAATCAGCCCGTCAACCCCGACTTTTTGTTCGGACCTGAGGTTGACACCACCCTCGAGAAGATAAAAAAGGACACGGACACTGCAAAGTCCATGGGCGCCCTACAAACTCAGTCCTTTCGGAGCGGCTCCTTTCGTCGCCCCGGAAACAAGGGGGCAGGTAGAGGACAGGGGTCACAACAAACATATAACAAGGGTAATACGCAGACCACCTACGATAAGAACACCCGAGGTGGCTATCGTGGCTCCAGTACCAAGGGCAGAGGACGTGGCTACGGCAACACCAGGTCCTCCCCCAAGAACAAGCAGTGACGCCCTCTCCCTTCCTCCCGACCACATAACACCTGTCGGGGGAAGGCTACAACGGTTCCTGTCCACGTGGAACTCCATCACCACGGACAGGTGGGTCAAAGATATTATAAAACACGGTTACTGTCTGGAGTTAACTTCCACTCCACCCACAATACCACCAAGAAACCGTCCTATGTCCTCAGAGCACTTAACGCTCTTACAGCAAGAGGTAGAAAGTATGCTTCTAAAAGGCGCTATCGAGCTCGTACCCATCCACGAGCAGGGCACGGGGGTTTACTCCCTCTACTTCTTAATTCCAAAAAAGGACGGGTCGCTCAGGCCTATATTAGACCTGAGACCCCTGAACCAGTACATTCTTTCAGAGCACTTTCACATGCTCACTCTACAGCAAGTCCTTCCGCTTCTCAAGCAGGGAGACTTCCTAGCATCACTGGACCTCAAGGATGCGTACTTCCACATACCCATCCACCCCTCACACAAAAAATACCTCAGGTTTACTGTTCAGGGGCAGCACTATCAGTTCAAAGTCCTTCCCTTCGGCGTGACAACAGCGCCCAGGGTTTTCACGAAGTGCCTAGCTACGGTGGCAGCACACTTACGGAGGCAGCATATACACGTCTACCCCTACCTAGACGACTGGCTCGTTCAAGCGAAGTCGGCCCAGCAATGTGCAAGCCATATGTCCCGCACCATTCACCTTCTTCACAGTCTGGGATTCTCACTAAATTACCCAAAGTCCCATCTCCAGCCCGCACACGTACAACAGTACCTGGGCGCGACTATAGACACTCTGGCGGCCTCAGCTCAGCCAAGTTTAGTGAGGATCAACAGCATACAACTGCTGATCTCCAAGTTCAAACACAATCACTCGCTTCCAGCGCGAGTGTTTATGCAGTTGATAGGCATGATGGCCTCCTGCATCTTCATAGTCCCGCACGCGAGATTACATATGCGCCCACTTCAGGAGTGCCTAGCACGTCAGTGGAATCAGGCTCAAGGACAGTTGAAAGACCTAGTGTTGGTGAGCGGTCGGGCATACAACTCTCTGCATTGGTGGAATCCACAAAACCTTTGCAAGGGGCGACCGTTCCAAGAGCCTGTTCCACAAATAGTACTGACAGCGGACGCGTCTCTCCAGGGATGGGGAGCTCATGTACTACACTACACAGTGCAGGGACTATGGACGACACAACAGAAGAAGATGCACATCAACCTTCTGGAACTGATGGCAATCTTCCTGGCCATGAAGGCTTTCAAAGTACATCTGTGCAACAAGGTCGTGTTGATCCGGACGGACAACATGACCGCAATGTACTACATACAGAAACAGGGAGGGACACACTCTCCACAGTTGTCTCATCTGGCTCAGAGCATGTGGAAGTGGGCCATTCAGAGGAACATGTTCCTCATGGCAGAACACCTCCCCGGCAAGGACAACCAGATGGCGGATCTGCTCAGCAGACACAGCCACCAGATGCACGAGTGGGAGTTACACCCATCAGTACTCCAACCGTACTTCCAGCAGTGGGGTCACCCAGAGATAGACCTATTCGCGACAAGCGAAAACGCAAAATGCCAAAGCTTCGCCGCCAGATTCCCACATCCGCAGTCGCAGGGCAATGCGATATGGATGAACTGGTCCGGCAGATTTGCGTACGCTTTTCCCCCAGCACCGTTGATACCGCTGGTGGCTCGCAAACTCCGACAACACTCCCTGACACTCGTCCTAGTTGCTCCCACGTGGGCACGCCAGCCGTGGTACACCACCTTCCTCGAACTTTCCGTGGTACCGCATCAAAGGCTGCGGATCAAACCCGCGCATTTGACGCAGAACCATGGAGAGGTTCAGCACCCAGATCCGCAACAGCTGAACCTGGCGATCTGGCTCCTGAAGTCCTAGAGTTTGGCTATCTCAATCTGCCACCTGACTGCATGGACATCATCAAGGAGGCCAGGAGACCTACTACAAGAGCTTGCTATGCAGCCAAATGGAAAAGGTTCGTCATTTATTGCGGTAATAATGACATTAACCCGCTGGACGCATCCATCCACGACATCATATGTTACCTCTTACACCTATACCGATGCAATCTGGCGTACACCTCTATACGTGTCCATTTGACCGCAATATCAGCCTATCTGCAAACCAGGCAGCACCTCTCTCTATTCAGAGTGCCTGCCATCAAAGCATTCTTGGAAGGACTCAAACGAGTCATTCCACCTAGTCACCCACCGGCTCCAATGTGGAACCTCAACTTGGTCCTCACACGCCTGATGGGTCCACCCTTTGAACCTCTACACTCATGCGAGATTCAATTCCTTACCTGGAAAGTAGCCTTCCTGGTAGCGATCACTTCCCTAAGAAGAGTTAGTGAACTCCAGGCACTAACCGTTCAAGAGCCATTTATTCAGGTTCACGCCAACAGGGTCGTACTACGTACCAACCCCAAATTCATGCCCAAAGTAATATCGCAGTTCCACATGAACCAGACTATTGAACTGCCCGTTTTCTTCCAAAACCCACAAACTGTTGCAGAGCGGGCATTACATACACTAGATGTACGGAGGGCCCTCATGTACTACATCGACAGGACTAAACCCTTCAGGAAGACAAAACAACTATTCGTTGCCTTTGCCCCACACCACAAAGGTAACGCCATCTCCAAAGCAGGGATAGCCAGATGGATAGTTAAGTGTATTCAAATCTGTTATCAAAAGGCAAAACGCACATTAACTATTCCACCACGAGCCCACTCAACACGCAAGTTGGGGGCTTCCATGGCCTTCCTAGGAAATATTCCCCTGCATGATATATGCAGAGCAGCCACATGGTCCACTACACACACATTTACAAAACACTATTGCGTAGATGTGCAGTCAAAACAGCAGGCAGCTGTAGGACAGGCTGTTCTCAAAACACTTTTTCAGACCGCTGCAGCTGGCACGGGTAGCCGCCGCCAATAGAGGGCACTGCTATGTATTCTATGCACAGATATGAATTCAGCAGCCCACATGCCTCGAACTGAATATGCTACTTACCAGTATGCATCTGTTCTTGGCATGTAGGGCTGCTGACATTCATATCGCCCTCCCTCCTCCCCGGCGCCTGTCGCAGCTGCAGCTCTCAGAATTATTGCAAGCATGGTCATCACTTTCTGTATCTACTCCATCACTGCCACAATGGCGAAAAACAATCTGAGGATGGAGAGGATGCCCATGCGCACTGTAGTCCATGGGAGGAGTCACCTATCCAAGGATACTTCGAAGACTCTTCCAGGACAACAACGTGCAAACATCCGGACCCAACACTAGGCGGCGATCTATGCACAGATATGAATGTCAGCAGCCCTACATGCCAAGAACAGATGCATACTGGTAAGTAGCATATTCATTATTCCTTCTAGAAGTCCCCGATGACAGCTGTTCACACAAGCCATCCGTCCCTCTTATTCCTTGTAGAAGTCCCCGATGACATCTGTTCACACAAGCCATCCGTCCCTCTTATTCCTTGTAGAGGAACCCGATGACCGCTGTTCACACAAGCCACCCGTCCCTCTTATTCCTTGTACAAGTCCCCGATGACATCTGTTCACACAAGCCACCCGTCCCTCTTATTCCTTGTAGAGGTCCCCGATGACAGCTGTTCACACAAGCCATCCGTCCCTGTTATTCCTTGTAGAGGTCCCCGATGACATATGTTCACACAAGCTACCCGTCCCTCTTATTCCTTGTAGAAGTCCACGATGACATCTGTTCACACAAGCCACCCGTCCCTCTTATTCCTTGTAGAGGTCCCCGATGACAGCTGTTCACACAAGCCACCCGTCCCTCTTATTCCTTGTAGAGGTCCCAGATGACATCTGTTCACACAAGCTTTCCGTCCCTCTTATTCCTTGTAGAGGTCCCCGATGACATCTGTTCACACAAGCCATCCGTCCCTCTTATTCCTTGTAGAGGTCCCCGATGACATCTGTTCAAACGAGCCACCCGTCCATCTTATTCCTTGTAGAGGTCCCCGATGACAGCTGTTCACACAAGCCACCCGTCCCTCTTATTCCTTGTAGAAGTCCCCGATGACAGCTGTTCACACAAGCCATCCGTCCCTCTTATTCCTTGTACAAGTCCCCGATGACAGCTGTTCACACAAGCCACCCGTCCCTCTTATTCCTTGTAGAAGTCCCCGATGACATCTGTTCACACAAGACATCCGTCCCTCTTATTCCTTGTAGGGGACCCCGATGACAGCTTTTCACACAAGCCACCCGTCCCTCTTATTCCTTGTAGAAGTCCCCGATGACATCTGTTCACACAAGCCATCCATCCCCGATGACAGCTGTTCACACAAGCCATCCGTCCCTCTTATTCCTTGTAGAAGTCCCCGATGACATCTGTTCACAGAAGCCATCCGTCCCTCTTATTCCTTGTTGAGGTCCCCGATGACATCTGTTCACACAAGCCACTCATCCCTCTTATTCCTTGTAGAGGTCCCCGATGACATCTGTTCACACAAGCCATCCGTCCCTCTTAATCCTTGTAGAGGTCCCCGATGACATCTGTTCACACAAGCCATCCGTCCCTCTTATTACTTGTAGAAGTCCCCGATGACATCTGTTCACAGAAGCCATCCGTCCCTCTTATTCCTTGTTGAGGTCCCCGATGACATCTGTTCACACAAGCCACTCATCCCTCTTATTCCTTGTAGGGGACCCCGATGACAGCTTTTCACACAAGCCACCCGTCCCTCTTATTCCTTGTAGAAGTCCCCGATGACATCTGTTCACACAAGCCATCCATCCCCGATGACAGCTGTTCACACAAGCCATCCGTCCCTCTTATTCCTTCTAGAAGTCCCCGATGACAGCTGTTCACACAAGCCATCCGTCCCTCTTATTCCTTGTAGAAGTCCCCGATGACATCTGTTCACACAAGCCATCCGTCCCTCTTATTCCTTGTAGAGGAACCCGATGACCGCTGTTCACAAGAGCCACCCGTCCCTCTTATTCCTTGTAGAAGTCCCCGATGACATCTGTTCACACAAGCCAACTGTCCCTCTTATTCCTTGTAGAGGTCCCCGATGACAGCTGTTCACACAAGCGATCCGTCCCTGTTATTCCTTGTAGAGGTCCCCGATGACATATGTTCACACAAGCTACCCGTCCCTCTTATTCCTTGTAGAAGTCCACAATGACATCTGTTCACACAAGCCACCCGTCCCTCTTATTCCTTGTAGAGGTCCCCGATGACAGCTGTTCACACAAGCCACCCGTCCCTCTTATTCCTTGTAGAGGTCCCAGATGACATCTGTTCACACAAGCCATCCGTCCCTCTTATTCCTTGTAGAGGTCCCCGATGACATCTGTTCAAACGAGCCACCCGTCCATCTTATTCCTTGTAGAGGTCCCCGATGACAGCTGTTCACACAAGCCACCCGTCCCTCTTATTCCTTGTAGAAGTCCCCGATGACATCTGTTCACACAAGCCATCCATCCCTCAAATTCCTTGTAGAAGTCCCCGATGACATCTGTTCACACAAGCCATCCGTCCCACTTATTCCTTGTAGAGGTCCCCGATGACAGCTGTTCACACAAGCCACCCGTCCCTCTTATTCCTTGTAGAAGTCCCCGATGACATCTGTTCACACAAGTCATCCATCCGTCCCTCTTATTTCTTGTACAGGTCCCCGATGACATCTGTTCACACAGGCCATCCGTCCCTCTTATTCCTTGTAGAGGTCCCCGATGACATCTGTTCACACAAGCCACCCGTCCTTCTTTTTGGTTCTAGACGTCCCCGATGACAGCTGTTCACACAAGCCACCCGTCCCTCCTATTCCTTGTAGAAGTCCCCAATGACAGCTGTTCACACAAGCCATCCGTCCCTCTTATTCCTTGTTGAGGTCCCCGATGACATCTGTTCACACAAGCCACTCATCCCTCTTATTCCTTGTAGGGGACCCCGATGACAGCTTTTCACACAAGCCACCCGTCCCTCTTATTCCTTGTAGAAGTCCCCGATGACATCTGTTCACACAAGCCATCCATCCCCGATGACAGCTGTTCACACAAGCCATCCGTCCCTCTTATTCCTTCTAGAAGTCCCCGATGACAGCTGTTCACACAAGCCATCCGTCCCTCTTATTCCTTGTAGAAGTCCCCGATGACATCTGTTCACACAAGCCATCCGTCCCTCTTATTCCTTGTAGAGGAACCAGATGACCGCTGTTCACACAAGCCACCCGTCCCTCTTATTCCTTGTAGAAGTCCCCGATGACATCTGTTCACACAAGCCACCCGTCCCTCTTATTCCTTGTAGAGGTCCCCGATGACAGCTGTTCACACAAGCGATCCGTCCCTGTTATTCCTTGTAGAGGTCCCCGATGACATATGTTCACACAAGCTACCCGTCCCTCTTATTCCTTGTAGAAGTCCACAATGACATCTGTTCACACAAGCCACCCGTCCCTCTTATTCCTTGTAGAGGTCCCCGATGACAGCTGTTCACACAAGCCACCCGTCCCTCTTATTCCTTGTAGAGGTCCCAGATGGCATCTGTTCACACAAGCTTTCCGTCCCTCTTATTCCTTGTAGAGGTCCCCGATGACATCTGTTCACACAAGCCATCCGTCCCTCTTATTCCTTGTAGAGGTCCCCGATGACATCTGTTCAAACGAGCCACCCGTCCATCTTATTCCTTGTAGAGGTCCCCGATGACAGCTGTTCACACAAGCCACCCGTCCCTCTTATTCCTTGTAGAAGTCCCCGATGACATCTGTTCACACAAGCCATCCATCCCTCAAATTCCTTGTAGAAGTCCCCGATGACATCTGTTCACACAAGCCATCCGTCCCACTTATTCCTTGTAGAGGTCCCCGATGACAGCTGTTCACACAAGCCACCCGTCCCTCTTATTCCTTGTAGAAGTCCCCGATGACATCTGTTCACACAAGCCATCCATCCGTCCCTCTTATTTCTTGTACAGGTCCCCGATGACATCTGTTCACACAGGCCATCCGTCCCTCTTATTCCTTGTAGAGGTCCCCGATGACATCTGTTCACACAAGCCACCCGTCCTTCTTATTGGTTGTAGACGTCCCCGATGACAGCTGTTCACACAAGCCACCCGTCCCTCCTATTCCTTGTAGAAGTCCCCAATGACATCTGTTCACACAAGCCACCCATCCCTCTTATTCCTTGTAGAGGTCCCCGATGACATCTGTTCACACAAGCCATCCGTCCCTCTTATTCCTTGTAGAGGTCCCCGATGACATCTGTTCACACAAGCTATCCGTCCCTCTTATTCCTTGTAGGGGACCCCGATGACAGCTGTTCACACAAGCCACCCGTCCCTCTTATTCCTTGTAGGGGACCCCGATGACAGCTGTTCACACAAGCCACCCGTCCCTCTTATTCCTTGTAGAAGTCCCCGATGACAGCTGTTCACACAAGCCATCCGTCCCTCTTATTCCTTGTACAAGTCCCCGATGACAGCTGTTCACACTAGCCACCCGTCCCTCTTATTCCTTGTAGAAGTCCCCGATGACATCTGTTCACACAAGACATCCGTCCCTCTTATTCCTTGTAGGGGACCCCGATGACAGCTTTTCACACAAGCCACCCGTCCCTCTTATTCCTTGTAGAAGTCCCCGATGACATCTGTTCACACAAGCCATCCATCCCCGATGACAGCTGTTCACACAAGCCATCCGTCCCTCTTATTCCTTGTAGAAGTCCCCGATGACATCTGTTCACAGAAGCCATCCGTCCCTCTTATTCCTTGTTGAGGTCCCCGATGACATCTGTTCACACAAGCCATCCGTCCCTCTTATTCCTTGTAGAAGTCCCCGATGACATCTGTTCACACAAGCCATCCGTCCCTCTTATTCCTTGTTGAGGTCCCCGATGACATCTGTTCACACAAGCCACTCATCCCTCTTATTCCTTGTAGGGGACCCCGATGACAGCTTTTCACACAAGCCACCCGTCCCTCTTATTCCTTGTAGAAGTCCCCGATGACATCTGTTCACACAAGCCATCCATCCCCGATGACAGCTGTTCACACAAGCCATCCGTCCCTCTTATTCCTTGTAGAGGTCCCCGATGACAGCTGTTCACACAAGCGATCCGTCCCTGTTATTCCTTGTAGAGGTCCCCGATGACATATGTTCACACAAGCTACCCGTCCCTCTTATTCCTTGTAGAAGTCCACAATGACATCTGTTCACACAAGCCACCCGTCCCTCTTATTCCTTGTAGAGGTCCCCGATGACAGCTGTTCACACAAGCCACCCGTCCCTCTTATTCCTTGTAGAGGTCCCAGATGACATCTGTTCACACAAGCTTTCCGTCCCTCTTATTCCTTGTAGAGGTCCCCGATGACATCTGTTCACACAAGCCATCCATCCCTCAAATTCCTTGTAGAAGTCCCCGATGACATCTGTTCACACAAGCCATCCGTCCCACTTATTCCTTGTAGAGGTCCCCGATGACAGCTGTTCACACAAGCCACCCGTCCCTCTTATTCCTTGTAGAAGTCCCCGATGACATCTGTTCACACAAGTCATCCATCCGTCCCTCTTATTTCTTGTACAGGTCCCCGATGACATCTGTTCACACAGGCCATCCGTCCCTCTTATTCCTTGTAGAGGTCCCCGATGACAGCTGTTCACACAAGCCACCCGTCCCTCTTATTCCTTGTAGAAGTCCCCGATGACATCTGTTCACACAAGCCATCCGTCCCTCTTATTTCTTGTAGAGGTCCCCGATGACATCTGTTCACACAAGCCATCCGTCCCTCTTATTCCTTGTAGAGGTCCCCGATGACATCTGTTCACACAAGCCACACGTCCTTCTTATTGGTTCTAGAGGTCCCCGATGACAGCTGTTCACACAAGCCACCCGTCCCTCTTATTCCTTGTAGAAGTCCCCGATGACAGCTGTTCACACAAGCCACCCGTCCCTCTTATTCCTTGTAGAAGTCCCCAATTACATCTTCTGTTCACACCAGCCATCCGTCCCTTTTATTCCTTGTAGAGGTCCCCGATGACAGCTGTTCACACAAGCCACCCGTCCCTCTTATTCCTTGTAGAAGTCCCCGATAACATGTGTTCACACAAGCCACCCGTCCCTCTTATTCCTTGTAGAAGTCCCCGATGACATCTGTTCACACAAGCCATCCATCCCTCTTATTCCTTGTAGAGGTCCCCGATGACAGCTGTTCACACAAGCCATCCGTCCCTCTTATTCCTTGTAGAAGTCCCCGATGACATCTGTTCACACAAGCCACCTGTCCCTCTTATTCCTTGTAGAGGTCCCCGATGACATCTGTTCACACAAGCCACCCGTCCCTCTTATTCCTTGTAGGAGTCCCCGATGACATCTGTTCACACAAGCCATCCATCCCCGATGACATATGTTCACACAAGCCACCCGTCCCTCTTATTCCTTGTAGAAGTCCCCGATGACATCTGTTCACACAAGCCATCCATCCCCGATGACATCTGTTCACACAAGCCACCCGTCCCTCTTATTCCTTGTAGAGGTCCCCGATGACATCTGTTCACACAAGCCACCCTTCCCTCTTATTCCTTGTAGAGGACCCCGATGACATCTGTTCACACAAGCCATCCGTCCCTCTTATTCCTTGTAGAGGTCCCCGATGACATCTGTTCACACAAGCCACCCGTCCCTCTTATTCCTTGTAGAGGTCCCCGATGACAGCTGTTCACACAAGCCACCCGTCCCTCTTATTCCTTGTAGAAGTCCCCGATGACAGCTGTTCACACAAGCCATCCATCCCCGATGACATCTGTTCACACAAGCCACCCGTCCCTCTTATTTTTTGTAGAGGTCCCCGATGACTGCTGTTCACACAAGCCACCCGTCCCTCTTATTCCTTGTAGAAGTCCCCGATGACATCTGTTCACACAAGCTATCCATCCCCGATGACATCTGTTCACACAAGCCACCCGTCCCTCTTATTCCTTGTAGAAGTCCCCGATGGCATCTGTTCACACAAGCGATCCATCCCCGATGACATCTGTTCACACAAGCCACCCGTCCCTCTTATTCCTTGTAGTAGTCCCCGATGACATCTGTTCACACAAGCCACCCGTCCCTCTTATTCCTTGTAGAGCACCCCAATGACATCTGTTCACACAAGCCATCTGTCCCTCTTATTCCTTGTAGAGGTCCCCGATGACAGCTGTTCACACAAGCTACCCGTCCCTCTTATTCCTTGTAGAGGACACCGATGACATGTGTTCACACAAGTCATCCGTCCCTCTTATTCCTTGTAGAGGACCCCGATGACAGCTGTTCACACAAGCCATCCGTCCCTCTTATTCCTTGTAGAGGTCCCCGATGACAGCTGTTCACACAAGCCATCCGTCCCTCTTATTCCTTGTAGAGGTCCCCGATGACAGCTGTTCACACAAGCCACCCGTCCCTCTTATTCCTTGTAGAGGTCCCCGATGACAGCTGTTCACACAAGCCATCCGTCCCTCTTATTCCTTGTAGAAGTCCCCGATGACAGCTGTTCACACAAGCCACCCGTCTCTCTTATTCCTTGTAGGTGTCCCCGATGACAGCTGTTCACACAAGCCATCCGTCCCTCTTATTCCTTGTAGAAGTCCCCGATGACAGCTGTTCACACAAGCCACCCGTCCCTCTTATTCCTTGTAGAAGTCCCCGATGACATCTGTTCACACAAGCCATCCATCCCTCATATTCCTTGTAGAAGTCCCCGATGACATCTGTTCACACAAGCCACCCGTCCCTCTTATTCCTTGTAGAGGTCCCCGATGACAGCTGTTCACACAAGCCACCCGTTTCTCTTACTCCTTGTAGGAGTCCCCGATGACAGCTGTTCACACAAGCCATCCGTCCCTCTTATTCCTTGTAGAAGTCCCCGATGACAGCTGTTCACACAAGCCACCCGTCCCTCTTATTCCTTGTAGAAGTCCCCGATGACATCTGTTCACACAAGCCATCCATCCCTCATATTCCTTATAGAAGTCCCCGATGACATCTGTTCACACAAGCCACCCGTCCCTCTTATTCCTTGTAGGGGTCCCCGATGACAGCTGTTCACACACCACACTCGTTCCTCTTATTCCTTGTAGAGGTCCCCGATGACAGCTGTTCACACAAGCCACCCGTCCCTCTTATTCCTTGTAGAGGTCCCCGATGACAGCTGTTCACACAAGCCATCCGTCCCTCTTATTCCTTGTAGAAGTCCCCGATGACAGCTGTTCACACAAGCCACCCGTCCCTCTTATTCCTTGTAGGAGTCCCCGATGACCGCTGTTCACACAAGCCATCCGTCCCTCTTTTTCCTTGTAGAAGTCCCCGATGACATCTGTTCACACAAGCCATCCGTCCCTCTTATTCCTTGTAGAAGTCCCCGATGACATCTGTTCACACAAGCCATCCGCCCCTCTTATTCCTTGTAGAGGTCCCAGATGATAGCTGTTCACACAAGCCACCCGTCCCTATTATTCCTTGTAAAAGTCCCCGATGACATCTGTTCACACAAGCCATCCGTCCCTCTTTTTCCTTGTAGAAGTCCCCGATGACATCTGTTCACACAAGCCATCCATCCCCGAGGACATCTGTTCACACAAGCCATCCATCCCTCTTATTCCTTGTAGAGGTCCCCGATGACAGCTGTTCACACAAGCCATCCGTCCCTCTTATTCCTTGTAGAAGTCCCCGATGACATCTGTTCACACAAGCCACCCGTCCCTCTTATTCCTTGTAGAGGTCCCCGATGACATCTGTTCACACAAGCCACCCGTCCCTCTTATTTTTTGTAGAGGTCCCCGATGACTGCTGTTCACACAAGCCACCCGTCCCTCTTATTCCTTGTAGAAGTCCCCGATGACATCTGTTCACACAAGCTATCCATCCCCGATGACATCTGTTCACACAAGCCACCCGTCCCTCTTATTCCTTGTAGAAGTCCCCGATGGCATCTGTTCACACAAGCGATCCATCCCCGATGACCGCTGTTCACACAAGCCATCCGTCCCTCTTATTCCTTGTAGAGGTCCCAGATGACAGCTGTTCACACAAGCCACCCGTCCCTCTTATTCCTTGTAAAAGTCCCCGATGACATCTGTTCACACAAGCCATCCGTCCCTCTTTTTCCTTGTAGAAGTCCCCGATGACATCTGTTCACACAAGCCATCCATCCCCGAGGACATCTGTTCACACAAGCCATCCATCCCTCTTATTCCTTGTAGAGGTCCCCGATGACAGCTGTTCACACAAGCCATCCGTCCCTCTTATTCCTTGTAGAAGTCCCCGATGACAGCTGTTCACACAAGCCACCCGTCCCTCTTATTCCTTGTAGAAGTCCCCGATGACATCTGTTCACACAAGCCATCCGTCCCTCTTTTTCTTTGTAGAAGTCCCCGATGACATCTGTTCACACAAGCCACCCGTCCCTCTTATTCCTTGTAGAGGTCCCCGATGACATCTGTTCACACAAGCCACATGTCCTTCTTATTGGTTCTAGAGGTCCCCGATGACAGCTGTTCACACAAGCCATCCATCCCCGATGACATCTGTTCACACAAGCCACCCGTCCCTCTTATTCCTTGTAGAAGTCCCCGATGACATCTGTTCACACAAGCCATCCATCCCCGATGACATCTGTTCACACAAGCCATCCGTCCCTCTTATTCCTTGTAGAGGTCCCCGATGACCTTGTAGAGGTCCCTGTCATCTTAGCGGGCGGGGGCACCGCTGGATCTTAGCACTAGCAGCTTCAGGTGCTGTGACTGAGCTACATTCTCTTGCCCCAGACTCGATCCTTCTGGTCCTTATCTCTAGTTTCTCTATTCCATTCCTTTCCCGTGTCCCAGACTGTAGCCAGCAGTGACCTGCCTCATGTTTACCTGAGTCTATTTACATTTTAAAGCAGGTTTTCCTGTTGTCCCTGCGGCCTTCGCCTTAGAACCTGAAGAAGATTCACAGTTGTATCCCGGCGACCAGCAGCACTTGGAGCAACAAGGCCACAGTCCTCATCCCCCAAGTGAGTGGATTGTGAGCAAGGACACAAGATATTCGATTTTTGACAAGTGGTCTGTGTGCTCTGGAGAAACACAAACTCAGGGGGAGATGTACTTAGGGGCGGACATGCATATGTTGAAGGAGGTGTGGCTGATGCAGACATGCATACATGATCAGGGGATGTGACGTGGTGTTGATAAGTGCAAGCCCTTTGTGGACAAGCATAGATGGGAGGAAATGTGTTCTGTTGCATATACATCTGTGAACAGGACAAGTGGTCTGGTGCAGAAATGTTCGCGTGAGCAGGAGATGTGTTATCATGTGAGCAAGCCGATGTGGTCTGGTATAAACCAACACACCTGTGCAGGATACTTGATCTGGGGAAGACAAGCACACATGAGCTGGGAAAGGTATCTGGTGTTGACACACAGATGTGAACAACAGATGTGGTTTGGATGAACGTATGTAGACAGGGGATGTAATCTACTGTAGACAAAAGTGGGCGGGAGATGTGAGGTGTAGACAAAAGTGGGCGGGAGATGTGCTCGGGTGTAGTCAAACACAGCCAGCAGGAGAGGTGGCCTGCAGAAGCCAGGCACACTTGAGGAGCAGGCGTGGGTTAGCGTTGGCACACATGAGTAGAAGATACGGTGTATTGTAAACAAGCACAGCTGGGTAGGAGAAATAGTTTGGTATAGATAAGTACAAATTAGTTGTTTTATTTCATCATTAGACTGCCATCCTGTTTTTATACCAAATAATAAAACCAAAGAGAATCTGGACAAAGCTATATTGGCAAGATCAATGTTTTGTCCTGAACAACAAGGTTTGTACCAACATAAGACGAAAACCGCATCATTGATTGCCAGATAGAGTCATGGATTGACTGATTAGCACATTGGTGCATTGCATTTTTGAATTCCAGATGGTTTTGTAGCCCTCCACACAAGACTTACCTATCAAAGGCTAGAATAGCAAGTTATGGCTCTGAAGGACTTAGGAAAGATGTGCATCTTCCTGACAGAATACATGACCTTTCTGGAACCAGATATCGCCTCCGCTCCATCCACAAAGTGCTTCATTTATTGTCCTTAAATGTGCTCTTCTCTCGACAAACGAAGACTGCAAGCGATAAGTAAAGTTGAGCGCAGTAGCACACTTGGTAGAGCATGCAGCCTGACCCCCTGCGCTCGAGTGTTCTCCACAGTGAAGAGGAGCTGGTGAAGGCAGCGTAGACGCTGAATCAGAGCGAGCGCCTCCTCCTGTACGAAGGCCGTGGGGCGGAGCCCTGGCTCGGTCAGGGGGAGCACCCTTTACCCCAGTCTTAATAATAATAATAATAATAATAATCCACATTTGTAAAGCGCGAACAATAACCTGTAAGGGTCTCTAGGCGCTGGGGGCCGTCGGGAAGATTAAGCAAGCTATTGCCCAGAGTCACATGGTGCTGGGCTAATCTGCCCCCGGCGCCGGGAATCGAACCGTGATCCCCAGATTCCGGAGTCATTCGCCCTGGCCGCGGCGCCACACCTCTTCCCCAGTCTTAAGGAACCATCTTATAAGCAAGTATCGCACAATCGCTGACGGAGCGGTCTTCGCTAAGTTCAGGGGTGGCGCGTCCACTGGCGAATGGCCAGGAAACAATGATAGAGATTTGTGGGTACGTTTGTTGACTGTTGGCCCAGCTGGACAGTGATCTGGGCGTGTTCCACCAAAAGGAAAACACTTAAAATACCCTAATGTGGGAAGCAAGAGGGTGCACAGGCATAAAATGAATCTGGGGGAAAAGAAGGAATAGGGACGGGCGGATTATGTTTTTTTCTCTAGAAAGCCTCTAATACAAAGAAGGGCTTTTCCTGTGACTTTAATGTTCAATGAAGAGCCTACGATCTATAGCCCTGAGGGCGAGGTCCAGTACGACCAACCCCACCATGAGTTCTGAGTCTTCTATCATCAACCACTCCAACCAGCTTGGATTGTCTCCCTCTACTCGGTAGAAACCACGCCTGGGAAGGGTTTAGCACTACAACGGTTTGTAAGTGGTGAGTTCATTCCCTGGGTACAGATTTCTCAGGAACTTTCCCTAAACCATCAGGAGAAGGATCAGTTGATGGCTGTTCACATAGTTAGGGTCTGGATTTGTTGTTTTTAACAAAGGGGTCGCCCCTCCAGCTTTCATTGCAGAAAAGATGGCAAAGGAGCTGTTTAGCATGGAGGCGATACCCTGAGCTGTTACCGTTGCAAGTCATGGAGGCGATACCCTGAGCTGTTACCGTTGCACGTCTTGGAGGCGATACCCTGAGCTGTTACCGTTGCAAGTCATGGAGGCGATACCCTGAGCTGTTACCGTTGCACGTCTTAAGAACCTCAATAGGGTATGGGTCATGGGGAGAACCTACTTTTGGACTAGAAACGAGTCGCTCCTCATGCACTTCCTCCGCTTTGGACAAAGTCGATAAAGATCTGTTTACAGTTGTGTTGGTAGGAGCATAGGAGGATGCGCACAGATAGGAGCTCTAGAGGGAAGAAAAACCAGGTCGCCCTCCACTCAACAATCAATCGAAAAACACAAAGACCTGGTCTATAAGGCACCTCTTTTTAGGCCAAACAATTTAGAACGGAGGTAGGGATTTATAAAATGTAAATGCCATATACGCCTCTCTTTTCCATAACGAGGTAGTAACCAACCTTTCTTTTGCCTTCAATTTGAAATAAAAACAGTTTTCACAAATGGCAGTCACCACGTTTTTTTTAATACATCACCATACAAAGGAATTTGTGAAAGGTGCAAGAAAAGAACTTAGAAAAAATGAACTTTGAAAAAAATTTAAAAAAGGCAAGATGACCCCTCGCATGCACACCACCAAACGAGCTCACTGGTTGGTACTCACCAGTTGTGCCCACTTTTATCATCATCGGTAGTCATCTTGTCTTGAAAAATAAATGTAGTGTCCAAATCAAAAAAAGTTAGGTGCTGTGAAGTAAAAAGATCACATACCACGATGCGACCCTGTGAAGTTAAAATTGAAAAAGTTGCACTTTACTCGAAACCAACTTTATTAGTCAGATGTGCACTCATTCAAATTAAAAGCGGTTGCTTGTCATGCGTTTCATACTGCGCCGACATGTTTCATTGCCTGTTGGACCTGTCAGCCCTAGGGTGGTCTCCCCGTCTATTTTTTGTATCGTGCCTCATTTTTTCCACCCTCATTTTTATGTTGGACTAGGTCTCCGGGCGCCTTTTCATTGCCAATCAGTGTTAAGGTGCAGGTGCTCCCTTCTCCCAAGATGGCTGCCACAGACCCCTGCTACTGCAGGGTGGTCGTTTTTCATAGTAGCACCCTAGCTGCCAGGAGCTGGCTGGGACCCACAACAATGTTGCAACACCAGCCCGCCTTTTTGTCCCATAGGTAGAGTGGGGAAGCTCCTGGAATGTGCTGGAACCTTCTAGAAGGGAGGTGGGGTTTTACTTTTGCCGCCTTGGCTAGAGGTCACCTGACCTAGGGCTACTTAAGAGTGGGAGGGAAACTTTTGTGGTGAGTTGGCCATTGGGGTGAAGCAGAGCTGGAAGAATCCACCAGGAGTGTAGGCGGTAGGGCCTAGCCAGGGACTTATGCCTCTGAGAGTGACAGGATTTAGGTACTGCCTCTTAAGTGAGTGAGGTGCCCTGTGAATCCCACTGATCTTGCCCAGTAGTAGGAGGACCCAGAGACTCTCTGCCAGCCTGACTAGGAAGGATCTAGTCGCCCTCTCCATTCCTACCCCCTGGAACAGAACACCTTAAGGGCGCCAGATACATCTGCGCCACAAGACTTCATCTGTCAACTGAGAACTGAAACCTAACTGTAAGAACTGAGACTGCATGACAAGAGCGAGCTGTAAGCCTTGAATGCCAGAGCTGAGACTGCGTGTCCAAGCTGACCTATCGAACTAAATGCTAAGCCGATTGCCAAGCCACCGGGGATCGACCAGGTGCTAGCGCTGTGACCCCCGCGCTCCCCGCCCTGGTCTGGGACCCCCGGCAGCGTGCTCCGCTGAGCACCATATCCCCATCCTTAATTTGAGCCCCCCCTGCGACGACGAAGCCAGCGCACTCACCGCCGCGGCCTGGAGGCCTGGAGAAGTGCCCTGCTGTGTCGCGAGGCCCAGGAGAAGCCCGGGGCCCCATCGCTGCCGTCGCAGCCGTGTGAGGAGGTGCGCAAGGTCGGGGCCGAATTCCCCCATCGTCGTGAGGACGGACGCCTGCTGACGCCGAGACGGAGGTAAGCCCGGAGGCCGAGATTCCCCCTGGTGCGCCCCCTGCTGGTCTGGGAACCACACCGCACTTGGCCCGGGTTGTCCCCTCCGTGGGAGTCCCCTCCCCTGCCTGCGCGACGGAGAGACCCCGCCAAGGGATCCGTTCCGTGTCCCCCCTTCAGCGAGACTGAGTGCGGTGCCTTGCGAACTGCACCGGAGCGTAGAGACTTGCTCCTCGAGTCCTGTTGCACTCCCCGCTGGAAGCCTCTACCAAAGTACTGACTAACATTACTCCCGAGAGGCGCTTTTACTTCACCGGCTCCGCTGCAACGGCCTCGGAGTCCGGTACGAGTAGTACGTTGTGTTATATGCTCTGCTCAAAAGTATATACCTGCAAATGATTACGAGTAGTGCGTTGTGTTATTTGCTCTGCTCAACAGTATTTACATGCAAAGGGTTACGAGTAGCGAGTTGTGTTATATGCTCTGTTCAACAGTATTCACACGCCAATGGTTACGAGTAGCGCGCTGTGCTATGTGCTCTGCTCAAACGTATTTACATGCCCATGATTACGAGTAGCGCGTTGTGTTAGCGGTTCAGCCTGAAAGTGTTACGTGTCATCCATTCCGAGTAACGCTTTGTTTTATATGCCTTGCTTCACAGACTCAAGTGCCATTGAATACGAGGAGCGCTCAGTGCTACAGGCTCCATGTTGATGTACCCAATGTCACCCATTACGAGTATTGTGCTGTGTTAGACGGCCTGTTCAGGGAAAGACCTCTCTTAGCACGCACAGCGCTATATTCACCCGCACTTAGCCATCTGCCGTGGGTACATGAATGAGGTTAGGCACTGCATATATATCGCCAAGATTGTCGTATTTACTGATCGATGGTATTATGATGCATGTATCGCCTTGTTATTTCATGAACTGCAACTGACCAGCTATACTTGGATAAACTTGAAGTATTTGCATAATTTAAACGGTGTGGCGTCCCTTATTGTGTGTGTACCTAGTCCATGAGAAGCGTGTGGTGTATGGTTGCTTAACACATAGCCCTCTGATTGCCCGACCGGCTCGCGCCACGTTACCTCCCATAGGGCCTGGTGACCCCAGGTTCCTACATTGTTGGCCAGTGGTGGGATCCTTAGGACCTGTGACCATACAGCACACTTCCGTGAGGCGAAGGGCGCCACAATTAAACGCCTATCCTACATTTTTGTTCCAGAGCTCACGAACCATTGTTTGCTGGATTATTGGTTCCACTGTCCAGGTAGAGAGTGCAAGAAGCCTGGTTAGCTATTAACTGTTGCCTACACCCTAGGAATTTTCTCCTTAGAGTCTAGGTCCCCACCTGCCAGAATGGAATTCCGGTTAGCTGACCTCGAGGGGTATACTGTGAAGCAACTAAGGGAGTTCGCGCAGGAGATGGGGGTGCCTGGGATGCGGAGGGCCAAAGGACCGGAACTCCGCACCGCCATTAGGGCATGGGTAGAAGCCCACCCAGAAGGGAGAGGGGACAAGGGACAGGAGGCGCCAGATGCACCTCAAGAGGAGAGCGCCCAGGAAGTCCTGGACATCTTGAATGTAGACATGTCTGAAAATGTGCCCCCAGGGAGACGTTCTGGGGCCAGTAGTAAGAGGGGATCTAGGAGGAGCGCGTCTCCGGAGGAGTATGAGGACAGAAGGGAAGAGAGGCAATTAAGATGGGAACTAGCCAAGTTGGAGCATGAAAGAGGAAGGGAAAAAGAAAGGGAAAGAGCCAGATTGGAACAAGAAAGGGAGAAAAGAAATGGGCAATGGAGGAGAAGAAGCTGGCGCACGAGCTTCAGTTAAAAGAACTGGAGTTACGCGGCCTCCAATTGAACGCGTCCAATAAGGACAATGGTGGCAGCATACCCAGGGAACCTCAAGAATCGAAGTTCTACCTACCCAAGGAAATAATAGCCAATTACACAGTGGGGGATGACATCATGAAGTGGTTGGAGGCATACGAGGTAGCCTTAACGGCCCATGGGGTACCCGAGAGCAACTGGGGAGGTGGTCTCTACCGGTATATACCTCCCAACGTTAGGGACACCCTGTTATATTTGGCCAAGGCGGATCAGGTCAGGTATGCCCCCATGAAAGAGGCCTTGTTAAAGCAGTTTGGCCTTAACCCCGAGAAGTATAGGCAGAAGTTTTGTGGCAGCCATAAGCTGTCCACCCAGACATGGGTAGATTTTTTTGATTACGCGAGGAAGGCACTAGATGGTTGGGTGCGTGGCAGCGAGGTGCAGGACTACCAAGGGTTGTACGATCTTTTTTTAAGGGAGCACCTCTTGGATAAGAGCTTTCCGGAGCTGCGCCAACATCTGGTGGACCGCAAGCTGATGGATCCTCGAGAGCTTGCGGAGGAGGCAGATATTTGGGTGAGCACCCGGGTGTCTCACAAGGGCCCCGGGGGAGATGGCTCGAAAGGTGGACAGGGTTTCCCCCAGAGGAAAGAGGGGGGGGATAGAAAGGTGGAGTTCTCGAAAGGTCCCCAAAATAAGTTTGGGAAGGGAGTAGGAACCCCACCCCCGTCCAATTCCACAAGACCCACTTACCCTGACAGGAGTCAGCAGCCAAGGATTGTGCGGTGCTACGAGTGTGGGGAGATTGGACACTACAGAGGAGATCCCAAGTGTCGCAAGCGACCCCCAGCCCCATTGGGCGGGAAAAGTCCCGGGGTAAGTAGTATAGCGCTTGGGGTGGAGCTGCCCTTAGATAGGGAAGGGGAGTGGACAGGCCTGACGCTGGTTTCACTCGGGGATAGAGAGGTGGTCCCCGTAGTGTCCCTGCCCCCGAACACTGCTAAATATCAGCAGAGGGTGAGAATTAATGGGGAGGAGGTGGAAGCTCTGAGAGACACAGGGGCCAGCATGACCACTGTTGTGCGGCGGCTGGTGTCCCCAGACCAAGTAGTCCCCGAGGAGTTCCATCCGGCCGTATTGGCTGACGGCAGTTTGAGTCACTATCCAGTGGCTCGTGTTCCATTCGAGTGGGGAGGAGTCAAAGGCCTATTGAGAGTTGCTGTGAGCCCTGCCTTGCCTGTGGGGTGTTTGCTAGGGAACGACCTGGAGCACACCAAGTGGAAGGATGTCGAGTTTCACGCTCACACCGAGATGCTGGGATTACCAGGGTGGACTTGCGTGAGCACGCGGTCCATGGCTGCCCGGCATGGAACGCACCCGGGGTTGGAGCCTGGAATTATGGCCCAACCCACAGCCAAACGTGGAAAGAAGAAGGTGGTGGAGGACATGCCCCGTGAGTCGGATGGGGAGGCCGCAGAGGTGCCCCCGGAGTCCGCGGAGGTAGATGTCGTTCCTGTGAAGGACTTGCCGACCCTTGCTGACTGGCATGTGGAAGGAGGGCCTACCCGGGAGGAATTTTGTCAGGCACAAAGGGCGTGCCCCACTCTTGAAGGCATGCGGCGGCAGGCCGAAGCCCAAGTGGCCAGTCAGGAACTGGGAGTTTATCATGTGTATTGGGAGGATGGCCTCCTATACAGTGAGCCCAGGGTGCTGGTACATGGATCTTCGAGGGCCATAGTGGTCCCCCAATGTTACCGGGCCTTCCTGCTGGAGTTAGCGCACGAGATACCCTTAGCCGGACACCTGGGCCAGGACAAAACCTTTGCACGGTTAGTCCCCCATTTTTATTGGCCCAGGATGAAGATTGCCTCAGACACCTTTTGCAAGACCTGCAAGTCTTGTCAGGCTAGTGGCAAGACTGGGACTAAGTTGAAGGTCCCGTTGGAACCGCTCCCCGTGGTCGGGACCCCTTTTGAGAGGGTCGGTATCGATATTGTTGGGCCATTGGACCCTCCGACCGCAGCGGGACACCGGTTCATCTTGGTTTTGGTGGACCACGCCACAAGGTACCCAGAGGCTATTCCTCTGAGGACCATCACTGCACCGGTGGTGGCGCGGGCACTGTTGGGAATTTTTACCCGAGTGGGATTCCCGAAGGTCGTGGTGTCAGATAGGGGCACGAATTTCATGTCGACCTACATGCAGGCCATGTGGAAGGAGTGTGGAGTGACCTACCGGTTCTCCACTCCTTACCACCCCCAGACTAACGGACTTGTAGAGCGCTTCAATAAGACATTGAAGGGGATGATCCGAAGCCTACCAGAAGGCTTGAGGCGGAAGTGGGACGTCCTCCTCCCCTGCTTGTTATTCTCCTATCGGGAGGTACCGCAGAAGGGAGTCTGGTTCAGCCCGTTTGAATTGCTCTATGGCCATCCCGTTAGGGGTCCCCTCAGTTTAGTGAAAGAGGGGTGGGAGAAGACTTCGCAGAAGCTTCCCCGAGACATTGTCAGCTACATGCTGGCGTTCCGCAGCCAGATGGCCAAGCTGTGGAAGACAGCCACAGAGAACCTGGAGGCTAGCCAGACCGTGATGAAGGAGTGGTATGACCGCAACGCTCGAACGGTTGAGTTGGACGTTGGACAGAAGGTGTGGGTTATGGAACCTGGGGAGCTTTGTGCCCTCCAGGACCGGTGGACTGGCCCGTTCGACATTGTGGAGCGGCGAGGCCAAACCACGTACGTTGTGGATGTGAAAACCCCCCGTCAGCCCCTCAGGGTGCTCCACGTCAACCGCCTGAAGCCGCACCATGAGCGATCGGAGCTTGCTCTCCTTATGGTGACGGATGAGAGCGAAGAGGAAGAGAGTGAAGCTCTTCCTGACCTTCTAGCGGTACAGGAGAAGGATGGTTCGGTAGAAGGTGTAGTCCTCTCCCCATCCTTGACCCCAGAGCAACAGAGGGACTGTCGCCATGTCCTGGGGCAGTTCGCCTCGTTGTTCTCCCTCATGCCTGGAATCACTCATCTGTGTACCCATGATGTGGACACAGGGGAGAGCCCCCCGGTGAAGAACAAGTCTTACCGGCTCTCCGACTGAGTGAAGGATAGCATCCAGCGTGAGGTGGCAAAGATGCTGGGGCTGGGAGTGATAGAAGCTTCCAGCAGCCCGTGGGCTAGTCCAGTGGTGTTGGTGCTGAAAGCGGCCCCACCGGGTACGACGCCAGAACTTCGGTTCTGTGTGGACTACCGGGGGTTGAACTCTGTCACGAAGACAGATGCTCACCCCATCCCACGTGCAGATGAGCTGGTGGACCGGCTGGGAGCAGCCCGGTACCTCAGCACCATTGACCTGACATCTGGATATTGGCAGATTGCCATGGCCGACGGAGCACGGGAGAAAACTGCGTTCTCCACCCCAGAGGGCCACTACCAATTTCGAGTGATGCCCTTTGGGTTCAAAAATGCTCCGGCCACATTCCAGCGGTTAGTGAATCAGGTACTATCTGGCCTGGAGTCCTTCTCAGCAGCCTACTTGGATGACATAGCTGTCTTCAGTAGCAACTGGGAGGACCATCTGCAACACCTCCAGGAGGTATTGCAGGCGTTGCAACGCGCTGGCTTAACCATTAAAGCCAGCAAGTGCCAGATTGGACAGGGATCTGTCGTGTACCTGGGACACCTGGTGGGCGGAGGTAAGGTGCAACCCCTCCAGGCCAAAATTGAGACCATCTTGGCTTGGGACCCCCCCAAGACCCAAACAGAGGTCCGAGCTTTCCTCGGCCTCACTGGGTATTACCGCCGGTTCGTCAAGGGTTATGGTACCATCGTGACCCCGTTGACGGAGTTGACCTCAAAGAAACAACCTCGCAAGGCCATATGGACAGCTGCATGCCAAGAAGCCTTTGATACGCTGAAAGATGCGATGTGTACTGCTCCAGTACTAGCAACACCCGATTTCGGCAAGGAATTTATTGTACAGACCGATGCCTCAGAGCACGGCATAGGTGCGGTGCTCTCGCAACTCAACACCGAGGGCCAAGACCAACCTGTGGCCTTCATATCTCGAAGACTCCTCCCTCGGGAACGGCGATGGAGCACCATTGAGAGAGAACCCTTCGCGGTGGTATGGGCTCTGAAGAAGTTGAGACCATACCTCTTTGGCACTCACTTCCTTATCCAGACCGACCACTGCCCCCTTCGCTGGCTCATGCAGATGAGAGGCGAAAACCCCAAGTTGTTGAGGTGGTCCATTTCCCTACAGGGGATGGACTTTCGGGTGGAACATCGGCCCGGAGTTGACCACGCCAATGCTGACGGTCTCTCCAGGTTTTTCCGCCTTAGTGAAGAGAACTCCCTAGAGGTTGGGTAGCTCTCCCCTCTTTCGGCTGGGGGGGACGCATGTTGGACCTGTCAGCCCTAGGGTGGTCTCCCCGTCTATTTTTTGTATCGTGCCTCATTTTTTCCACCCTCATTTTTATGTTGGACTAGGTCTCCGGGCGCCTTTTCATTGCCAATCAGTGTTAAGGTGCAGGTGCTCCCTTCTCCCAAGATGGCTGCCACAGACCCCTGCTACTGCAGGGTGGTCGTTTTTCATAGTAGCACCCTAGCTGCCAGGAGCTGGCTGGGACCCACAACAATGTTGCGACACCAGCCCGCCTTTTTGTCCCATAGGTAGAGTGGGGAAGCTCCTGGAATGTGCTGGAACCTTCTAGAAGGGAGGTGGGGTTTTACTTTTGCCGCCTTGGCTAGAGGTCACCTGACCTAGGGCTACTTAAGAGTGGGAGGGAAACTTTTGTGGTGAGTTGGCCATTGGGGTGAAGCAGAGCTGGAAGAATCCACCAGGAGTGTAGGCGGTTGGGCCTAGCCAGGGACTTATGCCTCTGAGAGTGACAGGATTTAGGTACTGCCTCTTAAGTGAGTGAGGTGCCCTGTGAATCCCACTGATCTTGCCCAGTAGTAGGAGGACCCAGAGACTCTCTGCCAGCCTGACTAGGAAGGATCTAGTCGCCCTCTCCATTCCTACCCCCTGGAACAGAACCCCTTAAGGGCGCCAGATACATCTGCGCCACAAGACTTCATCTGTCAACTGAGAACTGAAACCTAACTGTAAGAACTGAGACTGCATGACAAGAGCGAGCTGTAAGCCTTGAATGCCAGAGCTGAGACTGCGTGTCCAAGCTGACCTATCGAACTAAATGCTGAGCCGATTGCCAAGCCACCGGGGCTCGACCAGGTGCTAGCGCTGTGACCCCCGCGCTCCCCGCCCTGGTCTGGGACCCCGGCAGCGTGCTCCGCTGAGCACCATATCCCCATCCTTAATTTGAGCCCCCCCCCTGCGACGACAAAGCCAGCGCACTCACCGCCGCGGCCTGGAGGCCTGGAGAAGTGCCCTGCTGTGTCGCGAGGCCCAGGAGAAGCCCGGGGCCCCGTCGCTGCCGTCGCAGCCGTGTGAGGAGGTGCGCAAGGTCGGGGCCGAGTTCCCCCATCGTCGTGAGGACGGACGCCTGCTGACGCCGAGACGGAGGTAAGCCCGGAGGCCGAGATTCCCCCTGGTGCGCCCCCTGCTGGTTTGGGAACCACACCGCACTTGGCCCGGGTTGTCCCCTCCGTGGGAGTCCCCTCCCCTGCCTGCGCGACGGAGAGACCCCGCCGAGGGATCCGTTCCGTGTCCCCCCTTCAGCGAGACTGAGTGCGGTGCCTTGCGAACTGCACCGGAGCGTAGAGACTTGCTCCTCGAGTCCTGTTGCACTCCCCGCTGGAAGCCTCTACCAAAGTACTGACTAACATTACTCCCGAGAGGCGCTTTTACTTCACCAGCTCCGCTGCAACGGCCTCGGAGTCCGGTACGAGTAGTACGTTGTGTTATATGCTCTGCTCAAAAGTATATACCTGCAAATGATTACGAGTAGTGCGTTGTGTTATTTGCTCTGCTCAACAGTATTTACATGCAAAGGGTTACGAGTAGCGAGTTGTGTTATATGCTCTGTTCAACAGTATTCGCACGCCAATGGTTACGAGTAGCGCGCTGTGCTATGTGCTCTGCTCAAACGTATTTACATGCCCATGATTACGAGTAGCGCGTTGTGTTAGCGGTTCCGCCTGAAAGTGTTACGTGTGATCCATTCCGAGTAACGCTTTGTTTTATATGCCTTGCTTCACAGACTCAAGTGCCATTGAATACGAGGAGCGCTCAGTGCTACAGGCTCCATGTTGATGTACCCAATGTCACCCATTACGAGTATTGTGCTGTGTTAGACGGCCTGTTCAGGGAAAGACCTCTCTTAGCGCGCACAGCGCTATATTCACCCGCAATTAGCCATCTGCCGTGGGTACATGAATGAGGTTAGGCACTGCATATATATCGCCAAAATTGTCGTATTTACTGATCGATGGTATTATGATGCATGTATCGCCTTGTTATTTCCTGAACTGCAACTGACCAGCTATACTTGGATAAACTTGAAGTATTTGCATAATTTAAACGGTGTGACGTCCCTTATTGTGTGTGTACCTAGTCCATGAGAAGCGTGTGCTGTATGGTTGCTTAACACATAGCCCTGTGGTTGCCCGACCGGCTCGCGCCACGTTACCGCCCATAGGGCCTGGTGACCCCAGGTTCCTACATTGCCACAATAATTTTAGGGCAAATTCTTCAGGGCAAACAAAGTCGCCTGGCACCAGTACTGGACACTCAAGTCACTTTTTCCGGGGACTGCCAAATGTAAAAACAGAGAAAGGACACACCCCATTACTCTCAAATCCTCCCTTCATGCAAAGGAACCTTATACTGCATTTATCTCTAATCTGGAGTTTGTATTTACCCTAGGTGAGCCACTGTTCTGCGTACCAGCTCTATCTTTTTAGGTCACACAAGAGGCTCCATCTGTGAGTCCTCTCGGTTGATTTAACATTCAGCTGTAATGTCAATGTGTGAAGCGATGGATATGTTGTTAAAAAAATGGTATGATGTTAAGAAAGATAGACATACCCCACAATTGGGCCCAAGGAATTCCCTTTATACACAGTGGTCCCTTTCATCCACACAAGTCCACGAAGGTGAACCCCCTTTGGTATTTGTTTAAAATGAATCCATCACACAGACCAACAAACTGCCAACAAACTGTCATTACTTTTTAGAACAATGCACATTTGTAGTCTGCCATCAATTGTCAAGATAAAACCTCTCTCGTTCGTCATTACTTTAAAACAAAACACGTTTTCAGCGTGTCACCGCTTGACAATTGTCAAAATAAAGCCTCACGTGTTCGTCATTACTTTTAGAACCAAGCACGTTTTCAGCATGTCACCGCTTGGCAGGGTGAAGCCTCTTGCATTCATCTTGCGTCATTATTTTAAAACTTTTTTAAGAAGACCAACAAACACGCAATGCACCCTTGCATCGTGCCCCCGCTTATCGGGATAAAACTTCTCGCATTATCCTGTGTCCTCGTACTACCTGTATCATACACCTTCCCGCCCGGGGCCTCACGGAGCGCGTACTCTTATCCGTATGTCTCTCCCATCCGGTAGCCTCGTATTTGAACTTCCGAGAGGCAGTCCGGTCACGTGGGGAGACAGCGGAGAGAGGGCGCCATCTTTGAAAGGGTTTTGAACAGCCGCTTTTTCTCTATAATCCAAATATAAAGCCTGGTAAGGAACCTTCTTTCCTTTAGTCCCTGAGTAAATTCTTAATAAAAACAGAAAGTTCCTCACAACAACCTTGTGAAGTTGGAGGTGTACCTTAAACACTGTCTCTGGACAGAAGAGACCTTCAAGCCTCGAAGGGTTTCCCTGCAGAGTTGTGTGCACTTGGGAAGAGAATGAAGATGAGGAAGATACGATTTTGCAGCGAACTCAAGAGCTTTGTTTTTTTAGGTGTATTTTGTAATTTCCGTGGGCTGCTTTTGCGTATCCTTCGCTCCAAATACACTTCATGTGATGACTTTGAAGATTCTCTTTAGTGAATAGGCCCAACAATCTAATGGGCACTGTTGGACATGACCCTTTTTGCAGGGTCATCCCTAAACTTTTTGCCTTCCTCCTATATTTTTTCTGATCTGTTGTTGGCTATTTAATGACTCTGGGCCCTTTTATCACTGCTGATCAGTGCTAAAGTGCATATGCTCTCCCTATTGTAAATTGATGTATGATTTGTGATTCCATGATTAGGTATTTTCTTGTCTAACCATTCAAACCTGCCTCTGCTAGGCTGTGTATTCCTTGTCTGGAGTTTGAGTGACAGGGCTGGGGAATTCCAGGAGACAGGGTGAGGTAGCCCAGTGGTGAATAGAGAGATCTGCATCTAGATGGGTGGGAGGAGTTCCTCCTGGGACCTTACTAGAGCTGTGCATTCCCTCCACGATGCTGGCTCCACCTCCTGTGGTGCGTCTGATGTCTCTGCCCTGCACTCTGAAAGGAAAGGAGGAGTCAGGTAAACAAAGTGCTCCAGGACTGACCAGAACCGGTTTGAACAAGGCAAAGGCCCCTCTGCCTTCAGAGGACAAAGGATTTTTGGGTATAATCCCTGATCGCAAGAATTTAGATCACTTTGGGAAAACAAGAAGAAACCTCTGCTGAGGAGAGGAACCAAGAAGAAACTGAGGAGAGACTATCCTGAAAATGGGGTATTGGCCTGCAGGGGTTACCTACTGCCAAAGAGAGGAGAAAAGAACTGTGTGTGTACTTTTGCTCAACTTGTGAAGGATCTCCAAGGGCTTGGAAAAGAGCTTTCCTCCTGCTGAAGTCTCAGGAACAACAGACTTCAACCACCAGCTCCCCAGAGTTCTTTGGACGTGCCTGCTGCTGTTTTGGGGCCTTCTGAGGGACTGCGTGTCGCAAGGAGCTGGAAGCGCGACACAAGAAGGAGAAGCGTGCCGCCGTCGGAGCCGCTGTCATCTCATCGTGTAAAGGGGTGTGGCTGCTGCAGTTGTCGCATCGAGCGGAAGCGTTTCGGATCATTGGAGAAGTGTCTCGCAACGCCGAAGAAGCGTGTCGCCATCGCAGCCATCATAGCTGACGCATTGCACCGCATCAAGAGAAAAGGCTCGCATCGAGGAAGAAGCGGAAGAAGCGTATCGCCATCGCAGCTGTCGCACTGCACCGCATCAAGAAAAGCGCCTCGCATCCACAGAGAAGTGTGCCGCCGTTGGAGCTGTTGTCGTCGCATCGCGTAAAGGGGTGTCGCCGCTGCAGCATCGCATCGAGCGGAAGCGTCTCGCAACGTCAGAGAAGAGTGTTGCCGCCAATGCCGCTGTCGTCGCATCGCGTAAAGGGATGTCACTGCTGTAGCTGACGCATCGGGTCGAGTCTTCTCGCAACATCGGAGAAGCGTGCCGCATCTGGAAGATCTTCACGTCTTTATTTCTTTGCACCACAATCTTCAACGCATCAACATCGTTGCAACACTTTTGTTGCCCTGCGTGTCGCATCTAAAGGTACATTGACTTAAAGTGTTGCATTTAAGAACTTAAGAGAACTAAGCTAAATTCTACCATCTAAAGTAACAGTATTGTGTATTTTTGTCGCTATGGTCTTGTGGTAAATCTATATAAAGAATACTTATTTTTGATATAAAACCTGTGTGGTGTCCATCTGTAGTGTTGTCACTTGATTACTGTATGTGTTCACAAATGCTTTACACACTGCCTCTGAGATAAGCCTGTCTGCTCGTGCCTAGCTACCAAGGGGGTAAGCTTAGGAGTGTACCCCCTTACCCTGACTAGAGAAGAGGGTCCCTATTTGTCACAAGTACATACCAGTGCCAACTAGAGACCCCCAAGTCTAACAGGCACCCAGTGATGAAATGAAGTGATGATGTGTTTAATGAATGCCCCTGTGACAAGCGATCCACCCAGAATGACCTTCACTTTTTATTCTTTTTTAAATGTTATAGTGATGAAAGAAAAAGATTCATTCTCCCTCTCATTCCCGAAAATGAATTTTAAACAATGTCGTGTGGCCTTATATTATCTTCAGTTACTGTCTGATCCCTTTACATGTTTCTCTTTGGCCTCTTTTGTTATCTGCTTTGAGCAAAAGGAAATTAAACTGTTATTCTGATATTTAAAATGTAAATCAGGATGTTTGGGCTGTGTAATATTTGTGTGTATACTTTTTAAACAAAATTTTTTTTATCTACTTTCTTACAAATTATGTCTTAATACATGTTACTCTAAATTGTAATGATAGTTTTTATCCATTGATGTACATGTATTTGTAGAATAATTTTTATGCCGATATTGTGTTGGCAAAATAAAGTTATGTTCGGGGTATATGAGCTGTAGATCATATGCTGTGCATAGATCGCCATCTAGTGTTGGGTCCGGATGTTTGCACTTTGTTTTTCTTCGAAGAAGTCTTTCCAGTCACGAGGTAGGTGACTCCTCCTTTCGGTGATAGTGCGCATGGGCATCAACTTCATTGTTAGATTGTTTTTTTCCACCATCGGGTTCGGATGGTTCGGCACCGTTTCTTCGGGCCCCCTTCGACGCGCAATCCACTACCCTCCACGGCATTGTTTATTGATCACGTTTCCCATTCTCCGCGTATCGCTTACACTCGAAAACCTTCAATTGGAAGATTTGCAGAAGGCCGTTGAGCCTACCCGTGCCGGGGTCGGTAGCAGTCGATGAAACGGACTCCATTCAAGTTCTGTCCAGGGTGTTGCACTAAATTCCCGAGCACCGACTTTCACGAAGTGTGCAACCTTTGCCTATCACCGGAACACGACGAGAAGGACTGCGATGCTTGTCGGTCTTTTCGATCGAAAAAGACACTCTGTGACCGTCTGGCTCGACGTCACAAAATGTACCAGAAAAGTGGCTCTGCGCCGGATCTCCTCGGAGACGAAGCCGAAAACAAAGAATCACAAGCGCAGAAAGCCGAAATGGAGAAGGAACACCTCTCCGTGTCTGAAGCCAACTCCGATGCCGAAGGCCTCACACCGGGACAACGGTTCGTGAGTAAAGACACTTCCTTCCCCTACCATCTCCTCCATAAAAAGGCTCCGGTCCCTCCTCAGCCTTCGGGCCAAGGTCAGCACAGAGAAAAGTTTTTGAGCACCCCGCCATGGAATTTGGTGCCGAAACATAAACAACAGCCTTCCGGTTCGGAGTCTACTCGTCCCCAGGCCTGTGTCGACCCGAAAACGTTGGCGTCGAAATCCAAACACCTTCTGGTTTCCGTGCCACCGGTCTATAAGGCTAAATCTTTGGAGCCAAAACCTTCGACACTAAAACCGGTGTCTAAAGAAAGTACTTCAACTAAAGATCCACGGACCGATATTCCACCTTCGGATCCAAAACAGGAGATTGTGATTCATCCAGAAACTGGACAGATTCATGCCAAACTTCCTGAGAAGAGGAAAATGAGGTTACAAGAAGACTACCACATTCCTCTCAAAAGGAAAAATGTGGGTACTAACCCTTCTCTACCTTACATTCCACCTCCTCAACCATTGATCCAAATTTACTCATTACACCTACACATTCTCCTCCACCACCATCACCTGACCCATAGGATACAAGGGTATGGGATATAGATGACTACACACCACAGGATACTGACCCATGGGATAATTATAATGCTAACCCTCAACCAAATAATGACACCGACCTATATCCATGCAGACCTTCTCCTCCAGACGATAATATTGGATATATTGAGCTTGTTAACAGAGCTGCACAATCACATGGAGTAAACCTTCATAAAGAGACTTTAGAGGAGGATTGTTTGTTTGACACACTAAGTTCATCTCAAAGGGCTACACAAACATTACAAGTGTTAAAGGGTATGCTTAACCACACTGATGACATATTTAAAGACCCTGTAGGAGCTGGAATCATCACTCCCAGGGTAGAGAAGAAGTACAAATCGGCAACTAATGACCCTGTGTATATCAAAGGCCAGTTACCCCTGGACTCTCTGGTAGTTTCCAACACTCGTAAAAGAGCTAATTCGCAAACAACAGGGGAAGCCCCTCCCCCTGATGAAGAGTCCAAACTAATTGGGCAAAAAGGGTAGCGTCACAAGCAGCTAATCATTGGCGCATTGCCAATGCTCAAGCACTACTGGCAAGGTATGATAGAGCTCATTATGATGAGCTCGAAAAGCTCATTGAATTTCTTCCTTATGAGCATAAGTCTAGAGCTAGTGCCCTTATTCAAGAGGGTAAATTAATAACTAATACCTCTATCAGGTGTGCTCTGGATCAGGCAGACACAGCAGCTCGGGCAGTAAACACAAGTGTACTGCTCCGTAGACATGCTTGGTTAAGAATTTCAGGATTCAAGCCTGAGGTACAAGCCTCTATTCTCAATCAACAATTTGACAAAGAACACCTCTTTGGTCCAGCTGTCGATACATCACTAGAAAAGATGAAAAAGGATACTGAAGTTACTAAGTCTATGGGGGCCTTACAATCACCTTCCAACAGAGGATCCTTTGGTTGCTCATTTTACAGGGGCGGCTCCAAAAATGTGTCTACAGACAATCCCTCCTCCTCTTACAAGGGCAACAATCAGTCACCCTCTTCCAGAGGTTATTTTAAAAGTGGATATAGAGGAAACAACGGCAAGGGAAGAGGCAGAGGTAACTCAACACGCATTTCCCCTGCAAACACCAAACAGTGACTTATTTTCCATACCCCCCGACCATCCCACTCCTGTCGGGGGAAGTCTTTCCCAATTTCTACCCATTTGGAATACGATTACATCAGACAAATGGGTTCTGCAAATTATCCAATCTGGTTATTGCCTGGAGCTTACAAGCACTCCACCGAACATTCCTCCAAGGTCACACCTCATGTCACAAGAACATCTCACCCTTCTAAAGAAAGAGGCTCTTTCTCTGTTGCAAAAGGGGGCAATAGAATCAGTCCCCTTACCATACCAGGGAGCAGGGGTGTACTCCCTCTACTTTCTGATCCCCAAAAAGGGCGGCTCTCTCAGGCCTATATTAGACCTCAGAGAACTAAACCTATACATTCAGTCGGACCATTTTCATATGGTAACAGTTCAACAAGTGCTTCCCCTTCTTCAGCAAGGCGACTTTTGTGGTAGCAGGTCAGCTCTATGAATTCAAAGTCCTCCCATTCGAACATATTCATGTCTTCCCATACTTTGACGACTGGCTCATAAATGCCAGCACGCACAGCAGCTGTGTACGCAACAAACCAAAACACTGTGCAATTGCTCCACGAGGTAGGATTCACAGTAGATCTGTCCAAATCCCATCTCCAACCATCCACGTCTCAAGCATATCCAGGAGCTACTATAAACACACAAAAAGCTCTAGCTTACCCAACTCCAGCCAGAGTTTGGAATATACAAACCCTGATGTCTCAGTTTCAGCCTCAACACTCCTTACCAGCTCGAGTGTTCATGCAGTTACTGGTAATGATGGCGTCTTGCATTTTTATAGTCCCCTACGCAAGACTTCAGATGCCTTCCCTACAGGAATGCTTAGCACGTCAGTGGAACCAAGCTCGTGGTCGGTTATCAGATCTAGTGTTGGTAGACGCTGCACACATCGCTCTCTGCAGTGGTGGAACACACAAAACCTTTTAAAGGGGCAGCCCTTCAGCGCCCCGGTTCCACAGATAGTACCAACAGCAGACGTATCACTGACAGGTTGGGGAGCGCATCTCCAAACCCACACAATTCCGGACATTTGAAGCTTGCAGCAGAAACAGCTTCATATAAACCATCTAGAGCTGCTAGCGATATTTCTGGCGCTGAAAGCATTTCAAGTTCAGCTAGTACGCAAGACTGTCCTAATTCATACAGACAACATAACAGCCATGTACTGCATACAAAAACAGGGAGGGACACACTCTCTTCAGCTGTCACAGCTAGCACAGACCATCTGGAAATGGGCCATACATGACAAAATATATCTCCTAGCAGAACATCTGCCAAGAATAGACAATCAGATGGCAGATTTGCTCAGTCGTCAGACACAGCAAATGGGAAATACATCCTCAAGTTCTCCTCCCATTCTTCCAAATGTGGGGATTTAAACACACATAGACCGGTTTGTCACACATCTGAACGCAAAATGCCCACACTTTGCGTACATTTATCCACAACCATTGTCCAAAGGCAATGCACTATGGATGAATTGGTCAGGGATATTTGCTTACCCTTTTCCGCCTCTCCCACTCATTCCATCAGAAACTCAAACAAGCGTCCCTGACACTAATTCTAGTTGCTCCCCAATGGGCACGTCAAGCTTGGTTCACAACCCTATTGGAACTCTCAGTAGTTCCTCACCAAAAATTACATCTTACACCCAATCTCCTCACACAGAGCCATGGAGACTTAAGACATCCATACCCAGTCAACTCAATCTGGCGATTTGGCTCCTGAAGTCCTAGTTTGGCTACCTCAATCTTCCCTCAGACTGCATGAATATTATCAAAGAGGCTAGACGTCCTACCACAAGAGCCTGCTATGCAGCAACGTGGAAGCAGTTTGTGATATACTGTAATAACAACCACATCAATCCGCTTGATGCTTCTGTACAAAACATTGTATGTTATTTGTTACATCTACAACGTTCCAATTTAGCATACACGTCCATACTCTTACATCTGGCTGCAATAGCTGCATACCTCCAGAATAGACAACATCTATCTCTTTTAGAGTGCCTGTTATCAAAGCCTTTATGGAGGGACTCAAAAGAGTCATTCCCCCGAGACGTCCACCTGCTCCAGTGTGGAATCTCAACATTGTTCTCACCAGTTTAATGGGTCCATCCTTTGAGCCATTCCACAAATGAGAACTGCAAATTCTCACATGGAAAGCTGCTTTCCTCGTTGCTATCACATCACTCAGAAGAGTAGGAGAGCTTCAGGCATTAACTATAGAATAACCCTTTTTACAAATGCACCAAAATAAAGTGTTCTTCGGACTATTTCAAAATTCCTTCCTAAAGTCATTTTTGTTTTTCATATCAATCAATCTTTTGAGTTACTTGTGTTCTTCCCTCAAATACATTCAGTGGCAGAACGCGCCCTACACGGATGTATGATGTAACAACGCGTACCATTACAACGCGGTATGTTACATCGCGGTTTTAACAACGCAAGTCGTTACATCGACTTGCGTTGGAGGGCGCTGGACATAGGAATAGTGTGAATTACTATTCCAACTCCAGCCTACGTACAGTAAGGAAGGTGTTGGAAAGTAATTCACACTATTCCTTATCCTACAGCGCCCTCCAGTGCAAGTCGGTGTAACGACTTGCGTTGTTAAAACCACGATGTAACCATACCGCGTTGTAATGGTTGCGTGGTAAAAGATGTTTCCCGCCCTACACACATTAGATGTGAAGAGAACATTGCTTTATTACATGGAAAGGACAAAACCTTTCCGTAACACAAATCAACTTTTTGTCGCTTTTGCTCCACCACAAGAAGCCAATCCCATGTAAAAATCAGATATTGCAAGGTGGATAGTCAAGTGCATTCAAATATGCTATGCAAAAGCAAAACAAACGTTAACAGTTCCCCCTAGAGCACACTCTACACGCAAACTGGGGGCTTCTATGGCATTCTTAGGAAATATACCCATAGATGACATATGCAAAGCTGCAACATGGTCTACACCTCACACATTCACAAAACACTATTGTGTAGATGTGCTAGCAAGACAACAAGCTAGAGTGGGCCAGGCAGTTTTACGTACACTATTTCAGACCACTGCAACAGATACAGGTTAGCCACTGCTTTGGGAGATAACTGCTGTGTAGTCTATGCTAAATGATATGATATACAGCTCACATGCCTCAAACGGAATATGCTACTTACCCAGTATGCATCTGTTCTTGGCATATAGAGCTGTAGAGTCACATGCGCCCACCCGCCTCCCCGGTACCTATACCTGTGTCAGTTACATCTTACTTAGATACTTACATACATGGACATCTCTTACTAACTCCATTATCACCCTCTGTGGCAAACAATCTAACAATGGAGTCGATGCCGATGCGCACTATCACAGAAAGGAGGAGTCACCTACCTCGTTACTGGAAAGACTTTGTCGAATAAAAACAAAGTGCAAACATCTGGACTCAACACTAGATGGTGATCTATGCACAGCTCTATATGCCAAGAACAGATGCATACTGGGTAAGTAGCATTTTCCTTCTGAGTGACTGAAAGCAACAGGTCAGGATTCTTACTGTTAGTTGATGACATTGCATAGTGTTTTTTATCTCTATCAGCACAGCTTGTTAGCTGATGCGTTGCATAGTGTTTTTTTTATCTCTATCAGCACAGCTTGTTAGCTGATGACATTGCATAGTGTTTTTTTAATCTCTAACAGCACAGCTTCCATGCAAACATTGCCCCAGTGGTGCTGGCGTATTACAAGAGTAAAGCAGCTTTTTGAGCTTTTGCATATGACTAAACTAATATGGATGGTGAAGACAAGGTCAAAAGTCTGCACCGCTTTATGGAATGAAATTCTAAAACATATCAAAGCGGAAAAAACACCAGGAGCCAAAGTATCCTGAAGTTCACCAGAGCCTGCATGTTAGAACTGGGGTCTCTAGTTGGCAGAGGTAGGTACCTTTGACCAAATAGGGACCCTTGCTTCTAGTCAGGGTAAGGGGGTACACTCCTAAAAATAACCCCTGCTCACCCCCTTGGTAGCTTGGCACGAGCAGGCAGGCTTATCTCAGAGGCAGTGTGTAAAGCATTTGTGAACACGTACAGTAACCCAGTGACAACACTACAGATGGACACCACACAAGTTGTAGTATAAAAATAAGTATTTCTATATAGACTTAACACAAGACCACAAATGACAAAAATCCACAATACTGTACTTTAAAAATGGTAGAAATGGCTTAGTTCTCTTAAGCTGTAAAATGCAACACTTTGAGTTCAATGTACCTTAGGATGCGTAACGCTATACAACGAAAGGGTTGCAAGGAAGCTGATGCATCGGTTCCCTACATGCGAGAACGGTGATGCGCTAGGACCCTACTGATGCGAAGGGGATGCATCGGTTCTTCTTGGCATGGGGTTCTTACTGCCCTTCCGTGGCGATGCGGCCCGCAATGCCGTGATGCGATGAAGATCCGGTGCAATGAAACAAAGATGGCGTCTTCTTCTTGATGCATCACGATGCGTGCATGCCTGACGACCGTGCGGCGACTCAACGATTCTTCTGAGCCGCGACAGGTCCTGCGACACGCTTCGCGGTGATGCGGCGATGTCTGATGCGACGTCGATCCTCTTCGCCGGCGATGCGAGGCGCTTCTGCAACGATACGACAACTGCAGCGGCGACAATTTTCCCATCGATGCGAGGACAGCGGCTGCGGCTGTGACACGCTTCTCCGATGATGCGGCAGGCGCTTTCGTGTTGTGAAGTGACAGCGGCAGTTCGGCGACATGCTGCTTCTTCGTGCATCGCGCTTCCAGGTCCTTGCGACACGCAGTCCCTCAGAAAGCCCAACACAACTGCAGGCGCTTCCAAAGAACTCTTGGGGGAGCTGGTGGGTGAAGTTTGTTCACAAGTTGATGAAAGTACACACAAAGTTCCTTTCTCCTCTCTTTGGCAGTCAGGCAACCACTGCAGGCCAATCCCTCAAGCTTAGGGATCGTCTCTCCTCAGTGTCTCTGACTCCTCTCCTCAGCAAAGGTTTCTTCTTGTTTCCCAAAACTGATCTAAAGTTCTGGGGTCGGGGTCCCCCTTTTTATACACAGTTTATCTTTGTTCTCTGAAGGCAGAGAGGCCTTTGCCTAGTCCAAACAAGTTCTGGTCAGTCCTGGAGGCCTCGGTTTACATGACTCCTTCTTTCCTTTCACAGTGCAGGGACATCAGACGCACCACAGGAGGTGGAGCCAGCATTGTGGAGGGAAGGCACAGCCCTTTTCAGGTCCCAGGTGCAACTCCTCTCACCCATCTGCATGCAGATCTCTCTATTCAGCCCTGTGCTGACTCACCCTGTCTCCTGGAATCCCCCAGCCCCTGTCACTCAAACTCCAGACAAGGAATACACAACCTAGCAGAGGCAGGCTTGGATAGTTAGACAAGAAAATACCCACTTTCTAAAAGTGGTATTTTGAAACACAGAATGTTGAAACCAACTTCACTAAAAGTTGCATTTTATCATTCTGAGTTCAGGCATACTAAACTCGAATTTCTACCTAGTTCCCTAAGTCAGTTAGGATTATAAAATGTAATAATCAAACTGCCCATTCTGGCCTATGGGGAACCGGTAGCCATGCAGTAGTGAAAAATGAAAAGGGCTGTAATTCACTATTAGGACATGCCACACACATCAGGGCATGCCCTACCTTTTACCTACAATGCACCCTGCCCTTGGGTCTACCATAGGGTGTCTGATATGAAGAAAAGGGAAGGTTTAGGCATTGGCAAGTGGGTGCACTTGCCCAGTCAACATGGCAGTACCAGACTGCGCATAGGCTCTGCAATGGCAGACCTGAGACACACTTTTACAGGCTGCTTCTGTGGGTGGCACAACCAGTGCTGCAAGCCAACCAGCAGCATTTGGTTTACAAGCCCTGGGCACACTCAGTGCACTGTACTAGGGTCTGACAAGTAAACCAAATAAACGAATCATGGAGTCGCTAATCCATACATCAATTTACAATAGGGAGCATATGCACTTTAGCACTGATCAGCAGTGGTAAAGTGCCCAGAGTCATAAAACAGCCAACAACAGGTCAGAACAAAATACAGGAGGAAGGCAAAAAGTTCAGGGATGACCCTGCAAAAAGGGCCAAGTCCAGCAGTGCAAATAAAATCATCCATTGCAAGATATGGGCAGCTGGAAGGACCTCTCGACAAGTAGGGTCAATATTCCTATATTAGTTTCAAACAAGAGTTTTGGGACCAAAAGCAAATATTTCCCAATGATCCGGTATGGAATGGTGAATTCAACAACGTTCAGGTCAAACTGTGATTTCTAGTTTTAGATGCTTCAGACATACTCTGAACCTTGAAGTTAATTTCGGTCCACAGATGGCACGCTGCAACAAGGGAGCCCCGGTTAGAATTCCTAAAGCCTCAATATTATTCTGAGCAGATTTGGATAGCGGAGGATGCGCCTGGTTGATAATTGTACAGAGTCTTAAGGCTGGTGGCAGCACACATGAGTCTTACGAAGCGTGCAAAGAGAAGGATCTACGAGGCTTGCCTTTGGCATGCCGAGACCAGCTGTACATAGGAATTTAAAGAAAGGCAAATCACAAACGACATGAATCTAGGGAACGTATTTGCAAACAAAAAAGCACCTTCGAGGTTAGCCGTATCTAATGTGTCTGCCACAAAACAAGTAGACCTCTGTTGTAGAACTAAGTGAAAAAAGTATTGAGCTATTATGCTCCACAAATTATTTATATTTTAACTTTATTTGGGCGGAACCATTACAATATTGACACTTATGAATTGAAAAATAAAATTTCAAAAGTGTATCCCTTATTCGAGGACAGTGGACGTGGGCTTGCTTTACCAATCCCAAGGTGCTCTTTTTGTGGTAGTGTGGTTGAGCAGCCGTAGCCTTATCAAGGAGGAGTGTTAGAATTGTGTTATATACACACATAGTCAATCAATCAATCAATCAAAAGACCTTTATTCGAATTACTTGAATTCATAAAAGTACAGACATAAAAAACAATTCATCATTACAATATGCACAACACAATATCTCTAAAAGTTATAATGAACTAAAACAACAGTCATTCAGGGATTTTCCATCATATTGCGTACACGGTTTATTAATCTTAAAAAGGTGCTAGTGCGAAAAATCAGTTCCTCAGAGTCCAGGGAGAGTAACATTTGACGAGACTCCATGAGAGAGAGGGGTCTGTGTTTTTTAAAATAGGGTGTTAAAAACCAGTTAATATATTTTAAATAAAATTTACAAAAAAATAAAAAGTGTAACTCATTCTGCTTACTGGTGCCATCACAGGGGCAAGGGTTGCGGTCAATAGTAGAGTTGTAACCCAAAGGGAAACTCAACATGAATTTTATGGAGCCTGCCCTTAATCGAAATAACAGAGACCTCTCCCAACTAGTCATAGGAAGAGTAAGATAAAGTGGGAGAGGTTGCCTGGGCAGGTCATTCTCAACATATCTGATAACCGTGGCTTTCAATGTTTCCCTTTCCAACCGTTCTGCCTCATAAAGTGCATATAGTGCTTGTTTGACCTCTACCTTATCTTGACATCCAATACTGGAGGGATCTACAAAGAGATCACCTTTATTCACGGCGCTTAATGATTTTGAAACACCAGCTAACCATGGGATTAAAAGCCCGTGATCACATTTAAGACAGTCTTTGATTATGTCTTGTGTTAGAGAGGCTGCGTTATTCCTCCAAATTCTCAACCAGAATAGAACTGGTCTGCTTCTAATGAAATCACAGACGTAAGGGAGGTTTAGCTCTTTGTGACAGATAAATTCAGAGGACGAAATTGGGGCACCCAAAACTTTTCTGCAGAAACGTGTCTCTTCTCGTTGGATGCCGGGATTTTTAGCAGTAGCCCAAACTTCGGCCCCATAGGTGGCAACAGGAACACACTGTAATTTAAAAAATTTTAAAATAGCACTGGTTGCACCTAATTTCTTAGGGCGTGGGAGACTCAGTATTGAGTTGATGGCCTTCGAGAACTTGCTCGTGGCGTGGGCAGAATGCCCACTCCACGAGTTGTTCGCAGCGAAGGCCACCCCTAAATATATAAAAGAATTTACAGAGTCAAGTTTGTCAGACCCGATATGGATGGTGTTGAGTTTCCGTTTACCAGGTCCGCATGACATAACAAAGGATTTTTTAAAGTTCACGCGCAGGTCTAGGCCCTCCATATGATGTACAAAATTCTCCACAAGCACACGGAGGGCGTTAGGAGTGCGGCCCATAAGGACCGCATCATCTGCGTATAATAGAACTGGCAAGGGGTGCCCCTGGATAGTTGGGACATCTCTAGTTACTTGTTTTAAAGCCTTTGCTATGCCATTAATATAAATGATGAACAACAGGGGTGCTAAAACGCATCCCTGTCTGACCCCCCTGCCAATTTTTATAGCACCAGAAACTTCTCCTCCCGACCCAATCCTGACTTGTGCCCTGAGATCGGTATGGAGATGTGCCAAGAAGTGTACTAAGGGCTCGTCCAATCCATAACTGAGAAGCATTGACCACAATTTTGATCTGTTTACCAAATCGAATGCGGATGAGAGATCCATGAAAGCGAGGTATATAGGAGACGATCGGGCGACGGTATACTTATCAATTATTAATTTTAAATTCAAGCATTGCTCGACCGTGCCCACCCCGCTCCTGAATCCCATCTGACATGGATCCAATAGGTCAGAATCTTCAGCCCACTCTACCACCCTGTTGTAAATAACTCGCCCGAGTATTTTTAGAGTATTGTCCAAAAGCGAAATTGGTCGGTAGTTTGCTGGGTCTGACCTGTCGCCCTTTTTATAAATTGGAACAATAATACTAAGAGACCACGTCTCGGGGATGGGCGCTCTTGACAAACTATTAAAAACATTATATAAAATTGGTGCCCATAAATCTGAGCTGTGTTTTATAAAGTCTATAGGTAGGCCATCTGGTCCAGGGGCCTTGTTACCAAGGCTCTCTCTAATGGCTATCGCCACCTCAGAGAGGTCAAACCGTAAATCTCCCAACTGTCTCAGATCCGGGGTGATTATTTCTTCAGTGGGAGCAGCATAAATATTGGAGAAGTGGTCTTCCCAGGTAGGGCCAGTTATATTGCAGCCAATAGGGGATAAGTTTTTACCCATATCGCGCATTTTCCTAACAGCGGACCAAAATTGCCCGCTGCTCTTCAAATTGGCGCTATCAACCAGGGACTCCCACTGTTCCATCAAAAGTGCCGCCTTCCTTTCAGCTATTTTTTGTTTATAAAATTTCCTGGCTGTTTGTACCTCCGCTGTGTTCCTTGGTTTGGTGGTTAATGCCCTACATCATTCCCTATTTACCGTAGAGCAAGCCGAATCGAACCATCTAGGGTCCTTCGTCTCAGGGGGTATAGGGACTAACAAATAGTTTTTAATTGCCACGCAAAATTTACCAAAATCGTTAACTATTCTGTGGCAATCCCCATCCATTGATAGACAGGAGTTTACCAATGCTGGGTGATCGTTCTTTACGCGGTCAAGTAGGGCTTCACAGTCAATTCTCTTCCATTTAAGACGGAGACCGTCACCCGATGGCGTGATGTCTCTTGCGCCATTGAATTTAGCATATACTGGGCTAGGGCCCAAATACAAGGTGACTGTAAGGGGATTGTGATCTCCATATAGGGTCTCTACCACATTTGAATCAGTGACACAGTCTGTTAGGTGGGGGGATGTAAAAATGAAATCAATCGTCGATTTTGAATCTCTCCCTCTAAACGTGGGGGCGCGGGTCAACCTTGGGGATTGGCTTGCTTCCATGACATTACTGAGAATGTGTTCATTTAAAATCTTAACAAGCTCAATACCTCTGCGATCTACTAGATCGGGGCAACTTTTGTCCTCTGATTGGTGTTTACCTGAAATTTTTGCGTTAAAATCACCCCCAATAAGGATCCCTGACTTCTCGCCTGGGCCTATGTTCATGTTCGTATCAAGGTGTACCAATAAATTAGAAAGTGCTGCGTAGTTCCTATTTGGTGTCGAATTAAAATCATTGTTATAAAAATTGATTAAATAAATCAAGGTCTTTCGTTTATATTCGAGAACCTGAATGTTTGGGTTCCCGAATGATAAATCCTTAAAAGTGCCACCAGCCAATATTCTGATCCCAATAAAAAGTCCTCCCATAGCTCGACCGTGAGCGGACTTAGAGGCGGGTACACTAAAACAATGATAGCCCTCTAGGTACACATTCTCTATAGCCCAAGTCTCTTGAAACATAATGACATCTTTGCCGTCCAATAGCTGGACCCACTGGGGGTCAGACAGTCTTGATTCAATGCCTGCAACGTTCCAGCTAAGGATAGACAGATCATAACCGCTTGGCCTGCCTAGATGCTTAACACTGGTGGTCTGCCTGTAGTTAGTTTGTGGCGTTAATGTTACGTCCTCACATACAACTGGGGATTTGACAGTGGTAGGCTGTGTGGCCATGGGTTGAGATGTGATAGTGTTAAAAAGTGTAATTCCGGGCTCCACTGAAATCGGGGATACTAACGTGATGCTAACAGTAGGGGCCGGTAGATCAAAAGGTCTGCTGCGGACATTCTCCACCAATGACGTGTCAATTGAAGTTCCAAGGGCGTTGGTAACATTATGGGCCAATAAATTATCCAAGACAGCCCGATTGTTCAGTGGCCCGTCCAATTCAACAGCAGTCGAGGTAGGTAGCTTAGGAGAACTGCAAACACCACAATCCACAGCCATTGGCTTGTAACTAGGGAGTCAATCGACCCCGTCCAAGCCATTCAGGCAATTAAAACGATTAAAATGGAAGTAGGGCCTGTCCTGCACTTGAAAATTTGGACGTTGTACACGATCCCTGTATCTATGTCTATGTTCCACCCTCACCCATTCATCTTGTGTCGGGATATGATGCATATGGGTAGGGGGGAAGAAAAAGGATACTGGCATGGTCTGGATAGTAGAGTCCAGTGACCTATTTATTCCTTTACAAATGTGCCGCACAGTGCCCGGGTCCTTAAAACTTGTCAGGATGCAGTCCCCTATTATTGATTTCCTAGTTTTACCTAACCAGGGGACCCTTCTTACCATAATAATCTCATTGTTAAAATGGGACGGTAGGGGTCGATTCCAATTCAGCCATTTAATGACCTTGTGTTTTAGTGATTGGTAATCCTCGATCTCCCCTAGTCTTAAACGGGGGACGCCTGCTAGGACCACCGTTAGACTATTAGCCTCTGGTGGCAAGTCTGGTCTCCGTGGACTTGGCGCCGGCCGACCCGGGGAGGGTAGAGAGATACCACCAGCTTCTAGGTTGCCGTCAATAGTCCCCGAATGGGAACTTTGAGAGGCAGAATTCAGTGTCTCTCTGGGCCTATTAGATACATTGCAGCGCGGTGCATGGTCTAAAACAGCCATTAATGGTTGTAAAGGAGGGGCAGTAGTCGCGCTCTGGGGGGAGACTTTGTTATTACCCTTCGTAATTCCCTTTTTAGTAAGGTTTCCTGCGGAGGGATGGGGTTCCATATTATTGGATTGCTTACTAACTAAGGTGTTCAGATTAGTAAAAGCTGTTTCCAATAAGGTGAGCCTACTCTCTACTTTTATCAGACTATCGCTAATGGGCTGTAGAAGAGAACGCAGTAGCGAGTCTAGGCTCCCTATAGCTGTAGAAGGGTTAGGTATATCAGCCACTGGGATGTTTGGAATAGGGGTTCTAGTTGGACTAGAGACCTTTGAGAGAAGAGCAGTGGGAGCAATCTTATTATCCCTCCCAGGCTGGGGTACAAGTGTGTGTTTTTTTCCGAAGTCTAGATACGACGGTTTGACTTTCCCCCTGCCCCCCGTTGACTTTTTACTACGTTTACTCGGTGGGGGCCTGTGCAACTCTACCTCAACTCTTTGTTTGTGCTTGCTTTTCTTGGCTGCGTGCGAAGGTGGGGTTTGGGTGACCAGATTAACAAGAGTAGGACAAGTCCCAGAAGGGGTTATATCTGGGAGTTTTCCAGGGGCCAACTCAGGGGAGGTGGGGATGTCCCGCAATAAAAGAGGAAAGTCCTCAGGGGTCAGAGGTTTTAAACTAAGTGGGGGCGTGCCATCCTCTTGGGTAATGGGATACGGGATGATCTCTGGCAGGGGCGTATTCTTCATGGAATCAATGGAGCGCCGCCGCTCAGCCCTGCGTTTCTCCAGTGATTTTTCCTTACCTACATCTTCTTTGGTAGGTTTGAAGTACTTGTCCAATGTCCCTGCGTTGCAGCCCCCTTCCCTGGCAGTCACTTTGCAAAGTCCTGGAGAGGACATCCTCCTGGGCTGGTTGTGTTTAAGATGAAAGGGGTATGGCCCGGCCCGGCCTCCTTTGGCCCCTGACGGCCACAGACGGCCCGCCCTTTGCCCGGGCTTAGCCCGGCGGTGCCCACGCGCGTGCCCGCGAGGCGGGGGCGCTCCTCAATTTCAAGCGCCGCCTGGCGCGAGAATCCCGCTGACGGCTTAGCGCCGCTGAGCCTCCTGGAACCTGTGGTCCACCCCTCTCGTCAGCCGCGTTGTTGGAGTGGCGGTGACGAGGGGAGACCAACACAGTGGGCAGCAGCAGAGGACAGGGTCAGCAAAGGATGGCCGGGTAGTTCCCCAACGGCAAACAGCAACTGCAACAGGAGCCCCCGCATAGTCAATAAATGATACACACACTCTCCATAAGGAGTTCCACACCAATATAGAAAAATACCACATATTTTATAGAATTTTTGACACCAAGAACTTTGTTACCTTTTAAAATAGCAGTTTTGAAAGCAGGTAAAAACACTTGTACTGTCTCTAATGCGCCAATGTTTTCCTATGAGGAAAAACACATGTACTGCATACGGGTACTTAGCAGCGACTTACAGGACCAAACTTCTGGAGTTAAGTTAAGTATGGGGCAAGGTCCAAGGTAGCAGCACCAGATCACCTCAGTAGGCTCTGGGGCATCCGGGTGCAGAGGTGCTTTTCGGCGTCTGGTGCCCTGTTGGTTTCAACGCATTCCTGGGAAAAAGAGGCAGCAAGCTGTGACTGGGGTGTGGGGGGGAGGGGCACCCCAGTTGAACCCATGGTGGCTCCGTCCTTTAGATGCTTGGGCACGTCGGTACACTGTTGTTCCACTTCTCCCCGGGCTGTGGGGCTCAGGTGCATTAAGGAGAGTGAAGGGTGGTAGCCAATGGCTACATACCCTTGCGGTCAGCAAACCCCTTATACGACCACTTCCTATGGGATGTGGGCATAACCCTGTTCCCAGAGTTCCTGATTCTGCCATCACCAAGATGGGGGAATTTTCCTAAAGGAGGGCCACTAATGTTAGAGGTGTAACTGACCTGGTAGTGCACCATGCCTCCCTGCATATCTAATTTCCCGCATGTCCTGCTGCTAAATGGGCAGAGGGCAGGAAGATGGCATTTTCCCTGATGGGGAAGCTGTGGTCACATATCAAAGGCGGCAGGGGCCTTTGAAGCCTCCTACCTTGATATGCTGATTACTTAGCCATCCTACTTGGAGGCGGTGACATGACCTCCGGCCGTAGCAGGCTTTGTTTCTGCCCTCATTTCGTATGCTCTCACCTACAGGGAGTCAGAAACCTGGCTGTGGTGGCAAGCTCATCGACACCAGCCAGCCAGCACACTAGAGGCTGGTAGGTTTTGAGGGGGCACCTCTAAGGTGTCCTCTGGGTGCACGTATTAATAAATCCTCCACTGCAATCAGTGTGAGTTTATTACTTCAATGTGTTCCATACCATGCACCATAGATTTCAGTGAAGCCATCATGTAGCTGGGGAACTCATTTTTACCAGTGTCCAGCACGTCTACTCAAAATGGCTTTCCTGTTGACTTGTGATATCTAAGAATTGACTTAGACATTACAGGAGCATATTTGCTCATGCGGATATGCCTACACAGGTAGCATAGTGCACGCTGCCTTAGGGCTTTAAGTCCTGCTGTAGGGTTGGGTTACCTACACTGCCTGCAGTATCTGCAGGCTTGGCACACAGGGACGTGTGCCTTGTCATGTTTTCATTTTTATCTGCACCAAGACATCAGCTTGCAGTGGCAGGCTGCATGAGTTAGGTGAGGGGTCCCTTAGGGTGGCACAATACATGCTGATGCCCTTAGGGACCCTCTGTAGTACCCATGCCCCAGGTACTCGAGGTACCATTCACTAGAGACGTACCGGGGTGCTAACGGTCCGGCCAATTGAGGGAACAATTGTACAGTTTTTAGGGCAAGAGATCTGGCACTGGGGACCTGGATAGCAGGAACTCAGTGCACGTCTGTCAAAATTGCATCAGGTACCAGGCAAACAGTGGAGGGCGACCATGTCAACAAGTGGCACTTTCCTACACTGTGCGATAGGGGTATTATTTCAGTAAGAGATTAAAAAAAAAGATTGTTCTGTGAACTGTAGGGAGGAAGAGCTGAGTGGTAGCAAAGATGGAAGGGGCAGCTCAAAGAGAGTCAGGCAATGAAGAATGGATGTGCAGGGTCTGTAACTTACACCGCATTGCACTCCAGAAACGGGGACCAGCTGTCCTCACCAGAGTTTACTTGATGCTACAGCCTTCTCCTTTCTGCTTTGCACCTTCTACTGTTAAAAATAAGCCCTTGTAAAAATGTTACTGACGCGATACATTGCATCCTCCTGCCTTGTGTCCTTACAGTAATCATCATTTCCTAGATTGTGACTATTGTGTATGAAATAGTTAATTACAGAAAGTATCAAAGCAGTGGCTAAAAGCGGTTCAAATGATAATATGAATTGTGCTGTTCCAGATCCTCGAAGTCTGGGAAGTTGTCTGGAAGCGTCAGTGGTCACCGCTTGTATCAGCTGAGATCTAAAGATCACAGGCTCTAATCCTGGCAAGGCAATGTCAGCCATCGATCGATTCAAAACTTGGTAAATTGAGGACCATTCCATTTGTCAATAGCCGCAGACTTTATTTAAATGCTTCGTGCACTAGTGGTATATAGATCTCCGTAAAGGCAAGCAGTTATTATTCATATTATTATTAAAGATTCATCTCTGCCAGTGTTGGCCTTCACTTGGAAAAATAAAAGTGTAGTAGCCTTGGCAGTAATTTCATCAAAAACAATTTAAGAAAAAAAATAAACATTCTTAATACCTGTGAAAGTCCTCTTAAGAAAAAAGATGAGTCGCTCACTGCAAGGGTAGAAAGCCACGATGGGAACAATGATGGTATTTACTACCCATCACTTACAAAAGCCTACAGCTCCTTGGTACTTTCCTTCTCAGCACTGGAGTCTGTCGGTGAATGCACCTAGTCCCGGGCCACTGTTCTTAGAAATGTAACGAGCCATGGCTACCATTGATCAGGACCTTCCTGGACTGCCTGCAGGTGGCCGTAAACCAGGGTTGATATGAAACTTGCTTTGCATCGGTCCAAACTGAACAAGTTCATAAAATATGAAGATTTGAAAGAGAGCAGCTACTGTTGTGACCCAGGCGTGCCCCTCCCTGAGTGATGCCCCTCGTAGGCAAATGTAAAAGATGGAAAGAAAGACCAGTTCCCATCTAGCTTGCGGCGGCAGATTCTGTCCGACTATTGTGGAGGACAGTAGTTAAGTCTTCATCGAGCCTTGGCTGCTCACAGATGACAGTCACTCTCCGTTATAATTGCCTCAGCATTGGACATAGAATTGACCTGTCGTTGTAAGTTGTTTGGGGCCTTTGATATTTTGGTGCTGGAAGGAACGTACTGCGGATCACGAGAACTGATGCTGCAGTCTGATCCAAGTCTAACATTTGTTGAGAGTGTGCTAGATCGATATATGAAAAACATTTCACACCGCTATTTCATGCAATCTTATTTCGTTTTAAATGCACTATATAGGACGACATCTTAAAGAAGGGCTGCTATCATCTCTGGATAGATCGAGTCTGAGCCAGCTTTATTGCACCATGTGTTGTACTAGAACATTTCAGGCTGTAACCTCCTGATTACCCATAATGCGGATTTATGTGAAAGGATGCTATGTGGACCGAAATTATGTGTTTGAGGCATGTGTGCTGTAGATACACATGCTTTGCATACTCCTGCCATCTAGTGTTGGGTCTGGATGTTTGCAAGTTGTTTTTCTTCGAAGAAGTCTTTTCCAGTCACGAGGTAAGGTGACTCCTCCTTTCTGTGATACTGCGCATGGGCATCGACTCCATTGTTAGATCGTTTTTTTCCGCTATCTGGTTAAGATGTGTATTGCTGCGCTCCGATTCGAAACCGTCACTCGGGATCTCTTTGTTTTGCAATTCACTATACCCTCATCGGTATTGTTTTCGATCGCGTTACTATCTTCTGCGTGCTGAAGAACTTCGGAAAACTTTCACTATCCTTAAAAAAAACTCTGACCTGGGCCTTCGGGCCTAGATCTTCTCCAGTTTCCACTTGAAGATCCTGCATCGAGTCTTCCGCCAATGTAAAGGACGCCATTCCAATTCTGTCCTAGGTGCCATTCTAAATACCCGCACACCGATTTTCATAAGGTCTGTAACCTTTGTCTCTCCCCTGAGCATAAAGAAGAAGACTGCGATGCGCATCGTCGTTCCGTTTGAAAAAGCCTCTCAGAGACCGTCGTGCTCGACGCAGAGACATGCAGCGACAGTCTATCACAGAAACTCCCGATATCTTCGGCGAAGAGGCTGAACAAGAAGAGATGGCGGTGTCAGCAAAAGAAGAGGAAGAGGCCTTTTACTTTCAGGACTCGGACTCAGAGTTGGAGATCGAGCTCGAGTCCCACGACGTTCCATCTGGACAGGGTGCTGTGACTAACAAAGCCCCTTTGCCCACGAAACACACTCTGACCAAGCCAAAGGCTACTGGGCCGCCACTGCCATCAGGCCATGGTAAGCACCGAGACTCTGATTTCAACGTCCCACCTTCTGCCTCCGCACCAAAACAGAAAGTCAAGTCTTCTTCTTCGGGCTCAAACCGAGATGAAAAGATAAAAAGGACAAATCCAGCTCAGCGCCGAAAATTTCAGCACCGAAAGACAAAGATGCTCCTTTGAAGCCACCGGAGCCGATTCTGGAGAAAATGCTGCACCAGCTGCACAAACCATATTAACCCTGAAACTGGACACATTACCACTACGCTAGTGATACCACCTCCCAAAAGGAAGATTGACACTGAGTATAGCATACCTCTGAAGAAGAAAAAGGACATAGACTAGTCCTTTAACATTCCTAAAACCACCCTCTCCACCACCACCTGTCATACCAGCATCAGACCCGTTGCACATTACACCTCCAGGGCCTCCTGATATAGATCCAGATACAGCTGATAATCAAGACGATGATGAACAGATACCTGACTACAAGGTAGATCCACCAGGAGACAGAGATCCTGATCTGTATCCAGCCAAACCTTCCCCTCCTGATGATGGTAACACAGATCAAGAGTTATTTGCCAGAGCAGCCCCTTATCATGGGGTCACTTTACATAAAGTATACCTAGAAGAGGATTTCCTTTTCAAATCTTTAGTCTTTGCCCATATTAAAGGGCATGATGCGGCATGCAGCCAATATCTTTAAAGATTCTGTTAGGTCACGTATCTTTACACCTAGACTAAATAAAAAACACAAAGCTCCTCCATCTGACCCTGTATTTCTTAAGGGTCCGTTACCTTTGGATTCCTTGGTGGTTTCAAACACACGTAAAAGAGCAATTTCACAAAGCTCAGGAGAAGCCCCTCCTCCTGATCAGGAATCAGAGTTAATAGAGGCCTCTGGAAAGAGAGCAGCTGCTCAATCAGCCAATCATTGGAGAGTAGCCAACCCTCGAGGGCTGTTAGCTAGGTATGATGAGGCACTTTGGGATTAGATGGAAGAACTATTACAATATCTTCCAGAAGAACACAGGAAAAAAGGCAAGAAATAGTGCATTTCTAATTCATCCATTAGTTGTGCTTTAGACGCTGCAGATATTGCAGCTAGAGCATTTTACCAAGGAGGCATGCATGGCTTTGAATTTCTGTTTTTAAACCAGAGGTTCAACAACCCATTCTTAATGCACCGTTTGACAAAGAACACCTTTTTGGACCTCAAACAGACCAATTGCTAGAAAAGATGAAATAGGACACAGAAGTGGCAAAATCAATGGGTGCCCTTCAGCCTCCGTCCAATAGCGGTTCCTTTTGTCGCTCCTTCTACAGAGGGAGCTGCAAAAATACTACCACAGATGCCTCCACATCTTCATATAAAGCACAGGCACAGTCTCCTTCTTCTAGAGGATTTTATAGAGCTGGATATAGAAGTGACAACTTCAAAGGAAGAGGTAGAGGTACACCCAGTGCTTTAAATGGGTCGGTACTCACCGGTACTGAGTACCGGCACTTCTGATTTTTTTTGCCGTCAGTACCAGCACTTCTCTGAGGCCAGGGAGAGTACCGGTACCATGATCCACGGCACGGCAGGCGCAGGTTAGGTTTCTCCTCCAGTGCAGGGCGGATGCCGTTCTGCTTCCGAGGAGCTTGTAATGAACTGAGCCGTGAAGTAGCCTTTGCAGAGTTGCAGCACCCATTGAATGTCCCCAAACTTCAGGGGTTTGAAAGGGCTTGTGTCACACTGTGATTAACAGGACAGGATCTCTAGACAGACCCTGCACTGTCAATCAGGTGCGCAGCGACATTCCGGTGAAAATGCCATCATGGCTTTCATTATGTGTAATGAGTTAATCTGTTTTATTGACATAAACACATTTCTTGTGTGTTTTAATATGTGCTGCAACTAGTACAAAAGTCATTATGTATGATCATATCTTGCCCTTAGCCCCGCCACTAGCCCCGCCCACTTGCCAGACCTCTATTTTATTGAGTACCTGCACTCATTTTTTCCCATTTAAAGCACTGGGTACACCAACACTTGCCCCACCCTCCACTAACAAACAGTGACTTCATATCAATTCCCCCAAACATTCATCACCTGTCGGGGGAAGACTACATCAGTTTCTACCCATTTGGCAGTCAATAACAACAGACAAATGGGTGTTGGATATTATCCAACATGGTTACTGCCCAGAACTCGCAAGCAACCCTCCCAACATCCCCCCTCGTGTTCACAAACTGTCTTTAGAAACACAAACATCTACTCAAACAAGAAGTACAAGTTCTTCTAACAAAAGGAGCTATAGCACTCGTCCCATTACAACGACACGGAACAGGAGTATATTCACTATACTTTCTAATTCCCAAAAAAGACGGTTCGTTAAGACCAATATTGGATCTCAGACCTCTATCCAAAGGCACTGTCCTATGGATGAACTTCAAAAGACACACAATGGATGGACGGAATGCAGAACACTTTTCTGGGCGATATTCCCCATGGAATATCCTATTCCAGGGGTTTAGCACTTTCTGGGCAGGCGGTAAATTAGATTGTAGGGCTGGTGCTGGTTAAGAGAGATGGGGAGGTGGGTTTGGAGGGTGACAGAGGGAAGACGTGGATGTGGCATTACACTTTCCCCCTATGCATTAGAAGGGGGTCGAGCAGGAGCCAAGCTGGGGGGACTTGCAGCATTGCCCATCGTAGCCCAATCCCAAAGCTGGATTTTCCAGCCAGTAAAAACATCCAATGTTCCCGCACCTGGGAAACCCGGGTGCGGGAACACCAGATTAGGTATTGTCCTGGGAGTTGGATCCCTCCTGGAGAAACCGCTCCAGTCAATGTACACTTGTGGCCTAGGTAGTAGAAGTTACTGGTTCTTAACACATTTTAATCTGGGTGTTTTGGTATGGGGACTTCATGTCACATATTGCATTTTGTGGTTTCGGAACATATAGGCACGGTAGTATACATTTGCACTGTGTTATACATTATATTGAACTCTACTTTGGTTTTATGTTAGTTGACTGCCTGGTCTATTTTTCAAACTTAGTTGGTTAATTTAATGTTCAGTTCAAATACCTTTATTTCGATCACAAGTATCATAAAAGCATCAAACATTCTATCCTTATAAAAAGAGAAAGAGTAAAAATTATTTAGATTAATAAATATAGCAACACATGAATTAAAACAATCTGAATATAAAGCTATTTCACCTTGAATTGTGTGTTTCGATTTAAATTGATTAGAACTCTAAAATATAATTAAAAGCGAGGGTATTTGATACCTTATTTGGGGTCAGTCTGCAGCGATTTAAAATTACAAATTCCATCTCCTCATATTCGCTGAGCATGCTCACAAAGGTTCTGGATCATGTTACATCGCCCTTCGTTTGGCACTGTGCCTAATTATCCAGGCACGGCCTAGGAACTTGGCGAGACCACAAACAAAGAGGCTTCTCGGTCAGATTTTAATATGCGTAGAGCTACTCGATGATCCCAAGTGCCTAGTTGTTTGCAGATTGGCTCAAGCCACCTAGACCTGGCGTTCGCGTACCCTGGGCAGGCAAACATAAGGTGCGCAATGCTTTCTTTGTGCGCCCCGCATGTAGGGCATTCTTCAGTGGTCTGGTATGGGGGACGCCATTTCGCAGTGAATTCTTGGACTGGGAGTGACCCATTCTGAATTGAATGTATAATGCCCTCTCTCTTCAGATCTTCCCATGCTTGGACAACTAAGATCTCTGGCATCTACTCAGCCCCAATAAGTGAGTTTAAGTTCCGTCTTACTTGGTGGATTTTGGGTATCCCAGGATTCCTTAGGGCCAAGAGTTGTCATTAACACCTTGATATTAGAGATCCACTTAACCCTCCTGTTGGTGTCCAGACTCAATACTTCTGCAAAAGCTTTTGCATAGGTAGCGAGTTCCGGTGTTCTCCAAAGGCGGGCCCAAAAGAGAAGTGGGCGAAGTGTCGCCATGTCTTTGAAGCGGCGCCTGCCCATGTCGTACATCTTAGCTCTATACAAGTTGGTTAATTGCAAAGAGAGCGAGGGCTTTGTGAGCCAATCAAGAGTTTAATCAACAAGTGTGATATTGTCTGTATACATCAAATATTTGTTATATAATGCCCCAAGTTTGGGCTGATACCTTTTTAACATAAAACTCTTTTGACCAGATGGGCAACTAGGAATAAAATAATAAAGGGACTGCACAGGTCCCTGATTAAAGTAAATATTTTGAAGAGCAATGCCCCCCTCTTGCCAGTCTTAACTTTACCTATGTGCCAACAGTGTCTCGATGAAGAAGCGCTGTTTCCATCTCAGGTTTGCTTCAAAAAAATATGCAGGGTAATAACTGCATCAGAGGTACAGCTTCATAGGGGATTTTTGACCAACATCAACGAAGGGGAACTGCCCTACCGATCATTGTTTATTTTAAAATACTGAAGCGATTGTGTTTTTCCTCATCTCAATACAAATTTCCAACCAATTGAACAAGCGTTCGACTTGGTCCGTTGGGAGTATCTCTGGCAGATCCTCCTAACAATGGGTCTGGGATCGGAGTTTGTAGCCTGGGTTAAGCTACTATATACGAAGCCCATGGCAAGGGTTTGGACAGGACGGTTTGTATCGGAGGTGTTCTCACTCCATAGGGGCACAAGACCGGGTTGTCCCCTGTCCCCTTTGCTATTTGCTCTTGCGATGGAGCCACTGGCGTGCTGCCTCCGGGCGCAGCTGCAGGGCTATGGCATCCGGATAGGCCAAACAGGACACATAGTGTCGATGTATGCGGATGATGCCTTGGTTTATTTGCAACGCCCGTCCCTATCGGTTTCACTGCTGCTCCGGGTATTGGGGCGGTTTGAGGAGGCGTCTAGCTTATGCATCAACAGACAAAAATCACAATTATACCCAATGGGGTAGGCGGGAATGAACCCTCGGTCTCTAGCGTTGGAACTCCTGCGGGATTTGGATTCGGTGCGATATCTTGGGATCTGAGTGGCCAGAGACAAAGATACCTTCCACGTTCCACAAACTCAAGGATAATAAAAGGCCTCTGGGGGAGTATAGTGTTTTGGACCACCCTAAAATAATCCCTGATGAAAAAAATTGCTTTAATTAAAATGGTGATATTACCTAGGTGTGTGTACACTATGCAAGGCTCCTTCTATGAAACACCACATAAGGTATTCAGGGACTTGGATAGGCTTCTCATCCAGCTGCTTTGGAACGGAAAAAGATGCAGGGTGAGCGAAGAGGTGTTGAAACGACAGTGAGGCAAGGGGGGTCTCGAAATTCCGGACCTAGAGATATATTATTTAGCATCCCAATTGCCATAGCGTGGTTGGACACAGATCCCTCCTGGGAGCGCGCCCTGTTAAAGGGCTCCTACGGTAGGAAGTATTTGGGTGCGCTCCTCTGGAATGATTAGAAACGGGAGGGGGAGTATCCCCCATTAATCGGGCTCATGGGCACAGTCTGGCATAGGACGGCTAAACGACTTATTAAGAGGGTACCCTATGCACCTGAGAGGGACATCTGGGTCATGCCACAGTTTGCTTACATAGAACGTGACATGTACGTCGAAAAATGGAAAGAAGGGGACTGTTTAAAGTTTTCTGACCTCTACCCAGAGAATAGGTTCATTACTTACCAAGACGCAGACAACACGTTTGAATGAGGGACGGGTCAATTCCTCCAATATGCTAAAATGGCAGATACAGCCCCCGCCACCCCTGGCCATCGTTTCCGGAAGCCCAAGCCCCTGCCCCAGCGCAGACATTGGTTACCGTAATTGCTATGGCGGGTGGGAGAAAACTTGTTTCTCACTTATACAGGACACTTCGAGAGGATGAAACGACTAAGCCCCTGTAGTAGAAGAAAAGTGGCAGGAGGTCAGTGAGCACATGATGTCTGCGAGGGACCGGGGAAAGATCCACGAAAGTGTCCGCAAAGTTTCAATCTGTAATTGATTCAAACAAATACAATACAATATAGTACATATGACCTATCTGTCGCCCAAGAGGCTTCACGCCATCAACCCATCTCGAGACCCCAAATGCCCTTGTTGCCAGCATGCACAAGCCAATTTCATCCACGTGGTTTGGCATTGCCCAGTAATACAAAAATATTAGGCCGAGATTCTAGAACAACTGAATAGAATCATGGGTTGGGCAATAGCCTCAGAGGTGCAGACATGCCTTCTTGGCTTAATCCCTAAAAATTCCAAATGAAAAACTACTAGAGGCTTCCTGGTTTTGGGTCTTACGATAGCCAAGAGGAGAATAGCGATCCACTGGTTGTCCCCACAGGGCCCACAAGTGGACAAATGGAAGAAAGATTTAAAAGAATTGGCAATGGTAGAAGAAAATCATATGAGGAAGACCCGAAGGGATGATCGACTCCCTGAAGTGCTGTGGGCATGGGGGACAATGATACAAGAAATAGAAGAGTTGGTAGAGACGACCTCGCATGAAACAAGAAATACAATAACTAAGGGAATGCTGTTGATACCTGTTGATAGTGGGTAAAATTAGTCTTACGCTCACACATAACTGTTGGTAGGAGTGGAAATCTTGGCCAGAATAGTACAGTGGATTTTGGGAACGTCTAGATAATTTGTTAGAACTTGTACATTTGATGTTTTGAAAGCTAAAATGACATGACAGATCTTTGCTGCAGAACAAATAACTTGATGCAGAGCTCACTCTTTCAAAGGTTTACCTCCCGCTCATCCACAGTATCCCAGAATGTATTTACCTCATCAGTGACTAGCGCAGTAGGCATAAAAGTAGTTTCTTTTCACTAAATTCTGTATTGCTGTCACACATACTAATTCTGTATTTCTGTTTTTTAACATCTCATACCTAAGCTGTGTCATGGGTGTTCAGAGTTTGTTCGACTGCACAAAGATTTTTCATAAATTATGTTTTATAAAGTGAATGCATGTTTGGATGGCAAGGTCCCTTGCTTGATATACAGATGTGTACAACACCCAAGGTACTTCAGATCTGAAAATACCGTCGGCAGAATGTTGCTAACTGTGTCTTTGTGTATGTATAGATTATGCAGTGGATATGCTAAATGGACCTGCACATCGTGTAGTTCAAGCCGTAATGCAATCAATTGTTATTCGCAGTAGTATTGGGTGCTAGCACGACGCCACATACTCATCCACCAAGAGTAATATTCATCTCAAAGAATATTAAATTCCCAAGATGTTAAACATATACAAAAAAGGCAATGCTGCACACCCCAAACGTAACCTTCACCCCTTGAGACAGTCTGTTTCCTGGGTGTAGTCAAAATATGTTAAATGTTCATATGAAAAACACAATAAATTTCCGATCTTGATGTAACAGGATATGTTATGTTTATTCTTTCATAATCATATGAGTATCCAGTTTTCACAACGCAGCCGACGCGCGTTTCGCCCAACGGGCTTTCTCAAGGCTGCATGCAAATAAGAAAAAAGAAGAAAGAAGAAAAAACAACGTATCTAATTTTCTGTATTTACAGAGACATACACAATATTTTTTCAGCTGTGTTATGCCTTACAATCTAATGTGAAACAGATCCATAAATAGTCATCCAATTTGAAGGGATAGAGTTCCCCAAGGGATAGAAAGTAATCCGCTTCCTTGTGTGATTAATAGAGAGATAGATCCCGACAGGCTCCCCAAGTGGATAGAACGGAAGTCCAAAAAAACCACTAAATCACTAAATGCTACTGTCATAAATTATCAAAATACGTAATTCATCTTACACCGAGGAAGATAGTGCGTGTTAATGGATGTGCCCGTGTTAAGTGTAAATATCCGAACAGTCATTGGTGCCTATGTACTCCAAGTCATATAAAATAAGGTGATGACGTCTCACCTTGTACGTTTCAATATTATTGTTCCTGTTAGGTGTATGGGAAATTTCCAAACTTATACCTAAAAAGTAGCATTGTAATGTACTATAACCATTGACAATATAACCCGAATGATAATCGTCAAAACATCTATTGAAACAGTCTATATTTCTTACCTAGTTCTCACCAAAGGATCCAGTAAAACGTGACCCAAGTCGAGCACTGTCAATATTTCTTCGTATTTGTGGTCAGTCACATGTAGTCAAGGACCAGGATCCGTCCCCTCTAAATTCAAAGTGTCATGAAAAAGATTTTTTTATTTTATACTATTGTGTAGTGTCAGGGTCATCATTTAGTGATGACCACTTAAATACTGTGTGCATGAGCAATTAGAGTACTGGAAATGTTCGCTGTCATCCAATAATGGTCGTAATATTTTACCGCACCTGTTGTATGCTAGGTATCTACATATCAAACCGACAGTTGTGTGACTATTTCATTCCCCAAAGTAATTCAGCTTATGCATTAAAGTCCAAATGCATATGTCAATATATGCGTGTTCATGACAACGCGCTTCGTAACACTTCAAATGTTTCCGTGACACTGTTTGTAACGCGAGCGGAAATATATTAATGTTCCTGACACCGCGCTTCGTATCACTTCAATTATTACCGTGGCACTAACCATAACGCACTCACCTCCTTCACATTATAGATTCTCCCGCATGTCCCTGGGCGTTCGTCAACCAAATGCTTCCCGCCATTGCACTGTTTAAATGGAAATTGTCAACACAAAAAACGGACTGACACCTAAAGCGACCAGGTTCAAAGTAAGCGAACTGGCGGCCATATTGCAACAATATCGCAGTGTGTGTAATATGTCTAAACACCGTCCTCTTGTTTGACGTCTCAGATTCCTTCAATATGTTATTAATCGTGCATTCCTGTTCATATATTATATATTCAAGAAGAGACCCGACATCATCACCATAGTGTCATTCAGAAAGGCGAGAAAGCATGGTATAACATAATAGGTAGCTAAAGTCAGAAATAGAAAGGACAGGTAGCAGCAGGTCAAATGAGATAGGAATCCTGGCGCCACAGCATGTCACAGAAATTATTTTGTTTTAAAAGTCCGGCACAACATAATTGTAGTTAACTATAATATTGTACATATTCCATTGTTATAGTAATGATAGGTGTTGGTAGATAAAATACCAACCTATGAACTTATAATTATCATTTATAGTACCTGACACATAGATCTACAGAAATTCAAAAAGTTCCTTATCGATGTTGATCCCATGTTCAACTGCTCTGAGGGAAACAATCCATTTACATTCTTTTTGTCTAAGCATACTAATCCTGTTGCCACCTCTCGGGTGTGGCAGTACTACCTCAAGACCATGAAAAGTTATTCTGATCGATTCAGTATGGTTATGTGTGGTATTGAAATGTAAGGCTAACGGATATTGCAAATTATTATTTCTAATGGCTCTTAGGTGTTCCTGTATCCGTTCCTTTAATGGTCGAATGGTGCTGCCAACGTAAATTTTTCCACAAATGCAAATAATACAATAAATAACGAATTTCGTGTTGCAATTAATGAAATCGTTAACTAGGTGTGTTCTTTCAGAATTGTATTTGAATGACGTGGTTTTATTCAGCGCAAAAGGGCAAACATTACAGGTACCGCATTTAAAAAACCCTTTCGGTTTTGCTGGTAACCATGTCCTTTGACGCGTTTTTGGAATAAAGCTGGGGCACAAGGATTGTCTCAAAGTGTTACCCCTAGCACGGATTGTTTCCCTCAGAGCAGTTGAACATGGGATCAACATCGATAAGGAACTTTTTGAATTTCTGTAGATCTATGTGTCAGGTACTATAAATGATAATTATAAGTTCATAGGTTGGTATTTTATCTACCAACACCTATCATTACTATAACAATGGAATATGTACAATATTATAGTTAACTACAATTATGTTGTGACGGACTTTTAAAACAAAATAATTTCTGTGACATGCTGTGGCGCCAGGATTCCTATCTCATTTGACCTGCTGCTACCTGTCCTTTCTATTTCTGACTTTAGCTACCTATTATGTTATACCATGCTTTCTCGCCTTTCTGAATGACACTATGGTGATGATGTCGGGTCTCTTCTTGAATATATAATATATGAACAGGAATGCACGATTAATAACATATTGAAGGAATCTGAGACGTCAAACAAGAGGACGGTGTTTAGACATATTACACACACTGCGATATTGTTGCAATATGGCCGCCAGTTTGCTTACTTTGAACCTGGTCGCTTTAGGTGTCAGTCCGTTTTTTGTGTTGACAATTTCCATTTAAACAGTGCAATGGCGGGAAGCATTTGGTTGACGAACGCCCAGGGACATGCGGGAGAATCTATAATGTGAAGGAGGTGAGTGCGTTATGGTTAGTGCCACGGTAATAATTGAAGTGATACGAAGCGCGGTGTCAGGAACATTAATATATTTCCGCTCGCGTTACAAACAGTGTCACGGAAACATTTGAAGTGTTACGAAGCGCGTTGTCATGAACACGCATATATTGACATATGCATTTGGACTTTAATGCATAAGCTGAATTACTTTGGGGAATGAAATAGTCACACAACTGTCGGTTTGATATGTAGATACCTAGCATACAACAGGTGCGGAAAATATTACGACCATTATTGGATGACAGCGAACATTTTCAGTACTCTAATTGCTCATGCACACAGTATTTAAGTGGTCATCACTAAATGATGACCCTGACACTACACAATAGTATAAAATAAAAAAATCTTTTTCATGACACTTTGAATTTAGAGGGGACGGATCCTGGTCCTTGACTACATGTGACTGACCACAAATACGAAGAAATATTGACAGTGCTCGACTTGGGTCACGTTTTACTGGATCCTTTGGTGAGAACTAGGTAAGAAATATAGACTGTTTCAATAGATGTTTTGACGATTATCATTCGGGTTATATTGTCAATGGTTATAGTACATTACAATGCTACTTTTTAGGTATAAGTTTGGAAATTTCCCATACACCTAACAGGAACAATAATATTGAAACGTACAAGGTGAGACGTCATCACCTTATTTTATATGACTTGGAGTACATAGGCACCAATGACTGTTCGGATATTTACACTTAACACGGGCACATCCATTAACACGCACTATCTTCCTCGGTGTAAGATGAATTACGTATTTTGATAATTTATGACAGTAGCATTTAGTGATTTAGTGGTTTTTTTGGACTTCCGTTCTATCCACTTGGGGAGCCTGTCGGGATCTATCTCTCTATTAATCACACAAGGAAGCGGATTACTTTCTATCCCTTGGGGAACTCTATCCCTTCAAATTGGATGACTATTTATGGATCTGTTTCACATTAGATTGTAAGGCATAACACAGCTGAAAAAATATTGTGTATGTCTCTGTAAATACAGAAAATTAGATACGTTGTTTTTTCTTCTTTCTTCTTTTTTCTTATTTGCATGCAGCCTTGAGAAAGCCCGTTGGGCGAAACGCGCGTCGGCTGCGTTGTGAAAACTGGATACTCATATGATTATGAAAGAATAAACATAACATATCCTGTTACATCAAGATCGGAAATTTATTGTGTTTTTCATATGAACATTTAACATATTTTGACTACACCCAGGAAACAGACTGTCTCAAGGGGTGAAGGTTACGTTTGGGGTGTGCAGCATTGCCTTTTTTGTAACTGTGTCTTTGTGGCTGAAGAAATCTATGTCTCTTAGGACAAAAACCCTCACCCAAGCTTAGGTGGCATGCTTCGTCTTATGACGAAAATCCTCACCCAAGCTTAGGTGGCATGCTTCATTATAGTGTTCCTTCGCACACCATAAACACAGTTTATGGTGTGGGTTTTTACTCCTCTGCAAGAGAAAAGCTCTTTAGGTAGGTTATTACCTCTTGGTGGAACTACAAGTATCTTTTTTTTTGTACCGAAGGGTAGGATTAAAAACAATGGGGCTATTTCTTCAACCCGAATATACGCAAGGCGTCAACGTGTTTCTGCCTGTTGCTACTCTTAAGTAGGTGTTTAGACTTTTATCAGTGCATGTACGCTTGTCACTCTGCAACATATAAACACGGAAGAGTTCAAATGAAGTAAAAAATATGATACAATCAATGGTTCAGCAACATAAGGGTGAATAAACAGCGTGATCTAGAATCCAACATCCTTATTATAAATCTTATATGACTGTGAATATGTTTGTGATACAAGAAAAGGAACCAACACCATGTGTAAATAATATACTCTGCTTCTTGTGATAGCGGCAGGGTCACACCAAACCGTACTGATAATATGTGCACAGGCGTGTTTCATGGAATCAGTTACCCTCAAGAAATCGAATAAGATATTCAACTCGAGGCTTCTTGGAAAGATCTAAGACAGCTGCGACTAAAAAACAATATAATAAGAAATGCCAGGCGTGGTGATGCGTCAGTCTTCATAATGTAAATGGACATGCAAATGAGGCACCAACAGTAATACTTCCATAAAGGGTGAGCACAACAGCTGCACCTGTGAATCAAGGAAATGCACAACAATGTATATATCCTTTGTGATAAAATTATTATATGTACAAACAAGTGACAAACAAATTATGGAATATAAAGTGATGATATGACGTATAAGAAGTTTGCGTGATACTGATTTCAAGTAAAAAAGAAACATCACATATCTGAATGTCTGAAGTCGATTTTTGAAAGAGCATCTGTGTACCACTGAAGCAATATAAATGCTGTATTAATGGATATGGACTACTGTTTTTGATTACGATGACAGTAGCGATTTCCATATGAGGAGTGCGCCGCTCTTTTGTATCTTACGCATATGAGGTATGTTCAATACAATGTTCACCTTCTCTCTGTGATTTGGATATATAATGATGAGCGTAGTGATGTCAAGGGGCAGTATATATTCATGTGAAATTATCAAAAGATTCATATAAAAGAATCTTAAATTGAAAACATCGTGATCCCACTGTCTAGGGAGGAATGTATTGGGCAATGCAAAAATTCAGTTTGTAGCCTTCTTTGATCAATCATATCTCAGAACGCATTAGCTAAAGGTCACCCCATAAAATATATTTTTTATTGTCTAAGAAGACCATCGGGCATCATTCCCGGTCATCATTATCAACATATCAGGATACTATACTTAACACAAGGTTACCGTTCACAGTGAAAACATGTATGGGTACAGTTCAACCTGGAGACGCGCCTCAAAGGCAGTGGAAGAAGGGGGAGGCACTGACAGTCTAATCAATGGAGACGCCAAAAGTGTTGTTTCCTAAACACGTCACCATGGACCACTTCCCAGGAGTATATGACATCCAAGAAAGGGGGGTACTAGGAGCGAGGGATGGGAATATTTCCCTTGCCTTCTCTTTCTGCTGTTATCGTCTATGGGCCTGCCAAATCAACAACATAGCAACTGGTTCTCGTCTTAATTTAAAAGCCTCACTTAGTGAAAAACTGGCTTCTGACGTCCTCTTGTGCAGCGGAAGAGTAGTTGTGTTATTACATTATTTCGACTATCACTGAATACGTTCAGTGGGTATGTATGTAATTACGAGCGCGTATGGAAAAATAAAATTAAAACGCAGATCAGTTAGTGTGAAAGCCTGTTAGTATGGATAGTAATTTCCTATTGGATAATCTCCTGTTTGTTAAAGATCAGTCCAGCACTTGAATTACGCCATCATCATAGTTGTAGTCATCGCGTGGATAGAGAAAGTGCTAGATTGGTCCAGGGGATGTCATCATTCAATCCCGTTAGGCGAGTGCCCAGTCTGAAAATCCAATGTTGTTACTTTACGAACAAGAAGTTTGAAAAATCTTATATGGACTGTGATGCTCTAAGTTTGAATTATTACGTTCTGCTGTGATATTAAAGTTATTTTTATTTACTAAAAGGACAAGCAGTGGCCTGGACAGTGTTTTATTATGTCTGTTGTTAGGCTGTTTGAGGTCTAAGTATCTGTCCCCTCACTAGACACCCTCGACTGCTCACCTTCGCCTCCGTGAGAGTCCGGTCCAGAAAGGGTACATTTGGCCCAGTTTGCAGAGCCGTAGTATGACGGGCTCCAGGACACCAGTGACAAACGACTGCTGCCACCATGGTGGTGGCCCTTAGCCCTAATCTGCCCTGTGCCCCCGCCCCCCCCCTTCGAAGAGAGCATGACAAGATCCCACCTAAACTGCTGCATTTACTATGATTTTTCAAGGTCGCTTGGGAGCTTTATTTTGCAATATTTGGCAACTTAAGAAAAACGTTGCTAAACAATTCCCACTAGTAACCTTAGGAAAAGTGATGTGCCGTCTATCAGTCTGTGTACAAAATAATCGCAGTCATCCAGAAAATCTCCGTGTGGCATTATGCGCCTATTTTATTGCCTTAGAGGAAGAAAATCTCCTTTGTTAATCTGATGGAGCAAGCTGGGAGCTACTTTCAAATTTAGGACTGAGAAATATTTTTTGAGTGAAATATCCACTCTGCTGGCAGCAAGCACAAAACCACAGCAGAATTATTAAAAGATTATTTGTAGAGAGCAGTCGGCTCCCCGTCGCTCACAGCCACAAATCCTATAGGCCAGCAGTCTGAGATGTGGATCTCGAGTTAGACCCCCCTTTCTGTAATGACTCCTTGAACCGAAAGCACAGAAGCATCTGGCATGTCTGCCAGTCCCAGTTGTGACCTTCTGAAGGGACATGAATGGGGGGAGTATCCCTTGGAACATCTTTAAATATTGCATGCTGTGCTTTTTAATAATGTACATTATTTTCATAAACAGGCCATATAGGTATCCCTGATGTTATCATAGTCAACGTAAAAGAAGAGGACGAGAACTATTCAACAGACCAACCAGACTGTGAAATAATAGAAAGCAGCTTCGACCCAGCAGGTAAAGTATTTATCTCCACTTGTTTACAAATAAATGAAAACCCATAGATGTGGTCTAGTGCTTAGCCGCTTAAGATGTGCTACTGGCAAGCGGGGTCCTGATCATGGTTTCGACTCTTGTCCAAAAGAATCATTTAATTCTATCAAGTAGGTTTATGTGTCATTAGAAAGTACCAATACCAGGCAACAAATGGGATCAGTGTCTGGTTCCAAATCCATAGAAATCACGCCTGTTTATCTTTAATTTAAATATTAGTAATGGTTAATTACAAGCGTATCTAAAAATGGTTTAGCAGTGGACAAAAACGTTTAAGGATTTATGATTAAAGTTATGTGTATAATTTACTTTCATTTAGTTGCAAGCTTTCATGACCAATAGATGACTTTGTTGGCCGGTGTGTGAAAATCCACGTTAGTCTTCTTGTGTGAAATGTCTCAGATCTGCTTCTCTAGTCATCTGTGATTTTTGTTGTTTCTAGGAGATGTTCAATCCAGCTAGGCTTGTTCCAATGCTGGTTTCATAATGTACATTAGTTCCATGCATTCTCCATGCACCCTCCCCACCTCCTTTGAAGGGGAATGAGAGAAGAAGTGCAAAGTCCAGATCATATATGCTAAATCCTAAAATAGAACCACCAATGTCGGTACCATTAACCAAGTATTCATGTTCAGTGCACAATTTTTCTCAACCCCTTGCAGTGCACAACTTCTAGGGGCTGTGAAAAAATACACCAGAATAGCACCTCTAAAATATGAGTATATGAGAGTCTCTAGGGAGACCGTTTCTATATCTAAAAAGTGCGTGCTGAACTTTGGTGATGATTGCATTGCCATTTAAATCAAGCTGGTGTTTGTGGGGCTTGCAGGCCTGGGGCCTAATTCGTTCATACTGACCGAATGCCTTTGGACGGTCAGAAGAGTTGGATGGAGTTCGTCACATGGCCAATCTGTGTCTGTGCAAGGCTGGTAGCACTGGTTCAAAGATGGTTACATCCCATGTTCATGTCCCTAGATAGCCGTCCGGACTGGGGGACCATCTGCCACCTGTGAGCGCACTCTCCATGTGCCACACAAGTCTGTTCTGACCTGTTCTTCCCCTTACCCCACCCACGTTGTTGTGCGTCCCTCCCCCACTTTTTAGTTCTGAGTGTTTCGCACACTGCGTCCTTCGTTGAATGCATCTGTTTTTCCTTTGTAAAGGATGCTGCTGCTTGTTTTGGTGCAGTTGTGTTATATAAAACTGTTAAAAACTAGAAGGTTGATTAATACATTGCTGAGCGTCAGTGTGGCTGCAGTGTAACTGGCTCTCAGCCTAACCTGTATCACTGACACATATTGGGGCACTGCCTGTGATAGGCTAGAAAGGGTCAAATCCAGTAATTTACGTATTGCCCCACTCCTTCTGAAAGGCTGATAGGGCTGGGACTATTGCAGCTGCTGCACCTGAGCGGAGAGAGTGGAAGTTTAACTGTTGTGATACGTACTGCAGAAGCAGTGACAACTGCTCAGAACACCTCTCAATGTATCATACGTTGCATGTGCGTATATATTCACGAGTCTTTCTGTCTTGGTTACCTTTTTAATACTCCAAACTTTAGCTCCTGGAAGCTGTGGTTGGTTCTCGAAGAATGTTCAGCTACTGTTCTGACCATGGGTGACTTATGGCCGTGGTGGCGATTCATTAGCTCTTGTCATTCCTGGCTATTTCCCCTACATCATACCCACCAATGGAGCATTTCAGATCAGATCATGATTAGGTGGACCACAGTGTTTGAGGCACATGTGAACCTCCCCTCTATGTTCAAATCGTGATTTTATCTGTAGTATGAATGTGCTGACAGGTTAAACACCTTTTGTCTTTGTATGACATAGAATCCATGATTTATGGCTCGGTTAGGACTCTGCTTTTCCTATTGATATGAATGTCCACAATTCTTTGGCTCTGTTCGTGATTTTTAAAGTCAAATGCCAGTTTTTTTTTTATGTTTTTGTCCCAATTTATTGTGTCTTGAGCATATCCACCTGCTTCATAGATCTTGGCCAAACGTAATGGAACGTTCCAGCCATGATTTCTAGTACAGTCTATTTGCTGGCTATATACTGTGAATTGGCCAGTTTGGACACTGTATCTGCAAAATGTACTCTTCTAGAGAGTAAACGAGTTTTAAGTTGAGGCTGGAACCATATGAGACCCTCTCCCAGTGGCGCAAATCAAGAGGAAGGCATGAGCGCAGCACATGTATCTCAGCTGTCTGTATTCTCAGTTGGCAAGGAACTCGATCCCCTGTTATGCTCTGAATATGATTGTTTCCTGTGTAACCATCCGGCAAAGTATATCAACAAATATTGATATTGTGTAAAAATCATGTTTATGAAATCAAAATTAATAAAATATTTTTTATTGCCAGTTTCCTAGGATTAGAATGCTAATGCCTACCTCTCATTTAAATCCAGTAGGTGATGGAATTCTGAACATTCAAAAGAAGCTTGGAGAGTCACAAGATTGTACTAGAGAGACAATTATAGATTTATCAGAAGAAGAGAAAACTGCTGCATTCCAGAGTTCTAACGAGGAACCAAACTGTATGATCCAGCTACAGCCGGAAATTTGCCATGAAATGCATGAAACGAACCCCCGCCCTTATGAAAATGATGTAAGCTCCTTAAAACATTTAAATGAGCATCAAGCAATGGCCGAAGTAAGGATATCACATTATAAGGACCATGAGAGTAATTTAAACAGTTTGCACTTCATTAATGGTACTCGAAGTGGACCACTGAAGAAGTTCTCATACACTTGTCCTGAATGCTCTCAAAGCTACAGCAATAGGATAGAGCTCATTAGACATATGCCGACACACTCTGAAGCTCAGGCAGAATTGAAGCCGTATGCATGTACTGACTGTGAGAAAAGCTTCTTTCAGAAGTCACGACTTGTTGAGCACTATAGGACACATACAGGTGAAAAACCGTATATATGTACTTTTTGTCGCAAAGGATTCAATAGAAAATATCATCTAAAAGAACATACACGAATACACACTGGAGAAAAGCCATATAAATGTAGTGATTGTGAAAGAAGCTTTCCTTGTAAAAGTAATCTTAACCAACATCGAAAAAGAAACCATTAACCAGAGATTACGCAAATTTAAGGATAAAGTCGGAACCAAAGCATCAGCAGGACATCATTCCTTGACTCGCTGCCAAGTATGAACAGCTCCAAGTGACAGAGACAAATATAAGAGAATTTTGTATTATGTCAATGAAGACAATGAGATTAAACCACAATTCCAATGATTACACAACTATGATGTCCCACAAAACAACCAGAACTAGAGAGTCAGTTTGCGGCGAGAAGAAACAATCTGCTGCCTGAAATGCAGATTGATGAGCAAATAGTGTAACATTGAGGAAGAACACAGAATATTACTAGATCACCTGAAAATAAAAAAACACCTCCACACAAAAAGAACAATTCCTGTGCTGAACTGTTGCTTTATACTCCTAGAATAGTACCTAAGGTATTTAACTTTACAGAATGTAGTATAACAACTTTATCTGTTTACACCCATTAAATCCAAAAGTCAAGATTTGTATCCCGGGCATACATGTAGGCATTGGTGCCTAAGAAAAAGCCCACCCTGTGAAGACTGGCATTATAGGACTTGCATGATTTGTCAAGAGACCCAAAACAGAAAATTCCAAACTACACATATCATCCCAATGGGGGACACCTTTCTTCCCTTACAGGTCTGATAAAAAATGCTTAATGACCAAAAAATGAAATGAAAGAAGCAGTAAAAATAACAATGTAAGACACTGGACCATCCCAAACAAATTGAAGTGAAGAAACTACAAATAATTTACAAAACATAAAGAAATAGTTTAGACATTTCATACCATTGTCAATACATTGAAATCTGTGTTCAATAAGAGAATTGAAAATATGTAATGCAAAGTTAATGCCAGTTGATATGAACAGTGGATTGTGTGAGGAAGGAAACCACAAAGAACTGAGACTGATTCACTGATAAGTCTGTAAACACAGATATATCACATTTTGGAAGATAATGGACACTCTGAGATTATTTGTAGAAATAATGAACATGTGACATCTAATCGATGCATGAAAAATGCCTGTGGATTATTGCCGTGTTAGATCACCTTGAGAACTCTGGTTAAAAGTGAGAGAATATCATGATGTATCAGAGATAACAAAATTAGCCTATTAGATGAGCTGCTTGCAATCGAATTATCACACTGAGTCCAGAATGAATATTTGCCACACGATTTACTGTGATTATATCGTAGAAGTATGAAGGGCTCTTGCATCCGTCTCACAGAGTTGCCAAACAGATTATAGTTTTAACATTCTCACCTCATTAAAGAATTAAAAATGTTCATTTGTGTTATTACCAACAAGTAAAAAACATCCACCTTGGATGCATTTACCCCGAGAAAGGAAAGCTAGGCGCAGAATTGGCTTCAAGGATCTCTGGCTTGAATAAAACCAAGAGATCAAGATGATTTAAAGCTCCAAATAGAAGAGGTGTCTCTTAAATCCAAGAATCTCTGCATCCTTATCAGTCCTGCTTCGACACGGAAACGCAACAAAGTACAGTACAATGGATAGATCACAAAAAACAAAACAACGCATTGGTAAGTCAGATGACAGTGCATCAGTAGGGCCCATTGCAAAAAATAGAACAAAACATACATTTTGAGAACTTTAACACCCCCCGACCGCAAGTACGGAGCACGACAAGGAAGAAACAGGAGCAACGTTGGCAGAAGGAGCCTGAAAACTGTCCCTTGCTTGTGCCATTGGAAGACGTCTTTGAAGACAAAAACGTAAAACCTGACCGTAGATTTACAACTGTCCAGGGAGGCCCAGCCACACCCTGTTTTGAAAAAAGACAAGAGATGTCTCCAAGAAGAACCCTGAATATTAGAGACTGTAAATAAGTAGAAATGAAGGAAAGGAATCTAATCTACAGTTAAGGCACATCGTGATTGGCTACAGAGTTGAAAATGTAAGGCTTGCTCCTGAGAGAGCTTCTTCTGGGGAACATGCCCCTCAAGCAGCTCGGTCAGTTGTGTGTTTAGGCCCTGGAAACATGCCTGTGTGCTCCAGCAGTACACAACGAAGACAAGGCGAGAGGCCACCATACCACGGCAAATAGTTGTCTCCATTCTCACAAGAAATCCCAAGTAACTTGTAATTGGTAATGACGTTAAAGATTGTTTCAGTGTCTTCGGAATGATGCATGTGATACTGTGGTTGGAGGAGGAGCACTAGGCTGCTGTTCCTATTGGTTGATTTCCTGCACAGGATACAGAGGCTAGAACATGTTGCGGTGCCTCTTACGGCACACGTAATAGAAGCTGGAGCAAGACTCCAGAGGAGTATCTGAGGAGTATGTTTCGGGCACTGCTCAGAAATGTTTTCATCCCCTCCCCTCTCCCCCCCCACCCCGACGGTGGAGACGTCTGTAAATGTGGGAGAGAAGCAATAGAAATGGTTTGATGGGAAACAAGATGAACCAGTGTCGGTGAAAGTCACTCCTGCCAGCACATCATAAATGCTTGTTCCAAAGTTCATAAACCTAAGAAGGTCGACAGAAAGCTGATGAATATGTGGAGAAGTGTGGCTCACTGGTTAGAGTAGGCAGACCTGGAAGCAGAGGTCAGCCTGGGACCAGGGTTCGATTCCCTGCTCGGCTGGGTCTTGAGTCCATAAATTGTCCATGGACTCGATAATTCTCGCTCCAGTGCATACTCGATTCATGGGTTCACACTCTGCGACTCTGGGCAATAGCTTGCTTAATCTCCACAATGGCCCCTCGCGGCAGGATGCCTGGCTTTCACCTTGTGGATGCCCTGCTGGGTTATCTCACAGGGGAATACCAGGACGGGTTCCCTAAGCAAGCGCTTAGAGACCGGTTGGTGATTTGCGCTATATAAATATCTGTACATTTACATTTACATGTGACCACAAATGTTCCAAAAAAGGCCCATGTGACTGTAGAAACAGACATTCGTAAGGTGGAACACAGAAACTCAGTTCTGTAAAACCAAGCTCAACAAAAGGTGAATGCTCTGAGGAATCCTCAGCTTGCCTCGGGGAATAGCAGTAGGCTCCTGGAGGAAACCGAGGAAATATTTCCGGAAACCAAGGGCGTGTTGGGATCATGAAAGTGCAGGAAATTACTCCTGGCTCCTCAAATGATAAAGACCCAATGGGAACAGAGGGGCTGGAGTGTACCTTAGTTCGCCCAGTGGTGTATGAATAATGTATCTGTGTCACTGGGATTTCAGTAGCACAAACCTATTTAGAAAACAATGGACTGATGCAGGAGGCGAAGGCCCTCGGATACGATTCATATTAGGCCTGAGCGGTAAATTCCGTTCCGCTCGCGGAATTTGAGTAATTTTGCGTTCCACGGAGAACGCAGAGTTACCAAAAATTCTGCGATCCGCGGCATCGCGGATTTATTTGCTTGTATGTGCTTTCAAAATGCGTGTTGGCGAGATATTTCCCCCCCAGCACGCGAACAGCGTTTGCGAACAGGAAAAAAGCATCGTGAACGGGCGGAACAAGAACTCTGCGTGCTCGCGGAGATTTTATACCATTTCGTGGAGCTTTGCTTAGTGCAACTACGCAAATTCCGCCCACCCCTAATTCAAATGGTTTACAATTGAAGGTGGCAACTGGAAGTGTCTATTTACGGGCTGATAGTACTCTTTGAAGAGATATGTCTTCCATTTCTTTCTGAATTTAAGGGAGGCCAGAGCAATTCTCATGTCGGTGAGGATTTTGCTTTAGTTCCTGAGTGTAGATTGCGAAGTCCTGTCTTTTGGCCTTTTCCTTCTTGCATTTGATCGTCTCCTGTCTGGCTGGCTCCTGGCTCCATGTTGCCTCTGAAATATATTATCTAACAACACCAAACGATTGCTAAAGAGGAGGTAATTCATGGTGCCAGAGTACCTTTTTACAGCACGTGTGTTAGGGAAGAAGGGTGATGGGCTCCTGGGGCAAGGCACAGATGTTCTATTTCTAGTCAACCCTATAAAGGGAAGGGCTTCTTGCCAAGAAGATGATTGTGTCCTAATGTGGACTCGTATTGCGTCCTATGGAATAACTTTCCTGCCTCCTAGACACAATGTAAAAACTTTAGATAAGGAATTTTCACATATCAGAAAAAAACGGATATTTTGTTTGATCTTTGCCCAGGGAGCAGCAGTTTATTTCCTGTCCCTGCCTTACGCAGAGGGACGAGAAGATGTAAATCCAGCTGGAAAGAAAATTATTTCTATAGGGCCGGTCGAGATTGGTTATTGACCATCTATAGAGCTAACCTGACCACAGTGACAAGCTGTTTATTGTATGTTTTTTCTGGTAACTGAATTCACCAAATGAATAAGCTGCAATTAACTAGAGAAGAAGTTGGAAACCTTTAGTCGTGCACAGAGAAAAGAGCACCCGCAAACTGCACATCACCAGTGTACGGGGGACACCAGGAAGATGGACAGGCAAACCTGTTAGGACAGAGTGTTAAAGCAATATTCCCCAAAATGCTCTGTCTTTCCATGAGTCAAGGATAGTCTGATCTAGGATTGCAAGAATTCTAAAAGGTTATTTTCTTGAAAAATCCTGAACCTTATGTTCCTAAAACCCACAAATGGAATCCTTTTGGCCTCTTGTCACCAGTTGCCAACAGTCCTTGTCAATCTATCAAGATTTATATGGCACGGCAGATCACCCGTGAGGGTCTCGAGGCCCTGGAGCTGCTAGCTGCTTCGCAGAGAAAGCAGTAGAAAATGAGGCAAAAGCAGGAGTAATCACTCAGAAAAACGGGGGGGGGGTCAGGAGGAAGGAGAATGCAGTGAAAACATGGCAAAAGCAGGAGAAAGCACTCCGAAAAATAGGGGGAAAGGAAGGAGAATGCAGTGAAAACATGGCAAAAGCAGGAGAAAGCACTCCGAAGAACGGGGAGGAAGAAGAATGGTGCACCACAGGAGAGCTGGGCATTGTAAGGCTTCAAAGGGTCTGAAAGAGAGCGTCTTTCTTGAGCAGGGCGATTCATACTTAAACTTCAGAGAAAGACGTCCAGTATGCCCACTGAATACACCAAGGGTCACCTGTTAGTGAAAGGATGTCATCACCTGTGGGACCACCTGCTTGAATCAAGAGTGAAAACTCAACACCAGTCCCATTCACGGTTCATTTCTATGGATCCTTCGGCACTGAGACCTCGAGCGCAGCGCATTGGGTAGAGTATGTAAGAGGCCATTTAGTTGATACAGACTTTAGTTTGAATGTTGCTTTGGCAGGAAGGTCTAAGTACAGCAGCTGGGTTACTCTAATCCTGAATCCCTGCAGTGATGGTCCTCAGGAGAGGGGAGGCAGTGACCTAGGCCAGCATTGTTGCAGTAGAGAATCAAGAATATATTCTCAGAAAAAGCATGCTGAATGTTTTTGGTGCAAAGAAAACATCATCAAATGTTGGACTCCCACTTCAGAGTGAGAAACATCTAAGTCTGGACATCAAAGATGATTGCGCGCCAGTGCTGAGCCGGCTGAGGCCGTCACTTCTTCATCAGACCCCCGCCGCATCACTTTCTGCGCAGAGGAGCGCCTCTCTTCTCGATACTGGAATACTCTGATGTACTGCGCTGCACTTGGGCTTTATTGCACTTTGTAGATAATTAATAATCTTTCAGGCATTTTTCCATGGCCAACTGACTTTAATGGCTCCTGCCCTAATTCACATTGCCTGTTTGTATATATTTAATCTCCATTGAGATATTATTGTTTTATATCGACAAATGTAGTTTCTAGAATAAACTATTGCTATTTTTAAAACCCCTGTTGCTTGAAAATTGTGTCTTTTCTCTTGAGTTTATTGGAATTGTGATATCGGGGCCTTCCATCCTTGTGCTTACACCAAGCATATCAGCCTTCCATCCTCGTGAGCATACCGAAGGTATTCCATCCTCGCGCACTTACCAAGGGTAACACCCTTCCATCCTCATGCGCATTCCAAAGGTATCAGCCTTCCATCCTCATGTGCACCCGAGGGTATGTCTTCCACCCTTGTGCGCCTACTGAGGGTATCGGCCTTCCATCCTCATGTGCATCCCAAGAGTATCAGCCTTCCTTCTTTGTGCGCATACTGAGGGTTTCAGCCATCCATCCTTGAGCGCGTACTGAGGGTATCAGCCTTCCATTCTTGTGTGCATACTGAGGGTATCGGCCTTCATTTCCCATGAGCATTCAGAGGGTATCGGCCTTCCGTCCTTGTGTGCATCCCGAGGGTATCCGCCTTCCATCATTTTGCGCATCCCGATGGGATCAGCTTTCCATCCTCGTGCTCATACATAGGGTATCAGCCTTCTATCCTTGTGTGTACACCAACGATATCAGCCTTCCATCCTCGTGCGTATACCGAGGGTCTCAGCCTTCCATCCTCGTGCGCATACCAAAGGTATCAGCCTTCCATCCTCGGGTGCCTACTGAGGCTATTAGCCTTCTATCCTCGGGTGCATACTGAGGGTATCAACCTTCCATCCTCTTGTGCATTCCAAGGGTATCAGCCTTCCATCCTCTTGTGCATACCGAGGGTATCAGCCATCCATCCTCCTGTGCATTCCAAGAGTATCAGCCTTCCGTCCTTCTGCGCGTACCAGCCGTCTGTCCTCGTGCGTATAACAAGGGTATGAGCCTTCCATCCTCATGCGCATATCAAGGGTATCAGCCTTCTATCCTCGTGCGCATCCCGAGGGTATCAGCCTTCCATCCTTGTGTGTATTCCAAGGGTATCAGTCTTCCCTTTTCATGAGCATACTGAGGGTATCGGCCTTCCATCCTCGTGCGCATTCCAAGGGTATCAGTCTTCCATGCTTGTGCGCATACTGAGGGTATCAGCCTTCCATCCTTGTGCGCATTCTAAGGATATCAGCCTTCCATCCTCTTGTGCATACCGAGGGTATCAGCCATCCATCCTCCTGTGCATTCCAAGAGTATCAGCCCTCTGTCCTTGTGCGTATACCAAGGGTATGAGCCTTCCATCCTCATGCGCATATCAAGGGTATCAGCCTTCTATCCTCATGCGCATCCCGAGGGTATCAGCCATCCATCCTCGTGTGTATTCCAAGGGTATCGGTCTTCCCTTTTCATGAGCATATAGAGGGTATAGCCTTCCATCCTTGTGCACATACTAAGGATATCAGCCTTCCATCCAAGTGCGCATTCCACGGGTATCAGCCTTCCATCCTCTTGTGCATACCGAGGGTATAGGCCTTCCATCCACGTGCGCATTCCAAGGGTATCAGCCTTCCATCCTCGTGCGCATACTGAGGGTATTGACCATCCATCCTTGTGCGCATACTGAGGGTATCAGCCTTCCTTCCTTGTGCGCATACTGAGGGTATCAGCCATCCATCCTTGTGTGTGTACTGAGGGTATCTGCCTTCCTTCTTGGTGTGCACCCCGAGGGTATCAGCTTTCCATCCTCGTGCGTATACCAAAGGTATCGGCCTTCCATCCTCTGGTGCATACAGAGGGTATTAGCATTCCATCCTCATGCGCATTCCAAGGGTATCAGCCATCCATCCTCAGCCTTCTGTCCTTGTGTGTGTACGAAGGGTATGAGCCTTCCATCCTCAGGCACATATCAAGGGTATCAGCCTTCCATCCTCGTGTGCATACTGAGGGTATCGGCCTTCCATCCACGTGCGCATTCCAAGGGTATCAGCCTTCCATCCTTGTGCGCATTCCAAGGGTATCGGCCTTCCATCCTCGTGCGCATTCCAAGGGTATCAGCGTTCCATCCTCGTGTGCATTCCAAGGGTATCGGCCTTCCATCCTCGTGCCCAAATCAAGGGCATCGGCCTTCCATCCTCGTGCGCAGTCCAAGGGTATCAGTCTTCCCTTTTCATGAGCATAAAGAGGGTATCAGCCTTCCATCCTTATGCACATTCTAAAGATATCGGCCTTCCAACCACGTGCGCATTCTAAGGGTATCAGCCTTCCATCCTCGTGCGCATACTGAGGGTATCAGCCTTCCATCCTTGTGCGAATTTTAAGGATATCGGCCTTCCATCCTCGTGCGCATTCCAAGGGTATCGGCCTTCCATCCTCGTGCGCATTCCAAGGGTATCGGCCTTCCATCCTCGTGCGCATTCCAAGGGTATCGGCCTTCCATCCTCATGCGCATTCCAAGGGTATCGGCCTTCCATCCACGTGCGCATTCCAAGGGTATTGGCCTTCCATCCTCGTGCGCATACAGAGGGTATGGGCCTTCCATCCTCTTGTGCATACCGAGGGTATCGGCCTTCTATCCTCGTGCGCATTCCAAGGGTATCGGCCTTCCATCCTCGTGCGCATACTGAGGGTATCGGCCTTGTGTGCATTCCAAGGGTATCGGCCTTCCATCCTCTTGTGCATACTGAGGGTATCGGCCTTCCATCCACGTGCGCATTCCAAGGGTATCAGCCCTCCATCCTCTTGTGCATACCGAGGGTATCAGCCTTCCATCCTTGTGCGCATACTGAGGGTATCGGCCTTCCATCCACGTGTGCATTCCAAATGTATCGGCCTTCCATCCTCGTGCGCATTCCAAGGGTATTGGCCTTCCATCCTGTTGTGCATAACGAGGGTATCGGACTTCCATCCTCGTGCGCATACAGAGGGTATCGGCCTTCCATTCTCTTGTGCATTCCAAGGGTATTGGCCTTCCATCCTCGTGCGCATTCCAAGGGTATCGGCCTTCCATCCTCATGCGCATTCCAAGGATATCGGCCTTCCATCCACATGCGCATTCCAAGGGTATCAGCCTTCCATCCTCTTGCGCATACAGAGGGTATCGGCCTTCCATCCTCTTGTGCATACCGAGGGTATCGGCCTTCCATCCACGTGCGCATTCCAAGGGTATCGGCCTTCCATCTTCGTGCACATACTGAGGGTATCGGCCTTGTGTGCATTTCAAGGGTATCGGCCTTCCATCCTCCTGTGCATACCGAGGGTATCCGCCTTCCATCCTCGTGCGCATTCCAAGGGTATCGGCCTTCCATCCTGTTGTGCATACCGAGGGTATCGGCCTTCCATCCTCGTGCGCATACAGAGGGTATTGGCCTTCCATTCTCTTGTGCATACCGAGGGTATCGGCCTTCCATCCTCGTGCGCATTCCAAGGATATCGGCCTTCTATCCTTGTGCGCATTCCAAGGGTATCAGCCTGGCTCTTGACCAAAGCACCAAGAGTGGTCAAAGGTCTCCTCATCTATCGCTGTGTCCACCTGTGATGAGAACTCGCCTACAGTGTGGGAAGATGAATGGATCTGGGTAATCCGCAGGAGCGCCATGCCTCTTTTTTCTTTTTCTGTTCGATGCCACCTTGTGTTTCCCCCTAGTTGCTTTGCATTCTCGTGGTCAGGGGAAACCTTTTATTGTTCGCTCGGACAGTCTCAACTCTGCTAGTGTAGAGTTATCTTCAAACTCTGCCCTTAATCTGTATTCAAGGAAGACTCTGGTGTGATAATAAGAAAAGATGTACCACCCTTTATTTTGACTTTTTCTGACCTGTCCAAGCGTTCCCTAACCATCATTAAGTGTTAAAGTGCCCAGTGAGCACCACCTGCCTAAGGGACTAGAGAAAAGGCCCTCGTTGTTGGGGAAGCGGTGTAAACTTCAGCTACAGGCACATAGTATCACCCACAGAGTCTAGCAAACCTACAGGAGAAGGTGACACCAGGTGAAGAGCCAGTGCTGGTGCCGCAGTCAGTAGATGAGCTGACTTGGTTGTGTAAAAGCAAGAACGTCATTATGCAAGTACTGATAGAGTGAACGTACAGCGAAGGTGCTTCCTTCGATGCCAGACAGGGATGTAGAAGGCCCCGGGCTAGGGACAGGCACCGCTTCCAGCCTTGTTCTAGCGTCTCACCATCCTGTTGTAAGATGGATGGCATCAGAATGTGGGAACCTCCCACAAGTGCAAACTGGAGCGTGGAAGAGGTGTGGCGCAGCGGCCAGGGTGCCTGACTCCGGACCACAGGGTTCATGGTTCGATTCCTGGCTCCGGCGGCAGGTTAACCCAGCACCATGTGACTCTGGGCAGTAGCTGGCTTTATCTTCCCGCGGGCCCCCAGCACCGAGACACCTCTCCGGAGGTAGCTGTGCGCTTTACAAATGCATATTAATATTTCATGGAATGTGATGTAAACTCTCGCCAGGATCCACCTTTGAGCTGACACTTGGGATAAGTCAACCGCCCTGGGTACCCGTTGCGCGTGTCCCGTGTGCCCCGCTGCAGGTTTCTTCAGATTACGTATCATGAGCTGTGGGTCCAGAGAGTGATAAAACTAAGACTAGAGTTTGAATTAGAAAAGATTTGAGTACAGCAACAGAGTGAGGAATAGGGGAGAAAACTGAACAACATCGACACAGCTCTGGTAAGAGGGAAAGTGTACATTGGATGAAGCGTCAAGAGAAAGTGTACACCGGATGAAGCGTCAAGGGAAAGTGTACACCGGATGAAAGAGGGAAAGTGTACACCGGATGAAGCCTCAAGGGAAAGTGCATGCCGGATGAAGTGTCAAGGGAAAGTGTACACCGGATGAAACGTCAAGGGAAAGTGTACACCGGATGAAGCGTCAAGGGAAAGTGTACACCGGATGAAGCTTCAAGGGAAAGTGTACACCGGATGAAAGAGGGAAAGTGCACACCGGATGAAACCTCAAGGGAAAGTGCATGCCGGATGAAGTGTCAAGGGAAAGTGTACACCGGATGAAACGCCAAGGGAAAGTGTACACCGGATGAAGCATCAAGGGAAAGTGTACACCGGATGAAGCTTCAAGGGAAAGTGTACACCGGATGAAGCTTCAAGGGAAAGTGTACACCGGATGAAGCATCAAGGGAAAGTGTACACCGGATGAAGCGTCAAGGGAAAGTGCACACCGGATGGAGCGTCAAGGGAAAGTGTACACCGGATGGAGCGTCAAGGGAAAGTGTACACCGGATAAAAGAGGGAAAGTGCCCACCGGATGAAGCATCAAGGGAAAGTGTACACCTGATGAAGCGTCAAGGGAAAGTGTACACCGGATGAAAGAGGGAAAGTGCACACCGGATGAAGCGTCAAGGGAAAGTGTACACCGGATAAAAGAGGGAAAGTGCCCACCGGATGAAGCATCAAGGGAAAGTGTAGCGTCAAGGGAAAGTGTACACCGGATGAAAGAGGGAAAGTACACACCGGATGAAGCGTCAAGGGAAAGTGCACACTGGACGAAGTGTCATGGGAAAGTGTACACCGGATGAAGCTTCAAGGGAAAGTGTACACCGGATGAAGCTTCAAGGGAAAGTGTACACCGGATGAAACGTCAAGGGAAAGTGTACACAGGATGAAGCGTCAAGGGAAAGTGTACACCGGATGAAATGAAGCTTCAAGGGAAAGTGTACACCGGATGAAATGAAGCTTCAAGGGAAAGTGTACACCGGATGAAATGAAGCTTCAAGGGAAGGTGTACACCGGATGAAGCGTCAAGGGAAAGTGTACACCGGATGAAAGAGGGAAAGTGCCCACCGGATGAAGCGTCAAGGGAAATTGTACACCGGATGAAGCGTCAAGGGAAAGTGTACACCGGATGAAATGAAGCTTCAAGGGAAAGTGTACACCGGATGAAGCGTCAAGGGAAAGTGTACACCGGATGAAGCTTCAAGGGAAAGTGTACACCGGATGAAAGAGGGAAAGTGCACACCGGATGAAGCCTCAAGGGAAAGTGCATGCCGGATGAAGTGTCAAGGGAAAGTGTACACCGGATGAAGCGTCAAGGGAAAGTGTACACCGGATGAAGCTTCAAGGGAAAGTGTACACCGGATGAAGCTTCAAGGGAAAGTGTACACCGGATGAAGCATCAAGGGAAAGTGTACACCGGATGAAGCGTCAAGGGAAAGTGTACACCGGATGAAATGAAGCTTCAAGGGAAAGTGTACACCGGATGAAGCGTCAAGGGAAAGTGCACACCGGATGGAGCGTCAAGGGAAAGTGTACACCGGATAAAAGAGGGAAAGTGCCCACCGGATGAAGCATCAAGGGAAAGTGTACACCTGATGAAGCGTCAAGGGAAAGTGTACACCGGATGAAAGAGGGAAAGTGCACACCGGATGAAGCATCAAGGGAAAGTGTACACCGGATAAAAGAGGGAAAGTGCCCACCGGATGAAGCATCAAGGGAAAGTGTACACCTAATGAAGCGTCAAGGGAAACTGTACACAGGATGAAAGAGGGAAAGTACACACCGGATGAAGCGTCAAGGGAAAGTGCACACTGGACGAAGTGTCATGGGAAAGTGTACACCGGATGAAGCTTCAAGGGAAAGTGTACACCGGATGAAGCTTCAAGGGAAAGTGTACACCGGATGAATCGTCAAGGGAAAATGTACACCGGATGAAGCGTCAAGGGAAAGTGTACACCGGATGAAGCGTCAAGGGAAAGTGTACACCGGATGAAATGAAGCTTCAAGGGATAGTGTACACCGGATGAAATGAAGCTTCAAGGGAAAGTGTACACCGGATGAAATGAAGCTTCAAGGGAAGGTGTACACCGGATGAAGCGTCAAGGGAAAGTGTACACCGGATGAAAGAGGGAAAGTGCCCACCGGATGAAGCGTCAAGGGAAAGTGTAGACCGGATGAAGCATCAAGGGAAAGTGTACACCGGATGAAGCTTCAAGGGAAAGTGTACACCGGATGAAATGAAGCTTTAAGGGAAAGTGTACACCGGATGAAGCGTCAAGGGAAAGTGTACACCGGATGAAGCGTCAAGGGAAAGTGTACACCGGATGAAGCGTCAAGGGAAAGTGTACACCGGATGAAGCGTCAAGGGAAAATGTACATCGGATGAAGCTTCAAGGGAAAGTGTACACCGGATGAAGCGTCAACGGAAAGTGTACACCGGATGAAAGAGGGAAAGTGCACACCGGATGAAGCGTCAAGGGAAAGTGTACAACGGATGAAGCGTCAACGGAAAGTGTACACCGGATGAAAGAGGGAAAGTGCACACCGGATGAAGCGTCAAGGGAAAGTGTACACGATGAAGCTTCAAGGGAAAGTGTACACCTGATGAAGCATCAAGGGAAAGTGTACACCGGATGAAGCGTCGAGGGAAAGTACACATAGGATGAAGCTTCAAGGGAAAGTGTACACCGGATGAAAAAGGGAAAGTGCACACCGGAAGGAGTGACAAGGGAAAGTGTACACGATGAAGCTTCAAGGGAAAGTGCACACCGGATGAAGTGACAAGGGAAAGTGTACACGATGAAGCTTCAAGGGAAAGTGTACACCGGATGAAGTGTCAAGGGAAAGTGTACACGATGAAGTTTCAAGGGAAAGTGCACACCGGATGAAGTGACAAGGGAAAGTGTACACGATGAAGCTTCAAGGGAAAGTGTACACCGGATGAAGTGTCAAGGGAAAGTGTACACGATGAAGTTTCAAGGGAAAGTGCACACCGGATGAAGCGTCAAGGGAAAGTGTACACTTAAGAAGCGTCAAGGGAAAGTGTACACCTGATGAAGCGTCAAGGGAAAGTGTACACCGGATGAAGCGTCAAGGGAAAGTGTACACCGGATAAAGCGTCAAGGGAAAGTGTACACCGGATGAAGCGTCAAGGGAAAGTGTACATCGGATGAAGCATCAAGGGAAAGTGTACACCAGATGAAACGTCAAGGGAAAGTGTACACCAGATGAAGCGTCAGGGGAAAGTGTACACCAGATGAAACGTCAAGGGAAAGTGTACACCTGATGAAGCATCAAGGGAAAGTGTACACCGGATGAAGCGTCAAGAGAAAGTGTACACCGGATGAAGCGTCAAGGGAAAGTGTACACCGGATGAAGCGTCAAGGGAAAGTGTACAAGATGAAGCTTCAAGGGAAAGTGTACACCGGATGAAGCGTCAAGGGAAAGTGTACACACACCGGATGAAAGAGGGAAAGTGTACACCGGATGAAGCGTCAAGGGAAAGTGTACACCGGATGAAGCGTCAAGGGAAAGTGTACACCGGATGAAGCTTGAAAGTGTACACCGGATGAAGCTTGAAAGTGTACACCAGAAGAAGCGCCAAGGGAAAGTGTACACCGGATGAAAGAGGGAAAGTGCACACCGGATGAAGCGTCAAGGGAAAGTGTACACCGGATGAAGCGTCAAGGGAAAGTGTACACCAGAAGAAGCGCCAAGGGTGAAGGCTGTCACCTCATCTCCAGTTGCATCCACGCTGCAGCAAGCTTCACTCCCCTCCTTCTGATGTCCCCAAAGGATTGGTGGGAAGGCCATGGAAGCTGATGTGTTCGTGTGGGTGTTGAGTATGAGTTGGCATATAGTGTACACAGACTCCTTAATGAAGAAGAGGTGTCTCTGCTGTCACTTTCACCAGACTGGGACCAAGAGCGTCTGGAAATGGAGTAGTTTGATCAAGAGAAGTAAACTTGCATCAAACGCCTCCATCAGGCGGCTTAGGCTCACTGCAGCTAATCCTACATGACACTTAAGGATCCATGAGAGCCGGCAAGCTCTGTGGGGTCCTGGGTGCAAGGGGTAAAGGGAGCCTTGAGTGGCTGTTCCTGGGAGAAAGGCAATGACCTCTGAGGCTTTAAGCAACCTTCCGGAACCAGAACCTGCCATGGACCGTCACACTGTGGAAGTTCAGCAGCACTCGGTGGTCTCACGCGGATGATCTCAGCAGCTGCAGTCACTGGAGCTCTGTGAGTGACACACGAGATGCTGGTGAACAGACTGAGTCCGGAAAGAGGAATCTCTCTTCACGGCCATGCTGGGCCCGGGCACACTGCTCACGGCACCTCCATGGCTCCCCCGGCAATGAAACCGAAGAGGACGAGTCCTTTCACCCGGGTCTGGATACCGAGACCAATCCCAGGGAGGGGACATGAAGGGACTGCTGGAGACAGACCGACAACTGACAGCCTCATCTTTCAGCTGGAAAGGGGGTAAATCCGAGGTAGTGATGTCTCCAAGTCTACGGGGGCAGGTCTCAGGGTTCTGTGAGAGGTGCCCCAACCCCTGAGAGTAGATCCAAGCCTTCGTTAGTGTCAGAGTTACTTCTCAGGATTTGTAACTCGTAAGATGATGATTAAATGCAGGTTTCTAGACCCCAGATGGTACCTCATGGGGCGTCAGCATCTTCCAAACTAGTGGATGGAGCAGCGGAAGCAAAGCTGGAGGCAAGTCCCTGTCAAGGAAGCAAAGCTGGAGGCAAGTCCCTGTCAAGGAAGCAAAGCTGGAGGCAAGTCCCTGGCAAGGAAGCAAAGCTGGAGGCAAGTCCCTGGCAAGGAAGCAAAGCTGAAGGCAAGTCCCTGGCAAGGAAGCAAAGCTGGAGGCAAGTCCCTGTCAAGGAAGCAAAGCTGGAGGCAAGTCCCTGTCAAGGAAGCAAAGCTGGAGGCAAGTCCCTGTCAAGGCTCCATCATGAACCTCCAGAGGAGCTCACAGCTTCCAGGCGTGAGGAAATGTCTGATGGGGGGGGGGGGGGGGGAGGTGGGGGTTTGCGGGGTCCCACCATTAGTTATTTACTCTCAAAAGGAGGCCGCGCTCCCAGGGGGGAAGTAATATTGGTTGGTTTTTTTAAATGTTTGTGTTAGTTATGTGGTAGTAGATTAGCTTGTGCCTTCATCATCATTAGATAATAAAGCATTGTTATCAGTAACAAGACCCGCATCATCAATGGCGCCTCCAGACTGAGATCCAGTAGTCGAAGTCCTGCCGCACAGTTACAGGGCGACTTATCAGCCAGAAGGATTCCACAGTTTCCAGCTCTGTGAGAGCTCTACTCTTACCCTTAAACACCGATGCCTGGGGGGTTTGCTCAGGGATCGGAATCATCCTCGCATGAAACCAAGTCAAACCTGCGACATCAGGGAAGGGGCTCAGGAAAGAGGCACAACGTGGCCTTTGGTGTGGTAAATGAGAACTCCGCATCTGAGGCGCATTTGGGAGTTGCAAAGTCGGAATAGGAGGTCCTTACCTCACTCCGGGATAATAGAATTGACCCCTTGCTGTTCCGCCTAACCTGTAATGAGGGCCTAAAGGTGCTGATCCCATCAAGGCCTGGTACTCATGGAGGTCTGCCAGTGATTCTGTGTGAGATATTCTTATTAACAAGCAGACAGAATAAAGGGACTTATTAGCAAGGGCTGGCGATATAATTATCACCGCTCTACCGTCTGTTTTCGGGCGAAAAGCGGCGATAATTATGTCGCAATATCATCAAGGACACGTTAGCGCCCGTTTTTTCACAGCCTCGCATCGCTAATGAGATGCAAAGAAGGCGGCTGTGAAAACAACACATGTTAATATCCTGAAGGCAGCTTCGCGATATTAACAAGGAGGTGCAGCGATAAAAAAAATCGCGCTGCCTCAAGTCAGGAATTTAAAGTCTGTTAAATTCCTGACTAAGGCATACTTTTAATGGGAGATGGATTATGCTGATAGGACCACAGGGTCCTATCAGCAATGTTATCGCTGTTTTCAATGGATTATTGCTAGAAAACCAGCGATGTTCTATTGAAAACACCGCTATCGCTGAAATATTATCGCCATAGCAGTATGCGTTGTAAATATAGCGTTATCATGGCGATAATATTCAGCAATAGCTGGCGATAATATTTCTATCGCTATGTACGGTTAGCGATAATTATCGCTGGCCGTTGATAATATACCCCAAAGTATCCGGTGCCTCATCACATACAGTGTTTCTGTTACGCAAAAGGAAAACAAAAAGACAAGATAACCACAGTGTGACGACAACGAAGCAAGGTCTAGAACGACTCACGACATACCCCCGCTAACCGGTCCAGTTGGAGCATCCAATCCCGACAGAGCCAGTGGATGAAGGCGGTCACTGGGTCTGGGGTGAGCTGTATACTGTCCCAGCTCACATCACCCCCTCTGCCCACATACCTCGCATTCAGCTGATCACCATTTGTAAAGATTCATGTTCCACTGGGCCTCATGTTGTTACAGCAGGGAATCGGCAACTGCAGCCACGCTGAACCGCTGCATAACTGTGAGGGAGGAGCGGGCGATAATTGAGGGACAAAGAGGACTGCGTGTTTCGCCCAATTGTGCTACATGCATGTATGGATGCCTCGAGCTCAAAGGAGAAAGCAGCAAACCGAGCCGGCTGCCCAAAGCAAGCTAGGGGCAGTAGTTGGAGGAGTCTTGTGGGGAGAGGGAGGAAGTTGAGGAGAAAGCGGGCACTACGTGGGTACAGCGCTAGAGGCCAGGGGTGCTCAGTAATCCAGGCAACAATTAAAATAGTGGCGATAAAAGTAATTCCGCAATAAGGTGTTTCATAAATAAATGCATGAGTTAGCAAACAAACAAAAGTACCACCAGAGAAGTGAAAGCTACAAAATAGAGAGACACTTATCTTGACTGCCGAGCAGCAAAGAAAGAGGCAGTAAGATGGTGTTTCTCTGGTTTGAGGACATAGAGAAGCTTTGATTGGTGGACGAGGGAGGAAGTGTGTAGTATTTCACCTCTTTGACCCATGTAGAATGTCGAGCATGGAACACAGGTACTTGTCAGTGAAATTGCTCCCCCTCCCTCGCAGCACCACCATTAATTGAGGCCAGCCACTGCACTTGCACTCTCGTATGTGCTGGTGTTCGAGGCTCTCCTCCACCTGTACGATCACCTGCGCCTCATCCCTGGTGGTTCAGTGGACCCCTGTTCTCCTTTGCCTCGCTCCTCTCTCATTTCCGTTTTTTTCACTCGTTTTTGCTTCTCCCTCTGTCTTTTTCTGTTCTGCACTTTTTCTGCCCTCTCTCATTTTTCCACTTATTTCCCTTAGTCTCCATGGTGGTCCAGTGGACCTCTGTTCTCCTTTGTCTCGCTCCGCTGTCCAGTCTGTTTTTCACTCTTTTTTCACCCTTTTTCAAATAGTTTCTGCCTTTTTCTGCTTTCTGTGCTTTTCCTGCTCTTTGCCTTATTTCACTCTTTTTCTCCCTTTTTCCCCTCTTATTCCTCCTTTCCCGCCCGTTTTTCCCTGCCACTGCTGTCCCCGCGGCCCCTCTCCCCCCCTAGCACGACTAGCGCGACCAATCCTGCTCCCCTCCCCGCTCCCGCCTCCCAGCTGTCCAGCCCTCCCCGACCCCTACTTAATGGCGGCCGCAGCGCAGCCGCGCTGCTGGCGCACCAAAGGCTGCCAAAGGCAAGCCCGTCTGCGCCCATCCGCGACCCGCCCGTGACCAGCGCCAGGAACCCTGGATCTCCACACCGCCAACGCTATGACCCGGCAGCACTCCACGCCTTCAACCCAGGCAGCAACAACAACTGCAAGCTAGCATCATCGGCCGACACCCACGGACCCTTCAGCTGTCACTGCTGTTGGCACACCTGCAGCACCGCCAAGACCACAGACCCAGCGCAACCCACCCGCAAGAACACTCCTAAACCGAAGACCCTGCAATGCATCCTCCTCAACATCCGATCCCTCCACAGATACGCTACCAAAATCTGAGACCTCCTCGACAGCACCACGTAGCGTTCCTCACCGAAACATGGACCAACACCTCCTCGGGACTGGACATCGCCATCGTCATCCCCCAAGGATAAAAGATCTCTAGGAAGGACTGCCCCAACCGCCCTGGAGGAGGAATTGCCATCGTTCACAAATCCACTCTCCGCCTGCGCACACTCCCCGACGACCCACAGACCTGAGTGAACACCTTCACTTCAAGATACTGACCAGCCCTACCACCACCCTCCGAGGAACCCTCATCTACCGACCCCCTGTACCCCCTAGACCTTGCCGAACCCATCATGGATATCATCTCCCCGCAGGCCATCGCATCCACAAACTACACCCTGCTGGGAGACCTTACCTTCCACCTCGACAACCAATGGGACCCCAGCACCACATCCCTCCTGGACAGCCTCCACAACATTTGACTCCGCCAGATCGTGACCGAACCCACGCACTCAGCAGGACACACCCTTGACCCCCTCTTAACAACAGGAAACTCCATCACCTTCAGCCACATCACCGAACTCCCATGGACTGACTATCGATGCATCCACTTCACCTTCAGAACACCCACTATCCACACACACCAGCACCTGCTCCCACGAAGAAAATGGACCAGAATCACCAACGACCAGCTAACCTCATCACTCAGCAACTCCACCCGACCGTCGCGGAAACGGCGACCCAAACGCCGCAGTCCGAACCCTGCACAGATGGATCACCGACAGCTCCAACACCTTAGCCCCCCTCAAGAAAAACAACAACACCCAGGCCAAGAAAGCTAGATCGTTTACCACTGAACTTCGAGAGTCCAGACACACTTGCCACTGCCTCGAAAAAGACTGGAGGAACACCAAATCCACAGAAGCCCACAACAAATTCAGAGCTGCCACCAAAGTCCACCACCAACTCATCAGAAAACCGAGGAATAAAGCGATCGAAGACAGAATCTCCACCCACGCTCACAACAGCAAAGAACTTTTCAACATCATCAAGGAGTTCGCCCAACCTACCAGCGAGTCCACCGACATCCCAACCTCACAAGACCTCTGCAACAAACTCGGCACCGTTTTCCACCACAAAATCATGAGCATCTACGACAACTTCGATGAAGACAACCAACACACTGAACCCTCACCAACCACCCCCGACACCATGAAGCCAACAATCGATCAACTGGACAGCCCTCATCACCGAAGGCACACTGAAGACGATGAACTCAATCCAAACTGGGGCCCCCACGGAGCCCTGGCCCCACCATATTTTCAACATAGCCGCCGACACTATCGCACCCATGCTCCGCCACACCTTCAACCGCTTCCTGGCAACCACATTGTTCCCCGACAACTGGAAACATGCCGAGATCAACCCCCTCCTCAAGAAACCCTCGGCGGACCCCATCGACCTAAAGAACTACAGACCCATCTCCCTGCTCCCCTTCCCAGCGAAAGTCATCAACAGCCAACTCGCCACATTCATCGAAGAGCACAACATTCTCAACTCCTTCCAATCCGGCTTCAGAAAAAACTACAGCACGGAAACTGCCCTCCTCGCCACAACAGACGACGACCGCACTCTAGTACACAAAGGAGAAACAGCAGCCCTCATCCTCCTTGACCTCTCCGCGGCGTTCAACACAGTCTCTCACCACACCCTAATACACAGACTTCACGACGCAGGGATTCAAGACAAGGCCCTCGACTGGATCCGCTTCTTCCTCTCCAGCAGAACGCAGCGGGTCAGACTCCCCCTTTCCTCTCGGACCCTACACCAACCACCTGCGAAGTCCCCCAGGGGTCAACCCTCATCCCTATGTTCTTCAACGTCTACATGGCTCCGCTCGCCCCCATCGTTAGAACCTACGGACTCAACATTGTGTCATACACAGACGACATCAAACTCATCCTCTCCCTATCCAACAAACCCAACACCGCCAGACACAATTTTTGAGAAGGCATGGAAGCCGTCGCAAAATGGATGAAAAACAGCTGCCTTCAACTAAACACCAACAAAACAGAAGTACTCATCATGGGCCCAAACCCCGATGCCTGGAACGACATCTGGTGGCTCCCCACCCTCCGAAGTCCGCCCACCCCCACAGACCACGTACGCACCCTGGGAATCATCCTGGACTCCAAACTCCAAATGGACCGCCAGATCAATGCCGTCTCGTCCTCCTGCTTCCACACCCTCTGCAAGTCCTTCAAATGGATCCCCCTCGAACACAGAAAGATAGTCACTCTCACCCTGGTCACCAGCAGACTCGACTACGGCAACTATGCCGGAATAAACAAAAACCTCACACGCACGCTACAGAACATCCAGAACACCGCTGCAAGACTGGTCCTCAACCTGCCAAGACACTGCCACATCTCCCAGCACCTGCGCACACTCCAAGGACTCCCCATCGAAGCTAGATTCACCTTCAAGATGCTCACCCAAGCTCACCAGGCCCTCCACGACACCGAACCAGCATACCTGAACAGCCGACTCAAATTCCACGCACCCCAAAGGACCCTACGATCAGCCCAGCTCTCCTATGCCGTGGTCTCCCGCACCAGAAATACCAGGTCAGGCGGCCGCTCATTCTCGTTCCTCACGGCCAGAGCCTGGAACGACCTTCCGCTCTACCTCAGACAACATCTCTCCCCATCTTCACAAGAAAACTCAAAACCTGGCCCTTCGACAGACCCCCTCCTTGATGGACTGGAACCTGCGAAACCCCCCTCCCCCAGCGCCTTGAGACCCTCGCGGGTGAGTAGTAGCCCTTAACAAACGCGTGATTGATTAATTGTGAAAGAGCTGCTGGTAGCTCGCCTGCGTAGCTACATGCTTAAATAAAGAAGTTTACGTAGTATTCCTGTGACAACTCGTCCTTCCTTCGCTACAAAGTGTTTAAAGGGGGTTGTGCTTGATACTCATGGGATTTGTAGTTGTGTTTATAAATGTTTTGATTGGCTGCTGTTGTTTTGGCAGTAAAGAAAGAGAAGCATAATCGGAGCCTCGGTCCTGACATAAATCCCTGTCTGGGCAGAGGAGGGACCCTGTCCGTCTGGGCAGAGGAGGGACCCTGTCCGTCTGGGCAGAGGAGGGACTCTGTCCGTCTGGGCAGAGGAGGGACCCTGTCCGCCTGTGCAGGTACCTTCATTTTCAAAGCCTCACAGACACCCCCAGAGTCCACATTTGCATCTGCCTCCATTCAGCCCGAGGAGAGACTAGAGCCCGTTCATGGTCCTGAGAAATCTTTTAACCTCGTCCCCTCAAGGCACGATTCCACTCTCATGTATGTAGTCTTCGTATGGCACGAACCGAGCCAGAAGACAATAAAGCGCTTTACAAATATTGTCACTTTGAAAAACTTGTGGGCTTTTTCGATGACTGGGAATTTCGAGTGTCTAAAATGTTCTAGAACTCTGTGGGTTGTTGCGCAGCAGAACGTAAGGTATGGCCCGATACTGCTCATCTCCCCAATATCGCCACTTCTCACTTCTCTGCCCCTGACCTCCTCTGGTCCATGAGTCTTTTGCCCGAGCCTCCCCATCCTCTCCCTCACCAACCCCAGCTCACTCGTTCACTCCTCTGTTGCACTGCTCTGTTACTGTCCCACATTCTCCCCTGATCCCCTGCCGCTGGACCTGTGCTTTGTGATAAGCTGATGAGGAAGAGGACACGCCTGCCAAGTGGCCCAGAGGTGAGAGGAGCAACCTCTGCATCCATAGCTGCCAAGCGGCCCAGAGGTGAGAGGAGCAACATCTGCATCCATAGCTGCCAAGCGGCCCAGAGGTGAGAGGAGCAACATCTGCATCCACAGCTGCCAAGCGGCCCAGAGGTGAGAGGAGCAACATCTGCATCCATAGCTGCCAAGCGGCCCAGAGGTGAGAGGAGCAACATCTGCATCCATAGCTGCCAAGCGGCCCAGATGTGAGAGGAGCAACATCTGCATCCATAGCTGCCAAGCGGCCCAGAGGTGAGAGGAGCAACATCTGCATCCATAGCTGCCAAGCGGCCCAGAGGTGAGAGGAGCAACATCTGCATCCATAGCTGCCAAGCGGCCCAGATGTGAGAGGAGCAACATCTGCATCCATAGCTGCCAAGCGGCCCAGAGGTGAGAGGAGCAACATCTGCATCCATAGCTGCCAAGTCTCCCATGTTCATGCGTACCTAGTTAGGCCAGGCAAGTTTCTTTCTTTGAATTCTGGGACTTGTAGTCTTATTTAAACCAGACTAAAACCAGAACTACAAGTTGTACAGTTCCGAGGGGAAAAAAACCAAGACTCGACTGACTATGGTTTCATAAACTTTATTCGTTTAATCAAAACCATCAAAGTATGCACAATCAATAAATAACAATCAATAAATAGTATTATTTTACATTTCTCAAATATAAAATGACATTAAAAAAATCCATAAAACAATTTAAAATTGCAATCAATTAATTACATACTCTCGTTAAAGTGCTTAGTACCTAATGGAATCAGGTAATCATAATAAAATATCTCTGGTGACAGCGTCCGAGCTACCCTAAGCATAGTTACGTCTCGATTAGTATGAGAACCCTCCTGAGTATTCTAAAACACAAAGGGCCATATTCTCAAGGAGCTATCACCGAGTTAACTGCACTTTAGCGCAGGCAAAGTTGCGATAAATTTATCACCCCATTCACAAGCTGGTGTTAACAGCCGATATCACCAGTTTTCCTGCGAAAGCATCCGCAAAAAACATTGCCACAAATTAGCCCGGCAACTATCGCTAATGAGATGCAGGGTAAGCGTTCCCGTGCAAAAAGCCGCGACAACACCACTCCACAACATTCTCAATGACCAGCCTAATCTGCGATAAGATCACAAAACAGGCGATAAGGTGTGTTAGCACCAGGAAACTAACACCTGCTCCGACCTGGTGCAAAGTCGGACTACAACCTGCACCAGAAAAGAGAGCCCAGCCCAGACACACACCTGAAGAAAAACGGAGGCCATAGAGCCACTGAACATGCTTGCCGGACTCCCAAGAGGGCCACAACACCCACCGCCACCACCCCAGGACCCCCCTTTTCCAGCCAAAGACATGTGTTGTAAACAATTATCTTCTGTAATGTATGTACTAATGGATCTGTATATGTTAGCCTTCCCTCTATGTCCTTTCCTGTTCTCTGTGTAGAACACTTGTAGTGTTCTAAATGCTCGCGTGTGATCCAAGGATGGTTCGAAGCGAGACAGTTGGTGTTCAGTCAGCTGGTGAGGTGTACGCTTAGTCTGTTCCCTCGTAATAAACATCTTACTGAATGAAGAGAGGTTCCTGTGTGGTTTGTACCACTCGCCTACATCAATTTGGCGACGATCGTGCTGACTGGACGAGGGAGCCCTCTACGGAGCAGACATTAAAGGGAAAAGCGACACCCTCCGTAAGAATTCACGACGTGCTGTAGCACAGACGGGATCGTGACACGTCATACCAGAATCTGGACTTCCAGTGGTCTACTGTGTGTAGCGTAGTGACTTCGGAGCAGTCTTGACTTTGAACGACGAACCGTGAGTCGTTAAATGCTATTCAATTCGGATATCCATTACGGGCAGAGCGTTGCCAGGCAACTGTGATCTTCGTCTTCAGCGCGCGCTTAATCATCTGCCACGAGCGTTGCTAGGCAGTAGCTTTAGCCCGAGGCAGCGTTTGTTTCCATATGAGTCTTCACGCATTCCAATGCGCTGCACAGCTGCGACGGCGTGACGAGATACTTTCACGGCGTTTGGCGGACATCTTAGTTCAGGAAGGAAGAGTTACCCTTGGATCAGTGAATCCTTCGAGAACTGAGTCTAAGGAGCGCATTTTTGTTCCATCACAGTATCAAGCGCTTAAAAATAGAAAAAGGCCTTGGCTCAAGTGGGGAAACTAAGTGAAAATAAAGATAGCATGTGATATGTCAAGACTACAGTAAACTGCCTGGTCTGGAAGTCCACGAGTGTTATCCTCATACGGTGATACACTCACCAATTGGAAAATAAACGGCAACTGAAAGAAACGTTGTGCAAGTAAAAAAATAAAAAATAAACAAAAGAATTGTTAGTTGGCCATATTATTTCTAAATGTTATTTTAATATTGGGCAAATTTATCTTCTCACAAGATTCTTTGAGCATATTTCTCATTATATCTAGTTGTGCACTAAACATCACCATGGCTCAACAATCAAATCAACATGTCACCGTGTCACTGCCTCCTCAATTTCTAAGTGAACCAGGCACACCTTCAATTTCATGGGAAGACTGGGTACGCATGTTTTATAATTATTTAGATGCTTTAGATGGACAAGAGTTCTCTGCTAAAAGGAAAAAAGCGTTACTACTGAGTGCCTTAGGAAAAGAAGACCAACGTGAATTTCAGTATCTTCCCCAAGCATTACAAGCAAGCGGACAGCCTATTCCAAATGAATATAAGGAGGCCATAACAAGACTTGAAGTGAGGTTTGGAAAAGAGGAGAACCTCGTTATGAACAGATATAAGTTCTACACGCACAAACAACGTTCGGAAGAAACGATTGATGATTTTGTAGCACGCCTTAGAGAATTATCTGTGAAATGTAATTTTGGAGAAATTAGTGATGAACTGATACGTGATCAGCTCATAGTACAGTGCAACAATAGGAAAATTCAGGAGAGGTTATGGGCAGCCAAGAATCCGTCATTGAAATTAGCTATAGATTTAGTGAAAGTGGTAGAGGAATCGGAAAAATGCATGAAAGAATTAGAAAAATACAGTTCACAACAAGTTTCAGTTTCAGTTGTATCGGAGAAGTGTAAGAGTGAGTGTGAGACAGCAAATGAAGAAGCTGTTGGTGTAGTTAAGTTGAAAGGGAAAAATCCTTTAAAGAAAAGCAACTTTGTTAGATATCCCAGTACCAGGTTTTGTTCAAGATGTGGTAGTAATAGCCATAGTTTGGATGCAAAATTTTGTTTTGAGAACAATAAAGAATGCCTCAAGTGTGGAAGAGTAGGCCATTTTTCAAGAATGTGCAGGAGTAAAGGCAACACTAGTGTAGCGTTGGTTGAGGATAAACCTATTGAAATGAGACGAGAAAAGGATAAAATATTGAATGTGGATGATTGTGTTGTTAACAATAACAATGAAAAAAGGGAAAAAAGACTCAAAGCTGAGTTTATAATTAATAGTCTCTCGGTAATTCTGATGGTTGACAATGGTTCAAGACACACTATCATCCCTGAGGTCTTGTTCAGGGATAAGTGGGGTGATACACCATTGCAGGAGAGTGATATTTCTCCGACTGGGTACCAAGGTGAAAGGATAGACTTGCTAGGATATTTTGATGCAGACATTCATTTTGAAAACAGGTCAAATCAATGAGGCAAAGAATGTATTTAGAGAAGAGCTAGGAGAGCTAAAGGGTTATGTCCATAAGATCGTTATAAAGAGTGGCATGATTCCAGTACAGCATAAAGTAAGGAGGATTCCTTTATCAGTCAAGGATGAAGTTAGGAAAGTAATTAATGAAATGCTACAAGGGGGTGTCATTGAACCTGTTGAGGCCTCTGCATGGGTGTCTCCGGTCGCTATCACGCAGAAAGCGGATGGAAAAATTAGATTCTGTGTGGACTTAAGATCCTTAAATAAATTTGTGGTGGCAGACACTTTTCCCCTCCCTAATATAGGAGAGTTGGTTTCCACTTTACAAGGGGCAAAGTTTTTCACGAAATTGGATTTGAAGAGCGCATATCATCAAATCCGTCTCCATGAAGAGTCAAAACATTTAACAGCTTTCATAACTACAGAGGGCACATTTCAGTTCACCAGACTCCCTTTTGGCTTAATATCTGCTGCTAGTGTTTTTCAACGCATGGTTACAGAGATTTTTAAAGGCATAAAGAAAGCTGTGTTTTTTCAGGATGATATACTTGTCTTTGGAGACATCTCAGAACATAATATGATGCTCAAAAATGTGTTAGAAAGATTAGATGAGGCTGGTTTGACTCTACGGAAAGAAAAATGTTGTTTTCTTGCTCAACATATAGAGTATTTAGGCTACGAGATTTCAGCTCAGGGTGTCAAACCAAAGAAGAATCTCTTAGAGGCTATAAACTTAGCGCCTTGCCCCACTGACAAAGATCAACTCAGGTCATTTATGGGACTCATTGAGTTTTATTCTAAGTTTGTGAAGAATTTCTCTGACAAAACATTGGCATTGAGATTATTGTTAAAGAAAGGAGTAAAGTTTAGTTGGAAGGAGAATCATCAGGAGTGCTTTAACTCGATAAAAAAAGAATTGTGTGAGGCTAAGGTTTTGACTCCCTTTGATATTAGGCGCGCTTCTGTATTAATGGTGGATGCTAGTGCCACAGGTTTAGGGGCAATTTTGCTACAGAAATGGCAGGAAGGAGAGAAGACCATTGCCTTTGCTTCGCGTACTCTATCCTCTTCTGAACAAAATTATTCAGTAATAGAGAAGGAGGCGTTAGCTGCTGCTTGGGGAGTGCAATACTTTAGAACATACTTATGGGGTACAAAATTTCAACTCAAAACTGACCATAAACCCGTAGTGAAAGTTTTGTCACCAGGGGGTGCTGGGAAAGGTTCACCAAGATTAGCAAGATTGGCCTCAAGACTCCAGGAGTATCAGTATGATATTTCGTACATTCAAGGTTGCCGCAACATACAGGCTGATTGTCTCTCTAGACTTTCTATCAAAATGGAGAATTCATTGAATGAGTTTTCTGATGTGCACATTGATGGGGCGGTAGCTATTATTAATGATGTGGTTATTCTGAGCGATGGAAGTTTTACCAAGGATGAATGGCTAGCTGCAATGGGAAAAGATATAGTTCTCACTGAGGTGATGGAGCTAGTGAAATTGGGATCTAGACGAGAAAGCTGTGTTCAGCCCCCTGTACGGCCATTTCTTAAGGTATTAGATGAATTGTCGACTTGTGGTGACAGTATCCTTATAAGAGGTGAAAGGTATATTCCACCATGCAGTTTAAGACAAAAACTATTAAAACTTGCTCATGAAGGTCACTTAGGGCAAACACTCACATAGCGCAGATTAAAGGCAGATTTTTGGTGGCCGGGTATGGATGCTCAAGTTGCGTCTTGGGTAGAAAATTGCTCTGTGTGTTGAGACAGTGAGAAGAGACTCAAAGTTGGCTCTAGTTTGAAGCTGAGTCACATTATTACTCCGGATTTACCATGGCATAGTGTATGTCTTGATTTCATTGGTCCAATGGATGAATTACCTTACAGTCAACGCTTTGCCATAGTTATGGTTGATGTCTATTCCAAATGGCTTGCTGTGGAATTTGTTAAGGACATTACCACTGATTGTACTATACAGTTTCTTAAAAAAATATTCTTTAATGGGGGTTATCCTTCTGTGTTGATCACGGATAATGGCACTCAGCTTACCTCTCAGAAAATGCGTTTATTTTTATCTGGATGTGGAGTGACTCATCATCGCACTTCTCTATAATCCACAAGCCAATGGTTTGTGTGAGAGGGCTAATAGAGTAGTCAAAGGAATTATTCAAATGACGTGTACATCAGGTGGGTTTGTCAATGAAATGGTCAAGGATATGGTGTGGGCCTATCGGACAACTGTTCATAAAGAGGATTGCAAATCTCCGTTTGAGCTTATGCGTGGAAGACGTCCAGGCACTAAACTTGCACCCTCATGGATTAAAAATTGTCTAGTTAAGGGCATCAGTGATGAGTTAGGGGAAGATACCTCTAAAACGATTTCTGTAGGTGACTTGGTTAAGGTGAAACCAGGTAGAGTGACAAGAGGTCTTTCGAAGTTTAGAGGCCCACATGTGGTTAAGGAACTTTTTCCACATTATGTTGTACCTGACAACGGTGAGAAGTGGAATCTTCGCAGAGTAGCACTCTATTGTATGTCCACATCATCTAGTGATGCTTTTAGGGCAGTTGAATCCAATCAATCCAGCAGTGGTTACTTACTTTCTACCTCTGAGGTGATTTCTTCTCCTGATGTAATTCAGTGTATGGAGGAGGGTAGTGGTGATGCATCCCATTCCAATATGTACAGAGTCATATTCCACATAACAATGCTTCTCATCAATTTGAGGGAACTAGAGTTGTAAGATCTCGCAGACCTCCAGTCTATCTGAATGATTATCTATGTTAATGTTTATTTTTATGTGTACTTTCCCTATGGTAGTTTTAACTGTTTAATGTTTAGGGAAGAAGATGTGTTGTAAACAATTATCTTCTGTAATGTATGTACTAATGGATCTGTATATGTTAGCCTTTCCTCTATGTCCTTTCCCGTTCTCTGTATATAACACTTGTAGTGTTCTAAATGCTCGTGTGTGATCCAAGGATGGTTCGAAGCGAGACAGTTGGTGTTCAGTCAGCTGGTGAGGTGTACGCTTAGTCTGTTCCCTCGTAATAAACATCTTACTGAATGAAGATAGGTTCCTGTGTGGTTTGTACCACTCTCCTACATCAACGTGCCACATCAACACCACTGAATCATGTACCAAATTACCCGCATGATGTCGCACAATCACATCTGGTGACATGCATGTGTCGTCATAAAAATGAGCATCAAACATTCACCTTCGAAGCAACAAATGATAATTTATTAAAATAAACAGAACAGAAATGAGGACACATGGTGGCTCCCCTCGGGACAATCCGTAGGTCACAGCCTGCAAGACAAAAATCATGATGAGAAGGTGTGTCCTGCGCGCATCAAGGTACAGAGAGAGAGCGAAGGAGAGAGAGAGAGAGAGAAAGAGATATATAGACGGACAGAGAGGGGGAGAGAGGGATATAGACGGACAGAGCGGGGGAGAGAGAGATAGACGGACAAAGATGGGGAGAGCGAGATAGACAGAGAGGAGGACGGAGAGATAGACGGATAGAAAGGGGGAGAGAGAGAGATAGACAAAAGAAGAGAGGGACAGAGAGAGAGAGAGTGCCAACACTGTGCACCCAGGCCACACTGCTCACCTACTGCCACCGGTGTGTCTCCAACCACGTGCCGGTATGTAGTGCAGTTCACCAGGTCCCACATCTGAGACAGACCCGTCATCTGAAACAGAGTCCAGATACCTGAATGGCAAAGTACATACAATTGCACACAACACCATCGCCTGTCTGTCCCAGCGCACCCAGGCTGCTGCACCCCAACCCCTCCCGCCGCCCAGGAGTGCATGCCCGCCCCTGTGCACATAGACAGCTGCATCCCAGCCCCTCCTGCCGCCCAGCGGTGCATGCCTGCCCCTGGGCACGCAGGCCTCACTGCTCACCTTCCACCACCGGCATGTAGAAAAGAGGGCCCACCACGTGCCGCTGCAAGCCATAAGCCCGGGGCCCGCGGACATGGCACCCTCCACATCACGCAGCCCCGCAGGCCACCAGGTCTCACTTTTGGTGCTGGGTCTTGATTATTCCATGGCAGAGGACATACCAGTGCACCCGACCTTATCGCAGGCTGTACACCCGCTCAGCCTTGTAGGTGCCACTAACTCTGTGATCCAGGAGGCGACGCCACGTGGCGGTAGGCCCGTGCTGCTCGCTGGCTCCGGCCTACACTGCGGTCCAGCAGGGCACACAAAACCTGAGCCATCTGGACCGCAGCAACGGGGCATCATCGCAGGCTGCACACCCGCTCAGCACTTAAGGTGCCCCTACCTCAGTGCACTGAAAGTCACCGTCCCATGGCGGTGTGCCTGTGCCGGCCGCAGTGTATCTGGTGCCACCAAGTCTGTGCCCCCACAGTCATGGACCCTCTATGATTGGGTATCGTGGTGCGGACGCCATCATGTCCCCTCCGGGCCTGCGGAATGTGATGTCGCAGACCCCTGGGCCCCCATGCCTACATGCACACCACACAGATACAACCCCGAGAGAGGTTGGAAATGGCGTCGTACACGTGCGCCCGGCCCTTTTTATTGGTAGGGTCACATGTGCTGTGATGCGTGTGCTGGATGGGTGTGGTGTGGGTGTACACCAGCTGTGAGGGAATGGCTGTGGCATGCTGAAAACTAGACCTGTGAGCAGCAGATCACTACAGGGGAGTCCTGGCACATGTGGCGTTGTTGTCCCCCCCCCCTGGAGCGTAAATGTAGTGGGCTGGCCTGGCGTATGCCAGTCCAGCATAAGGGTTTGAGCAATGGCCCCGGGGCTCTGGGTGTAGTTCCATACGGGGCTGGACAAGGGAGTAACAAATACGTGTGTTGCTGTTGTTGCGTCGGTGCCACCTGGACGACAATCGTCAATATCACCCTGTGACCCAAGTCCAATGACATGAGCCACATGGACGTAAGAGGAATTCACTGACCCTACATTCATCCATACTACCACACCTGAAAGACCATAGAGACGACACATCTGTGTGATTCGGAATGTTTAATGCACATTCAGTGGAGTGTTGTATCTGGAGCAGTACAGGGCCATGCAAACCCCACTTTCAAATGTTGGCCCGTGGAGGGCCAGCCAGAGTCATTCAGGGAATGACTAGTCCAAAGGAAGTGGAAGAGTTCAGTTCTCAGTCTGATAGCTGTGTCATTGGAGATCAAACAGGTTATGGCAGTCCATGTCGAGGTCTAAGGTGAGTGTTGTAGAGTGCATCGGGGGACAGTGGAAGGTGATGATGCAGAGGGCAGAACCAAGCAGAAACCGGCCATATGGCGGAGATGAATGCTACAGTTTTCTTTGTATCAGTAAGGCGGTTTCATCCGCATCTTTGTCCTCTGCTGTCTCATGTGCCTCACGTGTGGGTGGTGCTGACCTTTCTCCAGCACTGTGTGGCAGTGACACCTCAGGGGGCAGAAATGTGGATGTAGTGGTAGCAGCAGCATGCATCAGCGCCAGGCCTTGTGGCAGCAATGCCATGAGGATGGTTTTGCGGTCATTGAGGAACCCAGCTACCACTCGCTGGTGTGCTGCCGTGGCAGCCGCTCATTCCGCATTGGCCCGCTTCATGGTCTCCATTAATTTTCGCATGTGTCCCAACTCCTGGGTGACATCGCTAGAGCCACTTTGACTGGACAGTTGTTCTATTCTCTGAGTCAGGGCTCCAGCGATGTCAGCCATGGTTCGTTGGAGTGCATGGAGCGGACTGTCGGTGCCCGTTAGGGACTGTGAGTGGTCCCTGATGGGACTTAGACACCCAAGTATGGCATCTAGTTTGTTTGCCATGCGGTCGAAGCCCACCTGCACCTATTCAGCCAGCTGCTCCTGGCATCCCAACACACAGCGTTGGAAGGCCATGTGTTCTTCGTGGGGGTCCTGGGAGGCAGCCGTGGTGGTGGGTGCTGCTTGCTGTGTGGTCTGTGCAGGGGGTGGGGTCTCCTCATTGCAGCTGGGCTGCCCTGCTCCTGGAGGTGGGCTGTGGAGACTGTTAATGAACTCTTTGAGGGCGTCGGAGTCGAAGCTGTGGTGGTCCTCCTTGTCATCAGAGAAGAGAGGTTCGGGCTGCTCTGCAGGAAGTGTTGAATGTCCCTCTGCAATGTGAAGGGGAGATGCAGTTTAACAATGTGTTGACGTGTGTTGTCGCATTGTACATGTTTACATACAGACTGCATGACTGTGTACATCGTGGCTGTTTTGGAGGGGCTGCCCATTTGCTGCGGGACAGTGGATATTTCGACAACATCACGGATGTGTGTTTGTACTTGTACAATATAAACTCAGATTTCCCTGAAATTCCACTTGTGATTGGCCAGTGTCTACACCCAGTCGGCACCAGTTGTGTCCTGTGTTCTAGTGTGGACATGTTGGGGTTTGTGCCACTTTGTTGTCAATGTTGATGTGCTCTGCATATTATGTGTGTGTGCTGCATTATGGGGGAGTCGCCCCTGCAGCTCTGATTTTGCTGCCCCTTCTCCATTTCATGCGGTGTGCCTTTGACTTCTGTGCTTCTACAGTGCAGAGATGTTGGATACTTGGGAATATTGTTCTTTTGGTAGGAGTTGGGGGCTGGGGCATGGTTTGTCCGCAGATGTGCTCAGCTCAATTGTGTATGTGTGTCATTGTGCCCATCTCCCCCTGTCCCCCCAGTCCCTGGTTGTTACTCACCCAGGTCCTGTTGTGTCTGGTCCTGTTGAGCAGTGTCAGGTCCCCCGACTCCAGCCTCCGTCTCCCCACTGATGACTGTGGACACCATTTCCTCCATCTCGTCCAGCTCCTCCTGTGGCGCAGGACTGCCACCTCCAGTCTGCATTGCAGCCTTCCAGTTGTTTGCGATTTTCTGCTTGGTTTTGCGCTTGACATCATTCCAGCACCTCTTGACCTCTTCCATTGTCCTCTTCAGCCCTCCGCCTGCATTCACCTTGTCCACGATGGGCTGCCATAGTCCATTTTTTGTTGCCAATGACACAGTGGAGGTGACGAACAGTAGTTGATGGTGTTCTACCACCTCCGTTATCAGGATCCTGTTTTCCTGCGGACTGAACCGCGTCTTCCTACTCTTCTTTTTCTTGCCCTTCCCTTACCCCAAGGTCCCAGGCAGGTCCTCCGGGGGGCTTGTGGGGTTCTGGTTCTCCTCCGTACTTGCTCCGGCAAAATCCATTGTGCTTGGCTGTTGTTTGGCATTTGTTTGTCAGTTTTTTTTCCTACTTTTATGGTGATTGTTCCCGCCTGACGCGTGTGAATTGCAGGTATTTAGCTGGTTTTCACTGATATTTGTATTGCGATTGGCCCCATTGTAGCTTTTTTTGCATTCGCGTTTTGCATTTTTGCAGTGTGGCGTTGATTTTATCGCGGTCAGTTGCCATCCTTTTTTTTTTAAACATTCTTTATTGATTTTCAGGGTTTCGCAATACAAATAACACCATATTAAACGTTTGTAGCATCCTTATTCTTTACATATCGCACCTTGGTTCGTATATAATACAATTCCGTCGCTACATGGATACATTCTTTTGTACCCTAGGATAAGTGTTCCAAGTCCTGCCGGGGTATTCACCCCCGTTATTAGTAATGTCTTTGCAGTGTTTATGCCTTTGAAACAATCCCCAACTCCCCCCCCACCCATTCCACCCCCGTCTCACTTTTGTGTCTGTACCCTGTGCGTTTTGCATTTTCGATTGTATACTCAACCCATTCTGCGTAGATATATTATACAACACCTTTCCCATGTACTATCAACAAAAATCATCTGGCGCCCTTCTTTGTGGACAGTGATGTGTTCTGTGTAGGGTCTTAGGCTTCACCTACCGATTTTATCGCTTCCATCATTATATCCCATTCCATTGCTATTGGTATTTTTCGCAGCCCCTCAGGTTCTTCTGTACGTAATGCCGCGCTCTCTGCAGCGCCCCATTTCACCATTTCCGAATGCCATGTCAGTATGTCTGGGGGTCTCCGCGATTTCCAGCGCATAGTTATATTACACTTAGCTAGAATGAGCGCTAAATCTATAAAGCGGCATTGCACTTTATGCCTTGATGCTTGTTTGTGGAGCCCCAAGATGCATTCCTCCAGTGTATTCTGTATTTCCCGGTTTGTCGCCTCCCCTATCCTCTGTCGGACAACGTCCCAGTATCCCCGCACTTTGGGGCAGGTCCACAACATATGCAATAGGCACACTCCCTCTAATAGACATTGCGGGCAGTAGTGTGGGGTATGCGGGAACATTCGATTTAATTTGTGTGGGGTAAGATAAGCACGATGCACTATCATTGTCTGTATGAATTTGAACTTTGTGTTCCTAGATATCTTCCGTGGGTGTTCCAGTATCCGCGTCCATTCTCTTTCCGCGATGGCTCTACCTATGTCCCTCTCCCATGCATCCCTCAGTGTAGTAAGGTCGGCTGCCGTATGTGCGCTAATACCGGTGTAGATCCATCGGATAAGGTGTCTACCTCTCCCCATATAATATATCGTCCTAACTAGCTCATTGGTTATGGGTTCCTGTCTTTGCGGATAATGTGCCATCGCCAAAAAGATCTGCCATCGTGCTAACTCCTGCATCCAACCAGGGCTTCAACCTGCCTTTCGTAAGCGTGCCTCCTGGTAGGGGAGTCCCCAATAAGGGAATGTTTCTTGCGTATGCTGGGGGGCCCGTGTGTAGTGTATCGCTGCCTTCCAGCAGCAAAGCGCCGTGGCCAACAATGGGGGAAGGTCGCCCCGTGGTCTACTACCCAGTAATAATAGCTTATGTAGCACGCCTCTATCTATGTCTGCCATTGTGAGTCCTATCTCCTGCAGGTTACGTCCCGCCGTCCAGTATGATAGCCATTGTAATTGGCTAGCATAATAGTATGCTCTCCAATCCGGGACACCCAGGCCTCCCATTCGTGTGCTTACTTGTAGCTTCTTTAGACTTATGCGTCGCCGGCCATTTCCCCAAATAAGTTCAGTTAGCATCGTGTTCAATAATTTAAATGTGTTCTGTGGTACTTTTAGCGGTAAGTTCGTAAAATAGTATATGAGCCTCGGTAGCACCACCATTTTTGCTATGGCGATCCTCCTCATTACAGAGAGTGGCAGTGCCGTCCAGAACCCTATGCCGGACTGCAGGGCCCGGATTGCTTTGTGCAGGTTTCCCTCTAGCATGTCTTCATGTGCCCTATATATTTGTATGCCAAGATACTTGAAAGTATTCTGGGCCACCTCCAGCTGAGCGTCTCCAAAGGCCACACTGCTGGTTTCCGCATGGTCTGTGAAGAAGAAAGCATATGATTTCCCTACATTTATTGCTAGCCCAGAGATCAGCTCAAATTGTCGGAACATGTTGTATATTGGGCCCAATGGTGCAGTGAGGTCCCGGAGATACAATAGGATGTCGTCTGCATATGCTGAAAAAAGATGTGTCATATTCCCTAACACTATGCCCCGGTCGGTGAAGCCATTACGCAGTGCAATTGCTAATAGTTCTAGTGCTAGTATGAAAATTAAAAGGGAAAGAGGACAGCCCTGCGTGGTCCCTTTATGTATGAAATATTCCTCAGAGATATGATTACCAGTTCTTGCTCGTGCCGTGGGGGCCCTGTAGAGTAATCGCAACCAGGTGATATACCCCTCCGGGATTCCAAACCTTGCCAGGGCCTGGAACATGTACTCCCAGCTGATAGAGTCGAAGGCTTGTCTTAGATCAAAGGAGAGACAACCCGCGTGTGGGTAAAGGTTTGGGGCTTCCGTCACTAAGCAATGCAACTTCCTGATATTTAAGGACGTGCTGCGTGCCGGGAGGAACCCTGTCTGGTCAATGTGAATTAATCCAGGCAAAGATGGTAGCAGTCTATTAGCTAGCACCTTGCTTAGTATTTTATATTCCGTGCTGAGCAGGGACAACGGCCGATAATTGGCCATATCCGTGTGGTCTCTCCCGGGTTTCGGGAGGGATATTACTAACGCTTGTGCCATTGTGTTCGATAGAGTCCCTTTGTCCCACACTACTTTATATAGCGTCTCCAATTGCGGTACCAGAGCTTCTGCATATGTGCTATAGAATTCTGCTGGGAGCCCGTCTATACCAGGGGCTTTATTACGCGGGAGTCCCTTTAAGGCTATATGAATCTCGGCTTGGGTAATGGATCCTGTGAGATCTTTCTGGGCCGTCTCTGTGAGTTTTGGGTACGTTAGGTTAGAAAGGAAGGCTTCTGCACTGGGCGCAGGGGTTTGGTCCGCCACACCGTATAATGTAGTGTAATCGTGCCTAAAGGCTGTGTTGATGTCTGCCTGCGTAGTGAGCTTCGTCCCATCTGCCAGCGTAATTTCTGGTATAACCACTGCCGGGGGGGGGGTCCCGGAGTATCTTGGCAAGTAGCGCCCCAGATCTGTCTGCTTCGGTGTGTGCTCTTTTCGTGTATGCGTGATAGTCCATGACCCGCAAAGACTCGAAGAGCTCAGCATGTCTTATTCTCACTTCTTGCAGTGGGCCCCTGGAGTCTACGTTTGTCACGGCCTCCTGCTCTAATTTCCCCATTCTGCCTTCCACTTCTATCAGCGCTTTGTGAATTTCATGTCTAGCGCCCACTACCGCGCCTATCGCTTTGCCCCGGATCACAGCTTTAAAAGCATCCCATTTTACGAGTCTACTCGTCGCTGTGTCATTATTTTCTGCAAAGTACTGCTCAATGGTCTTCGCTATGTCGCTACGGAATACAGAGTCTTCCAACAGTTGTGGCCATAGTCTCCATGTAGGCACCGGTGTAGGGACCCACCCCCACACCAAGGTCATTTCCATCGGGTTGTGATCCGAGAAAGTTTTTGGCAAATATGTAGCCTGTAGTGTTTGCATTGCTATCCTATTGGAGCAGTATATTCTGTCTATTCGTGTGTGTAGGTCGTGTACTGTAGAATAGTAGGAGTATTCCCTGTACGTGGGGTGTCTCATCCTCCAAACATCGCATAAGTCCCATCCAGTTGCCCATCTGCCCAATGCTTCTGCTTGCTTATGAACACCTACACCGTGCAGTGGCGGATGTGACCTGTCTAGCGTTACATCCATGACAGCATTGCAGTCTCCCCACAGTACCCATGGCTGCGATTCCCATCCCACCAGTGCTCCATTCACTATATCCCAGTATTTATCTTGATCAAAATTCGGAGCATATACCGTTCCCAGGACTATTGGCTGACCATCTAGTGTCCCTCTTACAAATATGTATCTTCCTAGCTTATCCACCCTCTGTTCCAACGCTGTAAATGGGACTCCACGTCTTACCCAGATGGTGGTTCCCCTTGCGTAGCTGGAGTAAGAGGTGGAAAAGATTTGTCCTCTCCATTTTTTCCGTAATTTTGTCACCTCGCTGTCAATCATGTGAGATTCCTGCAAGTATACTATTTGCGCCTTACGACGTTGTAGCTGCGCATGTATCCTATGCCGTTTCTGCACGGTCCCCATACCCCTGATGTTCCATGTTATAATGATGTATTTACCCTGCGTCGTCATGTCGTTTTCTTTGTGTTTTTGGGGAGACACATGTGTTGAATAAATAAAGCAATCTTACGCCCCAGCGCCAGAATGTGAGACTTCCCACCCCCTCAAACCTCCCAATGCTCGGTATGGTCCTCCAACTATACCAGACCATACAACTTAACTGTAACAATAAGGACTCAATGGTCGTGTATAGCGCCTTCGCCATGTGGGGGACATCTCTAGCGCCCGTCATGCGGTGCATTCTTCTAACCAATGAGACGGTAGAGCTTCTACGGACCCTAGGCCAAATCATTAAACCACCTTGTACGTGAACCAGTAAAGTTACTTAATGTGTATCAAAGCCCTTTGTGTAGTTACATTACATATATGTATTCTTATACTTGCAGGTACAGTCATTCATATAGATCTTTGATAACTTGCGGGGTTACGGATGGAAACAGGGCCAGGCTACCCTCTGAGTCCGACCCGTGCGGTGCCTCTTCCTCCGAGGTGGTCTTGGCTGTTTTGCTCGAGTCTTGCGTGAACGTGGCCGCCGCCACAAGTGCCTGAGATTTGTCCTGCTGCATCTGTTGCATTGTGAGGTATTGTCGTGCAGGAGTCCGGCGTGTTTTTGACGTCTTTCGCCTTGGGGATCTCCCTGGTCCCGCCGTGCCCTTCGCAGTGGGTTGAGTGGCCGTTGGCGCAACATGTGCCATGTCCATCACCTCTATCCACTCTTCCGCATCGCCTGGGCTCTCGAAGAAGTAGGATTTTTGGTCATGTATGACTTTCAAGCGGGCAGGGAAAAGTAGTGCATATTTCAAATTTAAGTCTCGGAGTTTCTTTTTGACTGTTAGAAAGGAAGAGCACTGTTTTTGGACCATCATTGTATATCTGGGTATAGGGAGATTTTTGTGTTCTCAAAATTTATAGGTGGTGTCTCCCGGGCTTTCTGCAGGAGGGTGTCTCTGTCGCGGAAGTTCAGTAGTTTCACAATTAAGGGTCTGGGTGGGGCACCCGGCTTCGGACGGCCCGTAGGTATCCTGTGCGCTCTCTCAATACAATATTACGTGGAGAGTCCTTCATTTGTGACACAGTCCCGGAACCATTTTTCCATGTAACTGGTCGCATCGCTCCCTTCGCTTTTCTCCGGCACTCCGATGACGCGGATGTTGTTCCGTCTGGCCCTTCCCTCTGCGTCCTCCACTCTGTCCAGCAATGTGGCCACTTGCTCCTGTAGTTGTGCAATCTTAGAGTCCGCCTGCGATTGTCGAGGAATCACTTCTACTAACGCTGCAGAATTTTCTTTCACCTTGTCCGCTAGTTTTGCGTGGTCCGCTTTAAGCAGGTTAAAGCCAGTGGTGAGGGTACCGATTTGAAGCTCTATCGCTTTTCGGGAGTCGCGCACCTCCTGCAGGATAAGATCCAGCTTATCCGCGTGTGTCGGTGCTGCAAGTGTTGTGGCGTCACCAGGATTGCGGTGTGTCGCCGCTATCGTCGCCTCCGGGACCGCGTTGTGGTCTCCTTGTTCTTGAGGCTTCGCCCCTTTGCGTCCCATGCTGTCCTGCACTCCGGCTATCGGACCTACCAACGTGGCGGTCCCCAGGTTCCGGCTCAGGACTCCTTTGGGTCAATCGCGTACCCTCTTCCTCGTTGTCCCGATACTCTGCCAGCTGAGACACTAATTATCTCATACACCGGCCTTATGCCTCATAATATTCCTGCTATCTCCTCCGCATGCACTCTTGTCAATTGCGCCTGGCGGTAGGACTCCGCTGCCCCGACACTGCCGCTTTGCCCGCCACTCCGCTCTTGTCAGCCACCTCACTCACCGGGTACAGCGCCGTCGTTCCACTCCAGGGGCGCAAGGGCCGCAGCAGCGTGTGGTGGCACAGCAATCGGCCCCACCGGGGTTCCTCTTCGGGGGCCCGTCAGACGCACCGCCGTCGCGTCCGATCTGCAGCGGGGGCAGTTCCTGCGTGTTCACCTACATCCAGTTACACCATGGGGGCTTGCCCGTTATGCTCCGTTGTCCAGACCCGATGGGCTCCGCACGTGTATCCCAGAGCGGGTAGTTTCACTCCCCTCACCTCTCGCACCTCGTTCCTGCCGGGACCAGGCCACACCACACCCACGGCCTTGCGCAGCCGCCATGTCCGCCTCTCCTCACTCGCCACACCGCATCATGTAGGGGGGGGGCGCGTTCTCACCGTCCTACCCGCCTCTCTTCCCCCGGAAGAGCAGTAAATCCACCAGAGCCCGGACACGATCTCTCAGCTTCGCGGGCCGTAGTGAGCGTCACTCCGGCAGCGGGCCGCCTGCGTCACGGGGCCGCCGGGGGTATATCTTTTGTTTCGGGCATCCCTCCGACTTTCCGACTTCACCAGATCGTCGCCGTCGACCCCCGCTGATTTCCGCTGCGTGTTCTGGGGGCTTCCAGGTTCTTTCCAGCCCACGTTCACAGGATCTTGATGGCCCGGGTCCGGAGCTCCTTTATCAAGCAGCCGCCATGCTTGGCTGCTAGCCACGCCCCCTTATCGCGGTCAGTTGATGTGTTATCTGGTGACTATCGCATGGTACCACTGTGTTGTGAAAACCTGGTTAACACGCTGTAAAATTCCCGCGATCGACTGTGATGTTGTAGGTTGCGTTAAGTAACTTTTGCAATGGTTATCGCACGTTCTTAAGAATATGCCCCAAGCTTTTGTCACCTGCACCAGACATTCAGTAGAAATCTGCTTACAGCAAAGACGATGGGATTTGAAGTGTCATTCTTTAAGCTCCTCAGAGCGACCAAACAGTGTCTAACTTCGATATTGCGGCAACCAGGTCGAATCCACTTTCTTAGAAGAAAGCGATATTCAGTACAAAAAAAAAATAGAATGTGCTCAACAGGTTCTGGGGCCTGGCTGCAAGCTGGGCACATGATTGAGTTTAATTTGGTGGCCCAGATGTTAAAATACCTTGAGGTTAAACAGCCCAGGCGATGTAGAGGCTTTTTGCCAATGAAGGTGTAATCGAATCAAGAAAGGGCTCAAACTTAGGATAATACTTAAAACTTCATACTAGAGGCATACCGTTCAGCCACGTGGGCCCAATACCTGATGTTTACTGTGGCTATGTCTGATTTGGTAATCCGTTCGGGGCAGTCCCAAGAATTTGACCATCCCAGGCATCTGCACCAAGTTGCAACATGGAGTAGCCGTGGGATCTGTTTGGCGCTGCTCATATTTTGAACTTCTCTTAGGGATTGACAGTATTCCATTAACTCTGGCGTGCTCCACAAACGCAGCCAATACAGCAATGGTTTTATTGCGGCCACGTCCCCAATTCTCCTTATCCCAAGATCAAAACAGTAACCTTACGGGACGGAAGACTGTGACACAACTTGACCGGCAGAAATCAGTAGTGAGTGCGCTCGTATCACGGAGCCAGCACGTCACTTAGAAGACATTATTTGATGTACGTATTTACAGTTTACTGAACTTTGGAGACGAGATAAGTGCATATACAAATTTCGATGGTGTGATCGCACACATGATGATTTTACATGATAAGTCGTGTTTACGAACTAAATGACTGGATACTTAAACTACTGCACCGTTGAACTTATTGCCTTGAAAAAGTCTTTTGTAAGACGAAACACGTGTCGGCTGGTCCGTGTATTTGGAATTGACTAACATGTGTCAATAAAGAAAGGATGGAAAAAAGCAACTATCAATCCAAGGGTCCTGGACTGAATTTGTGACTGCATATTGATTTAAAGAAATTGTTTTCATCTTTCTTGACATTATAACTGGCTTATATGATCCAATTAAGAACTGACAAACTTGTATCAGTTGGGTATTTCACCCATACATTGTGTAGGTGTGCAACATTAGTCTTCTAAAAAATTGTAGTAATTCCCGGTGATATGTCTTGTACATATGGATGGTGTCTATAGGTAGTGGACACTAATTGAAGCTTTATGCACCTTACAGCCTTTTACCTATTTCTATATATTATTGACGCCTGAAACTCATTGATTATATTATCTTGCATTTTGGTGTGCCGTTTTTCCCTGTTTTCAGGGACACTACTACCTATTTTTTTCATTTCCAAGATCAAAATACACTGGGATCAATGGAGCACTAGTTGGAACAGATACAAGGGATCTGACATATACATTCTGGCACACCACCAGCTTATGTGTATCTACATAGCCGCATAGCTCTGCTCCATACAGTGCTGTGTTTTGAGCTAGACCTCCAGGGCCGGGGTTATTGACCGAGTCAGGGTCTGTTGGTGGAAACGAATTATAGGTTTAGATTTGTGGTAAAGGGTCAGGTAGATTTTATCTAATTGTGGATCCCAGCCTAATGTGTCGGTCAGCCTGACCCCAAGATAATCAACAGTGTTTACCCTCTCCAAAGGTTTCCCATCTATTCTCACAGATCTTGTTCTGCCTCTTTTTTCCAAAACCCATAAATTTGTTTTTTTTCCACATTTAGTTCCAGACCCCTAGCTACACAGAAGGTCAGAAATGTGTCCAGCAAGTTCTGAAGACGCGTAGGGGTCCTGGAAATGAATAGGGAATCATCTGAAAAGATAGGTGTTGGTGATTTCTTGCCATTCAGTGCTGGACAATCATTCACGCCATCCCTCAGGTCATTAACTATTCCGTTTACATACAGGGAGAATAATGTGGGTGCGAGAACGCAACCCTGGCACGGCCTGCGCCAAATGGGAATCTTGGTAGTTAGTTCGCCCTTTTTCCCCACCTGACCTGTGCATAGTTTCCCTCGTGCAACCGGACAAGCAGGTTTACCAGCTGTGCTGGGCCTCCCATCCTATTTCAACTTTCCAGATTGATTCCTGGGGCACAAGGTTGAAAGCAGCTCAAAGATCGACAAAGGCTACATATAATTTATGTTTACTTAGTAGTACATATTTCCAGCTGAGTAGTGTAAACTTAAACACGCACGTACTAGTTTTAGTATGGCAACCAGCTTGGAAGGGTGACGATCTCACTTTCTTCCATAACAACAGTTTGTCCAGAACTTGCCTGGCTAAAAGTTTGTGCAAATTGTCTATTTAACTGATCGGTCTGTAATTTGTTGGGACCGAGGCGCCTCCTTTCTTGTGTATGGTTATTATCTCCGCCCCTCTCCGGGTTTCTGGCATTTCTCCCCCATCAGCTGTTGCATTGGACAAAAGATTTATATACGGGGACCATAGGAGCGGCTCGGACTGGTATAGGTCACCAGGTATCTGATCCGGCCCGGGGACTTTTGTTGTTTTTAAGCTGTCTATTGCCTTGAGGGTGTCATCCAGACTAAACCATGGCCTTTCATTGTTTCCACCACTTGCTATCTCAGTAGGTTGACAATGAATTGGATTGCAAGCATCATCCTCCAGAAAGATAGCTTCTCCTTTGTCATGAAGCATAGTAAAGTGGTCTACCCACATCTCAGGTTGGATAAAGTATGTCGGGGAAGTGACGCCATCCGGGCTCCCATGGGCCATAATATGCCAGAATGAGAGATTCTCATTGCGTCTAGTCGCAGCCAGTAGGTCCTGCCAGTTCTTCCCAGCCCGGTGGCGCTTGGCTTTGGCAAGAGCTGATTATGGCTATTTCATGCTGGTACCACATAACCGATCGCCTTCTCGAGGAGCCAGCCTCAGCTCATGTTTGCACCTATGGTTAAACCAGGCACGTTTCTTCCCTTCTACACATTTCTTTCCAGTAGATTTAGTTAGAAATATGTCTTTCAGTGCCTCAAAAAACCTTCCATGGGCTGTTAGGATTAGCTCAGAAGATGGATATCATTACCAATGCTAGAAACATGGTGCAGAAAGAGTTCATACATCTTTACCTGCCGTTCACCGTCCTCCAAGGTCTGAGGCCAGGAGACTCTTCTGTGATTACTTGTTACTAAGGGTTCTTGGTGTGTTGAACGACTTCCGGAGGAGCCCCTTGAGAGGGGAGGACCTCCCATGGGTGAGAGCGAGGGGTTGAGGTCGCTCCCTGACCGAGCAGGGATCCTCCGATCGCTCACCAGTGGCCCTATCCCAACATCCACCAAGATGAAATCAATGACACCGAAGCTGGGGCCTCTCTTAAATGTAACCCACCTATCGAGATCTGAAGAGGCTACCACTGGAGGCCCTTAAACCCCCCCTACAACCAGAGAGGTAGGTTGGAGAGGTACATTTGTGCTGCGATGGCATCGAGCTTTATGTGATCAGTTAGGGATCCCCAGATATTCGTCTTCATCCTGGTGGTATTAAAATCCCAACTACCATCACTTTGGTCTGGAGCTGGTGGATTCCAATCGGTTGGTCTCACATGGCCAACATTGGTGAATCAGTCCTGAGACTGACCTTGCATTGAAAACAGTCAGGACTAACCCCAGAGGGAAGGTCATCTGTATCCCCATTAAATTAAGGCGTTCAATCAGCAGCTGTTTATGGAGCCCGTCCCAGCGTGTGGGAGCGAAGCTGCTGCAGTGTGAGGAGCCCTGCCATGGGTAGTAGGAGCCGTAACCCGAGTGTGAGAGGGACACTACTACAGTGTGAGGAGCCCTGTCATGGGTAGTAGGAGCCGTAACCCGAGTGTGAGAGGGACACTACTACAGTGTGAGGAGCCCTGCTGTTGGTAGTAGGAGCCATAACCCGAGTGTGTGAGGGACACTACTACAGTGTGAGGAGCCCTGCCATGGGTAGTAGGAGCCGTAACCCGAGTGTGTGAGGGACACTACTACAGTGTGAGGAGCCCTGCCATGGGTAGTAGGAGCCGTAACACAAGTGTGTGAGGGGCACTACTACAGTTTGAGGAGCCCTGCCATGGGTAGTAGGAGCCATGACCTGAGTGTGTGAGGGACACTACTACAGTGTGAGGAGCCCTGCTGGGGGTAGTAAGAGCTGTAACCCAAGTGTGGGAGGGACACTACTACAGTGTGAGGAGTGCTGCTGGGGGTAGTATGAGCCGTTACTCAAGTGTGTGAGAGACACTACTACAGTGTGAGGAGCGCTGCTGGGGGTAGTAAGAGCTGTAACCCAAGTGTGGGAGGGACACTACTACAGTGTGAGGAGTGCTGCTGGGGGTAGTAGGAGTCGTACCCCGAGTGTGTGAGGGACACTACTACAGTGTGAGGAGCCCTGCCATGGGTAGTAGGAGCCATAACCCGAGTGTGTGAGGGACACTACTACAGTGTGAGGAGCCCTGACATGGGTAGTAGGAGCCGTAACACGAGTGTGTGAGGGACACTACTACAGTGTGAGGAGCCCTGCCATGGGTAGTAGGAGCCGTAACCCGAGTGTGTGAGGGGCACTACTACAGTGTGAGGAGCCCTGCTGGGGGTAGTATGAGCCGTTACTCAAGTGTGTGAGAGACACAACTACAGTGTGAGGAGCGCTGCTGGGGGTAGTAAGAGCTGTAACCCAAGTGTGGGAGGGACATTACTACAGTGTGAGGAGTGCTGCTGGGGGTAGTAGGAGCCGTACCCCGAGTGTGTGAGGGACACTACTACAGTGTGAGGAGCCCTGCCGGGGGTAGTAGGAGCCATAACCCGAGTGTGTGAGGGACACTACTACAGTGTGAGGAGCCCTGCCGGAGGTAGTAGGAGCCGTAACCCGAGTGTGTGAGGGACACTACTACAGTGTGAGGAGCCCTGCTGGGGGTAGTAGGAGCCGTCACCTGAGTGTGTGAGGGACACTGCTACAGTGTGAGGAGCCCTGCCATGTGTAGTAGGAGCTGTAACCCGAGTGTGTGAGGGACACTACAGTGTGAGGAGCCCTGCCATGTGTAGTAGGAGCCATAACCCGAGTGTGTGAGGGACACTACTACAGTTTGAGGAGCCCTGCCATGGGTAGTAGGAGCCGTAACACGAGTGTGTGAGAGACACTACTACAGTGTGAGGAGCCTTGCTGGGGGTAGTAAGAGCCATACCCCAAGTGTGGGAGGGACACTACTACAGTGTGAGGAGCCCTGCTGTGGGTAGTAGGAGCTGTAACCCGAGTGTGTGAGGGACACTACTACAGTGTGAGGAGCTCTGCTGGGGGTAGTAGGAGCCATAACCTCGAGGGTGTGAGGGACACTACTACAGTGTGAGGAGCCCTGCCATGGGCAGTAGGAGCCGTAACCCGAGTGTGGGAGGGACACTACTACAGTGTGAGGAGCCCTGCTGTGGGTAGTAGGAGCCCTACTCCGAGAGTGTGAGGGACACTACTACAGTGTGAGGAGCCCTGCCATGGGTAGTAGGAGCCGTACCCCAAGTGTGGGAGGGACGCTAATACAGTGTGAGGAGCCCTGCTGTGGGTAGTAGGAGCCATAACCCGAGGGTGTGAAGGACACTACTACAGTGTGAGGAGCCCTGCTGGGGGTAGTAGGAGCCGTAACCCAAGGGTGTGAGGGACACTACTAGAGTGTGAGGAGCCCTGCCATGGGTAGTAGGAGCCATAACCCGAGTGTTTGAGGGACACTACTACAGTGTGAGGAGCCCTGCCATGGGTAGTAGGAGCCGTAACCCCAGTTTGTGAGGGACACTACTACAGTGTGAGGAGCCCTGCCATGGGTAGTAGGTGCCGTAACCCGAGTGTGTGAGACACTACTACAGTGTGAGGAGCCCTGCCATGTGTAGTAGGAGCTGTAACCCGAGTGTGTGAGGGACACTACTACAGTGTGAGGAGCGCTGCTGGAGGTAGTAGGAGCTGTAACCCGAGTGTGTGAGGGACACTACTACAGTGTGAGGAGTCCTGCTGGGGGTAGTAGGAGCCGTAACCTGAGTGTGTAAGGGACACTACTACTAGTCTTTGAAGAGCCCTGCCATGGGAAGTAGGAGCCATAACCCGAGTGTGTGAGGGACACTACTACAGTGTGAGGAGCCCTGCCGGGGGTAGTAGGAGTCGTTACCCGAGTGTGTGAGGGACACTACTACAGTGTGAGGAGCCTTGCCATGGGTAGTAGGAGCCATAACCCGAGTGTGTGAGGGACACTACTACAGTGTGAGGAGCCCTGACATGGGTAGTAGGAGCCGTAACACGAGTGTGTGAGGGACACTACTACAGTGTGAGGAGCCCTGCTGTTGGTAGTAGGAGCCGTCACCCGAGTGTGTGAGGGACACTACTACAGTGTGAGGAGCTCTGCCATGTGTAGTAGGAGCTGTAACCCGAGTGTGTGAGGGACACTACTACAGTGTGAGGAGCCCTGTTGGGGGTAGTAAGAGCTGTAACCCAAGTGTGGGAGGGACACTACTACAGTGTGAGGAGCGCTGCTGGGGGTAGTAAGAGCTGTAACCGAAGTGTGGGAGGGACACTACTACAGTGTGAGGAGTGCTGCTGGGGGTAGTAGGAGCCGTACCCCGAGTGTGTGAGGGACACTACTACAGTGTGAGGAGCCCTGCTGTCGGTAGTAGGAGCCGTAACCCGAGTATGTGAGGGACACCACTACAGTATGAGGAGCCCTGCCATGGGTAGTAGGAGCCGTAACACGAGTGTGTGAGAGACACTACTACAGTGTGAGGAGCCTTGCTGGGGGTAGTAAGAGCCATACCCCAAGTGTGGGAGGGACACTACTACAGTGTGAGGAGCCCTGCTGGGGGTAGTAGGAGCCGTCACCTGAGTGTGTGAGGGACACTGCTACAGTGTGAGGAGCCCTGCCATGTGTAGTAGGAGCTGTAACCCGAGTGTGTGAGGGACACTACTACAGTGTGAGGAGCCCTGCCATGTGTAGTAGGAGCCATAACCCGAGTGTGTGAGGGACACTACTACAGTATGAGGAGCCCTGCCATGGGTAGTAGGAGCCGTAACACGAGTGTGTGAGAGACACTACTACAGTGTGAGGAGCCTTGCTGGGGGTAGTAAGAGCCGTACCCCAAGTGTGGGAGGGACACTACTACAGTGTGAGGAGCCCTGCTGTGGGTAGTAGGAGCTGTAACCCGAGTGTGTGTGAGGGACACTACTACAGTGTGAGGAGCTCTGCTGGGGGTAGTAGGAGCCATAACCTCGAGGGTGTGAGGGACACTACTACAGTGTGAGGAGCCCTGCCATGGGCAGTAGGAGCTGTAACCCGAGTGTGGGAGGGACACTACTACAGTGTGAGGAGCCCTGCTGTGGGTAGTAGGAGCCCTACTCCGAGAGTGTGAGGGACACTACTACAGTGTGAGGAGCCCTGCCATGGGTAGTAGGAGCCGTACCCCAAGTGTGGGAGGGACGCTACTACAGTGTGAGGAGCCCTGCTGTGGGTAGTAGGAGCCGTAACCCGAGGGTGTGTGGGACACTACTACAGTGTGAGGAGCCCTGCTGGGGGTAGTAGGAGCCGTAACCCAAGGGTGTGAGGGACACTACTAGAGTGTGAGGAGCCCTGCCATGGGTAGTAGGAGCCATAACCCGAGTGTTTGAGGGACACTACTACAGTGTGAGGAGCCCTGCCATGGGTAGTAGGAGCCGTAACCCCAGTTTGTGAGGGACACTACTACAGTGTGAGGAGCCCTGCCATGGGTAGTAGGTGCCGTAACCCGAGTGTGTGAGATACTACAACAGTGTGAGGAGCCCTGCCATGTGTAGTAGGAGCTGTAACCCGAGTGTGTGAGGGACACTACTACAGTGTGAGGAGCGCTGCTGGAGGTAGTAGGAGCTGTAACCCGAGTGTGTGAGGGACACTACTACAGTGTGAGGAGTCCTGCTGGGGGTAGTAGGAGCCATAACCCGAGTGTGTGGGGGACACTACTACAGTGTGAGGAGCCCTGCCATGGGTAGTAGGAGCCATAACCCGAGTGTGTGAGGGACACTACTACAGTGTGAGGAGCCCTGCCATGGGTAGTAGGAGCCGTAACACGAGTGTGTGAGGGACACTACTACAGTGTGAGGAGCCCTGCTGTTGGTAGTAGGAGCCGTCACCCGAGTGTGTGAGGGACACTACTACAGTGTGAGGAGCTCTGCCATGTGTAGTAGGAGCTGTAACCCGAGTGTGTGAGGGACACTACTACAGTGTGAGGAGCCCTGCTGGGGGTAGTAAGAGCTGTAACCCAAGTGTGGGAGGGACACTACTACAGTGTGAGGAGCGCTGCTGGGGGTAGTAAGAGCTGTAACCCAAGTGTGGGAGGGACACTACTACAGTGTGAGGAGCCCTGCTGTCGGTAGTAGGAGCCGTAACCCGAGTGTGTGAGGGACACCACTACAGTGTGAGGAGCCCTGCTATGGGTAGTAGGAGCCGTAACCAGAGTGTGTGAGGGACACTACTACATTGTGAGGAGCCCTGCCGGGGGTAGTAGGAGCCGTAACCAGAGTGTGTGAGGGACACTACTACAGTGTGAGGAGCCCTGCTGATGGTAGTAGGAGCCGTCACCCGAGTGTGCGAGGGACACTAATACAGTGTGAGTAGCTCTGCCATGTGTAGTAGGAGCTGTAACCCGAGTGTGTGACGGACACTACTACAGTGTGAGGAGCCCTGCCATGTGTAGTAGGAGCCATAACCCGAGTGTGGGAGGGACACTACTACAGTGTGAGGAGTGCTGCTGGGTGTAGTAGGAGCCGTACCCCGAGTGTGTGAGGGACACTACTACAGTGTGAGGAGCCCTGCTGTCGGTAGTAGGAGCCGTAACCCGAGTGTGTGAGGGACACTACTACAGTGTGAGGAGCCCTGCCGGGGGTAGTAGGAGCCATAACCAGAGTGTGTGAGGGACACCACTACAGTGTGAGGAGCCCTGCTATGGGGGGTAGGAGCCGTAACCAGAGTGTGTGAGGGACACTACTACAGTGTGAGGAGCCCTGCCGGGGGTAGTAGGAGCCGTAACCCAAGTGTGTGAGGGACACTACTACAGTGTGAGGAGCCCTGCTGGGGGTAGTAGGAGCAGTCACCCGAGTGTGTGAGGGACACTAATACAGTGTGAGGAGCTCTGCCATGTGTAGTAGGAGCTGTAACCCGAGTGTGTGAGGGACGCTACTACAGTGTGAGGAGCCCTGCCATGGGTAGTAGGAGCCATAACCCGAGTGTGTAAGGGACACTACAACAGTGTGAGGAGCCCTGCCATGGGCAGTAGGAGCCGTAACCCGAGTGTGGGAGGGACACTACTACAGTGTGAGGAGCCCTGCTGTGGGTAGTAGGAGCCGTAACCCAAGGGTGTGAGGGACATTACTAGAGTGTGAGGAGCCCTGCCATGGGTAGTAAGAGCCATAACCCGAGTGTTTGAGGGACACTACTACAGTGTGAGGAGCCCTGCCATGGGTAGTAGGAGCCGTAACCCGAGTGTGTGAGAGACACTACTACAGTGTGAGGAGCCCTGCCATGTGTAGTAGGAGCTGTAACCCGAGTGTGTGAGGGACACTACTACAGTATGAGGAGATGTAATACCTGTCAGCCCTAGGGTGGTCTACCCCGTTTTTTTTGCCCTTGTTGCCTCATTTTTCCGCCATCTTTTTGTTGGCCCTAGGTCTCTGGGCGCCTTGCCACTGCTAACCAGTGCTGAGGTGCCGGTGCTCTCTCCTAACAACATGGCTGCCACAGGCTCCTGCTACTGCGGAGTGGCCATTGCATACACATACTAGTAGTCAGGAGCAGGCTGGGACATTTGGATACAGTAACTTTTTCCATCCCCGCCTCTTTGTCCCATAGACTATTATGTGGAAGCTCCTGGAACCTTCCAGCCCTTGGAGGGATTATGCTTTGCCGCATTTGCAGGAGGGTCACCTGACCCGGGGGTATAAGAGGAAAGGAGGGAAACCTGACTAGTCAGTTGGGGCACCACTGGACCTGGGGAAACCTCTGCCGGAGCGTAGGCGGTTGGGCCTAGAGGAGAAACCTACACTACTGGGACTGACTGAGTCTGGGCCCTGCTGTACCCAAGTTAGATGAGGGACTCCGCCGGCCTACTGATCTTGCTCAGCGAGGGGGAAGCCCAGGGAACCAACTCCAGTGTGCTGCAGGGACCACCCTGCCTCTTGTGTCAGACAATTCTCCCCCCCCCCGCTGTAACTACCTTCTACAACCACTACCTGTCAATCTCTGCCGGCACCGAGTCTAGGAAGTGCTGGAAGCCCTCCAAGGTAAGCGCTGTGCCATCCAAGTGCTGCATCTCCAGGACTGTGCCCCCTCAAGACAGAAACTGCCTGCTACTGCGCACTGTGTCACCCTCCAGCGCTCCCTCTCGGTTCCATTCCTGAGCGCTGCACCGACCCAGCGGTGTGACCTCCGCGCGCTGTGACCCCCTCCCACGCGCTGTGTCGACCGCACGCCGTGCCTCTGAGGAGCTGGGCACGCACGCGCTGCCATGCCCGGGTCCCTTCAGTGGAATGAATCAATAGGGGCCCGGTGACCACGCGCTGTGGGGGAAGGAAAAGCTAGGTGCCCGGGAACCCTGCTCTGCTGAGTGAAGCTTACTTCTGCACCGCCATCACCGCTGCGGCCCGGGACCCGCCTACCGGCGCCCTCTGCTTCAGCGCCGCCTTGCTCGAGCCCCATCGCCGCGGCCCTGAAGCCTGGGAGGGCCGCCGCTGTAACCCTGGAGGCCGTGCCAGGCCAGAACGTGACGTCGTCGGCTCCCCGAGGGAGGCGCGGTCCGATTGGCCCTGGGAACCGCACCCCCAGAGAGCTACCTGCAGATTGGCTCCCGCGGCCCCGCCCCCAGAACGCGGTACCCCACGTGTTCCTGGGCCAAGGAGAGGCCCGGGGACCTACTGAGATCATCTGCACGGGGCTCCGAGGGAAGCGAGAGCCCCCGACCGCACCACCGCCGAGGACAGAGTCTCGCGCGCGGCGAAGCCGCCAGGTAACCTCTCCCAGTGCTGCAACGAACTTGGAAGGGGTGGCGGGGGGGTGCCCAGGAGCAGCGCGTGTACAGCGCGGCAGCCCCGCGACCGCCCTCCCCTCTGACTGGACCCTTCAAGTAGGCGAAAGGTTGGGGTCCCTCAGTGCCCTTAAGAAATACTGCCCCCTCTCGGGGAGAGGGGCCCCAGAACTGCCAGCTGTGCCTCACTGTGTCTCCACCAGGGGACGGGATGGAAGGGTTGCGCACTATGGTTGCTTGACTCAGGGAGCTGCGACATTGCCAATACCCGCTCTAGGCCTTTGAGTGAATTGCCCGGGGTCCTGGGGGGGTATTGGGCTCACCACCTGAAGGGGGTCTACCACTGTTTTGACCTGACGGAGTGAATATTGCCGTGTGAGGGCCGGCAGTGAATATTCAAGTGAACTGATACCTGTTTTATGCCGCACTGAATCAGTTGTTGCTCTGAAATGCGCTGATTTATGCACTGTTTGCCTTACTGGACTGAATTAATTGTGGTAATGAAATACACTACTTTGTTCACAGGTATGAATTAACTGTTGCGCTGAACTGCATGGTTCTATTTGCAGGAAAGAATCAATTGCTGCGCTGCGACTATTGGTTTAGTCCCTTAAATGAACTGATTGCTACTTTTAATTACTTTCTCTATCCTTGAGTACACTGATTGTTACATTGAAGAGCCTTGATCCCATGACGTGAATGAATTTATGGTTGCCTTGCATCTGCCCGCCTATCCCTGAAATGAATTGATTTTCCCCCCTTTTGAAGTAGATAAAGATTTTTGTCTTCATCAAACCACCTGGTGTCGTGTCCTTCATTGTGTGCGCAAGGCTGAATCTGTGAGAGTGAGTGCTGCACAAATGCTTTACACAGAGCCTTCGGGTGCCTTCCTACCTCGCACCAAGCTACCGTGTCGGAATTGGTGACCCCAGTTCTAACATTGGTGGTAGCGGTGGGATTGGGACTTGCGCTTTTGCAGCACCCTACAGGGATTCAGTGTGCGCCGCAATTGGACACCTATCCTAACGCAAGCAAATTGCCCTTCACTGTCCGTTTGAGTGTATAGGCTCCTGTTGTGAACCTGTTGCCTACGTCCTAGTGTTTTCTTCCCTTGAATTGTCTGGGGCCCCACCTGTCAGGATGGAGTTCGAGCTGGCCAAACTAGAAATGTATACGGTGGCGCAGCTGAAGGAGTTCTGTCAGGGGATGGGGGTGTCCGTCAGGCGAGGCGCTAAGAGAGAGGAGCTTCAGAAAGCCTTGAGGGCATGGGTATTGGCCCACCCGGGAGGGAGAGGGGACGAGGGACAGGGGGAGCCGGGCGCACCGGGGGAGCCAGGCGCTCGGAGAGAACCGGGCACTCCAGGAGAGTTGGACCTACTGCAGGTGGATGTTAGTGACAATGTGTTGCCAGGGAGACGTTCCAGGGCAGGCAGTAGTGTGTCAGCAGGGAGTGTGTCGGTGGAGGAGTATGAGGACAGGAGAGAGGAGAGGCAGATGAGGTTGGAGCTTGCTAGGATGGAGAAGGAGAGAGAGGAGAAGAGGCTAGCCATGGAGGAAAGGAAGCTTGCGCATGAGCTCAGCCTGAAGGAGTTGGAGTTGAAAGCATTGCAGCTAGGGGCGCAAGGCAACAGGAATGGTGGCAGCGTACCCGCTGAGGTTCCACGAGAGCCTAAGATCCATCTACCGAGGGAGGTGGTGGCCACTTTGGGTGTTGGGGATGACGTAGATAAGTGGCTGGCGGCGTATGAGTTGTCCTTGGTAGCCCATGGGGTGCCCGAGAGTTACTGGGGGGGTGGTCTGTACCGGTACATGCCTCCCGTGGCGAGGGACACGCTCTTTGGCTTAGACAGAGATGATTGAACCAATTACCCTGTCATGAAGGAGGCCCTGCTTAGGAAGTTTGGTCTCACCCCGGAGAAATATCGTCAAAGGTTCCGCAACAGCCATAAGCTTCCCACACAGAACTGGGTGGATTTTTGTGATTATGCAAAGAAGGCCTTAGAGGGTTGGGCGCGTGGCAGCAAATTGAGCGACTACGCATGTGGGGCTCACTGGTTAGAGGCAGCAGACCCGGGAGCAGAAGTCGGCCCGGGACCAGGGTTCGATTCCCGACGCGGCACGGTCTTGGGCCAAGGTCAGCGGACTCGACAATTCTTGCCTCGGTGCCTACTCTAACCATGGATCCCACTCAGCAACTCTGGGCAACAGCTTGCTTAATCTCCAGTTACGGCCCCATCAGCGCCGGGGATGCTTGTCTTCATCTTGGAGATGCCCAGTAGGGACCATCTCACAGGGAAAGCCAGGATGGGTTCCCCAGCGGTTTACAGCGCCGGGACGCCCCGTTGCTGGGGCAGCTGTGCGCTTTACAAGTCTACAACAATTACATTTACATTTACGAGGGGCTGTATAATCTATTTTTGAGAGAGCACCTCCTCGATAAATGTTTTCCAGAGCTACGCCAACACCTGGTGGACCGCAAGCTGACCGATCCTCGGAAGCTTGCGGAGGAGGCAGATACCTGGGTTAGCACCCGGGTGTCCCACAAGGGACCCGGGGGAGACACTCAGAAGGGCGGCCAGGGTGCACCTCAGAAGAGAGAGGGGGGGGATAAAAAGAAGGAGTTCTTCAAGGGCCCCCAAAATAGACCTCAAGGGAAGGGGGTAGGTTCCCCACCTCAATCTGGATCACCGAAACCCACTTACCCTGACAAGAGTCAGCAGCCCAGAACTGTCCGGTGTTACGAGTGTGGGGAGGTTGGGCACTACAAGGGAGATCCCCAGTGCCGCAAACGGTCTCCAGCCCCCACAGGAGGTAAGAGCCCCGGGGTGGCTAGTGTAGCGCTGGGGGAGGAGTTGTCCCTAGATGAGTGGGGTGAGTGGACCGGCCTGACTCTGGTTTCACTGGGGGATAGAGAGATGGTCCCAGTGACCCAGTTGCCCTCTAACACTGCCAAGTACCGGCAGAAGGTACGGGTTAACGGGGAGGAGGTGGAGGCTCTGAGGGACACGGGTGCCAGCATGACGATGGTAAGGCGTCAGCTGGTGTCCCCAGAGCAGGTGATTCCCGAGGTATTCCACCCGGTGGTAATGACTGATAGCCTGAGTCATTACCCCGTAGCCCAAGTTCCCTTTGAGTGGGGAGGAGTCTCAGGTCAGTTGAGAGTTGCTGTCAGCCCTGCCATGCCGGTGGATTGTCTGCTCGGAAACGATCTGGAACATACCGCCTGGAAGGAGGTGGAGTTCAACGCTCATGCTGAGATGCTGGGGTTACCAGGATGGACCTGTGTAGTCACGAGGTCCGGTGTAGACCACGCCAACGCTGACGGTCTCTCCCGTTTCTTCCGCCGTAGTGAAGAGAACTCCCTAGAGGCTGGGTAGCTCTCCCCACTTTCGGCTGGGGGGGACGCATGTTAGACCTGTCAGTCCTAGGGTGGTCTACCCCGGTTTTTTTGCCCTTGTTGCCTAATTTTTCCGCCATCTTTTTGTTGGCCCTAGGTCTCTGGGCACCTTGCCACTGCTAACCAGTGCTGACGTGCAGGTGCTCTCTCCTAACAACATGGCTGCCACAGGCCCCTGCTACTGCGGAGTGGCCATTGCATACACATACTAGTAGTCAGGAGCCGGCTGGGACATTTGGATACAGTAACTTTTTCCATCCTGCCTCTTTGTCCCATAGACTATTATGTGGAAGCTCCTGGAACCATCCAGCCCTGGGAGGGATTATGCTTTGCCGCCTTTGCAGGAGGGTCACCTGACCTGGGGGTATGAGAGGAAAGGAGGGAAACCTGACTAGTCAGTTGGGGCACCACTGGACCTGGGGAAACCTCTGCCGGAGCGTAGGCGGTTGGGCCTAGAGGAGAAACCTACACTACTGGGACTGACTGAGTCTGGGCCCTGATGTACCCAAGTTAGATGAGGGACTCCGCCGGCCTACTGATCTTGCCCAGCGAGGGGGGGAGCCCAGGGGACCAACTCCAGTGTGCTGCAGGGACCACCCTGCCTCTTGTGCCAGCCAATTCCACCCCCCGGTGTAACTACCTTCTACAACCACTGCCTGTCAATCTCTGCCGGCACCGAGTCTAGGAAGTGCTGGAAGCCCTCCAAGGTAAGCGCTGTGCCATCCAAGCGCTGCGTCTCCAGGACTGTGCTCCCTCAAGACAGAAACTGCCTGCTACTGCGCGCTGTGTCACCCTCCAGTGCTCCCTCTCGGTTCCATTCCTGAGCGCTGCACCGACCAAGCGGTGTGACCCCCCCCACACGCTGTGTCGACCACGCGCCATGCCTCTGAGGAGCTGGGCACGCACGCGCTGCCATGCCCGGGTCCCTTCAGTGGAATGAATCAATAGGGGCCCAGTGACCACGTGCTGAGGGGGAAGGAAACGCTAGGTGCCCGGGAACCCTGCCCTGCTGAGTGAAGCTTACTTCTGCACCGCCATCACCGCTGCGGCCCGGGACCCGTCTACCGGCGCCCGCTGCTCCAGCGCCGCCTTGCTCGAGCCCTTCTCCGCGGCCCTGAAGCCTGGGAGGGCCGCCGCTGTAACCCGGGAGGCCGTGCCAGGCCAGAACGTGACGTCGACGGCTCCCCGAGGGAGGCGCGGTCCCATTGGCCCTGGGAACCGCACCCCCAGAGAGCTGCCTGCGGATTGGCTCCCGCAGCCCCGCCCCCAGAACGCGGTACCCCACGTGTTCCTGGGCCGAGGAGAGGCCCGGGGACCTACTGAGATCATCGGCACGGGGGCTCCGAGGGAAGCGAGAGCCCCCGACCGCACCACCGCCGAGGACGGAGTCTCACGTGCGGCGAAGCCGCCAGGTAACCTCCCCCAGTGCTGCAACGAACTCGGAGGGGCGGCGGGGCTGCCCAGGAGCATCGCGTGTACAGCGCGGCAGCCCCGCGACCGCCCTCCCCTCTGACTGGGCCCTTCAAGTAGGCGAAAGGTTGGGGTCCCCCAGTGCCCTTAAGAAATACCGCCAGGAGGAGCCAAGATGGCGACCGGGACGGCAGCGTAGGCTCCCGGCTCCGTGAACCTCCACATCCCGCACAGATATCCTGCATGTGATCCTCAGCCTGCGCTACATGCCCGTGTGGGTGATCGAGAGCGGCAACCGATCGTGTGATCCTGAAGCTTCCAGCGGCGGTACCGCCCGAGAAATGCTTATTTGAAGTTGGCGGCCTGTGCAGCCCTGGGGCCGGGACCTCGGGTGGACAACATGGCCGGGTGGCAGTTCAACAACAGCGGCCATTGGTGACCGGGTGGAGTCGGACTGCCGAAGCGGCGCGAATATTGGCCTGAATCTCGCAGTGGTCGCTCCTATCACCGAGAGTAGCGTGACGGGTGCATACCCGGGGTGACGATTCCAGGGGTTTATCGGCGATCGCCTGGGCCCTCGCCAGTGAACTGATCGGACGCGGCCTGTGGCTCGTCCCGATTTGCACGGGCTGCTCCCGGTTTTCGCGGACACTGGCCCAGGGGGAGAACGACTGTTGCCTGTGGCCGCACACTGTATACACATTTGGCCTGCCTCCGGACCTTTGTTTGCAGGGATATGGAACTTGCTGCGCCCGTGCCTGAGACCCGGTCCCCATCTGGGATGGCCCTGCCCTGCGGCCATCTTGATGGGATGGACTCTGTCATCCTGTACACTGGGTCACAGCAAGATTGGGAGTGTGTGGCGCAAAGGAGCGTGGCGGAGCGAGCGCGGGGGACCGTGCTGGGGTACGGTGACCTTCTAGATGCTCTCGGAGCCCTTCATTCCACCCTGGTCCACGGCGCCCTGGTATTGGGGAGGAAGCTGGATGGTATTGCGTCAGTGTCGGAAAAGTTGCGGTCTGCCTGTCCCCAGGTACATAAGGCTCTGTCTCACCTTCCACAGGAGGAAAGTACCGTGACCGCCTCTGTGGATAAGGGACGGATGGAAACTTTGGACACTGTGGCAGCGTGTGGTCGGCTGGCTGTGGGGTCGGTCTGTTTTGGAGGTTTTGGACTTGAGCAGACGGTGGTGACTTTGTCCCATGCGCGGCCTCCGGCGACCCAGGCAGTCTTCACGCAACGATCGCCTGCTCTGGCCGATTTCTCCTTCCTGGACCTTGTGTGCGGCGCGGGCCCTGGGGCAGTACTGGGAAAGGTGATCTTCCATGACGATGACTGTGCTGATGTTTCGAAACGTCCTCCCCACATGTGTGTGTCCCTTCCTAGTCTTCTCTGGACGCTCCTCTTCCTGGTAACTTTGGACATGATGGTGGGTCGATGGGTATGCACTGGAGGATTCGCAAAGAGTGGCCAAGGATAAGGTTGATCCTTCCGAGGTGGTCAATTAATAGGCGGGCGGGCTGGGGGGTTGTGTGCTTTCACGACGTACCTAATAGTGTAGCCAGTGCATAATGCTCCCCATTTCTCTTAGATGTGGCCGAATTTTTGCTGTTTACTGTTTGCGCTGGGGAGGAATATATTGTGCGGGAGGGAGAAGCCGGGGGCATGGTTGAAGGCCCTCCTCCAGTTTATTATTTCTCTCTCCCCCTTTTCTGTTAGGGGGGGTTTCCTCTCTTTCCCCTTTTTCTTTGTTTCTTCTATATTTCGGGTCTGGTTCTAGGGCGACAGGCACGCTGCGGGGGGGGGGCCGTGGTCATCTGCAGAGGTGCAGGGTGGGGGGGTGGGGGAGGGGCTTCTTTAGTCCTTTACTTTGTTTCTATGGCCTCCTTTTTCTTTTCTTACTCTTCTTTGTCTTTTTCTGGGGTCAGTGCGGTAGGTGTCCTTCGTGGCCAATCATTGTTTTTTCATTTGTGCCTCATTTCAGTGGGGTTTTCTGGGTCCTAGGGCAGGAGACTGCAGGCGCACACGGCTCGTGATATTCCTCCACATCCTGAACCTTCTGTTTCTGCGCCAGTGACTTTATAGCTTGCCATTTATTGTTGACGTTCATTATTCTGCCTGCCTTTTTCGCTGCTGAGAACTTGATTGGCACCTGATCCTTCTATCCCTTATTGTAAAATGAAAACCTTTTATATCCTGGTTCCCCTCTTGGGCTATTCGGTGGACAAGAGAATACTAGCATGGAAAATCTGCTTCCCGAGGTGCTACATGCGATTAAAATCTGTTTGCTGTTGTTTTCATTGCTTAGCGGCCGGCCCCGAGGGTTGTAGGCCCATACTTGTCTTTATTTGCAATGTCAATAAAGGTTTTCCAAAAAAAAAAAAAAAAAAGAAATACCGCCCCCTCTCGGGGAGAGGGGCCCCCGAATTGCCAGCTGTGCCTCACTGTGTCTCCACCAGGGGAGGGGATGGAAGGGTTGCGCACTATGGTTGCTTGACTCAGGGAGCTGCGACATTGCCAATACCAGCTCTAGGCCTTTGAGTGAATTGCCCGGGGTCCTGGGGGCGTATTGGGCTTACCACCTGAAGGGGGTCTACCACTGTTTTGACCTGATGGAGTGAATATTGCCCTGTGAGGGCCGGCAGTGAATATTCAAGTGAACTGATACCTGTTTTATGCCGCACTGAATCAGTTGTTGCCCTGAAATGCGCTGATTTATGTAATGTTTGCCTTACTGGACTGAATTAATTGTGGTAATGAAATACACTACTTTGTTCACAGGTATGAATTAACTGTTGCGCTGAACTGCATGGTTCTATTTGCAGGAAAGAATCAATTGCTGCCCTGCGACTATTGGTTTAGTCCCTTAAATGAACTGATTGCTACTTTTAATTACTTTCCCTATCCTTGAGTACACTGATTGTTACATTGAAGAGCCTTGATCCCATGACGTGAATGAATTTATGGTTGCCTTGCATCTGCCCTCCTATCCCTGAAATGAATTGATTTTCCCCCCTTTTGAAGTAGATGAAGATTTTTGTCTTCATCAAACCACCTGGTGTCGTGTCCTTCATTGTGTGCGCAAGGCTGAATCTGTGAGAGTGAGTGCTGCACAAATGCTTTACACAGAGCCTTTGGGTGCCTTCCTACCTCGCACCAAGCTACCGTGTCGGAATTGGTGACCCCAGTTCTAACAGGAGCCCTGCTGTCGGTAGTAGGAGCCGTAACCCGAGTGTGTGAGGGACACTACTACAGTGTGAGGAGCCCTGCCGGGGGTTGTAGGGGCCGTAACCAGAGTGTGTGAGGGACACTACTACAGTGTGAGGAGCCCTGCCATGGGTAGTAGGAGCTGTAACCCGAGTGTGTGAGGGACACTACTACAGTCTGAGGAGCCCTGCCATGGGTAGTAGGAGCTGTAACCCGAGTGTGTGAGAGACACTATACAGTGTGAGCAGCCCTGCCATGTGTACTAGGAGCCATAACCCGAGTGTGTGAGGGACACTACTACAGTGTGAGGAGCGCTGCTGGAGGTAGTAGGAGCTGTAACCCGAGTGTGTGAGGGACACTACTACAGTTTGAGGAGCCCTGCTGGGGGTAGTAGGAGCCGGAACCAGAGTGTGTGAGGGACACTACTACAGTGTGAGGAGCCCTGCCATGGGTAGTAGGAGCCGTAACCCAAGTGTGTGAGGGACACTACTACAGTGTGAGGAGCCCTGCCATTGGTAGTAGGAGCCGTAACACGAGTGTGTGAGGGACACTACTACAGTGTGAGGAGCCCTGCCATGGGTAGTAGGAGCCATAACCCAAGTGTGTGAGGGACACTACTACAGTATGAGGAGCCTTGCTGTCGGCAGTAGGAGCCGTAACCCGAGTGTGGGAGGGACACTACTACAGTGTGAGGAGCCCTGCCATGGGTAGTAGGAGCCATAACCCGAGTGTGTGAGGGACACTACTACAGTGTGAGGAGCTCTGCTGTCTGTAGTAGGAGCCATAACCCGAGTGTGTGAGGGACACTACTACAGTGTGAGGAGCCCTGCCATGAGTTGCAGGAGCCGTAACCCGAGTTTGTGAGGGACAATACTACAGTGTGAGAAGCCCTGCCATGGGTAGTAGGAGCTGTAACCCGAGTGTGTGAGGGACACTACTACAGTGTGAGGAGCCCTGACATGGGTAGTAGGAGCCGTAACCTGAGTGTGGGAGGGACACTACTACAGTGTGAGGAGCCCTGCCATGGGTAGTAGGAGCCATAACCCGAGTGTGGGGGGGACACTACTACAGTGTGAGGAGCCCTGCTGTCGGTAGTAGGAGCCGTAACCAGAGTGTGTGAGGGACACTACTACAGTGTGAGGAGCGCTGCTGGAGGTAGTAGGAGCCGTAACCCGAGTGTGTGAGGGACACTACTACAGTGTGAGGAGCCCTGCTGTCGGTAGTAGGAGCCGTAACCAGAGTGTGTGAGGGACACTACTACAGTGTGAGGAGCGCTGCTGGAGGTAGTAGGAGCTGTAACCCGAGTGTGTGAGGGACACTACTACAGTGTGAGGAGTCCTGCTGGGGGTAGTAGGAGCCGTAACCTGAGTGTGTGAGGGACACTACTACAAGTCTTTGAAGAGCCCTGCCATGGGAAGTAGGAGCCATAACCCGAGTGTGTGAGGGACACTACTACAGTGTGAGGAGCGCTGCTGGAGGTAGTAGGAGCTGTAACCAGAGTGTGTGAGGGACACCACTACAGTGTGAGGAGCCCTGCCATGGGTAGTAGGAGCCGTAACCCGAGTGTGTGAGGGACACTACTACAGTGTGAGGAGCCCTGCTGGGGGTAGTAGGAGCCGTAACCCGAGTGTGTGAGGGACACTACTACAGTGTGAGGAGCCCTGCTGGGGGTAGTAGGAGCCGTCACCCAAGTGTATGAGGGGTGCTGCCGCTACAGTGCGAGGGGCCCTGCTGGGGGTCCAGATACAACACCTCGTCACTGTGGTTCTGGTTGTAGGCCGCGTTGGATCTGGTGCAGTGCAACTCACACCAGTGGACCCAGGCAGGCCCTGGGCGGTGATGGACTCCACCTCAGCCTCCAGGGTCAGCAAAAACTTCTTCACCTCGTTGAAGAGCATCCTCACTGTGGGAGGGTAAAAATGAGGTACACAAGGGGGTAACAGATGCCCTGCCCTGTGTGGGGTAAAGCCAACAGGAGATGCCAAGCTGCTGCTTGAAGTCAGACTTCTGAGCGCTCTGCTGAAGTCTTCTGCCAGGAGCTGCTTACATAGAGTGGGGGCGGAGCTAAGTACCGACCACAGCTGGTTACAACAAGGAGCTGCTGCTGGTCGTGGCCTCCTGCTGGGGGGTCCCCAGGTTCGCGGAGGGAACCCTCCCCTGAGGGCAGTTTGGAAGTTCTTGAACTCAGCTGTCAAACCTCAGATGCAGCACATTTAAAGCATATTTTATCCTAAAACCCACTGACTACGGAGGAGGGCTGCCCTCCAACGGGAAGGTGAACATGAGGCCGGTGGGCTGGGCAGAGTCAGTCACTGCCCACTGGGGTGTCCCCCCGTCACACAGTCCTCATAGCCTGAGTTGTGTGAGGGGGCAGTCTTACATTAAACAGTGATTACCTAGAATGGGACAGTCTGCTCAATCAGTTATAAACACATGGGCAGTACACAGAAAATGCCCAAATGCTCAGTTGGGGCGGGGGGGGGGGGGGGCAAGGGTGCACAAAAGAGCTGACAAGGCTACCCAAGCCAGGGGTGCACAGTGGGAGAGCTTCTACCACAATAACTGTTCAATTCTAAGGTGCAGAGTGGGAGAGCTTCTACCAGATAAACTGCCCACTTCTAAGGTGCAGAGCGGGAGAGCTTCTACCAGATAAACTGCCCAATTCTAAGGTGCAGAAGGGGATACCTTCTACCAGATAAACTGCCCAATTCTAAGGTGCAGAGCGGGAGAGCTTCTACCAGATACATTGCCCAATTCTAAGGTGCAGAGCGTGAGGGCTTCTGCCAGATGAACTGCCTAATTCTAAGGTGCAGAGTGGGAGAGCTTCTACCAGATAAACTGCCTAATTCTAAGGTGCAGAGCAGGAGAGCTTCTACCAGATAGACTGCCCAATTCTAAGGTGCAGAGCAGGAGAGCTTCTACCAGATAAACTGCCTAATTCTAAGGTGCAGAGCGGGAAAGCTTCTACCAGATAAACTGATCAATTCTAAGGTGCAGAGCAGGCAAACTCCTACCAGATAAACTGCCCAATTCTAAGGTACAGAGCAGGAGAGCTTCTAGCACATAAACTGCCCAATTCTAGGATGCACTGCGGGAGAGCTTCTAGCACATAAACTGCCCAATTCTAAGGTGCTGAGTGGGAGAACTCCTACCAGATAAACTGCCCAATTCTAAGGTGCAGAGCAGGAGAGCTTCCACCACATAAACAGCCCAATTCTAAGGTGCTGAGTGGGAGAACTCCTACCAGATAAACTGCCCAACTCTAAGGTGCAGAGCAGGAGAGCTTCCACCATATAAACTGCCCAATTCTAAGGTGCAAAGTGGGAGAGCTACTACCACATAAACTGCCCAATTCTAGGGTGCAGAGCAGGAGAACTCCTACCAGATAAACTGCCCAATTCTAAGGTGCAGAGCAGACGAGCTTCTACCAGATAAACTGCCCTATTCTAAGGTGCAGAGCAGACGAGCTTCTAGCACATAAACTGGCCAGTTCTAAGGTGCAGAGCAAGAGAGCTTCTACCAGATAAACTGCCCAATTCGAAGGTGCAGAGCAAGAGAGCTTCTACCAGATAAACTGCCCAATTCTAAGATGCATAGCAGACGATCTTTAGCACATAAACTGCCCAAATCTAAGGTGCAGTACGGGAGAGCTTCTACCACATAAACTGCCCAGTTTCATGGTGCTGAGCAGGCAGGGGTACTTCCACCCACAGTTATTATAGAAGTCAATACCCGGTTTGCTCAGAGGTACAGCTGGCGCAATAAGCAAGGTGAGTGAATGCACAGCCGGGGCAATATATGGACTGAAGAAATACACAGCCAGGGCAATGAAAGGGCTGAGTGAATACACAGCCAGGGCAAAGCATGGACTGAGTGAATACACAGCCAGGCCAATGCATGGACTGAGTGAAAGCACAGCAGGGCAATGCATGGGCTGAGTGAATGCACAGCCAGGGCAATGCATAGGCTGAGTGAATACACAGCCAGGCCAATGCATGGACCAAGTGAATGCACAGCAGGTCAATACATTAGCCTACAGGAATACACATCCAGGGAAATGCATGGTTGTAGGAAGCTGGCTCTGTATATACTATACCAAAGTAAGGTATAGTGTGAACAGAGCCCATGGAGTCCCCAGAGGTATAGCAGAGGCTAAATTAGACAAGTGCTAACAGCTCTTTGTGTTCGTGTGAGCGAGCAGTTAGGCTTATCAGGAGGGTGTGGTAAGCATTTATTGTTTTCATTCAAGGATTATGGCACACACTGAGAGAATTAATCCAGACCAATTAGGTAAGTATAAAAAGGTATAATTTTTTTTTTTGTAGAATCAAGCAGGACTTGGCATAGGCAACTAAGAAAACTTTCAAATGCGAGGCTGAACACGGAAAGTCAATTGTGGCGTATATTGGAGTCGATTACAGGTTTGTATTACTTTTAAAACAGTTCAAAATAAAGTAAGATTACTTTTCAGTTACTCTAAGTTCTTCAGCTGACATGCTGAGATATCATACACTGGATGTTGTCACTTAGAGGTAAGTATGACAATTCTTCAGGTAAAGCATAGTTACTTTTTGTTCATACAAAACAATAGGTCAACACAGAAATTTTTCAGAAACAAAACTCTAAACATTGGTTCTTATGGAAAAAGAGTGATAACAGTTTACAGGTAAGTAAACGACTTACGACTATGGCTTTTGGGGGTTAGGACCAAGATTCCCCAAGGTCCAGTTGGGCACTCAGATTGCACCACCAACTGCACTAGGGCGACCAGGGGCCCAATGTTAGAAAATGGGGCTAAGAAGGCCTTCGGTCAGGGGCTGCTTGTGAGCAGGCCACTTGGCTGTGGGAGCAAATCTCCTCTGGTTAGGATCAGCACTGCAGGGGCCAACAATCAGCACAGGAGTTACACCCTGAGTGGCACAGGGGTGTCCAGATGCATAGTGCCAAGGAGACATCAGTGACCCTGTGGATTTCAATGAATATCTCCGGTTTGGAAAAGATGCTGCAGGCTCAGTCAGGGAGGTATCCTGAAGCCGACCACTGGCTGGAGAGATAAGTTAGGTTCTTGGGGGATGCCTGGACACTGTTGGTTAGGCCACCCAAGGCCGTAAGGCATCAGGTGCAGGGTTGTATTTTGGCTTTGGGTCTTCTTACCAGCTCCGGTCATGGTCAAGGGGACTCTTCACATTGAGGCTGCATGCGTCGGCTTGAAGCTTGAGGGAGGTCGGGGATCACCAGATCCCTGGTTAGGATCACTGGGGAGACCTCCTCATGGTGTCTGGCCACTTGAACTCAGGCCGTGGGCATTAGGTGCAGAGGGGTGCAGAACCACAGAGCTGCCTGGATCTGGGTTCTGGGTTAGAGGTATTTGCTTCAGCAAGTCTGGTGCTCATGAGAGACAGAGTCTTTAAGATGAGTGCAGGGCAGGTTCTCTAGGCTCTCGGGGCTTCTGGACATGCCAGGGTTTCTGCTGTGGTCAGGTCGGAGTCAGGACAGGCCGGTAGGGCTGAGGCCAAAGCAGTTGGTGTTATCTTCTTCCTGGGTCAGCACAACTCTTCGGTCCTTCTTTCTTCCTCAAATCTAAGGAGGCAAGGTTCCGGGTCGCCCCTAAATACAAACTTTAGGGGCATTACAGGGGTGTGCATGCCGGGACAAATTGGTCCCTTCCGTGGGGTGGGTACACCCCCAATTATGCCACCTTCCAGGGTGAGGGAGGATGAGCCTCTTCCTAATAGGCTGGGTGATCTCCAAGATGGAGGGGATTGAGATGTGTGCTTCACCTCACCTCCCCCACCTGAGGGGTGTTGGCACAGGTGGGCACACCTCTCCTCCTAACTCGGTTTTCCTGCCGATCCTCCCACCAAAAGTGGGGCTCAGAACTAGTGGGAGCCAGTTGCTGGGGGCAGCAAAAGGCAGGGACAGCTTAGAAAGGCAGCAGGCCTTTGAAGCTTCCCCTTTGTGGACCCAGCTCATCCTGGGGAGGAGGCTTGACAGCTCTGCCCAGGCTCGGCTTTGTTTCTGGACCCAGAGAGTGGAGGCTCTACCCAGGGGTCCAGAAGCCTGCTGTTCATGAACCACACCAGGGCTGGTCATTTTTCAAGGGGCATCTCCTTGTATCCCTAACCCACAGCTGTCACACTGGATCTCACTGTATCCCCTAACCCGCAGCAGTCACACTGGAGCTCCTTGTATCCCCTTATCTGCAGCAATCACACTGGAGCTCCTTGTATCCTTAACCCACCGCAGTCATACTGGATCTCCTTGTATCCCCTAACACACAGAAGTCACTCAAGATCCCCTTGTATACCTTAACCTGCAGCAGTCACACTAGAACTCCTCATACCCCTAACCCACAGTGGTAACACTGGAGCTCCAGGTACCCCTAACCTACAGTGTTCACACTGGAGCTCCTTGTACCCCTAACCCGCAGCAGGCACACTGGAGCTCCTTGTACCCCTAACCCACAGCGGTCACACTGGAGCTCCTTGTACTCCTAACCCACAGCAGTCACACTAGAGATCCTTGTACCCCTAACCCACAACAGTCACACTAGAGCTCCTTGTACCCCTCACCCACCGCAGTCACACTGGAGCTCCTTGTACCCCTAACCCACCACAGTCACACTGGAGCTCCTTGTACTCCTTACCCACAGTGGCCACACTTGAGCTCCTGGTATCCCTAACCCACAGCAGTCACACCGGAGCTCCTTGTACCCCTAACCCACAGCAGTCACACTTGAGCTCCTTGTACCCTTAACCCACAGTGGTCACACTGGAGCTTCTTCTACCCCTAACCCACAGCGGTCACACTGCAGCTCCTTGTACCCCTAACCCACAGCAGTCACACTAGAGCTCCTTGTACCCCTAACCCACAGGTGTCACACTGGAGCTCCTTGTACCCCTAACCCACCACAGTCACACTGGAGCTCCTTGTACTCCTTACCCACAGCTGTCACACTGGAGCTCCTTGAACCCCCAACCCACAGCATGCACACTGGATCTCATTGTATCCCATAACCCGCAGCAGTCACACTGGATCTCCTTGTATCCCCTTAACGCAGCAATCACACTGGAGCTCCTTGTATCCCTAGCCCACCGCGGTCACACTGGATCTCCTTGTATCCCTATCCCACAGAAGTCACACAAGATCTCCTGGTATCCCCTAACCCGCAGCAGTCACACAAGAGCTCTTCGTACCCCTAACCCTCAGCGGTCACACTGGAGCTCCTCGTAACCCTAACCCACAGCGTTCTTACTGAAGCTCCTTGTACCCCTAACCCGCAGCAGTCACACTGGAGCTCCTTGTACCCCTATCCCACAGCGGTCACATTGGAGCTCCTTGTACTCTAACCCACAGCAGTCACACTTGAACTCCTTGTACCTCTAACCCGCAGCAGTCACACCGGAGCTCCTTGTACCCCTAACCCACAGCAATCACACATGAGCTCCGTGTACCCCTAACCCACAGCGGTCCTACTGGAGCTCCTTGTACCCCTAACCTACAGTGGGCACACTAGAGCTCCTTGTACCCCTAACCCACCGCAGTCACACTGGAGCTCCTTGTACTCCTTACCCACAACAGTCACACTGGAGCTTCTTGTACTCCTTACACACAGCGGTCACACTTGAGCTCCTTGTACCCCCAACCCACAGCGGTCACACTTGAGCTCCTTGTACACCTAACCCACAGCGGTCACACTGGAGCTCCTTGTACCCCTAACCCACAGCAGTCACACTAGAGCTCCTTGTACCCCTAACCCACAGGTGTCACACTAGAGCTCCTTGTACCCCTAACCCACAGGTGTCACACTGGAGCTCCTTGTACCCCTAACCCACAGCAGTCACACTAGAGCTCCTTGTGCCCCTTACCCACAGGTGTCACACTGGAGCTCCTTGTACCCCTAACCCACCGCAGTCACACTGGTGCTCCTTGAACTCCTAACCCACAGCATGCACACTGGATCTCATTGTATCTCATAACCCGCAGCAGTCACACTGGATCTCCTTCTATCCCCTTAATGCAGCAATCACACTGGAGCTCCTTGTATCCCTAGCCCACCGCCGTCACACTGGATCTCCTTCTATCCCTATCCCACAGAAGTCACACAAGATCTCCTAGTATCCCCTAACCTGCAGCAGTCACACAAGAGCTCTTCATACCCCTAACCCTCAGTGGTCACACTGGAGCTCCTCGTAACCCTAACCCACAACGTTCTTACTGAAGCTCCTTGTACCCCTAACCCGCAGCAGTCACACTGGAGCTCCTTGTACCCCTATCCCACAGCGGTCACATTGGAGCTCCTTGTACTCCTTACCCACAGCGGTCACTCTTGAGCTCCTTGTACCCCCAACCCACAGCGGTCACACTTGAGCTCCTTGTACCCCTAACCCACAGCGGTCACACTGGAGCTCCTTGTACCCCTAACCCACAGCAGTCACACTAGAGCTCCTTGTACCCCTAACCCACAGGTGTCACACTGGAGCTCCTTGTACCCCTAACCCAGCGCAGTCAAACTGGAGCTCCTTGTACTCCTTACCCACAGTGGTCACACTTGAGCTCCTGGTATCCCTAACCCACAGCAGTCACACCGGAACTCCTTGCACCCCTAACCCACAGCAGTCACACTTAAGCTCCTTGTACCCCTAACCCACAGCGGTCACACTGGCACTTCTTGTACCCCTAACCTACAGCAGTCACACTGGAGCTCCTTGTCCCCCTAACCCACAGCAGTCACACTAGAGCTCCTTGTACCCCTGACCCACAGGTGTCACATGGAGCTCCTTGTACTCCTTACCCACAGTGGTCACACTTGAGCTCCTGGTATCCCTAGCCCACAGCAGTCACACCGGAGCTCCTTGTACCCCTAACCCACAGCAGTCACACTTGAGCTCCTTGTACCCCTAACCCACAGCGGTCACACTGGAGCTTCTTGTACCCCTAACCCACAGCAGTCACACTAGAGATCCTTGTACCCCTAACCCACAACAGTCACACTAGAGCTCCTTGTACCCCTAACCCAAAGGTGTCACACTGGAGCTCCTTGTACCCCTAACCCACCGCAGTCACACTGGAGCTCCTTGTACTCCTTACCCACAGCAGTCACACTGGAGCTCCTTGTACTCCTAACCCACAGCAGTCACACTGGGGCTCCTTGAACCCCTAACCCACAGCGTGCACACTGGATCTCATTGTATCCCCTCACCCGCAGCAGTCACACTGGATCTCCTTGTATCCCCTTACCCGCAGCAATCACACTGGAGCTCCTTGTATCCCTAACCCACCGCCGTCACACTGGATCTCCTTCTATCCCTATCCCACAGAAGTCACACAAGATCTCCTAGTATCCCCTAACCTGCAGCAGTCACACAAGAGCTCTTCGTACCCCTAACCCTCAGCGGTCACACTGGAGCTCCTCGTAACCCTAACCCACAATGTTCTTACTGAAGCTCCTTGTACCCCTAACCCGCAGCAGTCACACTGGAGCTCCTTGTACCCCTATCCCACAGCGGTGTCATTGGAGCTCCTTGTACTCCTTACCCACAGCGGTCACTCTTGAGCTCCTTGTACCCCCAACCCACAGCGGTCACACTTGAGCTCCTTGTACCCCTAACCCTCAGCGGTCACACTGGAGCTCCTTGTACCCCTAACCCACAGCAGTCACACTAGAGCTCCTTGTACCCCTAACCCACAGGTGTCACACTGGAGCTCCTTGTACCCCTAACCCAGCGCAGTCAAACTGGAGCTCCTTGTACTCCTTACCCACAGTGGTTACACTTGAGCTCCTGGTATCCCTAACCCACAGCAGTCACACCGGAGCTCCTTGTACCCCTAACCCACAGCGGTCACACTTAAGCTCCTTGTACCCCTAACCCACAGCGGTCACACTGGAGCTTCTTGTACCCCTAACCTACAGCGGTCACACTGGAGCTCCTTGTACCCCTAACCCACAGCAGTCACACTAGAGCTCCTTGTACCCCTGACCCACAGGTGTCACATGGAGCTCCTTGTACTCCTTACCCACAGTGGTCACACTTGAGCTCCTGGTATCCCTAGCCCACAGCAGTCACACCGGAGCTCCTTGTACCCCTAACCCACAGCAGTCACACTTGAGCTCCTTGTACCCCTAACCCACAGCGGTCACACTGGAGCTTCTTGTACCCCTAACTTATAGCGGTCACACTGGATCTCATTGTATCCCCTCACCCGCAGCAGTCACACTGGATCTCCTTGTATCCCCTTACCCGCAGCAATCACACTGGAGCTCCTTGTATCCCTAACCCACCGTGGTCACACTGGATCTCCTTGTATCCCTAACACACAGAAGTCACACAAGATCTCCTTGTATTCCCTAACCCACTGCCGTCACACTGGAGCTCCTCGTACCCCTAACCCACAGCGTTCACACTGAAGCTCCTTGTACCTCTAAATCGCAGCAGTCACACTGAAGCTCCTTGTACCCCTAACCCACAGCGGTCACACTGAAGCGCATTGCACCCTAACCAACAGCGGTCACACTTGAGCTCCTTGTACCTCTAACCCACAGCGGTCACACCGGAGCTCCTTGTACCCCTAACCCACAGCGGTCACACTTGTGCTCCTGATATCCCTAACCCACAGCAGTCACACTTGAGCTCCTTGTACCCCTAACCCACAACAGTCACACTGTAGCTTCTTGTACTCCTTACCCACAACAGTCACATTGTAGCTTCTGTACTCCTTACCCACAGCAGTCACACCGGAGCTCCTTGTACCCCTAACCCACAGCCGTCACACTGGAGCTTCTTGTAGCCCTAACCCACAGCAGTCACACTGGACCTCCTTGTACCCCTAACCTACAGCGGTCACACTGGAGCTCCTTGTACCCCTAACCCACAGTTGTCACACTGGAGCTCCTTGTACCCCTAACCCAGCGCAGTCACACTGGAGCTCCTTGTACTCCTTACCCACAGTGGTCACACTTGAGATCCTGGTATCCCTAACCCACAGCAGTCACACCGGAGCTCCTTGTACCCCTAACCCACAGCAGTCACACTTGAGCTCCTTGTACCCCTAACCCACAGCGGTCACACTAGAGCTCCTTGTACCCCTAACCCACAGGTGTCACACTGGAGCTCCTTGTACCGCTAACCCACAGCAGTCACACTAGAGCTCCTTGTACCCCTAACCCACAGGTGTCACACTGGAGCTCCTTGTACCCCTAACCCTCCGCAGTCACACTGGAGCTCCTTGTACTCCTTACCCACAGCAGTCACACTGGAGCTCCTTGAACTCCTAACCCGCAGCAGTCACACTGGATCTCCTTCTATCCCCTTAATGCAGCAATCACACTGGAGCTCCTTGTATCCCTAGCCCACCGCCGTCACACTGGATCTCCTTCTATCCCTATCCCACAGAAGTCACACAAGATCTCCTAGTATCCCCTAACCCGCAGCAGTCACACAAGAGCTCTTCGTACCTCTAACCCTCAGCGATCACACTGGAGCTCCTCGTAACCCTAACCCACAACGTTCTTACTGAAGCTCCTTGTACCCCTAACCCGCAGCAGTCACACTGGAGCTCCTTGTACCCCTATTCCACAGCGGTCACATTGGAGCTCCTTGTACCCCTAACCCATAGCGGTCACACTGGAGCTCCTTGTACCCCTAACCCAGCGCAGTCAAACTGGAGTTCCTTGTACCCCTATCCCACAGCGGTCACATTGGAGCTCCTTGTACTCTAACCCACAGCAGTCACACTTGAGCTCCTTGTACCTCTAACCCGCAGCAGTCACACCGGAGCTCCTTGTACCCCTAACCCACAGCGATCACACATGAGCTCTGTGTACCCCTAACCCACAGCAGTCCTACTGGAGCTCCTTGTACCCCTAACCTACAGTGGGCACACTAGAGCTCCTTGTACCCCTAACCTACCGCAGTCACACTGGAGCTCCTTGTACTCCTTACCCATAACAGTCACACTGGAGCTTCTTGTACACCTAACCCACAGCGGTCACACTGGAGCTCCTTGTACCCCTAACCCACAGCAGTCACACTAGAGCTCCTTGTACTCCTTACCCACAGTGGTCACACTTGAGCTTCTTGTACCCCTAACCCACAGCAGTCACACTAGAGCTCCTTGTACCCCTAACCCACAGGTGTCACACTTAACCCCTTCAGTGCCCATGACGAGCTGGACTCGTCATGGGCTGCGGTGGCGCTGTGCCCATGACGAGTCCAGCTCGTCATGAACTCCGCCCGCTAATACAAAGCGCGGCACTGGGCGGGGAAAGGGGCGGGCATGCAAGGGGTTAAGCTCCTTGTACCCCTAACCCAGAGCAGTCACACTGGAGCTTCTTGTACCCCTAACTTATAGCGGTCACACTGGAGCACCTTGTACCCCTAACCCACAGCAGTCACACTAGAGCTCCTTGTACCCCTAACCCACAGGTGTCACACTGGAGCTCCTTGTACCCCTAACTCAGCGCAGTCAAACTGGAGCTCCTTGTACTCCTTACCCACAGTGGTTACACTTGAGCTCCTGGTATCCCTAACCCACAGCAGTCACACCGGAGCTTCTTGTACCCCTAACCCACAGCGGTCACACTTAAGCTCCTTGTACCCCTAACCCACAGCGGTCACACTGGAGCTTCTTATACCCCTAACCTACAGCGGTCACACTGGAGCTCCTTGTACCCCTAACCCACAGCAGTCACACTAGAGCTCCTTGTACCCCTGACCCACAGGTGTCACATGGAGCTCCTTGTACTCCTTACCCACAGTGGTCACACTTGAGCTCCTGGTATCCCTAGCCCACAGCAGTCACACCGGAGCTCCTTGTACCCCTAATCCACAGCAGTCACACTTGAGCTCCTTGTACCCCTAACCCACAGCGGTCACACTGGAGCTTCTTGTACCCCTAACTTATAGCGGTCACACTGGATCTCATTGCATCCCCTCAACCGCAGCAGTCACACTGGATCTCCTTGTATCCCCTTACCCGCAGCAATCACACTGGAGCTCCTTGTATCCCTAACCCACCGTGGTCACACTGGATCTCCTTGTATCCCTAACCCACAGAAGTCACACAAGATCTCCTTGTATTCCCTAACCCACAGCCGTCACACTGGAGCTCCTCGTACCCCTAACCCACAGCGTTCACACTGAAGCTCCTTGTACCCCTAAATCGCAGCAGTCACACTGAAGCTCCTTGTACCCCTAACCCACAGCGGTCACACTGAAGCGCATTGCACCCTAACCAACAGCGGTCACACTTGAGCTCCTTGTACCTCTAACCCACAGCGGTCACACCGGAGCTCCTTGTACCCCTAACCCACAGCGGTCACACTTGTGCTCCTGATATCCCTAACCCACAGCAGTCACACTTGAGCTCCTTGTACCCCTAACCCACAACAGTCACACTGTAGCTTCTTGTACTCCTTACCCACAACAGTCACATTGTAGCTTCTGTACTCCTTACCCACAGCAGTCACACCGGAGCTCCTTGTACCCCTAACCCACAGCCGTCACACTGGAGCTTCTTGTAGCCCTAACCCACAGCAGTCACACTGGACCTCCTTGTACCCCTAACCTACAGCGGTCACACTGGAGCTCCTTGTACCCCTAACCCACAGTTGTCACACTGGAGCTCCTTGTACCCCTAACCCAGCGCAGTCACACTGGAGCTCCTTGTACTCCTTACCCACAGTGGTCACACTTGAGATCCTGGTATCCCTAACCCACAGCAGTCACACCGGAGCTCCTTGTACCCCTAACCCACAGCAGTCACACCGGAGCTCCTTGTACCCCTAACCCACACCGGTCACACTAGAGCTCCTTGTACCCCTAACCCACAGGTGTCACACTGGAGCTCCTTGTACCGCTAACCCACAGCAGTCACACTAGAGCTCCTTGTACCCCTAACCCACAGGTGTCACACTGGAGCTCCTTGTACTCCTTACCCACAGCAGTCACACTGGAGCTCCTTGAACTCCTAACCCGCAGCAGTCACACTGGATCTCCTTCTATCCCCTTAATGCAGCAATCACACTGGAGCTCCTTGTATCCCTAGCCCACCGCCGTCACACTGGATCTCCTTCTATCCCTATCCCACAGAAGTCACACAAGATCTCCTAGTATCCCCTAACCCGCAGCAGTCACACAAGAGCTCTTCGTACCCCTAACCCTCAGCGATCACACTGGAGCTCCTCGTAACCCTAACCCACAACGTTCTTACTGAAGCTCCTTGTACCCCTAACCCGCAGCAGTCACACTGGAGCTCCTTGTACCCCTATTCCACAGCGGTCACATTGGAGCTCCTTGTACCCCTAACCCATAGCGGTCACACTGGAGCTCCTTGTACCCCTAACCCACAGCAGTCACACTAGAGCTCCTTCTACCCCTAACCCACTGGTGTCACACTGGAGCTCCTTGTACCCCTAACCCAGCGCAGTCAAACTGGAGTTCCTTGTACCCCTATCCCACAGCGGTCACATTGGAGCTCCTTGTACTCTAACCCACAGCAGTCACACTTGAGCTCCTTGTACCTCTAACCCGCAGCAGTCACACCGGAGCTCCTTGTACCCCTAACCCACAGCGATCACACATGAGCTCTGTGTACCCCTAACCCACAGCAGTCCTACTGGAGCTCCTTGTACCCCTAACCTACAGTGGGCACACTAGAGCTCCTTGTACCCCTAACCTACCGCAGTCACACTGGAGCTCCTTGTACTCCTTACCCATAACAGTCACACTGGAGCTTCTTGTACACCTAACCCACAGCGGTCACACTGGAGCTCCTTGTACCCCTAACCCACAGCAGTCACACTAGAGCTCCTTGTACTCCTTACCCACAGTGGTCACACTTGAGCTTCTTGTACCCCTAACCCACAGCAGTCATACTAGAGCTCCTTGTACCCCTAACCCACAGGTGTCACACTTAAGCTCCTTGTACCCCTAACCCAGAGCAGTCACACTGGAGCTTCTTGTACCCCTAACTTATAGCGGTCACACTGGAGCACCTTGTACCCCTAACCCACAGCAGTCACACTAGAGCTCCTTCTACCCCTAACCCAAAGGTGTCACACTGGAGCTCCTTGTACCCCTAACCCACCGCAGTCACACTGGAGCTCCTTGTACTCCTTACCCACAGCAGTCACACTGGAGCTCCTTGTACTCCTAACCCACAGCAGTCACACTGGGGCTCCTTGAACCCCTAACCCACAGCGTGCACACTGGATCTCATTGTATCCCCTCACCCGCAGCAGTCACACTGGATCTCCTTGTATCCCCTTACCCGCAGCAATCACACTGGAGCTCCTTGTATCCCTAACCCACCGTGGTCACACTGGATCTCCTTGTATCCCTAACCCACAGAAGTCACACAAGATCTCCTTGTATTCCCTAACCCACAGCCGTCACACTGAAGCTCCTCGTACCCCTAACCCACAGCGTTCACACTGAAGCTCCTTGTACCCTTAAATCGCAGCAGTCACACTGGAGCTCCTTGTACCCCTAACCCACAGCGGTCACACTGAAGCGCATTGCACCCTAACCAACAGCGGTCACACTTGAGCTCCTTGTACCTCTAACCCACAGCGGTCACACCGGAGCTCCTTGTACCCCTAACCCATAACAGTCACACTGTAGCTTCTTGTACTCCTTACCCACAACAGTCACACTGTAGCTTCTGTACTCCTTACCCACAGCAGTCACACCGGAGCTCCTTGTACCCCTAACCCACAGCCGTCACACTGGAGCTTCTTGTACTCCTTACCCACAACAGTCACACTGTAGCTTCTGTACTCCTTACCCACAGCAGTCACACCGGAGCTCCTTGTACCCCTAACCCACAGCCGTCACACTGGAGCTTCTTGTACCCCTAACCCACAGCAGTCACACTGGACCTCCTTGTACCCCTAACCTACAGCGGTCACACTGGAGCTCCTTGTACCCCTAACCCACAGTTGTCACACTGGAGCTCCTTGAACCCCTAACCACCAGCAGTCACACAAGAGCTCCTTGTACCCCTAACCCTCAACAGTCACACTGGAGCTCCTCGTACCCCTAACCCCAGCGTTCACACTGAAGCTCCTTGTACCCCTAAATCGCAGCAGTCACACTGGAGCTCCTTGTACCCCTAACCCACAGCGGTCACACTGGAGCTCCTTGCACCCTAACCAACAGCGGTCACACTTGAGCTCCTTGTACCTCTAACCCACAGCGGTCACACCGGAGCTCCTTGTACCCCTAACCCACAGCGGTCACACTTGTGCTCCTGATATCCCTAACCCACAGCAGTCACACTTGAGCTCCTTGTACCCCTAACCCACAACAGTCACACTGTAGCTTCTTGTACTCCTTACCCACAACAGTCACACTGTAGCTCCTGTACTCCTTACCCACAGCAGTCATACCGGAGCTCCTTGTACCCCTAACTCACAGCCGTCACACTTGAGCTCCTTGTACCCCTAACCCACAGCAGTCACACTGGAGCTCCTTGTACCCCTAACCTACAGCAGTCACACTGGAGCTCCTTGTACCCCTAACCCACAGCAGTCACACTGGAGCTCCTTGTACCCCTAACCCTCAGTTGTCACACTGGAGCTCCTTGTACCCCTAACCCAGCGCAGTCACACTGGAGCTTCTTGTACCCCTAACCCACAGCGGTCACACTGGAGCTCCTTGTACCCCTAACCCACAGCAGTCACACTAGAGCTCCTTGTACCCCTAACCCACAGGTGTCACACTGGAGCTTCTTGTACCCCTAACCCACCGCAGTCACAGTGGAGCTCCTTGTACTCCTAACCCACCGCAGTCACACTGGGGCTCCTTGAACCCCTAACCCACAGAAGTCACACAAGATCTTCTTGTATCCCCTAATGCGCAGCAGTCACACAATAGCTCCTCGTACCCCTAACCCTCAGCAGTCACACTGGAGCTCCTCGTACCCCTAACCCACAGCGTGCACACTGGGGCTCCATGTAGGCCTAACCCACAGTGGTCACTGATTCCACAAACCCCAGCTGCTCAGAAAATGCACCCCTCAACCCCCACCACCTGCTTGCTCTGCCCCGGAATAAGGTCTCTCAGGGAGAGAAACAGGGAGCTCTTTGGCGTGAGGTGAACGCCAGGATGAGGTCAGACCCGCAGTTACTTTGTGGACCTGCCCTTATTTTCTATAGGTACTTTTAGACAACTGTTGGAAGACGGACCCCGAGGAGTCGGTGAGACCACCAAGGGGGGCCCTCGCACTGCACGAAGTAGCCGAGCGCTGCCGAGAAGTCTCCTGAGAGATCCTTCTCCTATCACGTACTAGCACAGTAACACCACCACACCGGACTCAAGGAGGTTGTCTCAAGACAAGCAATTCTTTATCATCAATAAAAGGTTACGAGTTCAATATTTACACGAAGGGATCGAGGGATCCACCAGAAGTCTCAATGTCTCTTTGGAAGGGTAGGGGTAGCGGGACAGTCTTTGGCAGGAATGTGGTACGAGGTACCTGGGGCCCAGTTCTTATCCTCAAGCTGGAGGACCTCCGATCTCGGAGGGGTCGAGCCGCGACGGCGTCAGCAGGGCTCTGGCGTACAGTTCGTGGAGAGCCGCGATTCAATCAGCAGGGCTCTCAAGATGGTTTCTGCTCAGCTCGAGCCGCGACGTCGTCAGCAGGGCTCCGAGGAAGGTCTCAGCGAAGTGGGGCCGCGACAGCGTCTGCAGGGCTCCGATGTTCCAGGTGGTTCAGAAAGGGTTCACAAGAGGGAGCCGCGACGCAGTCAGCAGGGCTCGTGATGGTTCCGACAAGAGTTCTTCTCCGTAGGGTCAGCCGCGATTCGATCAGCAGGGCTCTCGACTCCGGGATACAACTGCCGAGCTGTGGTGGGGTCGCCCCAGATATAGGTCTGGAGCCCTTTGATGTCCGGACCCTTGCGCCCGAGGGGGCGGAGTGGCCGGGTGGAGGTGGCCAGACGCCCAGCAGGAGAGGCGCCAGGCCCATGGGAGTTTGCAGGGCGATCACACCTCGAGAGGGGAGGACAGTTGGGGGTCCCATCGATACCGTCCTCCGCCGGGGGCGATGAATGGTTCCTGCGGCACCCCCTGGCCAGTCCGTGGTGCCTCGAGGTCGGGGCTTCGCTGGGGTCGAGGCCGGGTTGAGCGGGGTCGCGCCGGCTGGTGCACGGGGTGACGTAGATGCCAACAAGATGGCGGAGCCATGAGGAGCATGCGACCACGTGCAGTTCCGGGTGAAGGGCCTTGGAGCAGTTCAGACGGGTGGCCCGTGAAGGCCGGGGCGGGGAACGGCCACAGTCCAGGGGGGTTAAGGACCACGCCATGAGGCCGGGTCCAACAGGCGTCCCCCCCAGCCGAAGGCATGGAGAGTCACCCATCTCCTTGGGGATTCTCCTCGTCAAGGCGGAAGAAGTGGGACAGGCCGCCGGCGTTGGCGTGGTCATTGCCGGGCCGGTGTTCGACGTCAAAGTCCATCCCTTGTAGCGAGATGGACCATCGCAGCAGTTTGGGGTTCTCGCCCCGCATTCGCATTAACCATTGCAAGGGCCGGTGGTCGGTCTGGACCCGGAAGTGGGCGCCAAAGAGGTAGGGCCGGAGCTTCTTGAGGGCCCACACCACAGCGAAGGCCTCGCGCTCAATAGTGCTCCAGCGTTGCTCCCGGGGCAGTAGCCGCCGGCTGATGAAGGCCACTGGTCGGTCGAGCCCCTTTTCGTCAGTTTGGGAGAGGACGGCCCCGATCCCATATTCGGAGGCGTCCGTCTGTACCACGAACTCCTTCTGGTAGTCCGGGGCCTGCAGCACCGGAGCAGTACACATGGCCGTTTTGAGGGTGTCGAAGGCTGTTTGGCAGCGGGGTGTCCAGTGTACCTTCTTGGGCTGCTTTTTGGACGTTAACTCTGTGAGGGTGCCAACAATGCTCCCATAGTCCCGGATAAACCGTCGGTAGTATCCGGTGAGGCCCAGGAAGGCCCAGACAGCGGTCTGGGTAGTGGGGGGTTCCCAGGTCTGGATGGCATCTATCTTTGCTTGGAGGGGGGCCACCTGCCCGCTCCCCACTTGATGGCCCAGGTAGGTCACGGATCCGTGGCCGATTTGGCATTTGCTGGCCTTGATTGTGAGCCCGGCCCGCTGGAGGGCGGCCAGGACGGCCTTTAGGTGTAGGAGGTGCTCGGCCCAGTGGTTGCTGTACACGGCAATGTCATCTAAGTAGGCCGCGCTGAAGGCCTCAAGCCCGGCCAAAACCTTGTTCACCAGTCTCTGGAAGGTGGCCGGGGCGTTCTTCATTCCGAAGGGCATCACCCGAAAGTGGTAATGCCCATCCGGAGTCGAAAAGGCGGATCTTTCTTGGGCGCCGGGGGTGAGCTGGATTTGCCAGTACCCGGCGGTGAGGTCCAGCGTGCTCAGGTAGCGAGCGGCCCCTAGGCGGTCGATGAGTTCGTCGGCCCGGGGTATCGGGTGTGCGTCCGTCTTGGTTACTACATTCAGGGCTCGGTAGTCCACGCAGAATCGCAACTCCGGGGGGTGGCCGGGAGCTGCGGCCTTGGGCACCAGGACGACAGGGCTGGCCCACGGGCTGTCGGAAGGCTCGATGACCCCCAGGGCCAGCATCTTCGCTACTTCGGCCTGGATGCAGGCCCGCACTCGGTCAGGCACCCGGTAGGCTCTGTGTCGTATGGGGGGGTTCTCCCCGGTGTCGACGTCGTGGACGCACCAGTGGGTCACCCCCGGGGTGAGAGAGAAGAGGGCTGCGTAGTCCCGCAGTAATTGCTGGCAGTCGTTGCGCTGTTCCGGGGTCAGGGACGAGGCGAGTTGGACCCCTTCGATCGATCCATCGTGAATGTCGGATTGCAAGAGGTCGGGCAAGGGCTCGGAGTCGTCCTCGCCCCCCTCGTCGGTCGCCAGCAGCAGGCTCAGTTCGGTCCGGGCGAAGTGGGGTTTTAGCCTGTTAGCATGTAGGACCCGGAGGGGGTTCCGGGGGGACTCCAGATCGACCAAGTAGGTGACGGGACTTTTCTTCTCCACCACCTTGAAGGGCCCGGTCCACTTGTCCTGGAGGGCGCCGGGTTCGACCGGGGCCATGACCCATACTTTCTGACCTGGCTCGAATTCTACAGTAGAAGTGTTGCGATCGTACCACCGCTTCATGTCCTCCTGGCTGGCCTCGAGGTTGGCTTCGGCGATGGCTCGGAACTTGCGGGTCTGGTTTCGGAGGGTCAGGAGGTATCGGTAGACGTCAGGAGGGGCGCCTCGGGGCTTCATCTCCCAGCCCTCCTTGACCAGACTGAGCGGTCCGCGGACCGGGTGTCCATACAATAGTTCAAACGGGCTGAACCCCAGGGACTTCTGCGGGACCTCCCGATAGGCAAACAGGAGGCAGGGCAGCAGGACATCCCATTTCCGCCTGAGTGGTTCTTCCAGGCCCTGGATCATCCCTTTCAATGTTCGGTTGAATCGCTCAACCAGTCCGTTCCCCTGAGGGTGATATGGGGTCGTGAACTTGTATGTGACCCCGCACTGTTGCCACAGGGACCGCATGTACCTGGAGATAAAGTTCGTGCCGCGGTCGCTCACCACTTCGCTGGGGAATCCCACTCGGGAGAAGATCCCCATCAAGGCCCGGCCTACCACAGGGGCCGTTATGATTCTGAGCGGGACCGCCTCCGGGTACCTGGTGGCGTGGTCCACGAGGACCAGGATGAAGCGGTGGCCCAGGGCGGTTTGGGGGTCCAGGGGTCCCACAATGTCGATTCCGACCCGTTCGAACGGGGTGCTGACGGCGGGAAAGGGCTGGAGGGGGGCCTTGACCCGACCCCCTGTCTTTCCGCTGGCTTGGCAGGTCTGGCAGGACCGGCAGTGGTTGTCCACATCTCTCCGCATCCGGGGCCAGTAGAAGTGGGTCACCAGACGACTGTACGTTTTGTCTTGCCCCAAGTGTCCGGCGAGGGGCACATCATGGGCCAGGTTGAGAAGAAACTCCCGGAAGCGGAGGGGGACCACCAACACGCGGCTGGCCCCGAGTTCTGCTACTTTCTGTTCACTGTACAACAGGCCCTCGGCCCAGTAGATCCAGTGGGTGCCGGTCTGGTCACCGTTGGCTTGCGCGGTCGCCTGTTGCCGGACCCCTTCGAGAGAGGGACAGGACTGTTGCTCTTGCTGGAACTGCTCTCGGGTGGGGCCCCCTTCGTGTTGCCATTGCGTCAGCTCTGGTAGGGCGCTCGGAGAAGTCATCTCTTCGGGGGAGGATTCGCTGGACCCAGGGTCGGTGTCCGCCTCCTCCTCGCTGCTGGCGGGAGGGGGTGTGAGCCCCTCGGGTCGGGCGGTCCCAGAGGTCGAGGATGAGCGGGGGGCCTGGGCGGTCATGGACCGGGTGATGGCGCAGGCCCAATCAGCCAGTCCCAACATTCGGAGGTGCTCTCGTCGTTCTACTTGAGCCCAGGGGGAACTCTCCAAGTCGTTCCCCAGGAGGCAGTCGACCGGGGCGTCGTCGCGCACTGTCACCTTCAGCAGGCCCGTCACCCCTCCCCACTCGAAGGGGACCAGGGCCATCTGGCATAGGCTTTCACTGTTGTCGGCCGTCCGTACAGGGCACAGCACATTCGGTAGAATCTGTTCAGGGGTCACCAGGTGGCAGCGGACAGCGGTGATACTGGCGCCGGTGTCGCGAAGGGCTTCGGCCCGTTGTCCGTTGACCGTGACCTGCTGCCGGTACTTCTGGGTGTTGGTTGGGATGGGGGTGCAGGGTACCATCTCCCGGCTACCCAGGCAGACCAGGGACATGGCGGCCGGCTCCCACTCAGTGTTCTCTCGGTCGAGGGCCTCTTCTTCCTCTTCTCCTCCCCCCAAGGCGGCGGCTGTCAGCTGCCGGGGCGGGGGCCCGCCGGCCCCGTTTCTTCGGTTCAGAGGGCAGGCCGGATCGCTGGCAAAGTGTCCGGTTTGTTGGCAGCCATAGCAGGTCACTGGTGGCCGTGGTCCGGGTCGGGCCGGGCCCACCCTTCGTGCTAGGCTCGGGGAGAGATGTGGCTGCGGTGGCCCTCGAGGGGGGCTCCTGGGGGCCCCAGCGGGAGGGTCTCGGTTCCTGTTCGGCCCTCCCCCCCCACCGCGCTGGCGTGGGGGTCCGTTGGGGTTCCTCTGGTACTCCCCCATTGAGCTCCGGGGGACCCGGGAGTTGACCCATCGATCGGCCTCGACGTCCAGTTTCCGCGGGTCGGTCATTTTGCTGTCGAGGAGGTGCTGTCTCAGCTCCACGAAGCAATTGTTGGAAAGATGTTCCCACACGATGAGGTCGACCAGCTGCCCGTAGGTGGTTACTTTGCTGCCTTTGATCCACCCTTCTAGGGCCCGACTAAAAAAGTCCACATATTCCACCCATGTGGTACCCGGGATTTTCTTGCAGTCTCGGAACCGCTGGCGGTACATCTCCGCTGTTAGCCCGTAGCGGGTGAGCAGGGCCTCCTTCATGTGATCGTAGGAGGTCATCACTTCCTCCGGTAGCTGGAGCAGCGTGTCCCGCCCTTCACTCAGGAATCGCCCCCACAGGCCTGCGCCCCAGTCTTTTTGGGGCACTCGATGGGAGGTCATGGCCACCTCATAGGCCTTGAACCATTGTTGGATATCGTCATTCTTGTAATACTCCTTGACGACCTCCTTCGGGATATGTACTTTGGCCTCGGAAGGCGGTAGAGTGTCTCTAGTACTGGGGGTGTCGGTCCCTCCGTTCTTGGCCTTGATCTCGAGCTCCTTGAGACTGCGCTCGTGCTCAAGGGTGAGTTTCTTTTCCTCCAACTCCCGGTGTCGTCTCTTCTCTTCTATCTCTTCTTGAAGGCGTAGCTGCTCGAGGGCCAGTTTCTTTTCTGCCAGCTGGAGTTCGCCGTCCAGTCGCAGTCGGGCGAGCTCTAGCTCGTGGCTCCGGACCTTTTCCCGCTCTCGTATTTCTTCTTCGGAGAGGCCGGTTTCTAGGCTCTTTCTTCCTCCGGTTGCCGGGGTCAGTGCGGTTGCTGTGGTCTCCGTCAGGGGCAAGGGCCCTTCTTCCTGGGAGGGGCCTGCCCCGGCCTCCAACCATGCCCTCAGAGCTTTCTGCATCTCCTCTTTGGTACCGAGGCTGGTGGTTGCAATGCCTTTGTCTCTGCAGAACTGTTTTAATTCTTTGTGCGTATATTCTTCCAGCCGTTCGGGCTGGAACTCCATTGTCGCGTTGTTTTCCTGGCTGCTCATGATGCTATTCGTTTGGATGGGTAGCTAGTGGGTACTGGCTGGTACGTACTGCGTTCGGCTCGGATCCCGTCGCTGGCCACCAAATGTTGGAAGGCGGACCCCGAGGAGTCGGTGAGACCACCAAGGGGGGCCCTCGCACTGCACGAAGTAGCCGAGCGCTGCCGAGAAGTCTCCTGAGAGATCCTTCTCCTATCACGTACTAGCACAGTAACACCACCACACCGGACTCAAGGAGGTTGTCTCAAGACAAGCAATTCTTTATCATCAATAAAAGGTTACGAGTTCAATATTTACACGAAGGGATCGAGGGATCCACCAGAAGTCTCAATGTCTCTTTGGAAGGGTAGGGGTAGCGGGACAGTCTTTGGCAGGAATGTGGTACGAGGTACCTGGGGCCCACTTCTTATCCTCAAGCTGGAGGACCTCCGATCTCGGAGGGGTCGAGCCGCGACGGCGTCAGCAGGGCTCTGGCGTACAGTTCGTGGAGAGCCGCGATTCAATCAGCAGGGCTCTCAAGATGGTTTCTGCTCAGCTCGAGCCGCGACGTCGTCAGCAGGGCTCCGAGGAAGGTCTCAGCGAGGTGGGGCCGCGACAGCGTCTGCAGGGCTCCGATGTTCCAGGTGGTTCAGAAAGGGTTCACAAGAGGGAGCCGCGACGCAGTCAGCAGGGCTCGTGATGGTTCCGACAAGAGTTCTTCTCCGTAGGGTCAGCCGCGATTCGATCAGCAGGGCTCTCGACTCCGGGATACAACTGCCGAGCTGTGGTGGGGTCGCCCCAGATATAGGTCTGGAGCCCTTTGATGTCCGGACCCTTGCGCCCGAGGGGGCGGAGTGGCCGGGTGGAGGTGGCCAGACGCCCAGCAGGAGAGGCGCCAGGCCCATGGGAGTTTGCAGGGCGATCACACCTCGAGAGGGGAGGACAGTTGGGGGTCCCATCGATACCGTCCTCCGCCGGGGGCGATGAATGGTTCCTGCGGCACCCCCTGGCCAGTCCGTGGTGCCTCGAGGTCGGGGCTTCGCTGGGGTCGAGGCCGGGTTGAGCGGGGTCGCGCCGGCTGGTGCACGGGGTGACGTAGATGCCAACAAGATGGCGGAGCCATGAGGAGCATGCGACCACGTGCAGTTCCGGGTGAAGGGCCTTGGAGCAGTTCAGACGGGTGGCCCGTGAAGGCCGGGGCGGGGAACGGCCACAGTCCAGGGGGGTTAAGGACCACGCCACGAGGCCGGGTCCAACAACAACACCCCTCTTTCTGACTAACAGTATTACTGCTTCTCCACAGGTGTGATGTGCTGGTCATTTGCTCTAGCGCCCCAGGTGGAGAACCCCCGTCACAATGGGTTTTACATTTCATCCCATGGGGTTCTGGTCACTTTGGACTAGGTGTGGGTTTCTGCCCCAGTGGCTGGCAGAGGGCAGGTGAGCTCTCCAGAGGACGGCTGGTGGGATAACTCAGTGGGTAGCACACCTGCAGCGGAGCTCTGTGCACACCCTGCATCCTCTCTCCCCGCTGGCCCACGCGGAGCTCTGTGCACACCCTGCATCCTCTCTCCCCGCTGGCCCACGCGGAGCTCTTTGCACACCCTGCATCCTCCCTCCTCGCTGGCCCACGCGGAGCTCTGTGCACACCCTGCATCCTCTCTCCCCGCTGGCCCACGCGGAGCTCTTTGCACACCCTGCATCCTCTCTCCCCGCTGGCCCACGCGGAGCTCTGTGCACACCCTGCATCCTCTCTCCCCGCTGGCCCACGCGGAGCTCTGTGCACACCCTGCATCCTCTCTCCCCGCTGGCCCACGCGGAGCTCTGTGCACACCCTGCATCCTCTCTCTCCCCGCTGGCCCACGTGGAGCTCTTTGCACACCCTGCATCCTCCCTCCTCGCTGGCCCACGCGGAGCTCTGTGCACACCCTGCATCCTCTCTCCCCGCTGGCCCACGCGGAGCTCTGTGCACACCCTGCATCCTCTCTCCCCGCTGGCCCACGCGGAGCTCTGTGCACACCCTGCATCCTCTCTCCCCGCTGGCCCACGCGGAGCTCTGTGCACACCCTGCATCCTCTCTCCCCGCTGGCCCACGCGGAGCTCTCTGCACACCCTGCATCCTCTCTCCCCGCTGGCCCACGCGGAGCTCTGTGCACACCCTGCATCCTCTCTCCCCGCTGGCCCACGCGGAGCTCTGTGCACACCCTGCATCCTCTCTCCCCGCTGGCCCACGCGGAGCTCTGTGCACACCCTGCATCCTCTCTCCCCGCTGGCCCACGCGGAGCTCTGTGCACACCCTGCATCCTCTCTCCCCGCTGGCCCACGCGGAGCTCTGTGCACACCCTGCATCCTCTCTCCCCGCTGGCCCACGCGGAGCTCTGTGCACACCCTGCATCCTCTCTCCCCGCTGGCCCACGCGGAGCTCTGTGCACACCCTGCATCCTCTCTCCCCGCTGGCCCACGCGGAGCTCTGTGCACACCCTGCATCCTCTCTCCCCGCTGGCCCACGCGGATCTCTGTGCACACCCTGCATCCTCCCTCCCTGCTGGCCCACTCCACCCCTCCTCCTGCCCAAGTGAAGATGATCTTCCTTGAACTTTGACTAATGAAAAAGTAAATATTAAAGTAGCATCAGTAAACTACTCAAATTGAGAGGAGCGCCATTTAAAACTATAGATAATAATTTTGGGGATTATTACAACAATGTGCCCAAAAACATTTTTAGCATCATCATTTATACTCCCCAATTTTGACTGAAACGCTATTAAAAAGGTCTCAGACATGCTACGAGTTCAGCTCACGGACATCGCGGTTTCTTGTGTTGCTTCGCCATCTAGTGGACAAAGTGGAGAAAAGCTATTACGATGTTCCATGGTAATGTCTCTAGTGGAGCGCATTAGGGGTTTCTTACAGACAGAGGGGCAGATTTATGTTGCACTTGCGGCACTTTTGCGCCGCCGTTGCGTCACTTTTGTGACGCAGCAGCGGCGCAAATCCTGCGCCATGGTGCGGGGCATTTACAAACGTGACGCATCTCCCAGATGCGTCACGTTGTAAAGCCCTGCGCCACATGTAGGCGTTCCAGGGCAGGTGGGGGCGTTCCGGCGCAGGAACGCCTCCTAAAAGTGGCTGAGTGAAATCTACAAGATTTCACTCAGTCACTTTTAGGCCCATGCTGCGTCAAAACCCTGCGCCTGCTTGAAGCAGGCGTAAGGATTGACGCAGCATTGTACAGATAGGGCCCCCCAGATCATTGCTGGAGCTGCGTCGCGCTTGCGACGCAACTCCAGCAATGCGCCACTTTTCGGCACAGATGCGTCACGCATCTGTGCCGTTTTTGCCCCATGGTGCGCCGCATTATAAATGCGGCGCATCCATGGTGGCGCAGCTGTGGCACATAATAACTGGCGCATCCCTGCTGATATGCAGGGATGCGCCAGTCGTCATAAATCTGCCCCAGAGAACCCCCTTCCTTGGTCAAAGAGAGAGTGGCCGTTCTGAAGCAACCAAAACCAGCCATGGCACAGCTAGAAGTGCACAGATAATTACACAGAACACACATACACCTTCGAAAAACACATTTTGTAATAAACACACAGGGGAAAAAAACCTTTGTTTCACAGCTCCAGGATTACACTCAGTTGCGAACAAACGGGGTGGGGAACAATATATCCAGCAGAAAGAGGGTCAACTTGAGGACCCTCATTTTAAACCTCCCTGAAAGCCATGGCTTAGGAGTCAAACTGCACTCAACATCAGGGCCTAACTTTGCCCAGCTGCTAGGCCCAAGTTTTAAACTTTGTTCAGCCGTATTGTGAACTCTCCAGAGCTGTCTGGGCCAAGGTCCTAGAACAGCTCAAGGTTAACCCGAGAGGATAGAATTCAGGCCATGGAACTGGTGTCCGGCTAGAGTGGCAGGGGAGAGTCTGATCTCTAGAGGTCTTTACACAGACAGGGGGGTGGAGAGGCTATCTCCACCTCGCGGATCCCTACGGACCCAAGAGCACCGCCCGTAAGTGCAACACCACCTGAACGCCTGGCTGAACGACGGCAAGAATGTCATGCTCTGTAAATATGAAATATATAATTGTCCAACCCTAATCGCATTTTATATTGTAATCTTGAGTGAATTTGCAACTTGTATATATGCAACTCTAACCACTAGTGTCTGTAGTAGACGTATTTACTTACTACCATTGTTATGTGAATTTAGAGTTTTTCTGTTTGTAACTTTTATGTAACTCATGTACTCCGAAGTCCTTATGTAATGTAACTGGTTCTTTTGTAAAGCGCTCTGACACCTTTGGGTAAAGTTTGCGCTATATAAAATCGCATTAAATAAAATAAATAAAAAGGTAGAGCTGGATACTAGAGCCAGCTGCTGTCATTATGACACCAGATAAGAAAAGACTAAAGGTGCCTGACAGTTCAAATGTACTGTTAATGAACCTCTGTGTCTAGGTAGGTGATTTGGTAGGATTAAGGTTTGGTCCTGTTTAAATCTCTGTACGAGTTGTTCCCACAAATTAATCACAGCATTACTCTGCTTGGGCCCCATCAGATCTTGGTGTTGAGTTTTAGTAACCTTCTTCTACTCTGCCCACCCATCAACCATCAACCTTAAACGTCCTGTCACCTTTACCAATCATTTTCATGTGTCAACCCAAACAGAAGCTGCCACTAAAAAACACAAGGACAAGAGGCAAGAACTGAGGCGGCGCTATGGGCCAAGCTCGAGACGCCCTTCCGGCTGAGTGATAACACTCAGGGCCATATGTACAAGGAAGTGGAGGAGAGAGGCGTTAGCCTTCCTGGCTTAATGCCGCTCTCCTCCACTTCTGAAACGCAAGGATGTACCAGATTTACAAGAATGTGGAGCAGCCTTGCGTTTCCCCCTGCGATGGTGCTAAGTTTAGCAACTGAGCGTCAATGCAGGCACCCATGCACCAGAGTGCAAAGGTGTCTGCGTGCAGGGGAGGATTGTTTATGTGTAGGAAGGTGTCCCTTCCTGCACATAAACAATCCTAGAAATGCCATCCTGTCACTTTCATGTGGGCTGCCATGAAAGTAACAAAATAGCATTTAAAAAAAAGTTTATGTGCAGGAAGGGACACCTTCCTACACATAAACAAACAACAGCATTTTGCATTTCCCATGTGTGCTGCACAAGGCAGCACACGTGCAAAAAGCAAAAACGAGGAGAAATACTGCATTTCTCCTCGTTTCTCCATCTTAAGACCAGTTTTTACCTGGTCTTAATTTTGGAGCTGCCTCCTATGTACGCCGCCTATGTACATAGGGCCGCGTCAAAATGAATGGGTGTTGCGGTGGAACGCCCCCCGCATCACCCACTGCCCACCCCTTTCGCACCAACCATAGCGTGAAAGGTGGCCTTATGTATAAGTGGCTTAACGCTGCCTTGTACATAAGGCGCAGCCTCTATCGCCACCACAACGTCAACATAGGTGACGTTATGGTGGCGATAGGGGCTTGTACATATGCCCCTCAGATGAATATTTAGACAGTCTGAACCAAACAGGTAGCGGACTGTGGGAAACCAGGGCCATGTTGGCGCTTGCTAGGACAGGTGTGTACAGGTGTACGCTACCAAGGGCCTTGGAGCGTGAGCGCTTCTCTTGAAGAGGGAGACCACACCTGAAAACAAACGCATGCAAAAGCCAGTCTCACCGTACTTGAGAGAGTCTCCTTCATTGGTCAACACTCGCCCTCATTCTGAAACTAATACCCACCATGTTACTGAAGTACCTCGTCTGTTCTTGCAAGTCTCACAGACATTGCTTATGGAATCTTTTTAGAAACATCTTATGTTAAAATGAAGGTCAGAATTTCAGAACTTCAAGTCCACACGTTTTGTCAAGTTGCTTAAAATTAAACTTCAAAAAGCATATTAATTAGCATGTGGAAAAAAGCGTTACAAATTGCTTGTAGGGGCATACTTTTCAAAACCTACCTTTCCCAGCAAAGTTCACAGACCTGTACCTTTCACGTAATGTATAAGTTGTGAGCTCCGCAAAACCTTTCCTGGCACTCCTACTTGATATATGGATAAAAATTAATTTAGATGTTTGGACATGTTTAGAAAGGAGAAGACCTGTGTGATAATAGTTTTTGTATGGGATCAGACTCCCTACACGTCACGCAGCACAAGACCGGGATACATCCATTTTGCTGCATTACACAAAGAGTAAACACTTGCATGGAGACCTATTTAGAAAGACTCACATGTGGGCGATAAAATCAACTGCACAACATGTTTTGTTTTTAGCAGGATGTTAAACGTTTGTGCCATTGTGAAAAGGCAAACCAGTTGGGTCTTGCATTAAATTTTCACTCAAGGGGGCGGAGCTTAGCTCGCAGCGAAGATGGCTGCTTGAGCTCGGAGCTCCGGCGAGCTACCCAACTGATCCGGCAATAATCCTGCCCCAACCACCTAAAAGAACACCTCATACCAGTGGCGGAGACGCCTACCCGGCCGCGCAACCGTTTGGCGGAATCCTGAGCCCGGGGCGGGCTGTAGATCGGCTGCGGGAGCTGACGACGCCAAGAGCGGACTGGGCCGGAGATCCCCGGCCTTGCATGCAGGCACGGACGGCTGTGCGGAAGCGAGCGTGCGGCCGGCCGCGCTAGGTGGGGCTGGCCAGAGGCTGATCGCCGTCACTTGCGGCATCGGAAGAAGTAACCCTGAGGCGTGCGCAACGGAGGGGAGCACCAGCGCGAGTGAGGGGACAGAGAAGCTTGCCGCCGCGTGGCATCGCGGGGACCCGCCTGAGAGCTCCTGAGCTGAACGCGTAGCGTCTGGCGCGCGGAGGACCTGGCGATCCGGTGCCTGGCTCCAGCAGTGAGGGTACGGCACGGTCGGACGTCGGAGCGGTGATTGCCGAGGGCGAGCTGACTGGGGCACGCTGGTGGCGCGCAATGGTCGCTCCTTGGCCAAAGACTCAGACTCGGCCTGTGCTGATGCCCGGTAACGCCGCACGGATGTGGAGGCCGGAGGGACTGCCCTGCGGCAGCAAAGAAGAGGCCGCACGAGTTGAGAGCCTGTAGCCGGTAAGGCGGTTGCCCGGCTGTGGTTCCTGTAGGCTGCAGAATATAAAAGCGAGTGAGGTCTGGGTGTGGTGGCGTCTCCTGGCCCCAAGTTGGAACATTGGTCTCTAACGGAGTGTGGCTGTGGCCTGGCACAGTGCGAACCGGAGCAGAGCGGTGAGGGGTGCAGCGATTGAGAGACTGGGCCCCCGTGCGCTCGGAGACGGCCGCGAACAGGGTGCAAGCTGTGTGGGCAGTCGCTGCGAAGCGCAAACGAGCAGAGACTGCGGAGTGAGGCCCAGCAGTGCAGCGAAGCGCACGGGAGCGCAGGCTTGGCGCGCCCTGGGGGACCGAACCGCGCTGCGAGGCGCTGAGACTTGAGATGGGCAAGACCGATAAATCCCAGCCCAAGTTGACATTCGAGCAGCGGCGCCCCAAAGCCCAGGCGCTGCTGGAGGGGGCGACGGGGGGCACACCTGCCCCCCCGGAGGAAGAGCAGGACATTCGGGGGCTATTGCTGTCGATGGAGAAAGGGTTGCAGAGTGGCATAGCCTCCCTCGGAGCCAAGATCGACGCACTATCATACAGGATGGATCGTATGGGCGAGCGTATAGACCAACATGCGGAACGCCTGGACCAGTCAGACAGACGTCTCTCGGAGGTGGAGGGAGCGCAAACGTCCCTGGACGTGGGCCAAAGGAAACTCGAGCGCCAGATGCAGGTGTTACAAGACAAAACGGAGGATTTAGAGGCCCGTACACGTCGGTGCAATTTGCGCATTACAGGCCTTCCGGAGACGACTGCGACGGGCCTCATGGAATGCTTCGTAGAGACGCTGCTGGTCGAGCTGTTGGGAAAGGAGGTGTTTTCGGGGATGTTCGTGGTGGAGAGGGCGCACAGATCCCTGGGCCCCAGGCCCCCACCGGGAGCACCACCCCGACCGATTATCGCGAAACTGTTGAACTACAGAGACAGGGATGCTGCTCTGAGGGTGGCCCGCGAAAAGAAAACCTTGACATACGAGGGGTCGACTATATCACTCTTTCCGGACTTCACAGCCAGAGTGCAGGAAGCTAGACGTCAGTTCGCCCCAGCCAAAAAACAGCTCCGGGAGTTGGCTTGGATTATGCGATGCTTTACCCGGCCAAAATGCGGGTCAACAGACAGGGCAAATCACATATTTTCCAGGACCCTAAAGCTTTGCAGAAAGCGCTGAAGGACTGGGCTAAGGAGCAGCGAAGGAGCCCCGCGACGCAGCTTCAGGAAGGTGCGAGGGATGGCGGACTGGACGAGCAGGATTGACCCCGAAAGGCAGGCAAGACTGGTTGAATTCAACGACTGTTGAGCAGAGTTGAGCTGGGGTTGGTGGGTTGGTGCGGGTTGCGGGGCTGGTGTCAGCTGAGTGCGGGCAGAGTGGGGTATTGTACACATCCTCCCGCCGATGGAGCGGCCGCGGGCGCGTGCCCACTGCGGGGGTTTAACCAGCCGGGCCCGAGTGCGAAGCCCACTGCCCGAGGGGTTTAAATATATTGTCACTCTGTTGGTGGGTGTGTGCGGGAGCTCCTGAGTTCTTATGTCCCGAGTACAGCCGCGGAGCTGCGGTCGACTATAGCGGGTGGGTGGTGGAAGGGCAGATAGAGGCTCGCCGGACCGGGTGGTAGCTGTTAGGGACTAGGCGCTTCCACACTAGGGTGTGAGCGCTGAGCAACCTCCGCCCACGAGTGCGTTCCACAGCTTTCAGTGGGTCAGTAAGTTGGGGGTAGGGAGGCGGGAGGTTTAGGGCGCCCATTCATGGGAATCGGCAAGGCCAAGTTGGGGCGGGTCTACTGTGGGTGGGGGGAGGGGGGGGGGTTCCAGTTGTAGGGTTTTGAGGTTTAACTGTCGGTATGCACTGAACTGTATATTTGTACGTGCCTGCTCCTTACGACACAGAGCTGCGGGCGATTGGCGCCCCGGCATAACTGCTGTCCATGACCAGCACAGATATGTCTGAACGCCTTGGCACTCTCAGAATCCTGACCTGGAATGTCAGGGTCCTGAATGATCACCGTAAGGTCCGTAAAGTTATGTACTACCTTAAGAGACATCAGATAGATATAGCTTTCCTCCAAGAAACGCATCTTCCTACTAATAGTCCTATGCTGCGCTCCAGGGAGCTCTGCGACGCGCATGCGGCGGGGTTCACGACACACTCTAGAGGGGTACTGACTTGGGTCAGCCCTCGGGCGGAATATAGAACACAGTTCAGTGCTACGGACAGCGCAGGCAGATTTGTGCTAACGCGCTTTCAGGGCAGAGGTTTGGATGTACTGCTGGTTAACTGTTATGGGCCGAACTATGATTGCCCTGAATTCTACATAGTGTTGGCGGGCACGGTTAGAGACCAAGGAGCGCGGAATGTGCTGTGGGGAGGAGACTTTAATGTAGTTCTGAACCCGGGATGGATAGATCGGGAGGTCCGGTACGGGCGCAGTCAGCGGCGGTGAAGGCGATTACGCGAGAAATGCACTGCTTAGATCTGGAGGATGTATGGAGAACTCGTAATCCGGAACAGGGGGGCTTCACACACTACTCGGCATACCACAGCTTGCACACGTGGATAGATTATTGGCTTGTGTCCTCGTCTCTCCTTTCGCAGGTGCGAGCTTGTGCGGTGCTCCCGCGCTCACTTTCTGACCACTCTCCTGTGTTGATGTCATTGGCTGCACCCAGAAAGACGGTTCCGCCATTTCTTTGGCGATTTCCCCCATACTCGCTGCTGGACCCCCTCTTTAAGGAGGAACTAGCGAAGGCCATTGGGCAATTTTTTGATACCAATCTAGGGTCCGTGGACAACTTCCAGACTATCTGGGAGACCTTTAAGGTCTATATCCGAGGAGTGGCGATGGCCAAACACTCGGGGGTGCTACGAGACATTAGGCAGCGGCTTACTACGCTGGAACGCAAACTGGAGGTCCTGGAGGCTAAACAGCGCGTAACACAGGATGAGGGCGTCCCTGAGGAGATGAAGACACTACTGGCGGAATTCCACGAGACCGCTGATGCAGAGGTACTGCATTTGGGGAAGTACGCTACCACCAGTGTGTATGGGGAGGGTGATAGATCGGGATCGATATTAGCAAATTTGCTCAAAGCCCGTAGACGTAGATCCGTCATCACCCAGGTCAGATCGGAGGAAGGTTTGCTCTTAACGGAAGAGGAAGATATAGTTGCGCGCTTTCAGTCGTACTACACTAAGCTGTATGCTTCTCAACAGACTGATATGGAGGATAGCATAGGGGACAACCTGGACTATATTAAGCTGACGTTTCTCACGAACGAGCACAGGGAATTTCTGGCCCTGCCTATTGAAAGGGATGAAATTCTGGAGGCACTGGCAGGCATGATAGCGCATAGCGCCCCGGGAGCGGATGGCCTCACTGTTGCATTCTACCGAGCCTTTATTGATCAGCTCCTTCCACACATATCGACATTGTTCGATGACATGTGCGTTAAAGGGAGCTTGCCGCCATCCATGCGGGAGGCTCTCCTGGTGGCGATTCCAAAACCGGGTAAGCCGCCAGAGAAATGCAGTTCTTATAGGCCGTTGTCGCTGCTGAACGTTGACGCTAAACTATACGCGAAGGTGCTGGCCACTCGCCTAGCCCTGCTCACCCCGGAACTTGTAGCCCCTGAACAGGCCGGGTTCGTGTCCGGCAGGAACCTCACGTACAATCTGAGGACGGTGTTTGAGTCATGCAACATGTGCGCCCAGATACGCGGGCATTAGCTGTTTTTCTTGATATGGAAAAGGCTTTTGACTCGGTAGAGTGGCCGTTCATGCAGCAGGTCCTGACAAGAATGGGGCTGGGCCTTCCTGCAGCTGATCGGGGTGCTGTATAGCGGCCCCACTGCGAGACTACGGCTGGGAGACCGAGTTACGGATGCGATGCCTATTTCGAGAGGGACGAGACAGGGCTGCCCCCTGTTGCCTATCTTGTATGCACTGGTGGCGGAGCCATTGGCGTGTGCTCTGCGTGAATATCATAGTCTGAGGGGAATTAACTTTCCAATTTATAAGATAGTGGTCTCCACATACGCGGATGACACTTTGCTATACGTCAGGGACCCAGAAAATAACCTGGCCCCTGTGTTGCGGGAGGTGGTTCAATATGGAGCACTCTCAGGTCTGAAGGTGAACTGGACCAAGTCTATAGTGTTCCCGTTGACGCCGGTCACGGCCCCTTTTGACATGGAATATCCGCTGCAGTGGTCGGACGACCCGGTCCGTTACCTGGGGATCCAGCTTCATATGGACTCTGAGGTAGTGCTGTCTGAGAATTATGGCAGGGCAATCAGTAAACTCGAAGATGACGTGGAGACCTGGATCAAGCGGCCTCTCTCGCTGCTGGGACGCATATCCATCATGAAGATGGTGGTGCTCCCTAGGTTTCTGTTCTTGTTTGTCAACATCCCCATGGTGCTATCGCGCGCCTTCTTCGCTCGGCTGAAGGCGTCCCTGCTGAGGTTGGCGTGGGCGGGCAAGCAGGCACGAATCAGCTGGCGGGTCCTGACGTTGCCCTACCATCTGGGCGGCCTGGGAGCGCCGGACCTGGAATTGTATTACAGGGTGGCGCAGGGGACTCAGGCGCACAGTTGGATACATGGGGATGGGGCTGTCCCGTACTTCAAATTGGAGACTTTGTTCGCAGCGCCGCTCCCGCTCCCCTCTGTCATTTTTGAGACACGGACCGCCGAACGGGGTTCTTAGACTCTTTGAATTCAACCCGACATGCTTGGAACAATATATTACAGCGCAAGTCGGGGGCGCAGCTCTATTCACCGGCAATGTCACTTGACTGGGCGGTGTGGCTGTCCCCCTGCAAGGAAGAGGGGGTGGTGCGGTCACTTCGAGCGTTGGGTGTACACACCATGGGAGACATGTTCGTGAACGGCGTTGTTAAGACATGGTAGGAAGTTGCCGCATCGGTAGGGGGTGGCACGCAGTTGCAACGTTTCCAATACCATAGAGTTAGACATGCTTGGAGACAGTTGCTGGGGGATGACATGGCGGAACCACCGGAGGTCCCGGAGTTGTCCTTTATTATTAAGAACAAAAATCCCCATAAGTTGATCTCTACATTATATCGCACGGCGCAGTCGCAAAGGTCACAGGAGTACACTAAGGCCCGACTGGCATGGCAGAGAGATCTTGAAATTAGAATTGACGACGCCATGTGGGCATACTGCTGCACGGGGATACAACGCATCTCCCTGCATGGCAGACACCGGCTGGTCCATTTCAAATTTATAAACAGGATTTATTATACTCCGGAGCGACTACATCGTTATGGCCTGCGAGAAGAGTCGGCGTGTGAAAGATGCAAGCACCCAGTGGCAGACTTTATGCACCTGGCGTGGCACTGCCCTGGCATACGCAGCTACTGGGAGGCGATCTATCGGCAGATAGCGAGAGTGGCAGAGGTGGAGTTGGCTCCAGATCTGGCTGTGGCCCTGTTGGGACACTCCAGGGTAGTACCAAGGGCGGCGCAACGTTTGGTAGATATGGGGATGCTGGTTGCGAAACGGCGAGTCGCGATGTGCTGGATGCGGGGCCCATTACCCACAGTGGCGCAGTGGAAACGTGATGTACTCTACTGTTGTACTCAGACAGAGAGGTTCAGTGAGCTGCTGCCGCCGCGCAGCCGGCCCAAAAAAGTTTTTGGGGACTGTACGCAGAATATATTGGCAGGGGAGATACGGAAGCGGAAAGCGCCCCGGGGTGTTCCAGTATGGAGGCAGTTCAGAGAGAGGCTCGTGGGGAGAGTGCTGGTGGGGTGGAGGCATAAAATCCGCACTGGAGGGACCAGATTAGAGGTGATGAAGATCTTCAGGGACGCTTCAAGGTGTCGGGATGTGGGTGGGCATTGAGTGCACAACTACTGATACGGTGGCGGCTGACAGGTGACCTCAACTATTTGGATTAGGTGGGTGGGCGGGGGGGGCCTGGTGGGATTCCAGGGCGGGGATAGGGAGTTTAGAGTTTATTGCCAAAGGTACGGAACTGGGAGCAACAGGATACGGGTAAAACACGCTTTGACCTAGCAACTGTCAGGGGGTCGCTCCTAAGACAAGGATTTCCAGTGAAAGCGAATTGGAATACTGCAGGAGCTGTGCCGGCTGCACACGGTGATGCCCGGCCTCCGGGATGTGGGATAACCGGTGCTGTTGGGTTAATATTTGCAACACTGTAGCCGGCCCCCGGGTTGTAGGCGCAGAGATCTGTATGTTAATGTGCCTTTTGCAGTCAATAAAAATATTTAACCAAAAAAAAAAAAAAAAAATTGCACTCAAAGCCCCCCTGAAATGAAGCTTTCTACGCAATGACAACCGCCCACATGTAACTCACTTAAAAATGTGCGATTCCATTGAAATGACACGTTACACTTGATAATATCACAAAATATTTTGCTTGTTGTTGTTTATGTTGGTTTCATTTGTTCCCAAGATTTCAAGCAAAGGTAAATCATGGTATTTCGTTGGTTTGACATGGGGGGGCGCAGACTGCCTGCCCCTTTATGCCGGCTTTACGATCTAGGTGTTGGCATTGCTCAATACGCAGCAATCTGGTCTTTCACTCGTGTCATCTTTTTGACACAAAACATAATTTGTTTGGGGAAAGTGATCAAGAAATGCGGGTAGTAGCAATAAGGGCCTCATTTATGAGGTTTTGACGCAGGGCAGCGCCGCAGGGAATCTTGCTGCGCTGCCCTACGTCATGACGCAGACTCTGGTCATTACGTCAGTGGAGCCATATAGGTCCGCTCTGGCCCGCGGACGTCAGTTTCTTCGGTGAAACCTTCCGCGCCAGAACGTGGAGCCACTATAGAAACTGGTTGTGGAAACAGTGTGGAAACAGTGTGCCAAAAAGATCAAACATCTCATACACATTAATAATGAAGAAACATCAAATGGTATGTTAATACCAGACATGGATTTTAAAGAAAACCCCAAAAGATTACAAAAAGCACAGGGCTACTTGAAACTCCCATGTAAGGAAAGAACACCTTACACTCTATAGACCATTCATCGATGGTAATGAATGGCATGGCAACAGCAAAACAAAACCTATACAAACCACACCAAGTTGATTATTGAATCATACCATTACGTGACATATTGATAGTGCCAATACAAGGTATAATGAATCTGCAGCTAGACTGTGTCTCTTCCAGATATTACGTTACCGAAGTAACTTTTACATCTGATAGAGACATCTAGCTGCAGATTCCTTAACTTTTGAATTATTTACCATAGCTATACTCCCCTGGAGGTGGGTCTGCAAACTAATCCTACAAAAAGTCCCAAAGAGAACCAGCCAGTTATAACTAACAACCAACCAAATGTACATAGGAATAGCAGGAAAAGAGCCTGGCTCTTAATAAAATCCATAATCACCGTCACAGAACATATAAATAAAGAGCAACGCTACAGTCCCGAGAGAATCGGCCCTTGAAGGAAAGGAGAAAATAAAAAACTAAAGAACTTCTGTTGGACTTGGTCCTTTTTGCAGGGTCCTCCCTGAACTTTTCGCCTTCCTGCTAGCCTTTTTTCTGACATGGTGTTGGTGGTTTTAGGACTCTGGGCACTTTAGCACTGCTGTCCAGTGTAAAGTGCGTGTACTCTCTGTGGTAAATATCGTAAGTTTGGTCTACACCTGTTTGGCCTATTTAATTTACCTGTCAGTTCCTTGTAAAGTGGTATCTCATATACCCAGGGCTGGTAAATAAAAGGCTACTGGTGGGCTTGCAGCGCTGATTGCACCATCCACCAAAGTAGCCTTTCAAACCGGTCTCAGGCCTCTGCCATTGCAGGGCCTGTGCGCATAGTGTTACTGCTGCTGTGATGTGGCACCTAAAGTGTGTGCCATGTATGTGACCCCCCTTTTACTGCATGTCAGTCACCCCTAAGGTAGGCCCCAGCTAGCCCTATGGGCAGGGTGCATTGTAGGTAAAAGGTAGGACATGTATCTTAAATGCATAACATGTCCTGGTAGTGACAAACAGCCATTTTGGTTTCTCACTTCTGTGAGGCTGCCCTCCCATAGGAATGCATTGGGGATTCCCGGATAAGTGTTTCAGTAGTAATTCCTGATATGAGAGGAGCAGCGTGGTCATGCTTGGTATATTTGGAATAGTGATAATAAATGCTACGCAATGGTGTGCGCAGATTTATTATCATTATTTTAGAAATGCCACTTCTAGAAGTTGGCATTTCTTTGTGCTATGTGTCTGTCTGCCTGATGTGGATTGCCTGCCTGTCTTTGAGTGACAGGGGCTGGTGAGGTGTATGTGGCTCCAGGGAGAGTCAGCGCTGGGATGAATAGGGCATCTGCATTTGGAGTAGTGGGAGGAGTAGTCCCCTGACCCAGAATAGGTCTGTGCCTGCGAGGTGGATGCTGACACCGCCACCCTGTGGTGTGGCTGATGACCGAGCCCCCACCTGACCAAGGGGAAGAGGAGCCTGGTAAACAAAGTGCTCCAATACCCCCCAGAACCAGTTGAGACTGGTTCCCCCAAGCCCTGTGCCAAGGCAGAACAAAGAAGAAATGTGTATATATACTGGGGCTGTGATCCCATGAAATGTGCTTCCTTGTGCTTGTGCTACTTGGGGACTTTCTGCTGCTGGGCCCCAGGAGGAACCACCACGAAGGACTGTCTCCCTGCTGGAGTGCCCTGTGTGCTGGCCTGCCTGGGCCCAGCCTTGCACCTTTGAAGCTTTTGGGTTCCAGCGTTTTGTGAAGCGCTACATCTCTACTGTTGGAGCCCCAGGGAGGGGGACTCCAGTCCTGCCAGGAGACGAGGAACGTGCGTGCTCCGCAGTGCTGGGCTGCACTTTGCCGGGAGGGAATCCCAACATGGGGATTCCCCCGCAGTGTCATTTGTAGGGTGGGAGCCTACCCCGCATTGTGAGTGAAGAGCGTGAGCCCACCCAGCTGTTGTGTGCCCCTCTGAACGGGAGCCCGCCCCGCATTGGTGTTTATTTTATGGCTGAGCCCACCCCGCACTTTTCCAAGGAGAGGAGAAGCCGCCGCTAAGAGCGCGACCCGAAAGACAGGTGCCCGTGCCAGGTTGTGGGCAGGGTTGCGGCAGAAAGGAAGGCGGGCCCCCATGTGCTGGTGGGAGCCCCGCATGTTGCAGCCATGTCCTGAACAGAGACTGAAAAAGGAGGCAGAGAGGAGACAGGAACCTCGTGGTGTCCGGTGGCTGCAGGAGAGAAACGGAGGAGTCAGGACGAGCACTGGTGAGTGGGGGCTGAGCGCAGAGCCATGTTGGTGCTCCAGAGGCACGGTTGGTGCCGGTTCTTGATCTTCCCAGCTGCACCGCTGATTGCGGGCAGCTGCAACGTACTATAGCAGAAGACTCCATGGTGTCGACCTCGATGGTTGAGGCCGTGGTCACGGTTATCCCTAAACCTGGGAAAGATCCCCAGAATTGTGCCTCATACAGGCCTATTGCACTGTTAAACCTAGACGCCAAAATCTTCTCCGCTATATTGTCTGCACGCTTAGAAAATTTAATGCCCGCACTAATCCACCCTGATCAGTCTGGCTTCATAAAAGGCAGACAAACGCATGATAACATCAGGAGGACAATACACCTGATTGAAAATGTTTCCAAATGTAAGATTCCAGAAATATTGGTGGGTTTGGACGCAGAGAAGGCCTTTGGTAGAGTGGATTGGTTGTTTCTCTTCCATACCATGCAAAAGATCGGTTTCGGGGATAGATTCCTTAATATGGTTAGGGCTAACTATCGGCACCCACACTCCAGAGTCCAGGTCAATGGCGTTTCGTCTCTCCCGTTTGAGTTAAGCAGGGGCACGAGGCAAGGCTGCCCATTCTCCCCCCTCTTATTTGCCCTTAGCATTGAACGCTTGGCTACCCAATTTAGAGCAAACCCAGAGATTAAGGGCATTCACTTTGGGTGTACAGAACACAAGGCCTCACTCTTCGCAGACGATATCCTGATGTCACTCACAGACCCAGGTCCCTTGCTTCAGGCACTACAAACAAAACTGGGTAAATTCGAAGGGGTGGCGGGCTTTAAGGTCAATTAGACAAAATCCTACATTCTAAATCTTACAGTCTCTGAGAGAGAGGCTCTGCAACTCCGGGGGCAGATCTCCCTTCAGTGGCTAGACGTTCCCTGCAATATTTAGGCATTCAGCTCACACTGAAGATTGCAGATCTGTTTACAGCGAACTATCCCACATTTCTGTCCCAGATCCAGCAAGAGATAAAAAGCTGGAAATCGCTATACATTTCTTGGCTCGGACGGATAAATGCCATTGAAATGACACTACTTCCCAAGTTGCTCTACCTGTTCCAGGCACTCCCAGTCGACTTAGACCGCGACCTATTACCATGGGTTCGCTCCCTTATTACTAAATTCGTATGGCAGGGGGGCAGGGCATGTCTTCCGTTCCATGTCTTACAATGACCAAAGAAGGAGGGGGTGTAGGACTCCCAGACTTCTCACTATATTACAAAGCAGCACAACTAAGAGTGATGGTAGAGTGGTCAATGAGTCCGACAAACACTGGCTCCACGTGGATAGGGCGATAGTGGGAAGGTCAATTTGGGATGTGCTCTGGAAACAGAAGAAAGACATACCGGCCAATGCTTACATCAGCACCCCAACACGCACCACTTTCAAGGTCTGGGATGAGGTCATGAAAGACGAGAGATGGACTACCTTCCCCTCACCTTACACTCCCATCCACTTCAACCCAGATTTTCCCCCAGCTATGAGGGAAGGTCCATTCGACAGGTGGTGGGAGGGAGGATGCTTGATGGTTTCAGATTTGTTCCACAACTTTGATGTGCTAACCTTTGCGAGCTGCCAAAGGGAATTTCAGTTTCCGAGTAGCGAGCATTTCCACTATCTCCAACTCAAGCACTGGGTATCCCAACCGCAGATGAGGGAAGCCGCCACCAGAGAGCTTACGCAGATAGAACAATGGATACGGAGGGCGGGCTCAGCGAAGTGGGCGATTTCCGTGCTCTACTTAATGTTACTATCAACAATTCATGCACCACAAGCACGCTACCAATTGTTCTGGGAACAAGGAGTGGGGAGGGACATTGCAGAAGAGGACTGGAGTTACATATGGTCGGACATTACCAAGCATAATCACTCAGTGGCACTAAGGGAAGCTCACTACAAGACCCGGTTTGATTGGTACCTATACCCCTCCAAACTCAAAAAGATATTTCCGGACACTTCCGAGCTATGCTGGCGAGATTGCGGCCTTCTTGGGGCCTTCCGTCACATATGGTGGGATTGTCTTGTAATTGGAGCTTTTTGGGAAGAGATTTTATCACACATTAAAGATATGCTGGGATACCCCATACCTCCTCTATAGAGGGAGTACTATTGGGCGTAAGAGACCCTGACCTTGAGCACCAGACAAGGGCGGACAAGGCTATCCTATGGGCATGTATTGGGGCAGCCAAAACTACTATAGCAGCAACCTGGAAAAAGAAGTAGGCACCTGCTCTGTCGCTTTGGGACCCGCATCTCTGGAGAATCCTCACCATGGAACGGATGGCAGATATCTTCCGAGACAAATACAAATCTTTGAATACAAATGGGGCCCGTTGATTACTTTACTGTCCAAGGGTCTCCCCTCGGCGGTATGTCCCCCCTCCGTGAGAGCAATGCACCTCTTTCAGTTTTAAGGTGACTAACTCCCATGCCCATTTTAGCACCTCAAACTGGTAAGGATGGCAAGATATCTGTGAGCAAGGTAACACCCCTCTATACGGCCTGGTTGCCCAAATGCTTAACTTCGAAGTTACACCACCACCAGGGAGGGGTGGAGGGAAGGGCGCATTGGGGCATGGGGGTTGTTTATTTGAATTGTTTGGGGTGTTTTCCCCAATGTTGGATTTGGTAAAATGGACGTGGCCCACAATGCGTGACGGTGGCGAGGGGATTTTCCAAGGTCAGAAACTGAATCTGTATTAGATGATAATACACCACGCAGGAAGTCCTGTATAATTTGCAATGTGTTATATTTCATGCAGAAGTCTTCTTGAATAAAAAGAACTTTGACAAAAAAAAAAAAAGGAAATTCACCGAAAAAAGCAAAGGTTAAAGTGACATTATAGTTAGGGATTGTAATAATGTTACTTTACATAAAAGAACAACCTTAGAAATTCATCAACCAAAAAAACAAGGGTTAAAAGGATGTTACGGCTAGGTGAAAATATCACTTAAAACATACAGTTTTACACAAATAAAACCACTGAAATTAACCAGTTCATAGTTCTCTCACATACCTACAACTAGTGCCATAATTAACTATAATGAGTGCCCTCGCCAATTCAAAACATGCATGAAGTGTTTCTTTTACCACCTTTAGACTGCCACTTTGGTCATAGGAGTGAACACAAAGGATCCCTACACTCTGGAACCGAAGAGCTTCAGCTCTGTCTGAAGGATCCCTGCACTCCGGAGCCGAAGAGCTTCAGCTCTGCGAGAAGGAGCCCTGCACTCCGGAGCCGAAGAGCTTCAGCACTGCGAGAAGGATCTCTGCACTCCAGAGCCGAAGAGCTTCAGCACTGTGAGAAGGATCCCTGCACTCTGGAGTCGAAGAGCTTCAGCACTGCGAGAAGGATCTTGCACTCCGGAGCCGAAGAGCTTCAGCACTGCGAGAAGGATCCATGCACTCCGGAGTCGAAGAGCTTTAGCACTGCGAGAAAGATCTATGCACTCCGGAGCCGAAGAGCTTCAGCACTGCGAGAAGGATCCCTGCACTCCGGAACCGAAGAGCTTCAGCTCTGCGAGAAGGATCCCTGCACTCCGGAGCCGAAGAGCTTCAGCACTGCGAGAAGGATCTTGCACTCCGGAGCCGAAGAGCTTCAGCACTGCGAGAAGGATCCATGCACTCCGGAGCCGAAGAGCTTCAGCACTGCGAGAAGGATCCCTGCACTCCGGAGCCGAAGAGCTTCAGCACTGCGAGAAAGATCTCTGCACTCCAGAGCCGAAGAGCTTCAGCTCTGCGAGAAGGATTCCTGCACTCCGGAACCGAAGAGCTTCAGCACTGCGAGAAGGATCCCTGCACTCCGGAGCCGAAGAGCTTCACCACTGCGAGAAGGATCCCTGCACTCCGGAGCCAAAGAGCTTCACCACTGCGAGAAGGATCTCTGCACTCCGGAGCCGAAGAGCTTCACCACTGCGAGAAGGATCCCTGCACTCCGGAACTGAAGAGCTTCACCACTGCGAGAAGGATCCCTGCACTCCGGAGCCGAAGAGCTTCAGCACTGCGAGAAGGATCTCTGCACTCCGGAGCCGAAGAGCTTCAGCACTGCGAGAAGGATCTTGCACTCCGGAGCCGAAGAGGTTCAGCACTGCGAGAAGGATCCCTGCACTCCGGAGCCGAAGAGCTTCAGCACTGCGAGAAAGATCTCTGCGCTCCGGAGCCGAAGAGCTTCAGCTCTGCGAGAAGGATCCCTGCACTCCGGTACCGAAGAGCTTCACCACTGCGGGAATGATCCCTGCACTACACCCACCAATATCGCTGGAATCTTACATTTGGAAACATTTTCAATCAGGTGTATTGTCCTCCTGACGTTATCATGCATCTGTCTGCCTTTTATGAAGCCAGACTGATCAGGGTGGATTAGTGCGGGCATTAAATTTTCTAAGCGTGTAGACAATATAGCGCCAACTTCCACAAGATAAAGGTACTGTGCCCGATCGCACCTCGAGGTGCACGCTCCCCCTTGGAGCGCCTGCAGAGCGAGTGAGACCCGCTCCCCCACCCGAACCGGGAACGAAGTGCACGGACCTTGTAACACTACGCTGAACTGAGAACTCTTTTTGCCAAGTAATATTGTGGGCCCGCTTACACGTTATTGGGTCTTGTGATAATTCTGAATTCTATAAACAAAGTCTATTTTTGATACACCCAGTCTGGAGTCCATTTGTGGGGGTAACATTGGATTGTTGTATGTGATCACAAATGCTTAACCATTACTCCTAAGATAACGCCTTGTCTGCTCGCGCCAAGCTACCTAGAGGGTGAGCAGGGGTTATTGTTAGAGTGTACCCCCTTACCCTGACTGGAAGAAGGACCCCCTGTTTGTCCCAGGTACCCACCTGTGCCACCCAGGGAATCCGGATTCTAACAAGTAGGATTACTGTGTGGCTCCCCCTGGGAGGGGAGCATGATAGGTGTGCACCTTAGTGCATTGTGTCGGGCATGGACATAGCCCAGATAGAAGATCGCTCAATGAACTTTTCCTGTGGCCAGTGTAAGCCCTTTGTGTGGGCTGGAGCACCGACTTGGTATTTGGACTCAGGAAGCCTACACCCCACCACCCGACTCGTTAAAGGAGACCAGTGGAGCTTTGCTTATGGCTTTGTTTGTTGCATTGGCTATACTTTGGGGGGGACAGCCATTGCTGCTTGGCCCTGGGGATGGGGAGTGTGATGAGGAGTTTTATTGTTTTTGAGTGTCTCAGGGGGGACTCACACGCTGCTGTTGGGTGGGGGGCGTAGACTCAGAAGCAATTGGATTCCATTAGACGTGATCCGTGGTGAGTTTTCAGAATGTATAATAGAACACAAGGGCTCATTTGAATGATCTTGAATGTCCAGGGGATGGGATCAGCTACGAAGCACCATAATATCCACAGGTATTTGAGGCGTAGAGGGGTCCAGATAGGGGTGCTACAGGAGACCCATCTTGTGGGTGCAAAGGTGGAGGATCTGCACCCCAGGTGGCGTGGGAAACTATACGCAACTTCCTACTCTGCTTATGCAAGAGGGGCATTGGTGTGGGTCAGAGCTGGAACAGCATTCGAACTCACGCGGTCACTAATTGCTAAGAAGGGACGGTATGTTTTAGTGAGTGCCAGGTTACTGGGGAGACAAGTAAAACACTGGGAAGCGTTTATGCACCCAATCAAAACCAACTTGCATTTCTCCAGGCTCTTTTAGCCCTGCTGGGGTTACTAGTGGGTGGAGACTTTCTTCTGGGAGGGGATTATTATTGTGTTCCAGACATACCACCAAATGAGGGTGGCCTAGGGGTGCCGGACTCTGAACTGTACTACTTTGCGGTGCAATTACAGTGAATAGCCAGTTGGTTGGATGAGTCCAAGCGCGATGCACTGGACCTAGAGGGCCTGGCCCCTAACCAAGGTCTTCTCTTGCTCCAACTGCTGTAGCGGGATATGGTCATCCCGTGTCTGAATGTACTGCTGCGAGCAGCTCTGTATTCTTGGAGACAGAAACAGATCTGAAGGGTGCAAATATAAGTGCCTACTCCACCACTAGTACTGCTACCACATGGGAGCCCGGTCACTTGTTTTCCATTCGCCCAGTTGTCGGATGGGTGTGAGGCGGGTCTGCGGGTGGGGGAGGACTGCTTTTCACTGGGCATGTGGATACATTCAAGGAATTATCTGAGCAATATACTTTACCCAGAGGACAGTTCCTGACTTATAAGGCTTGACTGCGGACCTACGTGAAACTGTGGGACAATGGACGAGACGAGCCCTCCCCTCACGCTACACTCCAACTTTTACTCACGATGGATTCAGCTACATGCTTGGTTACATGGTTCTACCACTCCCTGAGTGATATGGGGAAGAGGCCGCTACAGGCTTGAAGCCTAGATGGGAGACTATCTTGGGCAGCGAGATTACAGATAGACACTGGATCAAAATAGTGGCGCACCCAAAAAAACGTTCACGCAACACAAGTCTTATACATAATCAATTCAATGTTTTACATACAACGTACCTTACACCCCACAGATTACAGGTGGCTTACAGGGCTGGCTCAGGGAGATGTACCCAGTGGGGGCTCTTCGATGCCGAATTCGGCCATATGACATGGAACTGCCCCAACACTCTGGTGTTATGGAATTTTGGTCCTTGACAGACTCCAACTTACACTGGGGCACACTATTCTGCACCAGATAGAGGCCTGCCTACTGGGAAGATTTCCTAGACCTAAGAAGCGCAAAGTAGGGACTACATTTTTAGACCTGGCACTAGCATTAGCCAAACGTAGCATAGACATAGCTTGGAAATTCGTGGGAGGCTCCAGATTCGACACACAGGTACAAGATGTTGTCCTGGGTAGAAGCAGAGACGAGTGCTCTCTGCAGAGAGGATGCCAGAGGACTCCGAAGACGCCCGCTAGCAGGCCTCTGGACCGAAATGCTAGGGAGAATCCAGGAAATACCTCAGATTCAGATCGGGGAGCTTCAGACGACCCTGGAGATAGCCCCCGGGGAGATGAGATGGACGGGGAGAACGGTGGGGAGGTGCTGGCTGGCACCCTGGAAAGACATCCGGATTAGGACCCCCATTCATATCTCGCTCTGGGCTGTCAGACCCATCACTCCTTACCTGCCCTTGGACTCTGAGACCCATACCTCAGACACCATGAGATGCAGATGCTTACTGATGAACAGCACACCCAGACATACTGGTATATGGAAACAGATTATACCCCTGGAACAGTTTTGTTTCACATTACACTTTTTATTTGCGCTGTAGTTTATTTTTCAACTTGGCTATTACATTGAATGACAATCCTCCGTTCAATGTGCAACACCCACCTTCTATGACTTAATCAGATCTCCCCCCACTGCTCCTGGCACAGAGCTAACCGGGATGTGCATACACACAATGTCGACAGGCCATGCCTGACGCTCAATCCAAACTTAATCGACTGCTAAGAGTAGAGATCATGCCACGCTGGGATACAAGCAGATCGTTTTGTATATGGCAGACCATTAACGGCTCGAATGGGAAATGTGCCAAAGCTTTGGAAGGCTAATTATCGGAATCTTTACACAAACGTTGTTTGATCTGTAATGCAATTACTACATTAGCAATGTTGATGTTGCAGTGGAACATGTAACAAAATGTTTCAGATGTTTCAAATGCCAATAAATATATTGGGTATAAAAAAAAATCAGATGCAGAATTCCGCCTCATCCCTTCCTTTCACAGGGACTGTGTCAAGCACTGTTAATTGCTCTATTGTGTGAGAAGACCTTTGATTAATCTGCGGGGAAGCAGAGTAATTTACTTTGCCCAATATGGGTGGCGAGGGCAAAGGTCTGGAATATGATAGTAAGCTGAGCCTGGAAAAAAAGACACATCGTAAAGTGTCAGAATTTGTTTATGTGGGATGATGGGAACTGAAAATTTACATTTGGTGCATGTTTCACCCCAGATTGGTACATCACTGGGTCCTGTAGGCCTCAGGGGAGAGAACATCCATTTTGGGCTGAATTCGCCTATAATGTCTAGCACAGCGAAAACACCACATACCTTCTGTAAGCACTACAAAGCTGCACTCGAAGGCTCAGTAATGCTAGAAGGCCTACCCCAAGCCAGCACCAATCCCTGAAGAGTCCCTTCTGTGACAGGGTACCTGTGTGTAGATGCCAGGCAGCATGTGTGAAACTTCCATCCTGCACTGCCCAGCATTCACACACTCATGAGTTCACGTGTAACTAGTCCAGACCCTCTTACCCTAGCTGCACAGCAGTGGCCTTACCTTAAAAGGTGGATACTGGTGGTTACCACGCTCAGTCGAGTTACCGTAAATTAACTGAGTGAGACTTAGCTTGTGACACTCACTTACAGTAAAAGTCCAAAAACTGTGTGGTGAAAAGCAAAACATCATGGAGGACAAAATGGAGGGAACCCATTTACTACCCTCTCCATCCTTACCACGGCATGTATGATTAATTACGCCAGGTTGTTCCTTAAGATATTGGCCAGCTGAGCAATGTTGTTTTTTTTTTTTTTTTTTTAAAAGACCTTTATTGTTATGTTCACGATACACCGCTTTGGCCTACAACCCTTCGGGCCGGCCGCATATTGCATTCATGCACTTTGTCTTAACTAACACAGCCCAGTGCCGTCAACCCGGGGGTACGGCGGCGCTAGAAAGTGCATTCGTATCACAGTGAAAGAAGGATAATGCAGGCCTCATTTTCTCTATGTAAACCATAAACAAACGGAGAGCTCCCAACGGCGCAGGCGCCGAACGAGCAACTACTCCCCCCCCCCCTCCCCCCCAAACTTCCCTAGAACCAGTCACCACTTGTGCCGTAGATATACTCTGTACCCATGGGCGGCTGCGGCACCCCACCTCAGCCCCGGGAGCCACTGAAACGTGGGAGTCCTATATAGCCCCTGCATCATCCTGCTCGACTGCAGGCGGCTCACAAATACCACCCCTAAAGTCATTCCATTTGGACCATACTTCCCCCCATTTCCTGGGGCACCCTCTTGCAATATATACAGTCTTTTCTCGCAGCATGCACCAGTCCATGTCGCCGTGCCAGTCCGAGAGTCTTGGTGGAGTAGGGCTTCCCCAGAGTCTGGCAATGTTCCGTTTAGCCACCATTTGACCAAGCGTCACCCAGAGCCTACCCTTCGGTGGCAGGTCCGTTGGCTCCCAGATGTTCAGGAGACACCTCTTGGCCTCCGGGCGAATTTCCACCTCCCATACCTCCTCCATGCACTTCACCACCCTCCTCCAATAGCGTTGAATCTGGGGGCAGTCCCACAACACGTGGAAGAAGGTGCCCGTCCCCCCACATCCCCTCCTACAAAGAACTGTGTCAACCCTGCCCATGGTGTGCAACCTAGTACAGGAGAAATAGATTCTGTGTAGCAGCTTGAGTTGGATCAGGCGCAGCCGGGCAGATATCGCGACCTCCCTAGGGGAGGCTAACGCGTAGAGGCAATGTTGTTTTTAAACCACCTAGAAGCAGGAGGCTGGTGACAAGACTGACTGGTGAAGTTAGTGCAGTTAAAGCAGAACAGGTAAATAAGAGGTCACTTATATACTTCAGATATTTTCTTCTGAAATGGTCATCTAATGGTGTTATGCGTTTTCATGTGTTTAATAAGGTTCCCCTTGAGGCTGAACCTCCTGTCACACTCAGAGCACTGATGTGGGCGTTCTTGTGTGTGGGTTGTATGGTGTCTAATGAGAACTCCCATTTGAGTGAAGCTTTTTCCGCATATACTGCAACAATAAGGTCTTATTCCAGAATGGGTTCTCAAGTGGACAATAAGATTCTCCTTTCTATTGAAGTTCTTGTCACATTCAGTGCACTGATATGGTCTTACGCCTGTATGTATTCTTTTATGTTTAATTAGATTTCCCTTTCTGTTGAAACTTTTATCACATTCAGTACAGGAGTACATTCCACCATTGAGTTGAGCTTCAGGATGACATGAAATACGGTCTGCTTGTTTCTGCGCGCTCCCGCCCTCTTTACATTCTTCTGAACTCTGCACCTGTTGCGATTCCTGGTATACATTAAAAGGAGCTGCACTACTGAAACCACTTGTATACAGCAATCTTTGTTCTCCTCTCAATTCAGGGCCAACATCTGATTGCATTTGGTTGTCATAACTTGTCGCATTTTCTGGTCCAGGAAACAATTTCAGACTGTCTCTTCTTGATGCTTTTTTTCCTGAGTTTTCTGTTTTAATTTTTCTAGTCTTTATTTTATTACCTGTTGAATTAAAGCAGAATCGAAATTATTAATGCTCTGTGATTAGTAATTTTAAGCATTCGACAAAATCAACCTTAAAAGCAAGTGTTTCCAAGTAATTTTCAACAATCTTACATACATTTTAAATATTTAAAAAATATGCAGCAATACATTTCAAAATGTATAGAAACGTAATCACTGCCATATAGTCCGGTTAATTGATTAATTCAGAATGTATAATGTTTGTTATCCCTTCATTAAATCATTCAGAGCTGTATTATCACTCATTCAAGGTCCGGCTTCATGACGTATACTGGTGCAGTATAATATTTTGGTGCTAAGGGGTCATTTAAGGTTTTGCAAAGGGAGGACAGCCTCCAAAAGAACAAGTTAGTTTCATTTGGTAACGCTCTTTCTAGTGGATACTCGAGCTAGCCACAGATTCCTCACCTTTAGAATATTCCCAGTCAGCATCAGTAAGATTTTTCAGCATTGTCCATGCATGCCAATAAGTGAAATCGTTCTGCCCCGGAAGTGACTGGAGCTATAGACACTACCCAAGCATGCTGATGTTAGTTTCTTTCTAGACATTGTCTACTACGTTGGATGCTGAGCCCAAAAGTAATCAATGGTGCCTGTGTGGCGATCTCTAATTTGGGACTTTAGTAGACGGAAAAGGAGCGATTCGCCAGAACGGGTAGGAGGGATGGGGGTGAGGAATTTGCAATTAGAGTATGCTCTAGAAAGAACATTACCAAAGTTAAATAACTTATTCTTCTGATGGATACTTCTAATCACAGATTCTTCACCTTTAGAATAGATATTAAAGCAGAACATCCCCAAGTGATGGGTCTGTAGAACGACTCAGACCATAAAGTTTTGTAGGAACGAAGGGCAAAAAGGCTGTCAAGGTAGAAGTGCTTTACGGATGTGAGCTCTGATGCCCGAGTTGCTGCCTGACAGATATCCAGGACAAGGTCTCTGCATGCCAACACAGTCATAGCAGTCTTGGTCCTGGTGGAACGGCCCTCAAGACTTCTAGAAGCCTTGGTCCTGGTGGAACGGCCCTCAAGTCTTCTAGCAGCCTTGGGCCTGGTGGAACGGCCCTCAAGACTTCTAGAAGCCTTGGTCCTGGTGGAACGGCCCTCAAGTCTTCTAGCAGCCTTGGGCCTGGTGGAACGGCCCTCAAGACTTCTAGCAGCCTTGGTCCTGATGGAATGGGCCCTCAGGACTTCTAGCAGCCTTGGTCCTGGTGGAACGGCCCTCAAGACTTCTAGCAGCCTTGGTCCTGGTGGAACGGGCCCTCAAGACTTCTAGCAGCCTTGGTCCTGGTGGAACGGCCCTCAAGACTTCTAGCAGCCTTGGTCCTGGTGGAACGGGCCCTCAGGACTTCTACCAGCCTTGGTCCTGGTGGAATGGCCCCTCAGGACTTCTAGCACTTCTAGCTACCTTGGTCCTGGTGGAACAGGCCCTCAAGATGTCTGGAGGCTGCTCTTCGCCATTAAAGAGCAGATTTTAGGACTATCCACCTAGATAAGGTCCTCTTCTACACAGCCTTGCCTTTTGTCGCCCCAAAGAACTCCACAAAGAGCCGATTATCCAGTAGATGGTTTTAGGTACGATCAATGTAAACATTGAGGTTACAAACCATGGAGTCTCTCCTCCTCTTGCGAAAGGTTGGTGTGGGGGGAGTGTGCAAGGAGGTCAGCAAAGTGATGGATTGTTCGACATGGGAGAAAAGCCTCTTTGGTCCTCAGTACCAGCTTGTCAGATAGTAAGGTGGTGTAAGGGTGCTGGGCTAACAGAGCCTGAAGCTCACCCATGTGACGTGCTGATGTTATTGCATTGAGGAAAAGTTTTTAGGGTCAGCAGATGTAGGGGCAGCTGTGTAATGGCTCAAAGGGAGTACAAATAAGAAAAGTAAAGACCAAGTTAAAGCCCAACTGAGACATAACAAAAGGTATTTGAAGGGAGTGGGGGAGACGTGGGCTAAAACATTCATTGAGATAATGCATGACAACAGGAGAGTTAAACAAGGATGGTTGGTCCAATAAATGCAAAAAGGCTGAAAAGACTGACAAGGAACCTAAAACAGTGCCCACTGCAAGTCCTTGCTGGGACAAAGATAGGACAAATAACACATTCATCGTTTTGAATTGGAACGAGTCAATGTTATGGGTGCCACACCAAGCCACAACTTTTGCCAGCATCCCACGTAAATGGATTTCATAGAAGGCCGCCTGACCACCAGATGACATTCACTATTTCAGGAGGGAGATCAAATGCAGTATACTGCCATTGCTCAATCTCCAGGGTGTAGATAACACACGCCCAGATGCAAGAACCCGCCCTGCTGCTGCAATAGAATGTAATTCTGAGGCAGCAGCTGTATTGGAGGACAGATGCGAATGCCCAGACGTTCCGAGTATTGCACTCTCCAGGACCAATCTGGAGGACTTGAACCCAGTCATTCTTCGTCTTCTTCGGAACACCGGCAAGTTAGATAGTGGAGGGAAGATATCCAAGTGTCCCCAGCTCCACTCTAAGTGGAATGTGTTTCAGAAAGAAGCGTTTGTAAGACGTGCAGAAGTGTTGATACTGGCGATTCACACATAGTCCAGGACCCCACTCTGCTCTGCTTGTTGCAATACCACATGGTGGAGGTATTATCTACGAGGACCTGAAGCAGCCTCCCCTTGATGGATGGCAGAAAGGCATTCAACGGCAAGTGAATGGCCCACAACTTCAGAAGATTGATGTGAAGGTGGGTCTCCACTTTAGTCCAGAGTCCTTTGGCCCAGGAGCCCTCGGATCCCACTGCAGATCCAGCATACTTTATCTGACATGATAGACAAGCAGGATGCAGGAGGCCAACAGCCTCAGGAGCCTCAGAGCCAGTCACTGAGACCCAGGACTGAGGCTGAAACATAGGGATCATAGCCTGAACATCCTAGACACGTGCAGGGGGGAAGGCTTTAAAATGAGGCATATCCAGGAATTATCCGATGCAAGGGAGACTCTGAGAAGGAGTCAAATGTGACTTCAGCATACTGATTGTGAACTTCAACGATTTAAGGAGATTCACCCTGTTCTGAAGGTGGATCTCAACCGCCTGTGGAGCTGGAGTACCAATCGCTTTACCAAGCAGTCTACTGTGTCCAGTCCGGGGCAGATGAGCGTGGCTGCCCTGACCTTACTGGATGGCCTGTGCCACAGTTGCTCTGAATTCTTCTGGGACAGTTAGTAACGTTTCAGAACTGAGTTCCATAACACATAGGAGTATCAACCCAGCAATCTGCTGGCATTGATTGACCTGAGGGTGAGGCTCTTCCCAAATATCTTCCTTTTCTTCTATTACTTGTCCGACAGGGGGTCGTATGGAAGGTATTTAAGTTAACTCTGCTGGTGGATGCCTGTAAAACCAAGCTCTCCGGAGCAGGATGCCAAGTCACACAAACTGAAACCGGTCCCAGGATGCTTGTTTCAGGTCCAGGGAGGACTTGGCTTGGCAGTTTGGGCTGGACTGTTCCCACAAGGAACAGGGTCAAGACTGATTGACATATGGCTGGGTCCAAGCTGGGGTCGTATGGTGAGCAAAAGAATGATGGATTTAACCCAGCTCCATGTGGCTGGGGGTGAATGTTTGCATTGTCCAGCATTCCGTCCATCAATTGTTTCTTTTGCATATGTCGCCCTACGTTGGAAGGGTATGCCCAGACGTGGGTCCCGTGCTCACTACACCACTGGATTCAAGCTAGCCTGGCTGATGAAGGGTGATGTCCTGAAACCAGTCCCGGGATGCTTGTTTCCGGTCGGAGGAGGACCTGGCTTGGCAGTTCGGGCTGGACTGTTCCCACAAGAAACAGGGTCAAGACTGATTGGCATATGGCTGGGTCCAAACTGGGGTGGCGTGGCGAGCAAAAGAATGATGGATTTAACCCAGATCCTTGTGACTGGGGGTGAATGTTTGCATTGTCCAGCATTCCGTCCATCAATTCTTTCTTTTGCATAAGTCACACAAACTGGCCTATGGCGATATGGGCCACTTGTCAATTTACTAGGGTACAAGAGCAAGGTTTGGACCAAGTGCACATGAGAGAGTGAGTTAGGGCCTCAGTAAAAGGCAGCAGAAGTTTTGATGAGGATTGTCTGGGTTTCGGAACCTCTGTGAGGACAGTAGTCTTTACTTTGATTGGAGGCAGTTGTAAATCTAGGACTTCGGCTACCATGCTAATGATGCACATTCTAATTATGCAAATTCTCAATATGTAAAAGATGAAAAGCACAGACCGGGTTGTGGGACGAGGGAGCGTAACTACCCCAATGTCAGTGGAAGTATCTAGCCCACTAGCCTCTTCTAGGTCCATATTTCTGCATGTTGTGGGGAAAATCTGTACCCATCATCATCACCTAGAGCAGGTTGCATCTGGTCAGTCGGATCCAAAGAGTTGGTGGAGTCCTGGGATATGGCTCTAGGCAAAGGTGGAGTCTTGTCGGAGTCAGAATGAATGTGGGGCCAGGCGTGGGGAACTCCATTCATGCAGAGCTTCAGCAGAGACTTATTTGTTTCGGAGTGGGACAAAACCGTGGGCTGGACGTCTTCCCTGGTTTGCAGCCAGTGTCAACATGGCAGGAACAGGCATGGATCGTGCTGCCTGTGTGGTATCTGCTGCGGAGTCGTAGCTGCACCCTAGGCAGGTTCAGGTGACGGACTCCGCCCATGCATGGGGCCAGAGCGTACATTAAAACTAGCCAAAAAGGTACCAAATATGCACAGCATGCCTCCTAGAATACCTCAATTTCTTGCTGCCTCACAAATTGACATTGGGTTTGGAGTTGCATTGGGATCATCAGCGCAATCGGTCCGAGTAGTTGACCGGGAGCAAAAACGCAGAGCATATTGACGTCCTTGACACTTCTCAGATGGAGAGTGGTGAGGACATCTTTTTTGAACAATGACTGACCTAAAGTGTTATTAAGGTCTGTCGCTGACCCAGTGCCTTGAGCAGGAGGGCGTCCTTGTTCTCGACTTCGAGTAGGCGTGGCCTAGACACGATATCCATCGGGGTTAGAGAATGTAGAGCTTAGCTTCACGATCTCAGTTCATCAGGGCCCCTCCTCACATAATTTGGACTTGTGGCACAGCCTCAAACCCCAGAGGCACAGCTTGTAACGATCGATCACAGACATTTGTTTGTGGCAGTCCTTAATAAGTTTAAAACATGTAGTTTTAGAAGGGGACATATTTCCTTGCACACTGAAATATTTTGGAAGAAAAAGCTTGTCAACTGATGAGAAAAAGTAGCAGTTAACTCTGGATCTGCGCAAGAAGGCACAAAAAGATACAACTGAGGTCAGCACGCTTGGGTGGCGCTCATACATATCTCCAGTTGTCACTTATGGGGTGGAGGGAAGTAGATTTGGAGTCGCACAACGCCACCTATTGCCACACAGGAACTAAGCTGAAAAATGATCCAGATCCAGTGTGCCGCCTTAAAGGCGAGTCATCTGTGGTTTGAAGAATCGATTACAAAGTAGTGGACACCTTGTTGATGAAACTTATGATTGGGAAGCCCAAAAGAATGAAACAATGATGCCAAAGCAGGGAGGTCTAGGACAGACCATTGTGCGACTCCACACCGTAGCAATGTACAAATACATGTTCTGAGGGAGCTGGTCATTTGTTTCTGGAGTTTTAGAAGCCTGTTCCTGCGCCATTTTTTCTGGTTTCTTACGAGAGTGCAAGTGATGAAAATGGGGAAATCTGTCTATGAGGCCAATATGCATTGCGTTGCATCTAATGGCTCGATACCAGCAGTAACTCGAGAATGAAACTGTGTCCTTCCACTAATATGCCGATGATATACAACTATCTTAAAACGATGAATCCAGAAAACATCCCCATCAACCTAAAAAAACCCTCCAAACAGAATTCCTCCTTTCTCACCTTTTTAAATTTGCAAACTTGCTGCCTCCAGTCAGAACTAATTGAAACTTGATGGTTTCTCTCCCTCGCTCTTCTCTGTTGCTAAATACCTTGGTTCTACCCTGACCCACCTTAACTTTAGACATCACAAGGTGCCAAACATCTCATCTCCGCGGACCATATCAAACTAGCTGTGTAATGTTGGTTCTTTGGAGAACAGACTTTGGGAATGCAATTTTAGTAGATATCTTACAAGCAGCTCTTGCGACATTCAAAGTAAAGTTCCAACGCTAGGTCAGAATGATTACCTCAACAGGAAAATATGACCATGTGCCCAAACCCCAAGCCTGCCCCCACGCTCCCCTCTTCGGTACCAAAAACTCTCTCAAACCACACGATCTCCAATGGTTACCTCTAAAAGAAAGGATCAGTTTTAAACTTTGTAATGTGGTATACAAAGCGATCCACCAGATAAACCCTCCAAATCCATGCGGTCTGCTTCCTTTCTATGGTGGCTGCAGAAACCGTAGCTCTTTCCTTGAGGCTGGTAGGTTCATAAAATGTCTTGCGCAGAATTGATCCTTCACTTGAGCCATGACATAAGCACCAAACACAGCACACCCTCATTACTTTTAGAATGCATTTAAAAACCCATCTGTTCTCAGCTTTCATGAATTCATTTACTTGCCCCCCCCAAATGCTACAAATAGTGCAAAATTATTCATTCCATCTACTTACCACCAATTATTTGTATAGACCCTACAAACAGCTGTGAACATTTCTCTCTATTGTATTCCTCTGTATCATAACAGCCACCCCTCTGCCAGTGATACACGAAATAAGCTGTAAACTAACCTACTTACTACCTTGTGTCCGGCCACCTTTACCCTGAAGTCTGCCTGTGATTGGCAACTACCAGACACAGGCCTTTCTTCTGAGTCCGGGGAAATGCCAGATGCAGCTAATTTCACACCCAAAATTCCATTGCCTGGTTTCACTGGTAAGGTGTGTGCTTGGAACACCAGACCTATCAATACTGCATGTTTCAGAACAACAATTCAGAAGGACACTCGTTTCCACCCAAATCAGGAATTAGTCAGCGCTTGGAATGAGGGAGTCGGTCGTACGAGCCCACAGAATGTGCAGGGAAAGAGAGCGACAGATCACACGGTCAAACTCGATAAATATAGGTCGGGATCCTCTCAAATGGGCGTTATCTGCACCGCTTAGCTGTGCCCTGTACTGGGCCGCATGGGCCGAGCACAACCCAGTTCCGGTCAGAGATGAGCAGGCTTTTCCAGCAGCTACAAATTTCCAGCAGCTGGAGAGGCTACCAGCAGTAGTGGGCAGACCAGCACAGCAGCATGTTAACGAGGGGGTTCACCAGTTCTGGTCATGAGCCTCTGTGCCCACATGCCATGTAGACATTTCACTGCAGCAGAGATGGGCCGCAAATAGCAACAATAAGGTAGCCTGGTGCCAGTCTAGTCCTCGGTGGTTTTTGTACCTTTCTTCCTCCCACAGTGCTAGGTTTGCACTATATTAATAGTCTCACAAAAAAAGTGTTCAGAATCCATTCAAAGTAATCAAGAATTATTGCCCTGATCTAACCATCAAATTACACAACATGCAAAAAGACTAACCTCCTTCAAGTCCACGAAGCCTCTCCAAGTATTCCACGTCACTGACCGCATCAGTGCATCCAACCTTCAGAGGACTCCCAGCCCACAGACCTTTATCATGTCCATGCCTTTAAGCGTGCCTCAAATGGGGTACAGACCACAAGAAGCTGAAACGTGCAAGGACAGTCATTCTCTCAAGGAGGAGAACAGCCAATCCAGATGTTGTATAAAACTATTGGTCGAGTTCCAGTATCCTCTCCTATCATGAAATTGCAATACTAACTACAAACCTTCATAGAGTACAAAGTTTACTGCATGACCGTCTTATTACCTTCAGAAGCAACAGAGGCTTGATACGGGAGAATACCTTCTAGAAAAGCAAAGAAGGGCATGTCAGCTGTCCCGCTGCTATTAAAGGTCCCAGTTTTATGATCACAGATGACAAAAGTGACACTGTGCCAACGACATACAAATTTGCTTGAAAGTCTAATCCGGTCCAGGCGTCCAATACCTCAAACACTGTCTGCAGCTCATTCAGACCTGGATGTTCTGCACCTACCTGTAGCTCAACCCCACCAAGACGGAATGCTGTTATCTGCTCAGAACCAAAAGCAAGAAGCAGCACAAACCAGATCAACTTTGACGGCTTCTACCCCAACTTTCACCCAATGCTAGGCCATCTGGATTCACACAAACCTTAACCTGAAGGAATCAAAATAAGAAATACAGACTGGTAACCAGTCTCTTCTCAAACTACTCCTCATAGGAACCAACTTCAGACGTTACTCTTGTATCTGAATGGTGAAAAACATCCTGCTCCATGGCATCCCAGATTCCACGGTGCCCACCCCGTAAGGGCATCCTACTGACTGCAGCACGTCTCACCCAGGGCTTGAAGGAATATGATCAAGGAACTCTAATCGCTTCGTCTCACCGGCCTGTGCATCTCCAAAAGAAGCTCCATCATTTATAAAGCCGTCAAAACCAGCACCACCACCAATCTGGCATTCATAAAACTATCACAACCAGCATTACACCAATCTGGCATTTATAAAACTATCACAACCAGCATTACACCAATCTGGCATTTATAAAACCATCACAACCTGCATTACACCAATCTGGCATTTAGAAACCCATCACAACTAGCACCACCACCGATCTGGCATTTATAAAACCATCACAACCAGCATTACACCAATCTGGCATTTATAAAACTATCACAACCAGCATTACACCAATCTGGCATTTATAAAACCATCACAACCAGCATTACACCAATCTGGCATTTATAAAACCATCACAACTAGCACCACCACCAATCTGGCATTTATAAAACTATCTCAACCAGCATTACACCAATCTGGCATTTATAAAACTATCACAACCAGCATTACACCAATCTGGCATTTATAAAACCATCACAACCAGCACCACCACCAATCAGGCATTTATAAAGCCATCACAACCAGCTTTGCACCAATCTGGCATTAATAAAGCCATCACAACCAGCACCACCACCAATCCGGCATTTATAAAGCCATCACAACCAGCATTACACCAATCTGGCATTTATAAAACTATCACAACCAGCATTACACCAATCTGGCATTTATAAAAACCCATCACAACCAGCACCACCACCAATCTGGCATTTATAAAACTATCACAACCAGCATTAAACCAATCTGGCATTAATAAAGCCATCACAACCAGCATTGCACCACCAATCCGGCATTTATAAAGCAGTCATAACCAGCATTGCACCTATCTGGTGTTAATAAATTCATCACAACCAGCATTGCACCAATCTGACATTTATAAAACCATCACAACCAGCACTGCACCAATCCGGCATTTATAAAGCTATCACAATCAGCACCACCACCAATCTGGCATTTATAAAACTATCTCAACCAGCATTACACCAATCTGGCATTTATAAAACTATCACAACCAGCATTACACCAATCAGGCATTTATAAAACCATCACAACCAGCACCACCACCAATCTGTCATTTATAAAACTATCACAACCAGCATTACACCAATCTGGCATTTATAAAACTATCACAACCAGCATTACACCAATCTAGCATTTATAAAGCCATCACAACCAGCATTGCACCAATCTGGCATTAATAAAGCCATCACAACTAGCACCACCACCAATCTGGCATTTATAAAACTATCTCAACCAGCATTACACCAATCTGGCATTTATAAAACTATCTCAACCAGCATTACACCAATCTGGCATTTATAAAGCCATCACAACCAGCATTACACCAATCTGGCATTTATAAAACTATCACAACCAACATTACACCAATCTGGCATCTATAAAAACCCATCACAACCAGCACCACCACCAATCTGGCATTTATAAAACTATCACAACCAGCATTACACCAATCTGGCCTTTATAAAACCATCACAACCAGCACCACCACCAATCTGGCATTTATAAATCTATCTCAACCAGCATTACACCAATCTGGCATTTATAAAACCATCACAACCAGCACCACCACCAATCTGGCATTTATAAAACCATCACAACCAGCACCACCACCAATCTGGCATTTATAAAACTATCACAACCAGCATTGCACCAATCTGGCATTAATAAAGCCATCACACCCAGCACCACCACCAATCTGGCATTAATAAAGCCATCACAACCAGCACCACCACCAATCCGGCATTTATAAAGCCATCACAACCAGCACCACCACCAATCTAGCATTTATAAAACCATCACAACCAGCATTACACCAATCTGGCATTTATAAAACTATCACAACCAGCATTACACCAATCTGACATTTATAAAACCATCACAACCAGCACTGCACCAATCCGGCATTTATAAAGCTATCACAACCAGCACCACCACCAATCTGGCATTTGTAAAACTATCACAACCAGCATTACATCAATCTGGCATTTATAAAACCATCACAACTAGCACCACCACCAATCTGGCATTTATAAAACTATCACAACCAGCATTACACCAATCTGGCATTTATAAAACTATCACAACCAGCATTACACCAATCAGGCATTTATAAAACCATCACAACCAGCACCACCACCAATCTGGCATTTGTAAAACTATCACAACCAGCATTACACCAATCTGGCATTAATAAAGCCATCACAACCAGCATTGCACCAATCTGGCATTTATAAAACTATCTCAACCAGCATTACACCAATCTGGCATTTATAAAACTATCTCAACCAGCATTACACCAATCTGGCATTTATAAAGCCATCACAACCAGCATTACACCAATCTGGCATTTATAAAACTATCACAACCAACATTACACCAATCTGGCATCTATAAAAACCCATCACAACCAGCACCACCACCAATCTGGCATTTATAAAACTATCACAACCAGCATTACACCAATCTGGCCTTTATAAAACCATCACAACCAGCACCACCACCAATCTGGCATTTATAAATCTATCTCAACCAGCATTACACCAATCTGGCATTTATAAAACCATCACAACCAGCACCACCACCAATCTGGCATTTATAAAACCATCACAACCAGCACCACCACCAATCTGGCATTTATAAAACTATCACAACCAGCATTGCACCAATCTGGCATTAATAAAGCCATCACACCCAGCACCACCACCAATCTGGCATTAATAAAGCCATCACAACCAGCACCACCACCAATCCGGCATTTATAAAGCCATCACAACCAGCACCACCACCAATCTAGCATTTATAAAACCATCACAACCAGCATTACACCAATCTGGCATTTATAAAACCATCACAACCAGCATTACACCAATCTGGCATTTATAAAACTATCACAACCAGCATTACACCAATCTGACATTTATAAAACCATCACAACCAGCACTGCACCAATCCGGCATTTATAAAGCTATCACAACCAGCACCACCACCAATCTGGCATTTGTAAAACTATCACAACCAGCATTACATCAATCTGGCATTTATAAAACCATCACAACTAGCACCACCACCAATCTGGCATTTATAAAACTATCACAACCAGCATTACACCAATCTGGCATTTATAAAACCATCACAACCAGCACCACCACCAATCTGGCATTTGTAAAACTATCACAACCAGCATTACACCAATCTGGCATTAATAAAGCCATCACAACCAGCATTGCACCAATCTGGCATTTATAAAACTATCACAACCAGCATTGCACCAATCTGGCATTAATAAAGCCATCACAACTAGCACCACCACCAATCTGGCATTTATAAAACGATCACAACCAGCATTACACCAATCTTGCATTTATAAAGCCATCACAACCAGCACCACCGCCAATCTAGCATTTATAAAGCCATCACAACCAGCATTACACCAATCTGGCATTTATAAAGCCATCACAACCAGCACTGCACCAATCCAGCATTTATAAAGCCATCACAACCAGCATTGCACCAATCCAGCATTTATAAAGCCATCACAACCAGCACTGCACCAATCCAGCATTTATAAAGCCATCACAACCAGCACTGCACCAATCCAGCATTTATAAAGCCATCACAACCAGCATTACACCAATCTGGCATTTATAAAGCCATCACAACCAGCACCACCACCAATCCGGCACTTATAAAGCCATCACAACCAGCACCACCACCAATCCGGCATTTATAAAACCATCACAACCAGAATCCCCACTAATCCGGTGGACACCATCACTGGGTGCTCTCAGAACACCGGCAGGTAGGACACTATCAATGTGGGGACAAAGAAATATATAAAAGAAAAGAACAAGACAGCAGGCCTTTTCAATCCATGCCCTCAGGATCTGCTACAACATCCCTATAGCCATCAGGATCGCCCGATTGAGGAACAAGTTGAAGAGTCACCTCTTTAAAAAAACTCTATATCTCAAGCAGCAACAGTACCGCTCTGCTCCCAGAAACCAGCGCGCGCTCTGTTCACTTGCTGTGTGTATTGCGGCATTTGACCCTTCACATCCCTCTGCTGCCATTTTAACCAGGTTCATGTTATACAAATACCACTTACATGGTGTTCCTTTGAACATTTCCATCTGTGTTTATCCATATTTATTATATCCTTTGTCATCACTATAGAGCCATCTTTTTTATGCTAATAGAAAAAAATGATGTCACAACTAGTACTTCTGCATATTTATTTATATAAAAATGTACAATTACACTTGGATAATATACACCTCATAGAGCAGCACATTTTATTTAACAGTTCAGTTAAACAAGATGATGTTTATTTATTAGACCGCGCTCTGAATGTCAGTCCTTATGCGAAAGTTGCAGGATTAGGAGTGCTGGAAAAGGAAGAGTTTTACACCGGCGGCCCAGCTTGGAACCTAGTCATGGGGTGAAGTTACTCCTGTGCAAAATATGCAGAGCTAAGAAATTATAAAATCACCGTCAAGATTACAAGCAAGGACAATCATGTAAAATATAGACTTCACAATAAATCTGCATTCAACCCTCATTTACAAACATACAAATGGATCGGTACCCAGCATAAGGCGACAGGTACTCGGATGAACGTCAAAAAAAGTGCCGTGGGAGAGGGTTTAGGATGACTTTGAAGTCCCTCACGAGGCGCCCAGTGGTACGGAGTATAATTCAAGACCCATCTCACCTTCAAAGCCCATCAGGAGTCGAGCCGGGCCAGGGAACCCGAAGGGTTTCGATCCCTGCAAATTAGATCCAGGAGCTGCAGAAATGTCCAACCTGTCACCGGGGCAAGTTCCTCAAGTTACTTCAGGGACCCACATCGAACGTGTCACCCAATGTGACCTCATTCAACATGAACCTGAAAACAGCGCGGTTTGTAGAAGTCTTCCCGAACACATTCACATAACAAGACCAACCCAACCTCAAACCCAGAAGAGGTCGGCACAAAGAGCTCCCTGATATTTCTGCCTTGGGATTTGAGATCCTATTCCTCCCTCCAAGGTACTCCCGACACGTTTAAGGATTATACAAACCAGCGCTTAATATGTGACAAAATGAGTACTGGGCCCTCGTCAGGAGGTCACTGCAGCTTGCACCACCCACTGCCCCCGTCAGCGCTGCCAATGACAGCACACACACAGCTACTATTACACTTCAAGTGTGTCAATTCAGACTATTACAGCCCCCAAAAGTTATAGGACTGGCTTGGTGCAGGCATGAGTCATTTGTAAGGTATATTTAATTCACAAACAACTGTTGTGCTCATCTCTAAATGAAATAAACTGGGACACCATGTGGCAGGCCATCATAAGCGCCAGTGTTGACAATTAAGTGCCGGTGCAGAGCACCGTAAACCACCGGCTCAAATTAAGCACTGATACAAACATTGTCCGCCGAGGTAGATTCCAGTACTCGGAAATGGAGAAGTTGACAGGTGTGTGTGTAATATAACACATTAAAATAAACTTAGAGTGTCTGTGTAAGAGTTCACTGGTTCTTGCACCAAGTGATACTGAGCACACAAACCATGAGGTTCCAGCACAATGCCTGACCCCGCCAGGTGAGCTACAGTCTCATCACAGACACTGTTGTATGAAGAACCATTCACAGGCTTGCATGCAGGGCCTCTACTGCAACGCATGAAACAGGAGCAAACAGCAGAAAACCCACCCACCCAAGGCAATCAAATAACTGCGGAAGTTGCAATGCACGATCTTCCATTTCATTGGGGGTTCACCTTGCTCATCCAATAACTGGGGTGCAGACTGTGTATGTTGGTAGCTCTGATGAACACACTTTCCTTGGTCTGACTGCAGCCCTACAGAGCAGTGCATGCCCACCAATGCTAAAGACATACTGGAAGACAGGAAGTACACAGGCTTTTCCAAAGACTTCCCAAAATACCTGATAATCAAAGTAGGGTATATAGTGCCCCTGAGCTGGTTGCCTGCAGTACTAGCATGCTTCATAAGTCCAGGTACTGTACTCCAAAAGCACTTCAGCGTGAAGCACACAGCGGTGCTGCACACATACTGGCAGTTGTTCTCGCCACTGTGCTTCCCTGTGGCACGCTTACATTTTTTTAAACTATGGCGTGCAGTGAGGAGGCATCCTGCTGCACCATCCTTCTTACACACTCCAACAGCAAACGTGTCCATTGCCGATGCTGTGATACTCCTTTCTTTCTGTTGATTCTACATCCCCTCCTGCAAGTCCAGACGTGTGCAAGACAATGCAGGCCTCCAGTGTTGCTCAGCAGTGTGGGACGGACTGTAGTCCTATGTAGGGCATTGTTGCTAGCCGGGTCCTGTCGGGCACCAGTGTACTGAGTGGCCATTCACTCCGAGCATCACGTTCACCTCAAAAGTCCAAGTGCCACTTGCGTTGCTGCCACCACAGAGAGATCAGTGGCACAGCTTGGACTTCTGTCCACACTGCTCTGCTGCAGGCTGATGACAGAGCACAGAAATACCAGAGGTGTCTGAGTTCCTTCCACGTGGTTCAGAACCACTTTGTCACCAGGTGAAGAGAATGAGACTAAACGTTGTAATTAATGACAGAGTTTACTAATCAAAGTCCTTAGCAGCCCCTTTTTCCAACAGTTTCACAGTTTCTCCGCGCTGCCTGCACACAGTAGTACTGTACCCTTATCTTCCACTGGAAGAACAACATGTGGCAGACAAGAACATCTCACTTGGACGGACATATGGATCTCTCTTGAAACTTGGTCCTAAATAAAGCTGCCCCGATTTGTGATTAACAACCTCTGTTAGAGGAATACTGGGAGATCAGTGACTGCTGTCAAAGTTTGTAAAGTACTTCAATTGTATATGGTTATGACCCCTTGCATCACACCTGCAAAAGGTATCAGTACTCATATGTTAAAGGTGTTCAAATATGCACATCAGTTTTATTAGGCAGCTCGTGGAATTGTGCCCTAGCAGCACTGGAAATAATGTCAGCCGAAGCATATCTGTCCGCAGAGGTCTGGGCAGGAAGGGGTCAAATAGTCTTGGGACAGAAAATGCTGGTCGCTCAGTGCAACAAATAAGTTATTTACCTGTAACTAAAGTTCTCATGCTTTGGAATCTTTCATAGATTCACATTCTTGGGTGAATCATTCAAGCATGTGAATTTGTGAAGGATACCAAAGCTCCAGAATTAGAGTCGTGGTCAGAAGAATCTGGGACAGCAAGCACCACAATCCAGAGGTACCAGCCTAGTGGCCAGCTCACTGTGCTGCTGGGAAACACATGCCTCAGAGAGCAGTCAAGTCTGGAAAGAGCCTCAGCATGGCAGCCACATGGGGCGAAGGACAATAAAAGGGAGGCGAAGGGCCAGCAGAATCAGCACAAGTGGGCAGCTGCGGAGAGCAGAAGCTGAGACCTTCTGCGCCAGTGTTGAGACTGTTGGCAGTGCCAGGGTGCAACGAAATCAGGGCAAGTGGGTGGCCACCGGAGCTACAGAGGAACAGAATCCTCAGCATCCGCCAGGAGCATCCAGAAACAGATACAGCTGCAGTGGTATCGCGTATACTCAGTGCTTTCATGGGCTCAGATGTCATTTACATGATAAAAGTTACCTTGTAATTTCCAGAGTGTATTTGTATTTACCTAGAACTTTTCTACAAATGAGAGCAAGTACTTTTCAAACCATTATGTATCACAAGAGTGATTTAGATTTTCTTTCCATTTTGAGCAGTGTTCATACTCTCTGGAGTTTTGCTTTAATCTTTAACTTTTGACTCTGCTCGGAGAGGGTCTGCTGAGGTGTGCGTTCACCTACTCAATTTTCAGGCACACTGCATTCTGGAACTAAGACAGAACTGTGGGATGTGAAGCCCAAGCTCTCCGTCTAACCATGGCGCGTAGGACGGATAATGTTGGGTAGTCAATACAGATACTGCCCAACTGAGCGATGGCGAATTCAAACCACCAACGAACAGAAGGCTACAGACCAGACTGGTTTGTGATGTTGGAGCAGGTAAACAGACCAGGTAAGTAAGATGTCACTCCTTACTTTCTGATATATACGTCTGAGATGGTCATCTGTTGTGGTTATGCGTTTTCATGTGTTTGATAAGGTTTCCCTTGAGGCTGAACCTCCTGTCACACTCACAACACTGATGTGGACGCTCTTGTGTGTGGGTTCGATGGTGTCTAATGAGAACGCCCGTCTGAGTGAAGCTTTTCCCACATATACTGCAACAATAAGGTCTTACTCCGGAGTGGGTTCTCTTGTGTACAATAAGATGCTCCTTTCTACTGAAACTCTTGTCACATTCAGTGCACTGGTACGGTCTGATGCCTGTATGGATTCTTTTGTGTTTAATTAGATTTCCCTTCCTGTTAAAACTTTTATCACATTCAGTACATGAGTATAGTCCACCGTTGAGTTGTGCTTCTGGCTGAGATGTAATTTGGTCTGTGTGTTTCGGCGCGCTCCCCCACTCATTACCTTCTTCTGAACTCCGTGCATACGGGGATTCCTGGTATGCATTAAAAGGAGCTGCACTACTGAAACCACTTCCACAAAGCAATCTTTGTTCTCCTCCCAACTGTGGGCCAATATCTGGCTGCATTTGGAGATCATAGCTTGCCGCATTCTCAGGGCCAAGAAAAAACTTTGTGCTGTCTCTTCTTGACACGTTTTTTTCTGAGTTTTCTGCTTTCATTTTTCTAGTCTTTATTTTATCACCTGTTGAATTAAAACAGAAGTGAAATGATTAATGCTCTGTATGTGATTATTAACGTTAAGCACACCACAGAATCATCGTTTAAAATAAAAGAGTTTTATGTTCACAGTTTTAAATTGTGCATATTAAAAATATATAGAAACAAATATAAATAATATAACCTGTGCCATACAATCCAGTTGATTACTCCACTTGTATCTTGACACCTTCACAAAACTGTTCCGAGCTGCAGCTCCAATCATTTAGAATCTAGCTTCACAAAGAGTCAAATATTCTTGGGACAGAGGGAGTCATCAAGAGATTGAGGGACGGCCTCCACAAGGTGGATGCTTTGTCTGTTGAGCTCGGAGTTTGCTGCCTCATTGAGAGGTTCATTAAGGGTCGAAAAGTCGATGCTAAGAATAGGTGTACCGTCCTAGTGTCCGGCATACCTACGTCCAAGGAATAAGGACATATGCTTGAACATATAAACTAAGGATATACGGATGCCCAATTGAGTTATCTTTTCTGTGTTTGTTGATAATGTCGAGAGTCTTCCCTTTTGAATGGTGTTCTATGGAATGTACCTTGTATATGGCAGGTTTGTATGTAACCTTATATCATGTGTAACAGTCCTGTGTTTTCAAGATATTAGTTGATGTATTCTTTTACACGACATATGAATTCTGATATATCATGCACAGTTTGAATACTTCGTGTCAGTCTCATTTTATTGTCTTTGTGGTTATCAATGTTGATTTTGCACCATTGGTTGGTTCTCCTCAGTGATCAGGATGAATTTAAACTCTTTGAAGGAATTGCACACTTCCACAGAACCCTCTGTTGGTATAGACTGTCATTTAGAGGTAAGCGGAGCCGCAGCTGGCCCCATCGTCCGAAGCTCTGACACATGACTCTTCCCATATATGGATGTCAGTCAATGTCTTTGAGAGTTCGGCTCGATACAGGGAGCTCCTTCTGACACATTTCAAACCATTTGAGACTGCCAGCGAAAGCCTAGCAGTCCGAAACCCCTGCTACATTTCTAAAATGAACTTGGCAAAAGCCTCCCTGTTGCATACAATAACAAACCCAGGATATATGCTTTGAGTTTTCACAATATATTGATACTTATTGCTTGTCAAAAGTTCTTTTGTGAACAGAATTCCTATTTTTTCATGACAAGCGTAAAATTGTAATATCTTCCGTGTCCCCTTAACAGGAACTGGTTGTTGAGGTAGGAAGGCCCACACCTTTTTACCATGGCCATATAAGTATTCCAAACCTAGACATGTTATAGGTATACCTAAGAAGGAATATGATAATTACCCTGTAGTCATTTATTCGTAGTGTGTAGCGCCGTCGATTCATATGCTTAGCATTATCCTGCCACCTAGTCTTGGACGATTACAAGTTGTTTTTCTTCAAAGAAGTCTTCGAGGCACGAGGTAGAGGGACTCCTCTCCTCTGATGTGTATTGCGCATGTTGCTCACCTCCTTTGTTAGATTGTTTTGGCTCATCGGGTGAGGGTTAGAAAAAGGAGCATTAAAGTGACAGAATAAAGAAAAATGTGTAAAATTGTGAGAGTGTAAGGAATATGCTACTTACCAGTATGCATCTGTTCTTGGCATGTAGAGCTGCAGAGTTGTACACTTAGCATAGGTCGCCATCTGGTGTTGGGCCCGGATGTTTGCAGTTTGTTTTTCTTCTTGGACCGTGCTTGGAAGTCACGAGTTTGGTGACTCCTCCTTCGGTCCGTACTGCGCATGGGCTTCGGCTCCATCCTCAGATTGTTTTTCGCCAACAGGGAAATGATGGAGCGTAGTAATAACAGTGAGAAACCCATGTGTGTTGTATCTAAATAAGATGGACTGGAACGGATACAGGTAGCCGGGGAGGCGGGTGGGCGTGTACAACTCTGCAGCTCTACATGCCAAGAACAGATGCATACTGGTAAGTAGCATATTCCGTTCGAGGCATATGAGCTGCAGATTGTACACTTAGCATAGATTATATAGCAGTACCCAACCTTAGCGGCGACCACCGGTATCCGTTGCAGCTGTTTGAAAGAGTGTTTTTAGTACAGCCTGGCCCACCCTAGCTTGCTGCTGGGAATGCACATCTACACAGTAGTGTTTTGTGAATGTGTGCGGTGTAGACCATGTGGCTGCCTTGCATATGTCATCTAAGGGTATATTCCCTAGAAAAGCCATAGAAGCCCCTAACTTTCTTGTAGAGTGGGCTTTAGGGGGAACAGATAATGTTCTCTTTGCCCTCTGATAGCAAATTTGTATGCATTTTACAATCCACCTAGCTATCCCTGATTTTGAGATGGGGTTGCCTTTATGTGGTGGAGAAAAGGAAACGAACAACTGTTTGGTCTTCCTGAAGGGTTGCGTTCTTTGTATGTAATATAGCAACGCTCTTTTCACATCTAGTGTGTGTAAGGCCCTTTCCGCAACAGATTGGGGTTGCGAAAAGAAGACAGGTAATTCCACTGATTGATTGAGGTGGAAGGGGGTAATGACTTTGGGCAGGAACTTCGGATTAGTTCGAAGTATGACCTTGCTGTGATGCATTTGTATGTAAGGTTCCTGTATGGTGAACGCTTGTATTTCACCAACCCTTCTAAGGGAAGTGATAGCTACAAGGAAAGCTGTTTTCCAGGTGAGAAATTGTAGCTCACATTTGTGCATTGGTTCGAAGGGCGGACCCATTAGTCGTGTAAGGACCAAATTTAGATTCCATACAGGGGAGGGTGGTGCCCTGGGAGGAATTACTCGTTTAAGGCCTTCCATGAAGGCTTTAATAGCGGGCACTCTGAAGAGTGACAAATGCTGTCTGTTTTGTAGATAGGCAGCGATCGCTGCTAGGTGTAGGCGTATGGATGAATACGCTAGGTTACACCTGTGAAGATGGAGCAGATAGCATATGATGTGTTGTATGGAGGCATCTAGAGGGTTGATTGTATTGTTACGGCAGTACATTACAAATCTTTTCCACTTTGCGGCATAGCATGCTCTAGTGGTAGGACGTCTGGCTTCCATGATGATGTTCATGCAATCAGGGGGAAGGTTAAGGTACCCGAATTCTAAGATTTCAGGAGCCAGATCGCCAGGTTGAGCTGAGCTGGGTCCGGGTGCCTGATTTCTCCATGGTTCTGGGTTAGGAGGCATGGGGAAAGGTGCAGTTTTTGATGTGGTACCACTGATAGTTGTAGTAGCGTGGTGTACCACGGCTGTCTGGCCCACGTCGGAGCTACCAGAATGAGTGTGAGGGAGTGCTGTTGTAGTTTCCTGACCACTAATGGAATTAGTGGGAGAGGTGGAAAGGCGTATGCAAATCTGCCTGACCAGTTCATCCATATCGCATTGCCCTTGGACAATGGGTGTGGGTATCTGGCGGCGAAGCTTGGGCATTTTTTGTTTTCGTGGGTGGCGAAGAGGTCTATTTGAGGATGCCCCCACTGTTGGAAGAATGGGTGAAGAACTTGTGGATGCAGTTCCCATTCGTGTAGTTGTTGAGTCTGTCTGCTGAGCAGATCTGCTATGGTGTTTTGTACGCCTGGAACATGTTGTGCCAGGAGAAAAATGTTTTGGGGAATTGCCCATCTCCATATGCTCTGGGCTAAGCGGGAGAGCTGGGGAGAGTGTGTCCCCCCCTGTTTCTGTATATAATACATCGCAGTCATGTTGTCTGTGCGAATGAGGACTGCTTTGCCTGAAATCTGCTTTTGGAAAGATTTTAGGGCTAGAAAGATCGCCAAAAGCTCCAGATGGTTGATGTGGAGCGTTTTTTGCTGTGGCGTCCATAGACCTTGCATTGTGAGGTGTAAGAGGTGCGCTCCCCAGCCGGAGAGCGATGCGTCCGCTGTTAGAGTCACTTGGGGAACCGGGTCCAGGAACGGCCGTCCCTTGGAAAGGTTTGTGGTGTTCCACCACTGCAGAGAGTGATGTGTGCGGCCGTCCACCAACACCAGATCCGTTAGCTGACCCTGGGCCTGGTTCCACTGTTGTGCTAGGCACTCCTGAAGTGGACGCATGTGGAGTCTTGCATGGGGCACTATGAAGATGCAAGACGCCATCATCCCTATGAGCTTCATAAACACTCTTGCTGGTAGAGAGTGTTGAGGAAGGAATATTTTGCGTAAGGCTAGAATGCTTGTGATTCTGGCTGGGTTTGGATAGGCAATACCTTTTGAGGTGTCTATGGTGGCCCCGAGATATTGCTTTGTGTGAGATGGTATGAGGTGGGACTTTTGGTAGTTCACCGTGAAGCCTAGCTGATGAAGCAGTTGGATGGTGCTGTTTGTATGTTGCACGCATTGGTGGTAGGACGCGGCTTTTATGAGCCAGTCGTCTAAGTAAGGGAAGACGTGAACATGTTGACGTCTGAGGTGTGCTGCTACTACTGCTAGGCATTTGGTAAACACCCGTGGTGCAGTGGTGACCCCGAAGGGGAGAACCTTGAATTGGTAATGTTGCCCGTCCACCACGAACCTGAGGTATTTTCTGTGAGAGGGGTGTATTGGAATGTGAAAGTACGCGTCTTTCAGATCCAGTGTTGTGAGAAAGTCTCCCTGGCAGAGGAGTGGGAGGACTTGTTGTAAGGTGACCATGTGAAAGTGGTCTGAATGTATGTAGGCATTTAGAGGCCGGAGATCCAGAATGGGTCTGAGGGTCTCGTCTTTCTTTGGGATTAAGAAATATAGGGAGTAGACCCCTAGATTTCGTTGATTGTCGGGTACCTGCTCTATGGCGTGTTTCTGGAGGAGCGAGAGTACCTCTTGTTTGAGCAGTGTGGAATGCTCTTGGGACATTGGACGGTGCCTTGGTGGGATATTGGGTGGGGTAGATGTTAGCTCGAGGCAGTACCCTGACCGAATGATTTGGGTCACCCATTTGTCCGATGTTATGGACTCCCATACGTGGATAAAATCTTGTAGTCTGCCCCCGACCGGAGTGGAATGGTCTGGGGGGAGGGAAGGGGAGTCATTGTGCGGGTGGGGTGGCAGAACGGGTATTGTTGGTTTTGCCCCTGCCCTTATTGTTGTTGCCTCTGTAGCCACCTCTTTGGTTGCCCTTTGAAAAGGTATTTTGAGGAGGGGATTTGTAGGAGGTAGAGGCATTATCGGTGGAGGAGCCTCTACCTGTGCCACGAAAGGACGAGCGTCGAAAGGAACGCTTAGAGGCTTGGGTCTGGAGCGCTCCCATAGACTTCGCTGTGTCTGTATCTTTCTTCATTTTTTCGAGCGCTTCGTCTACCTTTGGGCCAAAGAGTGTTTGCTGGTCAAAGGTGTGATTAAGTATTGATGTCTGGACCTCAGGCTTGAACCCTGATATCCTGAGCCAGGCATGGCGGCGAAGCAGGACACTGGTGTTTATGGCTCTAGAAGCAGTGTCTGCTGCATCGAGGGCACACTTAATGGAGGTGTTTGTGATTAGTTTGCCCTCCTGTATCAAGTCATGAGCTTGGCGTTTGTATTTCTCTGGAAGGTGCTGCATAAGAGCCTCTAATTCATCATAGTGTGCTCTATCATATCGCGCAAGCAGTGCTTGTGTATTTGCAATGCGCCACATGTTTGCAGCCTGGTAGGCGGTGCGTTTACCAGACGCGTCCAGAAGTTTAGATTCCTTGTCTGGTGGTGGGGCATCTCCTGAGGATTGGGAGTTAGCCCGCTTTCTAGCTGTGGAGACAACTAGGGAATCTAGAGGAGCAGGGCCCTTGATGTATGCAGGGTCTGTGGGTGCCGCCTTGTACTTCTTCTCTATTCTAGGGTTTAGTACTCTGGCTCTGACAGGGTCTTTGAATACCTCTGTAGCGTGCTTGGTGACACCCTTAAGCATGGGTAAAATAGCAGTGGAACGATCTTGTAAATCAAATGTATCCAGTAGGAAGTCTTCTTCCACTGGTTCCGTGTGCATGTCCACCCCATGGTAGTGTGCTGCTCTCTGCACTAAATGGTGAAACCCTAAAGAGTCCTCTGGAGGAGACGGCCTTGATGGGTATAGGTCGTCTTGAGGTACATTGGGTACATCAGGGTTATTATAATCCTCCCATGGATCTGGGGTCCCTGGTGGGGTGGGATCCATTGGGGCGTCCCCTGGGTCATTGTCCGGGTCCCCGTCATCCGGATCTGGGGATGGGGCCGGATCGTAGTGAGGTAAAGGTAGAGGGGGTGGTGGTGGGAGGGGGGGTGGCAGTGGGGAGGGTACTCTAAGGGGAGAAGTGGCTGAGTCCCTCTTTTTGGGTGGAGGAGGAGGAGCCGGAGCCTCAAGGCGACGCTTCTTAGTAATCACAGTCAAAAGGCCAGTCTTTGGATCTCTGGACAAAGTCTTTTGTAAAGGGTCTGGTGTAAACAGAGCCAATGGCGCCGAGTCGTCTGTCGGCACCGGCGATTTCGGAACCGGAGGTTTCGATGTTCTGTGTACGCCTTGCTTTTTGGAGGTCTCCGTGTGTTTCGGCGTCGAATGCTGTTTCGGCGCCGGAGCGTCGGTGCCGACCGATTTCTGTTTGTGTTTGGTCGGCGCCGAGTGTCCAGGTTTCGGCACCGGTGGTTTCGGAGTCGAGCTGGATTTTGCAGGCTTCGGTGCCGAGTGGTGTTTATCGGCACCGGGCGTCGGCTGGCTCGATCCCGAGCTGCCGTGAGACTTTGAGTGCTTCGACACCGGGCCCGAAGGTGGGGTGATCGAGGCTTTGGTTTTGGTTTTGCCCAGGCCGGCAGGCGAGGGGGTAACCGGAGTCTCTTTGGTTTTCGGTGCGGGGCTGGGAGGGGGCATTGTACTCACGGCCCGCTGTCCTGGTGTTACGTCCTCCAGGTCGGAGTCGTCGGCCTCGGAAGCGCTGACGATGTCTTCTCCCAGTTCGGTGTGTGTCTGCCCCGAAGCTTCGGCGTCGTCTCCGAAGATGTCCGGTGGAACTGTCGAGGATGAGTGCGCCATGGTGCGTCGAGCCCTTCGATCTCGGATCGTTTTCTTCGATCGAAAAGACTTGCAGGCGGGGCAGTCTCGAGCCTCGTGTTCCGGAGAGAGGCAAAGGTTACACACCTGATGGAGGTCGGTGTGGGGAAATTTAGACCCACATTCTGGGCACTTTTTAAACGGAGTCCTTTCCATCGGCCGGGACCGGAGTCGCGGAGGGCCCGAAGGCCGGTGTCGATGTACGGGATGGAAAAATTGCCGCTTCGAGAGATGAAGAAACTCGAAGAATCGAGGATTTTCCGTCGAGGCTGGAACCGTAGAAGTTCGAAGCCGGAGCACGAAGTATCACATCCGAGCCCGATGGCGGAAAAAAACAATCTGAGGATGGAGCCGAAGCCCATGCGCAGTACGGACCGAAGGAGGAGTCACCAAACTCGTGACTTCCAAGCACGGTCCAAGAAGAAAAACAAACTGCAAACATCCGGGCCCAACACCAGATGGCGACCTATGCTAAGTGTACAATCTGCAGCTCATATGCCTCGAACATTATGTTCCTAAGTAATGCAACCAAAAGATTCCCGGGGGGAGGGTGGGTGCATATGAATCTACGGAACCACACGCTACAAACAGATGCTTACAGGGTAAGTAACATATTCCATTCGTAGTATGTGTTGGCCGTAGATACATATGCTTAGCATCGAATGTAAAGCAGTGCTCTCCTTGCTGTGGCTAGTGATTGGTTGAAGTACTTGTTTAAAATAATGTTGTTAGTACAGCTTGACCCACTCTTGCTTTTGATGAGTGAATACATCAACACAGTAGTGTTTAATAAAACTATGTGAGTTATTCCGTGTGGCTGCTTAGCAAATATTCTCTAAAGGGATATGTTCCAGGAAAGCCATAATGGCTCCTTGCTTACGGGTAGGATAAGCCTATGGTGGTATAGTAAGCACCCTTTTGGCTTTTGATAAAATGTCGGAATACATTTGACTATCCATATAGTAATTCCTACTTTGGATATTGGTGCCTTCAAGTGAGGTTTGTTAAAAGCAGCAAAAAACTGTTGTGCCAAACTGTTGTGCCTTTCAAAAAGATTTTGTTCAATAAATGTAGAAGATGATAGCCCTTTTAACATCTAATGTATGTAGGGCCCGCTCTGCTACTGTGTTTGAGTTAGGATAAGACTGCTTCAAGTAGACATTTTTGATTAGTTCATAGAATTAATTTGTTTGGGTCCATTTTAAAGAAAGGTTCTTGCAGAGCAAGAGTCTGTAATTCACATATCTTCCTGAGAGAAGTGACTACCACTAGAAAGGCAACTTTCCAAGTTAGACATTGGAGTGGACATGAAAGTGGTTCGAATGGTGGCCCCATAAGCCTGGTAAGGACAATGTTTAGGTTCCAGGCTGGCGCTGGGGGAGTGGAGGGCAGGATAACTCTTAAGTCCTTCCATGAAGGCTTTGATTACTGATATTTTGAACATATATTGCCTGTTTTGCATGCAGGCAGCTAGTTCTGCTAAGTGTAATCTGGTAGATGTGAAGGCAAGCTCTGCTTGCTGCAGATGGAAGAGATAGCCCATCATATCTTGTACTGTGGGTGATAAAGGCTGACTTTGTTTATAGGTACAGAAATGTACAAATTGTTTCCATTTTGCAGCATTACACTTTCTAGTTGTAAGCCTACAAGCTTTTTTAAGGATATTCATACATTCTTGTGGTAATTTTAAATGCCCAAATTCTGGGATTTCGGGAGCCAAATAGCTAGATGGCATTGTGTGGGATTGGGGTGGATCACTCCTCCTTGAACTGGAGTTGGTAGGTGTGGCCAAAGAGGCAGTTTCTTGTGTGGTACTTAAGATAATTGCAGCAGGGCTGTGAACCACGCCTGTCGCGTCCATGTTGGGGCTATTAGGATTAGTGGTACAGATGTTCGTGGTAACTTCTGAACTACATATATAATGAGCGGAAGAGGAGGAAAAGTGCAAGCAAATACTCCTGACCAATTATTAATAGTAATTTATTATTATGGGTGATTAATTAAAACCGTTGCAGACATTAAATGGTCATTAAAATCAAAACACAATTCACTATTACAAATGAATTAACCAATTTTAAAATGATTCACATTGTGTCGTACATAAAACTGTATAAAAAAAACGCAATTAGTGTTTAGTCAGATTAAAAGTCAATCTCACATGGGTTGTGTTATTAAGCAATCAGTCCCACAAATTCATTGGCAAAGTTTTTGCTCTATGGGTTAATATTTTTTCTCCGAGAGGTTCTCTTGCCACTCAGGGTGTTCAGGGCAACAATAACGGCTTCAAGTGATGTCTGCTGGTGAGCTTGTGACGCTGTGTTTGATGTCTGCTGGTGAGCTCGTGATGCTGTGCTTAAGCTTTTGGAGTAACTTTGCTGAGCTGACTACAGAAGTACCCAGGACCATCACGTGGAGCTCGTTCATAACCAGCAAAGATGTGTTTTTCAGTCTCTGCTCGGTGAAATCAAAGAAGTTTGTAAGGCGACAATTCAACTGTGCTAAGGTTGGATTAAAGCACAGGATTACCGCCTGCCTGCAGGACCCGATGCTGTGCTGGTTAAAGGACGGTTATAATAAAGTATTCCTTATGTCCTTAAGTTTGTCGCAGATACAAATGTGGACGAGTTTCTCGACTCCATGAGTGCATAGCCTGCATAGCTGGTCTCCTCTACTTTCCCAAGGTGGTAAGAATGGGTAATTGAACCAACTCCCAAGCGAAGTCTTAAAAAAAATCTTTAGTTGTTATCTTTGTTCCTGCGTTGAGGTAAGGTTGGGGTTTGCAGGCTTCGTAATTGTTGAGCACAACCCAGCCATGTGCTCGTTTCGACAGTGCTTCCTTATCCTCTACAGCAGATAAAAGTCTTGTTGATTTTATAACTAGTTTTTTTTAACACACAGTGAGCCGTTGAGGTATTCCAAAAGGTCTGTCAGACCTAGAGCTTTGATGGAATCCAAGAGATACTTGTTAGCCGACGATTTTCCTGCACGCGTTAGTTCTACCCAGAGATGGTTAATTATAGATCCGTTTTCGGCAGCTCTGATTTTAGGCCAGCATTTTACATAGGCTCCCATTCTCTCTGTCGCCTGGTTTTGTAGTCCAAATTCCAGCTGTATTTGGGCCGGAGAAACGTATTTAGAGAGCTGGAATATCACTCGGTAAGAGGTTGTTATTATGCTGTTTAAAGTTGCTGCGTGTCTTCCTCTCATTGGTTCACTCCCGTAGGTGATCGTGGGCTGTAATTTGGCTCGCAGGACTTGTAAGAAAGGGTCTAATGATAGATCCGGCAGCATCTTCTTCAGAGGTTTAAGTGCCAGGTAGGTCATAGCACCCTTCCTTCGCAAGGATTCCAACTGTGGCTTGAAGGAATTGTTTTGATCTAAAAATATCCCCAGGTACTTGTAGTGTGTTACTTGATTTAGACGATTCCCGTCGAGATACCAGCTTGGACTTGTCTTCTTATGGAAATTTACTGTCATGATTTTAGTTTTTTTAAGGTTTATTTTTAAAGCGTTCCGTTGAAAATAGTTGCAAGTTGCGTCCAGAAGATGTTGAAGAATGATAGGGGTCCGACTGATCAAGACTAGATCGTCAGCGTATAACAAATTTGTCAGTGTCATACCTCCTAACTTCGGGGCGTGTGATGAACAGCTGTCCAGTTCACCCAGTAAATCTCCCAAGAAAAGGTTAAATAGCAGTGGAGCTAGGACGCATCCTTGTTTTAATTCCTTAGTTGTGGGAATTCTGTTTGAGAGGTGCGTCCCGCCACCTAGTTTTATTCTGATCCACGTGTTGGTGTGCAAGTGCCTAAGTTGGTCTAAAAAAGAAGTTGGTCGATACCAGGAAGGTTAGGCCGCTGTAATTTATTAACAGTTTGCCAGAATTTGGCGCTGTCTTTCTGTTTAGCGTCATGGAGAAGTTTTGTCTATGTTTCATTATCCTTTGCTCTTTTAGTTGCCCATCTCCTCTGTTTTAATGATTTCTTAACTTCACGGAGGGAGCTTTGCAGACTCTGATTGTTTGGAGATTTGCGGAGTTTAGTGTTTGATTTATAAGTTGCTTTAATTTTACAGATGCTGGACTTGTTGCCATTTTAGTTGGAATTAGTGAAGCATTCCTCTGTTTCGGACCTTGCCTATTTTAAAGTGTTTCCCTGAGTGATGTGCCAAACTTATCCCAGTGTTACAGAGGCTGGGCTGTCGGTTCTCCTCCTTGTTTGTACAGATCTTTGGCAGTAGATGATATTTCCTCTAAGTTCATAGAGTTACACCTTATTCTTTTAAGGTTGCTGGTTTCGTGTTGCACAATAGTTTTACTGACGCACAATGTCTGGCTTGAACTTGCTATAAGACTTAGCTCTTGTGGCATGTGGTCACTGAGTTTGTTATTGCCGATCACAAAGGCGGCTATGTGGTTAAACAATGTTAGAGTTGTGAAAGTAAAGTCTAGCTGGGACGATACTGTAGCCAAATGATACGTGGCAGCTGGTGGATTAGCATCCTTAAAGTGGCCATTTACAGCTCTCATATTTAAGTACTCCAGTTCCCGGAGCAGATATTTTGCGCTTCTCACTGGCTTGATGCCCTTAATTTGGGCTTGCGTCGGAATTCCCCATGCGCCTGATAAGTCCAGGGTTGGGTCGTCCTCTTGAATGTTTCCTAAAAAGGTGCATGTTAAAATCTCCAGCCAGGATAATGAGATCTGTTACTTCCTCTTCCATCACTCTCATCACTCTCTTTAACTCCGTTGACAGTTCCTTTGCTGCTTTTAATTTTTGTTTTGGGTGTACGTAGATATTTATTATTATTATCTCCTGTGTGAGCAGGTTAATCTTGAACATTACTTTTATGGCCCGAATGCAGCTTGGTGGTGATAAGTGAATTTTCATTGGAAGAGTCTTACCTATTTCGGTTATTGCCGTTAGGAGCAATAAGCCACCCAAGCGACTACCAAAAGCTGATCCCTTGATTGCCGGAAGTAGGTAAGAGATGTAACCCTGCAATTCAAAGGGCTTGTCTTCCCAGGTCTCCTGGAGCAGGATTATATCAAAAGATTTCAGATAGTTTAGAAACTCTTGGTCATTTGTTTTGGAAGCTAAGCCGTTAATATTCCAGACACATATTGTAAGTCCATTTCGCTCAGTTAGGGGTGGCTGATTTTCGGCCAACTGTTGTCAATTTGTGCGCACTGATGTTATTACACGCTGTATGCCCGACTAAATTGTTATTTACTGGGGGATGTATTGGGGTGCAGTGGGTCTCAGTTGGTAATAATGCAATTTTCAGGTTTGCCTCAATCTTTGTGCCTTGTTCCTTTCAGGACTGAGAGCATCGTCAAGCTTGAGCTGTTTACATCGGTACTTAGGAAAGGAGTTGGATATAATGGTTTTGGGACTGGTTTCGAGATTATACCCCAATTTTGGAGTCAATCTCTTTCCTGTAAGATTCTGTCTGTGACCTCAGAATTTATCCGTCTAATTCTAGTCGCTTCTGAGTTTTGACTATTATTGTTTGGCAAATATTCAATTTACAACAAATCAGAGGATGCAGTCAGTTAAAGTTGCAATAGAGTGTAAGAGCCGTAACACGTTTCGTCTATTTAGTATGTCCATTCGGCCTTGTGATTTATATTGAGGGAGAAGTATAATAGTATCGGTCTCTTCCGCCTGTAGTAATTTCTGATTGGAAGATAGGTTTTGTCACAGTTAATTACTGTATGAGCAAAAGACTCCTGATTTGGGGAATGTGTGCCAGTGCTATTAATGACTGTAAAGACAGGGGCCCAAAAGGAGAGTCATTAGCCGTGTTTGTTTCCCGGTTAGTATTATTGTGAGGGGCTATCAGTTGGTCAGTTAAAAGTCTGAGTTATTTCTTGCGTGCTAGGGCCTTGCGTGAGGGTTCGGCTCGCCTTGTGGTTTGTGTCCCTTCGGTAGAAGTCTTACTTTCTGAAGGTATTATAAGTGGCTCTTTACTAGGATTAATATATACCCAGTTACTGTCCTTGGTAAGGGGGGTTGGTGTGAGGTTACTGCCTGGTAATCTCCTGGTTAGTTCTTAGTTACCTTCCGGGTTATTAGTAACACTAACTGTAGGGCTTGAGCCTCTTTGCTGCACCAGTAGGGTATTTGATCTTATGTGCCGTTCTTTCCGGACTTCTGCTGATGCTGGAACTGGGGAGTTTGGAGTTCCCTCACTTGTGAGGTCAGGTGTAATTGGAATCCAGTGAGACTGGACGGCTGAATGTAGGACCTGGAAATGTGATTTATTTTTCCTTTCTTTCCTTTTTTGCTTGCAACCAGTTTTTACTGGAGAAGTGTCTTTTTCCCAAGGTCCTGGCTTGATTTGTGGACGTCCACTGCCTTCAGTGGGAAGTGGAAACAACATTATTTTCCCCTTTATTGAGTTGGCATTGCCTACAGTGTTCTGAGTTACGACAGTTGTTTTGAAGACGGACAGTAGGTCACCTAGTATTGTCGGGAGGATTAGTAGATTGTCCGCTATTGAGGCACAGGAACATTCTTGTTGCAATTGCTGTGCATTAAAGGCTGCTTCCTGCCCTCTCTTTATTAATCCATTCAAGTCGGCTAGCTTCCTGTCAATCTCCGAAGTAAAATCAGCTAGCGTTTGGAGAACTGTAAGCTGAAGATCCAAATTATGTGACGGATATTGTAATGCCGCTGTTGAATATTGCATTGTGCTTAGTATCGATTCCCAGATTAAATTTTTATTGGGGTGGCTTCTTTCTAAGGAAACGGTTTTTGAAGGTTTAAGATTGTGGTTGTAAGAGGCGACTAGTTCCTCCCACTCTTGGGAGGCTAGAAAAGTCCTATCACCATTGCAGTTGGGAAGGTCTCCGTAAAGGGGCGGCTGGCCATGATGTGGTGTAAAGTTTTCAAAAAGTCCTGCTGTCAGTTAAGTTGGGTGTCTGTACTAGAAATAGTCGCCGCAACACGAGGGGAGGCTTGATGATGCTTGGGGTCTGGTCCAGGTATTGTTTCCCCTTGCTTGTGAGGTGTTAAAGTAGCTGACTCTAATAAACCCTCAAGTCCTTCTGTAGGCGTTTGTGAGGACTGTGGAGATTTCTGAGCATTGTGTACGTTCCGTAAACTAACCGGTGAAATATTTTGTAAATTTGTAGGGATGATTTGCGAGTTAGTCATTTGGGCGATGGGGTTGTCCTTCTGATAAGCAAATTGATGGTCCTGGTGGCCCTCTCGGACATAGTAATGTTTCTCGTCAAGACATGTGTTTACGTTTTCAGCTGCTTGTATCAATTCGTAGTTTTGCCGGGGAAGCAACTTTTCCTCTTTGGTGCTCCTATTGGTTTTTTCCAGGAGGCATTTATTAGAGTGAATTAATGCAGCAGTTTGTAAAGTCGTTGTGGATTGCAACATTTGATCGGAGCAGCCTGGTTGTAAGGGTAGGAGAGGGGATTGCAGCCCTTCTATAGTGCCACTTTTGGAGAAAATTGCAGTAGTGGAGTCTTTCAGAAAGAAACATTTTGTATATATTTTAGGCTGGAAAGACCAGGGGCTTCTCCTTGACGGGGACCCTTCTGGTCTTCTGGACCCTGCCTCGTATTGACTGTTCCAGTTGTCGCGGTTGGTGTTAAAAAAGTACTCCCTTCCTGGCTAACAAAGTCGTTATTGGCTGTGACATTGAAGGACAAAGTGTTAAGGGGGTTGGAGATCATGCTGGTCGTTGGCTTTTCTTTTATCTCAAAGTTTTTCACGTTTTATCTTGTGGTTGTCTGGACCAAAATCAACCGGGCTGGGGTCTCTAGCCGTGCTCTTGCCATCATTCTTCCGTTTTGTTGCTTTGGGCTGGGGTCTTTGTTTTGTTGGGGCCTTCCGCACTCTGCCTGACCTCATGGCGCCCTGCTCACTGATTACAGTCCTTGGTGATAACCGACTAGCAAATTTAGGATTACGTTGGTCTGTGTTTCCTCAGTTGAGCTCGATTGCGCTCAATTGCACCTCAATTGCGCCTCAGAGTGTGCCTCAGGGAGTCTTGATGGTGTTGCCCCCTCTGATGGCACACAAAGGCTTGTTTGTTGTAGTAGGACCACGGCAGCTGAAAATTGGCTGAAGATTAGGTCGTGAGGGGACCTGTAGCAGGAGCCCGAAGTCCGGGATCATAAACCACCAGGATCTCGGACAACCCTCAGGCACAACACCCCCAGCTGGACCACTCCCGCCGAGGGCTGCCAAAGGCCTGATTACGGGGCTCTGAGTTCGCAAGGGCTAAGTTCAGCTAGTCTTTAACAAAGCACCCTAGATGAAGCAGACCGCTCCTCCTCCCCTCAGATCAGCTCACCTTGCGCCTTGCAACCAGCAGTCCGGAGGGTCTGGGGATCAGGGGACAGATTTGGCTGTTTGTAGCTGTATGGTAGTTGTATAATAGTAGGGCAGTCAGGCAGTTAGGGCTATAGGAACAACTGCAACTGCAGATGTCAGTATCGCTCAGGTCGTGAAGAGGGTGAAAATTAATGCTGAAGAGAGGCTTAAGGTGCTGCCTGCACCGCACCAGGCCCCCCGAGAAATCGTCCGGAGTCAGGTTGTGGGAGGCGGCCTCAGCGACCTGGCGGCCTCCCTGCTTTCCGCGGCTCCGGCCGCTGCTATTCCTGGTGTGGCGTTCCCTCACAGTTCCTCACCTCGCCTGCCCCTCGTCACTCGCCGTTACCGTCACTTGGTGCTGATTGCTTACTGCGGTGGCGTTGGCTGTTGGCTGTGGCTGTAGCGGCAGCGTACACAGAGAAGTGACGAGCCGGAGGGCTAGAGAGCTGAAAGACCCTGACCAATTCATCCATTGGGTATTGCCTTGGATTGGGGGTGGCGGAACTGGCAGGCGAAGTTTTGGCATTTGGCGTTGAGGTGATTTCCCACTCGTGCACCTGCTGATGTGTCCCTGCTGAGCAGATCTGCTCGTTCTCCACCCCAGGTAGGTATTCTGCTAGGAGGTGAATTTTGTGATAGACTGCCAGTGCCAGATGTGCTCTAATAGGAGGGATAGCTGTGAGAGGTGTGTCATGCTATATTTTTTAATATAATGCATTACAGTCATACTGTCTATTCGTATTAGAACTACTTTCTGGTGTAGGAGATTGTACAAAGCTTAGAGGGCTAGCTAAATTGCTTGTAGCTCTAGATGGTTGAAATGGAGATGCATCCGAGCTATTGCCCATAGACCGTGAACTGTGAGATCTTGCATATGTACTCCCCACACCTGAAGGGATGCATCTGTAGGAATGGTGATTTGCAGAATTGAGGCTTTGAAGGGCGGGCCTTGCTGTTCCACCACTGCAGAGAGCGATGGGTGGCTGGCCTCAACAACACTAGATCTATTAGATGCCCCTCCGCTTGAGTCTACTGCAGAGAGCGATGGGTGGCTGGCCCCAACAACACTAGAGAGCGTTGGGTCGCTGACCCCACCAACACTAGATCTATTAGATGCCCCTCCGCTTGAGTCTACTGCAGAGAGCGTTGGGTCGTCGGCCCCACCACCACTAGATCTATTAGATGCCCCTCGGCTTGAGTCTACTGCAGAGAGCGATGGGTGGCCGGCCCCACCAACACTAGATCTATTAGATGCCCCTCCGCTTGAGTCTACTGCAGAGAGCGTTGGGTCCTTGACCCCACCAACACTAGAGAGCGTTGGGTCGCTGACCCCACCAACACTAGATCTAGTAGATGCCCCTCCGCTTGAGTCTACTGCAGAGAGCGATGGGTGGCCGGCCCCACCAACACTAGATCTATTAGATGCCCCTCCGCTTGAGTCTACTGCAGAGAGCGTTGGGTCCTTGACCCCACCAACACTAGAGAGCGTTGGGTCGCTGACCCCACCAACACTAGATCTATTAGATGCCCCTCTGCTTGAGCCTACAATATTGTATTCCTCCGGTTAATCATAACCAGCAGGTGATTGATTTGGTGAAAAAAGTGAATGCTCAGAAGGCAACTGTTCTGGAGAGGGTATATGCATTGGCCTTGAAGGTAGATTAGGTGAAGATGGAATTGGAGGTGAAGGAATAGGAGGAGGAGAAGGAGGGAAACAAATAGGACTTGTGCTTCTGTCCTTCCTTTTCTTCTTTGGTTGAAGGGATGGTTGAGGTCCAGCAATGTCCTCCTCAAACGATTGTTTTCTTTTTTGAAGCACAAGAGAAACTGGTGGTGGTGGCTTAGTGCCTAGTTTCCCAGTGTCTGAGTGTACAAAGAGAGTATTTTGTCTAGTTTGTCTTACAAACGCTAAAGAATGGGCTGCAATTGTTTTTGCTGTGGCTCGGTGCTACTTTTAGTGTTTTTGGACGCCGAAGAGGTGAAAGATGTAGAATAGCCTTGTGCTCTGGTTGCATTCTTTTGAATTTGTGGTGTTGATGCCAACAGCTTGTGCACCAGTTTCGATGCCGAAGGCTTTGTAGTTTGACCATCTTTCGATCCAGAGGATTTTTTCAGATCCGATGTACATTGCTTTGGCTCGGAGTCCTTCCGGGATTTCGGTTGTGCCGATGTGGTTTGTTTCAGTGCCGAAACAAACTTTAATGCTTAATATTTTTTGACAAAAGTCAAAGGCTTTCCAGGAGGAGTGCATTTGTGTTTGTGCGCCTGGTGATGGAGACCTCAATGAACCAAAGGCAGTGGCAATCTGAAAGCCTGTTTGGGTGATTTGGTAGGTGTTTGGACAGCTTTCGCCGAGGTACTCACGTGCCCCTGTATGAAATGGGGCTCGGAGTCTATTCTATTCTGCAGTATTTGTATACGACATGGCTACCTGTGGGCCTCCCAGCGCTTTCACAACCACTGAATAACAGCTCAGGGGTGTAGTTAACCCCTAAACAGCCAGGTCTTGAGAGCTTTACAGAAGGAGAGTTATTGCGCCAAGACGCAGAGCTTGAGGGGGAGGGAGTTCCAAAGTTTGGGCACCAGGTAGGATGTACAGCGACCTCCTCAGCGCGATTCCTTATCCTGGGAATCGGGAGTAAGTCAGCTAAGGCTGATCTCAAAGGCCTGCTGGACACATAAAGGGATGCAAGTGAGAGTTACTGTGGGGGGCCCTCTATAGTAATAGCCCAATGGATGATGCAGAGGGACTTGAACTGGACGTGACTCACCACTGGAAACCAGTGAAGATACTCGAAGGATTTGACAGCTGACTGCCACTTAGGGGTATTGGAGAGAAGTCACGCTGCAGCGTTCTGCACAGTCTGCAGTCTTTTGATGCCATAACACAGGGATCCAAGGTATAAGGCATTACCACAGTCGAAGCGTGCCAGCACCAGAGCCTGGACAATGATTCTTCTGGCTGTAGGAGGGAAAAGCTTTAGCACTTACCTCAATAATCTCACGCCCTTTATTGGATCTGTGGGTGTTGGCCACTTGCTTAGACAATCTGGGATCGACCTCTGGGCTCCACTTCGGTAGTCACTTCCTAACAATAGGACTTCTGTTTTGTTCTCGTTAAGTTTTAGTTTGCAGCTGGCTGTTGGAAGGCGGACCCCGAGGAGTCGGCGAGACCACCAAGGGGGGGGGGGCCCTCACACGGTACGAAGTAGCCGAGCGCTGCCGAGAAGTCTCCTGAGAGATCCTTCTCCTATCACGTACTAGCACAGTAACACCACCACACAGGACTCAAGGAGGTTGTCTCAAGACAAGCAATTCTTTATCAGCAATAAAAAGGTTACGAGGTCAATATTTACACGAGGGGATCGAGGGATCCACCAAAAGTCTCAGTGTCTCTTTGGAAGGGTAGGGGTAGCGGGACAGTCTTTAGCAGGGGTGCGGTACGAAGGTACCTGGGGCCCAGTTCTTATCCTCAAGCTGGGGGGCCTCCGGATCTCGGAGGGGTCGAGCCGCGACGGCGTCAGCAGGGCTCTGGCGATCAGTTCGTGGAGAGCCGCGATCAAATCAGCAGGGCTCTCAAGATGGTTTCTGCTCAGCTCGAGCCGCGACGTCGTCAGCCGGGCTCCGAGGGAGGTTTCAGCGAGGTTGGGCCGCGACAGCGTCAGCAGGGCTCCGATGTTCCGGGTGGCTTCAAAGTGTTCACAAGAAGGAGCCGCGACGCAGTCTGCAGGGCTCGTGATAGTCCAAACAAGAGTTATTCTCCGTAGGGTCGGCCGCGATTCAATCAGCAGGGCTCTCGACTCCGGGATACAACTGCTGGTCTGTGGCGGGGTCGCCCCAGATATAGGTCTGGAGCCCTTTGATGTCCGGACCCAGGCGCCCGGTGGGGGCGGAGAGGCCGGGTGGAGGTGGCCAGACGCCCAGCAGGAGAGGCGCCAGGCCCACGAGAGTTGCAAGGCGTTCACACCTGGAGAGGGGAGGACAGTTGGGGGTCCCATCGATACTGTCCTTCCGCCGGGGGCGATGAATGGTTCCTGCAGCACCCCCTGGCCAGTTCGTGGTGCCTCGATGTCGGGGCTTCGCTGGGGTCGAGGCCGAGTTGAGCGGGGTTGCACTGGCTGGTGCGCAGTGTCACGTGGAGGCCAACAAGATGGCGGAGCCACGAGGGGTACGCGACCGCGTGCAGCTCCGGATGAGGGGTCTCGGTGCAGTTCAGAAGGGTGGCCCGTGCAGGCCGGGGCGGGGAACGGGCACAATCCACGGGGTGCGGACCACGCCACGAGGCCGGGTCCAACAGGCGTCCCCCCCAGCCGAAGGCATGGAGAGTCATCCATCTCCTTGGGGATTCTCCTCGTCAAGGCGGAAGAAGCGGGACAGGCCGTCGGCGTTGGCGTGGTCATTGCCGGGCCGGTGTTCAACGTCAAAGTCCATCCCTTGTAACGAGATGGACCACCGCAGCAGTTTGGGGTTCTCGCCCCGCATTTGCATTAACCACCGCAGGGGCCGGTGGTCGGTCTGGACCCGGAAGTGGGTACCGAAGAGGTAGGGCCGGAGCTTCTTGAGGGCCCACACTACAGCGAAGGCCTCACGCTCGATGGTGCTCCATCGTTGCTCCCGGGGCAGTAGCCGTCGGCTGATGAAGGCCACTGGTCGGTCGAGCCCCTTTTCATCGGCCTGGGACAGGACGGCCCCGATCCCATACTCGGAGGCGTCCGTCTGTACCACGAACTCCTTATTGTAGTCAGGGGCCTGCAGCACCGGAGCAGTACACATTGCTGTCTTTAGGGTGTCGAAGGCTGCTTGGCAGCGGGGTGTCCAGTGCACCTTCTTGGGCTGCTTTTTGGACGTTAGTTCGGTGAGGGGGCCAACAATGCTCCCATAGTCCCGGATAAACCGCCGGTAGTATCCGGTGAGACCCAGGAAGGCCCGGACAGCGGTCTGGGTAGTGGGGGGTTCCCAGGCCTGGATGGCATCTATTTTTGGTTGGAGAGGGGCCACCTGCCCGCTCCCCACTTGATGGCCCAGGTAGGTCACGGATCCGTGGCCGATCTGGCATTTGCTGGCCTTGATCGTGAGCCCGGCCCGCTGGAGGGAGGCCAGGACGGCTTTGAGGTGAAGGAGGTGCTCTGCCCACTGGTTGCTGTACACGGCAATGTCATCTAGGTAGGCCGCGCTGAAGGCCTCAAGCCCGGCCAAAACCTTGTTCACTAGTCTTTGGAAAGTGGCCGGGGCGTTCTTCATTCCGAATGGCATCACCCGAAAGTGGTAATGCCCATCCGGGGTAGAAAAGGCGGATCTTTCTTGGGCGCCGGGGGTGAGCTGGATCTGCCAGTACCCGGCGGTGAGGTCCAGTGTGCTCAGGTAGCGAGCGGGCCCCTAAGCGGTCGATGAGCTCGTCGGCCCGGGGTATAGGGTGGGCGTCCGTCTTGGTCACTGCATTCAGGGCTCGGTAGTCCACGCAGAATCGTAACTCCGGGGGGTGGCCGGGAGCTGCGGCCTTTGGCACCAGGACGACAGGGCTGGCCCACGGGCTGTCGGAGGGTTCGATGACCCCCAGGGCCAGCATCTTTGCTACTTCGGCCTGGATGCATGCCCGCACTCGGTCGGGTACCCGGTAGGCTCTGTGTCGCACGGGAGGGCTCTCCCCGGTGTCGATGTCGTGGACGCACCAGTGGGTCACCCCCGGGGTGAGGGAGAAGAGGGCTGCGTAGTCCTGCAGCAGTTGCTGGCAGTCGTTGCGCTGTTCCGGAGTCAGGGAAGAGGCGAGTTGGACACCTTGGATCGATCCATCATGGACGTTGGACTGCAAGAGGTCGGGCAGGGGCTCGGATTCGTCCTCGCCCCCCTCGTCGGTCGCCAGCAGCAGGCTCAGTTCGGTCCAGGCAAAATGGGGTTTCAGCCTGTTAGCATGTAGGACCCGGAGGGGGTTCCGGGGGGACTCCAGGTCGACCAGGTAGTTGACGGGACTTTTCTTCTCCACCACCTTGAAGGGCCCCGTCCACTTGTCCTGGAGGGCGCCGGGTTCAACCGGGGCCATGACCCATACTTTTTGACCTGGCTCGAATTCTATGGTGGAGGAGTTCCGATCGTACCACCGCTTCATGTCCTCCTGGCTGGCCTCGAGGTTGGCTTCGGCCATGGCTCGGAACTTGCGGGTCTGGTTTCGGAGGGTCAGGAGGTATCGGTAGACGTCAGGAGGGGCGCCTTGGGGCTTCGTCTCCCAGCCCTCCTTGACCAGGCTGAGCGGTCCGCGGACCGGGTGTCCGTACAATAGTTCAAACGGGCTGAACCCCAGGGACTTCTGCGGGACCTCCCGATAGGCAAACAGGAGGCACGGCAGCAGAACATCCCATCTCCGCCTGAGGGGCTCTTCCAGGCCCTGGATCATTCCCTTTAATGTTCTGTTGAACCGCTCAACCAGTCCGTTCCCCTGAGGGTGATAGGGGGTCGTGAACTTGTACGTGACCCCGCACTGCTGCCACAGGGACCGCATGTATCTGGAAATAAAGTTTGTGCCTCTGTCGCTCACCACTTCGCGGGGAAATCCCACTCGGGAGAAGATCCCCATTAAGGCCCGGCCTACCACGGGGGCCGTTATAGTTCTCAGCGGGACCGCCTCCGGCTACCTGGTGGCGTGGTCCACGAGGACCAGGATGAAGCGGTGGCCCAGGGTGGTCTGGGGGTCCAGGGGCCCCGCGATATCGATTCCGACCCGTTCGAACGGGGTGCTGACGGCTGGAAAGGGCTGGAGGGGGGCCTTGACCCGACCCCCGTCTTCCCGCTGGCTTGGCAGGTCTGGCAGGACCGGCAGTGGTTGTCCACGTCTCTCCGCATCCGGGGCCAGTAGAAGTGGGTCACCAGACGGCTGTACGTTTTGTCTTGCCCCAAGTGTCCGGCGAGGGGCACATCATGTGCCAGGTTGAGCAGGAACTCCCGGAAGCGGAGGGGGACCACCAACACTCGGCTGGCCCCGAGTTCTGCCACTTTTTGCTCACTGTATAGCAGGCCCTCGGCCCAGTAGACCCAGTGGGTGCCGGTCTGGTCCCCGTTGGCTTGGGCGGACGCTTGTTGGCGGACCCCTTCGAGAGTGGGGCAGGACTGCTGCTCTTGTTGGAACTGCTCCCGGGTGGGGCCCCCTTCGTGTCGCCATTGTGTCAGCTCTGGTAGGGCGCACGGGGAAGCCATCTCCTCGGGGGAGGATTCACTAGGTCCAGGGTCGGTGTCCGCCTCCCCCTCGCTGATGGCGGGAGGGGGTGCGAGCCCCTCGGGCTGGGCGGCCCCGGAGGCCGAGGAGGAGCGGGGGGCCCGGGCGGTCATGGACCGGGTGATGGCGCAGGCCCAGTCGGTTAGTCCCAGCATTCGGAGGTGCTCTCGTCGCTCTACTTGAGCCCAGGGGGAACTCTCCAAGTCGTTCCCCAGGAGGCAGTCGACGGGGGCGTCGTCGCGTACCGTCACCTTCAGCAGGCCCGTTACCCCTCCCCATTCGAAGGGGACCAGGGCCATCTGGCACAGGCTCTCGCTGTTGTCGGCCGTCCGGACGGGGCACAGCACATTCGGTAGGATCTGTTCGGGGGTCAGCAGGTGGCAGCGGACAGCGGTGACACTGGCGCCGGTGTCACGAAGGGCTTCGGCCCGTTGTCCATTGACCGTGACCTGCTGCCGGTACTTCTGGGTGTTGCTTGGGATGGGGGTGCAGGGTACCATTTCTCGGCTACCCAGGCAGACCAGGGACATGGCTGCCGGCTCCCATTCAGTGGTCCCTCGGTCGAGGGTCTCCTCTTCCTCTTCTCCTTCTCCCAGGGCGGCGGCCGCCAGCTGTCGGGGCGGGGGCCCGCCGGCCCCGCTTCTTCGGTTCAGGGGGCATACCGGATCGCTGGCATAGTGTCCGGTTTGTTGGCAGCCGTAGCATGTTACTGGGGGCCGTGGTCCGGTCCTGGCTGGGGTCGCCCCTCTTCGGACTAGGCTCGGGGAGAGGGGTTGCTGCGGTGGCCCTCGAGGTGGGCTCCTGGGAGCCCCGGCGGGGGGGTCCCGGTTCCTGTTCGGCCCTCCCCCTCCACCGCGTTGGCGGGGAGGTCCGGTGGGGTTCCTCTGGTACTCCCCCATCGAGTTCCGGGGGACTCGGGTGTTGACCCATCGATCGGCCTCGACGGCGAGTTTTCGTGGGTCGGTCATCTTGCTGTCGAGGAGGTGTTGCCTTAGCTCCACGAAGCAATTATTGGAGAGATGTTCCCAAACAATGAGGTCGACCAGCTGCCCGTAGGTGGTGACTTTGCTACCCTTGATCCATCCTTCTAGGGCCCGGCTGAAAAAGTCCACATATTCCACCGAGGTCGTACCCGGGATCTTCTTGCAGTCTCTGAACCGCTGGCGGTACATTTCCGCGGTTAGCCCGTAGCGGGTGAGCAGGGCCTCCTTCATGTGGTCGTAGGAGGTCATCACCTCCTCTGGCAGCTGGAGCAGTGTGTCTCGACCTTCACTCAGGAACCGACCCCACAGGCCGGCGCCCCAGTCCTTTCGGGGCACCCGATGGGAGGTCATGGCCACCTCGTATGCCTTGAACCATTGTTGGATGTCGTCATTCTTATAGTACTCCTTGACGACATCTTTCGGGATATGTACCTTGGCCTCGGCAGGCGGTAGGGTGTCTCTATTACTGGGGGTGTCGGTCCCCCCGTTCTTTGCCTTGATTTCGAGCTCTTTGAGACTTCGCTCGTGTTCAAGGGTCAGTCTTTTTTCCTCCAACTCTCGGTGCCGTCTCTTCTCTTCTATCTCCTCTTGTAGCCGTAGCTGCTCTAGGGCCAGTTTCTTTTCCGCCAGCTGGAGTTCGCCGTCCAGCCGCAGTCGTGCGAGCTCTAGCTCGTGGTTCCGGACCTTCTCCCGCTCTCGTATTTCTTCCTCGGAGAGGCCGGTTTCTAGGCTCTTTCTTCCTCCGGTTGCCGGGGTTAGTGCAGTTGATGTGGTCTCAGTCAGGGGCAAGGGACCCTCTTCCTGGGAGGGGCCCGCCCCGGCCTCCAGCCATGTCCTCAGAGCTTTCTGCATCTCCTCTTTGGTACCTAGGCCGGTGGTTGTAATGCCTTTGGCTTTGCAGAACTGTTTTAACTCTTTGTGCGTATATTCTTCCAGCCGTTCGGGCTGGAACTCCATTGTCGCGTTGTTTTCCTGGCTGCTCATGATTACTGTTCGTTTGGATGGGTAGCTAGTGGGTACTGGCTGGTACGTACTGCGTTCGGCTCGGATCCCGTCGCTGGCCACCAAATGTTGGAAGGCGGACCCCGAGGAGTCGGCGAGACCACCAAGGGGGGGGGGCCCTCACACGGTACGAAGTAGCCGAGCGCTGCCGAGAAGTCTCCTGAGAGATCCTTCTCCTATCACGTACTAGCACAGTAACACCACCACACAGGACTCAAGGAGGTTGTCTCAAGACAAGCAATTCTTTATCAGCAATAAAAAGGTTACGAGGTCAATATTTACACGAGGGGATCGAGGGATCCACCAAAAGTCTCAGTGTCTCTTTGGAAGGGTAGGGGTAGCGGGACAGTCTTTAGCAGGGGTGCGGTACGAGGGTACCTGGGGCCCAGTTCTTATCCTCAAGCTGGGGGGCCTCTGGATCTCGGAGGGGTCGAGCCGCGACGGCGTCAGCAGGGCTCTGGCGATCAGTTCGTGGAGAGCCGCGATCAAATCAGCAGGGCTCTCAAGATGGTTTCTGCTCAGCTCGAGCCGCGACGTCGTCAGACGGGCTCCGAGGGAGGTTTCAGCGAGGTTGGGCCGCGACAGCGTCAGCAGGGCTCCGATGTTCCGGGTGGCTTCAAAGTGTTCACAAGAAGGAGCCGCGACGCAGTCTGCAGGGCTCGTGATAGTCCAAACAAGAGTTCTTCTCCGTAGGGTCGGCCGCGATTCAATCAGCAGGGCTCTCGACTCCGGGATACAACTGCTGGTCTGTGGCGGGGTCGCCCCAGATATAGGTCTGGAGCCCTTTGATGTCCGGACCCAGGCGCCCGGTGGGGGCGGAGAGGCTGGGTGGAGGTGGCCAGACGCCCAGCAGGAGAGGCGCCAGGCCCACGAGAGTTGCAAGGCGTTCACACCTGGAGAGGGGAGGACAGTTGGGGGTCCCATCGATACTGTCCTCCGCCGGGGGCGATGAATGGTTCCTGCAGCACCCCCTGGCCAGTTCGTGGTGCCTCGATGTCGGGGCTTCGCTGGGGTCGAGGCCGGGTTGAGCGGGGTTGCACTGGCTGGTGCGCAGTGTCACGTGGAGGCCAACAAGATGGCGGAGCCACGAGGGGTACGCGACCGCGTGCAGCTCCGGATGAGGGGTCTCGGTGCAGTTCAGAAGGGTGGCCCGTGCAGGCCGGGGCGGGGAACGGGCACAATCCACGGGGGTGCGGACCACGCCACGAGGCCGGGTCCAACACTGGCCTTCCAGCTGGCCACTTCCTGGAGGCATAGCATTAAAGATAGATGGTGGTTAGTCTGATCAGGGAAGATGGATAGGACCAGCTAGGTGTCATCGGCATAGGATACCAATGACAGTCCAAACAACTGCACAATATTTTCACGAGGGAGCAGGTACAGATTAAAAAGTGTGGGGCTAAGGGAAGATCCCTGGGGGGCCCCACATCTAAGAGGAACAATCTTAAGAGTATTGTGTGCGATCTAGAACCTGGGAAGTGCGAAGGAGGAGAGCCATTTAAGCGCTTTGCCCCTAAGGCCTACATTAGACATGCTCTAAATGAGGGTAGAATGGCCAACAGTGTCAAAGGCAGCACCTAGATCCAGGAGGATGATAGCTGTCGAACCTCCCTGATCCAGAAGTTCTCAGTTCCTCGGCCACTGCCAACAGTGCACCTTCCGTGCTGTGTTGTAGACAGAGCCACATTTGGGTGGCATGAAGCACTGACTGCTACTCCAGAAATGCTGAAAGAGTCTTATTTACATGTTTTTCCAGAATTTCTGCTACTCCTGGGAGTAAGTAGATAGGCCTAAAGTTGTTTAGGCTGATGGGGTCCAGGGTAGGTTTTTTTCAACAGGGGTCTGACTACTGTGTGCTTCCACCGGGGTGAAATCTGACCACTTGCGAGAGAGGAGTTTAGCAGCTCTACCAATACTGGAGCAATGCGGTGAGCTCCTTGTTGGAGGACATGGATGGGAGCTGGGGAGTGTGAGATATTCCCACTGCTAACCAGCAGTATCTGGAGGCGCTGTCGGCATCTCCATGTCTTCTGATTCTTGACTGGGGTCTGGTAACTGATCCCTGAAGATAACTGGTGCATCTTCTGTGGTTATGTGGGCCCAACGACGCTCCCTCTGCTGCTGAAGTGTTTTCTTCAAGCAGAACCCCAAAGATGCTTCACACAAGGTCTTTTCATGCTCCTGTGACATAGATTGCACACTTCGTCTTGGCCTTGCCGGGTCTACGTAGCGTGGCAATTAGGGCAAAAGCTGAAGGGCGTGTTTTCCATCCCTCGTGGACGTAGTCCAGTAGAAAGATGAAGTTGTGGATTGCCGGGCCAGAGCCCAGGCGGGTGCCATGAAGTGATCGATAACACCCGCTGCTGTCGTTCAGAAATGAAATGTGTTTGATTCCAAGCATCTGCAAAGGCTTCGGTGAGAATGAAGGTTTGGTCCCGGAGCTGCTGTATCGAAGTCTGAACGGGACAAAAACAATCTAACAAAGGAACCAAGCAGCATGCGCAATACACACCGAAGGAGGAGGCACCCTAGCTCATGACTCAAAAACTTCTTCAAAGAAAAAGAACTTGTAATCGTCCGAGCCCAACACTAGATGGCAGGATAATGCTAAACATATGTATCTACGGCAAACACATGCTACGAATATAAACATTTCCACCAATGTACAACTCTCAGCACTACGGAGAAATTGTAAAAACAGACAGATATAATGAATTCATATAAGATGCATAGCATGGCACCCGACACATTCAATAGGCCGCTTAATAAACTAAGGGGTATTGAAAAACATCACAGACTCAAATCACTGCTGGTGGATGCACTGGGAAGAAAACAACCTAATCACAGGTCAGAGGAGCGAACCCACATCCTTACCCTTACCTCCTTTTCACCATCCCACATTATACCACATCTCAGAGACATTTCGGTGATGCCATTTAACATTTTAGAAACTTTTCCCTTCAAGGGCTTTCCCCAATCATTCTCTCCGAAAAGCCTTACAGACTTCGTGTCTGAATATGAAAGCAGACATGTGGCCTCTGTTCAGTCTTCAACTCACTTCTGTAACACTTGAGCATCAAGTAGGGAATACTTTTTTTTCTTACAGTGGCTAAGTTCGGTCAGGTTTTTAAATAAAATGTGGGTGCCTGTAATTTAATTTTACTTTTAATATATAGCGATGTGTTACCATTCTTGGTTGGTGGTAAATACTCTTTTTGAATTATTACATTCATTTTTAGTAAACTCAATAAACAAACCAACTTATCTTACTACTAAAAACGAGGCACATTGGCATAAGATTTCATAATTGAATGTTTTTGTGATGACCTTGACTTGGATCCGATCGGGAAATATCACCCCTATATTGCATACGATACTCAACAGGGATCCGGGGGGGTTCAGCTATATGCTGCAGGAACAATGGCTGGCAATTCACGTAGAAGAGATTCAAGTTTCACAGCTCCGCTTGGCTTATGACTGCGGTAGATAACCGAGTTACAAAACTGTCTAGGCCAAGGAGTATGAACATCGCCTCAAAATAATTCAATAGAAATTAGATTTAGGAGAGAGGAGTTGGCCTAACGGCTAGGGCGGTCGACCTCGAATCTGGGGAACCGGGTTCGAGTCTCGGCAATGACGCTGAACATCCTGTGATTCTGGGCAAATAACTTAATCTCCAGTGCCTAACAAAAACAAGCATTTGCAATGCAATAGGTCTCGCATTTGCGAGAGTTTAAGCTATTGGCATTGTAAATGGCAATCCGTTGTATTTATATGTTATGATAATTAACACATAAATGAAAAGCACTGTCATGTACAATGCCAATAGCTCAAACTCTTGTAGATGCAAGGCCTATTCTGAGGAGCAGCCACCATTGTCCCGGGCTGCTTAGAAAGTGAAAGCAGAATGGAGCGCTGAATGTTGCAGAAAAGCATGTTGTGCCTGCAGCAGGAGAAACTATTTAAAGAAAATAGTGCTTACAGTTTAAAAATCTCACAGTGGAACAACTAAAGTAAAAGGGCCAGTCCTCTTGGAAAGTTACAAGTGAAGACAAGGTGGTACTAAGAAGTCATTGGATCCTAAAGGCTGGCGGGGCTGGGGAAGAGTGCGACAGACGTGTGCCTCCTAAACGGCCAGCGGTGGTTCTGAAAGGGCGTTAAATATTAGAAAAGCTGATATGACTGACTCCGCTCCAGCTCAACAGTTCCGACAGCAATGAGTATTCCTGTGGGACAGGACGGTGGGAGGCCGCGTCCAGTTCGGCAGGGAGCACCAGGGCCCAACTGACATAAGGCCAGACACACCTGCCATTCCCTCCAACACTTGTACCTGACAGTAAAAGATGAAGAAAAGGAGGGGCGGGGGGGACTGAGAGTAAAGAAAGGTGGGGGGGGGGAGACATAAAGGAATGAGAATGAGGAGAGGGACACAGAGAGTGGGTAGAGAGAAGAGAGCAAGGGACAGGCAGAGACACAGTCTGAGAGTAGTGTTCTGTGGGGAATTCTGGACCATTCTCTCAAGGGCAGCATCTCTTTAAGGTCACCAGGGCTGGGGCAGAGCACGACAGATGCCAGGCATGTTGCTCTACAGAGCCCACAGGGTATGTGCAAGTGTCAGACACGTTGCTAGAGCCAAATGAGTGACTGATGCACCCCCAGCCTTGCCGGACTCTCAGTGTCATGAAGTCAAAGCTGCTGGAAACGTGAAGATTCTTACAGTGCGTCAGATTTGAGACGTGTGGGGTGAAGGTACCAAAGCGCCAGTGAAACAGGACAGGAGCCTCAGAGGTCCGGTGACAGCCGGACCCACACGTCCAGCTGAGCACCGCTCCAAGTTTAGCTATGCTTGCCTCCGGGAAAAGCGGGGGGGGGGGGGGGGGGGGGGCTTTGTGCATCCATCTGCCCTCCATCACCTCGGAGCCTGTGAGTGACCCAAGCACCCATGTTGGTGCTTGGCTTTTCACAACAGCGGGTTCATTCATTATTAGTTGTGGCAATAAACTGTGGTGTGCAAAATAGGTTTAAGGAAGGACTTATTGACTGAATACCAGGGTTTCTGCGGTGCAGGTCACCAGCAAGCAAAGGGAAGCACACCCTGCCTCCAAAACGAAAAGAATCCACTTAGGAGTGTGTAACTCATGTATGGCTGCTCCACCTAGGAGCACGTTCTGCGCAGACTAACATTTGCCACATTGCCGGCTGCCTGGCGTGCCTTCATGCTTGACAGAGTCATGCCAAGTCTTCCACCCACAGCCCGAGCCCTGCCACCTCGCTAGTCTCTCCAGGGACCGCAGCGCAGTTCGTGTGGTAGAAACGGCTCATGACGAAGAAGTAGGTCACAGGTTATTCGACAGGGTTGAACTCAGGCGAAACCGCTCCCTGGAAACGGGCGGTGCGACCCACGGACCCACCCTTAGCGGAAAGGAACCGTCTCAGCCTCCAGCCTCTCTGAAGGCAGGGTACAGCTACGAGAACGGAATGAATACGGCAGACGTGCCCGAAGCACGTCGCTGCTGCACTCCGCCTGTGGGAGTGTAAATATGCAGAAGCGATTATGCCCACGCTGGACAGGCTAACCCTACGATAACAAAGTTGTTCCTCCTTCCCCTGTTCGTCCGCCGAAAAACGTGGAAGAGTCAAAATACAGCCTTAATTCAGCAGGAACCAGCTGTCCGGTCTGTGCCAACATGTATTTTAGCAAGGTGACCCCAAATGGCTGTCTCCCAGGAAATGTCATAACATGACCCGGAAATGCTATGGGCCTCCAAGAGAAACCCTAATCCCAAACAAGCACTTCTCAGCAGTTATCCTATGCATCTGGCAAGACAGTCTCAGCACTGCACTGCGGGACTTCCGTTGTACCCTTAAAGTGATATACAGGCTGGCACTACTTATTTATATTCCTACATCTCCGGTTCTTTGATTAGGCAGCACGAGCACGCCTCAGAGGGCCCGCCACTGCTGGTATAAAGTGGTAGCTACACTTCACGTCCTGTTATAAGGCAGCTCCGCTACTTCTCATCGGGACTGCTGCTGTGTGTTTAAAGTATTAATAAAGGCACTTCTAACCTGCCCCGTTACGCCGCAGATCCTTTGAGAAGGCAACTCCAGCTGTTGTATGTTTAAAGTGGAAGAGCAAGCACTTCTCGGGTGCCCTGCTATACATCTGATAAGGCAGCCCTAGCACTTCTCAGCGGGGTCTGCTGATGTACGTTCAAAGTAGTAAATCAAGCACTTCTCAGCTGCACTGCTATACATATAATAAAGTAGACCCAGCCCTTCTCAGGAAGGCTTCCATGTGCTTGGTGGGGCAGTTCAAGTAAGTCTCGCCTGAGCTGCCATATGTTTTGTGGGACAGAGGTAAACTGACACTTCTCAGCAGCGGTAGTGTACAACAGTGTACATACTTCTCAGTATGGCTGCTTATACACTCACTAGTCGAGAGTACCAACACGTCTAATCAGGGTTTTTAATGCATAGGACAGAGTCAGCAGTGTTACTGTACTTTCAGGTGCCTAGACCCAGGGCTTCTCGGCAGACAGCTGTGCTATTCGTTTACTGAGGCAATATACACTCAGTGTTGCTATAAGTGCAGGCGGACAGTAGTCGCACTTTATACGTTTAGTAGGACAAAGAAAAACACCTCGTCAGGGCTGCTCTTTACCTAATAGGTCACTGCATGTCCCCTCCAGCTGTCTTATTCTGCTTTTCGTTCGATAGGAAGCACGTCTCACTAAGATTAGAAAACGTTCAGAACAACAAAGCCTGACACCTCAGCAGGGAAGCTCTAATAGGATTTTTTAATGTAACAGTAGGGGGTTCATCCCAGAAGATTTGCGTAAGCCAACAACGTGAAAACATTAAAAAAAAGCGTGTTTATAATATACTGAATAGGTGTAATTATGTTGATGGGACAGAGTTAAAACTTCAGCGGGGATGGTAAAGGTTTAGCGGGGTAGTACTCGCACTTCATGCCAGGGATGCTTGGCCCCAATGGGACTTTACCTGCACTTGTGGGATGCACTGTTATTAGCGGAGAGCGATATCTGCACACCCTACAAAGAATTCGATATTGTGAGATTATGTACTTTATTCACGTTTCAGCGGCTGCATAGATAGAAGCCCGCATACGATATAGCACAACTAGAGCCTTGCTGCAGAACAGCACAGTTCATAGCCATACACAGATTGCAGAAACCTCAGTAACAAGGCATTATGCTGACACTTCTAACCGATTCTAGTTTAGCAAAACGGAAGGTGGAGTTCACCGAGCGGCACAGGTGTCTATGGTAGAGGAAGGACAGGTGCGTGGACGGCATTTGTCTTCTCAGGTACTACTCGCAGCGCAGGGCAAGCTCCTACCTGCTGCCAGACGGATGCCTCCCGTCTGCCGGTCCTAGAGGGGGAGTCCCATGGCTGCCCCGCGGCTGCTGCAACTTCCCTGCCTAAGCCGCAGTAGCACATCTCTGAACTGCCAGACTCCCGAGGACGGAGCGCGGCCCCAGCAGGAGCCTGTGCGGAAGCCGCTCATTGGCCAGGAGGCAGGTGTGGGATGGAATCCAGTGTCTCCAGACGCTTCTAACGGCTGCGGCCATTGGTCGCCTGCACCCGTTCCGTATGAGGCGCAGTATGTACACAAGCAGCATGCGCTGCCCACCCCTCGCGCACACCGGCTCCTTGCGCATGCGCCGCTGCCATTTTTAGGTCAGGCAGCGATGCGCAAGACAAACAAAAAGTCCGAACAGTGCGGACTAAAACTGTAGTTGGTGGCCGCTGCTTCCGGACTACACGGAGTTCAGTTGGACATCAACAGCCACTTAAAACAAAGGAAAGAAATGCGCGAACAACACTAAGCCAATGGCATGCAGCCGGAGAAACTACCGGCTGCTTGCCAACATATAGAGATTACTTAAGGTCTCGCTGAGACAGCGCATGCGCTGCCAAGGCGAGACCTAATGAATGTGCCCTCATGTAACTCCGTAAAATAATCAGTGTCCAGACAAGAGCATTCCACAAATATAGAACATATGAACATCTCTGTTTCTTTCTAATATGTTCTGCACATGTTTCTTCAGGCAGCCTTCTGTTTTTAAGATGTCAGAAGCCTCCATCAGAAATTACTGCTCTGGCCCGCGGAGATCGCTCCCTCACCCAATCCCCAACGCCTAATTCCCCCACACACTTTAACAGCAAATCATTTCTCTTGACTTGCAAATTTACTCAAGAACGACTGATGCCTTTCCATTTCCTTGGATTTACCTTTCGTTAGTTCTTTGTGACGCAATGCATTAAGCCCAGACGCGTGGAATCGATAGAATCTAAAAACACAGCAAATTCTAGATTTGGGTCCAGGTGGAATGTACTCAACGTAGCACTGAGGCTCCTCGCCAGCTCAAAGAACCCATTGACACCATTACATCCATACTTAACTGGAATGTAGCGGGACTAAAATCTAAGTTGGGGGGATAGCGCATGGGGAGAATTTACAGAAAGATTTGAGATCTGTCTTTTTCTAACGACTTGGGCCAAGCAGAATGCGTCTAGAAGAGCTTCTGTATTCCAGCAGTATATTTATTTCCCAGTTGGGAGATCCCAGGCGGGTTAATAGTGTGGTTAATAATCCCTCTGTTGTCCTTCAAACGAGAGTTACCTTCTGATTCTCCAGATTTCCAGGGTTTAATACTTAGCACTTCCCCAAGGTTGCTCCTTCTCTTAATTAACATTTACACTAGAAGAGTTGGACATCAGAGTGAATCTCCCAATCTTAATCTACTTGACAACTTCGGGATTGTTTGCTGGTGACTTCCACTTGACCTTTAAGTCTGCTGCTATTATCCAGAACCTAACAATTGAAGAGGACGCACTCCAAGGAGTTCCAGATCTGTTTGCCCCTTATAAATTCAGCTAACCCGTAGAGGTTTTTAAATGGATGACTTGTCTCTCATATGGCTTGCATGCTTGTAATGGCCACTTCCACCATGACATCAATGCACTTCCAAATTTTCGGAGGGGGATCACTCCAGTAACAGACTAAATCATTTTGAATGTTAGGATCGGAGATTGCCCCAGGACATGCAGGCCATAAGTAGAGAAGAAAATGTCCATGACTCTTTGCATTTTAGCATGCAGAGTCTGCTGCCTGTCCACCAGCCCTTAGGACCGTCCCAGGGTGCTGACGTTTTGGCCATAAGCAACAACCGAAGTTACCTCAAGAATTTATGCTGTGGTTGGCAACTATTGAGGCATGATGGAGAATTTGGGTAACCCAAACAGTGTCCTCCAAACTCACAAGAGGTTATTCTTGGAATTGAAGGATTTCTTCCATAAAGATTACAAAACTGGCTAAAAAGCCCCTAGATTCCAGGAGCAGTTTATCTCGGACTGCAGGTTTGCCAAGGTTACCCATCTTATTGCCATAAACAAGGTAATAGAGCCAATATCGCTGAATCCAGAGCCCTAAATAGAAAAAGAAATGCTTTCTGGCAAATAGTCAGCCATGGAGGCCATCATCTCGCTAAAACCCTAGAGGTTCATATCCAGCCAATAGTCCATTTTGAATCATTTTATTACTCCTTACCGTCTTATCTTCCTCCTAATAGCACGATGGATCACGCACATCACCACCAGGGCCCTATTGGTTCCCTTACTGCGTTTTCCATGTTCAAGACTGAGACTGCAAGTTTACAAGCACGAGGTGTGCTGTCAGAATCATCTGAAAGCACGTTTGTGCTTTTAAACTTGATGCATTTCTTTTCTAAAAAGAGCACGGCAGATTGTTTGCCTTTTGAAAGTATTTAAGTTGAATGCAGCCCATGACAGACGCTGTGATTAACATAAATACTTTCAAAAGGCCCACAATCAGCCCGCAGCCGCGCTGCATTAAGAAAAAGAAATGTAGCAAGTTTAAAAGCACAACGTGTGCTTCAGATGATCCTGGAAGCACACGCTGTGATTTTAAACTTGCTGCAACGCCCGTAGGGCTAAAAGGGTTTCCACCCCCCTTAGTTTTTCAAAGGTCTTTAAAGACCATTTGCATATTTACATACCTTTGTAAACTGGTTACCGAAGCTTAGCTTTTTCTGGTTCCAGTACCCACTGGGCCCCCACTCTGCCTATTCCTTACATTTGTGTTTTACATTTACTGCCGTAGTGTGAGAATGCATTTCATGAAAAGGAATAGAAAGTAGGGTTGCCTAAAGAAAAATGCCACTCATGTGTTGTTTAAAGAGCCTGCAAAGACCTCGTCGCCACACTAAATATGGTAATAAATAAAAAAGTATGTATTAATTTGTAATGTGACTCTTCTCTCTTGGTTTCCTTTAACCCGTTGCATGCGCATGACGAGCTCAGTTCGTCATGAGTCACAGTGGAGCTGTGCTAACGGCCGCGGCCCGCCCACTCACAATTCCCCCCCTGTGCGGGAGAATTAATCAGTGGGCGGGGTCGTGACGAGCACAGCTCGTCATGAGCGCAGCTCCACTGTGAGTCATGACGAGCTGAGCTCGTCATGAGCACAGCGCCTCCGCCCCCCCACGCCGCGAGGGAATTACCCCCACAGGTAAGGGGTTAATTATCAGTCATGGATCATTCAGGCCGCCCAACAACACAATTAAAAAAAACTTTCTATTCATATTTGCTGTTTAAAGTATGCACAGATAAGTGGTGAAAATATGGCTTTAGGTGACTGCTCATTTTTGTCTCTTCTGGGACATCAAAATATTGATCTGGCAACCCTAATCATGAGACTGGAAGTTTGTTGCAGGATCAGCACATGATTTATTTCCGCCACCCCGATCCCTGATTAACGCCATAATAGCAATAGTTTAACTTATATCTGAAAACCCAACGCTGCCGTCAATAACATGCTGAATTACTTCAAGTGTCTGGGAATGCACCCTGCATTCAGACAACTCACTCCTCATTCTCGCCCATCACTCTCCCGCTCACCCTGCACTCACAGTGATCACTCTGCACTCACAATACACTTGAGCTGTTCACCCTGTACCTCACCCTGCAGTCACACGAGCACACTACTCACCCTGCAATCATATGACACTTCACTCACCTGTCCCTCTCACTGCTCACTCTGCAATTTCACTCACACAAGCCCATGACTAACCATGCATTAATTCGTCCCACTCTACACTTACATCCGCACTCAAATTCATATGGTCACCTCACTCACATTGCAGTCAATCCTCTTACCCTACTCTCACACTGTTGCATCGCTCACCCTGCGCTCACATGGGGACTTCTGCCACCCACACGGTGCAGAAGGTTAATGTGCCTGCAACAAAGAACATGTACCATGCAGATCACAGAACTGAGTGTGAGTAAACTATGAGCAGTGCTATTAATAAATGAAATGTTTGTCAGAAAGGTGCTATAGAGAGATGAGGTGCATTGTTGGTGAGTTGTAGTGAGGGAATTCATGGAGAAGAAGGAAATGGGGGAGGGGCGCCAAAAAAAGACTATTGCACACAGTGTGCAACCAGTGCTAGGGCCATATGTGTTTCTTTGATTTGCGAAGAGTCACAGGATGTTACTCTGACCCGAGACTTGAAACCCAACTCTGAAGTCGGCAGCACGAGCATTAAGCAAAAATCTCTACCACAAGAGCAGAAGCATTTTCAATTTCATATACAAATGTATGCAACAAACAACCATTGCCAAAGCTAACAGTCCTGGCTGCTTGTAGGTGTAATGTTATTTGTTGTATCGTATCTGGCTGCAATGACAGAAGAAGCAAAATATCATTCGGCGGCACGCTATGCGAAGCACAGGTTTTTAGCTTATTTGCTTTTAAGCCACGTCCTTAATTGCAGCGGTGACGCCCCTTTGAGAGACCCCCTAGTTTTTTCATCTCACTTAAAGCCGTGGTCTACACGCGCGTTCGGGTTCTTGGCACACAGAGCCTTGGCTGCAGCGCAGAAACCTTACTCTTCCGCACACGGAGGAAAGAAATTTGAGAGAACATTGGTTATGACAGTGACTGATCGCGACCAGCTAAGACCACAGACATCTGTACACTAAATGGGTCCCAGATACGACTTAATCGAGATCGACGACTGACCTTTCTAGAATAGACAACATACATGTAATAAAAATTGCCACATCTGTGGATCTGGTGCTACACTTAACCTGTGTCATGCCAGAAACAGTCTGGCAAGACAAATAGCAAAAAAAAAGAAATCCCAGCTACTATAGATGGAATTAAAGGGGAATGTCCGAGTATTATCATCTTATGATCCCACGTAGAATCGATGAGGAAATATCATTCATTTTCTGAAAGTTATGGTCACAATAACTGCATATATTTATTCAAGCAGCAAAGATATGGGCAGCTCTCGCTCCCATTCGCCCCACACCGAAAGCACGGACTATCCTGCCTTACCGTCAATCTGTACAACGATATGGCGTATAGTTGCAATCATTCAGTAATTTGAAATGGTGGGCCTTGACCTGAGACACATTAAAAACTGTCTGTGCAAGAATATTACTACTCTCAGTTTTATTCTCAATTCATTTTATGTCACCTCGGCCCACAAATATTCACTCCATTTATCAGCCCTAAATTGGAAAAGATCCGCTCTCCCCTCAATCTCAGCTGCAAGCATCATTTTATAGGCCAAACTATTATTGCCCATTACGAGTGATTTCATATGGAACTCAAGTTATTCTGTGCGCTTTACTCCTCCTACCTCCAAGCTCAACAGAAAATGACAAAGTTGGAGATCTCTACATAGGATCTGGAGGAGAAAGTATAACTGCGGCTGGAGGGCCTCATTGGATAACAATGTTTTATCCTCCTACAGCTGTCTTAATGTTTAAAGTTCTAAATTCATCCAGCCACTGAGCGAGCTGTGATGAACGGCAACTGCAGATTCGGATTATACCTCAACAGAGTGTATGGTTTATAGGCGGGTCTGATACCGGGGAACCGTTTTTTTTAAACGGTTCATATGTGATAATAGACCCGGAGGGTTTAAATATTGTTATCTTAAAATGAAGTGTATGTATAAAGCCTAGACATAGTTTAATGGCCACCCCCAGGGTAGATAATCGGAGGGAGAAGATTGGACTCATTACCAGAATTCCCTACTCAAGACCATAGTAAGACTAAGAACAAAGGCGGACAAATAATACCTATTGCTGGTAAAGACAGGACTACTTGGAAGTTGCTAGACCCGCCAAAGTTTACAAATAACTGGTCAGATCTCCATAGATCCTTAGTTTTATCCAGATTGAATTTTAAAACTATTCTAACATCCAGGGAATGAAGAGATTTCTCCGCTGGAGTAGATGGATGTTGGAAAAAAATAGGCAAGGAAATCGTCTGGTTCACATGAAAATCCGAAACCACCTTAGGGAGGAACTTTGGATGAGTCCTCATAACTACTTTGGATGCATGAAAACCGTGTATGGCTATTTAAAGCATAGTGCCTGAAGTTCGCTAACCCTGCGGGCGGAAGTAATCAGCACGAGGAAAGCCGTCTTCCAAGACAGATGCTGAAGAGAAGACTTATGTATGGGTTCAAACGTTTCTGGCATGAGGCGAGAAAGGACCATATTAAGCTCCCAAGGAGGAGAAGGAGTCTTAATGGGAGGAAAACCTTCTTCAAACCCTCCAAGAAATCTCCGATGACAGGAATTCTAAAACAGGAAGTTTGTGAAGGGCATTTCCTGTAGATAGTAAGGGATGCCAAGTGAACCTTAACGGAAGAAAAGTGTAGGCCAGATTGTGCCAGATGAAGAAAATATGGAAGGAGGACATCTTCCTGGCAAGAGGTAGGATCCTCATTCTTCGATGAGCACCAAATACAGAATCTCTTCCATTTATGAGCATAAGCGGAGCATGTTGAGGGACGCTTAGCTTCCTTGAGGATGCTCATGCAGCTCTGAGGTAAGTTCAAGTGTCCATACTGTACTAGCTCAGGTGCCATGCTGCCAAATTCAAAGAGGAGAGGTTGGGGTGCTCCATCTGGCCTCTGAACTTCATTAGTAGATCTGATAGGCATGGAAGCCTGAGATGTGGACAGACACACTGGTGAAGGAGGTCCGTGAACCACTACTGAAGTGGCCACTCCTGGGCTATGAGACTCACTGTGGCCCATGAGTGAGCCAGCTTGATGAAGACTGCCGAGATTAGGGGAACTTAAGGAAAGGCGTAGAGGAATCTGCCTGACCAGTTGATACATAGGGCATTCCCGAACGTTCCCGGTTGGTAGTACCTTGACGCGAAGCTTTAACGTTTGCTGTTTTCTGCGGTGGCGAACAAGTCGACCTACGGAGTACCCCATCTTCCAAAGATATCGTGGACCACGTCGTCGGTTAAGACCCACTTGTGGTTTTCCTGTAGGAGACTTCTGAGAGACTCGGCCTGAGCATTTTGTGCACCTGGGAAGTGAGTTGCTGTTATGGTCAAGTTTCTGTCCAGAAGCCACTTCCAGATCGTCTGGGCTTCTTAATGATCTGGACCTCGAGCCTCCCTGCTTGTTGAGGTAGTACACTGTTCTTGTATTGTCAGTATTGACAAGCAGGGAGTTGGTCCCAGAACATGATGATAGAATATAAAAATCACAACATAAATACAAATTCAAAACTGACACACAAGGTATTTGTTGCTCGCAGTGTTTAATTCACACTGAGCATTGGTCTGTTATTGACAATGTTCACATATCATTACAAACCGTGATGTCCCTAGGTAGGGATAATAGGGAAGGGCAGGGTGGGGTGATTGCGATTCATGTGAGGGTAGGATAGTGACTGCAAATGTGTAGTGTGCATCAAAACAGTATATCACTCAGAAAACACATGACTCATTCTTTGAGCCTATTAGTCACAGTTAATAACAAAACAAATTTATGTTGCCATGGTTTCAAACATTAACACAGTACAAAATATCTGTTGTTCAAACTGGCTTGATTGTAAAATGTCAACGTTTCGACCCCAATAGATCGGTAGGCTGTTACATTCCTTACGGCGGGGTCTTCATCAGGACTGAGATGTGAGGGTAGGAGAGGGGATCATAAATCACCTCAGATGGGAGGCTGACGATATGTAGGGGCACATGTGGCTCTTTGTTCGTGAGTGCGGAAAAACGGCACTATAGGGGTGGTTGTCTCGGTTTAATGCCAGGTTAGTCGGCAGTCAATGACATTTTGAGTAATCTTCGTAAAAATACGGGCCAGAACCTTCAGGTTTCCTACATGCCGCTGCTCTGTTGGGGAAACTCTGTGTGAGCCGAACAACCACGGTGGTCTCGTCGTCGGCTTCGTAATCGACGAAGATGTTTTTCTCGACGTGGAATGTTGATGTCGTTTGGACCCAGAGCCCTGGGACAACGTTGAACAGGTCGACGCTGTATCTCCTCTCGACGTCCGACATCAACCGGCTCTGCTTTTCAGTGGTTTTTTTGCTCGGGAACCCTCCCAGAGGTTGAAGACAGAGCCCTGGTAGAGGATGACCCTCTCCTTGCCCTGAAGTCCCAGAGGACTGGGCCTGCTGTTCTCTTCGCTCTTCTGCTCCTTCAAGCCGGATCTTCTCTCTGTCACGCAGAGTATGCTTAGAGGAGGTTTTACAGATGGAACAGGATTCAGGAACATGAGAAGCAGGAAGACAAATTATGCACACTCTGTGAGGATCAGTCTTGGCCTTCTTCCTACCACAGTCCGGGCACTTATCAAATAGACATGGCATTTTTGAGTGTAAACTGCAAATTTTCTGTCAAAAAGCACAAAGAGGAAGACCAAAGAGGTCGAATGAAGTGGTTATTAGCTAAATTCAGATGTGAATTTTGAAGAGAAACACCAAATTGTTAGAGCTCAATGCTCCAGGGTCCTGATCGCAGGAGACAAAGTAACTGCCACTGGCTGTGCATGATGGGATACTGGTGGTCTCGGGATTCTTAAAGGCACAGCTTCTATTTTTAAGACATATAATGGCAGCCTATGGGGCTATTCTGTCCTTTCCTTTCATCTCTATCATTAAAAAAGGGTTTAATAGGGGATTATTCTGTGTTAAACACTACAAAAATCAATACAAAATTTAGTATACTGGCTACCTTTTTTATATTCATGATGAAGATGTGGCTAGTGAAGCCTATATATTTAGGCTGCGTTATTGTTTTCTATCTCTTAAGTGTCTTTGCGGGGCCTTCCTGAAGAAAGGCGGAAAATGTCCACTTCAGAAGATATATCTAAAGAAGTGCTCCGGGGTCCCGGCGTATGTGCGGGACTATTCAAATGCTTATGACTATACATGGAAACCCCCTACGAGAGAACTTGCTTTTTACTGTCAGCACTGTTGATATGCACAAAGGTGCGGCTGCAAGAAAACTGCATCTTTGCTAAAAAAATAAAAAGAAAAATGTAAAAAAAGAAAAAGGCAGGTTTAGGAAAAAGAGCAAAAACCATTACCCGCTCATGTGGACTCAGAAGGTGTGCACAAACGGAAAATATACCAAAGAAAATGCAGCTTCGCTGGACTATGTCAAGAGAAAAAGAAATTATCCATCTAGCTTTCAGTGCAAACATAAATGGTTCACTTTGAATATGAACGGGAAAGCAGAACTTCACGGGAGAGGACCACCTAGACCTACAATCCCATATTTTATGTTCCAGGGAGAATCACTCTTGTGGTCTATTAAATTACAGATTAACGCCAAGAAAAGAAGATAAACTGGAGAACATCAAAGCATAAAAGTAGCTAAGGACACGGACAGCCTATATCTCACAGTAGCAAATTATCCAATCTCCTCCTAGAGAATGTCTCTGGAAAAGCACCAGACTGTCTGAAACATGCTCCTCTGCAAACCCAGAAGCCTCTGCTAACTACAGACCTATTTCTAACCTCTGCTCCTTGAAACGACCTTGGAAGAGGAGACCGGTTTGACAAGGAGTACATTCAAAAGAATAACTTGTTATATCAACTGTGCAGTCTTCTCTGGCATCCCAGAAATCCACATTGCTCCTGCCAAGGCTTCCGTGCACGCAGCAGCACACGTGACCCTAGGGATTGACGGCTACAGTCACACAACTTCCATTATCCACTCCGAGTGAGCTCCCTATTGACAGCAGGTTCACATCTAAACTTGGAGTTTATGTATTAAGTTCACCACATTTATACCCTCCCCACTATCTGTTCAAGAAGTTGGAAATCTCGAGAAGCTCTCTACAACTCTGCAGTTTAGACACGATCCTTCTTGAACTCCTTGCTGCCAGTCATAAATACTGCCTCCTGTCCAGCCTATCTCAGACTGTTCACCCAATGTCTGGAATTCTATCTCACCTGCCATCCACACCAACATTATTATTACAGTAAACCCCAGATTTGAGTGTTTGGTGGGTGTGTGTTGTATTCTTTAGATATCTGCATACTTGGCTATACCAGAGATTAATCTCAGAACGGGCTGTGTGTGTATATATTTTGATTATTATGGTAAAGTTTGCAGCCATTGTTATCAACCATGTTCTCACACTTTGCAAAGTTTTCTATGTAAAGCACCCTGCTGCTCTTGGGCCTTGCATCTACTATATAAAAACACCAGATAAATGCAGCCACCTATCAGGAATAAGTCCAGCGACAGCTGCCAGACAATAAATACATTTTTCCAAAGATGTTCCTTTTCCCTCTGAAATCCCACTATCAAGACATTGGTGATAGCCAAAGAGATTACTGCATTATTGTCTACAACCAATAGTGGACTTCCAATAAAACATGTTAACTGAGTTTAACACTTCCAGAACTGAGCGGAAAGATTGAGACACAATAAGAACAGAAGTGACCACATAAGAACTCAACTGAATCCAATTAGAGCCAACAATCAGATTCAATATCCAGTACACAACGCCCTCAGCCTTTTGTAGCTAAGCCTCGAGAATCAAGAGCAGGTACTTCCAGGCACTTGCAACATACTACATACCAATCATAACCCTGAGATGGGCAAGATTCAGACATCAAAAACACAAGTTAGATCTCTCTGAATCCAAGTATTGAAACTCTAATGGCGTAAACCAGCCATTAAGAGCTGAATCCAACCACCTTCAATTCAAGAAAATCTTGAAAATACAATTGTACAGGCAGTCTTTCGAATAAGGTGATGCAAGTATCAATGTACAAGTGTCACCTGTTTCAGATCTACTGACACCACTTCATCAAAACGCCCCAAACCTAAGTACTTCACACTCACATTGACACGGACAATGACTTCCTGCTAAGGAGGTTTGGGCCCAATAAGATACTGTGACAGAGACAAATCTCCTACACTCAGGCCTCGTTAGTACCTTTATGAGAGACAATATCCCATTCAACTCTCTTGACAACACTCCTGCATAAAACATATGGAGAAAACACGTGTACCAGAGCACTTGGAAGATGTTGAAAGGCAACAAACTTGCACTATATAAAGCTCCGTAAATAAATAAGAGAAGATCGCAGGTTGACAAGGGGGACACTTTCGAGGCACAAATGTAAACAGATTTGTTAAACCGGACGCCCGGCAGCAGGGCACGACTTACTCACCAACAGTCCTGCTGACGCCGTCTAATCTCACGCTTTCTTCGTAGTCCAAGAACGAGGTTTCATTCTCGTCTTTTATGCAAAATGTAACGAGCTCATGCCCTGGAATACACCAAAAAACATTATGATGCACAGACCGAAATATAACATCCCAAAGCACAATACTGAAGTGGCATTATTCCAAGGCCCCTATTATGAGCAGCCCCAGTTATGGCAATACAAACTGTAACTCCTGTTCCTACACTTAACACAAATAGACGTTTTGCAATACATAGCGGTAGGTCCAACCTGCAGGTATTCATTGTGGGAAAAATGCCCAGTATTTACATGTTGAGCCCCCGAAATTCACAATTGGGGTGCTTATCACACCTGATAAGTTTAGACTAGGCAGAGTCAGATATTATCAGGTGCGATACAGATCACACCAAGTACCAGGCTACGTGTAACGAGGGCCTAAGAGGGCAAATGAGTCTAAGGGAAGAAACAAACAGCATTTCAAAGTGAAGGAGCGGCGGGAAGGCCTCACCACTAGGCTTGTGGTGGAGAAAGCCACATTTCAAATGACCAGTGAAGGAGCAGCGTGGACAGCGGGAAGGCCTCACCACAAGACGCTATAAATAGGCTTGTGTTGGAGAAAGCCACATTTCAAATGACCAGTGAAGGAGCAGCGTGGACAGTGGGAAGGCCTCACCACAATACGCTATAAAGAGGCTTGTGTTGGAGAGAGCCACATTTCAAATGACCAGTGAAGGAGCAGCGTGGACAGTGGGAAGGTCTCACCACAATACGCTATAAAGAGGCTTGTGTTGGAGAGAGCCACATTTCAAATGACCAGTGAAGGAGCAGGGGATGGTCTCATCACAAGACGCTATAAAGACGCTCGTGTTGGAGAAAGGCACATTCCAAATGAGCAGTAAAGGAGCAGCCTGGACAGCAGGAAGGTCTCGTCATCAAGACGATATAAAGACGCTCATGTTGGAGAAGGAATATGCTACTTACCAGTATGCATCTGTTCTTGGCATGTAGAGCTGCAGAACCACACACTGTAGTATAAGATCGCCATCTGGTGTTGGGCTCGGATGTTTGCAGGTTGTTGTTGTCTTCGGAAGAAGCTTTTGGTCACGAGATAGGTGACTCCTCCTCTGGACAACAGTGCGCATGGGCATCCACTCCATCCTCAGATTGTTTTTCGCCATGATGGGAAATGATGGAGTGTATAAGAATAAAGAGAAAGGATGTCCATGTGTAGTGTCTAAGACAAAAGCTGGAGCAGATACAGGTCCCGGGGAGGCGGGTGTGCGTGTGTGGTTCTGCAGCTCTACATGCCAAGAACAGATGCATACTGGTAAGTAGCATATTCCGTTCGAGGCATATGAGCTGCAGACCACACACTGTAGGATAGACTATACAGCAGTGCCTCCCCTAGCGGTGGTCACCTGTATCTGCTGCAGCAGTTTGGAATAGAGTTTTTAGGACAGCTTGGCCTACTGAAGCTTGTTGTTTTGCTTGCACATCATCACAGTAGTGCTTAGTGAAGGTGTGTGTAGTAGACCATGTAGCTGCTTTACAGATGTCTTCTAAGGGGATGTTTCCTAAGAATGCCATAGAAGCCCCTATTTTACGCGTGGAGTGCGCTTTAGGGGGAACTGTAAGAGTACGATTAGCTTTTTGGTAACATATTTGGATACATTTAACTATCCACCTGGCTATACCTGATTTGGAAATAGGGTTGCCTTTATGCGGTGGAGCAAAAGCAACAAACAGTTGCTTGGTTTTTCTAAAAGGTTTGGTTCTGTCAATGTAATATAGCAGGGCTCTTTTGACATCTAAGGTGTGAAGTGCCCTTTCAGCTACTGAGTCTGGATTAGGGAAGAAGACTGGCAGTTCCACTGACTGGTTGAGGTGGAAAGGGGAGATGACTTTAGGAAGGAATTTTGGGTTTGTCCTAAGAACCACTTTGTTACGATGTAATTGTAGGAAGGGTTCTTCAAGAGTGAAGGCTTGTATTTCACTTACCCTTCGTAGGGATGTGATTGCTACAAGGAAAGCCACTTTCCATGTTAAAAACTGCAGTTCGCATTTGTGCATTGGTTCAAATGGGGGACCCATGAGCCTTGTTAGAACAATATTAAGGTTCCACACTGGGGAAGGTGGTAACCTTGGAGGAATAATCCTTTTGAGACCTTCCATAAATGCTTTAATGGCTGGTACCCTAAAGAGGGACAGGTGTTGTCTATTTTGCAAGTAGGCTGCTAATGCAGCTAGGTGTAGGCGTATAGAGGAATACGCTAAGTTGCATCTTTGAAAGTGTAATAAATAGCAAATGATGTTTTGGATGGAAGCATCTAGTGGACGTATGTCATTGTTAGAGCAGTAAATGGCAAATCTTTTCCACTTTGCTGCATAACACGCCCTAGTAGTAGGTCTTCTGGCTTCTTTAATGACATTCATACAGTCTGGAGGTAGGTTGAGGTATCTGAATTCTAAGACCTCAGGAGCCAGATTGCCAAGTTCAGTGTTTGAGGATCTGGGTGTCTGATTTCTCCATGGTTCTGGGTTAATAGAGCCGGGGAGAGGCGTAATTTTTGATGTGGAACTAGAGATAGTTCTAGAAGTGTGGTGAACCAGGGCTGGCGGGCCCAAGTGGGAGCCACTAGGATGAGTGTCAGCGATTGCTGTTTCAGTTTGCGTACCACAAATGGAATGAGTGGGAGAGGCGGAAAAGCGTACGCAAATCTGCCTGACCAGTTCATCCATAGTGCATTGCCCTTTGACTGTGGGTGTGGGAAACCTGGCAGCGAAGGTTGGGCATTTTGCGTTTTCTTGTTTGGCGAACAGGTCTATGTCTGGTTGTCCCCACTTTTGGAAGAATGGGAGTAGGACTTTGGGGTGTAATTCCCATTCGTGTATCTGTTGTGTGTGGCGACTGAGGAGGTCGGCCACTTGGTTCTGAATCCCTGGGAGGTGTTCTGCTAGCAGATAGATGTTTTTGGGAATTGCCCATCTCCAGATTTGCTGCGCCAGTTGAGACAGTTGGAGAGAATGTGTCCCCCCCCCTACTTTTGTATGTAATACATTGTGGTCATGTTGTCCGTGCGTATGAGGACAGTCTTGTTGTTTAGATACATTTGAAAAGATTTGAGTGCGAGGAACACCGCCAGAAGTTCTAGGTGGTTGATGTGTAGTTGTTTTTGTTGAGTGGTCCACCTGCCTTGAGTGGTGTGATGAAGGAGGTGGGCTCCCCACCCTGTGAGAGATGCTTCTGTGGTCAGCACAATTTGTGGAAGAGGCTCTAAGAACGGCCGTCCTTTGGACAGGTTGATGGTGTTCCACCATTTCAGTGAGCAAAGTGAGCGGCTGTCCACCAACACCAGATCGGTAAGTTGTCCATGAGCCTGATTCCACTGTTGTGCTAGACATTCCTGCAAGGGACGCATTTGAAGGCGTGCGTGGGGCACTATGGAGATGCATGAGGCCATCATGCCTAACAGTTGCATAAACACTCTTGCTGGAAGAGAGTGTTGAGTCTGAAATTTTTGGATTAGATTTTGTATGTTGGCTATCCTGACTGTGTTGGGATAAGCTATGGCTTTGGATGTATCTATGGTGGCTCCCAGGTATTGATGTACGTGGGAGGGTTGTAGGTGAGACTTGGGGTAGTTGATGGTAAATCCCAAATCGTGTAGGGTTTGAATAGTGCGGTGAGTGTGCAGAACGCACTTGTGGAAAGTACTGGCTTTGATGAGCCAGTCGTCCAGATAGGGAAAAACATGGATTTGTTGTCTCCTGAGATATGCTGCCACAACTGCCAAGCATTTGGTGAACACCCAGGGTGCAGTAGTTACTCCGAATGGGAGAACCGTAAACTGATAGTGCTGCCCGTCTACCACAAATCGTAGTTACTTCCTGTGCGCGGGATGCATAGGAATGTGAAAATATGCGTCTTTGAGGTCTAAGGTGGCCAGGAAGTCGCCTTGTTGAAGTAACGGAAGGACTTGTTGGAGTGTGATCATGTGGAAGTGATCTGATTGTATATACTGGTTCAAGAGTCTGAGGTCCAGTATGGGGCGTAATGTTTTGTCCTTTTTGGGAATGAGGAAGTATAGAGAATATACTCCTATGCCCTGATGGTGAAGTGGGACTGGCTCTATTGCGTGTTTTTGAAGCAAAGACTGAACTTCCTGTTTGAGGAGCGTGAGGTGGTGAGACGACATGGGACGGTGCTTGAGTGGTATGTTTGGGGGGGTGTCTATTAGTTCGAGGCAGTAGCCAGACTGGATAATTTGTGTTACCCACCTGTCTGTTGTGATGGAATTCCAGACAGGTAGGAACTGTTGAAGTCTTCCCCCGACCGGAGTGGAATGGTCAGGGGGGAGTGGGGGCAAGTCACTGTTTAGTGGCTGGAGAGGAGCGGGTGTTGTTGTTGTTGCCCCGCCCTTGGCCTTTAGTGTGGTTTCCCCTGTAACCTCCTCTAAAGTATCCTCTATTAGGGGATGATTGTCCTGAGTTTTTGAAGGTGGAAGAGGAATCAGTTCCCACATTTTTGGAGGCTCCTCTATAAAAGGAGCGGCGAAAGGAGCCTCTGGATTGAGTAGACTGTAAAGCTCCCATAGATTTGGCAGTCTCATTATCCTTTTTCATTTTCTCCAGTTGTCAAGAATTCCTGTCATGCGAGGGGAGGAAAACGGTAACCAGCGAAAACGGACTACATCTCCCAGGATGCTTAGCGGTTGAGAGGTTATGTAAACAGGAGAGCTGTTACATATCTCAAGGAAAACACGCCCTTATGTAAACAGGAGAGCTGTTACATAACTCAAGGAAAACACGCCCTTATGTAAACAGGAGAGCTGTTACATAACTCAAGGAAAACACGCCCTATAAAGGGAGGAACCGGGAGGTACAACGCTGTCGGATATTGTGTTTACACCGACGTACCTGCTTAGTGAAGAGCAGTGTTCCGGAGTGGTGCTCCAGTAAGGCAAGAACGGAGGTAGGTCGAGTCGTTACTCCCTGGGCCGTGTCTTGCCCCATCGTCACCTGTGAAGGACCCGGAAGCTCTACCGGATAACCATTGAGCTTCGCTTTTTGACTCGGCTGAGTCAAAGTGCAGTGGCGCTTTTGCTGGTTGGAGTCGTAACTCCCAGCCCGACCAGAGATACAGGGACTGCCAGCTGTAACGCACACCAGGAGGTGTTTGCCGCGTTACAGACTCGGAAGTCCACGGGATCGATCGAGCGGCTGCTCTCGGTTCAGTCTTCTTTGCTTGCGATTGGGGTATCGGTGACGTATCACCAGGAGGTGACTCCGCGTCCCGGTGCAGTCTGAGGAAGAGGTTGAGCGGCTGCTCCCTTCAGGTAGAGACCCCGGCTGGGTGTTTCCCTGACTCCTCGATTCTCCCCAACACTCTTCGTGCCCCTCACAGCCTACCGATTGGCATTGTCGGCCATTTCATTTCTGCCCTCTGTTGGCATACGCCGGAATCGGCGTATATGCAGAGGACGGTTAGGACCATCCGTGCTGTGGGCTGGTAACGTACTTAGCCTGGAGGATTCCAGTGACTATAACCTTTGTTTATTCCTTGTATTATTTTTGCCTTCATTAAAATAACTAAACCTTCACAAGTGGTTGCGTTCTCATTATCGTGTCTGTTAAACGATCCTGAGACGTTCAGGGCGTTACAAAATATCCGACCTTAATAACACTAACTGTCTCCCGGTCGATAACAGACATGGCAACACTTGATGATGTGCTGGCTGCTTTAGCGACCGTGCAAATTGAATTGGCTGCCTCCAGGCAAGAAACAGCCGATGTAAAAGCCAGACTGGATGCTATCCAATTGGACCCACTCACGCCCAGCACCTCCCTCACGAACCAGACCCCTGCGGTAGTAGTGGAAATGCCGGTAGCCGTCCCCTTGGCAACACCAGAGAGGTACAGTGGGGATCCTAACACAGTGCAGGTATTCCTCACACAAGTGGCGCTACATTTATCGTGCAAACCAAGGGCGTTCCCCACGAGTCAGGCTCGTGTGGCTTTCCTTATATCCTATTTGGCTGGAAACGCGGCACAATGGGCCGTACCTCTGGTGAGCAGGGACGACCCCATCTTATGTGATTGGGGTGCTTTTCGCGAGGAATTCCTGAAGGTCTTCGACAGAAGGGCTGACTCGTACACGGCGGACCGTGAAATGCTTGAGTTGAGACAGGGATCCAACGACCTGGTGCAGTATCTCAACGCGTTCCGAAGGCTGGTTGCGGAAACCAAGTGGCCTGTTGCTAAACAGACGGCGCTCTTCCATCACGGGCTGTGCGATGAGCTCAAGGACGCCGTGGCTCATATTGACCCACAACCCAAGACATGTGAGGGCCTTATCAACCTGGTATTACGGCTGGAACATAGGCTAAGTGAAAGAAAGGGGGATCATGGGAGAAAAGGAAAATACCTTCCATCCTATGTGACAGTGGGAAGTCCTGAAACTGCCACCGCATCCAAGGGAGAACCCATGGACATCGGCGCAATACGAGCGAGCCTCACAGCCACGGAGAAAGAGTCACGCCGTAAACAAGGATTGTGCCTATATTGTGGCAAAAAAGGCCACTACGTACGTGAATGCCCTGCCAAACCGAAGACGTCACGTTATCGGGCCAACCGGTCGGTAACAGCCGTGGTGGACGTACCGGCGGAAAACTAGAGGACTCCCAGACCAAAGAAGGGCCATCTCGGAGTCACTCATCCATCCCTTCACTTTCCAACTCGGTCACTAAGGGACAACGACACCTGTTTCTCACGGTGCACGTGGGAGTGCATGACCAGTGGATACCCGTTGTGGCCATGGTGGATTCAGGGGCCACTGGCATGTTTATGGACCACAACGAGGCATGCAGGCTAGGGCTAGTGCTTCTTCCCAAAGCTGTACCCGAAGACGTCTATGCTGTAGACGGAAGGCGATTGGTGACGGGGCCCATCGGGCAGCACACGGGGGTCCTTCCGATGAGATGTGGGAGGAACCATTTGGAACAAATCGATTTTAACATCATCCGAGCGCCCCAATATGGCGTCATATTGGGACTGCCGTGGCTACAGAAACACAACCCCTCTGTGGATTGGCCAACACATCGCATCGAACTGACGTCACCGTATTGCATCCTGCATTGTGGAATAAGAACGGAATCCCTTGACGCAGATGAGAGCGGGAGTCAGACGGTGGCTACAGCGGCAGAAAAAGATGTGGCTCTCCCCCAGGCTTATCACAGTTTTGAGGATGTATTTGATGAGGTGAAGGCGGAAGTGCTACCACCACATAGACAGTTTGACTGCCAGATCGACCTGGTGCCAGGGGCCAGCGTTCCCAGCGGCAGGCTGTATGCCCTGACGGAGCCTGAAAACGTGCATCTCCGGGGGTACCTGGATAAACTCCTCAAGCTAGGATTCATCCGCCCGTCCAAGTCTCCGGCAGCCTCGCCACTCTTCTTCATCCCGAAGGCTAATGGGGAGCTGAGAGCCTGTGTGGACTTTAGGGCATTGAATGCGATAACCGTAAAGAATCGGTACCCCTTGCCTCTCATCAGTGTACTTCTGGAACAGGTCAAGAAAGCTCGTATCTACACCAAGTTGGATTTGAAAGGGGCATACCATCTGGTGTGCATGAGGGACGGAGACGAGTGGAAGACCGCCTTTAAGACCAGGTTCGGCCTTTTTGAGTACCTCGTCATGCCGTTCGGTCTGTGCAACGCCCCGGCAGCCTTTCAGTACTTTTTGAATGAGGTATTCAGAGAGGAGTTGGATATCTACGTGGTCGTATATATCGACGACATCCTCATCTATTCGTCCAGTGTGGAGGAGCACGTACACCACGTCAAAGCTGTGCTCCAAAAGCTGAGGGAAAACATGCTGTTTTGTAAACTCAGCAAGTGTGACTTCCACGTCACATCCGTGGAATTCCTCGGAGTGATGCTGAGTCCAGAGGGACAGGAGATGGCAGAACGAAAGATCAAGGCGGTGAAAGAATGGCCGGTGCCCCAAAGCGTGAAGGACGTCCAAAGTTTCATTGGCTTCGCCAACTTTTACAGGCGGTTTATAGACGGATTTTCAGGATTGGTGGCCCCAATCACACAGCTACTGAGGAAGTCCAAGGAGTTTGTCTGGTCCCCTGAAGCGAACAAAGCCTTTGAGGCCCTGAAAAGCGCCTTTGGTAAGGCGCCGGTGTTGGCTCACCCCGATCCGGATCTCCCCTACGTGGTGGAAGCGGACGCATCGGATGTGGCGCTGGGGGCTATCTTGTCCCAACGCAACCACGACACAGGGGTGCTTCATCCCGTTGCGTACATGTCCCGCAAACTCAACGACGCCGAACGCAACTACCATATTGCGGAGAAGGAGCTTCTCGCAATCAAGGACGCCTTCACCGAATGGAGGCATTGGTTGATGGGGGCAAGACATGTGGTATCGGTGTACACGGACCATCGGAACCTACAGTTCATGACGGCCACAAGACACCTTTCTCCCAGACAGCTGCGGTGGATGATCTTCTTTGCGGGGTTCAACTTCCGCATCACATATCGGCCGGGGACGGAAAACTGGAAGGCGGACGCCCTGTCCCGTCATTTTGCAGTTAAGGAACCATTGCCTGCGACCGAGCATTCCATCATTTCCCTGAGGATGGTATTGGGGGTTATCCAACCGGATACTTTCCTGAGGGGAATAAAGAGAGGGATCAGGTCATTCGCATGGCGGAGGTGGCTCCTCAGTCACAGAGAATGGCAGCTGAAGGACGGGATACCCCTGAAGGGCAGGTGCCTATTGATACCCATGCCTAGGCTAAGGAAACAAGCATTCATCTGGTGCCATGACTCTCCATGCGCAGGTCATTTGGGCTTTGAAAAAACGGTGGCTAGCATGGGACGGCATTTCTGGTGGCCAACCATGAGAGTGGATGTCAGGAGGTGGGGACAGGAGTGTCCTACGTGTGCTACCATGAAGGCCGACCATGGCCGAACCCAAGGGCTCTTACATCCACTTCCGACCCCGGATAGACCATGGGATAGCATATCACTGGACTTTGTGGTGGGCCTACCGGTAGACCAGGGGATGACGGCAATACTGGTGGTGGTGGATTACTTGACGAAAATGGGGCACTTCATCCCCTGCAAGAGAGTCCCTACGGCCGGGGAATTGGCGTCACTACTCCTAAAGAATGTGGTACGACTGCATGGATTACCTGGGGTGATCGTGTCGGACCGGGGGTCGCAGTTTACTGCGCAATTCTGGAAGACTTGGTGCACTGCGCTGCATGTTAAGACCGCCCTGTCCACCAGCTACCACCCTCAAACGGACGGCCAAACCGAGCGCCTGAACCAAACGCTCAAACAGTATCTGCGATGTTTTGTGGACCAGGGCAGGGAAGAATGGGTCGACTTGCTATGGGTTGCAGAGATAGCCTATAACAACGCCACTCACAGCTCCACACAGTCATCTCCGTTCTATAGCAACTATGGCCAACATCCCAGGTTCTTGCCATTTCTACATCCGTTCAGAGAGGACAGGATTCCCGCCACAACGGACAGGGTGGCACACATAAAAGACACGTTGATGCGCTCAAGGGCTGTCCTAATAGAGGCCAAGAGAAGATACAAGGCTGCGGCAGACAGGAAGAGAAGGCCCGGGCCACTGTACGGCACTGGAGACTACGTCTGGATATCCACAAGAAACATGAGGTTTCGAAACAACAGTGTGTTCCATCCCAAGTACATGGGCCCCTATCGAATTACCAAGTGTATGGGTCCCGTGAACGTGAAGGTGTGCTTGCCCCAGTCATTGCGGATACACCCTGTCTTTCATGTATCATTGCTCAAACCAGCACCCTCCAAGCCGTCTGGGACACCTAGGCCGGTATGCGTGGAGTCGGAGGTGGAGTATGAAGTGTCGGGCATACGGGCGTCCCAATGGCGCAGGGGGAAGCTGTGGTACCTGGTTGCGTGGAAAGGCTATGGCCCGGAGGAGCAGTCATGGGAACCGGCTGAAGGGGTTCATGCTCCGCGCTTGGTCTCCTTGTTCCATCGGCGTTTTCCTGCCAGCGCTGGACCCGTGGGGAGCCGCTGAGAGGGAGGATGTACTGTCAAGAATTCCTGTCATGCGAGGGGAGGAAAACGGTAACCAGCGAAAACGGACTACATCTCCCAGGATGCTTAGCGGTTGAGAGGTTATGTAAACAGGAGAGCTGTTACATAACTCAAGGAAAACACGCCCTTATGTAAACAGGAGAGCTGTTACATAACTCAAGGAAAACACGCCCTTATGTAAACAGGAGAGCTGTTACATAACTCAAGGAAAACACGCCCTATAAAGGGAGGAACCGGGAGGTACAACGCTGTCGGATATTGTGTTTACACCGACGTACCTGCTTAGTGAAGAGCAGTGTTCCGGAGTGGTCGAGTCGTTACTCCCTGGGCCGTGTCTTGCCCCATCGTCACCTGTGAAGGACCCGGAAGCTCTACCGGATAACCATTGAGCTTCGCTTTTTGACTCGGCTGAGTCAAAGCGCAGTGGCGCTTTTGCTGGTTGGAGTCGTAACTCCCAGCCCGACCAGAGATACAGGGACTGCCAGCTGTAACGCACACCAGGAGGTGTTTGCCGCGTTACAGACTCGGAAGTCCACGGGATCGATCGAGCGGCTGCTCTCGGTTCAGTCTTCTTTGCTTGTGATTGGGGTATCGGTGACGTATCACCAGGAGGTGACTCCGCGTCCCGGTGCAGTCTGAGGAAGAGGTTGAGCGGCTGCTCCCTTCAGGTAGAGACCCCGGCTGGGTGTTTCCCTGACTCCTCGATTCTCCCCAACACTCTTCGTGCCCCTCACAGCCTACCGATTGGCATTGTCGGCCATTTCATTTCTGCCCTCTGTTGGCATACGCCGGGATCGGCGTATATGCAGAGGACGGTTAGGACCATCCGTGCTGTGGGCTGGTAACGTACTTAGCCTGGAGGATTCCAGTGACTATAACCTTTGTTTATTCCTTGTATTATTTTTGCCTTCATTAAAATAACTAAACCTTCACAAGTGGTTGCGTTCTCATTATCGTGTCTGTTAAACGATCCTGAGACGTTCAGGGCGTTACACCAGTGCAGTATCTACTGCGGGGCAAAATAATTGCTCCTGATTAAAAGGTTGAGCCAGAATGGTTGTTTGTACTTCTGGCTTGAAGCCGGAAATACACAGCCATGCATGTCGTCTGAGCAATACGCTTGTATTGACTGTTCTAGAAGCGGTGTCTGCTGCATCTAACGCACATTTGATGGAGGCGTTTGAGATTAATTTACCCTCTTGGATTAGGTCAGTGGCCTAGGTTTTGTATGGATCAGGTAGGTGTTGCAAAAGGTCCTCTAGCTGATCGTAATGAGCCCTATCATATCGAGCTAATAGGGCTTGCGTATTGGCAATACGCCAGTGGTTAGCTGCTTGTGCGGCAACCCTTTTAGCTGAAGCCTCCAAGAGTTTGGACTCTTTGTCTGGGGGAGGCGTGTCTCCAGTTGTTTGGGAATTGGCCCGCTTTCTAGCATTTGACACGACCAAGGAGTCTAAAGGGAGCTGTGCTTTGATATAGGCAGGGTCCTGTGGGGCTGGTCTGTATTTTTTTTCTATTCGAGGGTTAAGAACCCTGGCCCTAACAGGGTCTTTAAAAACCTCTGAGGCATGCTTTATGACACCTTTAATCATAGGTAGTATATGAACAGTTTTTTGCGACTGCTCAAAAGTATCAAGAAGAAAATCCTCGTCGGGTGTGTCTGTGTGCATGGCGACGCCATGGAACAGTGCAGCCCTGTTTATCAGTTGACCAAACCCTAAATGGTCATCTGGAGGAGAGGGTTTGGAAGGGTATGGAGTAGGATCAGGTATGTCAGGTACCGGATAAGCCCAGTCATCTAAGGGTGTTGTGTCTGGGAGACTGAAGGGATCAGTAGGATCAGAGGGATCTCCAAATAAATCAGGGTCAGCCCCTCCCCCGAAATCATCATCATCCTGTGGTGGTGGTGTATGAGAAGGAGATGGTAGAGGAGAAGGAGAGGGGGGTGGGGGGGAAGGGATGGGAGGTAAGACAGGAGAGGAAGGACGTATGGGTGAAGTGGCACAGTCCTTCTTCTTTGGAGGAGGCGCAGGAGGTGATGTGTCCAGCCTCCTTTTCTTGTAGGGCACAGCCGTAACATGTCCGGTGTTAGGATTGATGTAAATCCTTTTTTGTGCAGGATCTGGGTGGAAAAGTTCCTCAGAGTCCGAAGGTGCCATTGGCGCCGGTTTTTTCGGGTCAGATTTTGATTTTGAGATAGAAGTGTAGTCTTTCTGGACTTTTTTCGGCATCGAGGCTGGTTTTGGTGCCGAAGAAGGTTTCGGCGTCGGCGGCGTTTTCGGCACCGATGAACCTTTCGGTGCCGACGATCCTTTCGGCGTCGATGAACCTCTTGGTGCCGAGGAGCCTTTGGGCGCCGGTGGAGACTTTGGTGCCGAAGGCTTTGTTGGCGTCGGTGCCGATGGAGATTTTGGCCTTGAAGCTTGCTTCGGTGCCGAAGGTATAGCAGGCACTATAATGTGAGGTTTGCTCGAGCCCGAGCCACCCACAGTTGTTTTCTTCGGAGCCGGACCCGAAGGCGGGGCTTCTGAAGATGATTTCCGGTCGCGACTGGGCCCAGCTGGAAGAGTCTTGACCACTGGCTGTTTTGGTGGGGTTGGGGTAGGGGGGCTGGTACTCACATGCTGCCCCGGAGTGAGGAGGTCATCTGAGTCATCCTCCTCGGACACGATGCGGAGGTCTTCGGAATCGTCGTCAGGGACATCTTGGGCAAAGATATCTTCTGGTTCTGGGACCGGTTTAGCCATGATATGGCGTCGAGCTCTTCGGTCCCGGATGGTTTTCTTCGACCGGAAGGCGGCGCAGGCTGTACAGTTGGCTTCGTTGTGATCAGGGGAGAGGCAGAGATTACAGACCTCGTGGTGATCACTGTGGGGAAATTTGGCTCCACATTGGGGATATTTTTTAAAAGGTGTCCTTTCCATGGGCCGCGTCCGGAGCCGATCCGATGGATTCCGACGTTGTAGTTGGTAAAGTTTGAAGAGTTGTGTTGATTGTAGAAGTTTTCTGCTGGAGCGGAAAAAAGTTCATCCGAACCCAATGGCGGAAAAAAACAATCTGAGGATGGAGTGGATGCCCATGCGCACTGTTGTCCAGAGGAGGAGTCACCTATCTCGTGACCAAAAGCTTCTTCCGAAGACAACAACAACCTGCAAACATCCGAGCCCAACACCAGATGGCGTTCTTATCCTACAGTGTGTGGTCTGCAGCTCATATGCCTCGAACAGGCACCTTTCAAAAGACTGCAAAGGGCCGATGAGGGGGCAGCCTGGACTGTGGGCTTATCTAGTCACGTATACAATACTATGGAGGATTCTAGGGTAGGGTGTTTGTTCAGAGTCTGGACCTTGTATGTGTGCACCTAAAATCCAAGTGATCCCAAGCACTTCTCTAGGAGGGCACTGAAAACTGGATCCCAATTCCTAGGTGGTATAAGGCCCTTTATTATGATGAAACAAACTGTACAATACACCTATGCTATAAAAAGATTCAGGGAGGGCTAGCAAGATAGCCAGGTCATCGTTCACTTGGGCATTGCCTTTGGTGCAATACATGCTGCATTTATATATTTGGGGGTCACTGGTCAGACGCCAGGTCAGCACCCCACGGTTCATGCGGACAGTCCTATAGAAGACTAAGCGAGAAGGAGGCGGAACAAATTGTAAAAATATTTTCTTACCAGCCTAGAGTTATGCAATACCTACTGGCACCTGTAATCTTCAAACTGCAGGGCCCCCACCTCTTGCTGCACGTGTGAAGTGGTCTCCATCTTCCACACAGGCAGGAGACTGCACAGTTACCTATATTGTTAAGACTAGCCTCTGGTGGTACATCTGTGACCTTGATGGTGCCTCTGAGACACCTCCAAAAGCCTCTGGGTACAGCCTCCTTCAGGGTACACCTCAGGCTCTGGTGTATTTTTGACCTTAGTGGTGTCTCAGAGACCCCTTCACAAGCCTCTGGGTACGGCCTCCTTCTGAGTACACCTCAGGCTCTGGTGCATCTTTGACCTTGGTGTGTCTCAAAGACCCCTCCACAAGGCTCGGGGTACAGCCTCCTTCAGGGTACACCTCAGGCTCTGGTGCATCTTGAACCTTGGTGGGTCTCCAAGACCCCTCCAAAAGCCTCTGGGTACAGCCTCCTTCAGGGTACACCTCAGGCTCTGGTACATCTTTGACCTTGGTGGTGCCTGAGAGACCCCTCCAAAAGCCTCTAGGTACAGCCTCCTTCAGGGTACACCTCAGGCTTTGGTGCATCTTCAACCTTGGTAGTGTCTCCAAGACCCCTCCACAAGCCTCTGGGTATGGCCTCCTTCAGGGTACACCTCGGGCTCTGGTGCATCTTTGACCTTGGTGGTGCCTGAGAGACCCCTCCACAAGCCTCTGGGTACAGCCTCCTTCAGGGTACAGCCTCCTTCACGGTACCCCTCAGGCTCTGGTGCATAGTGTTTTTGCGCACAAACACTATTTTATTAATCGGCTAACTTACACGTACCACGTGTTCTGGCTACAACCCCCAAAATAAATGGTGTTGTTACATATATGCAACACGCAAACCCGTTCCCACCAGAGTACTAGGTGTAAATAATATTTTTGTGTTCTGCGTAGGGTAGTGTTTCGAAGGAGAACAATACGCTTAATGTACGATTTGTTACAATTTGCAGTAATGTAGAAATAAGAATAAAACACATCTGAAAACGGAATCAGGGATTTACATGAACTATTAGTTTGACAAGCTGGAGCTTTTGCCCAATTTTAAAAGTACGTTTTTCTGTCGATTCCGTTTCACTGTTAAAGCAAAAGGACAGGCCGCCGATCTGGAATACCCGACCCAAATTGCTGCGAAAAGCCTACCAAGTGTAGCCGCCATCAAGTCTGAAGTGGTGTGAAAGGTTCCAAGAGTTACTAAATGTGTTTGAATGGACTCTTCCCTGGCACAATAACGAGGAATGTTTGCACCTTGTAAAGATCCTTATCAGCGGAAGGAGATGCAAATGTGACTGATGTCGTTTCACTTCGGGGTGATGTTTTTTTACAAAAATGGCAAAATTGTACCTGCATAAAAACATTGCATGAGAGATTTTATAGTGGTCGAGCTGTAATAGTATTTTTTGTAAAAAGTGTATCGAAATACGCAACGTAACACTGCTTTATTTTGAAACATACTGTTTAAACGTACATGCTAACATTGAAGCAGAGTCCCAAAGCAAGTTGCAATAAAATTGTTTTTATCCATGCTTTGTTTTCTTTACCAAACAGTCCCCAATCCAAACATAGACACATTAAGGGGCAAACAAACGCTAAGGAGGGACCTAACAAAATAGTGCTTAAACATTTTGTAAATATATGTAAGCGTATGTGAAAACGCTAATAATAAACAGTTAACCCCTAAAATATGTGCGCATGCAGCAGCTACAGGGTTAAAACAAACAGAAACTGACTAACTTTCAAGCTGCATAGAGAGAATAACTGTTTTGCACAAAATTGCAGTTTAGTAAGCAGATGCCGTGACTCGCACATAATTTACCGGTCTGCCCGCTTCCCACTCAACTGATCTGTTCATTACGCCACATCCTTGTGTATTAGTAGAATTGCATTGTGTTGGGTTATGCCCTGTTTGTGGACGAATCAGTTGAAGAGAGGGCTTATGTAAAGTAAAGAAAGATTTATTGATTTTTTGTATATCAATTTAAAAAAAGCAGAGACGCGGCGATAAATATAATGCGCGCATCAGGAATTTGTGACGCATAGAACTCACACCTACCTATCATTAAGGACACAATTCAGTTTTAAAATTGAAAATCGACATAGTTTCTACTCTCAATACCTTTTAATGCATTGTAAAAATGGAAGCACTTTTTTTCCATTTACTTACACGTACCACGTGTGAAAGGTTCAAAGCGAGAGACGGAGTGCGAGCAAAACACGGAGTGAGTGAGGGGGGAATTTAAAAAAAAGATAGAAAGCGAGAGACAGTGCGAGCGAAAGACCGAGTGAGTGAGGGACGGAATAACATCTTCAGATATCACAAATGTATAAGAGAAAAGGGCTTTCTCCACCCAAAAATATTTTTTCGAGCGGGAAGTTAAGATGCATTGGCCCGCAGCTGGTAGTAGGAAAGTGAAACATAATAGAATAAATATGATGAGGAAACTAATAGCAGCTGCTTCAAAGCACACACTCGTGCTTGTGGTGCAAGTTAAGATGCATTGGCTCGCAGCTGGTAGTAGCTCGTTCTTGTGGTGCCACCCGGAGACACTTAGGCGAGAGAGCCATAAACGAGGGAATGACTAATGTGAAAACTGTAACAGCAGCTGTTTTCAAGCACACACTCGTGCTTGTGGTGCCATCCGCATTGCGGGAGCGAGCAACAGCCTATTAGCATGTGCGCCGCTGCTCGCTCCCGCAAGTTGGATGCCGTCACAAGCACGAGTGTGTGCTTGAAAATGAGCAGACCGATAGCTAAAGGTCCTCCTAGAGCAGCGCATGCACGCTGCCAAGCGAGACCTAAAAACCTCAATATAATGAAGTGTTGTGCTCTCACAGTAATGGAGAGACTGAAAACTGTACTAGGCTCTACGAGGACTATTTGTCTGTTAGCGCAAGAACGCCACTTAGTCTGCTGCACGGCCAATCATGTCCACTTCTGATCAACGCAAGGTTCCACCTGCTCAGCTACCAGTATGAGAATTGCATTTGCCACAGCCATGGACGAGTTGCACTACTGTATGCCGGGCTGCTTCAGTCTGCTCCACAGGTGTGGCATACCATCTGCATTCCCTCTCCACAGAAACAAAACTGACCAAATCAGAAAAAGAGGCAGTCCCAGTGTGTTACCATAATAATGCACCCTGCCAGCAATGCGCCAATCAAGAGCGGAGAGGCGAGATAGCACCAATGCGTTACCTAGGTCAGGTTCAGTGATGCCTTCCATATTCTCTCTGCACCCATGCAAAATAACAAGCATCAGTGAATTACCCACGTCAGACTCAGCGTGCTCTCCTCGATCTCTACACCCATGTAAAATAGGAAGCATCAGTGAATTACCCATGTCAGGCTCAGTGCTGCCTTCCTCGATCTCGGCTCCCATGTGGTCAATGAAAATGGTCGCGGGCTCGTCATCATTTGCCAGATGAACATCAGTGTTGACAAATCCTGCGTAAGTAGAAAAAATTTACTCAAAAAATAAAGTAAATGTGAGTATGAACGTTGCAAAAGGCAAACTTTAAATAACCTCAAAGTTTTACGTATATGGGGCCTGATTTAAGAAATCACAATTTGCGACCAGTATTTCTGAGCCTAGTAAAGAATTTTACAACCTGACCTATGTACTAATAAGTCAGATCATAAAATCCCAACTGAAGCGTGTCGTAATCCAACTACCTCATTATTAATGCAGTAAGTCGGACTCGCTTCGACAGCAGGCTGCCACAGGAAAGGAGGCCTTCTAGGAACAGCCACAAACATGTCTCTGACTAAATTAAATAAAGGCAACTTTGGTCTGAAAATTCAGACTATCTTCCTTTAAGGAAATGTGTCTTTGTTTAAAAATAAAGTTAAAAAAAGAAAAATAAGTTTTTTTTTATAATTTGCAAAGGCCAAAGGTTCCAAGAGGACCCGCTTGCGAACGGGTTACCCCTCCGGCTCGGAGTCAAATCAAATCAAATCAAGGGTATTGTTCGGTTAATAAAAACAATTACAATAGAAAATCTTTATAACGCATCTTATAAACATTTTCAGTAAACTGTTGGGTTTTACATGTTGTGTTGTCCCGTGACGGGATAACGTTCTAGAATTAGAGGCTCAGGAAGGAGAGTCAGTTAGCGCTGCGCTGCTGTGCTGTGCCGTATGGTCCAGTGGTCCTTGCTCTGTTTTGGTGGCAAAGAATATTTCGTACTCATCAGAAGACTGCATCAGTCTTCCTTTCACTGGCAACGAGGATGGGATTCTTGTTTTTATTCCACCATCTCCCGTCTTGCAATTGTACAGCACTCTTGTTAGCTCTTACAACAGATTTGAGATCAGAGAACTTAGATTCGCCCTTGGGCAATATCCGAGAACATTTGACCCTGACTCGATCACCCACTTTCACATTCAATTCTCGTGGACTATGTTGGACATACTTGTTTTGGGCTATTACCCTTTTCTTGCTTAACTCTTTTATTTTATCAGCTGGTATGGCAAACGCACCTATCCACTTCCTTAACAACTTTGAAGAAGGAAGCCGACCCCCAAGTAAAATAAACAGGGAAACTTCTGTGTCCGAGTTGGGAGTGGTGCGTATTGCCCACAGCAATTTCTTCATTTCATTTATGCAATTCAATCTATTTGCTTTTGATAATTGTGTGTTATCTTTGATCACCCTGTTAAACCTCTCAACAAGACCATTACTCCTATGGTGGTAAAGAGAGGTTCTTGTATTTTTAATTCCCTTTAAGTTTTAAAAAATCTCAAATTCTGATGAAGTAAACTGACAACCATTGTCAGAGACTATTTCATCGGGAACACCTTCTCTAGCAAATGGAAATTCAAGAAATTCTACCACACAGACAGTGGTGGAAGCTTTTATAAATATCAGCTCTGGCCAACGACTGTAGTAATCCATTAGGACTATACCATATTCGGAAATACCATTATTGGACAGAGTTAAATGTCCAATGATGTCAACAGCAAGTTTTGACCAAGGCTTGGAAGGCACGTTTACAGCTTGAACTGGACTTGGAACTGTCACTTGAGATTTCTCACAGGACAGAACATACAGTCTCTCACAAAATGCTCTACTTGCTTATCTAACTCAGGCCACCAAAAGTGTTCTCTAATTCTCCTCTCCATGGCACGCATGCCTATATGGCCTTCATGAACCAAGGTCCCTCATGCTCACAGGAACTACTAGTCAAGAAGAGCAATACAGAAAACCATTCACAACAGAAAGTTCATCAAAAAAATGTTTGAATTTACCAAGATCATCATCGTGAGAACATGCTCTTGACCAACCTGTGTGAATTTCAGGCATCTCTCCACTCACCTTCTAAAATGGCTACATTGGGGTAAGACACAGCGTAACAGAAAATGTCAGAATCACAATCCTTATCATCATCATTACTCACTTCATGCGTACTGCTGGGCAACCTAGACAGGCAGTCCGCTAAAACATTTCGTATGCCTGGAATATATTCAACATCATAATTGCGTTCTAAAAGCCTGTATTGCCATTTGGCCATTCGAGGAGTAGCTTTGTCCCCACCTTTCGTAGTGAAAAGTTGGACCAGAGGTTTGTGGTCCACTCATACAGTGGACTTGGAGCCCCATAAATATTGTTTAAAGTGAACAATGCCCCACCAACATGCTAACGTTTCACGTTCTATTACTGAGTACGTAGCTTCAGCTCCCTTAAGACCTCTAGAAGCAAACGCTACTACTTCATCTTTACCATTCCTATGTTGCATTAGCACAGCACCAAGACCCTTCTGACTGGCATCAGTCATGATTATGGTATGGTCATTGATGTCGAAAGATTTGAGCGGAATAGCATGAGCAATTTCTTTTTTGATTAGTTGGAACTCCTCAGCGCATTCATTACTCCACTTGAAAACAACATTCTTTTTAAGGAGATTTCTCATGTGAAAAGTCTTACTTGAACAATTGGGTACGAATCTTGCATATAACTCGATGAGACCCATAAAAGACCTTAATTGACCTTTATCACTAGGTGTACAGAAGTCTTCAATAGCCCTAACTAAAGGTGCCTTGGGCTCAAATCCATTTGCAGATATTCTGTACCCCAAATAATCAACAGAAGTTACATTTAATTTAAATTTTTCAAGACTTAATGCGACACCTTTTTCTTGTAAAATGGAAAAAACATTGTTCAACCTTTCATTATGTTGATCTGGACAGGAACCGTAGACCAACACATCATCTTGAAACGCCACCACCCCGGGTATGTCCTTGAACATGCCTTCTACAATCCTTTGGAAAACTGCAGATGCAGAAGCAAGTTCAAAGGGCATCCGTTTGTATTGGTACAAACTTTCTGGGGAGATGAACGCAGTGTAATGCCTGGACTCAGGATGTAAATCAATTTGATGATAGGCCGAAGTTATGTCAAGTAGACTGAACCATTTACCATCTTTCAGAGTGCTAGTCATCTCAGTGATGTTGGGCAAGGGGTGCTGATCAACCCAAATGTGACGGTTCAAATCGCTAAGGTCAACACACATGCGCAACGCCCCATTTACCTTACGGGCCAAAACAATGGGAGAAACCCAATCAGAGGATTCGATGGGTTCTATTACATCGCTAGAACACAGCTTGTGTAATTCTTTTTTAAGTGCATCGCGTAAAGCTAAAGGAACTTTGCGGACTTTGTGTACTACCGATTTTGCGACATTGAGTAATCTGATTTTATATTTAAATCCCTTAAGAAGACCCAACTTGTCATTGAACATTTTAGGATATACGGCCTCCCACGTTTCTTCCTTGACAGACTGCACACCAAATAAATCTTTTTTTAATATTACCTGGTGAGGATCATTGGGATCTAAAATGATACCTAGATTTCCCTGGTCATGCCATCCTAGCAAACATGTGTAATTTTTGGCAACATAAATTACACCCTGTGCATTACTACCTTTAAAGCACAAATTGGCATGAAATTCACCTAACACATCAATGTTTTTTCCACCGTACCCAACATGACGAACAGTTGAAGGGTTTAGATTGAACCCATTAGGCTGAAAGAGTTCTTCCCATAATTTGTCACTGATAATAGTGAATGGGGACCCCGAGTCAGCCAACATTTTAACATCAGTTCCGTTGACAGAGAGGGTACATAAAGGACGTCTTCTTTCTTGCAAAACAGTGGAGACAAAATCATTGTTTTGTAATTCAGATATTATACACATTTAGTCCTCATCACTTAAAAACTGCATCCGTCTTCCTTTCATAAACCCATACAATTGATGTTAAATACAACCTGCTGAAGAATTATGACGAGCTATTAAAATATGCTACAATTATCACATTATCAAAAATAAAAACTCTAACTATTAAAAGCATTATAATCCTATGCAATATTGCACATTATTGATTTACTTGGGACTAAACCCTCCACAAGACATGGAATCACAGAACAACCAGTAATATTAATTCACGAGAGAAGTGACATGGTTAATGTTTTTTTCTTTCTTTGCTCCCCATACCTTAAACTGCATTGTTAAAGTGTAATAGAAGGGACAATGGCCGATGCGCCTAAAGGTAATATGGGTGATAGGAAGAACAACGTGTTTAATAGCTTATTACTTCACACATCTTGGGACTTATTTTACAAATGCTTATGGCTAGATTAAAGCTAAGTGCTATTTAGTACTTCCCAAACCTTAAAGTGCGATATTAACGTGCATTTGGTGTTACATTAGTCAATGTGCCTAAATGTACTAGAAAATAGGAGATTGGCTGGTGCTCGTCTCTTCGCATTAACAAAGTTCTTAAGGATCACTCTTCTAATAGGCCTAAAGGTGTTATCAATAACCATAAAAGTCCAACAGCAATTCCACCATTTAGAGATTTTCACACTACTGGTGAGGTGGAAAAGGCATTGACGTTCTGTGGACTAGTCACATTTCCCTATTGTGAACGTCCTTCTATTGTGCAGCGAAGGGCTTCAAGCTGCCATTTGGTAGTTCTGACAAGAGGAATCGAGTTTTACCATTTCTGTTTTGTGCAGTTCGATTAGTACTTGATCCAAATATTTTAGGAGATAGCTTGTAAACTGTATGCCGCACCCCTGCACGCATACTGTAGTTGCTCCCTCCACTGATCTTACCCCGAGCCTGTTAAAACACAGCCGAAGACACTTTCTCATACACACGAGGCGTGGACATAAGCATATTATGTGTGAAAATGATAACCATAATTTGTCAAAAGGTTCCTACTAATCAAGTAGGACTGTGTATCTGGACAACAATATGGCTTCTATTATTAGAGTATTTTGTTTCAGTTCCTAGCTAGCTCACAGTGCGCCATCTGGACCCCTAACCTTCTAGAGCACCGGATGGTATCAGTAACCTCAGAACATGACCACTCTAATTGGCCAAAGGAAATCGTGGAAACAAATCTACCCTTTCATCATTTACTTAGGCATGCCCACGGGAGACACAAGAAAGATACAAACTGGCATTTCACTTTTTTTTTTTTTAAACCATTGTATTCTTGTGTAAAAAACTTGAGCTGCAATTAGTAGTAGGAGGAAAGAAAGCATTGTTACCAGCATTACAAGAATGGTAAAAAAAAACCACAATTCAACCATTAGAACATTTAAAGGGATTACATGAATATATGAGACTATATCAAACTTTTCCTCCTACCTCATACTGCCTATACCATCGAAAGCCTAGTGAGGGTACTGTCTGCCAGATCGCTTGGGACGCCCAACTCCCCATACCTGTGTAAGATTTAGGAGGAAGCCAGTCTGGGGTACAACAGGACACCGCCCTTTGCAGGATAGTGACTGGAGTCAGCAGGGCTGCACCTCAGCAACTGGCAAATGTTCCAGGATAATCCAAGGCAGCGCTCATCTGAGGAACGTACCTCAGAGGCAGTTTATATAATCAAAGCTTGGTTCCATTCGCACAGTGTCGGAGGTGCAATGCTTATGTGATTGCTTGTCTTTTCAATTCAGAGCAGTCTCCAACCAGACAACAAGCAAGGGCAACGTACTCGGTGTTCTTTAACCTTGAACATGATAAAATGCTAACAAAGAAATGTACTGCAAGCAGAATACTTCCTGAGTACGTTATGTTGTCAGGAGGACCGGAGTTCTAGCCTCAAGGTGCTTGGGATTGACGAGGAATGCTGGTTTCTGCCTCATCACGCCGCCCCTCTTCTGTATTTACAGCCCCTCCGAGAAGGAACGTGAAATGTGGAACAAGCCTCGTTCTCCACGATCTCTACACCATTCAGAGAACGTGGTCCCTTTATTTGGGGAAACTACAGAAATTCCTTGGATACCAGCAACCACGTCAGGGGAGTCCAAGAACCAATAAGCGCAGAGGAAGGCCTGTCGGGGTGTGTCCGGAAAGTGAAGAGGAAGAAGAGGAATACGCTGAGAGAGAGACGCGCTGGACGCCATCGAGAGAACGCCAACAGGAGGAGGAAGATTCCCCACAGCCAACTCAAGAAGAAGGGCAGGAGACCACGACTCCTGAGCGATGGAGGCCAAGCAGGAAGACGTCAGGAGGCCAACAACCCAGCAGAGGCTCCGCCACAGTCCTAGAGGAGCGTGGCTTTCGCAGGTGCGTGCCCGTATACGGATCATAACAGGAAGGATTGAGGGAGCGTCAGACAAGCCCCCACTGCACCGTCACTATTAATTATAGCAGAGTGCACTGAATCGCGCATTTCCACAGTTACTTTACGTGGGACCGGATTCAATATACCGGAAAAACACACTGGGTGACGGTTGACTCTTAGGTGGTGATCTTCCCCCACACCCTTTCCCAAACAGTGTCGAGTGTGAATGAAACACTTACTTGTGCCACTTTTGTTTCTTTTGTCCGAGGGAGAAGCGGTGTTAGTGCTCCAGTGTTGTAGGACGTTAGAAGAACCTAGAGGAAGAACAGAGAAGGAGTAGTTTCTTTTCTGTAACTCCAGTTCTGTAGTAGGGGTATCTCTGTTATAGTCATAATCTAGTGAATAGTCCCGCCCATGTGCGTGGACCCCGGAGCAATAAAAAATAATCTCTAAAGGTGACAAATCATGCAGACCTGCATACACCTTTAAGAGAGAATTTAATTTAAAGACAGATAATGCAGCCTATACCCACAGGCTACACTGTCCAGTACTTCAACTAGAATTCCACCAACATCCACAAAACAGCACTGCCTGTCCAGCTTTTCTCCACATAGGAAAAAACCCTGCCTCTACCAGCAAAAGCCTCTGGAATGATAGAGAGGAAGGAGTGGACAGACAAGCCCCATAGGCTGCCATTATGTGGCTTAGAACAGGATACTGTGCCTTTAAGAAAACTTTCCAGATTTCCAGAACTTTCCCCAGTATCCCAGAATGCCCAGCAGGTCCCATTTACTTTCAGTTCTTTTTGAAGGCGTAGCACGCCAGACCTGTAGCATTCTACATATGAATAATTATCTCTCCACCGGGGAGGAGGGCGGGCGTTTATGACTATAACAGAGATACCCCTACTACAGAACTGGAGTTACAGAAAATAAACTACTCCTTCTGTAGTAGGGGATCTCTGTGTATAGTCATAATCTAGTGAATAGAATGGCAAGCCCATTCCCACACAACAACAGCGGTGGAGAACAAACAAGACAAAACCACTACTGTGCGAACAAATTTCGCAGCGAAGCCTGCCCAACCTGAGCATCTGCCCTGGCATCCGAGTCCAGACAGTAATGCGCAGCAAAGGTATGGACAGACTTCCATGTGGCCGCCTTGCAGATTTCCGCAATAGGAACATTACGCAGCAAAGCCGTCGTGGCAGCTTTGCCCCTGGTGGAATGAGCCTTAGGTTTACCCCTTAAGGTCTTATTAGCCTTTTGATAACACAATTGTATGCAGGACACAATCCACCGAGAAATGGACTGCTTAGAGGTCGCAAGACCAGTCCTGACTGATCCATAATTAACAAACAATTGGTCAGACCTACGAATATCCTTGGTCTTATCCAGATAAAATTTCAACACCCTCCGAACATCCAGGAAATGGAGAGACCTTTCCGCTGGCGAAGAGGGATTCTGAAAGAACGTAGGTAAAGTTATGGTCTGGTTGACATGAAAGTCAGAGATAACCTTAGGAAGAAATTTAGGGTGAGTACGCATCACAACCTTAGCAGCATGAAATACAGTATAAGGTTCTTGATAACATAATGCCTGAAGTTCACTCACCCTGCGGGCCGATGTAATGGCCACTAGGAACGCCGCCTTCCAGGATAGGTGCTGCAATGAAGCCTTGTGAATGGGTTCAAAAGGCTCCTTCATCAGTCTGGACAGCACCACATTCAAGTCCCAGGAAGGCGAGGGAAGTCTGACGGGAGGAAACACTTTCTTCAAGCCTTCCAAAAAATCCTTGACCACAGGGATCTGAAAGAAGGAAGTCTGTGAAGGGCATTTCCTGTAAGCAGTCAAAGCAGCCAGATGAACCTTAATGGATTGGAAATTAAGGCCAGACTGCGCCAGATGTAAAAGGTACGGAAGGATGACATCTTCCTTACATGTCGTCGGATCAAAGTTCTTGGACTTACACCAGATACAGAACCTCTTCCACTTGTAAGCATAGGATGTCCTAGTGGAAGGTCGTTTAGACTCGTTCAGTATGTCCATACAATCGCCTGGTAGATTCAGATGTCCATATTGCACTATTTCAGGAGCCATGCCGCCAAACTCAAAGACGAGAGGTTTGGGTGCACCATCCGCCCCCCGAACTTCGTGAGAAGGTCCGGCCTGCACGGCAACCGCATGTGAGGAAGGAGAGACCGGTGAAGTAGGTCCGTGAACCACCACTGCCTGGGCCACTCCGGGGCGATCAGGATCATCCGCGCCCTGGACTGGGACAGCTTGATGAGCACTGCCGGAATCAGGGGAATGGGTGGAAAAGCGTACAGAAAGCTGTTTGACCAATCGATCCATAGCGCATTCCCCAGCGTCCCCCGCTGGTAGTACCTGGATGCGAAGTCTCGGCATTTGCTGTTTTCGGCGGTGGCGAACAAATCTACGTCTGGAGTCCCCCACCTTGCGAAGACTTCTCCTAGTACTTCGTCGTTTATGACCCATTCGTGGTTTTCCTGAATCAGCCTGCTCAAGGCGTCCGCCTGAGCATTCTGCACCCCTGGCAGATGCGTGGCCGTAATCGCCAGTCCTCGGGCCAGCAGCCAGTGCCAGATCGCCTGCGCCTCCTGCGACAGAGTGCGCGATCTCGACCCCCCCTGCTTGTTGAGGTAATACATCGTGGTTGTATTGTCCGTCTGTATCAGCAGCGAGTTGGTCTGGAAGGACGGAAGGAAGGCCTTCAGTGCCAGGAAGACAGATCTGAGTTCCAGGAAATTGATGTGGTACGTCGATTCCAAAGGAGACCACTTTCCTTGAATCTGCAAGTCCCCGGAATGCGCTCCCCAGCCCTGGAGAGACGCATCCGTCACGACACTCGTCGTGGGAATGTCCTTGTGGAAGGGAACCCCCTTGAGGAGGTTTTCCGACGGACACCACCACTTCAGAGACTGAAGAGCATGCAGCGACAGTCGTATCTTGTCGTCCCAAGAGCCTGTCCTCTGATCCCACTGATCCTCCAAGCACTCCTGCAGTGGTCTCATGTGTAGCCGTGCGTGAGGCGTGAGGAAGATACAGGAGGCCATCGATTCCAGTAGAGAAGACACCTTCCTCACTGTCGTCGATGGAGCAGTCCTGAGGTCCTGAGCCTTCCGAAGGAGTGATAACCGTCTCTCCTCCGAAGGAGACACGCTTGCTGACCACGTATCGATGGAGGCTCCCAGGTACTGTAGTCCCTGGGACCGATTTGGACATGTTGACGTGTAACCCCAGCTTGTGCAAGAGAGCGCACGTCCATCGGAAGTGATCTTGCGCTTCCGAGAAGGATGAAGCCTTGATCAGCCAATCGTCCAGATACGGGTAGACAAACACCTTGTTCCTTCGCAGATGTGCCGCCACCACCGCCATGCACTTCGAGAAGGTCCTGGGCGCAGACTTTAGCCCGAATGGCAGTACTGTGTATTGATAGTGATTGGCGCCGACTTGGAATCGCAGGAACTTCCTGTGCTTCCGTGCTATGGGCACATGGAAGTACGCATCCTGTAGATCTATGGCACAGAGCCAGTCTCCCCGTTGCAGCTGAGGGTAAATCTGGTGCAACGATAGCATGCGAAACTTCTCTCTGCGAATCCATTTGTTTGCCTGTCGCAAATCCAGAATGGGCCTGAACTCGTTCTTGTCCTTCTTGCGAACGAGGAAGAACCGAGAGTACAGACCTCTTCCCCTTTGAGACAGAGGTACCTCTTCTACCACCTTTTTTCTCAACAAGATGTCTGCCTCCGCCTGGAGCTCTCTCAGCTGGAACTGAGAGCTGACCGGCGGAATCGCTGGAGGCGGGCTGATAAACCGAAGACTGTATCCATTGCAAACAATATTCAGCACCCACTTGTCCGGAGTAATTTTTCTCCACTCTGCCGGAAAAAGTTGAATGCTTCCCCCCACTGGAGTGGGTAACGGTTGAGGGGGAAGTAGCCGCTCAGGGCCGAGACCCGGCCGGGCCCTTGGTAGTGGTAGTCGCCTGCTGGCCTCCTCTACCCCTCTGGCGTTTCTGGAAGGGCTTCCGGAACTGCTGCTGTTGGTGCTGCTGCTGTCCCGAACCCTGCCCACGCCCTCTGCCCGAAGACCCGAACCGCCTCTGGAATGGGCGCTTCTTCTTCTCGGCCTTCTCCAACCTGACGGCCGTCAGGGTTTCCGCCTCCGCCTTCATACGGGCCATCTCATCATCCGCATGTTTTCCGAACAGGGTTTCCCCCGAGAAGGGCAGGTTGGCCACTCTGTGCTGCGCCTCTGGTTTGAGGGACGTCAGGCGCAGCCACGAATGCCGCCTCTGGTGGACGCCATGACAGTAGGCGTGGGCGGCCAACAAGGAGACATCCGCCTCCGCGCCGATCACCTGATTAGAAACCAGCATGCCTTCGCGCACTGTTTCCAAGAAGTCCTCCTTCCTGTCCCGGGGCAGCAGGTCTGCATACTGCTGCAGGGACTCCCACAGGGCCCGGTCGTAACGGCCCAACAAAGCCCCTGCACTCGCCGCCTTCATGGTGGTGGCGGCGGTCCCACACACCTTCCTGCCCGCAGAATCCAGCCAGCGGCTTTCTTTGTCAGGCGGGACCGTCGATGAAGGGGCGGTCGCATGTTGTTTCCTCGCCGCCGTCACGATGACCGAATCCGGCTTCGGGTCCACCCTCAAAAAGGTAGGGTCCGACTCCGGGGCCCTATACTTTTTCATGAGCCTGGAGGGGGCGGCCTTCGTCACCGCGGGAGTGAGGAACAGCTCCAACGCGGGTTCCACCAGTCCTGGTACAAGGGGCAGTAGAGGGCGAGACAGATGTTTCTTATGAAGTGTCTCGAATATCACGGACGTCGTGGGTGTTGGAACCGTCACCGTGATACCCAACTTTGCTGCCCCTCTCAACAGCACCTCTTGGAAAGAGACCAAATCGTCCAACGGAGACACCCTAGTCCCCGGCGAGTCCGACAGCGTCGGGGAAAAGTCTCTGGTCGAGGATCGCGTGTGCGACCTGGACCTGTGCCTCCTACGGCGTCGTCCTGAGTCCGACGATGACCGCCCATGGCTCCGTGATCTTCTCCTCCTGAGAGAGCGGGAGCGCGACCTCTTCGGCTTCGGTCTGCCCGCCGGTCTAGCCGGTCCCGGCGACCGCGGGCGTCGCGGCTTCGGAGTCCCCTGCGGCGGAGTCGGGTACCTCGGAAGGGAAACCGACCGCGGGGGAACCGCCGGCAGCCCAAATGGAGTGCGTGGTAACGACCGAGGTGGGGGCGGCAGAGGCAGTGGCTGCGGATGTGGAGGTGGTGTTGGCGGTGGAGGAGGCGGAGTCGGTGACGTAGGCATCCGAGGAGGCGTATACACCACAGAGTACACCGATCCCGATGACTCTCTCTTCCTCGATGTCGATCTTCGCCTCGACGGCGACCTTCGCCGCCGTCTTGACGGCGATCTGCGCCTCGACGGCGATCTTCTTGACGTCGAGCGTCTCGACGTCGATCGTCTCTTCGACGGCGATGATCTGCGCCTCGACGGCGATCTGCGCCTCGACGGTGATCTTCTTGACGTCGAGTGTCTCTTCGACGGCGATGTCGACCGTCTCCTCTTCACCGACGGCGAACGGCGATCTCCCCTCGACGGTTTGCGCCGACGCCGGGTCCGATCTCGACGCCGACTGCTGGACGGCGACGTCGTCGCCGAAGATGCCGATGTAGTCGACAGCGGCCTGGTCAGGTCCCTCGACGTCGACGCCGCTTCTCCCCAGAGCCCTGGGGAGACGGCGAACAGATGGTAGTCATCCTCCTCGACGCCGCCGTCGACGCCCTCGACGTCGACGGGGAGTGGGGACGCTTACTGGTCTTCCTGCCCCTGGGGAGCCCCCCCAGAGGCCTCAGTATGGGCCAAATCAGCCCCTCCAGACCCACCTGGTGCCTTCAGCCTTCTCTCCTCCAGGACTTGAAGCCTGATCTTCATTCTGTCCCTCAGGGTCCTGGCTGAGAACGAGTGGCAGATATCACAGTCTTCAGGCACGTGGGACTGGGGAAGGCAACCTATACACACCTCGTGTGGATCTGTTTTAGCCTTTTTTCTACCACATTCCGGGCACTTGTCGAACAAGCCAGGCATGTTGACAGTACCAGCCACTAAGCACTTGAAAAAGTGACAAAAATTGACAAAAACTACAATAAACCCTTGAAAAGGGGAGAGCTCAATGCTCCAGGGTCCTGCTAGCAGGAGCCGGAAAAAAGAACTGAAAGTAAATGGGACCTGCTGGGCATTCTGGGATACTGGGGAAAGTTCTGGAAATCTGGAAAGTTTTCTTAAAGGCACAGTATCCTGTTCTAAGCCACATAATGGCAGCCTATGGGGCTTGTCTGTCCACTCCTTCCTCTCTATCATTCCAGAGGCTTTTGCTGGTAGAGGCAGGGTTTTTTCCTATGTGGAGAAAAGCTGGACAGGCAGTGCTGTTTGTGGATGTTGGTGGAATTCTAGTTGAAGTACTGGACAGTGTAGCCTGTGGGTATAGGCTGCATTATCAGTCTTTAAATTAAATTCTCTCTTAAAGGTGTATGCAGGTCTGCATGATTTGTCACCTTTAGAGATTATTTTTTATTGCTCCGGGGTCCACGCACATGGGCGGGACTATTCACTAGATTATGACTATACACAGAGATCCCCTACTACAGAACATTAGGAATCCTATTACCAATGACACTGTATATGAAAGGAAATAAAATAAGGATATAAGCCAATATTCTTGACTTTGACTGTTCTGTCCCGAATACCTTACACATGTTCATGCAAAGCATGTAAAAAGTCACCATCTGAAGAGATGTCAAGTTTAAACGTGTAGTTCAAAATGAATGCTTTTGTGCACAGGCCCTGTTAAATGCCACAACAACATTCACAATCAGAAGAGTTCTTCCAAGTTTCTAATGTTTTAAGAATAAGTAGTAAAACCTTAGCCAAATAAACTTCGTTCGAAAGACGTGTTTCATGTCTTGCAAAAGATACAATGTGGGAGACAGAGAATTATATGAAGATAGTAATAACTTGACTCTGAACAGATTTTAAATGACATCAGATTTTTTGGGTGTATCAACACAGCTATGCCGCTATCATATCTTGAGCTTTGAAAAGGCTGTGATCCATCCCTAACTCCCAGTATTTCATTAACTCGAGAGCTTTCAGGATCTTGGTTAGATTTCGAGTTCGACTGCTAATGTAAATCTTTGGATGTTTTTGCTGCTCCTTCCAAATCAAATTTTTCAATGATTTTTGAGGTGCACTTCTCAGTCAGACCAGTATTTGATGAATTAAGTATCAGCTTTACTAGATATAGTTACCATACCAAATTCCAATCGGAGTGTCAGACCGGGGAGCGAGCTTTTAGGTAGCCCAAATACTACCCTAATAACGCCGCACTAAATGGACTCCATTTCGCCATGCAGTCTAGACCCCCCCCCCCCCTGTGGGACCCTTGTAGTAATGCTGGTGCCTATTTGGCTTGATTATTTCTAGCAGCCTCGTCCAAGGAGTGCTCCTTAAGCTGCTGTTCATTTTTCGCAGTTGATTTTGGAGAACAAGTATTGTTTTTAACTGACTTTTGTATGAGTTGAGAATATAACCATACTATACCAAATATGTAGATAATCGAAATCTTTTGATCATTTATCTTCCATGTATATTTATACTTAGATATTCCAAACTTCATGATTTTTGTTTTTTGCCAAATTTAATTTCAATTCATTCAGATCATTATTTTGTTGGAGACCATTTAGGGATGTCTGAAGGCCAACTGCAGTCGGATCGAATAAGGCAGTATCATCTGCATACTGCAAAAGTGGCAACGATTGCGGCCCCAATTTTGGGGGATATGTTTTTAGACTGGCCAGTGCAGGAAACATATCTGCAATATATAAATTAAGAGGACTGGTGCCACCAGGCACCCGTTTCAGTCCCCAGTTCATTGGAATCTTTTTAGAAATTGTCGAACCATTGCCTAATTTAACCCTGACCCAGGTATCGATATGCAGCAGTCTAATGATGGTAAAGAATTTGTCCAAAATATTCTATGCCTTTGCCACAGTGAGCCCTGATTGACTTTATCGAAGGCAACACTGTAATCTAAAAAGCATGCTTACAGGGAGGATTTCTGTTTGAATGCTTTTTTTGCTAGATTAATCACTAGGATGTTATCCAATATTTTGCAACCTTTCATGAAGCCTGTCTGGATCAACAGGATTAATATCCTGCCTACGCTTCAGTCTTCCAGGTCAACCAGTAATAATGCGGCAAAGACCATTGCTCCTGTGTCATGAAGAGCAACGGTTCTATAAGTTTGAGGATGGTTGCCATCTTCCTCCTTATCGATGGGACGCAATTAGAACCTCTGTTGCTGTTCCTATTGTATTTTGTCTTATCACTGTTCTCACTGTACTCACCCCCTGTTCCCCTGACCCACCCGGCTCCCTGCTGCTGCTCCCCCGCGGCCCCACCCAAGCTCCCTCCGCATCTCCTCACCGCTCCCCCCCCCACTTGCCACCCCGCTCCCGCCTCCCAGCAGCCCCTCCCTCGCTCCGCCACCCCCTCTCCATTTATGGCAGAGTGCATGCGTACGCGCAGCGGGCGCGCCGATGGTGCGCCGAAGGCACGCCAAAGGTAAGCCCGTCTGCGCCCGTCCGTGCCTGGACCGCGCCCAGTGTCAGGACCCCTGGCCCCCACCGATGCAAGACGACCTGACATACCTTTGACGCCGCCGCCCTCAACACACTCAATACTGGCCGGAACCCCGCCTGCTGCCGGGCCGACCCGATACGCTTTCACGGACCCTTCACCTGCATGACCTGCAAGTTCACCTGCCTCCAAACCTGCACCGCACCCGCCAAGCCAAACACCAGCAGCAACCTCAAGTGCATCCTGCTCAACACCCGCTCCGTCCACAGACACGCCGTGGAACTCTGGAACCTGCTCGACACAACATCACCAGACGTCGCCTTCCTCACGGAAACCTGGATGAACGCCTCCTCAGCGCCCGACATCGCCATCGCGGACGGGTACAAGATCACCAGGAGGGACCGCGTCAACCAGACCGGAGGAGGCATCGCCATCGTCCACAAGAACACCATCCGCATCACGACCGACTCCAACGACACCTTCGCCGCCGCCGGGCACCTCCACTTCCAGATTCACACCGACCCGAAGACGACCCTCAGAGGCACCCTCATCTACAGACCCCCGGAACCACGCACACAATTCAGCGAAAACATCACGGACTTCATCAGCCCACACGCCCTCCCCTCCACCGACTACATCCTCCTAGGGGACCTCAACTTCCACCTGGAGAACAACAAGGACCGCAACACCGCCGCCCTGCTGGACAACCTCGCCAACCTCGGACTCAAGCAACTGGTCAACACCCCCACCCACTACGCCGGCCACACGCTTGATCCCGTCTTCTCATCCAGCAAGCACATCACCTTCAGCCACTCCACCGGACTCCACTGGACCGACCACAGCTGCGTCCACTTCAGCTTCAGAAGAACCACAACCCACCACCACCCGCAACATGTTCCTCACAGAAGCTGGAGCAAGATCACCGCCGACCAGCTCACCACCTCCCTCAGCCAGAACCCACCCACCAGAACAACAGACCCCAACAAAGCAGCCCTCAACTTCACCCAGTGGCTGACCGCCTGTGCCGACGAACTCGCACCACTGAAGAACCCACCCAGCAGACCCAGAAGCAAGAAGGCCTCCTGGTTCACCGACGAACTCAAGGACTCCAAGAAGACCTGCCGCACCCTCTAGAAAGCCTGGCTCCTCGACCGGACCACTGACAACATGACCGCCCTCAAACACGCCACCCGCAAGCACCACCAGCTCATCCGCACCACCAAGAAGAAATCACTGAAGGAACGACTGGACGCACCACCAAGAAGAAATCACTGAAGGAACGACTGGACAACAACGCCCACGACAGCAAGGAACTCTTCACCATCGTCAAGGAGTTCTCCAACCCCAGCACCGGCAACAACAACATCACTCCCTCACAAGATCTCTACGACTCTCTCGCCTCGTTCTTCCACCGCAAGATTGCCGACATCCACAACAGCTTCGGCGCACCACCCACGCACCCAACCGTCAAACCAATGCCCCCCACCGCCACCCTCTGCACCTGGACCACGGTGACCACCGAAGACACAGCCCGCACGATGAACACCATCCACTCCGGATCTCCGATTGACCCCTGCCCCCACCACGTCTTCAACAAGGCCAACTCCACCATCGCACCCCAACTCCAAGACGTCATCAACACCTCCTTCGACACCGCCACCTTCCCGGAGAGCTGGAAGCATGCCGAGCTCAGCGCCCTACTGAAGAAACCAACAGCGAACCCCACCGACCTCAAAAACTTCCGCCCCATCTCGCTCCTTCCTTTTCCTGCCAAAGTCATCGAGAAGATCGTCAACAGACAGCTTGCCGCCTTCCTCGAGACAAACGGATCCCTCGACCCCTCGCAGTCCGGTTTCAGAGCCAACCATAGCACCGAGACCGCCCTCATAGCAGCAACCGACGACATCCGAGCCCTGCTCGACAACGGGGAAACAGCGGCACTCATCCTCCTGGACCTCTCTGCAGCGTTCGACACTGTCTGCCACCGCACCCTAATACAACGCCTCAGCAACATCGGCATCCAAGAGAAGGCACTGGAGTGGATCGTCTCGTTCCTCGCCGGAAGAACACAGAGAGTCCGCCTCCCCCCGTTTCGATCCGAGGCCACCGAAATCATCTGCGGCGTTCCGCAAGGATCATCACTCAGCCCCACCCTCTTCAACGTCTACATGAGACCTCTTGCCGCCATCGCACGCCAACACAACCTCAACATCATCTCCTACGCCGACGACACCCAGCTGACCCTCTCCCTCACCAGAGACCCCGACACCGCCAGAACCAGCCTACACGAAGGGATGAAAGACGTCGCCGATTGGATGAAGAACAGCCGCCTGAAACTGAACTCAGACAAGACGGAAGTCCTCATCCTGGGACCATCACCCTCCGCCTGGGACGACTCCTGGTGGCCCCCAGCCCTGGGCACCACTCCCAAGCCAACAGACCATGCACGCAACCTGGGCTTCATCCTGGACTCCTCCCTCTCGATGACCTGACAAGTCAACGCCGTCTCCTCATCATGCTTTCACACCCTACGCATGCTTCGCAAGATCTTCCGATGGATCCCAACCGAAACCAGGAAGACGGTCACCCAGGCCCTCGTCACCAGCCGACTGGACTACGGAAACACCCTCTACGCCGGAACCACAGCCAAGCTACAGAAAAGACTCCAACGCATCCAGAACGCCTCCGCCCGACTCATCCTGGACATCCCCCGACGCAGCCACATCTCCGGCCACCTGAGGGACCTGCACTGGCTCCCCGTCAACAAGAGGATCACTTTCAGGCTCCTCACCCACGCACACAAGTCTCTTCACGACCTGGGCCCGAAGTACCTCAACGACCGCCTGACCTTCTACACGCCCACCCGCCAGCTACGGTCTACCAGCCTCGCCCTCGCCGCCATACCACGCATCCGAAAAGCAACCGCCGGAGGCAGATCCTTCTCCTACCTGGCGGCCAAGACATGGAACTCCCTCCCCATCCACCTTCGGCTGACCCAGGACCATCTCGCCTTCAGGAGACAACTTAAGACCTGGCTGTTCGAGCAGTAGCGGACCCCCTCCCCCTAGCGCCTTGAGAACTCCCGGGTGAGTAGCGCGCTATACGAGTGGTATGATTGATTGATTGATTGATTGATTTCCAACTGTCGGGTATAGTTTCAGAGCCCAGGAAACCTTTGTACAGTGTTAATGAACGGCACACTCCGAGTATCCATGCCGCCAGTGGGGCTCCATTTGGGCTTGGGAGCACTCCGCTTTTCATTAGAGATATTGTTTTTACTGTCTCTAATTCATTAGGCACCAAACAGACGTCGCTGATAGAAAGCTGGTCTACTCTCAAGTTACCTGGGCTCAAAGGACCAAGAGCTTCTTCATTGCGTCACTTGTTGATGTTACTGGGACCTGAAGCACGCTGCTATTGATGAACCCACAGGGGTTTGTACTTGTGGCTTCTACATATTATCTGATTGGTGAAGAACTGCTGTCTACATCTCAGTCTGGCTCACTCCCAAGTGAGTTATCGTAACCCATACTTCTCGCAGCATTACGACTCAATACTCTTTATTTTGGATTCGGGCTCCTCTAGCTTACTTATGAGTTTCCAAAAGGACTTGGTATACTTTGTCTGAGCTCATTCACTGATATCACACCACTCTTGGATTCAAATGTAGACTCTGCTTCCCAACATTTAATTCAATACTTTTGTCTAGGAGTTTTCATAGTTAATCTATCCTCTTCATGACCAATTCGGAGTCTGTCACTTTTCAATGTTTGGTGACTGGATTGAAGTTGTAAAACACAGATACAGAACACATTCATTTGATATTAGAAAGATCTCTCAAGACACCCTCCTTCCGAATACCAAACCGCTATCCATTTGCAATCCCATTTTAGGAGTCATTAAATGTTTACCAACCCCTAAAATGAGATTAGTACATATAAAAACACCATTTTGGTGGTTGCAAACACCGAATCGGAGTGTCTGCGACTGTAAAAATGCTTTATACATCAGGTCCCTTTTGATATAAAGGACAGTGGTTTAACTGTTGAACTCCTTTAGACACATTTTCTATCTCTGAGTAAGAGGAGTTTAAAATATATATATATATATATTAACTACCATATTCATAGTTTCCAACCATCAGTAACTGGTATTATGAAATGCAACTGTACTCATTTGATTAGGCTCACACTGATGAGATGTTACGGGAGATACTAACTAGCGACTGTTGGGTTAAACACAGATCTTTGTTGTAGCTGCATTAAGATGCTGAGCTCAATAACTCAAGTTTGGCCATAGTGATGGTGGACAAAGCATATGCATTTCAAATATTGTAGTGAGTACCTATCATGTGAGGCAATGCAATTCCTCCTCACCTGTGCTGACACGATCATTTGTTTTCCTTCTTTCTGGGCGCAGAGGACTTCGCAGATGCGGAGGGTTCTTGCCCTTCATCTTGAAAGAAACATCAGGGTCGGCTGCAGAGTCAGCTGGGATGAGAAGACAGATGTCTCGGTTACACTCTCAAGAGGAGGGACAGCCCATCTGCTCTTTAGTCCAATACCATATTACTACTCTAGACATTATATAGAACTTACTCTTTGACCACTGTTGTTCTGCCCAAGTACAAAAAGATCACACAATAAGGAAAAACATCATGACTTTAAGACATGCTACACATGTCCAAAATCAACACACATTACAGCGTTGTCCCTCTTCTTCATCACAACCCTGCAATTCTCCTTCAGATAGCATTTGGAGTTTAAAGATGTATTTTTTCATTAAGCCCCTCTCTTTCTTTCACCAGAATGACTTCTCTGTGGACAGATCACAGCAGGGTCTAGATACACTGGGTGAATTAAAGTGCATTACCTATTTCACGCACATACTGTACAGCGGCAGGATGGACATGGATCAGATGCAGTTTTGTCACCCAGAATGATGGAGTAGGCTCAGCTTAGAGATGGTGCCAGCATGCCAAAACCACGAAAGCTTCTTTCGAGTTCTCGTCTGGTGTCTGTTGGCACAAGCTCAGGTCATACAAAGGCTGACAAAGCTTCTTGAGGTCGCTTACAAGGACATTATTACCACTGGAATTCTAAGCTCCAACCACTCAAAGGTGCCTGTATCTGTACAGTGAACACGAGGCTACAAGATGTGCCAGAGTTCCAGGGATTGCTAAACCGCCCAAGGGTGCATCTCTTTTAATTTCTCTGTCGTTCTCCAACAGATTGGGTGTTTCCAGCTCCTCACTCAATGGTACGAACAGGGCTAAGAGAAGTAGAAAAATCTGCTTGACTACGTGGGAACAAGCAGGTCTCTAAAAGACTAGTGCGACCTGGATGCATGTTATGCCTTTCTAGCCCTAGGAGGCATTTAGAAGAAGGGCTATGCTACTCTTGTTCAGCGGGGCAAAGTGTTCAGGTGCGGGCACTCCGGAGCTCACAAAGTCTTCCTAAGTGGGACATGAAGAGAGGCACTTGTAGCTAACGAGGGAAAAAGTGCAGAGGAGTCCATTAATTGACATTCTGATGCCTAATGAAGCGCAACAACATAGGAATTCTTTAAACGCTTATGAAATCAATCGATCAATCAATCAAGCAAGCGGTACTTATCAAGTGCAGCTAATCACCCGAGACGGTGCAGCTGAAAAGAAGACTTACTTGCCTGTCTGTCATATCTTGCATCTTCACAGTCTGAGAGACACGTATTTTAGCCTCCTTTTCATAAATGTTAAAATAAAATCCTAAGTGGTTACGCTGCATTGGGCATCAAACATCAAAAAGAGCCAGAACCTGGAACAGAACTATGAACATGATGCATTAATGTGCAATGATGAATAAAGGCGAGCCTGATCAAATGCCATGAAACAGAGCGGTGACCTCTGGACTGTATGCTTCAATAAGTTTTTTTTAAAAGTGTACAGTGTTCCCCATTGTGAATGCACACCAATATCAGTACCATTAATGAGCCTGAAATGTACCTCATCTATGAAAGTGCTTTAACGTCGACTTGACTTAGTCTGAGCTATATAGAACCACACAAATAAATGAATAAAATACCTTAAACCTCATAAGGCTGCTCACAGATGAACAGGTGAGTCACACAGTTCTAACCCAACAGGAGCCTATCTGGATTTAAAAAAACAGATAGCTACAGAGTTCTTCTTAAAATTAATCTGAGAACGAGTACTTCACGACGGGGAAAGTTGAATATGGTTGCAAGAAATTGATCAATGGAGAGAAAATCTCACAGAAACTGTACAAATGGTCAAAAATTTAAACAGTCATCCAAGGTTTTTCCTCCACATAACACAACCCATAATAATGTTGCAGGTGGACAAAAGGATGTGGAAGAACAGGTGTGATATTTCTCCTTGGGGTATTTCCTTTAAGCCAGTCAGTTTTGAGCAGATAATTGGGATGTTTTACTGCCCAAGTCTGTGACGGAAGAGACAGCTATAGCAATCAGAAGCTATCGAAGAGTCCTTCGCTGAAATTATTCCTTCACAGTGATTAGGAAAATTCCTGAAGCTTGTGCCTTTTACGAGGGTTAGAGATATGCAGAGTCCTTCCCATGGAAGAGAAAGAAGAAAGATGTTTGTATTATGCAACATTCAACGAGTCAAGAATAACAGTGGCAGGTAGACACACTGCAGCGATGCATACTTGCTGCTCCAGCGACAGAAAATGAATATTGTTCAAATTCTTGCTTTGATGAAAATGCCCAATTTGATGGCAAAGCTTCAGTTACCCAAGTGAGCCGGCTGACTGAAAAGCCTCAAGATGAAAAGATACTTAATATCCAGACATGCACCAGGGAAAGTTTGAAGTCATCTTTCCAATTTCTTTTTATGTGAATATGACCTTGTGTGTATAAAGGCGTTTTACAATAGTTCCGAGACAAACAGAAACAGTAGTATCAAAAGGCAAATACAATTAAAAGATAAGGCATCACCCCTGACAAGGAAGGGTACAAAATAATGTCAGGAACAAGAGATCAAACACAATTAGATAAAAGGAGGGATATAGTCATGAGTGTAACTGACATGTCATGATCGATCCAAAGAGGAGATCATAGGATCTAGGGTAGAAATGTGTTCATAAGTAGCACTTTAACTTCTTTCTTGAAAGCTGCTGTTGAAGAATTCAGTCTAAGTTCAGGGGGAAGAGCATTCCAAATTCTTGGGGCGATCCCAGAGAAAGCTCAGTAGTAGGTTTTATTTTTTGGGAATCTCTTTGGTTTTAGCAGTGAGGTGCTCGAGCTTCTGGAGGACCTGCAGTCGCCAGACAGATCCAGCTTCTGGGCGAAGTATTTTGGGGTATTGAAGTGTAGGGCTTAATGGGTCACGCAGGCATTTTTTAACTGAATTCTTGCTTCGTAAGGTAGCCAGTTGAGGGATTTCAAATAGGGGGTGATGTGGCTATGTCTTTTTGATGCAGTGATGAGCCTTGCAGGGGAGCTAATAGAGGCCCTTAAAGGAACAGTTGTGGATCTCGGCAAGCCGAAGAGGGTTGTGCTTCCATAGTCCAGCCTGGGAATCACTAGGGCTTGAACCACAGACTTGAAATCTTTGGGGGGAGGAAGGGTTTTAGTTTTCTTAGGATGTTCATTTGGAGGTTCGCTCATTTGGTGGTCGCACTGATGTGTTTCTGCATGTTAAGGTTCTTGTCGAGAGTTATTCCCAGTGATTTTGCTGAGTTAATAACTTGCAGCACGCAGCTGAGGGCTGTTGGTTGTTTCAACCATTCCTCAATGGCATGGGACTAGTTGGGTGGGGCGATTAGGAGGAATTCGGTTTTTAGAGTGTTTAACTTGAGGCGGTTGCATGCCAGCCAATTTGGGGTTTTATATGGAGGTAAGTTGAGGGATCGGATGTCTTCGGAGAGGAGACTTTCAGATATAAATTGGGTGTCCTCGGCGTAAATGTGGCAGTGAATGTTGGATGAACTCAGATTTCCGTTAGAGGCTCCATGAACAAGTTAAAGAGATTAGGTGAGAGGGTTGGAACCCTGTGGGACCCCTAATGTGACTGAAGTGGTGTGAGATAGGGAACGATTGACCTTAAATCTTTGGGTTCTGTTTTGGGAAGCGAGGTGAACCAGTTTAGGACAGATCCAGTTAGTTTTGTTGTAGTACGACCAGTAGGTTATCGTGCTTAACCATGTCGAATGCGGAAGCCAGGTCATGGAGGATATAAAAGTTTGAAGATGGGAAGGGTTTTGAAACGTTAAGCAAATGTACAATCTCGGACTGGAACAGTCGAAACACCTTCCCAAACAAGACCATGCATGGCCAGTCCAGTGGAAGGGAAGAAACTGTAAATGGCTGCATAACCTATCTCCAACAGTTGGAATAGTGGATCTGGCACCAATAGATACTGCACCTGGTAAGAAAGATATTCCACTGAAGACGGGAGTCGCTGCAGAGTGTCAACAAGGGAAAGAAGGCAGGGCTTTTACTTTTATCTTTGTTTATTATAAACGTAAAGGCAGACCACAGACCCATCGCAGACAAAGATGGTCAGTCACTTCTTATTTTATTGCACGTTTAAGATTATATTTTGCAGCAGAAACTTCCTCTGATTTCGAAGATATTTCATGAAGTCTGGCACACTTCCCGGTTTTAAACCCCGCACTGTTTATCATCTTTATGGCGCATAAGCTGCTTTGATTTGGGTCTTTGGACTGCGTAAGAAGCATAGGCTACAGACACTTTAACCGTAGGTTAGATGGAGATAAAACTTACAATTTACAAACTGCATGGGTTGTATCGCTTCTTCGAAGGACAATAACTCTCTTTAGCCTGAGAAAGACAAAAGGACAGGAATTCTCGTCGGTGCCAACTAACCTGGGCTCACCCGCAGCTGCTGCCTGTAATTTTGCCCCTGACTTAAGGAACAAGGGTCTAATGTACAAAGTACTTCTGCAATCGCAAATTCAAAAGAAACAAATGATGGACGGAATGCTGAACGGTGCAAACATTCACCCCCAGTCACAAAGATCTGGGTTTAATCCTTCGTTCTTTTGCTCACCACGCCACCCCAGTTTGGACCCAGCCATATGCAAATCAGTCTTGACCCTGCTCCTCATAGGAACAGTCCAGCCTGAACTGCCAAGCCAGGCACAGATCTCTGTACTGGGGTGAATTGTTCTGCATTCTGTCCATCAATTGTCCTTTGTACATTTGTCACCCAGAGTGGGACCGGTATGCTTGTTTCCAGTTCAGGGACGATGTATGACATTGTTCTGCATTCTGTCCATCAATTGTTCTTTTTGCATTTGTCACCCCGAGTGGGACGGTATGCCTAGATGTGGGTCCCTTGCTCTCCATGCCACTGGAGTCAAGCTATCCTGGCTGATGAGGGGTGTAACCCCAAAAACCAGTCCCAGGAAGCTTGTTTCCAGTCCAGATGGGACCTGGCTTGGCAGTTCGGGCTGGACTGTTCCCATGAGGAGTAGGGTCAAGGCTGATTTGCCTATGGCTGGATTTTCAAATGGAATGACATGGGGAGCAAAAAAAAATGGATTTAGGCCCAGATCTCTGTACAGGGGTAAATGTTTGACATTGTTCCACATTCTGTCCATCAATTCTTCTTTTTGTAAGTCCTCTGACATGCAAAATTACAGGTCATGACACTACAAAGGGGCAATTTCAAATGTACAAAACCCATTTTAAGGGTTGGAAAAGTTTTCCAACTCGTAAAATTGGTTTAACAACCCATACTGAATGGCAGTTTGCAAAGGGGGGTAAAAAACAGCTTTCTTCTGCTAATCATAATGGTATGTGTCAATCGTTTGCTAATGCAATTCCAGTTGTGAATCACTGATCAGTTATTCACGTCTCCAAGCCTTTCCACTTTGGGAATCGTGATAGCAGCTGCATGGCGAACAGGCAGTGGTCCAGGGTACCACTACCGGATCTCCTTGATGTTTTCTAAAAACAGGATCTTTTTTTAAAGCAGCACCCGTTCCTTTAAGTAACTCAGGCTACTTAAAAAAAAAATCTGTACAAGACTGAAACACAAGGATGCTTATGGAGTCCCCTGCAGGACACCATCCTTATGTTTGTAGCCAAGCCTAGGGAGGTCACACGAAACTTGCAGAGAATAGTCATTTTGCAACCCAACAGGGGTTGGTTTGCAAATTCAGAGTCCATTTACAAAATGTTGTTACACAATTTGCAACCACTATACGTGAACGGCTCTTAGTGCACCAGGTCCATGATTCTCTTTTTCCCCTTGGACTTTCAGAAAAGACAGTGGTCCAAGATTAGATATTCTCTCTGGGTTACTTAACACATCTGGACAAAGAATTTGGTGGGTACCACCCTCCCCCCACATGCCCCTCCATCGGTTAGGAAGGCAGACATTAACTTCACCACTCTGGCTGCCCATCATATTTAGACATCACCCCCAGCCCAGTGGTGACCTGTGTACCTTCAGTCGAAGTCCCATAATGGCAGGTCCTCTGAAGGCACTGGAAGCTTGGTGTGGCACTGTCATCCAAAAGACAACAGTCCACCCGACTCTAAATAGAGCGGGTGGGAAGAGGGTCTGCCAGACAGGGTTCTCTGCCTTTTTTGTGGCGGCCAACTATTAATCGAGTCCTATATATATCCATACATCAAATCCCACAAAACCCTACTGAAGAGAACACACAGCAATTTTACTGCCAAAAGCATTCAACAGGCCTTCCAATCTTCTAATGAACTCTTTCAGATTATAAAGGAATTCACCGCTGCTAAAACCTGCAATAATTCTGTGGCAGCTGTAATGGATTTGTGTGTCAATATCTTCTCTTTCTTTCATGTGCAAATTGAAAAACTTGTGGTCCATCTAAAGATGATAACTCTCCATATGTTTTGGCCAATTTAAAACATCCCCCCACTTATCTCGCAGGCTTTTGACCTGTACGTTCTGCATTTGTAGCAGCCATTTTCAAAACTATCAAATCTAAAACTGCATAAGATCCTTGTCCTGAATACAGTTCTGCACAAGGGATTATAGATTTGCGCTACAGCCATCTTCAATGTTGTATGTAACGCAAGATATTGCTTTGCAAGTTTCTTTCAATCCATCATCTTTAGGCTTCAGAATGCACATTTAGATGGTGAGGTAGCTCTTTCAGCAAGAATTACATTTTATTGCATTATTAATAAAAAACTTTGCAATCAGAAGAATAAACACTGCATGGAATAAATCAACAAACGTGAAAAAAATCATGCTACATCCTCAAGTTGCCTCAACGTGTAAAAACATAGGCAGAAATTTGACCAGCCTGACATTCAGAATTATGTTGTGTGGTTTCAGGGTTACTTTAACTGCCTGTCGACAGGTCTGAATGCCCAAACTTTGAACTTCTGGCGAAACAATTGTCTGTGGGGTTCAAGAAGTAATGGACACAAACATATTACATGTATAATGTTACACAGTCTGCGTTTCATATCAGGCGGTCGGGGTTGCCACTTTAATAGATGATCCAGTGTTGGCAGAACTCCAGACCGATAGGCCATAAAACTGCTTTTGTGTGTCTTGGGTAATTCGCTTTGTGTGTGTCTTGGGTAATTCGACCCAACTAAGATTGCTTTCCTGGGTCATTGTATGATGAGGATGGTGACGTTGAATGCCTTTGCCTGCAAATTCAAGCTGTGGTAGTGTACATGTCTTTAACATCACACAACTTCGACTCGCAAATTGGTTCATGAAAAAGAATTTAAATGTGGTGGGATGAAAGGAAGACTGCACGTGCACTTGTCTGTTTTGGTCAGTGAATGGCTGTGCCTTGTGGCGCGTCTCTGGTCGACTGCCCTTCCACATTTGGATGGATGTGCATCTGCTTCGATGGAATGTATGTTAGCAGATGCCAACTGTTATCTGTGTTACTCACCCGGATAATGACCAATGACGTGTCTTCTGCCAGAGTACGGGTCATCCACAGGATAGAGTTCTTCGTTTTCTTTTGCTTTTAACGTAGAGACAGTGGAGGCAATTATAGGACCTAGTATTTAAAGGAAACAGAAAACTTACACAGATCCACGTGGAACAATCAATGTACCTAAGACTATTATCTCATGCAAGATGGAGGAACAAGTCTGAGCTAAACAGCAACTCAGTCAGTAATGTCCGAGCCATGCCAGCAGTGCCAACGTTGTGCAGAGCAGCATAGAAAAGTCAGAATATAAAGATGGGGTAAGATTAACAAGATACACAGTCGATTCGATGTACACACACTTCCAGTGAGCATGTTCATTAGTAGGCCGCTCCCCATCTTTCCTCATCCCTTTTCTTTGGTTTATCTTTGTAAAACTAGACATGTTTTGCTCCACGTCACTCTCCTCATTCGTTAATCAAGCCCTATAGGCCTAACTCTCTTCTACCACTTGCAATGCGTGTTTGGGCTTTCCAGCTCCTAAACTAGTCTCTATTTTCTTATTGATTTTGGTGCCTCCAGCAATTTTGTAGGTTTGACTTTTGTCATTGTATTTTGACTTCAGTTAACCTTACGCACCAACTACATGCAGTAGTTCTCACCTCTTTCCTGATTTGACATCCCGCTACAGTAGTCGAGCAAGACTACAAATGCTCTCCAGGTCACTGTCCTCCTCACTCTCCTTGTTCACGATGCAGAATTTTTTAGAAAGCTCACAAGCACAAAGGGCCTGATGTCGCATAATTAGGAATTCCATTAGGAAACTCCGAGCGGCTGGAATTATTAAGACTGGATGGAATTTCCACATTGAATTCCTGCAATTGCAAGTTAATCACCTTGGATTGGGGAATAACTGTGTAGACCCAGTTTTACCTAGCGGAATGCAGCACAATATTTCTCATCCCGTGGGGATAAACGCTCACAGTTGTCATCTGCACTGATCAGTTGGTAAATATGGGGAAGGGGGCTAAGAAGGGTGGGGAAGGGAAAGGGAGTCTGTCATCTAACCGGGCACTACATGCTTTCCTCCGTGCCACTGCAGAGGGTCAAGCAAGAGTTTGAAAACAGTTTGGCCCTTTACCTAAAAGCGACTTGGTCAGCCAGAATTTTTAGATGGTAAAACTGGGTCTGGTAAATCAGGGTGCAAGAACACGGCCATTTGTGATTCTGTGGAGCAGAATCCCACAAGTGCATTTCGCTCGCAGAACCCTTAATCGGCTGCTAATCACATTCATTTTCCAAATAGAGCTTAGCAGGGGGATTTGTTCTGTCTTTAAGTTCAAAGAAGTTTCCAATTTTGACTGTTCTTGTTTGACATGTCAGGAGGTCAAAAAGGCATTCTTATTATGGTGGCGAGTCCTTTTTGTTATGTCCTTTAAGCCATCCTTCTCTTTGGTTATTAGTTGACTGTACAGTGTGTTTTAAGTGATTTAGAAACACAACAAGCATTACCGGCCCCCAGTGCAGAACATCAACAGCTTCCAATGAATGGTCAGCAATTCACAGGAGACGCAAAGCCACGGACACAGATTCGCTGCCTTCATAACATCCCATCAATATTTGTTCAGGGGTTCAAATCAGTTTCGGAGCCATGTCATTGACCCCAAAGAAATAGCATGAAAATAAATATAGAAGATTTAGCCCCTTTTCAGGTGTTCTGATGTGCTTCCTTTGTTCAAAAGTCGCAAAAGAAAGTAAAAAATAATATGATAATAACGCAACGTTATCATTTGATATTGTCCTCCTGCTGCTGCAGCTTGTGTGATGGGGTGGGTGGAGCTGAAGAGCAGGGAGGAGGGTACAACGCTCCTAAGAGCGCAATGACTGTTTGGTCGGACCTCTCGGGCCGCTCAAAACAGTAATGCGCTCTTTCTCTGTTCTCAATGCAGGCTGCATTACAGCCTGCATTAAGAACATGCCCACCCCTATAGCCCCTGGCTGAGCGCCATGTCACGGCGCTTAGACCAATCACAGCGCTGGACTGGCTGCGGGGAAGAGTGGGAGCCTTGGTGCTTCCTGCTTCCTCACAAGAAGCCAGGAAGAGGATGAGACATGACACAGGACCAGCAGCGAGGTGAGTTATTATTTTTTTTTACCCGATTTCCCCAACCCGCCCCACTGCTGCTTTTAGGTAGCAGCCTCTGAATGCGGTTTGCCTCTTTGCACAGCCATACGTTACATTATCCCTTCTGTCTTAATGTAGTTTTCAGCTACTATTTTGTGTGTGCTTCTGGTCTCCTCCGGTGGGATGAAGGAATTACTGTATGCTTTGGCCTCATTAATCCTCCACTAGTCACAGTTTTGACCTACACGATGTAAAGGGCTCACACTGTTCGAACTGGGTTTCTCTCTACTGCTTGCTTGGCTTGCCAGATTTCTTCCAGCACAAACTCATATCGTTAGTACAACAAATGTTGTAATCTTATTGGGGAAATCTTTAGTGTGAATCAAACACAGAAAGCCAAACCGGTTTAGAAACCTACAGATTACAACCAACTCATGATAAACTATAACTTTACCCAGAGAGATCAGAGCTTGGTGGATTTCATTCATCACATTCCTGTAAAGTTCCTTCTGCCAGTTGTGCAACAGCCGCCACTCCTCTCCAGAGAAACACGCAGAAGCACAGAATGTAACCTGTGGAGAGACCGGGAATGTTCAATCAATGTTCCAGCAAAATGAAAGAAGAATAAAATATGGAGTAAAGAAGCAATGAACACCCAACTGTTCTTTCTGTTATTCACAGGTTTGCCTGCTTGCCCCGCTCTGCACTTCCCTTTCCAGTTATTATTAGTGAGAAGGTGAGAGAAGAGAGAGTTTCTGACACAGAGAGGTGTTTTAGATTTCTTCTGTCGTCTTATGTTCTCATTCCCCTGATTCAAGAGCATCTGTTGTTTTCATTTGTGTTCCATCCTCCATCTCTCAGTTTGTATACCCCTCAGTGCTCCTGTTTACTGTCCTTCCTGCAATGGTTTCTACTCTGGGTGTCTCATCTTCTCTCTGCTATCAAAGCTTCTCTTTGTTTGCTTGCCACTCTCTTGATTGTTCAATCTCATTCATCTACTCTCTGGATTTCGCCATGTCTTGTCATCTGTGCCTTGCATTCTCTTATCTGATTAGGTGCCTCAATTCTTTGCTCCTGAGAATCACTACTGTGTTCTACCCTAAAGTAGAATCTATCTCATCTTCCTACCATGACATGGGTATTTTGCAGCAGGTGTCTCACTATATCGCTGGTTTCTCCTCTAATGCGCTCTCTAACCTGTACATATACATCTCCATATTCCACTCTCCAGCAATGGTGTTCCATTTCTTATTTAATGCTGACTTTATTTGGTTAACTGTGCTGATTTGAAAAATGGTTGTTGTTTTCCAATATACTCACAAGCATCCTTTCTTAAAAAACTTGGAAACAAAGATTCTCCAGGAGCGCTCTCAAAAGAGCCAGAGTCAGGAACACACAACACTGAGTCAGTCTGAAGCCAGCCATGCGCAGAAGAAACTAAAACGCTCTCATGTAGTACTCACAGCTCCTGTCCCAGCATAAATAGAGTGTGTGCCAGCAGTACGATTTTTGTGCGTTTCTGGCACAGAAAATACCTTGTGGCCTTGGGAAGCTCTTTCCCCTCCTAGCCGAGCTGGTTGGTAAATCCTTCATCCTTTACATGGCCAGCCTGCAGGACAGAGCAGGAGGCTGATGAGGAGGATGAAATGGATGAAGAGGAGGATGAAATGGATGAGAAGGAGGAGATAGATGAGGAGGAGGATGAAATAGAGAGTTAGTAGGATAACTTGACAACAGCTCCAGAGCTGGAAAGAAAAGAGAAGCATCTTCTGCCCCTAGCTCCAGAAGCAGAGGACAGTGGGAGACCCAGAGAAGTGAGGTTCCCTACCATGTCCAGCACAGGCAGCAGTGTGTGCTCCCACCCCCTGTCCCCTGAGGAACAAGAGAACAGTCAAGCTGAAAAGAAGTGAAAGCAACAGCTGCCCGATTAGACCTGGCTCAAAAGGGGCAAGAGCTGTGTCAGGGAAAATCCAGGAGAGGGTTGAGGTGGAGAGAAACCTAACCCTGCAGGAGAAAAAGCTTGCTCTGGGGGACAATAAAGGTTTGTGGACTCATCAAGTGAGCCACAAGGAGCTGGACCTAAAGCTTGAACAAGCTTCAGAGTTAACATTTGATCTGGAGCAAGTAGAAATGTCATGTTTACACTTTCAGACTTAATGGTAAAGACTTTAATGGTAAAGTCTGACTTTGTCACAATTTTGAAAATGCCACTTCTAGAAAGTTGACCTTTTCTTGTCCTCACCACTTGGTGCTTGCAACCTGTTTCCTGGGTCATACGACTAGGTGTAGTTGGCCTTTATGCATTCCTCCCAGACAGCCACACAATAGAGGAAGACTCAGCTTCCAGGAAGGAATGAAAGACGTCGCAGCTTGGATGAGCAGCAGCTGTCTGAAGCTCAACTCGGAGAATACAGAAGTCCTCGTCCTTGAACCCACCCTTTCAGCTTGGGACAACACCTGGTGGCCCACCGCCCTCGGCAACCCCCCCATGGACCACGCCCAGAACCTAGGCATCATACTCAACTCCTCCCTACCATGACTCGAAAGATCACCGCTGTCGCCTCCACCTGCTTCAACACCCTCCGCAAGACCTTCAAGTGGATCCCCGCCAAAGCCAGAAAGACCGTCACCCATGCACTCATAACAAGCAGACTGGACTACGGAAACGCCCTCTACGATGGAATCAACAAATCCCTGCTACGCAAACTCCAGACCACCCAGAACACCACGCCCCGACATGAGCACATCGCCTAACAACTGCAGGGCCTCCACTGGCTCCCCGTCAAGAAGAGAGCAGGGGTGGGGAATCATATCGCTCGACGCCCGAACCAACTAGAATTTTATAAAGGGCAAGAAGATTTATTGTCTGTTTTGTCCGACGGACAAGTAGACATTAAATTACAAAAATGAAATTAGCTGTGGGCACTTTGGGGCTCACAGGCAATTGAAATGCGGTCACAAAGCCTTTGACTGACTGGAAGCCCATGACTGGGCTCTATCTAGCCAGCGATTGGCCGGGGGAGTCTTACGCGAGACGTCTGTGTTCTAATGTGAGTTCCACACTGGTGCAGCCCACCTGCTCTTGGAACCCAGCTGCTGAACCTGCAAGGGCGGGCGCCGAGGCAGAAAACACTTTTGTCGCGGTCTGGGCACCAGCGCTGCGGGCCTTTTGGCCTTGTAGTCTCTGTCGATGATTGCTGCAGGGCTCGATCGCCCTGTCCATTGGGATCTGTCCAAGGCAGTCCTCTTATCTTTGGTGCGCTGCGGGGCACTTCCTGGAATCTGGAGCGGCAAGTCGCCATCTCTGACACGGTGAATGCTTCACCAGCAGGCGAGTCAATCTGATAATGGGTTTTGCAGCAGTCAGAGCCTTAAGAAAAGTATGTCAACTGTGATGCTGCATGGAACGGTCTGGGATCAGTGGGCGTAGGGGCAGGGTCAAATGTGTGGCATGTTAATTTACAGTTAGGCGGGAACTTCTCCACTGCTATCGGCTGATCAATAAGGCGCCTATTACAATGCAACCAGTGCAGCGTTGATAATGAGTGAAAACACAACGAACGGAAGCCAAATATTTAGAGAATTTGCCCTTCACTTTGTCAGTCTGCTTTTATGGACGAGGTCGCATTCGGGGGATCAGAGCAAACGCATATACTTTAACACCTGGCAGTCTTACAGAAAAGGCAGCCTTGCAAGATTATGTGTGCGCTGTAAATAGAAACATTTTTTTAAACTGCATCTTTTTCCCGGGGTTAAACAAATACAACTAAATTTGAATAAAAGAAATGCCACATAATGCAACAGGCAGAAAGTAGCTTTGCGATCCAGGCAATGTTGTGTGCAGCGTATTTCACACAGCTGACTGAAATGTGGGCCACTCTTGGTCTCTGAAACATCGCAATGTCCACATTTTTGCCGGGGGTCTCTGTTCCTAATACCCTCCCCCACAGTCTTTCTTGCCTTTTCCGTATTCCATCACCTCCACCTTCACTCCACTGCTTCTTGCTTAATCAGTGCCCCCATTTTATTTTCCAATGTTTCCACTACAGCAGAGGAAAAGCCTCACGTCTGTGTCAATTTTAGAGGCTTAATCTGGCATGAAAACAGTTATTCTCCACATTTTGGGCTCATTTCTGTTAGCCTGCACCTCTATATGTTTGCCTTTCTCGTCTCCTGTACCTACTTTAAACCACCCCACCATGCAAAGTTCTCTGGCAGTTTGTGCTAGGCACTGTAATGAAGCAGCAGGGAAGGTCAAAATTATGTGGTAGGGTTGACTAAATTATGTGGCCACAAAAAATTACAATTATGTAGCAGAATGCAGCCCCTTTCTGTTTATCGTATTACTTCATTTTTTTTACATCTGTATACGTTAACACTGTCAGTATAAATGTTTTGCCTTATTACTTTCAGATTAACAGCAAAATGGGCTTTTCACTGTGTGGCAGGACGGGTTACCCTCTTTAGAAACTTTTGATCTGTTTGACCTAGAATCAACTTTTTTGTTAAAATATGCAGTTTAGGCAGCATGATTATGTGGCAAATTATGAGGAAAACGCCTCAGCTGTAGAATCTCATAATCAGAGTGGCTCTGTTATAAATCAATCACACACGTACACAGGAGCAAACATCAGTGGGGGACCATCTGTCATTTGCAACGATATAAAATGGCAAAAATTGCAGAACAAATTCAATATAAAGCAGAAATTATCAAAATGTTAATTTGTAGGTCTCACAATCGCCTTTTATTAACAACTGCGTGACCTCAGAAATTTATTCAGCTGCTGTATTGTTGCACAGTTACGTCAGCGGTAAAAGTGCGCCCATACCAGATCCAAGGAAAAGTAACTCTGCCACCTGTGTGAGTATTCGTCCTATGTAGACATAAAGGTTTGTTTTTCTTTCCCTACATGATTTGTCAAGGAGTGTTTTTCCGGTGTGCCTGACTTTGTGCCTTCTTTATGCATGTGCCCATTTCGAAATATCCAAGCATCATCCCTTAGACCCTCAGAACGCTCAGCTTCTGAAAAAACAAACTGATTGCACAAGTTACTGCAATGTTAAAACCTTATCTTTCACCAGGCTTCCCAATACTCGTATGTCAGAATCCGGCAACAGAATTACAGGATTTTCCCAGAAGATAACATGCACATTTGGGTGGGCAGTGGGGGTCTGGGGACATTGGAAGGAGAGAGACAAGAGGCAGAGAACTCTGATTTTAAAGAAGAAAGTGACTTGTGCTTCACAAATCTCAGTGAGACAAACGTGCACATCTATTGCAGAGCTGCACCTCTTCATGTTTGGGGAGCTTACTCTGCTGGTGCCCTTACTCTACCAGTACTGTGCACAAGAGAACCCTGTTGCTACGGTCAGTGCTGCATATGCTACTTGTGTGGGAGAAGAATGTGGAGATTAAGCAGTGAGTGCACAATAGTATAATCACACCTCACCTGCCCAGGAATGTAAAAGGAGAGATTGATGTAACTGCCCATTACTGCCTCGTGTGTTTGTATTTGTGGTTACTGCCTCAGTAAACCACAGCACCTCTGCTACGCGATTTTGGCTGCCCCATGAATCGTTCATAAGCTCTGCCAAGAAGTGCAGTTATTCCTGTCCACACGTTTATCAGATCATGTTCACATGTGAGTATTTTTGAAGCTGGACAGCTATGAGTTTGCCCTAGGATGGAGAACACCCTTCTGTCCTACAGGTTCATATTCGGACAGTCTATGCCAAATATGCTTCAAGAAGTGTAGTCAAAAACTAGTCTGCACTCTGTCTTTAGGTACTTTCTCTACAATTGAAATGTTGTCACATGCATACTGGTTGATAATTGGGTGCAGTGCACACTGACACATCTACGCACATACTGTACAATCAGCCAGTACACCAGTTGCATTTAAGAATGCATGACCGGGGAGGAGCCTAGCGCGCAACCAAGATGGCCGCGTAGGTGCGAGGCTCCCGAGGACCTCCGCGACCTCCTGTATAAATCCTGACTATATCCTGTCCTAGACGAGGGGACTGTGTTCGTGAGACCGAGCTGAGGTGCCACCCGTTTTCCGTTTCCGAATCGGACCTCGGACACCGGCGGGAGCATCGATTGAGGTTTGCGGCCTTCTCCACGCCGGCCCCCCGGATTGGAGTTGTGGGGCGATCCGGAGACAAAGTGAACAACAGCGGCGGGCGAGGCTGGGCGATTCGCGTACCCCGCACTTTCACTTTCGCGCCCTCCTTGCTGCCAAGCGAGGTAGGGTCGCGAGGCGGCGTGCGGTGGTGTGACTTCATCGGGGTGCCCTGCCGGCCCGCCAGATGTGATCTGCCCTTCGGAGCTGTGGTCGCCCTCCCCCGGAGCCCGTGAACCGGTCTGTCAGCCCCTTTCAAGGAGATTGGCACGATTTGGGGACTGGAGCCATGTCCACGAAACAAGATGGCGACCGGGCAAAGGTGAAATCGACCCGCCGTGGCGCAGCCCCTCAGTCTAACAGCATGGACCGCTACACCCTCCAGAAGGGATCTCCAGAGGCGCCGCGTAGGTCCCCTGTTGGCCCGACTGATGCCCCTGCTTTGCCCGCGGATCTGACCCTCCGGGACGTCATGGGCGCCATCGCCGAGATGAAGGCCTCAGTGGACCAGCGCTTTGACACTCTGGCGCAAAAGATTGACTCGGTCCTCGTGGATGTGGGCCTGGTGAGGGCCGATCTGTCCAAGACGAATGACCGGGTCGACTCTTTGGCCCACACCACCTCGGGCCTCACAACGGACGTGGCGGCCCTCCAAAAGGAGGTGCGCCGACTGGGCCAGGCGAGCGCCCTGATGGATCGTCGACTGGAAGATTCCGAGGGTCGGGCCCGGAGGAACAATGTTCGCATTGTCGGGGTGCCGGAGGGACGTGAGGAGGAGGCGGCGGATCTGTTTGTGGAGGACCTGATCCTCACCCGTCTCCAGCCCCGGGGGCTGAGTAAACTCTTCGCAGTGGAACGTGCCCACAGGGTCCCCGGAGGGAGACCCAAGATCGGAGCCCCTCCGAGGCCTCTCATTGCCCGGATCTTCAACTTTCGGGACAGAGACGCTATCCTGCAGACTTCTAGGCAACAAGGACCGGTCAGACTCGACAATATGGATGTAAACTTCTATCCCGATTTTACTCCGGCGGTCCAGAAGCAGAGACTGAGTTTTCTCGGAGTCAAACGTCGCCTACGGGACCTGAACCTCAAGTATGCAATGCTTTTTCCAGCGAAGTTGAGGGTAGAGGTGGATGGCCGCACGCACTTTTTTGATCGTCCCGAGGCGGCCGGGGACTGGTTGGACACTTTGCCCGGGGATCGGGGCCGGGGGGGTGGGGGGCGCGGTTGGTGGGGAGGGCTTGCCGGATCAGGACTGAGGGACTAATAGTAGGCCTTGCTCTGGACAACATTATTGTCATCATTGACTGATTGTGTAAGTTCCCCTCCCGTGGAGGTCGTACGGGGTCTCTTGGGGGCTTTCCCTCCTCCTCTGGGGGACTAGTTAGTGTTTTCATCTATGGGGCGACAGGCACACTGCACTTTGGGGGGGCTGTTCGGGCTCATGCAGGGGTGCAGGGAGGGGGGAGTTCTGTTGGGACGGGTGGGTTGGGGTGGGGTGTTGTTCGTTTTTACCGCAAGGCAAACCCTTTACTGTATTGGTGTTTTTGAGGTCCTCTCGGGGGGACGAGTGATGGCTTCTGTATGTGATGGGGGGTAGGGACTTGACTTTGTTGTCTTGGAACGTTAATGGACTGGGGGACAGGATTAAGCGAGGTGTGGTCCTGCAGTATCTGAAACGAATTTCGCCAGATGTGGTCTTTCTGCAGGAGACACACCTTATTGGTAATTCCTTCTTTGCCATGAATCGGCGTGGCTATCGTTTGGTGGCCCACTCGGGCTTCACGTCTGGCTCGCGGGGGGTGGGCATCATGGTTAAGAACTCGCTCCCGCTGGAAATAGATGAGGTGCGCCATGATGAGAGGGGACGCTACACTGCCTTGGTGGGGAGAATGGAGGGCAAAGTGGTTGTCTTTGTTTCAGTGTATGTCCCACCGGGGCTACAGTCTACCACTTTTGCGGACCTGGGGCGCCTCCTCCTTGACCTTCCGGGGGGGCTTCTGGTGGTTGGGGGGGATTTCAATGCGGTGGTTTCTGGGACTATGGATCGTCACCCCCCTAGGGACCTCCCCCGGGCGCAGGCATGGCTGTCCGGCCTTTTAGATACATTGGGATTGGTGGACTGCTGGCGCTTAAAACATCCCACGCAGCTGCAATACACCTTCCATTCGGGTGCCCATGGTAGCCTCTCGCGGCTTGATCATATCCTTGTCCCTGCGGCCTATGCTGGGAGGGTGGGAGAGGTGCGCCATCTGGCGCGGGGTATTTCAGATAACTCCCCGCTCCTGTTGCACTTTGGTGTCCTCCCGAGGGGGGAGGGCAGGGTAGCTCCAATCAATGCCTGGTATCTGCGCGACCCCACTATTCGCGCTGACCTGATTAAATCCTTGCAGCGGTATTTCGAGGAGAATGTGGGGTCTGTCCCTTCGGCTATCTCCCTTTGGGAGGCCTTCAAGACAGTTATTAGGGGGGAGGCCCTCTCCTTCATATCCCATGCCCGGAGGCGCGAGCAGGAGGAGGTGACCCGAGTGGAGGCCGAAATTACTGAACTAGAGGGTGATTTGGGGAGTGGGGTGACGGATGCTGCACTGCATGTTTTACACCTTAAGCAAGCGGCCTATAGGGCCCTCGTCACGGAGGCAGCCAGGGGCCTCAGTAGAGAGCAACAGGGGCGACTGTATGATGTGGGTGATAAGGCTGGTAAATTGATTGCGTGGTTGGATAAAAAGGAGAGAGCGAGTCGTGTGGTTCCGCTGATTGAGAGGATGGATGGTGTACGTGTTACCGAGCCAGAAGACATTGTCTCTTGCTTCGCGGGTTATTTCCGCGAGGTGTATTCCCCGGTCTCTCCCTGCTCGGAGGCGGATTCTCATGCCCTGCTTCGAGATATCGCGCTGCCCTCCCTTTCGGTGGAGGACAGGGAGTCGTTGGATGCTGCTCCTACCTCGGACGAAATTGCCCTCGCTATACGCTCGGTTGCATCTGGCAAGGCCATGGGCCCGAACGGCATCCCTATCGAGTTGTATAAGCTGCGACCGGACGTACTGGCACCCCACCTCCGCGCGATGTTCCTTGCGGCCCACTCGCGGGGCTCCCTCCCGCCGGACCAACGTCTGGCTACAATCGTGAAGGAGGGGAAACCCCGAGACCGGGTTACCTCTTATCGGCCTATCTCGCTCTTGAATGCGGAGCCCAAAATCCTTGCCAAGGTGCTTGCCAACCGGCTGGTCGGCGTGGTGGGCGATTTGGTCCACCAAGACCAGTCTGGCTTTATCCCCCATCGCAACACGGCCCTCAATCTGCGGCGCTTGCACGGGGTGCTCGCGCGTGTTCCGTTTGTGCGGGAGCCGGCCATCTTGGCGTCCTTAGACGCCACCATGGCGTTTGACACGCTCGAATGGCCATACATTTGGGCGATGCTGGCGAAATTTGGATTTGGACCGGGATTCATCAGCTGGGTCAAATTGCTGTACTCGGGCCCGTTAGCGCAGGTGGTAGTGAATGGGCGAGTCTCGGCCCCGTTCGCGCTGGGACGGGGCACGCGACAGGGTTGCCCCTTGTCGCCGCTCCTGTTTGCATTGGCCTTGGAACCCCTGGCGGAGTGGCTGCGGTGGCACCCTTCCATCCGTGGTCTCCGTTGGACCCCCGAGTATGAGGACCGCGTGTCCCTCTACGCTGACGATATCCTTTTGTACCTAGCCTCCCCGCGCAAATCACTGATTGTCCTGGTTGATGTCCTGCGCTCCTTTGGCCGTAACTCAGGCCTTGTCATCAACTGGGCTAAATCATGTGTCTATGTGCTTTCCGGGGAGGCTCCCGTCCTCCCGCGGGGATGTCCGATCCAGATTGCCTCGCAGGGGTTTCGGTACCTGGGTGTCTATATCACGCTGGACCCGGCGGCCCGCTACGAGCGAAATTTGCTTCCCCCCCTCCAGCGCTTGAAGGAGGACGTCGCGCGCTGGCGGCACCTGCCGCTTTCGCCGCTCGGCCGGGCGGCATTGTTTAAGATGATGTCGTTGCCGCGCTTCCTGTACGCTCTCCAGAACACTATGGACCTAGTCCCGGCGCGCTACTTCCGTGAGGTGGAGAGTCTACAGCGCCGCCTGTTCTGGGACGGGAGGCCGCGTATAGCCCTGGCGAAGTTGACGCTCCCGTGGTATGACGGGGGGATTGCCCTCCCGGACATTAAGCGGTATTACTGGGCCTCCCAGCTAGCTGCAATTAATCACGGCCTCTATGGGCCCGCCTTGAACCCAGCATTTGAAATGGACAAGATGCTCCTGCCCGGTGGCGACTACAATCGAGCACTCTACTCTGGCGTGCCGGATCCCCGCTTGACGGGGCCCACGCGTGTCATGGTGCGGGTGTGGCACGCGGCCAATGCAGCTATGGGGTGGAAGGACCGTTTGACCCGGGCGTCGCCGTTGTATGCGCCTCAGCGGTTGGGCTCCCTGTGGACCTCGAAGGGCTTCGAGAAGTGGGACACGATTGGCATCAGTAAAGTGGGGGACCTCTGGACGAGAGGGGGATTTAAAACATTCGAGACGCTGCAGACGGAGTTTCAGCTGCAGGGCAGTGAATACTTTCGGTACTTGCAGGTCCGTCATGCGCTGGGCTCCGTCTTCCCAGACGCCGCCTCCATCCCGGAGTCTTCCCCCCTGGAGGATAGAGTGCTGGACGGCCATGTTCCGGATAGCACGATCTCCCTCATTTACAAAAAATTGATTAATGACCGCTCAGGCCTGCTGACCGGCCTCCGTGAGGCTTGGGTTGCCGACGGGCTGGAGTTGGACGACGAAGACTGGATTTCCGCGGTGGCCTCTCCGAAGGAGGTGGCCATACCGGCTCGCCTTCGCTTCGTCCAGCTTAAGATACTCCACCGGGTTTATATGACGGGGCCAAGGCTTCTGCGTATGGGTTATGCTGAGGATGGGTTGTGTAAGCGTGGGTGTGGTGCTTTGGCGACTTTTTTGCATATTTTGTGGGAATGCCCGAAGGTGGAGCGATTCTGGCGTGGTGTGCATGAGGTCCTGCGTCTGGTTACGCATGTCGCACTGTTGCCTGAAGCGAGGAGATGCTTGCTGAATGTGTGGGAACCAACTGATTACTCGGTTCCGCAGACGCGATGGGTGACTCTGGGATATATGATAGCTAAGCGTGACATCGCTCAACTGTGGGGATCCCAGCGGCCCCCGGCGGTGTCGGCCTGGAAAGAACATATGGATTGGTGCATGTTCCGAGAAAAGGTGGTGTATGTGGCGAGGGGCAAGCCTGGGGCGTGGGTGAAAATATGGGGCCCCTGGAACGCCTACCGCGGGGGTATTTGCGAGCCACCACTGCTGCCTGCTGCCTCACCGGCTCCGTCCCCCTAGTTGACCCCCTCCCCCAGCCCCGGGCACAGAGCTCCCCCAGTCCTGGACTTGTTTCCCTTCCCCTTCTTCAGATTCCTGTGGATGGTCGGGGTCCCTCATTCGAGGAGCACGTGTGATTACCTTCGAATGCGGGTTGCCTTGCGGGTGTGTTTTTCTATGTTGTTGCGTGTGTATAAAATGAAACCGTATTGTGGGCTTAGAGTCATGTGGCCCACGTCGTTGATGTCTCCTGATTTGCTTCTCTGTAACGCCAAGTGCCCTTTTGTAAGTTTGTCAGGTGCTCCTGTCTCTCTAGCGGCCGGCCGGAAGGTTGTAGGCCCATACTTGTATATACTTGAGATTGCAATAAACGGTTTAAAAAAAAAAAAAAAAAATGCATGACCATGTATTGCATAATTGGACTTGCACTTGAAATATATATTGCACAGTATGTTGCACTGAATGCAGTGCAGGTTCTCTCCGTGCAGACCCACCTTAGTGATTTATGGAATAATAAGTGTGGCAAGCAGATATCTTCCCTGGACAAGTGGATTGCTGTAACATTTTGTCTATTGGCCAAGTAGATTTTTGACAAATTTCCACACCCCTGGAGAGTAACCTTAAAGCTACTCAGCCACACCTACAAATCCCTCCACAGCACCGGACCCAAATACCTCAACGAAAGAGTCTCGTTCCACGTACCCAAAAGAAACCTCCGCTCCGCTGACCTCGCCCTATCAGAAACCCCGCACATCTGCAGAACCAGAACGGGTGGTAGAGCCTTCTCCTACGTCGCGGTCAAAGCCTGGAACGAGCACCCAGTCACCCTCAGATACTTCCCTACTCGGCACACCTTCAGGAAGAGCCTCAAGATCTAGCTTTTCAGCTAATCCACAGCTGCACCCCCACCCCCCTCGCCAGAGCCGTGCACAGCCCTACTAGCACTTCAAAGACACTCCCTCAGCTCACATACAAAGAACTTCACACTAGCCTATTATGACAGCGGACAGACTGAGGGCAGGGAGGCAGGGCATTCCAGACAGTTCTGTGTGTGAGTGTGGCGGGGGGGGGGGGGGGCTGCAGAAGCCTCACCCACTTCAAAGCTGTCATTAGGTATAAACTGTGGCTCTCCTTGCCACTCTTCAGTACACTCCTGGGCCCAAGGGCACTACAGAAGGACTGACTGCCCTACTGCCTACGAAGGAAGACTAGACCTGCTATCTTCATCCCTAGCTACCTGAGGGAATACAAAGGCTATTTAGCTGGCCTCCTGTTCTGAGCTATAGGCAGGGCCTCTAGAATTATGACATTGTGCGCCCACGGCAATTTGCGCATAGTTGTAATTTTACCACATAATCCATCATCTGCTGCATAATCGCAGAGTGTAGGTGGTGTTGGAGAGTTGATTGAAGTCTTTGATGTCCCTGAGATTTCAGAACAGGAGGCAAGCCTGTAGGCCCTTGGAGTCACTTCAGTCCTGGGGTGTAGAGATGAAGGTCCAGTCCATCTCATTCCCAGGCAAGGAGGGCAGCAGAGCACGAGTCCAGCAGAGTGACAGTCCTTTCAGCAGCACAGCAGTCCTTCTTCCTGGCAGAGTATCCTCAGGTACAGAAGTGCACTGATTAGGTTGTGTCAGGAGTCCAGTAGTTAAATATACCCAGTTGTACCCTTGAAGTGGGCGAGACCTCAAGGAGAGGTCTTTGAAGTGCACAGAGTCTCTGCCCTGCTCCAGACTCACTACAGGGGTATATAGTCCTTTGTGTGGGGACAGGCACAGCCTATTCAGGTGTAAGTGGCAGCTTCTCCCTCCAATCCTGCCTAGGATGACCCATCAGGATGTGGATGGCCCATCAGTCCCCTTTGTGTGTAGCTGTCTGGAGGGAATGCACAAAGCCCAGCTGTCACCCACCTCAGATGTGTATTCAGAGACAGAAGGCACCAAACGGTTAAAGTAAGAAACTGCCAACTTTCTTAAAAGTGGCATTTTCAGAACTACAATTTAAAATCTAACTTCACCATAAGTTAAAATTGTACATTGTGATTCCAGAGACACCAAACTTTGGAGTCCCATCCCTTCTCAATAGGAAATTTACAATTATAAGATGAGAAAGATAGGCCCTACAGTAGTTAAAAACGAATTTAAGAGTTTTTCACTACCTGGGCATGTTAACTTAAAAGTACATGTCCAACTTCTTAGATACTCTGCACCCCGCCCTTGAGGTTGTCCAGGACCTACTTTAGGGGTGACATATGTATTAAAAAGGAAGGTTGGGACCTGGCAAGAAAGTTAACTTGCTAGGTCGACATGCCATTTTAAAGCTGCATGTGCAGGCTCTGCAATGGCTATTTAAGTAGGTGGCACAACAAGTGCTGCAGGCTCACTAGCAGCATTTAGATAACAGGCCGATATCAATTGTAGGTCACATTACTCAGAACTTATAAATAAGTTAAAATGTTAGTTTTGGATAAGCCAATGTTACCATGTTTTAAGCAGAGAGCACATGCACTTTAGCACTGGTTAGCAGTGTTAAAGTGCCCAGGTTCCTAAAGCCAACAAAAACATATTCAGCAAAAAGGGGACGAGGATGGCAGAAAGTTTGGGTGTGACCCTGCAGAAAGGGCCAGGTCCCACAGTGTGATATTCTTCTTGTACTGTTTTTTTCACTTGATAGCTGCTTTAGTGTTGCATAAATACTTTACACATTGCCTCTAAGTTAAACCAGACTGCTTTTGTGCCGAGCTACCAGAGGGTTAAGCACAGGTTAATTTAGCTGCTTTTTGGGGTTCATCCTGATAAGGACTGTGGCCGTAGCTTGAGAAGGGCTTACACCCCCTAAACCAACAACCAATGTCTCACAGAAATTTTATTTCTTTAATTTATATTTTATTTAATATAGTTTTTTATAGCGCGGACATGACCCAGGCGGTGGCTACTGCTAAACTGTTTATTATCAAAAAGAAAATGGAAGACTTTAGAGCCCTGACCTCTGCGGAAAGGTGGCAATAACTTAATGAACCTTTTGAATTAGAACAGCAGGAGGAGCTCAAAAGAAGAGCCAGGTCAGTTAAATCTTAAATATAGACACGTTTGCAAATTTGAGAATCTAAACTGTATCATGGTATAAGGCAGCGGGACACACCGGTGTTATGTAGACGTGCACAGGCACACACAGGCTCTATGTAGAAGTGCACAGGCACTCACTGGTGCTATATAGATGTGCTCAGTACATCCGCACAGTTGTTACCCCCTTTCCCCAATGGTCATCTGTACAAGTGCACAGCTCTATTCCCCTCCCAGTCATCAGTACATCTGCACAGCTGTACCCCCCGTGGCTATCAGTACATCTGCACAGCTGTACTCCCCGTGGCTATCAGTACAAATGCACAGCTGTAACCCCCCCTCCTAGTGGTCATCAGAACACGTGCACAGCTGTAACCCCTCCTCCCCCTGTGGTTATCAGTGCACAGATGTAACCCCCCCAGTAGTGATCAGTACTTATGCACAGCTATAACACCCCACCCCCAGAGGTCATCGGAACACGTGCACAGCCGTCATCCCCCCCAGTGGTCATCAGAGCACATGCACAGCTGTACCCCCTCCTATCAGTCGTCAGAACATGTGCACAGCTGTACCCCCTCCTATCAGTCATCAGTACACGTGCATAGCTATAACTCCCTCCCCCCTTGTTCATTAGCACACATGCACAGCTGTAACCCCCCTGCCCGGTGGTCATCAGTACACATGCACAACTGTAACCCCCTCCCAGCCGTCATCAGTGCATGTGCACAGCAGTAACCCCCCTCCCTGTGGTCATCAGTGCACGTGCACAGGTGTAGGCCCCCCCTTTCCCCAGTGGACATACGTATAGGCGCTCAGTTGTAACCTCCTCCCAGTGATCATCAGTACACAGCTGTACCTGTGGTGATCTTGTCATGGAACCTCAGCATGGTCAGACGAGGGTTCCAAGCTGAGAGCGTGTTGAAAGGGAGGATCAAGTTTGCCGCCCCCCCCTCCCCCTTAGGGTCATGAAGGCAAAGGGTAGTAGTGTAAAAGTTGAAGGTGGACAATGGTGGATCAGTAGAAGAGTTGTGAGAGTGGAGTCTACAGAAAACAGATTGCATGAAGAGAAGAGTAATTCCAGAACATGTCAAGGGAAAGTGGCAAGAGGAATGGAAGGGGCTAGTGTGCAAGATTCACACTCTTCACCTTCTGCTCCAGTCAAGGATGTTGGTCTGAGATGTAGCACAAGAATAATTAGAGTATTTGTCAAGTACAACGATTACATATAGTCCTTATATTAAGTTTTTGTTTTGTTTGAGCTTTTAAATTATTGTAGAGTTCTTTTGGCTGAGTTTTTTTTCTATAGTATTATTGTTTCATGGTTTATATGGGCCAGTCAAGTCACTACCTTTCTATATCATTTATTATTGGCGCACTGGTACCACATGGGATTTTATACAGTTTTAGTTAGTCCATTGTGTAAACATGTCTTAGTTGTTTGTAAATGTTTTTCTTGTTGATTGCCTACATGTATGTATGTATATAGCAATCATGTACTTTTGCAGAAGGTGTGGAACCTTAGCATGGTCGGGCGAAGGTTCCACAATGAGAGCGTGTTAGGCAGCGTTGCCTTGAACAGCTGGTGGAGTACATGCTAAATAAAGTACGGTTTCTACATACCTGAAGCCTCCGATCACCACAGTACCCCCCTCCCAGACATCATCATCAGTACACGTGAACATCTGCAACACCCAGGGCCATAAGTGCACGTGCACAGCTGTAACCCCCCTCCCTGTGGTCATCAGTGCACATCCGCAAAGTCTCCCCCCGGGCCATCAGTACACGTGCACATCTGCAACCCCCCGGGGCCATCAGTGCACCTGCGCAGCTGTAACACCCCCCTCCCTGTGGTCATCAGTGCACGTGCACATCCGTTGAGTCTCTCCCCCCTCCCAGCCATCAGTGCACGTGCACAGCTGTAACCCCCCCCCCCCTCCACACACACAGACCCCCGGGCCATAAGTGCACGTGCACAGGCAGCTGTACCCCTCCCTCCCACCAGCAGATCTCCCGGGCAGCGCACATCCAGGTCCCGCTCACCTCGTGCGGCTCCTGCAGAGACATTCCTCCCCGGACTGCGGTGGGCACGTACTCCTCCGACCCTAATACGGTTCTATGAAAAGCTCGGGGTATCCGGGGTCACGGACGATGAGCGGCAGAGCGTCCAGGAGAGTCCGGGGACGAGCAGTTCCTTCCAGAGGACAGGGCCGAGTATTCACTGCGCATGCTCGCACCCTGAGCATTGATCATGGCGCACGCGCGGACCCTGAACACTGATCAAAGCGCATGCGTAGAATGATCACGGATCACGACGCATGCTCGACATCGGAATCCTGATCACAGCGCATGCTTGGATTCTGAAAAGATATCATCGCGCATGCCGAAATACCCTGAACACTGAACAAAGCGCATGCGTAGAATGATCACGGCGCATGCTCGACCTCGGAATCCTGATCACAGCGCATGCTTGGATTCTGAAAAGTATCATCGCGCATGCCGGAATAAGCAGTAATCACTGCGCATGTTCGCAATCCGAACACCACCGAGACGCGTGCGCAGAGGGCGAGCCCAGTATGAGTTGGACAGGTCGGTCTTCGTGAGACCGGTTTGGCCCAAAGGGAGGCGGATGTGGCTGGACTAGGGGCGTCAGTGGAGGCCGCCCCCAGGGAGCAGGACCCGGGCTGGACCGGGCGGGGGTACGGGGAGTGAAGGCAGGGAAGGTACTAGGCAGCAGGGAGGGCCCTGGCTTCAGCCCATCCATAAATGTAAGCAAAGGAACACGATTGTGGGGGGCATTGACGCACAGGCGAGGGGATGAGGAGGAGGAGGGGGGAGAGGCATTGACACACAGCAGGTGCGTGTGGCGAGTGGGTGGAAGGGGGTAAGGAGAGGGTGATCCTGAATCCCTCCAAAACTGAATTCCTCCTCCTCTCCTCCTCACTTTCTCCTCCCCCAGTGCAATCATGGATGGATCAGACTAATCTACTGAACAATAAACCCATCATTGTCGAGAGCGCAAAATCCCTTGGTGTCATACTCGACAAAAAACTCAATCTACTCTCCCACATCGATTCCATTGCAAAGTCTGCTCGATACCAACTGCGCCTTCTTTGGGGGATTCGTCGCTTCTTCCCGGAGCACGACCTTAAAATCCTGGTCCAATCGCTGGTTCTCTCCAGATTGGACTACTGCAATTCTCTTCTTACTGGCCCCCCCAAAACCCACCTGTCCCCTCTGAAGTCTGTTCTCCATTCAGCAGCTCGTTTCATTTATGGGGCCAAAAGAAGCGACCACATCACACCCATTTTATCCACCCTCTGTTGGCTTCCCATAGAGGCAAGATCTATCTACAAGACTGCCTGTATCACTCACAAAGCCTTGCACTCCTCCTCCCCTCGCTACCTGGCGAATAAACTGAAACTCTCTGGAGGCTCCAGACCTTCACGTAATGCAGAAAATTTATTGCTTGAACCTCCCACTTTCAAGAAGGAAAGATCGATGGCCCAATCCTTTTCAGGCAACGCAGTGAGAATCTGGAACTCGCTTCCGCCTCATCTCCGGACCACCACCTCTTTCCAGGCCTTCAAAACTGACCTCAAAGCTCTCCTCCTTCAAAGACACTTCCAAATTTAATCTACGTCCTCTATCTTCTGAAGGAAGTCCTTCCGTTTTAGGAAATTCTGTTCTCCATGCCTATAGAAGTGCATTCCCAGTGTGTTTTTGTGTGTTGAGTGTCTGCCATTTAGTGCAGTATTATACCTCTACTTGTACTTTGCACTCTTGTATAACATGCAGACGTCACTTTTCCTTTTGTAACGTATCGTTTGCTACCTCTTGTATTTTGGGTTGCTTTTGATACTTGCACAACGGCCACCACTGCCTCATGTAACGTAACTTGTTTTAGTGTTGTGAGTGTCTGCCATTTATTGACCTCTGTGTACTTTGTATGCTCTTGTAACCTGCACAAGTCACTTTTTTTCTTTTGTAACGTATCGTTTGCTACCTCTTGTATGTTGTTTGCTCCTGATACTTGCACCAATGTCACTATTGCCTCATGGACCGTAACGTTTGATTTTGTAACATGTCACTTGTAATTTTTCTCCTTATGTATCATTTCTGCTCCTATTGTGAAGCGCTCTGACACCTTCGGGTAAAGTCCGCGCTATATAAAAACGCATTAAATAAATAAACAAATAAATAAAAGGGGGGAGGCATTGATGCACAGGCGCGTGTGGCGGGGCTCTCTTCTGGGATTGTTGGGGGGGAGGGAGAGGGTGGGGACAGGAGCGAGGTACAGGGTGGTGACGGAGGGGCGAGGAGGGGGAGAGGGAGGAAGAGAGGGGGGCATTGAAACACAGGCACATGTAGGGGGGCCTTTTGTCTCCTGGCAATGTTACAGAGGAGCGAGGCGCTGTGGATGCATTGTGGGAGGGGAAGGGGAGCAGTAGAGGGGGAGGCATTGATGCACAGACGCGTGTGGCCGGATCCTCTTTCTCCTGGGAATGTTAAGAGGAGCAAGGCGCTGCGGCAGCATTGTGTGTGGCGAGGGGGGGCGGGGGTTGGGGAGCGGTACCGCCTTAGGAGGGATAGACTGCTAGACAGCAGATCTATGAGTTCCAAGCACTTCCCTTCAAAATATCCTCAGCCCCGTGGTGCTTCACCAAACTACTATGCCTGGTGGCGAAATTTATAAGAACAAGGGGAATTCCAATCATCATCTATGTAGATGACATCCTTCTGATGGATCAGTCTCGACCCCAACTCCTATCGCATATGAACATCGCTACTGCGCTCCTTCATGATTTGGGCTTTGTGATCAATGGCTCGAAATTGGAATTAAATACGTCTCAGAAGATGACCTTCCTGGGTTTTTGCATACACTCAACTTTGGCATCTCTGAGCTTACCATAGACGAAAATCTAAAAAATAAAGAATAAACTCTCAAAAGTCCTTAGCCGAGGCCGAATCTCTCTCAAGATTACACTTTTAAGACATTTTATTTCAAACCCATTTATGGTGCGGCAGCTTTGGTGGTAGGTAAGCTTTGAAAATGCATTATCTGCCTCCGCGCCCGACTTAGAATGAAAAAATTCCTAGCTAACAAGAAGGAAAGTTTCAATTCTACTAGGGACACGGAGGCGAGGATTATCCCACCCGGCGATATTAGGGAGAAATCTCCTTACTCCCCCAGTATACTTCGATTTACAGTATGTAAAAGATAATAGCTGATTTCATTTATCCTGGGAAAAGTGTTCAGTTTGGTTCAATTACTCATTGTTTCTTGAGAAGTGATAACTGAGTACAGTCATGCAATGTCTTTTGCAATTTGGCATGAACATTCAGTGTAAAGTTCTGATTAACGTCCTTTACCTTCTCTTCCATGGATAATGAGCAGAAACTCGATTAGAGAAGGCATTAATGGTTAACTTTCTCTGGTGAAGAAGAGGAACAGTGAGGGGTGTCATTCATATATATATTTGTTCAACAGACTGTTATATTATTGGACAACGGTTATTATGGATACCTATTTCCCGGTTCTTCTTGGGAAATGAAGTTAATGAATTTTTTTATTATTACTGCCGTTCGTTGAAGTCTGCTGTTTAATAGAGTGAAGAAAGATATGCATAATCCTTGCCTCTGTGTCCTTAATAGATTTGAAACTTTCCTTCTTGTTAGCTAGGAAATATTTTAATATGCTTTCTTCCTTTACTGAAAAGTCAAAGCAGCAAAAAATAAACTGTAACACCCATGAACACTCAAAACATGTCATCAATCACATGGCCAAAATGAACCAGTCATAATGTCTTAAATACTATAACAGTGCTTGGCATCCATAATCTGTCCTCTTTCTACGGCAGCCTCAGTTAAGAGCTCCTTCTTACATTTGTAATCTTTGGCTAAACATTTTGTTGAATTTATAACCGTGTACTAGTGTGGTGATCGCGGCTTGTGTTGAGCATCAGAGGAGTCCGTGCCAGCTCATGTTGCAACAACTGGCGTTCTTCATTTATTAAATCCATTTTTGATTGCAGGACAAGAGCTGGTCCTGCGTGCAGCTGCGAGCATCAAGGAGTTCCTCGCTCACTCCCAGCCTCTGCAGAGGCCGCGTTAGGTTTCTTGCTCGCGTTAGTTGGGTGGCGGGGCCAATACTCAGCGATCGCTTAGAGGGGTCTGAGGAGACGCGTTGGCCATTTTGAAGTTTGGCTGGCACGCTCTTCAAATCCTAATATGAGTGGAGTGCTATCTCCCAGCTTCCCTGACAGCTCTGCAAATTTTGATGTTCTGAGGGATTTGTTTATTGTCAGTTAGGGTTAGGTTATTGCCCCATGTATAACATGTGGTGTAGTTAACTAGGCAACCTTTATCTGTTTCTTGGATTTTCACTACCTTGAGTGTAATGGCAGAGAACCACGGTTATGTGAGACAGGAGGAGGAGCCTGATAATTACAGTTCTGATCGTAAGCTGGCAACGATGATCAATGTTGAGGTGTCAAAATCAGTTGAGACGGCAATGGCACTGCCGAAGGGGCAGAGTTCCACCACCAAGACCCCGAAGAATTCTGTAGGAACCTGTCCACAGACGCATCGCTATGATGCTGGAGGGGGCCCCCAGTTGGGTGCTGGGGGATAACAGGCTCATGAATCTGGCGAACAATTTTGCTCAATTGCGCAAACTCATTCAAACAGCACCTTTGGAACTTCTACAGGAGGTAGCGGACCCTTGTGGTCTTTTCCAGACTGTCGGGAGCCCACTTCGGGCCACGTACCCAATCAAGATCTGGGGGCCCAGATTCTCCGTATTCGGATGACTCTGATAGAGAGTCTAAGTGCTCCTTGGAGTGGCACCAAGCAGAAAATGAAGTCAGATACTCTTAGAGAGTGCAGTGACCGGGATTTCCATAATGACCTCTTCAATCCCGAAAACATCAAGCACCCACTCGGAGTGGGAGACTTTGGAGAAGGTGGTGTTCTAACTTAAGCAACACTTACGCCACCCACTGGATAAGGAAGTGCATGACAAGCTTCGGGTCGAATGCCCAAGACCCTCCATTGAGGATAAAGTGGCAGCTACCCCAGAGTTGGACACCATTATGGTGACATTCAAGGGTAAATTTATTAAAGATTCTAAGGCAGGCATTGATTGGCCATGGCGGTCATGCAAAGACAAATTATTGGATGTCAGTGGTTCTTTGACTAAGATTATAGAGATGGCAGAGGAGGCCAAAAAGACTGGTGCCATAATTGACCCAGCAATTTATCAGGATTGGCCCAGAGAGCCATTTGCCTACTGGGCAATGCCAATTGCTCTCTTTCTGCAGAACATAGACATTCATTGTTATTATGCTTGGACCCCAAATTGGGGGAACTGGCTTCTACAGAGGCAGTACAAAAGGGGGTGGTGATGGACGGAGCATCAGAACCAATCAAACACTCACACCCAGTCAACAGATCTGGGTTTGATCCATCACCGTTCTTTAGCCCACTCTGCCACCCCAGTTCAGACATGGCCATATGCAAATCAGTCTGACCCTGTGCCTCATGAGAACAGTCCAGCCCGAACTGCCAAGCCATGCCTTCCCTGGACCGGAAACAAGCTTCCTAGGACCGGTTCCTGGCATTTCAGCCGTCTTCAGCCAGGCTTGCTTGAATCCAGTGGCAAAGTGAGCAAGGGACTCACGTCTGAGCATACCCTGCCAACTTATGGCGAACAAAGCGGCACAAAAGGGGGTGGTGATGGACGGAGCATCAGAACCAGTCAAACACTCACACCCAGTCAACACATCTGGGTTTGATCCATCACCGTTCTTTAGCCCACTCTGCCACCCCAGTTCAGACATGGCAGGGTATGCTCAGACGTGAGTCCCTTGCTCACTTTGCCACTGGATTCAAGCAAGCATGGCTGAAGACAGCTGAAATGCCAGAAACCGGTCCTAGGAAGCTTGTTTCCGGTCCAGGGAAGGCATGGCTTGGCAGTTCGGGCTGGACTGTTCCCATGAGGCACAGGGTCAGGCTGATTTGCATATGGCCATGTCTAAACTGGGGTGGCAGAGTGGGCTAAAGAATGATGATGGATTAAACCCAGATCAGTTGACTGGGGGTGAGTGCTTGCAATGTTCAACACTCCGTCCATCATCCCCTTTGGTTTTGCTTTCTACAGAGGCAGGGCCAGATACTAACAGGACTCTTGGGGGACGCTTTTGTGAGAGACTTAGCTAAATTTGTACAAGCCTTAACAGCCTTGGATAACGCCCAGACCTCCCTCAAGAACGTTTTTAGCCCTCTTGTTTTTGGATTGGCTGGATATAGCAGGGGACGCTCATCCATTTTCTTTCACAAAGTGCTAGAGGCAACCAAGGCCACAAGTGTGCGGACTGGTCTGATCAGAGAGGAGCCTCCCTTTCGTACACTCCAGGAATACTTTTCACTGTGGTCGGGCCAACAGAAAAAGCAGAGGAAAACAGGTTAGAGCTCAATTTACTATCCTACTAAAACCGGGGGGCAGAATGTCTGAGCAATTGGATGGAAATATCCTCAGATGCACGGGTGCTTCAAACAGTGCAGGGTTTTCACACAGAGTATCGGGGTTCCCCCGTGCACATAGTAAGACCGCAACAACTAGGGTTCTTAGCAGAGATCTGCAGCATCATAGAGCAAGAAATACTAGACTTGGAGAACAAATGCCCACTCAAAAGGGTTTTCAAGCAACATATTTGTAGTAAAGAAAAAAGCCAAAGGACTGAGACCAGTCATCAATCTGAGAGGGCTAGAGTGGCTGACTTAAAAGCCGTGGAACCAGTTTCGAGTCTGGCAGGAGGTTCCAACATCCTGTGATTCTGGGCAAATCACATAATCTCCCCGTGCCTAGAAATGAATGTGTCTGTCTGTAATACAACTGGTGCTCATGTAAAGCACTCTGATAGCTTCGGGTCAAGTTCGCGCTATGTAAAACTGCAAAAAAAAAATGGTTGGTTGGTTTACAAGCACTTCAAGATGGAGGGAATTCATCTTGGGAGTTGTTGAGGCAGTGAGTTTGGCCTAAAGGATGCCTATCTGTCCACCTCAGTTTTACGTCTTAATCAACGCTGTCTTCAATTACTTTGAGGAGACCAGGTATGGGAATTCAAAGTACTTCCCTTTGGCCTTTTGTCCGCCCGTGGTGCTTCACAAAGCTGCTGAAGCCTGTTGTGGCATGGCTGCGGACGCAGGGATAACACCTTATCATCTATCTGGACGATATCATCCCAATGGCACAGGACAAGACTATGCTGGTGAAACAAGAACAGGAACAATCTCCTTTTTGGAGGATCTGGGGTTTGTGATCAACCAAAACAAATTAGATTTGACACCTAATCACAGAATGGAGTTTCTACGGTTCATGATCGATTGGTCAAAGCAACACTGGAACTTCCAAACCACAAGTTGAAAAGGATTCAGGAGGAACTAGCTACAATTTTATTGGCGCACACAGTTACGCTGAGACAGCTGGCACGAATAGTGGGCCTTCTGGCATTGTCAACATAAGCTATCTTTCTGGGACTCCTTCATTACAGGGCCCTTCAGAATCTAAAGATCTGCTACCTGCAGAATGGACTTTCCTATAAGGAAGAGGCACCGTTAATGGAAGAGGCTCGAGTGTAATTGAATTGGTGGTTCATCCACATCAAGGCGTGGCATGGCCGAGCAATCTTCAGCTGATTCCCAGAGATTGTCATAGAGTCGGATGCTAGCCAATTGAGCTGGGGAATCAGGTACGGGGAAATGGTCACAGGAGGAACTGAAGTTACACATCAGTTACCTTGAGCTACTGGCTGGTTCATTAGTCATTCGCAGTCTGGCAAAGGACAAAGTGAAATCTTCCATTTTGCTGAAGATATACAACATATCAGCAGTAAGGGTGGGCACAACTCAGAGTTTTACACCATGGAAATCCATGCAGTTACATAAAAACTTTTGAGATAATGCAGAGCTCCCCCCACCCATATGCTGCATGAACTTTGCTAACCGTTATCAACAGAACATTCCAGTTGGCCTCCGGTGGTCAGCGGTGCTCTGTAGAAGAGGAATGTTTAGTTTTTCTGCCTCTACGTGACAGAAGCGTTATCACCGCTGCACATACATTTGTTCCTTTGTGAACTGCCTGGAGTAAGTATCCCTTTTCTGGCACGGATTCATGAGCTTAATTGCTGCTCGTCCTTTGGCCCACATCACAACGTGATTCACTACAAAAGCACACACCTAAGCTTTCTCCCCACTTTCACCTCGCAATTCGGGTCTTCAACAGGCATGTCCTGACAGCGGCACTTGTAAGAGAACAGCGCTTAAATTAGGAATTAGCCAATACAAGCAGTACCGAGTCAGTGTGTAAATCTGGGTTGATGAAATAGCGAAATATAGAACATTTGTGGGACTCGAAAAAATTTAACACAGCATCTATCAGCATTGCTAGTCGAGTTGTGCTAATCTGCGCATGGCCAAATGAAGGTGGGGCTGAAACAGCAAAGAAGCTGTGATTCTTTTATTTTACTGTATTTGTTTTCTTACATTATTTTGAACACCGACCAATCGAACTTCTCTCAACTTGTGATCTGGTGGTTTTAGTTGGCCATTTTTCACAAGCGGGTTTAGGGAGGAGGGACTGAGCTTTTAATTATGTGACCACACAACGGCATGCTCTGAGTGGAGCAAAATGGACTGTGCAGCCCTGTCCCAGCACAAGTGGACGTGCCCCTGAACAAAGGAGCTACGCTTACCTTACTTGTAGGCTCCTGCCGGGTGGTGCAGGCCATAGGTGGAGAGTGCTGGCATAGAAAATGGCCAGCCTAGACAGGAGATAAGCCCAAGGCCTGCAGCCACATGGGAGTACTCTGCGGAGGTGGTACTGGCTGGGCTCGAAGCCTGGGTTAGAAGCAGCTGGAGGGAGGGATGGAGAAGATGTAGAATGTAATACACTATTAGCAGAGGTGAAGCCCAGGTGGCTCTAGGTGGCTGATAGCCCCACAGAGCTTTTCTTACAGAGTAGTCGAGCCAGAGCCTCTGGGGCTCACCTGCGGGTGGCTGGTATTAGTCATTAAGGTGGGCTGTAAACCCTGCCAAGTAGTGGGTGGTGAAGTTTTTGCTGAACTCTGCACTTTAAGCGGGGCACGGACTGAGTAAATCTCCGGAAACTCTGCCGGCGCAGCAGAGTTTACCACCCACCCCTAGTCAGCAGTCCAGTACATCAACAAGTTGATGGGATTGAAATCCTGAATGCTAACAGAAATTGCCAAGGACTTCTACCACTATTGCCTGTAGACGAAGATATTGGTGGCAGCAATTTACTTCCCATGGAGCTCCAACACCGTAGTGGACTGGAATTCAAGATTCCTGACAGATCCCAGCAATTGGAGGCTAGACTCTCAGTTGTTCAATCCCTTTGCCAGAGATGGGGGTTGCCCCATACAGACCTGTTTGCATCGAGGCTGAATGCGCAGATACCTCATTTTTACAGCAGGAGACCAGACCCAGAAGCAGTTAATAGTGACTCCTCTTTGGAGGTCACAACCATGTTTCTCTGTTTTTCTAGAAATGTCATGTAATTACTCCACAATGCTTCTAACATTCCATACCATAGCCCAGGGTCTAGGGGGGGAGGGGGGGGGAGATTAATCCAATGATTATGGACAAAACTCTGCTCCTCATGGCCTGGAGATTTTCAGGTTCAGATGGCAGGTCCCAGGATGTTCGAAATCAGCTTCAGCCTACATGTAACAGGCATGGGTGTCAGGTACCCCTAAGAGAGACAGATCTGCCTGGGCAGTCTGGCGCAGTTGGTGTTTCGGGAGAGATGTGGATCCCATGGGAGCGGACGTTGTCCTCATCCTAATTTTCTTTTCCTGCTTGGCAAAGGTAGGTAAGGCTTATTCCATGGTTAACTCGTTCAGGTCAGCAATTACCACAGGATATCTGCCAGTGGCGAGCAAACCAGTGGTTTATTTTATTTATTTATTTTAATTTCTGAGTTTTATATAGCGTGAACATGACCCATCCGGGTATCAGAGCGCTGTACCAATAGCAAAATAAGACAATAAGACAAGACATAGAGAACATGGGTAATTACAGTTAGAAAAGCAGTAAGCAGTTATGTTGTATACATATCAAATTGTAATATCAAAAACAAAAAAGAAATAGATAAGATACAGAGTATATATAGTAAAAACAAGCTGATTCAGAGTACCGAAAAGTATATAGGGAAGATAGTTCGAACTTCAGGAAATAAGGAACTACTCCTGATGGTATCTGTTCAGCCACAACAATTTTAATTATTTTTTGAAGGAGACAATCGAGGGTTTAGACCTAGTTTTAGGAGGAATGGTGTTCCATATTCTAGGAGCAAGACTCGAAAAGGAGCGATCATAAGTTTTCTTCTTGTTGAACTTCTGTAGCTTCAACAGTAGAGAATTAGAATTTCTTAGAGAGCGACTCCCACTCGATAGTTCAAGTTTTTTTTATCAGGTAGCTGGGCGTGTTGTAATGAAGAGCCCTATGGGTCATGCAGGCAATTTTAAACTGAATTCTCGCTTCAAATGGAAGCTATTTGAGATATTTCAAGTCCAGAGTTATGTGATCGCGTTTCCTGGATCCCGTGATCAGCCTAGTCGCTGGTTTCTCATCCCTTAGTATGCAAACTAATAAAAAGTATTTGATTCTCTAATCCACCAAAACCTAAATATTTGTACACGTGGGATGTGAATAGAGTTAAGTCTTTTCACTGAATGGCCTTAAAATGCAGGCCTTTCGAGAAACAATTATTCGCAAAGTTGACTGTTACTCTGTCTCATTGCATGTAAGAGGGTGTCCGACATAGGAGCTTTAGACTTGACTGGGCGATCCTTTTCAACGAAAGTGTAATCGTTACCCTTTCTAGATGCACAAATTCAAATACCAGGTCTATTTTTTATCCGGCTTCTGGACATCCCTAAACTGTGAGTGGTGAATTGTCCGAGAGAATATGAGAGGGTGTCTAAGGTTCTTAGACCTGTGGGGGACCTCTCAATTATTCATCTCCTTTACCAAACTCACAAACCAGTTTCCACACCCACCCTGAGTAGGTGAGTTCCTTGGATCATGAAGAAAGCTGGTATTGATACTTCAATCTTTGTGGCCCATTCTACCAGGGGTGCTATGTCCTCCAAAGCATTTATGCAAGGAGTACATCTGAAGGACATTTTGTGAGCAGCAGATTAGTCAGCGGACTCTACATTTAAAAGGTTCTATTTAAAACTGACACCCAAAGTGGTAAGTAAGCTTCGAGCTAGCATAATCCTCTAGTCCTGCTATTGAATGAAAACTTTACAAACAAACGTGAAGGCAAATTTTAATTCTATTTAGGACACGAGGCGAAAGTTATCCCACCTTTTCTTTTCCGGTGGAAAACCCTCCCTGGACGGGTCAGACATTCAGACCTACGGTAGGTATAAGAAAATTGCACATGATTTATATATAATTTGTTGTCTATGACAACGTGAACTTGTTCAATTGAATGTAATCAAAAATGTTTTCCTGGGGAGGATATGATTTGAATAGACAATTCATCTCCCTGTTTCGTATTTCAAGTGACGGATGGGAAATAAAGCAGTCTGGCTGTATCGCTACGGAACCGACAAGAAGCCATCATTTGCACAAAGAGGACAGATAATGAAAGCCACTGTTATAGTATGGAGGACATTATGATTGGTTCATTGAGGCCACATTATTGATGACCGGTTTTAAGTTTTCATGGGAGCTGTAGTTTATTTTTTGCTGCTGTGAGTTTTCAGTAACAGAAGAAAAGCATAATCTTCGTCTCCATGTCTTTAATAGATTTGAAATGTTCCTTTACCTTTGCTAGGAAATTTTAATTCTCAAAATACTGATCGTCGCTCATACTCAGACAAAGTGAAGCATGGGGACACGAGCAATGCGTGTAGAGTAAGAATTAAAAAAAATCTAGCATCTGTAACAGAATTTTCGATTCTATATAGCTACAGAGACGAGGATAAAATTGTTTCTAGCTTACACAACAAGATTTTTCAGTTCTATTAAGGACAAGCCGTAATCACTGGTCATCAAGATTAGGACTCTATATCTCAGTGCAGGGTGGGAACTTAATGGCATCATCAATCGTTGAATCCAACAACAGTATATAAACATTTATACATATATATTTCAGGGTGGGATAATCCTCGCCTCCGTGTCTTTAACAGAATTTAAAATTCTTATTGCATAAGCTACAAATGTTTTTATTATACGTCAGGACCGGAGGCTCCGTTATGCTTGTTTAAAGCTGTGCTACCATCACTGAAGCAACATCCACAATCAGTTTATAATAAAAAAGGACTTGAAAGGTGATTTGGACTACCAGTCAGCTGCCTTAAGAATGTTATCCAACCGTGACCCTAGTGCAACAGACTTTGATGCCATGGCTCCTCTAGCTGAATGGGCACCGAAGTATCAATTCCTGGCTCTGATAACGGCCAACGCATCCACCTCGCTAAAGTGGTAGCCCCCATTGGTTTATAGGGCTTCTGTAATGGAATTAACTGCCCCCCCCATGTCAGAACGAAGTTCACTAGTACTTACCTTGTAAGATTTCAAGAATTGTATTACACACAGTTTACTATTACCAGGAAATGTAGGATAAGAAACCATCCTGGAATTGCACTTCAATCTCCTGGTAATAGCAAAAGAGATCCCTTCCTGAGAGAACACTGGGGCATATCAGCAAGACAATTATCGCCGCTTTAGCGGCCTTTTCGGCTGGTAAGCAGCGATAATTGTATCGCCCTATTAGCAAGGTCACGCTATCGCGTGAATCCTTGCCTCAGCGCCCTTTCCCTTAACGCCCAGCTTTGCATCTGTAATGAGATGCAAAGTGGGCGTTCCTCCCCAGAATAACGGGGGAAATGTCTCTAAGCGACATTTCTCCTATTATCAAGCCTCACGCTAACCTGCAGAACGATAAGAAAAGTAGCGCTAACCTCGGTTACCGGTACTTTCCTTACACCTGCTTTTCATCTGACGTAGCCATGATATCCTATGGAAGGTGGATATCATGGCTAAGTCTGTCCCTGCCCTATCAGCAAGCATTCTCCAAACGTTGTGCGATTATTGCTAGATTTCCAGCGATAATCGCACATTTGGCAGTTTGCGCTTTGATTTTCATAGCTGTTGAGATGAGCGTTGCTGATAGCACGCTATCTCAGCGAAAAAAATCAGCGTTAGCCGGCGATAATTATCCTCACGCTAAGCACGCTGAGAGATAATTATCTCCGGTTCTTGCTGATATGCCCCACTATCTGAGAGATCAAGGGATGGCGAGGTATTAAACATAACAGCATCATTAGTTTAGCTGATAACTACTTATGAGATACATATTTATTATCCAGCCAATTTTCCAAGAACTTAAGGCCTAATTTAAATCTCACAAGACTAAATACCGGTGATGTGGAGGATTCAACATCCGAATACCTCTCAAAAGCTTACACACCACTGGATGTTCACCGACAGGCTTACCGTCCTCTGGAAGATGTCCTGCTGAAATTGAAGACTGAAGATTATTAATTGATCTGTAAGTCATACCAGCAGATGCCAAAGAAGACTACAAATTGATAACTAGGCAACATTTGGCCCCAATGGGATCTGCACTCTGTTCACGGCACCAACTACACCAGTTCCTCCAGGCTGAGGAATAGTGCTTCTGGGTTCTAGTGGACCATGCCTGTCTGATGAAAGACTCAGCGTTCTGCGAAGTGCCTGGCAAACTCCATCTCTCCCCGAAACCCTCCATGCCAACAGCGAGATTTGTCCTCAGAGGATGAGGCTGCCCCACTATGTCCAGCAATAGGTTCCACTGTAACGGGATCAGCAATGGACAAGTAAACTCTAGAAGTACTGGGAACCATGTCTGCAAATGGCATCATTAGAACCATGTCCGATTTCTGATGGCCTAAACTGGGGTCCGGAGTGTGGTAAAATTAAGAGACCCAGAAAGTCCGGGGAAGATAACTACAGGTTTTTACATACTATGAGCAACTTGATCCTTATGGTATGTTGACGAGAGGGTTCTGATTTGAAGTTAAAATTTAAAAAAAGTCAACCTAAACATTGGCTCTACCACCCAGCTGTCCTGGAAAACACAAATATGGTAAACATCAATACATTCACCCCAGTAAGGATCATTTAGCTTAGACATTAGTCCTAGAACATTCCAGGACAAAAGATGCAAATATGGGATATAAACTGATTGGAGCTCCTAACGGTACGAGCTGGAGAGGTGAAATGTAGTGCCACAAGTGACATTTAAGTTGTTGCAACAATATGCACTCTGAACGTTCGGGCCACCAATCTTTGCTCCACTGCTGGATTGCGCCATTACCATGGCGGTCCACTCATACAATGTTACAAATATGTGCTATAAACATGCAGTGCGCATGTAAACACCATGCTGCAGTAGAAATGACTGCTTCTAAAATGGCTGATACCCATACATTTTTACGCAGGATATGTTGGTGTAACTGAATAACACATGAACCAAATGTTCACATGGCTCCCACCCAGACGTTCTGAAGGCTAACACCAAGACTGAGTGCTGAGTAGCACTCTCCTAATCACAGCAACTCCTATGGAAATGGCAGATGGCTCACACACTGAATTCTGCACAGGCCTTCAACAGTCAGCGGCAGGAGAAACACTTTCAAACTGTAGTGACCACACATGGCACATAGGAATACAAACATTTCTAGCTATTGTGTCAAGAATTTTCAATTCTTTAAGGACACAGAGGACAGGATTATGCTCCACTTTTCTTTAACTCACAGCAGCTAATTAAAGTTTAAATAAAACCACAAACTACATTTCCCAACGCTCTGTCTCCACCATTCACAGTAAGCCAAGCCCACTAAATAGAATAGACACCATCTTGCTGCCTCTTTCTTTGAGATAAAAGTCTTCCCTTCAGTCCAGTTAGCCAAACATTAATGTCTCTACTGTGAAAGAACAACACCTCAGACAATTGTAAAACACGAATGGTGTGTAATTCTCATGTTCTATTTTCAGCCGACAGTGCTCGGACGTCTGATGCATCAATAGGTCACATATGAGAAAAACTGTGCGAACAGCATCGGTCCTCATTTCAGATCCAGAGGAATAGCATCGCTACTCCTGTTTCTGATCGTTTCCTAAAATATAGAAACTCAACCATAAAAATTGCCTTCTTTCCATCAGTACGTTTCAACAGGGTAGGTAAGAATGTTATTGTAAATACCAGACAACATATGATATCATTTACACTACAGTCACGAGTGGAAAAGTCCTCGCCTCTGCGTCCTTCATAGAATAGAGAATTCTTGACGCGATAGCTAGAAACAATTTTATTCTCTCAGGACGGAGGCTCGGATTATGATTGTTTAAGGCAGTCTGACAACAATTGCCATTTGCAATAAACTTTGAATAAAAAAATGTTAAACGTAGACTCATTTGACCAATCTGCTGTTCTCGTGATGTCCTCTAACCAGGATTCAAACGAAAAAGCCTTCGAGGCCATTGTACTCCTTGCAAAACGCGCACCAAATATGGAAGTATCAACACCGGCTTCGGCTAAAAGACACCTTACCCATCTGGATAAAGTTGCAGAAGATATCAATCTAAAAGGTTTCTGTAAATGTATAAGCAATTGTCCCTTTGCATTCTGTCTAAAGTCTGTGGTACTGTCCTCAAACTCTGTGAGGTCCCAGTAGTCCAAGGAACAAGGGATATAGATCACAAAAGCAGTGTCCCCCACGGAATCATTCAAACGGTGACTAATGCATGATATAACTGGCCAAGAATTTGTATCTGAAAATGGTAATCAACATAGTTTCACCAATGGTCAATATTTTACATTGAACAACAAAGTTTCCTAACATGAGGCCAACGGACAGTCAATACGATGCAGGTGCTCCGAGTGGCGGTGCAGTGTAAGCACAAATAAGAGAACCAAATAATAGCCAACATATATTACATCTGCGATATTTCCAGTATGTACAGCGGTTCACACCCATAGAACAAAAATAATTCATAGAAACCCAATAGGATGGACTTTTAAGATCATAAAAGCAGTGTTCCCATAGGAATCATTCAAAGTGTGACTAATGCATGTACCCTAATCCCATCTGCTTGTGTCAGATTCTGTAACTATCTCCAGCTGGCAACCTGATGCTCCAGTCCTCTATGCGTTACAGCCACTGCAACAGTTCTGTTCTGGGCACCGTCAACTAAATGACTTGGTATGCATACGGCACACCCTGCAAAGATGTTGAATCTTCAATCTCTGAAGAGCCCTAAATTAGAGAGGGCCTGTGTCATCAATGAGTATATTTGAAACTCCAGGAAATGTGTACATGTTGAGGGAACCAACATGAATTTGTTGCATTGATTACAAATCCCAGCTCCTGCAACAAATGGATTACCTAGTTCAAGGGTAACCTCACAGTTTTTGATCCTGAGCTAGAATTATTAGATCGTCTAAATAAACATTCATACTCCCCTGGATCTGGTCTCGACCACAAGTTTAATCAACTTGGGGAAGTACCAAGGAGCGGAGGACAGGCCAAACAGGAGAATGATGAATGCCTACCACTGAGCCCTCCTTTGAAACATAAGGACACGCCTGTGAGGAGCCAATATTGGAACTGTGAGATAAGCATCCTTCAATCCCATTTAGACCTTGCATTTCCGTTCCTTCAAAAAATCCCTTAGAAGATGGATATCTTCTGTCTGTCTGTACAGAATCCAGCCTTTGAACTCTCAGGTTTAATACCAATCTGTAACCTCCTCCTTTCTTCATCATCAGAAATATAGTGGTGGAAAAATCCCTGTAAATTGAATCCGAAAAACATGGCCTCTTTCTTCAACAATATCTGTATCTATACAACTCTGTTGTAGATGGAAAAACATAGCCATCTGGGAGCAGCGTGCTGCACTGGTGTGCCATTAATCTCTATAACATAGGCATCTCGGGGAAATTGATTTACATTTGTAAAGGAACAACCATATCCTGCCCCTACAAGATCACACTCGACATTGGAGTAATTTATACCTCTAAATACTGAACTGGTCCTGATCCCCTGTAGCCACCTCTTTGAAATTCGCCAAGGCCATCTCAAGCTCTAGAGAAGAAAAGGTGCCTCCTCTGGAGATAGCATACCAGCCACGTCGATAGGAGGGAAAATGTCTCTGGGAACCTTGTGTGAAGTAGTGGCAAGACAATCGTCTCCTGTATCACCAGGCCCTTCCAAAAAGGCAGGGTTAAAACACCTTCTTGAGGAGTAACTGTGCCTTGGTCAATTTTGTTAATGTTGTTTCAAATCTGCTAAGGTCTCTCATGAAAGGGTCACCAAATAACATGCCTTCTGCCACAGGGCCCTCATCTGCTGAAGGATAAATTGTCATCTTTTAGCCCAAAGTACACAATTCGCATTGCCCAATTGACACTATGTGCACTGGACCCAACCGGCCAAAATGTCAAAGAAAACAACAGTAGTCCTTTACCAGAAAGGCCATCTCAAGAAATTTGGTCAAAGGACCCAATAATTCAAGTAACTTGTCCTGACATGTCTGAAAGGCTTTATCAATCTATTTTTGGGATCATTTGTGGATTTCTTCATAAATCTCACCATATTGGGGACCACCGCTGGAGTTTTTGCATCATTACACAGTAAGGCAGTTCTCGTGCATTCCACCCGTAAGAAAGTACACACTTCTTTCTCAAATCCATTGCGTAGTCTAGTCTGGACAAGTGTGGAAATCCAGTCAGACGACCTTGGGTAGACTATGCAACTCAGATCAAACGTTAGAACAATTGATTGCCTCACAGATGCAACAGGGGTGGATTTGTCGAGGGTCTTTCTTCTATTCTTTTCCATGACAGAAAGGAGTTGCTTTTGAGAGGGATCAGAGTGGCCAGAGTCCGTATCGACCCCCAGTGGGGAGCGTGAACCCGAAGTGCTTTGTGGTGATATCAGGGCACTGTAGCCATGATGAGCCAAATAAGTATGAGATAGTTTCATCAGTGCATCGGAGTGAGGCTATCTAGATGATTTCACACCAGCCTTTGAAATCTTATCATCGGAGGCAATCTTGGGTTGACCAGAGGTCAAAACGCCCACATCACCTTCTTGGCAATGTATGTAGCGCTTCAGTTGTCATTTAAATGGTTTAATCCCGATCACAAAAGCACCATTTACAGATTGCTGGATGGAGTTGTCCAAGGCTAATCCTCAGAGGGATATGTCTTATAAATATTCATGCTGTTCCACCATGTCAATCGTCTGTGAATCAACCATGAAATTAAATATGAGACCTAACTACCTTCAGTTGAATAATAGGAGGAGTAACCCCAAATGGAAGGCTTGCAAAGTATGCTTATACATGTATAAGTAGAACTGTGGAGGGACTGTGCCTTCAACTCCAAAGGCCAATGCCTTTGCCAAAATTATTGCAACCCCAAAAATGCCTTTCCTGGAGCATCAACAGGGGGGATTCAGGGCAAAGTTTTATACTTCCGCTCTTCTTTGATCAAAGCAGGATGAATGCTGCCAGACTACACCAGTTCACTTGCTAGCCCGTAAATTTCTAAGAGGGTCCGCGACACACTTGTACCTCTTGCAACCATAGGAACAGAAGGATTAGTTACTTACCTGTAATCCTAGTTCTCATCCAGGGGTATACTCATCAAAGTCATAATCTGTGAATAATCCCCGCCCACGTGCGGGATCCCGGAGCATATAGAAAATACATATATATATATATATATATATAATCAATGAAAAAACCAAAGGTTTCACACATGTTATAGTTAGCTGGACATTTCACTCGTAAAAAACCAATGAAATTCCCCCGTTATAGTTAGTTCAGCTAACTATAACTCGCGCGCCCGCAATGCACTACTGATGACGTCACATATTACATCACTCATGACATGGTCAGTGACATCACTCATGACATCACTGATGACATCTCAAATGACATCACTGATGACATCATCCAGTGAATGTGTGTTTTTCTGAAAATTAAATATGTTTTAATATATGTATATCTCAAGGTCGATGGAAGAATAAATGAGTATATAAGTGTCTAAATTGATGATTTGTTTCTGAAAAATTGATTGTATAACTGACTGATTAAGTGTATCTTTTTGAATACATGGCTTAGTGAGTAATGTTTAAATGTGTAAATACCTGTATCAGTCTCTCACTTTGTATATAAGTGGCTGCATGGGTTGGTGAGTAGCTACATGAGTGTCTATATAGGTTAATAGTTGGTTTTTTGAGTTTCAGTATGAGTGTCTGAGTGTCTTCATGGTGCGGTGGGGGGTATTACGTAGTGCATAGATGCATGAATGAGTGACTCACTGTTTGTATGTGTTGAAGACAGCATGTGTGCAGGACTGTATGGGTGGATGAGTGTGTGCATGGGTGTGTTAGTGAGTGAATGACTGTCTCAATAGTGTCTTCATAAGTAACTACATATGTTTTAAACTAGTATATGTGACTATTGTTGTTTATAAGTGAGTATATGTGAGAGTGAGAGATTGGAAGAGTTCCTGTATGAATAAGTATGTGTTTCTATAAGTGATTGTTAAAAAGACTAAGTATGTGTAAGTTTCTGTAAAAGTAAGTGTGCTGGTGTGTGTATAAATGTATATGCAAGTAAATGGATGTTTGATTCTTTATTAGCATGAGTGACTATGTATGTGAGTAACTCTATGGATGAGTGGGATTGTGTTACAGGATGTTTAGGTGTATGAGTACATATGATGTGTGAGTACATGTATGAGTGACTGTATAGGATTGTTGGTGGATGAGTGGATGTGTATGTGGATCTTAGAATTACTGAATAGGTTGTTGTAACTGTTATTGGTATGTCCATGGTTTTGAAAATTTTAGTGTCTATTTTTGAATGTTTGTATCAAAGGTTATATTAGGGTGAGAGGAGGTCTACCACTCTGTCACAAGGATAATGTCATCAGTGATGTCATTTGAGATGTCATCAGTGATGTCATGAGTGATGTCACTCACCATGTCATGAGTGATGTAATATGTGACGTCATCAGTAGTGCATTGCGGGCGCGCGAGTTATAGTTAGCTGAACTAACTATAACGGGGGAATTTCATTGGTTTTTTACGAGTGAAATGTCCAGCTAACTATAACATGTGTGAAACCTTTGGTTTTTTCATTGAATTTCTAAGGTTTTTTAAATGCTAATTCCTAACTATAACGTGTGTGAAACCCATGGTTTTTTCAGTGAATTTCAAAGGTTTTTTAAATGCTAATTCCTAACTATAACGTGTGTGAAACCCATGTTTTTTTCAGTGAATTTGCAAGGATTTTTAAATGCTAATTTTTTTTTTTTCTTCTATTTTTTTTTTTACATATTTTTATTTTTCTATCCTTTTTTAAAGACTATGGTTAAATTTTTAAAATTCTATAATATGTTTTTTTAAATATATTTTATAAAATAAACAGGTAAAATTTATTAGCAATACATTTTTTCCTTTTTTTAAATTTTTTTTTTAGTACGCGTACCGTAAGCTTACGGTAAGCGTACGGTTTACGCAATGTCCGTAATTTATCTACGCTGTTTGCGTGTAGTTACGCAATTTGCGTAGCCGCGCGTAGTCCGCGTGGGGCACGTACGCGTGTACGCTACACGCGCACGTTACGCGGAAGTGTCGGGGAGTGACTGTTATGCGCATGCGCGCAAGCGCGTGTCTTTTTTACGCGCATGCGTACTTTTGCCGTAAGCGCACCGTAAGCGTACCGTAAGCGTACGGTAGGTCATGTGATCATGAAACACAACTTTTGATTGGTTGAAACTACTTTCAGTTCTAGAACTCTCCTACACCACACCCATTCCCCTCATTTCTGCTTGTGATCCCTTAGGAGAAGGAGCTGGGTTGTCTTTGTGATACGATGACAGAACAGCAGAGCTCTTCTGAGAGTGAGGCTAGCAGCACTACCTTGAGGCAGAGAGCGAGGAAACAAAAGACCTCTTACGTATGGGATTATTTTACTTTTCCAGAAGGCCAGCAAAAGGTAAATGCACCCTTAGTGACTTGCAAGCTGTGTAAGCGTGTACTTTCAAGAGGTAATCCTGACAGGAAGTATTCCTTTGGGAATCACACCATGATGAGACACCTTAAGGATGTACACAGAAGGACACATGCTCGACTTACTGAAGGTAACCCTTCAGTAAATCAACCAAGCACATCCACAGCAGCTCAGCCTGGACCATCATCTGCAGAGCCGACTCCTTCTTCTGCAGGTCAGGTGAGCCCTTCATCTGTGGGGGGAGCATCTCCTTTTTCTGGTCCTCTGGAAATTAACCCTCGGTTTGCGAGGGTTGAAGTACGGTGCGCCCATTGTCACGATCTAATTACTTATAGGGAGACCAGTGTTTCCCTAGTGAACAGTAAAATAGATCAGCACACTTGTCGTACCGTCTAATATTCCCAATCTTTCTTTCCTCTGTCCCTGCATGAACACAACGGCTCTTTTAAGAGCCAACCTTACCTTTCATCTATTTTTTATATATTTTTTTAAAAACTTTTTGTATTTTTTTTTTTACCGTACGCGTACGGTACGCGTAATTTTTTTTTTTTTATTAAAAAAACACTAAAAATCAATTATCACATTACAAGGTCCTTGAGAGACTACAATTAAAAACCGCAAATGTGAATGTAGAGAAGTGGAAAAAAGGGACCATGACATTATTGACTTACCATACCCACTCAAAAAAAGATTTATTCATTTAATTTATTTTTAATTGCTTTTAAAATGGTTATAGTTTTCGAAACTTTTCTATCTCAATCTGAAAAAAAAGAAAAAAGTATTAATATTTAATAAAACATTTTATAATACAGTACACATATTTACATATTTTTCAAAAAATATTTTTGCCTTTTTTTTGCTGTTTTCAGAAAATATTGCATTTCACTATAAATTGTGAAAGCAATTGCATTCATCATTTAACAGCAGGCAAAAAAAAATTAACAATCTCAAAGATTGTTTTTAAAAAAGCCCAGAATCTCTTTTTTCATAAACATAACTTTAAAGAAATGCATAATATTCTAAAAAAATATCATCTAATATCTATACTTATTTCTTTAAAATACCGTCTGATATTTTTGTTTCAGAAGTATAATCACAATAATATATGTCAAATAACTCCACAATACATCTGGTTCCATTTCCTTTAGGCCAAATAGTAATTTTAAAATTCTTTTTTTGTTTAATTTCCAATGGTAATCCAATAAAAAACAAAAGTTTAAATTGTACAGATGTCACCGTTTCTCTGTAACATTTTGGTTTCCGAAAGATTAATTAATAATTAAATAAGTCCACAATAGAATTGTTTACTTTTCCGCATGGCCAAATAGTAATTTTAAAAATCTTTTTTGAAAAAATTTCCAATGGCAATCCAATAACATTCCAAAATTTAAATTGTGCAGATGTTACCGATTTTTTCTAAATTTTTGGTTTTCCAAAGTTTCCTTAAAAAATGGAAAAATTCCACATTACAATTGGTTACCTTTCCATTAGGCCAAATGATAATTTGTTAAATCTTTTTATTTGTAAATTCCAAATGGTAATCCAATAAAATGGTAAAATTGTTTTCTCCAGATGTTGTCAAATCTCTCTAAAATTTAGGTTTCAGGAAGATTAGATAGGAATTTGCTAAATCAAAAGGCAAACGTTGCTTAAAAATCAATTGGGAATCATTACAGAGTGTCCAGCCTTTTTCACATTTAAGATAAACTGTGTAATGACCAGAAGTTACAGTAGGTCCATCATGGAAAATTATTGCAACTGTTACAAAAGTTTTTCCTGAAATTGATAATTGCTGTCCTGTAAACTTCTTTATTAAAGTATCCAATTTTGAACCATCAGCTCTACATCGTTGCATCATTAAAATTACATACTGTCTGTATTCCTTTAAAATTAATGTTGAAAACATGTCAGATTTACACTCACTGCATTGCATGCTATGATTAGCATCTTTAACTAATTTAGCAAAAGTGACTGTTTTACTCTCTGGCAATGTTAAATAAATAAACCTTTCAGAATCAACATTAGAGCCACATATATTATAACAGTTTTCACAACTATGTTCCCATTTATAAGAGAGACCAAATAAATTTTCAATGTTAACCCCTTACCTAAAGAAAATAAATCAAGAATTCCTGTGCGTCTTGCTGTACATTTTGAGAAAACTGTGTTCGTCCTGAACATACATCTAAAACTTTTCTAATTTCAGTAGCACTTTCTATTTGAGTTTTATCATTACTCAGCTTTTCAAAAAGGAGACTCAGCACAGTACAGAATCTTTTTCCCTGATTTACTATTATCTGCTCTTGCAAACTTTCCAGATAAAATGCACCATTCAGCACTACATTAGCGTAGCAGTTGACACCAGAGCTATTTTCAAAATAACATCCTACAACCTGTTCTTCATTTTCCTTATTCTTTTTGCTTGCAATTACATCACTCCTCTTTTTTTCCTCCTCTCTACATCTTCATTACAGATATTCTCATTTCTCCTTTTACGAGAAACTACACGTTTCTCCAACACAGGATACTGACCTAAATGAGGAGCATAGCTTCTTCTTAATCTATTATACTCCTTTACACAGTTTGTATCAGCACTAACTTTTGAATCATCAAAGTCTATCATGAATAAACCTGATAATGTTTTCACTCGTGACAAAGCAACATATGCCATACCTTCTTTGAACACAGTTGAACCAATGTTCACAAATGCACAATCTACAGTCAATCCTTGAGACTTGTGAATAGTTACAGCATATGCTAGAGAAAACGGAAACTGCTTCCTACGTACATATAAGTCTTTCACAAGCATGAAACGAACTGTACAACGACAAACATCTTTAACTTCTTCTATCTGATCAAATTTTATTTTTAAACATTCAATTCCATCTTTTTTCTGATAATTAATAAAACCCACAACTCTTCCCATAGCTCCATTAACTAAACCTTTTTCAACATCCAAATTTCTCCTTAAAAATACTCTACAGTTCATGCAAACATATAGATTTTTTTCTAATCCAGCTGTTTTGGAAATCTTCTTCTCTAGTGAATCCAATGTATTTTTCAGTGTGCCTGTTAATGTGACAGTAATTCTTCCATCCTCAATTTTGTCCACTGCTTCCAATTTCCTGATATCTTCCTTTTCCAATTTCAAAAGCTCCTCATTGAATATTGAGCATTCACGTAGAGTTGGCATTAAGCAGATGACACTTTTGTTTTCTGCAATGTTCTTGTACATCTTCTCTGCAACTATTTCTTCCTTTGGAAATAAATTATGTAGCAGCCGAGTCTGTAATGCTTTTTTGCCAGCTTCTGTGAGTAGTCCAATCCTGATATCTTTCAGAATACTTCCATATTCTTCATCGTTTGCTTGCCTCATATTAGTTGTAAGTTCCTTGTACTCAAAGAAGGACCAAATATTTGTATTACCTATGCTTCCCAATGACTTCTTCGTGTCTTCATGTGTCACAGTATTAAACACTGGTTGTCCTTTAACTGGAGTAAGTTGCAAAAGATCTCCAAAAACTATGACGTGTTTTCCTCCAAATAACACGTCATAGTCTGACTTCAGAATTTGCTGCATTCTTAAATGCACAAAGGCAAGCATTAAGTTCGATACCATGCTCACCTCATCAATAATGAGAACTTGCATCTTCTTCAATACTCTTGAAACTTCCAAGCATGCTTCTCCAGTTAGCTTGTTGTATTGTATTTTGTTCTCATGCTCCACTGGTAACATTAGCAAACGATGTAAAGTGATTCCTTTTATGTTATATGCTGCTAACCCAGTTGGAGCAGTAACCACACAAGACAAAGTAGAATCCGTTTTTTGCTGTAGGTAGCTTCTGATGACTTATTAGGAAACTTTTTCCAGTTCCAGCTTGTCCGCTTACATACATCCTGATTGGATGAAATGATGTGCATGAGCACTCTTTTTTTTCATGTAGAAATCCGTGATCAATTTTGTTTCTGATCTCTTTATAAATTTGTTGCTGCTCTTGATTCAGTTGTCTTTCCAAATTTTGTAAGTCTATAAATTCTTCTTGAGCTTGATTCATAGCTGTTTCCACTTCATTCATGGCTATTGATGCTTCATTTTCAACGATTGGTTGTCCTAGGGGATCTTGACTGAGTGTTCCTGAACTTTGGCTGTCCTGAGAACTGTCTCTAGCTATTTCTGCTGCAATTGTAGTTTCCTGTTCAATTTCTTCATTTAACATTTGCAGATAAGTTGTGAATGTTCTGCATTGTATGCTGTCTTTGCAAGCATTAAATGAATCTTCATAGCTTTGAAATTCTCCCAGTAGTTCATCCTCTGTACGCCATGGTTTAAACAGCTGTAAAAGAGCCAAGTAGTAAAATTCCTTTTTGTCAGTAGTGTCGCAACTCAGCTTCCGGTGATTTATCAAACTTCCTTTTGTTTGCTTCACCAAACATCCTTCCTCACCAATGACTTTATATTTTCCATTGTTGATGTCTTCTGCGGCTTTCCGTGAATAAATGTAGTTCTGCAGCACTTCATAGAGACACATGTTCTCCAGATGATGACTTCTCTTTGGGTAATATGTATCCAACATGTTTGATTTCAAAATATCTGTACTTTCTGGGTCATTCTCGGCCAAATATTCAATTTCTCCAACAGATTTCAGTACCCGATTTCTCATTGCTGCAAGGCCTAAACTTGCCCAAATTATTCTTCTTGATTTCGAGTAGAGACTTGCAGAAGATAACCTATCTGAACATTCGTAGGATCCAATTTCTCGATGCGATAACATCTTCAAACTGAAACTGTACAGCTTCTTACTGACAGTTTTCTCGTGAGAAATCTCTTCCCACATTTCCTTCAATTCTGTTTTTTCTGATTTCGTAATGTAAGACGTTACATATCGAGCAACAGCAATGGAATTGTCAGCTACATACTGTATATCCATGTTAGCGTTCCACATGGATAAAATCACTGGGTTGTAGTCATTTATATTTTTTGATTCTTCTTTTCTTTTAAGGTTGTAGGTATTCTTAGGTGATTTTCTTGTGATAGTATGTCTCACAGCTGACATAAAACGGTTAACTCTTCCATTTGAAAGAACAGGTCTAGGAAATCCAAATCGACATTTAGTGTAGTATTTATCTTTGCTCTTGTATTTCCGTCGACAGTATTTTCCACACCGATTACTTTGGAAACATAAAACTTGCTCCTTTAACTTTTTCTCTTCTGTGCTTTTTGGTATAGCACATGTTGCATATTCTTCAATGTAAGATAACACTGCTTCATCAGTATCTGTTCCAAACTTTGGGGCATCCTTGATCCACAACAGCATATGAATATGAGGAGCACCTCTTGCCTGGTACTCTTTTCTCCAAAAGAAATCCACTACTTCTCCTAGAGGTGGATTTTTTTTATTGCAGATGAAGGACATCATAGCCTCAAATCTATGATTGAAATATCTGCAAACATTAACCGGATCCAATGAGCACAGTTCTCCTGCTGTCTTGTATTCGATGTTTTTAATGTTTGAATTTGCCTCTCGTAGAAAATCCAGTAAATCATCCCAAGCGTACTCGGCACAGCTTAGGGTAAGGAACCATGTTGGAGTTCCTAAATTCCGTAACATGCATTTTAATTCACCATGGCGTCGGTACCAATATTCATTTGTCCCACGCTGACAAGCCATCAGATTGATCAGTTGTGTTTCCAAATGATCATCTCGGTGCTGCACTTTCTCCATAAAATCCTTAGCAGACACATTTTGTAAATGTACTCCACTTTTTAAAATGTGATTTACTGCATAAGACAGTGCAGACAAGTCGCTTTCAAATAAAAGATGGAACAAATAAGGAATACTTTGTCGAAATCTGGGATCTTCAGCATATAGTCTTGTAGTCCGATACTCAGAAGCTGGAATCTGTTCCGGACGTTCATCGTATCGTCCTCCTTTTCCTTTAGGAAACAGCTGGGGAAAACATCGAGCTTCCAAGCTCTCCTCCCATACACTCACGGGAGTTCCTTTTGCTTTCTTCATCTGAAATAGATCAATATTGTCTCCCATAACTTCTTTTGAATGAAGAGGATGTATGCTAAAATGTTCATAAATTTCTTCTTCCTTTGACTTGTCCACTTTTTCAATTTGTCCAGTTGGTGTTTCTGTGTCTTCTTGTAAATCTTCTTCTTCTTCTTCTATATAAATTGATTCATACCATTTGTTATTCCTTTTCAAATACAAATTTGCTCTTTGTACTTTCCGTACATCTACCAGCTCCTGCCAAATCTTCTTATTCTTTGTAGGTACACCATTAACCAGAATAATTAATGGTTCAGTTTCCAAAGTATCCGCATCAATAGTTTCCATATTTTTTTTCAAATCCAAGGGCAAATACACCACTCTACCTTTTAAACCTCTCAGTAAATCTGAAGGAGGTAATTTACCAGTTTTGGGCTCCATACGTACTATGGTCTGGAACGGATGAACACATTGAATGAGTATAGACTCATATGTATTTAATTCAGAAAGTTCTGCAGGAATAGCATCCAATTTTAAATTATTATGTACAGCTCTGGTCGGCATTCTATTTTCCTCTAACTTGTTGTAACAGTATTTACAAATACGCTGAACTTCACCCAATTCAAAACAATTTTCAAGAAATATATAGGTGGCAAAATCCTTCCACTTATAATTATCTTCATTTTCACTCTTTCTGTAGAGATCAACATACCTGGTTTGTTTTCTATAATGAGTTCTGCGGCAACAAATACAAGTAATATTTGGTCTTTCATTAGAGATTATTGCAAATTTTGTTATGTGATCATTAAATGTCTTACTTACAGAGGGTTCTACATTTTCTTCCACTTCTTCCTCATTTACTGTGTCCTTCTCTGCACTGTTTTGTTCAGGACCAAAGTAACAAAACTGAATTTCATCAACAACCTTCTCTACATCTGATACCGTTCCACGGAACAGAGCCCTATTCAATTCATCTAACTTTATTGCTGGACTTTTAGCAAAATACAACCGTCTCACAAACTTTCTCATTTCAGTATGATGAACAGCCAGCATCCTAAAATGATGGAAAACACTATTACACACTTTTCTAGATAGACCAGCCAGAGAATGACCCTGCAAACCAGTATTCTCTCTCACTCTGCATGGATCTAGACTTTGAAGCACCTTAATCTTCTGTTTCACACTTTTTTTGCTATATTCTCTTAGAAACTCACGAAATTTATCAAAAGATTCCTGACGCACAGTGCAAATACTACTACAATTCCAAGTGTACACTGGGGCTTTAGGACGTCTCCCCATAGCCTCATCCGCCATCACTTGTACCTCATCTCTTGGAACCATCATCTCCTTCTCCATTATGCAACCATTTTTCACTTCATAAGCACGACCTCTGGTGTCAACTGCATGCAGCAAACTATTACTTTGAAAATAACTCTCTTCATTAAAAAAAGGTTCACTACTTGAACTATGCATCCATTTTCCTAAAAACATTTTACAAAAGTTTGTTCTGTTCACTACTCTTTTCCTTTTGCTATGTGATTTCAGTACATTAACCATTTTGTCTAATGTACGCATCCTATTCAAAATTAAAATGAATAGTTTCCTTTTTAATTCTAATGCCTTTGCTGCAATGGCTTCAATTTCTTTTTTTCTCTTATAAAACTTTGCCTTTTGCTTATATTTCTTCACATCCTTTATCAAATTGGACATAACTCTCCTCTGAAACATTTTTCTACGTATCTCTTTAAACGCTGTTTTTCTGTTTAAGTTTATCTTTTTAGTTGCAGAAGGTATATTTGCATTAACTAAATTCTCAATTTTTTCCTGTCCTTTTCGATTGAAATCATTCTTTCCAGTACAGACATTTTGTACATTTTTCCTTTTTTTGAATATGTTCCTTAGAAAATCTTTTGTTTGCTTACCAGAAGATTTTTTCTTCTTCCGAACATGAGCATCTTCAACTAACTTAGGTCCTCCAGTTGTCTTCAAATATAGGTTTTTTTTCTGCTCTTTTTTTACTCTGGATTTTGTAGGCATCTTAAATTTTGTTCACTGTTCTTCAGCAATACCTGAAAAAAACTAAAAAAAAAATCCTTTATTTTATTTAAATATATTACTACATTTGTTTTCACATTAGTCACAAAACGAAATTTCTTTGCCAATTTGAAAGCACACTTACTACTCTTTTTTTTGGCAAGTGATAAACACTTTTACAGACTGACACATTATGAATCCACTTTTCAGATTTTTTAAAAAGCACATGTCCAAACTGCTTTTTCAGACCAGCATCATTTGTAACCTGGGTGTCTGCCTACACTCCAGCAAGGGCAACCAGCCTTAGTGATGCTGAATGTATTTGCATTACTGACTGAAACCTCAAACCCCACTCGCTTGTGAATACTGTGCATGATTCCACATGGTAAGCAGCTACCTGTGTGCTAAGAGTCTGCTTCTGCACCAAAAAATGGCTCCCCCTTTCCATCTAATGCAACTGTGAAATCACCAGAGCAATACGCAATAAATCTCTGCCTGTAATTCCTATTTGGACACAGAGTCATGTTTTCACATTAGTCCCAAAACGAAATGTCTTTGCCAATTTGAAAGCACACTTACTACTCTTTTTTTTGGCAAGTGATAAACACTTTTACAGACTGACACATTATGAATCCACTTTTCAGATTTTTTACAAAGCACATGTCCAAACTGCTTTTTCAGACCTGCATCATTTGTAACCTGGGTGTCTGCCTACACTCCAGCAAGGGCAACCAGCCTTAGTGATGCTGAATGTATTTGCATTACTGACTGAAACCTCAAACCACACTCGCTTGTGAATACTGTGCATGATTCCACATGGTAAGCAGCTACCTGTGTGCTAAGAGTCAGCTTCTGCACCAAAAAAAGGCTCCCCCTTTCCATCTAATGCAACTGTGAAATCACCAGAGCAATACGCAATAAATCTCTGCCTGTAATTCCTATTTGCACACAGAGTCATGTTTTCACATTAGTCACAAAACAAAATTTCTTTGCCAATTTGAAAGCACACTTACTACTCTTTTTTTTGGCAAGTGATAAACACTTTTACAGACTGACACATTATGAATCCACTTTTCAGATTTTTTACAAAGCACATGTCCAAACTGCTTTTTCAGACCTGCATCATTTGTAACCTGGGTGTCTGCCTACACTCCAGCAAGGGCAACCAGCCTTAGTGATGCTGAATGTATTTGCATTACTGACTGAAACCTCAAACCCCACTCGCTTGTGAATACTGTGCATGATTCCACATGGTAAGCAGCTACCTGTGTGCTAAGAGTCAGCTTCTGCACCAAAAAAAGGCTCCCCCTTTCCTTCTAATGCAACTGTGAAATCACCAGAGCAATACGCAATAAATCTCTGCCTGTAATTCCTATTTGCACACAGAGTCATGTTTTCACATTAGTCACAAAACGAAATTTCTTTGCCAATTTGAAAGCACACTTACTGCTCTTTTTTTTGGCAAGTAATAAACACTTTTACAGACTGCCACATTATGAATCCACTTTTCAGATTTTTTACAAAGCACATGTCCAAACTGCTTTTTCAGACCAGCATCATTTGTAACCTGGGTGTCTGCCTACACTCCAGCAAGGGCAACCAGCCTTAGTGATGCTGAATGTATTTGCATTACTGACTGAAACCTCAAACCCCACTCGCTTGTGAATACTGTGCATGATTCCACATGGTAAGCAGCTACCTGTGTGCTAAGTCTGCTTCTGCACCAAAAAATGTCTCCCCCTTTCCATCTAATGCAACTGTGAAATCACCAGAGCAATACGCAATAAATCTCTGCCTGTAATTCCTATTTGGACACAGAGTCATGTTTTCACATTAGTCACAAAACCAAATTTCTTTGCCAATTTGAAAGCACACTTACTGCTCTTTTTTTTGGCAAGTAATAAACACTTTTACAGACTGACACATTATGAATCCACTTTTCAGATTTTTTACAAAGCACATGTCCAAACTGCTTTTTCAGACCAGCATCATTTGTAACCTGGGTGTCTGCCTACACTCCAGCAAGGGCAACCAGCCTTAGTGATGCTGAATGTATTTGCATTACTGAGTCCAACCTCAAACCCTTAAACTATTCTTTTATTATACCAGTACACCTTAATTTATTGTGAAAACATAGTCCATATTATTTTACATGTTCCTCACATTTAAATTTCTCCCAAAACAGAAAATAATAAACACAACTTCAACAAAAAGAATTGCATTTCTATTATTCATTTCTTAATTTACCATATACATCCCCTCTCAGACTCTAAACTCACCTTTAAAATTAGTTAGTTGTGAAAGAAATGTGGCACTCAAACAGCAGATTATCAGAGCCAGGATCTCTGTTCTCTACACCTCTCTCCTCTCAGCAGAACCAGATAATGGCAAACTTTCCCTCTCTTTTCCACACATATACATGCTAGTTTCAAATCTCAGTGCTTGCCCCTTTTTTTCAAATGTAATCACACATTTCTATTGGTTGAAAACCAACCCTTTTCCAAAAGTACCCTTCCCCCAACTTGACTTCTGCCTAGTACCCTTCCCCCAACTTGACTTCTGCCTGCTACCATAGCAACAGCTCATGGAACACTGCTGTGTGGAGTCAGGTCAGAAGTTCGCCAAACATTGTTTCAATTCCACAGAGCAAGAGTGCTTGACTTTTCAAACCTAACAGCAAATCCATAGTACTGTTCTTTGGTAACACATTTTTCTGTACCAATACAAAACATGCTTCTATAAATTGACACATACAGCCTAGTTTTTATTCTAGAATGGTATGAAACAGCCAATCAGTTCTTTTTTTTAAAAAAAAAATATGTATGCCTCCATTTCCAAACTGTCTTTCTTTTCATATTGCCATTCTACTGAAAGACACCTCCTGAGTGCATCCAGTTCTCCTTTGAAGATGTTCACAGTGTGGATTGTAGGGCACAGCTATGTCTTCTGGAGTGAAAAGTTTGCAGAAAAAACAGGTATGGTGAGAGACCTTGCTTTGCCAAATGTAGACATTAAATGGATTGGTCAGAGAGGGTTAAAGTGGCACCAATTGATGCCATTGGTGAAATCCTTCATGCACATCCAACACCCTGACCTCATAATAGTGCACTGTGGTGGCAATGACCTAGGCACTTTGACTGGGGTAGGTCTGGAAATGCTTATGAAGGAGACCTTTGCACAACTGTTTTCACTTTTCCCTAAAACTGCCTTTGTGTTTTCTAACATATGCCAAAGGCAAAAATGGAACTGGTCCAATCATTTCTGTCCGCAGATTGACAAAGCAAGAAAGCACGTCAACAAATCTGTTTCTGCTTTCCTCCGTGACTATGGTATGGGTTCCATTTACCACAACAACTTGCGTTATGACATGCAAGACATTTATAGAGGAGATGGTGTACACTTCAATGATGAAGGGAACAGAGTCTTCCTCTTGAACCTTAGACTCTGCATCGGTACTTACTTGTAGGTACCACAAAAAAATCACTTCATAAACACAACGGCTCTTTTTAGAGCCCCCTAATATCTAAACACTTAAATCTGATTTTCATTTCTTTTTTTATTTTTTTTTCTACCGTACGCGTACGTTGAGCTTACCGTACGCGTACCCCGTGATTTTTTTTAAAATCAATAAATGTTTTCTTTGTACTTTTCTGTCCTTCTTTGACCCCCTTACAAATGTTAGGGGGTCTGTAACTCTCCTCCTTGCCCCCTTTTCTTGTTATCACTCTTTTTTTCTGAGTGAAACACACGAAATGGCGGCCGCCGCTTCCTGGTTTCGACCGATTCGAATGTTTACTAAGATCTAAGAGCCAATCAGAATCGCGCTCGCCACCGTACGCGTACGGTAAGCGTACCGTAAGCTGGCTCAGATATATATATTGATTTAAAGGCTATTTTCTCAGAATCTACTGAACAGATTTACACCAAACCTACAAAAGGCACTTCCTTGACCTAAGGACTACCTCTCTGCCAAATTTCTAGTAATTCTGTTCAGCCGTTCGGGCTGTAACCCTGTCTAAAGGTCCTATGGAAAAATGCATGGGAAAAACGCATTTTGGGACCCCCCTTTTATCTCAGCCCCCGCTTGACGAATCCCCCCCCCGAGACTTTCAGGGAAGGAGCGGAGCGTAGCGCCCCACCTATTTTGAAAAATTCGCGAGGATTCGTCGACCGGCGCAAAAGTTATTCAAAATAGAATGTTGCGGATTTCCTATGGAAACGTGGTCCTAACTACAACTACCTACTGGCGACCGCCAGTAGGTAATATATATATATATATATATATATACATATGTGAAAACATATACATGCAGCCTAAAATGTTTCCAACAGGGCAAAAATGCCAAAATTACATAGATTTGCATTGTAAGAAAAATACCCTGCTAACCGATAAGGAAAAGAGGACATGCACTGAAAAGTTGTCATACAACAATCCTTTATTGCCATAAGGAAAACTTGTAATTGCAGGCAGTTGCCTGTAGGCTGCATAGCAGAGCAATAATGAAACAAAGAAACTGACATCTTACCTTTAAGGCTTCCAAGGGTTAGGGTACCCTGACTTTAAGACCTGCAAGGAGACCCTCTGCTCCCATCATGCACCACAGGTGACCGTTAGGTCAGTTCTTTTTGACGGTGCATTGTGTCGAGACACCGGAGTAGAGGAAGCAATTAATATAGAACAACTCTAGTAATGCTCGTCCGCGGAGGAGGGAGGGTCGCTTATGACTTTGAGGAGTATACCCCTGGATGAGAACTAGGATTACAGGTAAGTAACTAATCCTTCTCATCCAGGGGATACTCATCAATAGTCATAATCTGTGAATAGAGTAGCAAGCACATACCCACTACCTCGCGGACGAGCAACAGAGTATATAGAACATGAAAAACATTACATTCAAATTGCAATCATGCAAACAAATTCCTCAAAGAGGCCTGCCCAACCTGGACATCGGCCTGTGCATCAGAATCTAGACAGTAATGGCGTGTGAAGGTATGCACCGATCGCCATGTAGCTGCCTTACAGATTTCAGACATTGGAACATTGCGAAGGAGAGATGTGGTAGAAGCTTTCCCTCTGGTAGAGTGTGCTTTAGGTTTGCCTTGTAAAGTCTTGTCAGCTAACTGGTAGGATAAAGCTATACAAGAGACAATCCATTGAGAAATGGATCTTTTAGATGCAGATAGACCAGTGTTAGTGGAACCGTAGTTGATAAAGAGCCGGCCAGATTTCCTAAGTGTGTGAGTTTTGGCAAGGTAAAACTTCAATACTCTGGAGATCTAAAAAGTATAAAGCTCTCTCAGGGGGAGTAGAAGGGTTAGGAAAGAAGGTGGGTAGAGTAATAACTTGATTGATGTGAAAATCCAAGACCACCTTAGGAAGGAAGCTCGGATGTGTACGTAATACCACCCTATTGGCATGAAACACAGTATAAGGCTCCTTACAGCACAGCTCACTCTGCGGGCTGATGTGATGGCTACTAAAAAAGCAGCCTTCCAGGTCAAATGCTGCAAAGATGCCTTATGAATCGGCTCGAAAGGAGTACCCATCAGTTTAGTAGGAACAATGTTAAGTTCCCAAGGTGAAGAAGGGAATCTCACTGGGGATAAACCTTCCTTAGTCCCTCCAGAAAGTCCTTGATCACTGGTTCGGAGACTTCCTGTATGCCGTAATTGCAGCCAGGTGAACCCTGATGGAGGAATATTGCAGGCCGGACTTAGCCAAGTATAACAAGTAAGGAAGGATCACTTGCTCCTGACCCTTGATCGGATCATAAGCGTTGTCCTTACACCACAGGTAAATCCTCTTCCATTTGAAAGCATAAGATTTCCTGGTGGAGGGCCTCTTTGCTTACTTGAGAATACTCATACAGTCTGCTGAGAGGTCTAAGTGCCCGTACTGGATGACCTCAGGACCATGCTGTCAATCGCAGGGACGAGAGGTTGGGATGAAATACACTCCCTTCGTTCTTGGTCAGCAGGTCTGGGTGGCAGGGCAGCCTCCGGTGTGGGGCCTCTGACAGCTGTAGAAGATCCGGATACCACCACTGGCGTGGCCACTCCGGAGCTATCAGGATCATTCTGGTGTTGGTCCTGTAAAAAGTGCATTCCCCCGTGATCCTTGTTGTGGGAATCTGGACGCGAAGACGGGGCATTTTGTATTTGCAGCGTCTGCGAACAGGTCGATGTCCGGCACTCCAATGCCGAAAAATGTCCTGAGCGACTTCGTCATTTAGCACCCAATCGTGCACTTCTACGAAGTCTCTGCTGAGAGCGTCTGCTTGCACGTTCAAGGTCCCTGGAAGGTGGACAGCCACAATCATGAGACTCCTCGCCAGAAGCCACTTCCATATGGTCTGGGACTCCAGAGACAGGACCCTTGACCTGGTGCCTCCCTGCTTGTTCAGATAGTACATTGTAGTACTGTTGTCTGTCTGAATCTGAGTGGAACGGGACTGGAGAGACGGGTACAGAGACTTGAGAGCCAGATGAACTGCCCTTAGCTCCAGGAAGTTGATGTGATAACTTCGCTCTGTCTCGGACCAGAGACCTTGACCTTGTACCAGAAGCTGGCCCACATGAGCTCCCCAACCCTGCAGTGAGGCATCCGTAACAATAGTCTGGGTCGGAATGACCTGGTGAAAAGGGACCCCTTGTAGAAGGTGCGACCGTTTCATCCACCATTTGATGGAGGCCCTGGCAACCTGAGGAAGAGACACGATCTTCCCAACGGCCTGACAGCTGCGTCCACTGATCTTCGAGGGACTGCTGCAGAGGCCGCATGTGAAGTCTAGCATTGGAACAATGAAGATGCATGAGGCCATCGATCCCAGCAGCGACGACACCTGCCTGGCTGTAGGATGTGGAGCGCTGAGAAGAGCGCGGCACTTGGACAGCATTGCTGACAACCTCTCCTCCGAAGGACACACGCTTGCCCTTGCGGTGTCCAGGGAAGCGCCCAAGTAATGTATCTTCTGTGTCGGATTGAGGATTGACTTCTTGTAGTTGACTTGCAACCCCAGGGAGTGAAGAAGTTGGAGACAGTAGGTGAGATGGCTCTGGAGTAGTGAAGGTGTGGAACTCTTTAGGAGCCAGTCGTCTAGGTAGGGATAGACGAAGATTTTCCGCTTGTGGAGGAACGCAGCCACCACAGCCATGCACTTGGAGAACGTTCGGGGGCGGATTTGAGCCCGAACGGAAGTACTCGGTACTGATAGTGCCATTGAGATACTTGGAACCTGAGGAATTTGCCATGCTTCACTGACACAGGATTGTGAAAGTAGGCGTCCTGCAGGTCGATGGCACACATCCAGTCCCCCTGGTGAAGATGTGGGAATATCTGGTGCAGGGCTAGCATCCAAAATCTCTTTCCTTATAAACTTGTTCAGCAGGCGCAAATCAAGGATAGGTCTTTACTCTGTTGTTACTCCTCGTTTTTGGACCAGGAAATACCGTGAGTATACCCCTTGATTTTGCTGGAGGAGAGGGACCTCTTCTATGGCTCTTTTGGAGAGAAGGGTATACACCTCGCCTTGTAACAGTAGCTTGTGTTGTTGTGGAAGGCACTTCAATTGTGGAGGAACTTGCGGGGGAGGAAACTTGAACCTCAGCAAGTAGCCATGCTGCACAATATTCAGCACCCATTTGTCTCTTGTTATGGTTTCCCACTCTTCTAGATGAAAAACGATACTCCCTCCTACCGGAGTGGCGAACGGGCACGGAGGAAGCAATGCTTCACTGCTTTGGAGGCTGCTTGGAGGAGGACTGCTGTTGTTTATTGTTCCCTCTTCCTCTGCTAGGACGCTTCTGCTGAAATTGTGACCTCTGCTGGTTTTGGGAGGACCATTGAGGGGTTTAAACCCTCTGCTGGAAGGGGCGCTTTTCGTATTGACGGAAGCGTTTACGAAACTCCTTCCGCTTTTCTAGTCCAACTGCTTTGACCGTGTCAAGCTTGGTCTTCATCTTTGTCATCTCCTCAGCTGCATGAGAGCCGAATAGGGAGGAGCCGTTGAAAGGCAGGTTGAGAATCCTCTTCTGGGCATCAGGTTTAAGACCTGTGAGACGCATCTATGCTGAGTGGCGCGAGCGGATGCCGTGTGCATAGCCATGCGCGGCAAGGTCTGAAGCGTCTGCAGCAGCGCTGATGACCTGGTTTGCTACCAAACCACCCTCCTGCAGGATCTCTTGGAAGTCCTGTCGATCTTCTTTGGGAAGCGTGTCAGTAAACTTAGCCAGGGAGTCCCAAAGAGACCTATCGTAACGCCCTAGGAGGGCTGATGCACTTGCTACCTTCATAGTCAATGCAGACGTACTACACATCTTCCTGCCACAAGAGTCCATTTGCTTACTGTCCTTTTCTGTGGGGACTGAAGCTGATGAGGCTGCGGAGTGCGCTTTCCTGGCAGCTGCCACAATGACTGAATCCGCCAGAGGATCAGACCTAAGGAACAAGGGATCTTGGTCTGGAGCCTTGTACTTTTTTGCGATCCTTGACGGAACTGACCCCATAGCTGGTTCTAAAAAAACCTGGCACCAGAGGTAGCAGAGGCCTGGGAGCCATACGATGGTGCAATGTCAGAAAAATGACTGATGTAGGGATCACGGGAGTATACAAACTGATATTCAGTTTCTTAGCTCCTCTGCCAAGTACGTCAGTGAAAGTCCCAATGTCATCTATGGGAGACACCCTTGAAGGTGGAGTAGAAGAAAGGGTTGGTGAGTAGTCCCGAACAGAAGACCTAGTGGAAGAAGACCAGGTGGATGATCTTTGGCGCCTTCTCTTGTGTGCAGGTTCGTGGCGCGGGCTGTCACGACCCCGTGACCGGCGATTGGAATGCGACCTGGGTCGTTTGGTATGAGACTTGGAAGGCTTCTCAGGAACGCCTCTCTCAGGGTCTTTTGTGGTCCTAGAGGGCAAGTATGTCTGTGAGTAGTCCGAGCCCGGACATCTGCGGTCGCCTCTCCCTCTGAAGTCCTTCAGCCACCGTGGCGACAGACTGAAAACCTCCTGTTCGGCAGACCTAGAAGATCTCTCTGGAGAAATCTGTACAATATTCAGCCCTGGGGATGATGAATTGGCTCTTGACGTTGACCAGGACCTCGACGTCGATTTTTCGCCGAGCCTCTTCCGAGGCCACTGCAGTGTTGTCCCTCGACGTCGAACGCCTCGACGGCGATAAGGTTTGCACCACCTTCGTCGTCGATCTGTGCGGCGATTTGCTGTAAGAACGCTGTCCTGTCCTCGACGTTGGTCTCGACGTCAACCGCCCGCGGTGATGGGGGGACCTCGACGTCGACTTCACATGGCTCCTTCCGGACGTCGATTTCGGCGTCGAATGCCTTGACCGTGATGACGTTCGACGTCGACAGTCTGTCCACTCGCGGCAGGGTCTTCACCAGCGAGTCTCGACGCCGACCCTCTCGAGGGTGGTGGAGAATTCCTTGCCGTCGACAGAAGCCTCGACGTCGAAGGGGCGTTAACAGGTCTCTCTGAACCCACAGCCTTCGAGCCCGAAGTGCTGTGCCTTGACGCCGACTTACTGGCATGCGGCGGAGGGTCTCGACGTCTAGACGATGACTTGTCCCTTGACGCTGAAGAGTGCCTCGGCCTCTTTGACGGAGATTTCAACGTCAAACATTCTGTCACCTGCTTCTTCCTGGAATCAGGGGAGGTGGAACAACACCGTTTTCGATGTTGCTTGTTGGAAGAGGAGTCTCTTATGTCTCCATAGCCACCACCATGATGACATCTATCCCTCTCCAGCTGGGCATGAAGCTTGATGCGTTCTGTCACGCAGAGTCCTTTTAGAAAACGTCTGACAATGATAACACTGGTCAGGGTTGTGTGAAGAAGGAAGACACACAATACACACTGAGTGTGAGTCTGACAGTGCCATTTTCTTGCCACAGGAAGGACATTTTCTAAATAAAGCAGGCATTCTGAAAACCAGTAGAACATACTTCAAGGAATCAAGAAATGTCGAATTTTCAAAGAAAATGTCGAATATAACCAAATTCAGTCAAAAAACTGAAGAGCTCAAACTCCAGGATCCTCACAGAAGGAGCCGGAAAAAAGAACTGACCTAACTGTCACCTGTGGTGCATGATGGGAGCAGAGGGTCTCCTTGCAGGTCTTAAAGGCAGGGTACCCTAACCCTTGGAAGCCTTAAAGGCAAGGTGTCAGTTTCTTTGTTTCATTATTGCTCTGCTATGCAGCCTACAGGCAACTGCCTGCAATTACAAGTTTTCCTTATGGCAATAAAAGATTGTTGTATGACAACTTTTCAGTGCATGTCCTCTTTTCCTTATGGATTAGGAGGGTATATTTCTTAAAAATGCAAACCTATGTAATTTCGGCATTTTTGCCATGTTGGAAACATTTTATGCTGCATGTATATGTTATCACATATGTATATATATATAAATATATATATGTATTTTCTATATGCTCCGGGATCCCGCACGTGGTCGGGGATTTTTCACAGATTATGACTATTGATGAGTATCTGTATAAACAAGATGGACAAGTCCTTTTACGGGGTAGCTGTGGTCAAATGATCTTTGCCACTACCTTCAATAGAAAGAAGTGCAAACAACTGTAGGTAGTTTTTAGGAAACCCCTCACCCACCTACCTGGTAGGTGGCATGCTTCATCATCGGGGTCCAGCTGGATCACCTAATGCAATCCAGCTGTGCTTCAACGCCTGAGTTACAGCGGAGCAGGTTGTTTGTGAAGAACAGTGAAGTGATATGTGAAGTGCAGTTACGAGTTAAAATGGTCTCTAGGAATAACCCTTATAAAAGTTTTAATGAAAGGGTCCTAGGACATATGTAAAAACAGCGTCAGGATCTCTAAGGTATAGTATGTACATCGGTATCCCTTGAATTTTTGGGTCTACTAGTTTCAGCCTTTGGATTGGTTCATAAGGCTTTCGTCAGGACCAAAATAGTGAGTGACCAAAAAAGTGGCCACGTAAGTGTAAATATCAGCACACACCCTAAATTGTGCTTTGAGTGTAGTGGATTGTAATATTACTAACAAATCCTCTGGTCATAGTACCTGTAAATGAAAAGGTTAGTGAATGCAGGTACATAGCATTCAGTTGTTTGTCATGCATCATAATAATTCATGCGCGCTCCTGTATTTGTAGATGAAGGCATCATGCATGTGACTGAGTGGGAACATGCATGATGGCTATCCACAAAGAATAAGTAAAAAAAAAACATGCGTGGCTACAATGTGCCCCGGTGGTTCTAAATTGTAACAAGGGGTAAATAGTGGTTATAGCGCAGAAGTGAGTGGGCTCTTTGTCCTAATGGATCAGATCGCTTATTGGCACATTGCGTGAATCGTTACAATTAAAATTAAAAGTAAGTATCTAGTGGTAGCGCGTGGTTCTTGTCAAGTTAAATCACATTTAGCATAAAAACACAAACTTGAGACTGACAACATAGAAGACTGACAATGGCGGTATCACTTAAACTCTGAGTATGTTATGCCTCATGGATCCGATCGGTCTCTGCTGTACCCCATGCTGATGCAGTTTGTAATCAATAAAAGTTAAGAATTACGAGTTCTGGTGGCTCCCGCAAACAGTTCGCGGGTGTGGGTACTCACGTTTGTCAGGGGAAAGAAGGGCGATAAGACCTATGCAGCCTGTCGGATCTGCTGTTGTGCCTTGAGCGGCTGACTGTGCTGTCTCTAATAGGAAGTGTTCGTATGGTCACGTGTGTGGGCCGGGTGCTTCCGAAATCAACTGGAGCGCTGACCCGAAGAGCATGCGCATGAGCACGTATGTGTGTTGACATTGAGTTATAGAAGCGTGCATGATGTGCACGTATGTTCAAGGCCAGAAATGTTAACAAAGTTATTAAAGGGTGATCGAGAATGGTTAACAAAAGGGCTTGGCTAAGTAATGATAAAAGATGTCAGAATTCTGTACTTATCCGTGCAGGATAATGTTGGTCTACAACGGGGCATGCATATTACGCGATACTCGTGATGGTAGAGTTCTGGAAGTGTGCGTAATGTGAAAGTATGTTCAAGACCAAAGGATGTTAATAAAGTTATTAAAGGATGATTGAGAAAGGTAAACAAAAACTACTTGGCTCAATAATGATTAAAGATGTCCAAATTCTACATTTGTCCGTGCAGGATAATGTTAGTCTACAACGGGGCAGATATATTACGGGCCACAAGTAGTACTAAAGAGGAGTTGTGAAATACTACAGTTTCCAGGTATGTCCGAATAGTATTGTACATTTCTGCCAGCGAGTATGTGTGAATCTGGTGTGCTTTTAAGTAAAAATGCACCCACAGTGTGGTTGAGTTATACTAATTGGGCAAAGATGGGATCTGTTCAATATTGAATGGGCGTTTGGATACTCATATGTGTAGGATAAGTTAATATCCTATGTGCCAAAGAAAGTTGGTTGTTGGGCCCATAAAAAGGTTATTTGCGCCATATATTGTTCCAAGGCACATTGTCATTGAGACCCCTTGTTTGAGTAGATAGTCTGTAAACCCAATGTTGTTCCTTTTCGAACAGTTGGTCTTGTATGTTTCTTGTGTTTGCATCAAGTTGTTCAATTACTACCCATGTCATATCATTGATAGTATGTCCCATTGTTAAGTAGTGGTCTGTGAGTTTCGTGGTGTTCCGTTTACAGCAGATGTTGCTCCGGTGTTCGCATATTCTGGTTTTTATTTTCCTGCTGGTCATGTCCACTTAACGCAGGTGGCATGGGCAAGTGATTAAATAAATTACGTTGGCTGAGTTACAATTTGTGTGTCTTTTGATGCTCCAAATTTTGCCTTCAAGGTGTAGGGTTTTTGTGGTTTGTGTCAGATGGCAAATACTACAATTGCCCCAAGGGAAATGGGCGGTGACTTGAGGTAGGCCCCATGCACTGAGCACGGTGCTAGGGGTTGTCGTTGGTTTGTTAGGACGGTGGTTTTTCCCATTGAAGTTTGCCTGAAGTCACGATTTTCCAATTGGTCTGGTTCATTCTAGCGACTTTGTTTGAGATGGAATTATATGTTGTTACACAGGTAAGTGGTATAGTAGATGTCGTGTTGACTTTCTTTGGGTTCTAATAGACTTTCCCGATTCGGATTTCTTGCTCTTTTTTGTGCCTTTTGGACAATTTTATTAGGGTAACCCCTGTTCTTTAGTTTTTCTGACAGTTGTTCTGCTTGGGATTTAAACTCCTTGATTTCACTGCAATTGCGGCGCAGTCTGAGATATTGTTTGTACGGTAAATTCTCCCTCAGTGGTTGTAGGAGAGTAGGATCTGCACTTATGTTGCCCCCACTTTCTTTCTGATGTATACACTGGTTTCTGGCTATAGTCTGGTTGGGTCCCTGCTAATAAGGCCCCAGTCTCACTGATCTCTCTAAACAACTTAGTGTGCATATTAGATGCACTAGTGATTGGATACTGTGGTACCTTATGAGCCCCTAGTATATGGTACCTTAGGTACCTAGGGCATTGGTACTTCACAGGCCTACCAGGGGCTGCAGCATGTATTATGCCACCCCTGGGAAGCATTCTCAATCTGACACCACAGGCCTGCTACTGCAGCCTGTGTGAGGTAGTGTTAGCACTCCTCACTGAGGTATAGGTTCCTATATCTCACCATACGCACACATATAAACCTATCAGCCACCCCTATTGCAGGCCCTATCAATCCTGAGGGCAGGGTGCTTGGTTTACTATGTGAGGGGGTGCTTCTGCATGAGCAGGACCCCTCTGCAGCTGGCAGAGTCTATTCTCTGCTGCTGTTTGTGGATGCGGTTAAACCATATACTCTTAAGTGCATTATAACCTCGCGGTAAATGCTAACTTTGGAATGACTGCATCAAAATCACGAAGTAGACATCCCCGCGCAGCGGATTTTAGCGCTACCGCGGGATACAAAACTTGTTGCCGCCATTTTCAGTGAGCCCTCAGGCCACGCCCACTACCTGAGGCCACGCCCCCCCGCCGAAGGTATTTAAAGATGCACTGATTACAAGTGCCAGTCAGAAGACACTCATCTCCTGAGGCGGAAGCCGGGAGACGCTCGTTTTAACGTTTTAACAATTTAATGTGATACTGTGATTTTACTTACCCGATTCCTCTCCCAGGGCATTTACTCTTTGAAATCACGAAGTAGACATCCCCGCACAGCGGATTTTAGCGCTACCGCGGGATACAAAACTTGTTGCCGCCATTTTCAGTGAGCCCTCAGGCCACGCCCACTACCTGAGGCCACGCCCCCTCCCCACGCTCCCCCTTTCCTATAAACTATGTGCATAACCAGGACGCGCAGCGGACGAGCACAGCGGGCGCGCCGTCTGCGCGCCTAAGGCGCGCCTAAGGCAAGCCCGTCTGCGCCCGTCCGCGCCGAGACTGGGCCCAGGGCCATACCCCCTGTCCAGAATCATACTGATAGAAGAAATCGGACCTACACCAGCCAGGAACTCCTATCACTAAGACCTTGTGTCACATGTACTCCGATCGATCTACATAAGGAAGGTAAAAATTGTCCATCTGGCTCACATGTTTTCGCTTTTTCACGGATTAAAGCTTTTAATATGCCCCTAAACCAACCTAAGATACCAAGCTATAGAAACTCCTCTATTAAAGCAGGTCTAATTAATGTCAGGTCTATGGTCAAACACAATGTCCACACAGCTGAGTTAATTGAAAGCCAAAATATCGATGTTCTATTTGTCACCGAGACGTGGGCAGACGAAACGTCTGACACTGATCTGACCTTTGCGATTCCCGAGGGCTTTTCCATCTTTAGAGCCGACAGAAAAATGAAGCGCGGGGGAGGATTAGCAATCATAGCTAAAGAAGAATTCAAAATTAAAAGTTCCGATAAAGGAAGCAACCCGGATTGTGAAACATTGACCTTTCAAATTAAGATTACCAACAATTATACGTTTAACGGCCTACTAATATATAGACCACCTAATGCCAAGACGCCTTTAATTGAGCTATTAAGCCCATTTTTAGAATCAAGCGTCTCGAGCCTTGACTATACAATTTTAGGAGACTTCAATATACACTTGGAGAAAAGTTCCGACCCTAAGGTAATCTCATTTAAAGATGAAATGGCAAACTTTGATTTAGAACAAAAAGTACATTTAAATACACACTGTGCAGGCCATACCTTAGACGGGATCTTTACATCATGTCAGACCCTAAATAACATTGATACGCTCATGATCCCATGGTCTGATCACAAGATGGTCTCCTTTTCATTAGAAGTCGCACAAAAGACAGGAAGACCCATCGAAGCCATAAAAAAAAAACATATCCGGACTGGTCCAAGGTTCAACCCCAAGCCTTCATTGACCCCCTCTGCTCATCCTATCCAACTCTCGATGCAGACAGCAACAAAGCCTGTAAACAATTCAACGAGTGGTTGGAGGGCGCAGTCCGTCTTACTGTCTCACAAAAGAAAGTCACGTTTAAAAGAAAGACCCCCTCACAACCATGGTTCTCTGAAGTTCTGAAGGAACAAAAACAGTTGTGTAGAAGAGCAGAAAAAAAGTGGAGATCCAACTACAACGCCCGGCAAAAAAATTATAAAGCAGCCCTAACCAGCTATAGAAAATTAATAAAAACAGAGAAAAGCAAATACTTCATCCAAAAAATTAACGAGTCAAAAAACTCCAGTAAAACCCTCTTCTCTACTGTTAAAAAACTTTCAAAAATTGAAAACAGTATGTTAGAAGAAATGTCATCAGATTTCTGTAACACACTAGGTGATTTCTTTGTAAACAAAGTATCTTCAGTTTACGAATTTTTCAAAAGCCATAACACAGACATGGCAGATCAGGCTGATCAGGCTACCTCACAACTTATAAAGTCAGGGGAACAATCAGCTCAATCTACATTGTTCCAATTTAGTAATCCAACAGTAGATCAAATCCAGAAGGAATTACTCACCACTAACTCAGGTAGCCCATTGGACCCTTGTCCACCCAAAATAATGCAAATCTGTGCAGAACAATTGAGCCTGGTATTAGAAAAATTATTCGCTCAAATACTTGGAACTAATACCTTTCCAGACGACTGGAAAAAGATATCAATCAGACCACTTTTAAAAAAATCAAATCTGGACTGTGAAGAACCAAGTAATTACAGACCTGTAGCTAGAATACCTTTTTCTGCAAAGATTTTAGAGAAACTTTTAAACAAACAGCTATCCCGTTATCTGATGGATGGAAACTGGTTGGATCACTCTCAGTTTGGTTTCCGTGAAGGACATGGAACAGAAACCGCCTTGATTACAGCTGTGGAAGAGCTTAGGAAACTGCTGGATAACGGAACGAAGGCCGCCTTGATATTACTCGACCTATCGGTGGCCTTCGACACGGTCAGTCACGAGATTCTACTAACTCGTTTGAAAAATGCAAACATACACGATTCAGCATGCACCCTCATTGCATCCTACCTAGTAAATAGAACTTTTTCGGTAGAAGTAGGAGAAGCAAAATCTAAATCCTTTAATTCACCATGCGGGGTCCCACAAGGGTCCTCGCTGAGTCCCACCCTTTTTAACTTGTACGTGGCCCCCCTTGCAGAAATCATAAGAAGCTGTGGTTTCACTCCAATATCCTATGCTGACGACACCCAAGTTGTGGTGTCCATCAGCAAGGATGTGGAGGACACAGCAGAAAAATTTCAATTATGCATGATACAGGGGAGTCAATGGATGGAAAGAAATTGTCTGAAGCTTAATGGAGACAAAAGTGAGGTGATGATATTAGGGGGTGACACAAACATCTGGTCGCCCGCTGGTGGCCTAATGACTTGATGCCCAGGCTCATCAGAAAAAGTGAAGAATCTGGGCGTCACCCTTGACACCAATCTATCTTTTGAAGCCCAAGCCAGTAAGCTGTCATCAACACTCTGGTATATTTTAAAAATGATAAAAAAGATACTGCCTTATCTACCACAGCATTCGCGTACGAGAGTAGTGACAGCCTTAGCTCTGTCAAGACTGGATTACGGAAATGGTTTATATGCCGGAGCTACGAAAAAAATCATAGCTAAACTACAACGCCTACAAAATGCAGCAGCCAGATTGGTTTTAGGCATACTTAAGTTTGAACCAATCAGTCACAAACTAAAAACCCTGCATTGGCTGCCAATTGAAAAAAGGGTGAAATTGAAATCACTCTGCCTGACCTACAAGGCATTTCAGGGAATAGGATCACAATTTCTAAGATCTCATTTAAAAATATATGAACCAACGAGACATCTTAGATCCGGCCAATTAAAACTAATTAGTGTCCCCAGATTCAGGCGAGCTAACTGGGGTGGAAGAAACTTCCTTCTACATGCAGCACGCACCTAGAATCAGCTGCCTCTTGCCATAAAAACTTGCCCATCTCTGAAATCCTTCAGAAAGGAAGTAAAAATCTGGCTATTCTCTGCATAACTCTAGAAACCGTTCCTATGAGATGAGGATCTGTCATAGCGCCAAGACGCCCACGGGCATTCGCGCGCTCTACAAGTTGACAAATCAAATCAAAACATGTCGTGTTTGGTGTCAAACAACTTGGAATCATACCCCCACCCTTCTAGAGGAGATGACATGTACCCACTGTACTAAACGGTAGAAATCTCCAAGAGCCCTGGCATCACAAAATGGATGCCACCAGCACAGACACTGGGCTGCCCTCCTGCTGCTGACCGAAACTCGCAGTGGAGGAAGCCCAACAAAAGGCATCCTGTCATAGGGGGGTGTCGCCACCTCCCAGACAGGATTTAGTGTATTGGGGCTGGTTGGGTGCACTCTTAGAGTGCTTTGAAGTCCTGCACTGGGGGAGCAGTAGGCTCCTCTGTGCATATGCCAGCTCAAACCGGTTCAGGGGCTACCTGCCCCTGCTCTGGTGCGAAACTGGACAAAGGAAGTGGGTGTAACCACCCACTACCTTGACGCTCCGAGAAGAGTGGTCATAGAGCTAGTCCCTCCCCTATCTTCACTATAAGATAGCAAGCATTGCCAATGCAATTCAGATAACCCTGGACGACGCTCTACAAAGAAGAATCCTGGCCCTTCGACGTTCCACTACCTTTGGAAGACTGAAGAATCTCCCTTGGAGTCAAGGAGTGACTCCCCTGCTTGGCAGGCACCAAAACTCTTCGACGGTTGCAAACTTTACCGCTCCCGCCGGAGTCCGAAGTCCCTGCGGACCCAGAAGCGGATTTCCTGACCTCTTGACGGCCATTTTGAGTCCCCAGCGAAGCTGTGGCATCTGGACCCCACGAGTGACGAGGAACTGCAATACCTGGGAACCGTGCACTGATTTCGAGTGCAAGCCCTAAACAACGTTCCACAAACTTGTGCTTTGGACCATTTGTGGCCTAAGTCCCAAGCAGGTCTGGTTCCAAAAATCAGTGGCCTACACCATCCCGCGCGACCGTGGGCTCCAGTTAAACTTTTCCTGTGAAGGCGTCTTCGCGGTTACTTGCCATTGGCTAGTGACTCCCCCGAAGACTTTCTAACCGACTTCAAGGGCTCTCCTGGTTGCTCCGGGCCTGCCCTCACTTATCTTTGCTGGGTGAGTCCATCAGACCTTGCTGGTCTGTACCATCGTCAATCTTCAATCTACACAAGACTTGCAGTTGCCAAGACTTGTTGGCTCCAATCCGGTTGCCGACACCGCCATCAGCTGCAGACTTCGTGGCATCCTCCGAATCCAGCTGCTAGTCATCGTCGATCTCTCCTGTACCTCGTGAGCGAAGAGACAAAACACCATTGACGACCTGAATCGACGCGACATCTGTGGTCATCCATCTTGCTGGCCACCGGTCACTGGCAAGTGACTTTGTACACTGTCCCTTCAATTTTCAGGTCCTCTTCATCTTCAATCCAGCTTCGGATTCCAGCGGACACCTCTTCAGTCGTCGCAAGCAGCAAGTCTTCAGTGATCTCCATTGAAAACAGCATCTCGACCCGACACCAAAAGACACCTATGCACCCGGCTTCCCTGGGTGAGGTAACTCGTGCACTCCGGTGTCCAAGTGTGTGTTGGCCCTCGAAATACTTACCTTGTAAGTGGCTTACTTGTTGACTTCTTCGAAGTGCCCTAAAACTTTAAAATACAAACCCGCGACTTGCTCCATTGTAACCTATAAGAAACCCGCGGCTGTGTTTAGTCACTGCACGCGTCTCCCGTGGGCTTATTACTTACCTGCTAACACTGCAGTAGTGAAGCCCCAGCGATTTCCAAGGCCCTAGGCTTTGTCATTCGACTTTGTTAACCCATTTTTTTAGTATATGGTCTGGTACGCCCCTAGGGTTCCAGCCATATTTGTGCTTAATTTATTGAGATCTGTTGACATTTGAATGTTTACCTGGCTTCTAATCTCATAAAGAGATTAGTAGAGTGTGTCTAGAAATAAATACATATATATTTGATATATATACCTGTGTGGTGTCCTTTCATTTGGTAATTCAAGAGATTATAAGGTAAAACAAGCTGCTTTACGTCCCTCAGAGACTTAGCCTGAAGGCTGCTTTCCACAGCTACCACTAGGATAGCTTTCTTTAAAAGGTTGTCTTAAACCTATCTACCATAAGAGTCGAATTGGACTGGTGCAAGGTGGCCACTATAACTAGTGACCAGCATATGCCAGGCCAACTTCTCACATTGGTGGGCAGCGTGTGGGATTCCAGCTTGCCATTTTTTCCCCAGAAAATCTCTATTTGAATTACTAACTGAAAACCACTAAAGGTTCTCAAGGTACATATAAAGTCAAGCTAGTATCAATAAGTTCTACTGAACTTAGAGCTGTTTGTGAAGGGATAAGCACACCCTTGCTACAGCTCAAGCTAGGTTCAGTAGGCCTCAACTAGTGTAGGTAGTACAACACTGCACAACACTAGTATGTCTCACCAGGGGGGAGCCAGTGGGTTCACCCCATCTCAGTACAAAGAGATAGCCTACACTGACCTGAAGGCCCTATGCTTTGAAAGACATCTGAGGGTGGGCAGGAGTCCCTCATCACAACACCTGATAGATCGGTTAGTCGCAGATGATCTGAAACTAGCTCTAGGAGTTAGTGGATCTGGATCAGGGGGTGGGTCAACCATAGTCTCTGGGTCTGATGATGAAAATCAAGATGACCTGGAATCTTTGGTTGAAGGGCCAGACCCAGAAAGGTCTGAACAGAACAGAAGAATTCTCCTTAAGAGAACTGACAGAGTGGAAGAAAGGCCTAGGTCCCCCTCAAGGGACTCTGACCATTCATATCACTCTGGAAGAGAATCTGTTCCACAGAGGAACTCCAACTATCCCAGGGAGACCTCCTCTGACAGAAGGTTCAACATGCTCCAGTATGAGGAAGCTAGGCTTGCCCTCAGAACCAGGCAATTGGCCTTAGATAGGGAAGCCTTCGAGCTCCAAAGAGCTTCAAAGAAGGAGGGGTGAGATACAGCAACAGTGTCCTTAGAGGCAGAGATTATATTCCAAGCCATAGGAACCTGTCCAAGGTTGTTCCTCCCTACCAGAGTGGGGATGATATCCACAAATGGATAACTGCTATGAAGAGGGCCTGTAGAGTTCAACAGGTCTCCCAGACACAGTGGGCAGCAAACTTGTGACTTGAGACAAGCTCCTCACTGTTAGAGAAGAGGATGCTAATGATTATGAAGCCCTGAAGAGTGCTTTGATAGATGGGTTTGGCTTAACCACTGAACAGTACAGGTTGAAGTTCAGAGACACCCAGAAAGCACAGACTCAGGATTGGACTGACTTTGTTGATTGTGCAACCAAGGCTCTAGAAGGTTGACTGGTTGGTAGTAGAGTAACTGACTTTAAGGGATTGTATAATCGTATAATGAGAGAACAGATCCTTAATAATTGCCAAAACCAGTTGTTGCATCAGTACCTGGTGGACTCTGATCTGACCTCTCCCCAAGAATTGGGAAAGAAGGCAGACAAATGGGTCAGAACCAGGGTGAGGCAGAAAACCCAGAACCAAGGTGGTGACACTAAGAAGCAAGATCCTAAAGGCTCAGATAAGGGTGGGGATAAATCTAAAGATCAAAAGTCTTCACAAGGGCCCCAAAAATTTGCATCTGGTGGGGAGTCACAATCTGAAAAGGGAAAAGGTCAAAAGAAGCCCTGGTGCAAATTCTGTAAAAAGAAAGGGTACTGGACTTCTGACCTTTGCCACGGACTCTACCTGGGCGGCTGCCTTGGTGTGAGCTCTTTGGCGGCCGGTTGCCATTGCCTACTTTGCACTATTTACAAGCGCTGTTTTAAAATTGTCTTTTATCGTTTTTAAATCTATGCTGTTTTTATGTGTGAAGTGTATTATTCTGCTTTCATCTCTTGCTGCTGCTATTCTCTCCTGAGGCGCAAAGCCGGGAGATCTCTCCTGTACTCTCGCTGTGTTTGGGGCTAAGGGGACTCGCTTCTTACCTTGGGGCAGCGGAGCGAAGTCACTTGCTCCGGTGTCGGGGCCTCGCAGCTCCACGCTTTCCTCCTTCCTGCTATGCTCTCCGGACGACCCTCTCGCTGGTCAGTTGTACAGCAGGATAGTCGCGCTGGGACGGCGGCCATCTTGAGTGAGGCAGGCTCGCTGGTCGGCGGACTAGGCTTGCTGCCTCACGGGCGGGAAGTATAAAATCAGACGGTGATGACTCCGCGCAGCGGACGCGCAGTGCGGAGGCGCCTTTCCCGCGCCAAAGGAGCGCCTAAGGAAAGCCCGTCTGCGCCCGTCAGCGTCCCGGATGCGGACGGGTGCGGAATTGTGGAGTACACAGGCCCTCAGCTGCTTGCTTTAAGAACTGGCCAGCACAGCAACTGCGGTGTGTGTGACCCTGGTACCGGGGAGAACCTGAGTTGTCCGGGATGTGGTTGGTCTTTGGGATGGGACCGGGTGGAGCTAATGGCTTCCAAGCTTAGCCGGCATATAACCACTACGACGATTCATAACACTGATGACTGCTCTTACAGTTGTGCTCTTTTAAACACTCGTTCGGCTAGCAAGCATGCTCAGGATTTGTTCAGCTTCCTTACTGATTTCAAGCCAGCCTGTCTCTTTCTTACTGAAACATGGCTTGATGATACTTCCGGCCCTGATATTGCTAATGCCTTGCCCCCAAATTATTACGTACTAAGAAAAGACAGGATGAATAGAAAGGGTGGGGGAGTAGCACTGCTGATAGACAGACGGTATGAATGCTCCATTATTCCCACTAATGAAATTCACGGGGTAGAAGCCTTGGGTTTTTGCCTTTCTTTTTCACCTGCTCAATCCTGTGCCGGTCTGTTGATATATAGACCTCCAGGCCCCTTGGGATCTTTTAGCGAAGAGCTTGACACTATAATATCAACCTTGAGTATTCAATTTAAACATTTTATCCTTTTGGGCGATTTTAACGTGCATTTTGATAATTTGGACGCCGCTGACACTATCAAAATACTAGATACCACTGCACCTCTGGGCCTTTTACCCTACGTGATATCGCCGACCCACGATAGAGGGCACACGTTGGATCAGATTTTTTCTACCTCTTCCATCTCTGTTGCGCCCCCTCTTCCTGTCTTATGGTCGGACCATTCTCTACTAACTTTTAAGATTCAGTCCAAGTCCGCTGTAACTGGTAGACCTGTCGGCTGTCAGACCCGGCTGTCACGACCCTTTCATCTAGTCACACCAGAAATGATTGAGCAATATAGGCTGTCTCACCCCTGTTCTCTTACTGGGGACTTAGAACTGGATCTCTCTCGTTTTCAAACATGGCTAGCACAGTGCTTGGAGTACTTAGCCCCGCCTAAGCGTTCCCTCAAGAAATCTTCACGTGCCTCTGCCCCCTGGTTCACGCATGCTCTCAATGCCAGTAGAAGGCTCTGTAAGAAGGCCGAGAGAGCTTGGCGTGTTAATTATTTAGATCCACTAAAGGAGGCTTATAGGTCCTGTATTAAGGCCTATCATAAAGAAATTTATGTAGCCAAAAAGGCGTACTTCACCCAAAGGATTGAAGAAGCGGCGAATACTAGCAAAGAAATCTTTGCTATTGTGAAAGAATTCACCTCTCCTGCTGCCAGCTCCCTCAAATGTTCCTTCTCGGAGACGTGGGTCTCTCAATTAGCCAGCTTCTTCTCCAATAAAATCAGGAGTATTCAGGCAACTTTTACCTCTCTCGATCCGGGAGGACTGTCCTGTCCTAAAACCCCGTCTGAGGTGCCTGAGCAGGGTCAACCCAGCCTGACGAGCTTCCCTCCTATCCAACTTCATGCCTCTCTGGAAATTCTCTTAAAAATGAGATCGGGCTCTCCTTTGGACCCCTGCCCCGCTAAGCTGCTGTCTAAAGTGGCCCATGTGCTCAACCCGATGGTTAACCCCATCATAAATCGCTCCTTAAAAACAGGGTCAGTACCGTCCATCTGGAAACGAGCGATGGTCGTTCCACTCCTGAAGAAGCCTTCCTTGGATCACACTATTCATGCCAACTATCGACCCATCTCCTTGCTCCCAGCCTTGGCAAAAGTGGCGGAAAAGCACGTTCAGTCTGTCCTCTCGCACTTCGTTGAGTCCCATGGTATTCTGCACCACACTCAGTCCGGCTTCCGTACCAATATGAGCACGGAGACGGCCCTGTTGGAGGTGACTGAGGCCATTAAGGAAGTTCTGGACTCAGGGGGGAGGGCAATGCTGATATTGCTTGATCTCTCGGCGGCATTCGACTCCGTCCCTCATGGCCGCCTTCTGGCGCGCCTTGAGGAGATCGGTGTTGGAGGAACGGTGTTCAACTGGTTTTCGTCTTTTCTGACCAACCGCCAACAAACAGTCTGGGCACCCCCGCACTCCGCGGTAGTGCCGCCTATGGATGTGGGTGTCCCTCAGGGATCAATCCTGAGCCCAACTCTTTTTAATATCTATATTTCCCCTCTGGCGGCACTTGCTGAGTCTTTTGGTGCCCAGATTGTCTCATATGCTGATGACACCCAGCTCCTTTTCTCTTGCGGGAAAGATATGGACTTTGATGGTGATCTCATTAAAGGCTGCCTGGAGGCAGTTTTTAATTGGTTTCAAGAGAACCAACTCAAATGTAACTCGGATAAATCCGAGGTTCTCTTTTTTGGCTGTCCTCCAGATACTTGTTGGAAATCCTGGTGGCCGATGGATATGTCTCCCCCCTCTAATGCAACACTGGTGGCAAAAAATCTCGGGGTTAAGATGGACACCCCTCTTACTCTGAAATCACAAATTATGAGTCTAGTTGGTCAGTGTTTTGGGGCTTTGAAATCACTTAGAAAATGTCTTCCCCTTCTCCCCATCGCCCATAGGAAAACGACAGTGCAGGCTCTAATAGGATCCAGGCTAGATTATGCCAATGTCCTTTATCTGGGCCTCCCGAAGTCTCTCCTCTCGCGCCTGCAGATTGTTCAAAACTCGGCCGCTCGGGCGATCTTTGGTCTTGGTCATCGCGCCCATGTGACCGGCCTGCTGCAAACCCTTCACTGGCTGCCTATCCAGAGGCGCATTGAATTCAAAACGCTCACCCTTGCTTTTAAAACCCTCCAAGGCATGGGCCCTCGCTACCTTAGGAAGAGGATCACCCTCCATAGACCAGCCAGAGCCTTGCGTTCGGCGTCTATCTCTCACCACGGTCCCAGCAATCAGGCGCGCCCGTATTGGTGGACGTTCCTTCAAGTACCTTGCGCCCCGGGCTTGGAATGCCCTCCCACTTTCTTTAAGGAAGAGTGAGAGCTTGCTGTCCTTTAGAAAAGAGCTCAAAACTTGGCTATTTAGCCAATAAGCTTCCTTCCCCCTGTTAGAGTTCTGTGGTTTCGGGTCTGGCAGCGCCGGGACACTCTGCTTGAGTAGCTGAGCGCTTAACAAAACCCCGTATAACATAACATTGTACCAAGTCCAAAGACCAAACCACCACCATTCCAGCCCCTAAGGCAACTGTTCCCCCACTGCAGTCATTGGTGGAGGTAATACTCAGAATAAGGGTGTAGTAGAGTTGACCCTGGGTTCTGATGTTGACTCTGGCCTAGTCAGAGTACCAACACAGGCATTGCTAGTTTGTGAGGGAGATCTTGATATGTCCTTCCTAGTGAGCCCCAGTAATCTGGGCAAGTACAAACAGCAGCCGATCATAAATGGCAAACAAGCTTTGGCATTTAGGGACATAGGTGCTAGTGTCACCATGGTGGGAGAGTATCTAGTGGACCCTACACAGGTCATCCTGGGTGAAATGTACCAGGTAACCAATGCAAGCAACACCAGGACCAACCATAGCCTGGCAGTTGTGAATTTCTCCTGGGGAGGGGTAACTGACCCACCAACTGCATCTGGGCACAGATTTATACTGGTGGCAGTGGATCATGCCACCAGGTATCCAGAAGCTATACCCCTAAGTACTACCACAGCTCCTGTGGTAGCAAGAGCCCTCATTGGAGTCTTCTCCAGAGTGGGTTTCCCTAAGGTCATTTCTGACAGAGGTTCTAACTTCATGTCAGGGTATCTAACTGCAATGTGGAAGGAGTGTGGTGTAAACTACAAATTCACTACTCCCTATCACCCACAATGCAATGTGTTAGTTGAGAGATTCAACAAAACCCTAAAGGGAATGATTAAAGGCCTCCCAGAGAAGCTTAGGCGAAAATGGGACCTTTTACTTCCCTGCCTTCTGTTTGCATACAGGGAGGTTCCACAGAAGGGGGTTGGCTCCAGCCCTTTTGAACTTCTGTTTGGGCACCCTGTTAGAGGACCATTATGTTTGGTGAAGGAGGGATGGGAGTTACCTCTCAAACCTCCCAAACAAGATGTAATGGACTATGTACTTGGTCTCCGCTCCAGGATGGCAGAGTATATGAAGAAGGCCACTAAAAACCTTGAGGCAAGCCAAGAATTACAAAAAGCTTGGCATGACCAAAAGGCTGTCCTGACTGTTTACCAGCCAGGCCAGAAAGTGTGGGTGTTGGAGCCTGTGGCCACAGCAGCTTCCCAGGACAAATGGAGTGGCCCCCATACAATTGTTGAGAAAAAGGGAGAGGTCACCTACTTGGTAGATCTTGGCACTCCCAGGAGCCCCCTTAGGGGCTCCATGTCAACAGACTTAAGCCATATGTGGACAGGGCTGACATGAGCTTGCTCAAGGCAACTGATGAGGACCAGGAGGAGGAGAGTGACCCTCTCCCTGACCTGCTCTCACAGAACCCTGATGATGGGTCAGTTGATGGTGTTGCTTTGGCAAGCAGCCTCACTGGACATCAGCAAACTGAATGTAGACAAGTGCTACATCAGTTTAGACATATGTTTAGCCTGACCCCAAGTCAGACTTCCTGGTGCACCCATGAGGTGGACACTGGAGACAGTCTGCCTGTAAAGAGTAAAATCTACAGGCAACCTGACCATGTCAGGGATTGTATCAGGACTGAAGTCCAGAAAATGTTGGAGCTAGGTGTTATTGAGCTCTCAGATAGCCCTTGGGCTAGCCCAGTAGTCCTTGTGCCAAAACCTCATACCCAGGGTGGTAAGAAAGAGATGAGGTTTTGTGTTGACTACAGAGGCCTCAATGCAGTCACCAGGACTGATGCCTACCCAATACCAAGGGCAGATGAACTAATCGACACTTTGGCCTCAGCCAAGTATCTCAGTACATTTGACCCCAGCTGGCTATTGGCAAATCAAGTTAGCGGATGATGCCAAGGCTAAAACAGCATTTTCGACCACTGGTGGGCACTATCACTTTGTGGTAATGCCCTTTGGTTTGAAGAATGCATCTGCCACATTTCAGAGGTTGGTGAATATAGTTCTGACTGGTATGGAAACCTATTGCTCAGCTTATCTTGATGATATTGCTGTCTTTAGTTCCACCTGGCAGGATCACCTGGTCCACCTCAGGAATGTACTGGAGGCCCTGCAGAAAGCAGGCCTCACTATCAAGGCCACTAAGTGCCAGATAGGGCAGAGTCAGGTTGTATACCTGGGCCACCTTGTAGGTGGAGGCCAGGTTCAGCCATTGCAGAGCAAGATCCAGACCATAATGGAATGGATAGCTCCAACCACCCAGACACAGGTGAGAGCCTTCTTGGGCCTGACTGGGTATTACAGGAGGTTTGTTAAGGGATATGGATCTATAGTGACCCCCTTAAATGATCTGACCTCCAAGAAAATGCCAAAAAAGGTTCAGTGGACAGCTAGCTGTCAAAAGGCATTTGATGACCTCAAGCAGGCAATGTGCACTGCCCCCATCTAACAGAGTCCAGATTACAAAAAGAAGTTCATTGTTCAAACAGATGCTTCAGAGCTGGGTGTGGGAGCTGTACTGTCTCAACTTAATGATGAAGGTCAAGACCAGCCGGTAGCTTTCATAAGCAGAAGACTGGCCCCTAGAGAGAAACGTTGGTCAGCTATTTAGAGGGAGGCCTTTGCTGTGGTGTGGGCCCTGAAGAAGCTGAGGCCATACTTGTTTGGCACTCCCGTCATAGTTCAGACTGACCATAAGCCCCTCCTATGGCTCAAACAGATGAAAGGTGAAAATCCTAAACTGCTTGGGTGGTCCATTTCCCTACAGGGGATGGACTATACAGTGGAACATAGACCTGGGACCCAACATGCCAGTGCAGATGGACTCTCAAGGTATTTCTACTTAGAACATGAAGACTCAACTGGTCAAGGTTAGTTTAATGTCCCTGCATTTGGGGGGGGGGGTTGTGTAGGAGGGTAGGATCTGCACTTATGTTGCCCCCACTTTTTTTCTGATGTATACACTGGTTTCTGGCTATATTCTGGCTGGGTCTGGCTGGGTCCCTGCTAATCAGGATCTCTCTAAACAACTTAGTGTGCATATTAGATGCACTAGTGATTGGATACTGTGGTACCTTATGAGCCCCTAGTATATGGTACAGGCCTACCAGGGGCTGCAGCATGCATTATGCCACCCCTGGGAAGCATTCTCAATCTGACACCACAGGCCTGCTACTGCAGCCTGTGTGAGGTAGTGTTAGCACTCCTCACTGAGGTATAGGTTCCTATATCTCACCATACACACACATATAAACCTATCAGCCACCCCTATTGCAGGCCCCATCAATCCTGAGGGCAGGGTGCTTGGTTTACTATGTGAGGGGGTGCTGCTGCATGAACAGGACCCCTCTGCAGCTGGCAGAGTCTATTCTCTGCTGCGGTTTGTGGATGCGGTTAAACCCTATACTCTTAAGTGCATTATAACCTCGCGGTAAATGCTAACTTTGGAATGACTGCATCAAAACATGTCGTGTTTGGTGTCAAACAACTTGGAATCATACCCCCACACCAGTAACTGGTGTGGGAGTATGATCCCACCCTTCTAGAGGGGATGACATGTACCCACTGTACTAAACGGTAGAAATCTCCAAGAGCCCTGGCATCACAAAATGGATGCCACCAGCACAGACACTGGGCTGCCCTCCTGCTGCTGACCGAAACTCGCAGTGGAGGAAGCCCAACAAAAGGCATCCTGTCACAGGGAGGTGTCACCACCTCCAGACAGGATTTAGTGTATTGGGGCTGGGTGGGTGCACTCTTAAGAGTGCTTTGAAGTCCTGCACTGGGGGAGCAGTAGGCTCCTCTGTGCATATGCCAGCTCAAACCGGTTCAGGGGCTACCTGCCCCTGCTCTGGCGCGAAACTGGACAAAGGGAAGTGGGTGTAACCACCCACTAACCTGACCCTCCTAGAGGAGTGGTCATAGAGCTAGTCCCTCCCATATCTTCACTATAAGATAGCAAGCATTGCCAATGCAATTCAGATAACCCTGGACGACGCTCTACAAAGAAGAATCCTGGCCCTTCGATGTTCCACTACCTTTGGAAGACTGAAGAATCTCCCTTGGAGTCAAGGAGTGACTCCCCTGCTTGGCAGGCACCAAAAACCTTAAACGACGGTTGCAAACTTCACCGCTTCCACCGGAGTCCGAAGTCCCTGCGGCCCCAGAAGCAGATTTCCTGACCTCTCGACGGCCATTTTGAGTCCCCAGCGAAGCTGTGGCATCTGGACCCCACGAGTGACGAGGAACTGCAATACCTGGGACCGTGCACTGATTTCAAGTGCAAACCCTAAACAACGTTCCACGAACTTGTGCTTTGGACCATTTGTGGCCCAAGTCCCTAGCAGGTCTCGTTCCAAAAATCAGCGGCCTACACCATCCCGCGCGACTGTGGGCTCCTGTGAAACTTTTCCTGTGAAGGCATCTTTGCGGTTACTTGCCCATTGGCTAGTGACTCCCCCGAAGACTTTCTAACCAACTTCAAGGGCTCTCCTGGTTGCTCCGGGCCTGCCCTCACTTACCTTTGCTGGGTGAGTCCATCAGACCTTGCTGGTCTGCACCATCGTCAATCTTCAATGTGCATGAGACTTGCAGTTGCCAAGGCTTGTTGGTGCCAATCCGGTTGCCGACACCGCCATCAGCCGCAGACATCGTGGGACCCTCCGAATCCAGCTGCTGGTCATCGTCGATCTCTCCTGGACCTCGTGAGCGAAGAGACAAAACACCATCGACGACCTGAATCGACGCGACATCTGTGGTCATCCATCTTGCTGGCCACCGGTCACTGGCAATTAACTTTGAACACTGTCCCTTCAATTTTCAGGTCCTCTTCATCTTCAATCCACCTTCGGATTCCAGCGGACACCTCTTCAGTCGGCGCAAGCAGCAAGTCTTCAGTGATCTCCATTGAAAACAGCATCGCGACCCGACACCAAAAGACACCTATGCACCCGGCTTCCCCGGGTGAGGTAACTCGTGCACTCCGGTGCCCAAGTGTGTGTTGGCCCTCGAAATACTTACCTTGTAAGTGGTTTGCTTGTTGACTTCTTCGAAGTGCCCTAAAACTTTAAAATACAAACCCGCGACTTGCTCCATTGTAACCTATAGGAAACCCGCGGCTGTGTTTAGTCACTGCACGCGTCTCCCGTGGGCTTATTACTTACCTGCTAACACTGCAGTAGTGAAGCCCCAGCGATTCCCAAGGCCCTAGGCTTTGTCATTTTGCAAGTTGACTTTGTTAACCCATTTTTTTAGTATATGGTCTGGTACGACCCTAGGGCTCCAGCCATATTTGTGCTTAATTTATTGAGAACTGTTGACATTTGAATGTTTACCTGGCTTCTAATCTCATAAAGAGATTAGTAGAGTGTGTCTAGAAATAAATACATATATATTTGATATATATACCTGTGTGGTGTCCTTTCATTTGGTAATTCAAGAGATTATAAGGTAAAACAAGCTGCTTTACGTCCCTCGGAGACTTAGCCTGAAGGCTGCTCTCCACAGATACCACTAGGATAGCTTTCTTTAAAAGGTTGTCTTAAACCTATCTACCATAAGAGTCGAATGGGACTGGTGCAAGGTGGCCACTATAACTAGTGACCAGCATATGCCAGGCCAACTTCTCACAGTGGTCTAGGGTGGAAGCTTTCAAAGTGTAAGAGAGAATTTTTTGCAGTGGGTTTGAAGTGCGTTTTCGTCATGAGGACCCCTTTCTGTGCTTCTATTTCTAGGTCCAGGAAATTGATGTTTTCTCGGCTTGTGATGTACGTGAATCGTAGGTTGGGATCCAGATTGTTGATCCAGATCAAGAATTTATGAAGTCTTTGTTCACTGTTTGTCCATATCAGGAAGATGTAATCTATGTATCTCTTATAGAATGTGTTGTCTGTTGTATGGTGATTGTGGGTTCAGAATGTGTTGTCCTTCAAAGTTGGACACATACAGCCCCGCTACGCTCGGTGCGAACGTTCTGCCCATCGAAGTACCGTACTGTTGTAAAAAGAGTACCTTCATATTCAAAGAAGTTGTCCTTGCATGGGGCTTACCTCAAGTCACCGGCCATTTCCCTTGTGGCAATTGTAGTATTTGCCATCTGACACAAACCACAAAAACCCTACACCTTGAGGAAGGCAAAATTTGGAGCATCAAAAGACACATGAATTGTAACTCGGCCAACGTAATTTATTTAATCACTTGTCCATGCCACCTGCGTTATGTGGGCATGACCAGCAGGAAAATAAAAACCAGAATATGCGAACACCGGAGCAACATCCACTGTAAACGGAACACCACGAAACTCACAGACCACTACTTAACAATGGGACATACTACCAATGATATGATCTGGGTAGTAATTGAACAACTTGATGCAAACACAAGAAACATACAAGACCAACTGTTCGAAAGGAACAACTTTGGGTTTACAGACTATCTACCCAAACAAGGGGTCTCAATGACAATGTGCCTTGGAACAATATACGACGCAAATAACCTTTTTATGGGCCCCACAACCAGGGCCGGACTGGGAACCAGAACCGGCCCTGGCAAAGTGCTCGGCCAGCCCCCCGGGGGGTTGGGGGTGCCGCCGAGCTCTTTTCCAGGGCCGGTTTTCGGCCGCTTTTGTTACAGGGCCGATTTTGCAGCTATGCTGCAAAAACGGCCCTGTAACAAAAACGGCCCCCAGGGGCCCAAAACAGGCCCCCACCCGTGCAGCGCACCGGGGGATTGCCCTGTGCCCGCCACGGACAGTCCGGCCCTGCCAACAACCAACTTTCTTTGGCACATAGGATATTAACTTATCATACACATATGAGTATCCAAACGCCAATTCAATGTTGAACAGATCCCATCTTTGCCCAATTGGTATAACTCAATCACACTGTGGGTGCATTTTTAGGTCTCGCCTAGCTATTGCATTTACGCTATCGCTATGCGAGACTCTAGTAAGAGGGGCATTTCAAAGTGCTTCCAAAAATGGATTGTATTGCGAGCACGCGCACAATCACGTGCATCGTGCCGCCATGCAATCCGTTTGGGGAAGCGCTTCAGCCCACTGGCGTGTGCACGTGTAGCTACAGCCTCGGCATCATACTTCAAAGGGTCCACTCCCCCGCCTGGAATGCGCTCCCCCGCCACAGCATGCCGAGAGATTGTTTTTTTGTGGAGCTGTCTGCAAGTGCTCCTCCTCACAGCTCGGTTTCGTAACTGCAGGATAAAGATTGCCTTACTTTCTCCCACCACTTCATTCCTTCTTTATTTTTTAATTAATCATCTTTTATTTTCGTCACGTTTCCTTCCATAAATCAAAATTTCCCTCCATATATGCACCCTCTTTTCTTCTCGGCTTCCCTCATTCCAGGCCCCTACTCTCCTTACGTCTTCACCTCCTTCCGTCATTCCTCACATCCTCCATCACCTCTTCATTTATTACTTATTCCACACTCCATTCTTCCTTTAATTTTTATTTACTCCACTTCACTTCTCTTTCATCCTTTCTCTTTCTTTTCTTGCAGATTAATCCTGTTTACTATTTTTTTAAATGTATTTAATGCATTTTTACATGGGCGGACTTTACCCGAAGGTGTCGCAGCGCTGTACAATAGAACCAGTTACGTTACATGAGAGAAATGTTACAAAATATAACTTTACAAAAATAAACAGGAGACTAGGAGAGGTAGAGGGCTTGTGTGACCCTAGAGCACAGTGTGTCTGATCAGACCGCACTTCTGTATGGACCAGTCTCTCTTTAAAGGTCTGTACCTCAGCCCTGCAGTATTTTCAGCAGAGCGTGTGGCACCATTAAAGAGGGGGCAAAGCCCTCTCCTCTAAAGATGCCAGCACTCACTCGGCATGTTCAGACGGAAGGCTATAAACCACGCCCTCAAGATTTCGGGGGGGGGGGATCAGAGACAATGAAATGCTCACAGTGTGCCTGGAAACAAACCAGTGAAGACCCATTTTGCCACACCAACATCTTGTACACAGTTCATTCCCCAAGCAGGAATTCCTGCAGGGCACGCGCCATCGGCCCATCTTTTCAAGTCACACCTCCTTTCTATGATGACACTGGGCAACAGACCCCGCCTTCTGCGCCCCCTGTACACGGCTCTCGATTTACCACTTCTTTTGCTGTGGCCTACCCGTCATCCCTCCCTGCTTTCAATACCTGGTTCCAATACTCGCCATCCCTTATTGTGTACCCCATTACTGTGCGCATGCGTGGATTGGAGCTAGGTTGACGCCACATAAGCAGCCTACAAACCTTGCCTGCCTGAGCCAACCATACCTAGAAACAGTGGACATCGGACACACGGGCACACCGCACTCAGGTCATGTGGGGTGATCAGACGGCCATGCGAGAGCAGCACCTGCCCTGTCTATTTCACCCTCGGTGGAAACATAAGAACTATCAATGTGGCGACTGCAGTGGTACTGGGGTCTCCCAGCAAACATACAGCTGTCTTCAACCAAAAATCCCAGTCAAATTCACAACACACTGAAACAAACCGTCCATGTACAGCAGCAAATGCACAACCTTTGGCAGATGAATGCATGCAAACACCACACACTCTGCTGGGCATTATCATATTAGATCCAAGACTTTAAAGCATCCTGGTGTAAAATGTGCAATCGGACTGTACAGTCTGCACCTCCCAACTACCACATGTATGCAGCACTTAGAAAGATAACCAGCAGTATGTGCACTGCCCTAACTCCAATTACAAACATAAGCAGCAGTACGTGCACTGCCCTAACTCCAATTACAAAGATAAGCAGCAGTATGTGCACTGCCCTAACTTCAATTACAAAGATAAGCAGCAGTATGTGCAGTGCCCTAACTCCAATTACAAAGATAAGCAGCAGTATGTGCACTGCCCTAACTCCAATTACAAGCCAGTAGTTGGCCGCATGTCCCACGCCCTCCTCCACCCTCCCTCCTCCCCCCAGCACAGGGACAGGACCCCCCCCGCGCACCACGCTCTCTTTGAACCGCTTGGTGTGTTTCCAGCAGTCATCATGTCACCCTGGACAGCCCCCATGGCCCGGCACACATAGGATTGGTTCCAGCGGGAGGATAAGTCCAGCCTTTCAGCATACCCCGTCCACAGTGACCCTCACTGACCAATGGAGACCGCAGGTGCTGCTGCACAAAAACAAGCATTTACAATGCAATAGGTCTCGCATTTGAGAACGTTTGCGCTATTGGCATTTGTAAATGACATCGCCTTTTATTTATATGTTGTTTTGTAAAACTGATAAATAAAAGGCACTGCCAGTTACAATGCCAACAGCTTAAACTCTCGCAAATTCGAGACCTATTGCATTGTAAATGCTTGTTACTTAAAAGCACACCAGATTCACACATACTCGCTGGCAGAAATATACAATACTATTCGGACATACCCGGAAACTGTAGTAATTCACAACTCCTCTTTAGTACTACTTGTAGCCCGTACTATATCTGCCCCGTTGTAGACTAACATTATCCTGCACGGACAAATGTAGAATTTGGACATCTTTAATCATTACTGAGCCAAGTAGTTTTTGTTTACCTTTCTCAATCACCCTTTAATAACTTTATTAACATCCTTTGGCCTTGAACATACTTTCACATTACGCACGCACGCTTCCAGAAATCTACCATCACGAGTATCGCGTAATATGCATGCCCCGTTGTAGACCAACATTATCCTGCACGGATAAGTACAGAATTCTGACATCTTTTATCATTACTTAGCCAAGCCTTTTGTTAACCATTCTCGATCACCCTTTAATAACTTTGTTAACATCTCTAGCCTTGAACATACGTGCACATCATGCACGCTTCTATAACTCAATGTCAACACACATATGTGCATATGCGCATGCTCTTCGGGTCAGCGCTCTAGTTGATTTCGGAAGCACTCGGCCCACACACGTGACCATACGAACACTTCCTATTAGAGACAGCACAGTCAGCTGCTCAAGGCACAACAGCGGATCCGACAGGCTGCGTAGGTCATATTGCCCTTCTTTCCCCTGACAAACGTGAGTACCGACACCCGCAAACTCTTTGTGGGAGCCGCCAGAACTCGTAATCCTTAACTTTTATTGATTACAAACTGTACCCTTAAATATCTCCACATCTCGTTAGGGTCAGCATGGGGTACAGCAGAGACCGATCGGATCCATGAGGCATAACATACTCAGAGTTTAAGTGAGACCGCCATTGTCAGTCTTCTATGTTGTCAGTCTCAAGTTCGTGTTTTTATGTTAAATGTGATTTAACTTGGCAAGAACCACGCGCTACCACTAGATACTTACTTTCAATTTTAATTGTAACGATTCACGCAATGTGCCAATAAGCGATTTGATCCATTAGGACAGAGCCCACTCACTTTTGCGCTATAACCACTATATACCCCTTGTTACAATTTAGAACCACCGGGGCACATTGTAGCCACGCATGGTTTTTATTTACTTATTCTTTGTGGATAGCCATCATGCATGCTCCCACTCAGTCACATGCATGATGCCTTCATCTACAAATACAGGAACGCGCAAGAATTATTATGATGCATGACAAACAACTGAATGCCATGTACCTGCATTCACTAACCTTTCCATTTACAGGTACTCCGACCAGAGGATTTGTGAGTTATATTACAATCCACTACACTCACAGCACACGTTAGGGTGTGTGCTGATATTTACACTTATGTGGCCACTTTTTTGGTCACTCACTATTTTGGTCCTGACGAAAGCCTTATGAACCAATCCAAAGGCTGAAACTAGTAGACCCAAAAATTCAAGGGATACTGAGGTACATACTATACCTCTTAGAGATCCCGACGCTGTTTTTACATATGTCCTAGGACCCTTCCAATAAAACTTTTATAAGGATTATTCCTAGAGACCTTTTTAACTTGTAACTGCACTTCAAATATCACTTCACTGTTCGTCACAAACAACCTGCTCTGGTGTAACTCAGGCGTTGGAGCACAGCTGGATTGCATTAGGTGATCCAGCTGGACCCCGATGATGAAGCATGCCACCTACCAGGTAGGTGGGTGAGGGGTTTCCTAAAAACTACCTACAGTTGTTTGCACTTCTTTCTATTGAAGGTAGTGGCAAAGATCATTTGACCACAGCTACCTCGTAAAAGGACTTGTCCATCTTGTTTATACATATGCTACTCAGGGAAAAGGAAAAGTTAACTTTTTCCTTACTCTCTCTTTGTTTACATACATTGATGAGTATCCCCTGGATGAGAATGAGGTCTGCCCTCGCCAGTCAGACATCATTGGGTGCTGACTTTTCCCTGGCCCGTGCTCCACCAGTGACCTCAGTGGTCACAAATTGACCACATGCTAAGCAAATTAAGAAAACGTGTAAGTGTTATGGGCAGAAATCTCACAGTGGTGAATGCACACTAAATCATATAAAACCATAGGCCATTTGAGCCTAAAAACGGGAGTGCATATCAATAAAACAAAAACCATACACTCACTGAGCTATATACATAATATAATAAAATGATTTGATGAATTAAAGAATACAGTATACTTTCAAAATAAAGCAATGAAAACAACAATGGAGGACAACAGTTATCTTGACTGCCAAGCAGCAAAGAGGCAGTAAGATGATGTGTGTCCCATTTAGAGAGTTTGAGATACCTAGGTTGATCAAGGCAATGTTGGGAAGTGCAGTTTGTGGTTTTTTAACTTTATTTGGCTGCTATGTTTTGAATGGTAAAAAAATAGAAGCATAATCGGAGCCTCTGGTCCTGCCATAGAATGACATCAGATAAGGTCTTAACTCTTCACTGGTTGCTGTTCCATTACAAACTTTGTCTATTGATCACCAGTGTAGAGTGGCAAGGAGGACCACACATACCACAGCATTTAGTGTACTGGTACATTTAGGTTATAGAGTACACAGGTATAGAAAGCACTCAGCTTTGGGCTCCCCAGCCTATCCCACCTCCCTTCAAACCCTAAACCTAGATCTACAGTTCTAAATTCTAACAAAACATCACAGCCACTCACATACCTGAATTCCACACACCCAACATTTGCACACTAAACTACACCACACCAGAGGGCCGATTGCATAAAAGGGGGGTGGGGTTGCACTCTCCTCAACTTTCCTTACTTTCCTCTCTCCCAAGTAGTTTGTTGGAAAGTAGTGAAAACCTTTGCACTCTAAAACATATCAGTCTGTAACTATAGAGAAAGTTGATGCAATATGAAGACCACTTTGCCGGATAAATTGCCAGTTTTCCTTTGCTCTGTTGAAGTAAAAACAAACCCTCCCTGCATTGTGTAGCACTATTAACTGGGCAGAGCCCATGCTCTGTTAAACTATAAACAATGCTATGATGCCCAATTATAAACAAGGCCTATACCACGCCCTGTCACAGTTTATACCAGACTACACCATGCCACTTGTAGCACACTTTGTTAGTAGCCAGTTTATACATCTGTGGCAGCTGCCAGCTAGCATATATTGCTAGTGGTAGATATGAACAATTCTGGCAGTTCTCAGTTAGTAGATCATTGCCCTTTTCCTGTATGTATATAATTGTCAGCTCACAGTAAGCACATCATTGTCCAGAGCTCTCAACCTGTCCACTGTCAGGACGGAGTATCTAATCTAGTCATAGTTTTCTAATAATTATGTTCACTTTTGTAATGACAAGACAGCCTCTATGCACTAGTATGTAAGCACAAGTATCACCTTCCCTCCTAGGTTTTTGCTCTGCCCGACCCTTCCTGTATCGGCATTCATCTCACCTGTGAGGTATGGGTCCCTTGGTTCTGGAAGCAGACAGGAGGTGCTGCGGCTGAGCGTTAACTCTCCCTTTGCTGTTCACATCTTGGGTCTCCCCGTGGGTCCTCTCAGAACAGTGCACCAGGGTCCAGGTCTTCTACAGCGTCTGGGGTCCCGTGACCAAGGCTCTCTTGTTTCCTCTTCGTTCGAATTAGAATTAAAAATAATTTTTTCTATGTTTGCCTTTTCTTTTTCTGTCTGTGTTTTTTGTCCCTTCTCTCTTTTCACCTTATTGTTTTCTATTCTAGGACATGGAGGGTCGAGGGTGGAGTACGAGGGACGGACCAATCGTGGCCACAGCAAATTATTTTGTCCCCATACAGCCATTTACTGAATTGGTTTCTTCTTATCCATCTAGCTGGTACTCTTACATCTGGAGTCTCTGGAACCCTTGATGGATGGTGAGGGAGCACATCAAAGATCAATGGGGCTGGGTACTGGTCATGGTGTGTGGTGTCAGGCTGTAGTCCCCGGAGTCTATACTTTAAATCATGTCCAGCATCATGGGCAGTTCTAATAAGACTGCCAAGAACTCTGCTTCGCCAGTAGCCTTTGTCATTAGGATGTAATCTTGAGATGTTTTACTTTCCGAGATGTCAAATACTCAGATATTTCTGCCTTTGAATCAGAGACTAATAGTCGGTCCTCCACACCTAAATGACTTCATAGGTGGCCTTCACTTTCTCTGGTTTAGAATCAATTATTTTGCTGACACAGAGTTCACAATCGTGTCTTCACTTTAGGGTACTTAGAGTAATCATCTAGGATTACAAACAATGGGTGTCTACCCAGGAGGGCCCAAAATCTGTGCTTGTTCATACCCATGGCTGAAGGGGAATTTCCAAGGTGATTATTGGAGCCAGAAATCAGGTGAACTGGACGCCTGATAGTGAGGATATTTGGAAGGAGTTTTTTCAACCTTCTCATCTATTAATAAAATCATGAACAGATTTATACCAGGCTTTGGTATTGGACAAAAGGCAGACCAAAAAGAATTGAAAATCGGTGAGGGGATTTTCCTACAGATGATGGAAAACTGAGGAACTAAAATGGACTGGCTCTAAAAGTGTATTATTACTAAGAGATGCTAAAATAGGGAAGGGCTAAACGGAGACAGCCAGGGCATGTCCTCTTTTCCAAAAGATGGCAATGGATTTATTGCAGAGGTTTCACCTGGGAGTCCCCATGAGGGATCGCAGCAGTAATATGTGTGAGTTGGCCGTGTGATGGGAATAAGAGGATTACACCCAAAGTTGCTTCAGTACAAAAGAAACCTGAGATGCTCAAAGGGCACTGACAGAAGTGCCCTTCTCTGTATCCCATTCCCTCCAGCAGTCTTCCAGTCCCTAATTCCAACTGGATAGTCAAATTGTAGTATGCTGTCGATGAGCAGTCTTAGTTCACTGGTTTTACATATGTACTACTAAACCATTAGGTTACAATGTGATGAATACACAGATGCAATACCAGATTATGGCATGGGGAAAAGCCCTTAACGTGCTCAGAAATACTGGTTTAGTGCCGCTGGCCCATGATTGATATTTCATATAATATTATGTAACAAAAGATTTCAATTGACTATATTTAATGCTTGTCTAACAGTGATGTAACGGAATGTGGTATACTATACCACAAAAATAAGCATATGTTCAGTGATGTTATGTTTATTACTGTAATAGATTAAAATAAAACTTTGTTTACAGAAAAAACATGTTGTTTACCAGGGCACAATTCGGGGGTACACACGTGTACACGGCTTCCATGATCCACTCACTATTTTCACAGGATGGACACTGTCCGCCAAGCACGAAATGGGCCCCATTGAAATATGCAAAACTTGTCAAGGTGTAATTTTCAGACACAGGGGCACATTCAGCAGCGCCTGCATTATGTCTGCTTTCATTTCTAGCAGCAACGTGCAGGCGACGGGGGTTTCAAACTTCATCTCCCATCACAAAGGCCGAATATAAGGGGCCTTCAGGCCTCCTTTTGTTCCAATATGATCCTGGCTGAGAGCTACAGGATACTCACACCTAAATGCAAGGGAGGGAAAACAAAGGCTCACAGCTTGTTATCACTTCACAGGTACTTCAGAGAAGCATGCTTTTAGCTTTGTTCAGTCTCTGTATATCAGAGATATACATGCACTGTAGGAATGTCAGATGTATCGGTCAGTTCCAGTATTTACACTAATAACAATTTAAATGCCACCATTTTGTTTGTATTTTTTCTTTTATAGCACTACTCATCCAGATGCAGGGTGTCAGAGCGCTTTACATCACAAATACACATTATACATGGACAATCAATCATATGTGTATAAATCAATGTACAGGATTTGTTACTTAAGACAGTGAGGGTTACAAGGTGTAGGAGTCACATGTCCATAGATCATCAATTATAATCCATCTAATATAGCATAGTGAACTGCGAGTAACAAAAGGATCTCTTTTTTAAAAGCACCAATCCACTTACCCATCTATATAAAATAAAAATCTGTAATCTGCATGTTAGATGATGTGTTTTGCAAGAGACACATTAACCCCCTACGCTACTTTGATAGAAATTTGGGACTAAAGAAAACACAGGTGTGAAGCCAACCCATTACCGTCCAAAGTTATCTTACCATTATTATTACACCCTGAGATTTACTGGCCACACAAAGGTCTCTGCAGCAGGTGCCTTAACACCATAAGATATTTTGAAAGGCAGAGTAGATTTACTGCTACGTTTCTCCTTGTTGCCAATTTCTTTGTGGCAGAGTTTTTTAAAAATAAATGCATAAATTGAGGCCCACATTTTGCATCGGGTTGAGTCACTTTCTCGGCACAGCCCAGATGCAAAATCCAATTTGTTAGATCTCATAATGCTCAAATGTACTTACGATAGACCTGCAAAATGTGTGTGAAGTGTTAAGATCTGATGACAATTCTTGTGATATCACTTCCTGTGAGGTCATGGGTTGTGATGTTACTTCCTGTGCTGCTGTGATGTCATGCTGGGATGTCACTTGCATACTGCCTAACTTCTTTAGTCTCCCCACTCCTGTTTTTTAGGACTTGTGCCTTGTTGTCTACACGAGGAAGCCACACATTCAGCAAAGCCTGCTTAGTTTCTACAATCCCTTGGTACCCAGATTAGGCCAATTCAACTGCTCTAAATGCTAGGACTTGGGATATCACCAGATGAGTCTTGCACAGAAGTCACCCTTCTTGCATCACTAGTAACGTGTTCCTTACATTGTCTAGTAACATAAGGACCAGAGTGGACTCATGTCTCAGAAGCGTCAGTTCAGAATCGGAACCCAGCAGCAACTAATCAGACCGTTTGAGCAATGAAGGGCCCAACCACTTCTATTTTGAAGGATCTGGACCCCCCAAACCCCCCCCCCCCAATCTGTTACTGAGTCGCCAAGTGCTGGAAGGTACTGTACTTGGAGCATAATTTCCCAATTGAGGCAAATGTGCTAAAAATTACATGGCTAAGTTTGACAAATAACTGAATCATACTCCTTCTGGGTTATGTATCAGACAGCAGAGACGTTGTCCATTCATAGAAGAATGCAACAGTTTATTTTGTTGTGAGCCAACATATTTAACACAATGGAACCGGCAAGCTGTTCTACGTAGTTTAAATGAAACTGGCTATTGTATAGAGGCCATTTTCCTTGTCACCATAGCTCCACATCTTGCACACCCTCCCATTTTGCTTGCGCCTATTTCTAATGTGATATATGGGTCGTGACAAAAATGGATCTTTCATTGCAAGCCTCTATTTGGAAAAGTCATTAACCGAACTCCTGTGTTACCACTTGGGAAAGATAAATTAACGCTGAGTAACGGAGGCCACTACACAGATGTAATCCTTTAATATGTTGTAAGGCTTGATAATGTAATGGACAAGGAAAGATTGCGTGAACAGATGTAGGTGAAAGATTCACCAACCTACTGAGGAAAAGTTCTGCAGTCTGACTACTGATCCAATCTTCTCCTTTATCAGCTTTACGCTTGTATGTGGGAGAAAGGAGGACACTTTTATCCCAGGAAGCTAAATACTTTGTAAAGGAATCAGCACTGACTTTGTTAATCACAAACCCTAATTCCTAGAGAAGATTGACCACCCACCGAATCTGTTATTCCAAATAATGTTTGGAATTGTCCTTGAGGAGCATGTCGTTTAAATCGTTCACGGTCCTGAATCCTTGGGATCTAGGGAGAGTCAGAACTGGTTTAATTAAGTTAGTGAAACACTAAGGGGCCTATGACTTGAACTGATATCTCCTCTCTTGTCAGAGAAACTGTAGGAATTTCCTGTGTGCACAGTGAATTGGGACTGAAAGGTACGAGTCATTTAGGTCTATCATTGACAACTCATCTCTCATCGGAAGGGAATCTCTGAGACAGAGAATCCATCTATTTTGAAATATCTGTAAAGACAAAAGCATTCAACAGCTTCAAATTTATGGCCAGTCAAAAAGAAGTTGTTCAGAAAGACTTAAAAGGTTACTGGAATGTCCTTTATCCCACGTTTGAGGAGATGTTTGAGCACCTCCTGTGTAATCAAATCTGTATGGATGTGAAAAATCATACAACAGGGATGAAATTAACTGAACGATGAGAATAAAACACTGTTTCGTAATTTTGAATTGTAAGCAGCACTCATTGATCTGACAGTATAATCCCTCAAATGTGAAGAAAGACTGCAAGTCTGCCACCGAACGGGCTTGGGGAAAAAAGTTTAAAAGAGGACTGAACTATCACAATTTGATAGAGAGCGTCCTCTTCCACGTTGAAACTGGAATCCCCTCATTTACATAGGACACGCCCCAATGCAAATAAGGGAACTCCCCCTGATGGTAGCGCTATCGGTATTACTGGAGGGGGCATAAAAGCGTCTGAGCCCCCTTCTGTAATACTAAAGTGCCCCGGGGGTGTGCAAAGCGGGCGCAAACGCCCACTGCGCCCCCGCGGCATTTATTGTAAAACGGCCCTTGGAGTGCTGCATTTTCCATAATCTCTAAAATTTGAGTCAGGGTCTGAAAATGTCTGACAAATTTGAAGAGTGTAGTCTATTGCCTTTTCCCTCTTTTTTGAAACCATGATACAATGGCTATATCAACTTTGGTTGAAACAGCTAGCTCGTGGGTTAAAATAGGCCTAGAACATTCTGCATGAAGTTTACTCTTATTTGACTAATCCATAGGCTTCCTAATCCAGTGAGCCACACATTGAATAATAGAGGAAGGCGTCCTTTCAACCCAGGGCATGTAATTATCTTAGCGTAAAAATAGGGATAGACTAGAGCATCCAGGATGACTGCGCTGTCTCCTGGTACAGGATCCAGTGTGTCACCTGAAATGTGAGGGCGAACCATGTCTTCATCATTTGTATCCTACTAGGTGATTTAGCAGAGAGGAAATTAAATCTCATTCAGGCCGCACCAGCTTTATTTTTTTTTAAAGATATATTATCGTGATCTTGATCCATTGGAAAGGATGTGATAACTTCTCTTCTTCAGTTTGGATCGTCTCAAAATGTATTTTTCTGTAAGCGGAATGTTTGCTACTTTTGTGGTGGAATTCTGTGTCTTGGGAAGTGCATATCTCTTCCCTGGCCATGAGGGAAGATCAATCAATTTACTGAAAGAGGATCCAATGGAATGACTTACAGCATCTTGCCTGGATTGGATTGATGCAGTCACAGCTGACGGTATGACCTCTGACTGTAAACTGCCCTTCACTGACATATTCCTGTCTTTTATGCCGTCCTCGGCTCTCCTCATCCACAAAGGAATCAGACTCGTTATGCCCTAAATTCACTGGAGGATTAATTGAAAGTCTTTTAAGGCCACTTTGATCAGTGCCCTCCTTAATATACCTGTCAATAATAGAATAATAGCAAGCAGTCAAAATGAAGGCCATTGTAATAGCTGCAAATATAGTAATATATTATTAATTAAATAATTAAAATAATCAAATACAATATGTACTTCATTAAATAATTTTATTTTTGTAATTGTATCAAACTTAATAAAAATTATACCGTAACAAAGGTACCCAATATATCTTGTTTGATGGGGAATGGAGAAATTAAAGTCGGCTGGCAATGTTTCTTTCTTTGAAGAGCCAATCCTATAGGCAACAAGGGTGCTACAATGTGGTGCTTTAACCACTTTTAAACATGAAGAACACGTGACAATGGTGCACACATTGAAAGTGAAAACCAAAGATAAAGTGTAAGACCGCATGTTGAATAGAAAAGCGGCGCGGCCTCACTGACTATTGAAGATGAGAAGATTCTCTCTCACCAGCAGTGACAGCCCATGCAGGTAAGAGCGGTGGAGCAGTGGCTGGGGTGGGGGATGTCGACAGACGAGGGAAAATAAAAAACAGAAAACCACTTACCTTGTGCTTTCTGCATTGTTGACTCCCACCCCGCCCCACCGCTGTTACCTGCACCGGCTGTCACTGCTCATCAGAGAGCATGCATGCACTCCTGAGAGAAGAACTATTCTGAATTATGGAAGTTTGAGACGAAAAAGGCCACGCATCAGCGTACGAGGAAGATTAACCTTGCTAATGTTAATGAAAATCAAAACACAACATGGAACCAAGCATTAATACTTTATCAAATGCTATATAAAGTATTTTCTGTATAATAAATGCAAAGAATAAGGAAAATAATTAAACACAGGTAGCTATCTATGCTATAGCAGCAAAGAAGAGAAGGTTTACTGCTTCACAGAGACCAGTATACCAAACTTCACTGGGTGATCAGTGGTCCTTTTGAGATGTCCTTGGATTCCTAGACTGGTAACCTGTGTACCTTGTCACTATGAAGGTTAGTTTTCTTCTATTTATAAATGACTTTTATTGGCTGCTTGAGTTTTCAGTAAAGATGATTTGTTAACAACTGAGCCTCCAGTCTTGTAATACAATCAGTTTTATTGACATTTATAACTTTTACATAGTTAATACGCATGATACTGTTGTTCCAGGAGCTTCAATTTGTAAGTGAAATATATTACAGAAAAATGATTAAATGCAAGCAAACAGTAATGTAGGTAACAAAATGTAATAATAAAACCGAGTAGTTTTACACTAGCGTTACGAGCCACACCACTTCAATGCTCTCTATAAATAATATCATACAATACAGTGCAATGCTTGATTTTTCACATACATTACATGATGTAATCAAGTTGAAAAGGACATAGGATTGCAGAAACGAGAACAATTAGGACTATGGATCTGTAGATATGTTGCATAGTTTCTGCTCTGTACTCATCCGCCAGCCTTGCATATATATTTGCTGTGCATTCAGAAAAAAATATTATCTGTTTACAGAGTTGGATAAGACCAATTTTTTTTTTTCTTATTAAGGGTTCACTTAGGCTCCTGGAATCGTTACCAATGCAGCTAAAGAAGGTATTGGGCACAGGGCATGTTGCCAGATCTCTGACCACTTGATTGCAAGAATACATAATCATTTGAGATGTCACTCCACCTTTTTTTTCTCTAGTTTTTGGTGGTTCTTAACCCCATTTTATGCTTGGCACTGAAATGTTTACATTGTTCCTAATGCATGAGACCAACTATTTTGTTGTTTAGTATGTGTCGCATAGCCTTCAGTCATAAAACATGACATTCATAAACCAGGACTGAGACAGATTCCAACTCTGTAGAGACCAAACGGCGTTTATGCATTTGCTTATTCTTCTATGTATGCCATACACCACTCTGTGCGGTGAACAAGAAACTATTTTGGGCTACATTTACTACTCTCTCGACTATGGTGTTCAGTTCTCCATAATTGTTACCATGGGGTTTCTCCGAGAATTAATATTACTTTCACTGCATGGTTCAACTCTGAATTTCTTTCGCAATGATCCAGGCATTCCTTTTTAGGTCTCGCCTACGCAGCACGCATGCGCTGTTTAGTAGGGCCTTTAGCCGTTGCTCTGCTCATTTTCAAGCACACACTTGTGCTTGTGGCAGCATCCAGCTTGCGGGAGCGCACAGCCGCACGCCACAAGCATGAGTGCAGTGCTTGAAAATGAGCAGACTGCTTTCCCAAGCGCGCGCATGACTCGCGGGCTCATCTGCTCCTTTACGCGACTTTACTTTCGTTTCACATATGCGCGCGCGCCTCTACCCCAACATGGCGATCCGGTGTCTTTTGTTACTCTCGACCATGCAATGAAGATATGTTCCTCCTGACATTAATAGAGCTGCTGTACATTGTTTCGTGGTTACAGCCTGGAAGAATGCATAGGGCGCGCGCCGCTTTGTATGCAGAACATTGATGTACAACTCCACGGCGCGTACTTAACTACGCCACAATTTCTGTAGTTAAACCCCAGCGCCTCGCGCTTGTCCTGGAGGAGTTGTGTCACTGTCAACTCTCGGGCACTCGCGCCTTCTCACGGGGCTCGCGCAACTATTTTTGAACTGTAAATACGGCCATATTTTCTAGTCTGATAGATAGTGCAGGGGCGGCTGCTTGTTTAATTATGCTTTTAATTTTCTTTAAGCTGTGCCGTCCTGCCCCATTGTTGCGTGACCCATGTAAACACCCTCCCAGTCCTGCTTGCTCCTCCCGCCACACTACAAAAAACATTAACAAAGCCAATAGTTTTGAAATAGCCGAGAGCTCTTGGTTTTGCCAATGCTAATTTAACTTTGTAAGTGCTGCATCAAAAATTCTTAACATGCAAAGTGCTGCTGGCTAAACGCCCAGAGTGCTAAACAGGCACCGGCAGAGTTTGTGCTATTTACCCAGAGGTCGGATAAGCCACCAGAGTTGTTTTCATAAAGGGGAGGGTCTACCTGCGTCCCAATATTTAACGCGATGCTCCTGTCTGGCTCTCAAGGCCACGTCACTAAAGTGCAAAGGATGCTCAGGAGGCAGAGGGCGGGGATCATGCGTACCCGCTGACCGAGTGTAACCTGCCTTGATTGGGAAGAAGAGCTGGGACTACCTGTGCAGGTATGATCTGTGGCAGACCGTGATGGCCAATGATCAGTGCGGAGCTGTGCGGGAGGAGCAAGGTTCAACCGGCGCGCCCTGGAGAGAAACTGGGAGAACCAGGCATCCCAAAAGACCCATTGCAAGCTCTTACTGTCGGGCAGTACAGGTAACACCCGCCTCCTAGGCTCTGAAGCCGCACAGGCGCTAGCACATGTTAAATCAAGGGGTGGACAGACAACTTGCGTCCTGGTGGCATGGAGCCATCCAGCAACCCTCAACGTAGGTGACTTTCCAAGCATCTAATACCTGGCAGACATCGCAGGTAACAGCATTCCTACCTACCTGGCACTCCAAGGTCAATTTCTTCTCTGTGATGTCGGTGTACGGATGATGCAGGAAATGTTACTTGTGCTCACACTGATGGGGAAAAGTAACATTCAATTCAAGGCTGTGCTTCTCTCCATTTAGTGCTTTGATACAATTGAGAAGGGAGTGGGGAAGAGGACTTAAGTGCAGGGCTTTAAGGGAGACGAAAAAAGCCTCTGTAATTATATGCGAGTAAAACCGCCTCCATGACCTTTCTTTTATTGCATGCAGATATAGATCACAACAACTGATGTACAGCTAAAACCAGCCATGACTATAGGCTTTGTCAATGTGTTCTCTGCAGAGAGTCCAGGGATTGTATGATCATGTTCTCTGAACATCTTTCTGATCCACAAATAGGCACTAATACTATGAGAACCTCGCGCTGGCTTCCACCTCCGCCTCGCTAAATTGAGGCCTGTTATAAGTATCTGGCAAATAACTAGAGTTGAAAGTATGCACTATACGCGAGTAACACCCCACACACACAAATACAGAAACTCACCACAGAAATAGTTAACACTCTTAAGGAATACAAGATTTAAGACGTGAAAGAAATTCAAGACCTAAATCCACGTCATGGATTACCTTCACGTTTTTTTTCTTGATGATTTGTTCAGAAATTGTCTGTTTTTCCGTGTAAAGTTAAGGACATGAACATAAGCCCCGAAGGTGACCAGTTTCAAGGTCTGTTTTTAAATTAGTGCGGCGTCTACGAAAGCGAGGAACCTGGCCCACCCTAATTCCCTGGCTTTAAATGGGATGAAAAAAGTGTTGCTTGTCTGGAAGGTGTGAGAAGTTGGCCTGGCATATGCTGGTCACTAGTTATAGTGGCCACCTTGCACCAGTCCAATTTGACTCTTATGGTAGATAGGTTTAAGACAACCTTTTAAAGAAAGCTATCCTAGTGGTAGCTGTGGAGAGCAGCCTTCAGGCTAAGTCTCTGAGGAATGTAAAGCAGCTTGTTTCACCTTATAATCTCTTGAATTACCAATGAAAGGACACCACACAGGTATAAATATCAATTATATATGTATTTATTTCTAGATACACTGTACTAATCTCTTTATGAGATTAGAGTCAGGTAAACATTCAAAATGTCAACAGTTCTCAATAAATTAAGCACAAATATGGCTGGAGCCCTAGGGGCGTACCAGACCATATACTAAAAAAATGGGTTAACAAAGTCGACTTGCAAAATGACAAAGCCTAGGGCATCACTGGGGCTTCACTACTGCAGTGTTAGCAGGTACGTAACAACCCCACAGGAGACGCGTGCAGTGTCTAAACACAGCCGCGGGTTTCCTATAGGTTACAATGGAGCAAGTCGCGGTTTGTATTTTAAAGTTTTAGGGCACTTCGAAGAAGTCAACAAGCAAGCCACTTATAGGGTAAGTATTTCGAGGGCCAACTCACACTTTGGCACCGGAGTGCACGAGTTACCTCACCCAGGGGAGCCAGTGCATAGGTGTCTTTTGGTGTCGGGTCGCGATGCTGTTTTCAATGGAGGCCAATGAAGACTTGCTGCTTGAGACGACTGAAGAGGTGTCCGCTGGAATCCGAAGGTGGATCGAAGATGAAGAGGATCTGAAAATTGAAGGGACAGTGTACAAAGTCACTTGCCAGTGACCGGTGGCCAGCAAGATGGATGACCACAGATGTCGCGTCACTTCAGGTCGTCAATGGTGTTTTGTCTCTTCGCTCACGAGGTCCAGGAGAGATCGACGATGACCAGCAGCTGGATTCGGAGTGTCCCGCGACGTCTGCAGCTGATGACGGTGTCGGCAACCGGATTGGCGCCAACAAGCCTTGGCAACTGCAAGTCTCGTGTAGACTGAAGATTGACGATGGTGCAGACCAGCAAGGTTTGGCGGACTCACCCAGCAAGGGTAAGTGAGGGCAGGCCCGGAGCAACCAGGAGAGCCCTTGAAGTCAGTTAGAAAGTCTTCGGGGGAGTCACTATCCAACGGGCAAGTAACCGCAAAGACGCCTTCACAGGAAAAGTTTCACAGGAGCCCACGGTCACTCGGGATGGGGTAGGCCGCTGATTTTTGGAACAATACCTGCTAGGGACTTGGGCCACAAGTGGTCCAAAGCACAAGTTCGTGGAACGTTGTTTAGGGTTTGCACTCAAAATCAGTGCATGGTTCCCAGGTATTGCAGTTCCTCGTCACTCGTGAGGTCCAGATGCCACAGCTTCGCTGGGGACTCAAAATGGCCGTCGAGAGGTCAGGAAATCCGCTTCTGGGGTCGCAGGGACTTCGGACTCCGGGGGGAGCGGTGAAGTTTGCAACCGTCGATTAAGAGTTTTGGTGCCTGCCAAGCAGGGGAGTCACTCCTTGACTCCAAGGGAGATTCTTCAGTCTTCCAGAGATAGTGGAACGTCGAAGGGACAGGATTCTTTGTAGAGCATCGTCCAGGGGTAATCTGAAATGCATTGGCAATGCTTGCTATCTTATAGTGAAGCTAGGGGAGGGACTAGCTCTATGACCACTCCTCTAGGAGGGTCAGGGTAGTGGGTGGTTACACCCACTTCCCTTTGTCCAGTTTCGCGCCAGAGCAGGGACAGGTAGCCCCTGAACCGGTTTGAGCTGGCATATGCACAGAGGAGCCTACTGCTCCCCCAGTGCAGGACTTCAAAGCACTCTAAGAGTGTACCCACCCAGCTCCAATACACTAAATCCTGTCTGGGAGGTGGTGACACCTCCCTGTGACAGGAAACCCTTTGTTGGGCTCCCTCCACTGCGAGTTTCGGTCAGCAGCAGGAGGGCAGCCCAGTGTCTGTGCTGGTGGCATCCATTTTATGATGCCAGGGCTCTTGGAGATTTCTACCATTTAGTACAGTGGGTACATGTCATCCCCTCTAGAAGGGTGGGATCATACTCCCACACCAGTTACTGGTGTGGGGGTATGATTCCAAGTTGTTTGACACCAAACACAACATGTTTTGATGCAGTCATTCCAAAGTTAGCATTTACCGCGAGGTTATAATACACTTAAGAGTATATGGTTTAACCGCATCCACAAACAGCAGCAGAGAATAGACTCTTCTAGCTGCAGAGGGGTCCTGCTCATGCAGAAGCACCCCCTCACATAGTAAACCAAGCACCCTGCCCACAGGATGATAGGGCCTGCAATAGGGGTGGCTGATAGGTTTATATGTGTGCGTATGGTGAGATATAGGAACCTATACCTCAGTGAGGAGTGCTAACACTACCTCACACAGGCTGCAGTAGCAGGCCTGTGGTGTCAGATTGAAAATGCTTCCCAGGGGTGGCATAATGCATGCTGCAGCCCCTGGTAGGCCTGTGAAGTACCAATGCCCTAGGTACCTAAGGTACCATATACTAGGGGCTCATAAGGTACCACAGTATCCAATCACTAGTGCATCGAATATGCACACCAAGTTGTTTAGAGAGATCAGTGAGACTGGGGCCCTGATTAGCAGGGACCCAGCCAGACTATAGCCAGAAACCAGTGTATACATCAGAAAAAAAGTGGGGGCAACATAAGTGCAGATCCTACTCTCCTACAGAAGGGGCGGTCCCTATTTAATTATGGGTGTGGCTTATCCTGTAAACTGTATTTCTGCAATTCCAATAGAGTGCCTCCTGACCGGTATTTGGTTCTTCTCTGAGCTTTCTGTTACTGTAGCCAAATATACAACACAACAGCTGATATACATCCAAAACCAGCCCCGACTACTGGCTTTGTCAATGGTTGTTAGCTGTCTAATATAAAGGAAAAACAACGATGCAGATTTAATTCGGAGTTAAATATTACCAGCCTTGGTATTTGGCCCTCCAACGTTTAATAGCCCCAGGTGTGGGTTCTCAGCAGAGCCTCACAGACACCGGCACACTTGCGTTTATAAATTGAGCACAGTCCAAGGCTTTAAGTGGTCCGGGTCCTAGTTCTAACAAGCATTGGCATAGCCAATAGGTCTCGCCTTTGGGACCTTATAAGTGTCTAGCCATGCAACAGTTGATGATGTTGTGCTGGATAACTAAACACGTACAAGGTCCCAAAGGCGAGACCTATTGGCTATGCCAATGCTTGTTGTGTTTGCTGCTGGGTCATGAGGGTCGTTGTGTCATTGCAGCTGTTCCTAAACTCACAGCACCTGCATGTGTTTTCAGTGCTTAACTGTTAATGAAAAAATCATAACAGTTTAAACTTTTTCTGACATCTCCATTTTTTGTATTTTTCTGCTATGCAGTTGTTATCTAATGGTGTCTTAAAGCTGATGCGTCACTGAAGTTCTTCTCACATTACATTTATAAACATGCCTTTTCACCTTTGTGGATTAGCTAATGACAAATAACAGAATTTCTTTCACATTTATTGCATTTACATGGCTTTTTACCTGTGTGCCTCACTGATAAGTCAATAGAGTGCTTGACTGCGTAAAGTACTTCCAACATTCATTACCCTTGTATAGTTTTGTCTCCTCTGTGTATTTACTGATGCTTTAACAGTGACTTTGACTGAGTAAAGAACTTCCTGCACTCATTGCACCTGGTTTTTCTCCTGTGTGTATTCGCTGATATTTCAGAACTGAAGGTCAATTAAAGCTCTTTTCACACTCACCGCATCTATATGGTTTTTCTCCGATGTGTGTTCATTGAAGATTCAGCAGTGTGGTTGACTGAGCAAAGTTCTTCCCACATTCACTGCATCTGTATGTTTTTTCTCCTGTGTGTATCTGCTGATGAGATTTCAGATTTGATGAGTAATTAAAGCTCTTCCCACACTCACTGCATCTGTATGGTTTTTCTCCAGTGTCTCCGTTGATGATTCAATAGTGTCATTGATTGAGTAAAGTTCTTCCCACATCACTGCATCTGTATGTTTTTTCTCCTGTGTGTATTTGCTGATGAGATTTCAGATTCGATGATCGATTAAAGTTCTTCCCACAGTCACTGCATCTATATGGTGTTTTTCAAGTGTGTCTTCGCTGGTGAGATCCTAAGGCTGATGAGTCACTAAAGCTCTTGCCACATTCACTGCAAGTATATGGTTTTTCACCCGTGTGTGTTCGCTGATGTCTCTTTAATTTTGATGAGTCCTTAAAGCTCTTTCCACATTCATTGCACTTGTATGGTTTTTCTCCGGTATGTATTCGCTGATGTCTCTTTAATTTTGATGAATTAGTAAAGCCACTGCCACATTCACTGCACCTGTATGGTTTTTCTCCGGTATGTATTCGCTGATGGCTCCTTAGATTTGATGAATCAATAAAGCCATTCCCACATTCAATGCACTTGTATGGTTTTTCTCCAGTGTGTATTCGCTGATGAGTCAATAGTGTCACTGACTGAGCAAAGCTCTTCCCGCATTCATTGCAGGAGTATGGTTTTTCTCCTGTGTGTATTCGCTCATGAGATTTCAGATTTGATGCTACGCTAAAGCTTTTCCCACACTCATCACATCTATACGGTTTTTCGCCAGTGTGTGTTCGTTGATGATTCAATAGTGTCATTGACCGAGTAAAGTTCTTCCCACATTCATCGCATCTGTATCGTTTTTCTCCAGTGTGTATTCGCTGATGAGATTTCAGATTTGATAACTGAGTAAACCTCTTCCCACATTCATTGCACTTGTATGGTTTTTCTCCGGTATGTATCCGCTGATGTTTCTTTAATTTTGATGAATCAATAAAGCCTCTGCCACATTCACTGCACTTGTATGGTTTTTCTCTTGTGTGTACTCGCTGATGTCTCTTTAGATTTGATGAATCAGTAAAGCCATTCCCACATTCACTGCACCAGTATGGTTTTTCTCCTAAGTGGAGTTGGTGATGGGCCATGAGTTATGCGGACTAAAGCTCTTCCTACATACACTGTACTTATATGTTTTTTCACTTGAGGGTGTTTGCTTATGTGTCCTTAGTTTTGAAGCTTCACAACGCATTTGACCTAGTCACTGAACCTGTATGGTTTTTCTCCTGTGTGTATTCGTTGATGTGACCGAGCTGATAATAGAGTAAAGCTATTCCCACAATCACTGCACCTGTGTGTTTTTTCATCTGTGTGTATTCGCTAATGAGATGCTAGATTTGATGGCCCATTAAAACTCTTGCCTCACTCAGTGCACCCGTTTTGCCTTTCTCCTGCGTTTGTTCACTGATGAGAGGTTAGATTGAATAATTGATTAAAGTTCTGTCCAAACTCACATCACCTGGATCGTCTTACATCTGCCTATACCTGCTGGTCTGAAGTTAGTTTGAATGTCTGAGTGAAGCTTTCCTCAGTCACTGCATACATTAGGTTTCTCACCTTTTTGATTTTTCTGAAGAGAAGAGAGACTATAGCTCTTAGCAAGGTGTCTTCTGCCTGACCTTTCTCTATGGCTTAGCGTCTCTGGGTTAGTTATGTTTGCAGACCGGAAATGCTGGAGTTTGCTGATCATCCATTGTGCTTGATGAAACATTATAGATATGATCACCCTGAGTACATGCCTGGAGTTTCCAATGCAGGTTTATAAGTTTTCCTCAAATTGCTGAATTGTGTCAAAAGCACTTACAAAATGCTTCTCAGTCAAGGTTTCTACCCCTCTTTGATGTGACACTAGGGAAAACACAGAGAAAGGACTAACAAAAATAATGGATGGTATTGTTTTATAAAGATGGGCACCGTTGCCACCAGATACTGTCAATCTCAGGAGCAAAGTTAGTATATTATATTGATGTAGAGAGCAGGTGTTGTGGACTTGCTTGGATTTTGTTGTTGAGAGTCTCAGGGTATCTAAGTACTTAGCTCAGAGACCTGCATCCACAGGGTAGCACTTCCCTTTTTTCTAAGGCAGGGGTTGTTCATGCTTAAGTTCTTCTTTATCTTGTTGAAAGGGTTAGTTTTAGAAAACTGGTTGCATTCACTTTCAACTCTTCTTTCACATATTTGATATAATCCAGTAATTCAGCATGCGTCTGCTATCTGTTGAATGAAAAGTTATCTAAAATCAGTTAAATAGTCTATATGTATATAACCACAGAAAAATACTTCTAACAACATACCTTCTTATAAAACACATACAATAATAGAACTGATTAAGGCATGGCATGTAAACTACTATAAAATGAATTAGCATGGAACATTGCTATTCTGAACCTTTGTACTCATTTCTATGTGTGCAAAACAAATACACCCACGGTATAAAAAAAAACAATAATTAAAAAGAAATTAACCTACACACATGAAGCAAACCTCAGTAAAAAAGCCTGGATTCATTTACAAAATGTCTTAGCGTATTATTTGTAAATTACCTCATCACCTTAAACTAGGAGTACAGAGGCCAGGCATGTGCACACCAGCAGCACAAAACCCAAAGTATATGAAGAAATAAATATAACCTTTTGAGGACATATTCCTAAATACCACAGATCCCCCACCCCCTTCTTTCAATGTAACTAAACTGGGACTACAAGATCTTACTTGAAACTAGGAAAAAAATAACCACCTTCACCTGAATTTAAATGTTGGTTTGTGTTAGAAGTCAGTTCATTGGTTGAGGGGGTGGAAGCACCACTCAGGCAACAACCACAATTCATTGCAGGGTGACCCACAAAAGGTCACTAAATTCACTTGTGATTAACCCTCTGACAGCTGGGCACAAAAGCAGTCAGGCTTAAATTAGAGGCAATGTGTGATGTATTTATGCAGCAAATCCAACACAATAAAAATCCCAAACCGATTTAGAAAAATAGAGTACATTTTAATTAACAAAAGGACATCAAAATTAATTACATCCAATCAGTAGAACCAGAGTAGTGAATTTTTACAATTTTTAGTGAAAAATAGCACCAAAAAGAACAAAGCACCAATCGCGGGCATCTTGATGTACAAGAGTGGGTCAAAGTCAAAAGTAAAGGCCGACAATGGAGCGCATATCAGATACAAAGGGGGATTGGGCATGGTCGCGGCTTACCTTTGGAACTATTAAAATTCTTGAAGATTTCCTGGAGAAGGTAAAGTCTTTAGTGGGGAAAGGTAGCAGGCTGTTTCCAAGGAGACGTCTTCAGGGAACTGTTGGACCAGGTAACAGTGAACACTTTTACCTTCGGACATAGATGATTTTTTTAAAGTCGTATTCTTCCAGTGGGATGAGGCAACAGCCTTTAGTCTAAGATGGTTCCATGAGGCCTGATACATTCATCAAGAGGTTCCACCAAAAAGTATTTGTTGCTGCAGAGAACATAGTTGATGCACTTTCATCAGATCAGCATGCAGGTGGGTCCCAGTTTCCTATCGGTTCTCAGAGCAATTTTTCTTGAAACATGTTTTTAAGTCCCAGGTTGTAGGGTTAGGCTGGAGCACAACCACCAACACCACTTCCAAGGGTCCTGGGCATGGAGGGCACCGCCTGGGGCGTTAGGAATGACACCAGCAGAGGCCAGCAGCAAGGTGCAAAGCCTCTGGAGCTTGTTGTGTCCCTGAAGCTCACACAGGTTGTCAGCCAACTTGCCCTTGAAGTCACTTTGGTGGCCCTAGGTTCGAGGACCAGCTCCGGTCTTCCTTACTCTGGCAGTAGGGCATCCTTTCAGGAGCAAGGCCACCCTTCCGGCAAAAGGGTAGCAGAGCAGTCCTTCCAAGTTTTACACAGCTCCAGAAGTGATCCTATTTGGGGTCAGAGAGTGCAACCTTTTATCCCCAATGCCAGCTTTTGTGTGGGAGGCAACACACAGCCCACTTGCCTGCTCTTTCTGGATGTGGCTCCCAAATATCTGGGGTGAAAAAAAGCATAGTGTCAAGTCCTTTGTGTGTGCAGGAGGGAACACCCTTTGAAGTGTGAGGGGGCTTGGTGCAGTTCTGCCACAGCCATCCTGGCTGGATGGCCCAATCTGTCACACCCAAATCCCTTTTGTCCCCATGTCTGGGAGGAATATACATCACACAGCAGGAGTTATATGACCCATCACACTGGCAGAAAGTCACAATAGTATAGGCACACAAAAGCCTAGCTTTCTAAAAGTGGCATTTCCAGATTACAATTTAAAATCCAACTTTACCATTAAAAAAGATTCTAAATGACAATTCTTGGAGTGTAAATGTCATTGTCCTATCCGCCCCCCGGCTTAAATTCTCACGTATTAAGTGTAATAAGGCAACCCAATATTAGTCTATGGGAGAGATAGGCCTTATAATAGTGAAAAACAATTTAACAGAACATGTAAAACTTAAACCCACATGTCCTTTTTAAATACCATGCAGCCTGGCCAAGAGCTGTTACGCCTCACTTTGGGAATGACTGATAAGTATTAAAAAGGAATGTTTAGGCCTGGTAAAGGGTTTTGGCATGTCGAAATGCCAGTTTAAAACTGAACTACAGGCTACAGTAGAGGGTCTGAGACATGTTTTAAAGGAGTGCTGCAGGCCCAGTAGTAGCATTTAATTTACAGACCCTGGGTACATGTAGTACTACAAATACTAGGGACGTGGACGTAAGTTGAATGTGCCAATAAGGTGTAGGTCAATTTACCATGTTTTAGATGAGAGCACAAGCAATTTAGCAGTGGTAAAGTGCACAGATTCTTAATTCCAACAAAAAGAGGTCAGAAACCAAAGGCAAACATCTGAGGGTGACCCTGACTAGAAGGCCAAATCTAATAGTTTACAATTAAGTTTAACTCAACACAGAGTTTATTAGTACTCATCTTATTTATTCATTAAATGGCAGTGAACTCCTGCTGCTCTTAGAGCAAGAAAATACCATGTTGTATAAGCACCGGAGACATACCAACAACTACATACCCACTCACTCACGGATTCTTAGGTTTACACACACACCCACTCACTCATCCATACAGTCACTCATACTTATGGTCACACAGTACAGGAATATATGAACTCATACACCTATATAGACACACACACACACACACACACACACACACACACACCCCGCCACTCATCCATAGAGGTACTCACACACCTAGTCAGTCATGCAAATAATAAAATCACACTGCCATTTACTCACCTATACAGTTACACACACCAGCTCACTCACTCATACAAATATTAGCATATTCTTACGCTCTTATGCAATCACTGATACAAGCACACACTCGTCCATACAGCCACTCTCACAATGACACACTCTCACTTATAGCCATTTATGTGCTCCAACACACACATATACTGCTTTTCACATGTAGTTACTCACATATGTACCACTGAAATATACATTCACTCACTAACATCCATACACACCCTCACCCACCCATACAGTCCATCACAGATGCACTATTGAAATCATGCACCCAGTGAATCACTCCCTCACACATCTATGCACAGTCATACACACCCCACCCACACACACTCAGGCACCAATACAGATACTCAGACAACCAATCAATAACCCATATAGACACTTATGTAGCTATTTGCAAACCCATGCAGCCGCTTACATACCAACAGAGTCGGATACATTCACACAGTTTAGTCACTAACCCATGTATTCAGTAAGATATGTTTAATCACTCACATAGAGTCAGTCACGCATCTACTAAATCATCAATTCAGACACTTATACACCCACTCATTCTTCAATAAGCCTTTCCCTATATATATTAAACATATTTAAACTTTACAGAAACACACAGCCACTGGATGATGTCATCAGTGATGTCATTTGAGATGTCATCAGTGATGTCACTGACCATGTCATGAGTGATGTAATATGTGACGTCATCAGCAGTGCATTCCTGGGGAGCGAGTTATAGTTAGCTGAACGAACTATAACGGGGGAATTTCATGGGTTTTGTACGAGTGCAATGTCCAACTAACTATAACTTTCCCTAAAACCTATGTTTTTTTTCAGTGAATTTCTAAGGTTTTTTAAATGCTAATTCCCAACTATAACGTGTCTGAAACCTATGGTTTGTTTCAGTGAATATATATATATATTTTCAGTGAAAAAACCATAGGTTTCACACACGTTATAGTTAGGAATTAACATTTAAAAAACCTTGCAAATTCACTGAAAAAACCATAGGTTTTAGGGAAAGTTATAGTTAGTTGGACATTGCACTCGTACAAAACCATTGCAATTCCCCCGTTAGTTAGTTCAGCTACAAACACATACAACTCCATACTCAATATTCATCAGCATACTCCGAGGATTAATCCAAAGCCCCCCACCAGCTATATAGTGCATAGTACGAGGATGTGAGTCCTTGCGCACCTGCAATTTTTATATTTTTTTTAAAGTATTTTTTTTTGCTCTTGTGGGTCCTTTTGAGACCCTGTGACAAGGCCTAGGGCGTTAGGAAGTGTCTTCCGTTACTTGTTTTCACGTTCTTAACTTTTCCCTTTGGCTATCTTCTGCCGCGGGGGTGCGCGCACCGGGCGTGCACCCCGCGATTTTCTTTATAAACTGTTTTTTTATTTTTTATTTACGAGGTCCTTTAGGGACCCCCTGAGAAGGTCTAGGGGGTCAGGGAATGTCTTCCCGGTCTCCTTTTCATGTTTTAGAAATTTGGTTAAAAGTAATTAATTTCCGATGTGTGCGTGCACCGTGCGCGCACGCTTGTGCGCACGGTGCGCGCATGGCAAGTCATGTGATTACGAACAACACTTTTCATTGGTTCATAGTAGTTTCTGTTCCAGAATCTTCAAACACCACACCCACTCCCCTCACTATTTCTTCTTATTTCCTGGGACAAGGAGCTGAACAGCTATCTACTTGAAAATGGCAGAACAGCAGTCTACTTCATCGAGTGAGGAGGAGACCTTTGTGGTACCACCAAGGCAGACCAAACAAAAAGACTCTTTTCTGGAAATTCTTCACCTTTCCAGAGGGCCAAAAGAAGGTCAATGCACCGAAGGTGACATGCACTATTTGTGGAAGTGTCCCACCAAGAAATACTCGTTTAGTATTTATACCATGTTGAGACACTTCAAGACAGTGCATCCTGTACGTTATGCTCGAGAGACAACTAGAGCCCTGAGAGACAACCCTCCACCTGCTCAGCCGAGCACATCATCTGCGGCCGCAGATTCTCCGTGTACCAGGTCACTGGACATCCGGCCACTTTTCCAGAAGGTGCACATACATTGTAATGTGTGCAATGCTGTTCTTTGCTACGGTGAGAGCAGTATTAACTTGATTTAAAACAAAATACAGAAGCACACATGCTCCAGCCCATAATTTTTTTCATTTATTGTTTTTGTTCCTGTTGAACAGTTTTTCATTACCAGTTTTTTTTGGTGCTCTAAAAAAATCAAAACAAATACAAAATTGTTAAAAAACTAAAAAAAAAAAGAAAAAAAAAAGACAAAAAAACCCAGTTCTTTTCAGAACTCACTTCACTTCTCCAAGAAGAGCTATACTCCTAATATACTGTGTTGTACTTTTATTGAATGAATGTGTAGTGTATACATGAATGATTGAAATGATTGAAATGACTGAGTGAAGAGGAGGAAAGGACTGACAGAATGAGTGAGAAAAGGAAGGTATGATCAGTCATGAAAGGGAAGTGAAAGACTGACTGCAACAAAAGGACTAAGGGTAGAGGATACAGGTAAGAAGAGTGAATGAGTAAGGGAATGGCAGTGAGTAATGGAGATTGAGGAAGGGGAAGTGAGAAAAGGGGAGTAAGGGACGGAGATAGGAAAAGGGAGTAACAGATGAAGCGGATGAAGTACAGCAGGGTAAGGGGATTGAAAGTAAGTGGAGTGAGGGTGAGATAAGGGGTATGAGGATTAGAAAAGGGGGTAAGGGAAAGTGAGAGATGGGGAGTGAGGGGATGGAGGAATTTAGGAAACTGGAGTGAGAGAAAGGGAGTCAGGATTTCAATGAGCAAAGGAGAGTGAGGGAGAGTGAAGGAAAGAATGCGAAAAGGTGAAGGGGTGTGAGATACAGACAGGAGGAAGTGAAGTAGGAGAATAGGAGTGACTATGAGTAAAGGATAGTGACAGTTAGGGAAGGTGAGGGAAGGAGAATGACGGAGAAGGTTAAAAAATTAACATAGATGGAAAATGAGTGATGGAGAGAGGAGGAGTGGTAGAAACAGATGTTAAGGAAATTAAGGGTAAGACAGACAAAGGGAGAGAGACAGAAACAGAGAGAGAGCAAGGAACTGAGAAGGAGTAAGGCAGTTAGAATGACTGAGACATATGGAGACAGGGAGAGAAACATGGTTGAAAAAATAGTGATGGGGCAGTAAACCTAGGGGAGTAGTAGAGAAGGAGTGAGGGAGTTACGAAAGAGCAGTAAAGGAAGAAGAGAGGGAAGGGGAATGAGAAAAGCAGAGTGAGGAGAAGTGAAGAAAAGGGAGCATGAAGGTGAAGGGGTGAGAAATACAGATATTTTAAACTTACCTGACCAACAAAATAACTTAATTAGAAATAAATGTTTTTTTTTAATTGCAAGAAAAATGGATTCAATTTCCTACATTTTCTTTCTAGATCTGAAAAAAAAAAAGTAGTAATATTTAACAATACATTTTAGAAAACAGTACACATATTTTCATATTTAACAAAGTAATGTTTTGCCCTTTTTTTGCTGTTTTCAGAATATATTGAATTTCACTGAAAATAGTGATATCAATTGTATTCATCACTTAACAGCGGGCAAAAAATAAACAATCTGAAAGATTGTTTAAAAAAGCCCTGAATCTATCCTCAGTAAAACATACCTTGATAGAAATGTAAGATATATATTAAAAATATCTTCTAAGAACAATAACTATTTGCAATAAATAACGACTGTAAATCTGGTTTGTTAAGCACATACACCAAAATAATATCTGTCAAAGAAGTCCACAATAGAAACATTTACCTTTCCATGAGGCCAAATGGTAATTTTTTAATCCTTTTTAGGTGAAATATCCAACGGTAATCCTATAAAATCGAAATAATGGTTTCTTCAGATGCTGCAATTTGTATCTAAAATTTTGGTTTTAGAAAAATTAAGTAGCAATTTGGTAATTCTGCAGGCAAACGTTGCTTGAAAATCAATTGAGAATCATTACACAGTGTCCAGCCTTTTTCACATTTTAGATAAACTGTGTAATGACCAGAAGTTATAGAAGGTCCATCATGGAAAATTATTGCAACTGCAACAAAAGTCTTTCCTGGTATTGATAATTGATTTCCTACAAACTTCTTTATTAAAGTGTCCAATTTTGTTCCATCAGCTCTACAACGTTGTATCATTAAAATTATATACTGTCCATATTTCTTTAAAAATAACGTTGATAACATTTCTGATTTACATTGAGAACATTCCATGTTGTGATTTGCATCTTTAACTAATTTACTAAAAGTCACTGATTTACTCTCTGGTGATGTTAAATGTATGAACCTTTCAGAATCAACATTAGTGCTGCATGTGTTCATACAGTTTTCACAACAATGTTCCCATTTATAAGAGAGACCAAACATATTTTCTATTTCTATCCCTTCATCTTCCAGTACCATAAGCATATACATTAAGAATTCCTGTGCATCTTGCTGGACGTTTTGTGTAAACTGTGTACATCCAGAACATACATCTAAAAGATTTCTAACATCAGAAGCACTTTCTATTTTAGTTTTATCATTACTCAGCTTCTCATAAAGGAAACTCAGCAGAGAACAAAATCTTTTTTCATGATTTAGTATTATCTGCTCTTGCAAACTTTCAAGATAAAATACAACATTCAGCACTACATTAGCGTAGCAGTTGACACCAGAGCTATTTTCAAAATGACAACCAACAACCTCTTCAACATTATCCTTTTTCTTTTTGCTTGCAATCACATCACTCTGTTTTCTCTTCTGTACATCCTCGTTACAGATATTCTCAATTCTCCTTTTCCGACAAACACGTTTTTCAAACACAGGATACAGACCTAAATGAGGAGCATAGCTTCTTCTTAATCTATTATACTCCTTTACACAATTTGCATCAGCACTAACTTTTGAGTCATCAAAGTCTATCATGAATAAACCAGATAATTTTTTCACTCGTGACAAAGCAACATGCCATACCTTCTTTAAACACACTAGATCCAATGTTTACAAAAGCACCATCTACAGTTAATCCTTGAGATTTGTGAATAGTTACAGCATATGCTAGAGAAAACAGAAACTGCTTCCTACGTACATATAAGTCTTTCACATGCAAAAAACGAACTGAACAACGACTAATGTCTTTAACCTCTTCAATCTGATCAAATTTTATTTTTCAAAATTCAATTCCATCTTTTTTCTGGTAATTAACAAAACCCACAACTTTACCTATAGCTCCATTCACTAAACCTTTTTCTACATTCAAATTACGTCTTAAAATTACTCGACAGTTCATACATACATAAAGATTCTTTTCTAAACCAGCTGTTTGATATGTTTTTCTCTAGAGAATCCAATTTAGTTTTCAATTTGCCTGTCAATATAATAGTTATTCCTTCATGCTGTATTTTATCAACGGCTTCCATTTTTATAATCTCTTCATTTTCCAATTTCAAAAGTTCTTCATTGAATATAGAGCATTCATGTAGTGTTGGCATTAAGCAGATTACAGTATTTTTTTCTGCAATTTTCTTGTATATTTTCTCTGGAACTATTTGTTCTGTTGGAAACAAATTACATAGCAATCGACTCTGTAAAGCTTTTCTGCCATGTTCTGTGAGTAGTCCAATTCTGATATCTTTGAGAATACTTGCATAATCATCATTTGCTTGCCGCATATTGGTAAGGAGTTCTTTGTACTCAAAGTATGACCAAATATTCACATTACCTATACTTCCTAATGACTTTTTCGTGTCTTCATGTGCAAGAGTATTAAATACTGGTTGTCCTTTAACTGGAGTGAGCTGCAGTAGATCCCCAAAAACTATAACATGTTTTCCTCCAAATAACACGTCATAGTCTGTCTTTAGAATTTGCTGCATTCTTAAATGCACAAAGGCAAGCATTAAGTTTGATACCATGCTTACCTCATCAATAATGAGAACTTTCATTTTCTTCAACACTCTTGAAACTTCAAAACATGCTTCTCCTGTTAGCTTGTGGTATTCTATTTTGTTCTCATGCTCTACTGGTAACATTAGCAAACGATGTAAGGTAATTCCTTTTATGTTATATGCTGCTAACCCAGTTGGAGCAGTAACAACACAAAACAAAGTTGAATCAGTTTTTTTCTGTAGGTAGCTTCTAATTACTTTAATTAAGAAACTTTTTCCAGTTCCAGCTTGTCCACTCACATACATTCTGATTGGTTCAAATGATGTGCATAAGCACTCTTTATTTTCATGTAGTAATCCATGATCAATTTGTTTTGTGACTTCTTCGTACATTTGTTGTTATTCATCATTCAGTTGTTGTTCCAAATTTGGTAAGTCTATGAAATCTTCCTGAGCTTGATTCATGCTTACCTCATCAATAATGAGAACTTTCATTTTCTTCAACACTCTTGAAACTTCAAAACATGCTTCTCCTGTTAGCTTGTGGTATTCTATTTTGTTCTCATGCTCTACTGGTAACATTAGCAAACAATGCAAGGTAATTCCTTTTATGTTATATGCTGCTAACCCAGTTGGAGCAGTAACAACACAAGACAAAGTTGAATCAGTTTTTTTCTGTACGTAGCTTCTAATTAATTAACAAACTTTTTCCAGTTCCAGCTTGTCCACTCACATACATTCTGATTGGTTCAAATGATGTGCATGAGCACTCTTTATTTTCATGTAGTAATCCATGATCAATTTGTTTTGTGACTTCTTCATAAATTTGTTACTGTTCATCATTCAGTTGTTGTTCCAAATTTGGTAAGTTTATTAAATCTTCCTGAGCTTGATTCATAGCTGTTTCCACTTCAGTCATGGCTATTGCAGCTTCATTTTCTACGATTGGTTTCCTAGAGGATCTTGACTGAGCGTACCAGAACTTTGACTGTCTTGAGAACTGTCTCTAGCTACTTCAGCTGCAATTGTAGCTTCTTGTTCAATTTCTTCATTTAACATTTGTACATAATTTGTGAAAGTACTGCATTCTATGCTATCTTTACATGCATTAAAGGAATCTTCATAGCTCTGAAAATCTCCAAGTAATTCATCCTATGAACGCCATGGTTTAAACAGCTGTAAAAGTGCTAAGTAGTAAAATTCCTTTTTGTCAGTAGTGTCGCAACTCAGCTTCCTGTGATTAATCAAACTTCCTTTTGTTTGTTTCACCAAACATCCTTCCTCACCAATGACTTTATATTTTCCATTGTTGAGGTCTTCTGTGGCATTCCGTGTAAAAATGTAGTTCTGCAGCACTTCATAGAGACACATGTTCTCAAGATGATGACTTCTGTTTGGGTAATATGTGTCCAACATATTTGTTTTCAAAATGTCTGTACTTTCTGATTCGTTCTCTGCTAAATATTCAATATCTCGAATAGATTTCAGTACCCGATTTCGCATTCCTGCAAGGTCTAAATTTACCCAAATTCTTCTTCTGGATTTGGAGTACAGACTTGCAGATGATAACCTATCTGAGCATTCGTATGACCCAATTTTTCGATGTGATATCATCTTTAAACTGAAACTGTATAGCTTTTTACTGACAGTCTTCTCGTGAGAAATCTCTTCCCACATTTCTTTCAATTCCGTTTTTTCAGATTTAGTGATGTAAGATGTGACATACCGAGCAACAGCAATAGAATTGTCAGCTACATACTGAATATCCATGTTAGCATTCCACATGGATAAAAGGACTGGGTTGTAGTCATTTATATATTTTGACTCTTCTTTTCTTCTTAGGTTGTAGGTATTTTTCGGAGATTTTCTTGTAATGGTATGTCGCACAGCTGACATAAAACTGTTTACTCTTCCTTTTGAATGAACAGGTCGTGGAAATCCAAATCGACATTTTGTGTAGAATTTATCTTTACTCTTGTACTTTCGTCGACAGTATTTTCCACACCGATGACTTTGGAAATGTAAAACTTGCTCTTTTAAGTTTTTTTCTTCTGTGCTTTTAGATATAGCACATGTTGCATATTCTTCAATGAAAGATAAAACTGCATCATCAGAACCTGTTCCAAATTTTGGGGCATCCTTGATCCACAACAGCATATGAATATGCGGAGCACCTCTTGCTTGGTACTCTTTTCTCCAAAAGAAATCCACAACTTCTCCAAGAGGTGGATTTTTTTTATTGCAGATGAAGGACATCATAGCCTCAAATCTATGATTGAAATATCTGCAAACATTAACCGGATCCAATGAGCACAATTCTCCTGCTGTCTTGTATTGGATGTTTTCAATATTTGAATTTGCCTCTCGAAGAAAATTCAGTAAATCATCCCAAGCGTACTCAGCACAGCTTAGGGTAAGGAACCATGTAGGAGTTCCTAAATTCCGTAACATACATTCCAATTCTCCATGGCGTCGGTACCAATATTCATTAGTTCCACGCTGACACGCCATCAGATCAATCAATTGAGATTCCAAATGATCATCTCGCTGTTGCACTTTGTTCATAAAATCCTTTGCAGACACATTATGTAGATGTACTCCAGTTTTTAAAATGTGATTTAATACATAAGATAGTGCAGACAAGTCACTTTCAAATAAAAGATGGAACAAATAAGGAATACTTTGACGAAATCTTGGATCTTCTGCATATAATCTTGTAGTCCGATACTCAGAAGCAGGAATCTGTACTGGACGTTCATCATATCGTCCACCTTTTCCTGTAGGAAACAGCTGGGGAAAACAACGAGCTTCCAAGCTCTCCTCCCATACTCTCACGGGAGTTCCTTTTGCTTTTTTCATCTGAAACAGATCAATAGTGTTTCCCATAACTTCTTTAGAATGAAGAGGATGTATGCTGAAATGTTCATAAATTTTTTCTTCTTTTGACTTATCTACTTTTTCAATTTGCCCAGTTGGTATTCCTGTGTCTGCTAGTAAAACTTCATCTTCATCCATATAAATTGATTCATAGTACTTATTATTTCTTTTGAAATATAAATTTTCTCTTTGTACTTTTTGTACATCTACTAGCTCCTGCCAAATTGTCTTATTCTTTGTAGGTACACCATTAACCAGAATAACTAATGGTTCAGTTTCCAAACTATCTGCATCAATTGTTTCAATATTCTTTTTCAAATCTAATGGCAAATAGACAACTCTTCCTTTTAAACCTCTTTGTAAATCTGAAGGAGGTAATTTACCTGTTTTGGGCTCCATACGAACTATAGTCTGAAATGGATGGACACATTGAACGAGTATAGACTCATACGTATTTAAATCACAAAGTTCTGCAGGAATATCAACCAATTCTAAATTATTATGTACAGCTCTAGCTGGCATTTTATTTTCTTCTAACTTGTTATAACAGTATTTACAAATACGCTGATCTTCACCCAAATCAAAACAATTTTCCAGAAATAAATATGCAGCAAAATCCTTCCACTCATAATTATTTTCTTTTTCACTTCTTTTATAGAGATCAACATTCCTTGTTTGAGTTTTATAATGGCTTCTCAGGCAACAAATACAAGTAATATTTGGTCTTTCATTAGAGATGATAGTAAATTTTGTCATTTGATCTTCAAAATTTTTACTAACAGTGGGTTCTACATTCTCTTCCACATTTTCCTCAATAACTGTGCCATTTCCTGCACTTTCTTGTTCTGGACCAAAGTAACAAAACTGAATATCATCAGTAACCTTCTCTACATCTGATACAGAACCACGCAACAGAGCACTATTCAACTCATTTAACTTTAGTGCTGGACTTTTAGCAAAATACAATCTTCTCACAAACTTTCTCATTTCAGTATGATGTACTGCCAGCAACCTAAAATGGTGAAAAACACTTTGACAAACTTTCCTAGAAAGACAAGCCAGAGAATGTCCTTGCAAACCAGTATTCTTTCTCACTCTGCATGGATCTAGTCTTTGAAGCACCTTAATCTTCTGTTTAACACTTTTATTGCTATATTCTCTTAGAAAGTCATGTAATTTATCAATAGATTCTTGTCGTACAGTGCAAATACTACTACAATTCCAAGTGTACACTGGGGCTTTAGGACGTTTCCCCATAACCTCATCAGCTAACAATTCTTCCTCATTTCTTGGAACCATTTTCTCCTTTTCCATTACACAACCATCTTTAACTTCATAAGCTCGACCACTGGTGTCAACTGCATGCAGCAAACTATTACTTTGAAGATAACTCTCTTCATTAAAAAATGGTTCAGTACTTGAACTATGCTTCCATTCTCCTAAGAACACTTTACAAAAGTTTTTTTTTTCACTACTCTTTTCCTTTTTGACTTCATTACATTGACTATTTTATCTAATGTACGGATCCTGTTCAAAATTAAAATGAATAGTTTTCTTTTTAATTCCAAAGCCTTTGCAACAATTGATTCAATATGTTTTTTTCTTATAAAATATTGCTGTCTTCCTATATTTTTTCACATCCTTTAGCAAATTGAACATCACTCTTCTCAAACATTTTTTTACGAATGTTTTGAAATTCTGTTTTTCTTTTTAAATCATTCTTTCTTGCTTCTGATTGTACATCAGCATTTAGTATTTTCTTTCTATTGTCTTGTTGTTTTCTTCTTGAAACACTATTTGCAGTGGATATATTTTTTACATTTTTTCTATGTTTGAGGATATTTTAAAAAAAATCCTTAGTCTGCTTACCAGAAGACTTTCTTTTTTCCAACATGAGGTTCTTCAACTAATTTTTGTTGTCCAGTTGTCTTCAAATATAGATGTTTTTGCTGTTCTTTTCTCTTTCTTGGTTTTATAGGCATGTTTAATTTATTTCAGTGTTGTTCAGCAATACCTAAAGGAAACTAAAAAAAAGACCTTTACGGAATTTAAATATATTACTATATTTTTTTGAGCTTTTCAAATCCTATCATATGAGCTGCCCCTTTCCAACAAGTGCAAGTCTTACAGAACAACAGCAAAACAAATTAAATCTCTGACAACAATTCCTGTGTGCACACAGACTCATGGTGTGATTCTAGGCAGAAAACGATATTTGATTGGCAATTTCAAAGCACATTTACTACTGTGGTTCAGCAAGTGATAATTACTGTAACAGCCTGACACATTTTCCTTATAGTTTAGAGAGGCAGAAAAGAGCACATGTCCTAACAGCTACTTGAGACCATGAGCATGTGGAACCTGGGTGAGTGATTAGACTAGAGCAAAGGAAATGAGCCTTGGTGATGTTGAATGTGTTAGCGTTACACACTGCTATCTGAAATACCACACAGTGCTGAATAGTAAGCATGGGAGTGCAGGAGAAGCAGCTGCCTGTGTGCTAAGAGTGTGTTTCTGGAGACTGTGTATTGTCAGGTGCAAGGGAGATCTGCATGGACGCTTGCACAACTGCATGAAGACTGCAGAGATGTATGTAAGAGCACATGTGGTAAGGGTTAATTGGGCTTATGAACATGTAGGAACTATCTCACTCATTACAGTACTGCAAGGAAAATCTACCTTGTTGTTTTCAAATGTGTTAGCATTTGCCTCTCATCTGTGAGATGGTGATGTGTGCTGTATGCTAACCATCACAGTTCAAGAAAACAAGCTGCCCCTTTCCTACGAGTGCAAGTCTTACAGAACAAGAGCAACACAAATTAAATCTCTGAGAACAATTCCTGTGTGCACACAGACTCATGGTGTGATTCTAGGCAGAAAACGATATTTGATTGGCAATTTCAAAGCACATTTACTACTGTGATAGAGCAAGTGATAATTACTGTAACAGCCGGACACATTTTCCTTATAGTTTAGAGAGGCAGAAAAGAGCACATGTCCTAACAGCTACTTGAGACCATGAGCATGTGGAACCTGGGTGAGTGATTAGACTAGAGCAAAGGAAATGAGCCTTGGTGATGTTGAATGTGTTAGCGTTACACACTGCTATCTGAAATACCACACAGTGCTGAATAGTAAGCATGGGAGTGCAGGAGAAGCAGCTGCCTGTGTGCTAAGAGTGTGTTTCTGGAGACTGTGTATTGTCAGGTGCAAGAGATCTGCATGGACGCTTGCACAACTGCATGAAGACTGCAGAGATGTATGTAAGAGCACATGTGGTAAGGGTTAATTGGAGTTTTGAACATGTAGGAACCACCTCACCCATTGCAGGACTGGAAGGAAAATCTACCCTGTTGTTTTCAAATGTGTTAGCATTTGCCCCTCATCTGTGAGATAGTGATTTGTGCTGAATGCTAACCATCACAGTTCAAGAAAACAAGCTGCCCCTTTCCTACGAGTGCAAGTCTTACAGAACAGGAGCAACACAAATTAAATCTGACAACAATTCCTGTGTGCACACAGACTCATGATGTCAAATATTCTTTATTCGGCTGTATACCAGCCATAAAAGAGGACATCTTAAAAATACATTTCATACGGTAAAGTACAAGTAAGTCAATAACAATGACATTTACGAATAGCCCGTTGACAGTCTCTTCTAGCGAACTAGTCACTGATGAGTTTAAAAAAAAACAACTTAGCAGCAATTTAGTCTGATCACAACCGGGCACATGGATTAACATCTATGTACAAAGACCATGTGTGATGAATAAGATTCCCAAAAATTAAAAAGTTTCATCATAAAAAAAAATATATACTATACACTGCAGATGAAATAAATCAAAAACCCGCCGGGCATAATATATATACATCATCTTGTAAACACAGTATCCGTGTTAATGAAATGTGCATGGAGCGGCTATCAATACCGTAGGTGCTTCCTAACAGGAGCCCTCTAACCATTAGATTAAATAAGTGACGACTTGATTCTCCTCATGCGTATCAACCAAGCACTACCAAGAAATTTTGCTACCCCACACACCATGACTAAGGAGGACGTATCGGTACAAAGGACCCGCAAGGCCATTTTGTGACATCTTAGGCCCATTCCCTTACATAGAGGTTTTAACCATATCCTCCTAGCTACCCTATAGGCGGGGCAGGCAAAAAAAGAGGTGCGCCACGGACTCTATGGGGGCTGCACAACCCGGGCAAGCCTTGGAAGTGCCACTTTGGGTGTTCCACCCGGAGGTGAAATCATTCACTGGAAGAATCCCAAACCTGACTTTTAAGTAGAGTGATCTATCCAGGGGTTTCTCTATAAAGTCAAGGAGAGGTTCGAATTTCCTAGACCATTTGAACTCCAAGAACCTCTCTGTGAGTGAACCCCCTGCACCTCTACATATGGCCTCCTTCTGAACCCAATCCCAATACAGCTTCTTAATGACTAGCTTGGGTGGCGGAGATTGGCTCTTCCAGGAATCACTCAAGCCCAATTGCACAACCAACTGCCTCAAATTACTCAGCCATTTGATCTTATTACCCGTGTTGAGCAAAATAAGTTCATCTAGAGCGGCTGCATAATTTTTGAGCTCCTCCGTCCTTCTCAGTCGAACCCAAAAAAGTAATAGACGGAGGCGCACTAAGTCTTTGAGGGGACGCCTACCCAAATCAAAACGTAATGGGAGTAACGGGGTGGAAACAGGTAAAGCTACCAAATCTCTCAAAAACTTATTTTCTGATGAAATCAGCTCCGCTATGTTCTCGAACCCCCATAGTTCGGATCCATATAGGGCGGATGGTAGTACTTGGCCCTCGTAAATTGCGAGGGTTGGTGCCACAGGTTTACTGATTGATTCCCGATGTTCTCTCATGACTATCCCTGACACTCTTTTAAAATTCAGTGACATTTTGATCAGATGGTCTTTCCAGCTTACCCTAACCCCCAGATAATCAAAGGAGTCTACCATCTCCAATGACTCGCCATTGAGCGAGAAATTATTCCTAAATCTCTTAGAGGGTAAAAGGGCCATAAGCTTTGTTTTAGAGGTATTGATGGTAAGACCTCTGTCGGAGCAAAACTCACTAAAACGGTGCAAAAGCTTTGAGGCCAGCTGGGGATTTGGAGATCAAAATCGTGTCATCCGCGAAGAGGAGGGTTGGGGTTTTTTCCCCTGCCAGGGAAGGCGCATCGGCCGGTTCCGCTCTTAGATGGGCCACCACACCATTCACAAAGAGAGAGAACAAGGTTGGTGCCATAACACAGCCCTGGCGAACTCCCCTCCTCACCGGCACCTTCTCAGTCAGTTGTCCCTGGGTGCCCCATCTGATCCTCGCAAAATTCCCCTCGTGGAGCTTCACTATGAAGTCCAAGAGTGGTCCAGGGAAGCCCATCTTCTCTAAAATATCCCAAGGCCTTGCACGGGGGACCAAGTCGAAAGCCATCCTGAGATCCATGAAGGCCAAGTAAAGACTACCGTTGTTGATAGTCACAGACTTCCAATAGATCGCAAAAAAGCGGAAGACCTGGTCCATCGTGCCCACCTTTTGACGAAAACCGGCTTGAAAATGAGAAAGAACGTGCTCCTCTTCCATCCAGGCACCCACCCTCAAAATAATGACCCAGCCAAACACTTTCTGGATCATGTCAATCAGACTGATCGGTCTGTAATTGGCAGTGTCATCTCGGGCACCATTTTTATACACAGTTATCACCTCTGCTCCCTTCCACGAATCAGGGACTGGGTGTCCCTTAGAGATCATGTTCATTATTAGGGCAATAAGTTTAGCCCAGGCTACAGGTTCTTCCAGATGGAGGTCCCCCGGGATTCCGTCAGGGCCAGCAGCTTTCTTCGGGGTCAAATGTCTAATGGCCAGCACTACCTCGGAAGTCAAAAATGGCTCTTCAAACTTCAGTGATGGAGGGGCCTTGCTGACTGAGACAGGAAGAGAAGGACACGTCGTATCCAATCCGCCGTACAGAGCAGAAAAATGGGAATACCATTGTTGACTCATGATGTGATTCTAGGCACAAAACAGTATTCCTGGGTGATACCAGTACACCTTACCTTATGGTGAAGACATACTCCAAAATATCTTACAAGTTCAAGGCAGTTAAATATCTTCCGAAACATAAAATGTAAAACACAACTTTAAAAGAAGAAACAAATTTCTATTATTTATATAAAAATACACCACATACATCCCCTCTCAAATTCATAACTCACCTTTAAAAGTAGTTAGTTGAGAAAGAAATGTGCCACTCACACAGCAGATTATCAGAGCCAGAATCTGAGCTGTACTCCTCTCACCAGAACCACTAAATGGCAAACTTTCCCTCTTTTTTTTTTACACATATACATGTTAACTTCAAATCACATTGCTTCCCACATTTTTTTAAATGGAAACACACATTTCTATTGGTTGCAAATTTCAACCATTTCCAAATGATTCCTACGCCCAACATGACTTCTGCCTGCTACCATAGCAACAAATCATGGAACACTGGTGTGAGCAGAGAGGTCAGAAGTTCAGCACACAATGTTTCTAATCCAAAGAGCAAGAGTGCTTGACTTTTCAAACCTAACAGCATATCCAAAGTAATGTTCTGTGGGAACACATTTTTCTGAACCAATACAAAACATGCTTTTAAAAATGTAAACATACAGCCTAGTTTTTAGTGTTGAATGGTCTGAAACAGCCAATGAGTTCTTTTTATTAAAAAAAAAAGTAAGTAAGCCTTAGCCATAGCTATGTCTACTGGAGTGAAAAGTATGCAGAAAAAAGAGGTATTGTGAAAGACCTTGCTTTGCCAAATGTAGACATTAAATGGATTGGTCAGAGAGGGTTAAAGTGGCACCAATTAATGCCTTTGGTGAAATCCTTTCTACATCTCCCACAGCCTGACCTTATAATTGTGCACTGTGGTGGAAATGACCTAGGCACTTTAACTGGGGTAGGTCTGGAAATGCTTGTTAAGGACACCTTTGTGCAATTGATGTCACTTTTTCCACAAACTAACTTTTTTATATTCTAATATATGCCAAAGGCAAAAGTGGAACTGATCCAACCAATATTGTCCGCAGTTTGAGAAAGCAAAAAAGCACGTCAATAAGTCTGTTTCTGCTTTCCTCAGAGACTATGGTATGGGTTCTATATACCACAACAACTTGCGTTACAACATGCAAGGCATTTATAGAGGAGATGGTGTACATTTCACAGATGAAGGGAACAGAGTCTTCCTCTTGAACTTTAGACTGTGCATCGGTACTTACTTGTAGGTACCAAAAAACACTCAATGAACACAACGGCACTTTTTAGAGCCAACCAACATCTAAACACTTAAACTTGATTTTTAATTCTATTTTTTTAATGAATTTTTTGCCGCCGGCAATATTTATAATTTATTTTTTTGGGTGGGACCTTAGGGGTCTTTCATGGTCCCCCTGAGAAGGCCTAGGGCGTCAGGGACTCTCTACCCTGCCCCCTTTTCACGTTCTCCACTTGTGTTTTTAGCTCTCTTCTGCCTCTAAAACTCAAAATGGCGGCTGGAGGGTGCGCGCACCCCACGATTTTTTGAAAAAAAATAAAATGTTTTTTTCACCCTTCGGGATCCTTCAGGGTCCCCCTGACAAAGGCTAGGGGGTCAGGCACTCTCTACCCTGCCCCCTTTTCACGTTCCCTACCTTTCTTTTTAACTGTCACACACAAAATGGCGTCCAACACTTCCTGATTTCGACCGATTGGAATGTTGACTGACATCTAACCACCAATCAGAATTTCGCTTGCGGACATTTAGTGCGCGCACGGTGCGAGCACCGTGCGCGCTTATAGATATTTATGTACTTTCCACTGCAATTTTCTCAGGAACTACTGAACAGATTGACACCATATATGCAAAAGGCACATGCCTGACCTGAGGACTACCTCTTTGCCAAATTTCAAGCAATTCTGTTCAGCCGTTCGGGCTGTACCTTCGACTACAGGTCCTATGGGAAAATGCCCCCGCTTGACGAATTACCCCGAGACTTTCAGGGTAGGAGCTGAGCGGAGCGCCCCATTAGTTTTGAAAATTTCACAAAGATAAGTCAACCGGCACCAAAGTTATTCAAAACAGAATTTTCAGATTTCCTATGGGAACTCGGTCCTAACTATAACTATCTACTGGCGACCGCCAGTAGATAATATATATTCACTGAAAAAAAACATAGGTTTCAGGGCTGTTATAGTTAGCTGGACATTTCACTCGTACAAAACCATTGAAATTCCTGTTATAGTTAGTTCTGCTAACTATAACTCGCGTGCTCGCAATCCACTGCTAATGATGACACATTACATCATTCATGACATGATCCTTGACATCACTGATGACATCTCAAATGACATCACTGATGACATCATCCTGTGAATGAGGTTTGGTTTGTTATTTAAATATGTATTATATATATAGCAATGTGCATTGAAGAATGAGTGGATATATAAATATCTGGATGGAGGATTTAGTAGCAGTGGGATTGACCGTTTACTTGACTAATTTATAGTGTCTCACTAAATATATTGGATAGTGACTAAACTGTGTGAATATCTGTATCACTGTCAGTTGTTGTGTAAACTGCTGCACCAGTTGGTTACTAGCTACGTGAAAGTCTATATTAGTTATTGATTAGTTAACCGAGTATTTGTATGGGAGAGTGAATGTGTGTGGGGTTCGGTGGGGTGTGTGTGACTGCCCAAAGATGTGTGAATAGTTGATTCAGTAGGTATATGAGGTTAAGACTGCAGGTTATAACAGTGGTTTGGGTGAGTGAATATCTTTATGGGTGTGGTGATAAGCAAATATATCTCTCAATGGTACGTGTCCAACAAATTAGAAAAATAAAAGGCAGTGTATGTTGTTGTAAATTGGCTGCGATTGAATTAGCATTAGCGGAACCCATCTCGTATTTAGAGGCTATCTTGTCCATTTTGTGGAATCCATTTTATATTTCTGGCAGCCATTTTGTTTGCCATGTGCTCGCCATGTGCTTTGTCCTCCCTTAGTGTTGACTGTTCTTGTAATCTGCCTAGAAACAAACTATATTTAGTATTTTCTACCTTTGCACATGCCCAGTTGAGTTTGCAGCTGTTAGTAGTATGTAACTGTCAGGATGTGTTTACTAGCATTGGCAAACTGTTAACTCCTCCTACTTGTCGACTGTGCAGTTTCTGTATGACCATCTATGTGCATAACTCTTCTCATGTGTACTTGTACCGCCTTTTTTCAGCCCCTGTGTGGGTATAAAAGGACCATGCTCTCTGTTCAGTGTGCTACTTCACTCAATACCGAAGGGTGCTGTGTGAATGTAGTTCCACCTCATGAGGTTTATTAAACTTTGTATTTTCTATTCCAGTTTTTGTGCCAACTTCTTCCTATTGGTCTGAGGACTCTGTGCAGAGAAGGGCGAACCCCTTGCACTGGTAGGCCTAGCTGAGGTCTCCTTCAACAAATTGGTGCCCAACCAGAGGGGCTCATCGGTGACTCGGATGCCCAAAGGATTGGTCGCGACGAAGGATTGGAATCTCTCTCTGGACGCGATCGCTGCCCGATGAGACCAGAGTCTTGGCAACCACGGCGTTTTTCCTTTCTTTCTGATCTGACCATCCAGGTGGTGCCGGTCCTCGACTGAGATCTCTTCTGTTGATTCGCCGTGCAGTGACCATTTGGTCGATTTTAGAACTTGGCAGTTGGAATCTGGACACCAAGTGATTGGTAAGTGTCATTCTGCGGCGCTTGCTGTTGGTTTTGATGCCTGGGATTGGTAAGGTAGTTTAGTAACACTTACTGTGGCTTTTGGGTTTCGGAATTTGAGTTGGCCAACTTAGATTGTTATGAGATATATATATATAGATTGCAATTTATATAGGCAGGTAATGAGGAGAATTTTTTATATCTGAATTGATTTGAACTGCACATCGTACTAAAGGTACCTTAAGTGCTACTTTGATTATAATACTGCATATTCTGCACTATTTTTGGCATGCCTGTTTTTAGCACACTTCGTAGGATGTGTTGCTTTTGTAGTGGTACCAATTTGAGACTTGATGAAGCACAACCGGCCCTCCCGAGGGGACGCCTAATAGGGATATGTATATTAAGTATGGTCTTTCTTCTATAATGTACAGCGCATTATGGAATAAATACACGCGTAAGGATCCTGAGTTGCGTTGGCCTATGTATGGGTCATTTGATTTACGAAAGATTTGAGTATGTGGAACAATCTATCTTTAAGCGAAAGACTAGGCAAGATATGTTTGATTGTGTACGAATGTGGGAGAAAGAAGTGCGTGAACGATTGAAGCGTGAGCAAGCCTTGATTGAAAAAGAACAGCGAAAGAACATTTATGTGAAAGCATTAGAGCTGAAGAACAAAGAAATAAAAAGAGAGAGAAGATAGGGAGCTCAATTTACAGGTAACTGGCCATTACGCTATTCGGCGGCCCCTTTATCCTATACTTAATAAACCACAAGATGATTCCTTATTATTAGATCGTCCTCCACCTCCGTATACTGTTCCTTCTGCCCCTCATGAGTTAGATGAGGACTCTAGTTTGGAGGAACATAAGGCACGAGAAACTCGTTCTATGTTGACCGCTGCGCGTTCGTCCCAGCTCCGATCTGCTGCTCTTAAAGCAGTTCGTAGCATTGCCCCCGCCTCTGAACTTCTAGATAGTATGAAAGGGTGGCAGGAAAGGGAGCAGCTGTATTTTACTGAGGTGTTTGCCGCAGAGGTCCTTGAGCTGTTTAGGAAATATTCTGAGGAGTTAGAACCCGACGATGTAGCAGATAATTGTAAGCAAATGCGTGATGGTCTTTTTGTTTTCCCCCAGGTGAATGATACAATCAGGCGTTTGGTTAAACTGCGTGTTGATGCAGTCCGTTTGTGAGAGGAGAGAAAGGCCGCAGACGTAGCTGCACAGACATCTCAGACCAGCATGGCACAAGCTTCTATCTCCGGAACAGATAAGACTATGATAGTTTATGCGAAACCTATGCGGGAGGCCGCGCCTTTGTATGTTCCTCCTAAAGGACAGGGTACAAGTGATAAGGCCTCTATCGATGCAAAGGGTTATTTTATTTATAATTGGGTTTACACTCCTTGGAATAGGACGGATGTTATGGCACTTAAAACTGCATTGCCTGATCCGCGGAAAAATCCAGCCGCTTTCTATGAGGAAGTTGAGGGTGCTACTAGCTCTTGTACTAGGACTTTGCCTGATATTGATTTATTTTTCGGATTAATATTACCGCCTGATATGTGGAGAACTGTTCGTAAAATTGATGATCGTGCAGCTTTTGGGGCGTTATGGAAAGACTTAGAACAAATGGATGTAGAAAGGGAACCCACACAGAAGCCATGTCAGTTAATTTTAGATCTTCCCCCAGCTATATTAGTTAAGTTAAAAACGATTATTCCCCCTAAAAAGATAGGATTGGACTGTTTTAGCATCTTGTAAGCAAAAGGCAGATGAATCGGTCTCTGATTTCTTTACACGCTTTGAAGAAGCATTCCACGATTTTAGTGGCCAGTCATGTCCACAATGAGATCAACTGTTGCTAAGAGAAAGATCATTTGTGGTATAGGGTATGTTGTTGCTATGGTGGCTGTAGCAGTAATAACCTGGTTCGTTGAGAAAGTGGCTCCTGCTCGATAACTTTTGATCGCCACTACTCCAGTATCAGTTGAACACCACTACTTTACGCTTCCCTACCATGAGCGGAAGCATCGACAATCCTATGTAAATAATACCTTTATCCAGATGTTGCATCATACTCACAATGCCACGAATACTACCAACTGTTGGGTGTGTGGGATGATACCTGCACATCAAAAGAAAGGAGGAACAACTTTTATTCCTCTTCCCTTTTCTCATAATGGTTCTTGTCAAGCTTGGTATGCGCTTCTGTTTGCATCTGGAAGATGTACAGTAGGCGGGCTTCTTTTTCGCCTTAATAAAGTATGCTACCAAGATAAAGATGGCTATCCTCAAGCCAAAGGGACCGAATGGGAAGAGTATCAACCGGACAATACTTCAACGCCATATATCTTCACAAATATGAGAGCTTTTACCAGTAATAAACAATTTGTGATTTCTGTTACTAGAGCTAAAGCAGATTTATGTGTAAGCAGTATTGGAAGAATTCCAGTGGGGAAAAGCAAATGTACTGTAATTCTGTCTATTGAAGGTATAAACAATAGCACTTTCATAGCCTCACACAATACTTATTTTATCTGTGGTAGCCACGGATATTATCAACTACCTGCTGGGTGGTCAGGCGTGTGCTATGTGTCTTTTCTATTGCGTCCTGTGTTTCTGGCACCTGCATCCTACCACCGGGACCTTAAAGTATTCGACGATATCTCTAGAAATAGATACAAAAGGACAATAAGTGAAACAAACTGATACCACTCTGCAACAATATGTTGATTTTAATTTAGGTTTGTTCTTTTTTCTGGGTGCTGCATTAAACAGTAGGAAAATAAGACGATTGACTAGAGTTGTGGAAGCTGTTACCAATCAGACAGCTATGGCACTCGGGAACATTACGGAGGAGCTGCAAATTGCAAGGATTGTAGCTCTCCAGAACCGAATGGTCCTAGATGTGGTTCTGGCTGATCGAGGTGGTGCATGTCGCATCATCGGTAGCAGCTGTTGCGTATTCATATCGGATCACTCACCTTCAGTATATGAGACAATATCAAAGCTGCATAAGATTGCTGCAGAAATTCATCCAGAGACTGGTACTTGAACTTTGGCTGGATGGTTTTGGACTCTCGTTTCTGCTTGGGGCTGGAAGCTACTAACTATCTTGTGTATAATTATTACGATACTTTTTACATGCTGTGTATGTATCCAATGTGGTCCAATGCATTGCTCCATTTGCATTTCTGTCTGTATATCTGTCAAAAGGAATATTGCAGAGACAAAGGCCCAACAAATGTTGAATAAAGAAGTGGCCGAAATAATGCTAATAGATGTACGGGATGCATATTTAGATTACCCCAGAGGAACAGATGTCTTCAGCTAATGCTAAAAGGGTCGTCTGTTGTAAATTGGCTGCGATTGAATTAGCATTAGCGGAATCCATCTCGTATTTAGAAGCTATCTTGTCCATTTTGTGGAATCTATTTTGTATTTATGGCAGCCATTTTGTTTGCCATGTGCTCACCATGTGCTTTGTCCTCCCTTAGTGTTGACTGCTCTTGTAATCTGCCTAGAAACAAACTATATTTAGTATCTTCTACCTTCGCACATGCCCAGTTGAGTTTGCAGCTGTCCTTGCAGCGGTTAGTAGTATGTAACTGTCAGGATGTGTTTACTAGCATTGGCAAACTGTTAACTCCTCCTACTTGTCGACTGTGCAGTTTCTGTATGACCATCTATGTGCATAACTCTTCTCATGTGTACTTGTACCGCCTTTTTTCAGCCCCTGTGTGGGTATAAAATGACCATGCTCCTTCTGTTCAGTGAGCTACTTCACTCAATACCTAAGGGTGCTTTGTGAATGTAGTTCCACCTCATGAAGTTTATTAAACTTTGTATTTTCTATTCCAGTTTCTGTGCCAACTTCTTCCTACTGGTCTGAGGACTCTGTGCAGAGAAGGGCAAACCCCTTGCACTGGTAGGCCTAGCTGAGGTCTCCTTCAACAATGTGACAGTTGTTGTATATAAATAAGTATACATAAGACTCAGTGATTATATGAGTGACTGTATGGATAACTGTATACTTGTAATAGTGATTTTATAACACCAAGTATGAGTTACTATCTATATGAATAAAAAAGTGGTGTTTGTATAAGTGTGTAGCTGACTAAATGCAAGTATGATCCATTGTTTGCATAAGTGAGTAGGATGACTGCATAAGTGAATCGGATGTGTGCTGGTGTGTAATGTCGATATAGGTGTAAAAGTATATTTGATATTGTTCTATTGATCACTGACAGCATGTATGAGTGAATCTATAGGTAAGTGATTAGATGTGTGTGTAGAACTAGGAATCACGGAGTGGGTTTTTAGAAACTTGTATTGGTGTGTCAATGGATTCAAATATGGTACTCTGTATTTTACAGTGAGTGATGAAAGGTATTATGAGGTGTATCTGATTGTCACGTGGATGATGTCATCAGTGATGTCATTTGAGATGTCATCAGTGAGGTCATCAGTGATGTCACTGACCATGTCATGAATTATGTAATATGTGACATCATCAGCAGTGGATTGCGGGCGCGCGAGTTATAGTTAGCAGAACTAACTACAACGGAGGAATTTCAATGGTTTTGTACAAGTGAAATGTCCAGCTAACTATAACATGTCTGAAACCTATGGTTTTTTCAGTGAATTTCAAAGGTTTTTAAATGATAATTTTTAAATGTAATATTAGTTATATGTATTTTTTGATGCTGATTTTCTACAGTTTTTTTAACTGTTTATTTTTACATATTTTATTTTTTACATATTTTTAATATAAATGGAAATAAAAATAAAATATTGAAACTGAAATATGTTTGTTTTATATTTTAATATATTTATATTATTTTCTTTAATGCTTTTCTTTCTTCAGAATTTTGTTGTGAGTCGCGCACCCAAAGCGTACCTTTCTCGATCACTACGCGGAACCTAGCCGGAAATGTTAATCCTTCCAACTAGTTACTCAATCCTTTTAGCAGAGATCTTTCTTAGAGCAAAGGTAAGTGGTGGAACAGAAATTGATCTAAAACCACTTTGTTCTAGCTCCAGCAGAGGTAGTGGAGACCGCAAGTGGAGTCCGCAAATGGAGACCGCAAACCTTGATCCTCTTTACCTTGTATTATGACATTTGTGAGGCACTTACTACCACTTGTGGAGTGGCGAGCATGCTAGGTGCAAAAACTTTGAATGCATAACAAGGAGAGGGTGTGGTGTTAGGGCCAGAGCTGCCAACTGTTAAACTGGGGAACCAAGTTCAAGTTTCAGGGTTGGCTCACCAACCTGTGATTCTGGGCAAATCACTCAATCTCCCCTTACCTAAAGAATGAATGTGACCTTATGTAATGTAGCTAGGGCTACAGTACGTTTAGGTTGAGTTTGCGCTATATATAACTGCAAAGAAAAAAGTTCATGGAACAGGTACCTATCTCTGCCAAATTAGCCCTGTGATGTCTGTGAAAATATTTGTTGCCTACACAAAGCTGCATTCTACCACTTGTAGTTTCCCATTTAATATTGAAAAATTGGGAACAAATTTATTGTAAGCAAATTGTTGGTTAAAAGCCTAATGTGGCTTAACGCATCAAGCAGCAAATGAGAACCACTTGGCAGCTGTACAAATATAAACAACGCAAGATCTTCAAAACTGCTAAATGCACCCATACACAGAACAGCAACATGCAGGGGGTTACACTTAATCAATCAGGGGTTTATAAGGCGCTGGTATTCACCCGTGAGGGTCTCAAGGCGCTGTGGAGAAGGGGGCCTACTGATTTGTCTGAGTTCTGGGGTTCAGCCCAAGAGCCAGGTCTTGAGATCCTTCCTGAATGGGGTCATTGACGGGGATTCCCTGAGGTGGAGAGGCAGGATGTTCTAGGTCTTTGTGGCGAGGTGGGAGAAGGATCTTCCTCCCGCTCTAGTCTTGTGGATCCTTGGGACGGTGGCCAAGACCAGTTGGGTGGAGCGGAGGTGTCTGGCGTGTACGTGGAATGAGAGGCGTTGGTTCAGATATGCTGGTCCTGCGTCATGGAGGGCTTTGTAGGTATGTGTGAGGATCTTGAAAGTGATTTTATTTATTGAGTGGGAGCCAGTGGAATTCTCCAAGGTGTTCGGTGATGTGGCTGCGGCGGGGGATGTTGAGGACCAGTTAGGCTGCGGCATTTTGAACGTTTCCTGAGGAGTTTCTAGGCGACGTTGGTGTGGTGTGTGTTGCCGTAGTCGAGACTGCTGCTGATGAGTGCGTGGGTGACAGTCTTTCTGGATTTGGTGGGGATCCATCTGAATGTCTTTCGAACGTGTGGAAGCATGATGAGGATATGGTGTTGATCTGGTAGTTCATTGTGAGCTAGGAGTCCAGTATGATGCCAAGGTTTCCTGCATGGTCCATGGGGGTGGAGGGAGGGTGCACCCGGCTTCCCTGGGTTAGGTAACACAAGTACTCCTGGGCTCACATGGTGCTGGCCTTAGAACCTTCTAAGTCTGAAAGGGTTTGCTCAAAGTCCTCTCCTAAGTGTCCTTAAAATTTAAAATTCCAACCGCGACTTTCACATAGGATTGTACGGAGCACGCGGCTGTGTTCTCACACTGCACGCGTCCCCCGTGGGTCCCCTGTGTCACTACCTTGGGTGGTTCCTTGAGGTCCCAGCAAGTCTACGTGCTCTAGGCACTGTGTCTAGTCAAGTTGTGGTTGTTATACCACTTTTATTATATGGCTTGGTCCCCCCTGGAGCCCGGTGTGTATTGTGCTATTTACTGTTCTAGTACTGTAATATTGTGTGCTTTCTCCTCTAATCTCATAAAAAGAGGTTAGTAGAGAGTGTTTAGTAATAAATATATACATACACACACACACACACACACACATACACGTGTTACCATCCTTGTGGGGACTATGTGTGAACACCTGCCTTGTGGGGACTAACCTTTCCCAATGGTTTAAAAATATGCCAATAACAGAAATATGTTAAGAAAAAATTCATAATACAGGATCCTGCTTCAAATTTGCAAAAATATTGTTTTTTAATCGTGCGCACAGGACCATCCTTGTGGGGTCTTGAACATGTGTTACCATCCTTGTGGGGACTTACTCAATAATTATCATTTGTGATTGAATGCCTTCATAAACAAATGGCTAAATGTAATTTTTCAATGCTCTACTTAAATTACATGATAGTTTAGTCATATATAAATAGCTCATTGTGTCCTACGAGCACACAGAACATGGACTGTGATGATAATGAATTTCTCAGCGGAGGCCTATAGCATATGAAGGCCCTGGAAAGAGATTTACAGATATTTAGCCTGTTACTGAGTGCTCACAAACTTTCAAGAATAAGTAAACAACACAACGTTAAGATTATTTAGAGGCCAAACATCCTGCAATGTGGTCGGATAGGAAAGTCAAGTTGAGATTACCTAATTCATTTTCATCAACCTCACCACTAGGCATCATTTTCTTTGCATGTTATGCGATGATAAGCCCCAAAGATTTTGTATGTTATTACAGTAATGTTCTACAGCTGACAGAGAGAGTAATTGATGATAATAATTTTTAAGCCACTGCAGAGATAGGGCGTGATTTTTTTAAAATTGTGTTTCAATGTAGTCAGTCCCAAGTTCCTATATGCATAGTGTGTGTTTATATTTATGTTCAAGTCCTGCCTAGATTATGTGTAGTTTTACTAATGCTTAAGTCCCCAATGAGGTGGTATTTGATGCTAGTTCCGTTTTAGTCACATGAGATAGTTTGTCATTATAGGGATGCCAGGTTCTCACACAGATAGTGTGTGATTATAGACATGTAGAAATCCTCCAAAACAGTGTTCGATTTTAATCATGTTTGATTATAGTCAGGTTCAGGTCCCTCTACAGATAGTGTTCAATGACAGTCATGCTGCAATTCATGCAAATCTAGAGTGTTATTCAAGAAGTGCCCAGGTCCCCATAGAGATAGTGTGTGAATATTGGCATGTTCAAGTCCCCACAAAGATAGTGTGTCATTATTGGTGTATTCAAGTCCCCGCAAAGATAGTGTGTGATTATTGGTGTGTTCAAGTCCCCGCAAAGATAGTGTGTGATTATTGGCATGTTCAAGTCCCCACAAAGATAGTGTGTGATTATTGTCATGTTCAAGTCCCCTCAGAGATAGTGTGTGATTGTCATGCTGAAGTCCCCGCAGAGATTGTGCGTGATTATTGGCATGTTCAAGTTCCCCCAGAGATAGTGTGAGATTGGCAGGTTCAGGTTCGTGCAGAGAAAGTGTGTCATAATTATATTCAAGTCCCCACATAGAAAAGGTTATAATAGTCATATTCAAGTCCTTGTAGAGATAGGATACGATAATAGTCATACTGATGTTCATGTAGAAATAGTGTGTCATTACATTAATGCTCAGGTCCCCACAAATAAAGCGTTTAATTATACTCACCTTGAAGACCATATTGAGATAGTGTGTGGTTATATTCATGTTGAAAGTCCCTCAAATATATTGTGTGATTATAGTTATGTTCAAAACCCCACAGAGATAGTGAGTGAGCATAGTTATGTACAAGTCCCCACATAGAGAATGTTATAATAGTAATGCTCAGGTCCCTGTAGTGATAGTAGGTTATTATAGTCATACCCAGTTGCGTGCACAGATTATAGTCTTGCTCAAGTCCTGCAGGGATTGTTGTGTTGTATGATTATTGTGAAGCCTAGGCCCCCATAGAGGTAATGTGTGATAATAGGGTTGCCCACATCCCCACAATAGTGACTGTAGACCTGCAGCGAAAGTGTGTGACAACTGTCAAGTACAAGTCTCTCTATGGAAAAATTATATGAGAGACACACTCATGTCCCTGCAGAGATAGTGTGTGATGATGATAATGTTCAAATTCCCACAAAACAGTAGTGTAATTACATTGATGCCCAGGTCCCAATAGAGACACTGTGTGATTATACACATGGCAAGGTCACCAGTGAGATAGTGTGTGATGATAGCCATGATCAATTCCTCAAGAAGATAGTGTGTGATGAATGATATTGTTGTCCAGATCCCCACAGAGATAGTGTGTGATTGTAGGAATGTCCAGCTCCCCACAGAGATAGTGTGTGATTTTGAGGATGTCTAGGTCCTCACTGAGATGGTGTGTGAGAATGGTGTTACCAGGTTCCCCATAGAGAAGGCAGGTGCAGTGTCCTACTGCAAAGATAGCACGTGATTGTTTATATAGATGCCCAGGTCCAAACAAAGATAGCGTGTGATTATTGTGATGGCCAGGTCCCCACATAGGTAATGTGTGATTATAGGTATGCCCAGGTTCCCACAGAGATAATGTGTGATTATAGGTATGCCCAGGTCCCCACAGAGATAGTGTGTGATTATAGGGATGTCAAGGTCCCCACAGAGATGGTGTGTGATTATAGGGATGCCCAGGTCCCCACAGAGATAGTGTGTGATTATAGGGATGCCCAGGTCCCCACAGAGATAGTGTGTGATTATGTTGATGGCCAGGTTTCCACAGAGATAGTATGTGATAATAAGGATGCCAGTCCCCACAGAGATAGTGTGTGATTATAGTAATGTTCAAGTCCCCACAGATATTGTGTGTGATAATAGGGATACCCAGGTCCCCACTGAGATAGTGTGTGATTATAGGAATGGCCAGGTTTCCACAGAGATAGTGTGTGATTATATTGATGGTCAGGTTTCCACAGAGATAGTGTGTGATTATAGAGATGCCTGGTCTCCACAGGCAGAGATAGTGTGTTATTACAGTATTATAGGGATGCCCAGGTCCCCACACAGATAGTGTGTGATTATAGGAATGCCATGTCCCCACAGAAATAGTATTTGATTATATTGATGCTCAGGTCTCCACTGAGATAGTGTGTGATCATAGAGATGCCAGGTCTCCACAGACACAGTGTGTGATTATAGAGATGCCAGGTCTCCACAGAGATAGTGTGCTACTAGGTGCGGTACCCTGAGCCTTCAATGGCAAGCCTCCATCACCAAAATATAGGTCCCTACAAGGTTCAATGTCATGTTTAACAACACCTTTGCTATGCTGTTTTCAGACAACTGCACAATAATTACAGGAAATGTTACATTACTCCTAATAGGTCTACAAGCATTAGTAATCAAAACATTCTGTTTGTATCTTAAAAGCACTGGGTGAAAGCATCACGTGTGGCAACTCCACTTCACAGCTATAAAGGTATCAATCTGTGCAAGAGTGAAACGCAAGCCCTCACACCGTGGCGGGTGTATATATGAAAAATGTGTACCCCTGAGAAAAATCTCCCTGGCGGGGCTCGACTGACTACCTTAGAGTGCCTGCTCAGTATTGTGCTCCAGCTCTCGGCGCACAGGGCTTCATGACATTCGCTGGTGCAGCAGCATTCTCTATCCTCATTAAGCCTTTTTGTGTTTCTGCCCCCCCCCCCACAACAAAAAAAGCTATAACAAACCAACTTTAGAGCAGGCAGGAAAAATTTGGCAGCATTCCAAAGACAAACAAAACAGAAGACTTTTTTATGTTAGTTCTTTTTTTAATATGATGTTCAGTTGTACATAATGTCTTCTTGGTTATATATCAGGTAACAAAAATGCTTATAACACTGTTTATAATAACTTTCAAATGCTTATAACACTTTTTTATAATAACTTTTCAACATGCTGCACAGCAGCTATGCTGCTCAAACATAGCTTAAAGGCATTGGGAAAGACAAAAGCTCTGGCTAAACGTAAGGTCCCAAAGGTAAGGCCTATTGGCTATGCCAATGCTTGTTTGAAATAGCAGCAAATTTTTGCAAGTAGGAGTTTGATTAATTTAAAAAAATTCATCCCCCTTCAAAAAGACCCAAAAAAGAAGATGGTGAGTGTTGGACCCGGCCTTGTAGAATGGCCCTCCTTGCCCCCGCACCACCGAAACCTGGTGCCTGCAGCCCAAGCACGCGGCCCAGCCGACCTTTCCCACCAGGACACCTGCATCAACCCCGGACATCCCCGTCCATGGCCTCTCTCCTTTCGGCCACCCCGGGCCCGCGTGCCCACTCCCTGCAACAAGATGGCCGCCCGGCTCCAGCGCGACCCGGGCCTCGAGGCGCCACTCCGGCTGGAGGACATCACGCTTCCAGGGGATGAGAGAGGGAGGAGCAGTTTCTATCGCACCTCTGAACTCCCCTGGGACGATGGGTTTCGATCGGCCCTCCGGCCTCCCTGCGGGCTGGCTCCGTGCCTGCTGGGTGTCTGGGACTCCTCCCGACCCGGCCCTGAAAGGATCAAAAGACAATAGCAGGAAACCCCGACAAGCGGCCCCCAGGTGACAAGACCACTGCCTGCACAGACTCCGGACATCAAAGAGGGGTCGACCTATAACAAGGGGTGCTCTGAGACTGTCCGGCAGATTCGACGCTGGAACAACGAGGGCCTGCTGACGTGGTCGCGGCTCCTGGAACTTGAACCCACCTGAGCCCTGCTGAGTGACTCGCGGCTCCCTGAAGATCGTAAGACCTCCGAACTTGTACCTGAGCCCTGCTGAGTGACTCGCGGCTCCCTGAAGATCGTAAGACCTCCGAACTTGTACCTGAGCCCTGCTGAGTGACTCGCGGCTCCTTGAAGATCGTAAAGACCTCCGAACCTGTACCTGCGCCCGCTGAGTGACTCGCGGCTCCCCCAGACTCTCAGGGTCCCGCCGGACCCCGATTCCGACCACGTATCCCCCAGCTCGAGGATTGTGAGCTGTGCGCCGGATACGTCCCTGCTTTGAACCGTCACCAGAGACAGTCCCGCTACCCCCTACCTTTCCGAGACTCTTGAGCCCGTGCTCACCTTGTACATATTTGCAGTGATACCTATTTGATAAAGCTTGTTTCTGAGAATACCCAGTGTGGTCTCTCTGTGTCGTGTGGGGCCAGAAGTACGATCCTAGTTGCGAGATTCCTCCCCCTGGGGAATCTCTCGCCAGTGCCCGGCTACAATACTACACGGGTGGGACTCAGGGAAGTCAGGACCCCTTTCCGGGCTCCTCTGAGGTCGCCGTCTAACATTGGTGGCAAGCGACGGGATTCGGGCCCATCACCTAGAGATCGTACAGTGAACAACGGACGCACGACCAACAAAGATGGCAGAAGGAAGCGCCATGAGCTCCGCAGAAACCAACGCCAACAGAGTGTTCCAGGTGGAGCATCTGGAAGAATACACACACAAAGAGCTAAAACAATTTTGCAAAGAACTTAAAATCGCTACCACTGGCCTCAACACTAAGGAAGACTTGCAGAAAGCACTGAAAACTTGGGTGGAGACCGGGGCATCCCGCCCGGAAGGCACAGGGGAGCGCCCCGACGAAGCCGAACCCCCTCCAAGTGAAAGCAGCGACAATCAGGTGCGAGGCATTGTACCAGACGGGGGCCTATCCCCGGGAGAACTCGCGGACAGAGAGAGAAGCCGCAGTCATGAACTCGAGTTAGCCAAACTCAAAATCGAGGGCGAATTGAAGTTAGCGGAGAAAAAGCTAGCGGTAGAGCAAATGCGCGTACAAGGCGAACTGGAAGAAAAGAAGCTCCAACGGGAGCACCAAGGAAGAAAGCTCCAACTAGAGCACGAACGCAGCTTAAAAGAACTCGAGCTCAAGGCCCGAAATGAGGACGGGAGGCCCGCGGGGAACCGAGAGACGGCCCCCCCAGCGGAACAGAAGGTCCACATCCCCAAGGATGTGGTCAAAGAATATTATAAAAACGATGACATTCAGCAATGGTTTCGGGCCTACGAGGTCGCCATGACCTCCCATCGGATTCCACAGAAGGACTGGGGGGCGGGGTTGTGGGGGCGGTTTCTGAGCGAAGGAAGGGACACCCTGCTCGACCTACCCCTCTCCCTGCAGACCTCCTACAGCCACATGAAAGAGGCTCTCCTCACAAGATACGGCCTCACCCCAGAAATGTACCGCCAACGGTTCCGGGACTGCAGGAAGATCCCGGGCACCACCTGGGTGGAGTATGTAAACTTTTTTAGTCGGGCCTTCGATGGGTGGGTCAAGGGCAGCAAGGTCACCACCCTTGCCGAACTCACTGACCTCATGTTATGGGAACATCTGGCTGCGAACTGCTTCGTAGAGCTACGTCAACATCTGCTGGATAGCAAGCTCACAGATCCCCGGAAGCTGGCTGTGAAGGCCGACCGCTGGACCAACACCCGGGTCTCCCGGGGCATGGTAGGAGAGTACCCCCGAACCAGTCAGGGACCACCCCGCCAGAGAGGGGGAGGGAACCAGGGAGGGCCGAGAGAGTCCCAGCCTAGCCCCCCGAAGACACCACCTCCACCTTTCCCGGCGCCCCCCCACCAGTAACAGGGCCCCCTGGGAGACGAGGACACCGGGTGACCGTCACATGTTTCCGTTGCCAGAAACCCGGGCACTACGCCAATGACCCAGAGTGCCCCATGGCCACCCAAGTCACCCCTGCGAGACAGATAGCCAACGTAGCCCTGGGGGAGGAGGTTGAGGAAGCCGAGGAGTGGGAACCCGCCGCTATGGCCCTAGTATCCCCGGGAGATAGGGAAATGATCCCTGGTAGCCTCCTACCGTCCAACACACAGAAATATGGGCAGCTCATCAAAATCAATGGCCACCAGGTAGAGGCCCTGCGGGACACCGGGGCCAGTATCACCGGTGTCCTCAGGCACCTAGTTCCCGAGGAGCAGATCCTCCCCAATGTCTTTTGCCCCGTAATATCTGCAGACAATAGGGAAAGTATGTGTCAGGTAGCCCTGGTGCCCTTTGAGTGGGGAGGGGTGATAGGTAAACTCAAGGTGGCCGTAAGAACCTCCCAGCCGGTCGACTGCCTCTTAGGGAACGACCTGGAGAGTTCTCCCTGGAAGCACGTAGAGCGCAAGGCCCACCTAGGAATGATGGGACTCCCCGAGTGGGTGTGTGCCACCACCCGATCTATGACAGCCCGACTCACTCCCCGGAGAGAAGTCGAGGGCACCCCGGTCGAAGAAGCCCGTACCGTCCCCGCCGAGGGTCCTCCCGTTCCCCCATCGGAAGGGTCCGTCGCCAGCGACGAACCCGCACCATCCGACCCCGCCCCAGGCCCCGAGTTGGGGGATCTACCCGAGTTGGCCCATTGGCGCCACGAGGGCGGGCCCACCCGGGAAGAATTTTGCCGGGAGCAAGCCACCTGTCCTTCCCTGGTCGGGCTGCGGCGCCAGGCCGAGGGCCAAGCCGCAGGTGACCAGACCGGAACGCACCGAATCTATTGGGAGAATAACATCCTGTATAGTGAGCAGAAATCAGTGGAGCTGGGATCCGGACGGGTACTGGTGGTACCCCTCCGCTTCCGGGATTTCCTCCTGGGCTTAGCCCACGATGTCCCCCTCGCCGGTCACCTGGGTCAGGACAAGACCTACAGCCGTCTCGTGACCCATTTTTATTGGCCTAAGATGAAAGCAGCGGTAGAGGCACACTGCAAGTCCTGCCCCACGTGCCAAGCCAGTGGGAAGAGTGGGGGGAAGCGCAAGGCTCCCCTCCAACCCTTCCCGGTCGTCAGTACCCCCTTCGAACGAGTCGGAATCGACATCGTGGGGCCACTGGACCCCCCCACCTCCCAAGGTCACCGGTTTATCTTGGTCCTAGTAGACCACGCCACCCGCTATCCAGAGGCTATTCCCCTGCGCACCATTACGGCCCCCGTGGTGGGCCGGGCCCTGATGGGGATCTTTTCCAGGGTGGGTTTCCCCCGCGAGGTCGTGAGCGATCGCGGAACTAATTTTATATCAAGGTATATGACGTCCCTGTGGCAACAATGTGGGGTGTCCTATAAGTTCACCACCCCGTACCATCCCCAAGGGAACGGCCTAGTAGAGAGGTTTAATAGGACTTTGAAAGGGATGATCGCTGGCCTAGAAGAGCCCCTCCGGCGTAAGTGGGACGTCCTGCTCCCCTGCCTCTTGTTCGCTTACCGGGAGGTCCCCCAGAAGTCCTTAGGGTTCAGCCCGTTTGAATTACTCTATGGGCACCCCGTCCGAGGTCCCCTCAGTTTGGTTAAGGAAGGGTGGGAGGCAGCACCCCAGACCGCCCCCCGAGATGTGTTCCAATATGTCCTGGCCCTCCGGAACCAGACCAGGAGGTTCCGAGAACTGGCCGAGGCCAACCTGGAGGCGAGTCAAGAAGAAATGAAGCGCTGGTACGACCAGAATGCTACTCTGGTCGAGTTCCAGCCGGGCCAGCAGGTGTGGGTCATGGCCCCCGTGAAGCCTGGCGCTCTCCAGGACCGATGGACTGGGCCCTACAAAGTGGTTGAGAGGAAGAGCCAAGTCACCTACTTGGTGGACGTCCAGTCGCCTCGGGATCCCCTCCGGGTCCTGCACGTGAACCGCCTCAAGCCTCACTTTGTGCGGACAGAACTGAGCCTCCTGCTGGCCACCGATGACGGGGCCGAAGATGAGTCGGATCCCCTCCCGGACCTCCTGTGTGTCAGGGAGCAGGATGGCTCCGTGGAGGGAGTGAACCTCTCCCCAGCCCTCACTGCCCAGCAACAAGCGGACTGCCGCCAGCTCCTCAGACAATTTTCCGACCTCTTCTCCCTGACCCCCCGGGTCACCAACTGGTGTGTTCACGATGTGGACACCGGGGACAGCCCGCCGGTGAGACACCGAGCCTACCGGGTTCCTGACCGGGTCCGGTCCTGCATTCAAGCTGAAGTCTCGAAGATGTTGACCCTGGGGGTGATCGAGCCCTCTGACAGTCCCTGGGCCAGCCCCGTGGTCCTGGTTCCGAAGGCAGCAGCCCCCGGTGTCGCCCCCGAGCTCCGGTTCTGCGTGGATTACCGGGGGCTCAATGACGTTACCCGAGCCGATGCCCACCCCATTCCACGAGCCGACGAGCTCATTGACCGACTAGGGGCCGCCCGGTTCCTCAGCACTTTCGACCTCACCTGCGGCTACTGGCAGATTGCGCTCACCGAAGGGGCCAAGGAGAGGTCTGCTTTCTCCACCCCCGATGGGCACTACCGCTTCCGCGTGATGCCCTTCGGGATGAAAAATGCCCCGGCCACTTTCCAGAGACTGGTAAATAGGGTCCTGGCCGGGCTAGAACAGTTCAGCGCGGCCTATCTGGACGACATCGCTGTCTTCAGTTCAGAGTGGAGTGAGCACCTCCAGCACCTCCGGAGAGTGCTAACCGCCCTGCGCCAGGCAGGCCTCACCGTAAAAGACAGCAAGTGCCAGATCGGGCAAGGATCCGTAGTCTACCTGGGGCACCAAGTCGGGAGTGGCCAGGTCGCTCCTCTACAGCCAAAGATCGACGCCATCCTGGCCTGGGACCCACCCATCACCCAAACGGAAGTCCGAGCCTTTCTGGGACTCACGGGCTACTACCGCCGATTCATTCGGGGGTATGGCAGCCTGGTCGGCCCTCTCACTGAACTCGCGTCTAAAAAACAACCAAAGAAGGTGCAATGGACGGCTGCCTGCCAGGAAGCTTTCGATGCTCTAAAAAAGGCCATGTGCACTGCCCCCGTCCTCCAGGCTCCCGACTACACCAAGGAGTTCATAGTCCAGACCGATGCCTCCGAGCATGGCATTGGGGCCGTCCTGTCCCAAGTGAATGATCAAGGCCTAGACCAGCCCGTCGCCTTCCTCAGTCGGCGGCTGCTACCCCGAGAACAGAAGTGGAGCACCATAGAGCGCGAAGCCTTTGCCGTGGTCTGGGCACTCAAAAAACTACGACCCTACCTGTTCGGCACTCATTTCAGGGTCCAAACTGACCATCGGCCCTTGCGATGGCTCATGCAGATGAGAGGAGAAAACCCCAAGCTACTGCGGTGGTCAATCTCCCTCCAGGGAATGGACTTCACCGTAGAACACCGCCCTGGTACGGACCACGCCAACGCTGACGGCCTCTCCCGGTTCTTCCGCCTCAGCGAAGAGAACCCCCCAAGGTGATGGGCAGTTCTCTCCGGCTTTCAGCTGGGGGGGACGCGTGTTGGACCCGGCCTCGTAGAATGGCCCTCCTTGCCCCCGCACCACCGAAACCTGGTGCCTGCAGCCCAAGCACGCGGCCCAGCCGACCTTTCCCACCAGGACACCTGCATCAACCCCGGACATCCCCGTCCATGGCCTCTCTCCTTTCGGCCACCCCGGGCCCGCGTGCCCACTCCCTGCAACAAGATGGCCGCCCGGCTCCAGCGCGACCCGGGCCTCGAGGCGCCACTCCGGCTGGAGGACATCACGCTTCCAGGGGATGAGAGAGGGAGGAGCAGTTTCTATCGCACCTCTGAACTCCCCTGGGACGATGGGTTTCGATCGGCCCTCCGGCCTCCCTGCGGGCTGGCTCCGTGCCTGATGGGTGTCTGGGACTCCTCCCGACCCGGCCCTGAAAGGATCAAAAGACAATAGCAGGAAACCCCGACAAGCGGCCCCCAGGTGACAAGACCACTGCCTGCACAGACTCCGGACATCAAAGAGGGGTCGACCTATAACAAGGGGTGCTCTGAGACTGTCCGGCAGATTCGACGCTGGAACAACGAGGGCCTGCTGACGTGGTCGCTTCTCCTGGAACTTGAACCCACCTGAGCCCTGCTGAGTGACTCGCGGCTCCCTGAAGATCGTAAGACCTCCGAACTTGTACCTGAACCCTGCTGAGTGACTCGCGGCTCCCTGAAGATCGTAAGACCTCCGAACTTGTACCTGAGCCCTGCTGAGTGACTCGCGGCTCCTTGAAGATCGTCAAGACCTCCGAACCTGTACCTGCGCCCGCTGAGTGACTCGCGGCTCCCCCAGACTCTCACGGTCCCGCCGGACCCCGATTCCGACCACGTATCCCCCAGCTCGAGGATTGTGAGCTGTGCGCCGGATACGTCCCTGCTTTGAACCGTCACCAGAGACAGTCCCGCTACCCCCTACCTTTCCGAGACTCTTGAGCCCGTGCTCACCTTGTACATATTTGCAGTGATACCTATTTGATAAAGCTTGTTTCTGAGAATACCCAGTGTGGTCTCTCTGTGTCGTGTGGGGCCAGAAGTACGATCCTAGTTGCGAGATTCCTCCCCCTGGGGAATCTCTCGCCAGTGCCCGGCTACAATACTACACGGGTGGGACTCAGGGAAGTCAGGACCCCTTTCTGGGCTCCTCTGAGGTCGCCGTCTAACAGTGAGGATTTGAAATGCTCAAGGAAAAATAATGGCTAGAAGCTGAAATATGAATTTAAAACGAAAGAAAGCATTGGTGCTTTCTAATAAAAACAAAACAAGGATTGGTGTTAAACTTTCTGCATGCCTGTGCACCTGAAATCACTGTGCTGTTCCGTTCAATAAATGCAGTTGTACAAGGTGCTTAGCCCTTATTAAATCACGAGGGTGCCTCAGCTATTGGCATTTTTATTTTCTAGCGCCAACTTGACTCAAGGACATTACATGGCTGGGCTGTGTTTTTTCCACTACCAAGAGAATAAATACATTTCCCATAATCATGGGCGGTTTAGCAAACCATGGAACTCGAACCAGGATACTAATGTCCAAAGTAGTCTGCTGTAGCCTTTATAGGAATGCTACTGCTCATCATTTACTGCACTTGAAAACAATACTTTTTACGCGTTTTTCGTGAGCTTGGACAAACGTGTTTGCTGTAATCACAGACACGCATCTTTGCTGTGAGCAGAGAGAAAAAAGCTTTGACAAGATCTTCAGCCTTTCAGCAAGGCGCACCCACTGCTACTTGCTCTTGGCCTCCTGCTCTGTCTGCTCACACAGCTAAGGTGTGTGTATTAGGCTGCTGGAGCGCCCATCCCCCAATCTCTGACAGTCACGGCCAGCAGGTATCAGCACCGTTGATTACTTGGCCCTTTGTTATGCAGATATGTGAATCTGCACATCTTTGGCCGACTATGGAAACGTCCTGAGCCCTTTCTTTTTCTTTGCACAGGAAGGCTGGGCAGAGCCTTTGGAATTCTTTTAACAGGAATCGAAAGAACCATGTAATTTTAAACTAAATGTCTGCAAAACAACCGAATATCTGGATATATTTAGAAGCACATGTCAATCATTTGCAGAGAATAATAAAAGCGCTACACAGGAAGGGTCTGATATTTTTAAGCCCTTCTCAGATTGTAAATTTTTAGTTATTTGACATGCTGTTTATTTTTTCAATAGCTTTTTATCTTTAACTATGGTTTGGTACAGGTTGTTTCTTAAATTGCTACAATTACATTGCACGATAGAAATCCAAATAAACGAAAACTCTGTTTAAATAGTGATTTTTCTCTGTTAGAGGCCAGTGTATCGTCACTATCACTACATTCAGTTTTTGTCTGCCCTGTGGTTTGCTCTTCTTTTGTGTTGCAAGGACACTTAGGAATAGATTTTCAAACATTTTGTTGTGGGTTAGCATCACAAAAATGACGCTAACCAGCACAAAATGTTTTTTTCCAAATGTACTTGAAAGCGTAAAAGTAGTTTTGCGCTGGAAAATACCCTAAAAGTAGCGCAAAGGAGCACGAAACACTGTTTCGCGTTACTTAGCGCCAAGGGGGCGTTACATGGGAATTCCTGTGCAACCATCCCTGTCTTTGACGCAAAATCCTATCCGCAAAGAATAGTAGACAGGGTTTTGCGCCAAAAGTTAACACCACTCCAAGATAGGCGCTAACAAGAGAAATGTCTAGCCTGTTAGGTTGTATAGGAGGGGTATCCTTCCTATACAAAACCTATGCTAGACTCACGCGCACCCCTGGATCTATGGCACTAAAGTGTGTGCGTAGCACTCAGTAGCTGAAATTAGCACTGGCACTAGGGAGAGGGGAGGAATCAGCCATATCTCCAGGGCTTTAAGTTGGCCGGGTCTCACAGGTGCTGATCACCGGCAGTTTTTTAAAGGGGGCCTCAAAATGGATCTCTATCAGTCTCTGTTTTGTGCTCTGGCACAGGCGGTCTGTTTTTCCCGGACTGCAGTGACAGCAGCACATCGATGTGCGCGTGCTCAAACTGCTCACTAGTGGAGAAGTTACAGCATGATGTCATTCCAGGTGAGCGTTGTAGGGAAACGCAACGTATTGCAACCTCTTCGGGTGCTGCGCTGCATTTCATGTATTTATTTTAAATCTGCCCCATAGGGTATATTTTCTTCTGGACCAGTTCATATGCACCTTGGGGATTGGCTGCCAGTAGAGAATCTTCAAGCGAAAATAAGTCCACCACAGGAATGGTATGAAATGGCAATTCTGCTGCTGCATCAGGCCCAGCTCCAGGATTCTACATCTAGGAAGGCTGTGAAGAAGCCTGGGCGGGCCATGAAGATACATGGGGGAAGCTAGAAAAACGAACCAAATTATTTTGAAATCGCTGTTTAGACTCTGACAAAATCTTTCTAAAATATACATGTCTAAGAAACAAAAGTAGCATATGTTTAGTAGTATTCAATCTAGTGGGCCGATCTGTGGCCATGCCCCGGACCTATTTTCCTGTCTTCATTTTAAAACTACCTTCTAATGGGAGCTTGCATTCTCTGTCTTTGGTTGCAGTGGGGTATTGTGACAAACCGAACTAATAGTTTCTGAATGGGTGATGGATCTAATAGCATCAGATTTCCTACATAGGGAATTCAAATCTATCCACATAGAAGACTTACTCAGAAGAGTTTGAGGGACCCCGGTGTAAGACTATTTGTAGGCCAATTTAATGAGGCATTCAGCTCTTCCATCATGAGCCAGGAATCTAAAATTTCTCTGTTCACCCATGAGGCCATGAAGATTGATTTTGCCTAGATTATCTTGAAAATTAATGATTTTTGGGGTGATTGGTGCAAATTCAGTGTCTGAAAAGTCTTGAAAACCCTGATTATGATCGCCCTCCGCCTGGGACGACTCCTGGTGGCCCCCTGCCCTGGGCACCACTCCCAATCCAACGGACCATGCACGCAACCTGGGCTTCATCCTGGACTCCTCCCTCTCGATGACCAGACAAGTCAACGCCGTCTCATCATCATGCTTCAACACCCTTCGCATGCTCCGCAAGATCTTCCGATGGATCCCCACCGAAACCAGGAAGACAGTCACCCAGGCACTCGTCACCAGCCGACTGGACTACGGGAACACCCTCTATGCCGGAACCACAGCCAAACTTCAGAAAAAACTCCAACGCATCCAGAACGCCTCCGCACGACTCGTCCTGGACTTCCCCCGACACAGCCACATCTCCGGCCATCTGAGAGACCTGCACTGGCTCCCCGTCAGCAAGAGGATCACGTTCAGACTCCTCACCCACGAACACAAGGCTCTCCACGACCTGGGCCCAAAGTACCTCAACAGCCGCCTGACCTTCTACACGCCCACCCGCCAGATACGATCGACCAACCTCGCCCTCGCCGCCGTACCACGCATCCGCAGAGCCACCACCGGAGGAAGATCCTTCTCCTACCTGGCAGCCAAGACCTGGAACTCCCTCCCCATCCACCTTCGGCTGACCAAGGACCACCTCTCCTTCAGGAAGCAACTCAAGACCTGGCTTTTTGAGCAGTAACAGACCCCTCTCCCCCAGCGCCTTGAGACCCTCCGGGTGAGTAGCGCGCTTTACAAATGCTATGATTGATTGATTGATTATTTATCTATTAAAATATTGGTAATCACAATCAGTAAAACTGACATCACTGCAGGCATTAATGTGGTATTTATAAGAAGACTCCTAATAAGAGTTAAGTGAAACTTTCTTGTGAAACGCAAAATAGAAAATCCTCCTGTTAACGAATTTTGCACACAGGAACAAGTGGGCCATGGATTTTGCAATTTTGTGTTGGCTTGCACATTTGAGACATTTTGTGAACGTTTGGCATTTTTGGAGTTTCTTGTGCTTTGTGGAAAACCCACACAATTCCACCAAATGCTGAAACTGTCACAACATTTTGTGTGGTTTAAACATCCAGCAGATTTAAACTGACAGAGATATTTGCTAAATTACTGGTAGGCTTGTAGTATTAACATCACATATCCTGGTAATCACAGCAATTGACAATTCTGCAGAGTGAACAACATGCCTGGATGTACTTATGTATTGTGCATTAAGCAACTTGTGTGAAGGCACAGTTTTTCTCTGCTTTGCATTTCCAACCATCCACCATTTTTCCAACATTCACACGATAATAACTGTGTTTTAAATGTATGTAGCGTAAGGCCATCCGAGCGCCACGGTGCGCCGCATTGTAAATGCGGCGCATCAGTGGTGGCACACGGGTGGGCAGATGCGTCGCAACTCTTCTGGCGCATCTCTGCTGATTAGCAGAGATGCGCCAGCAGACATAAATCTGCCCCCATGTTTCTTGTGTTGCAGTACAGAAATTGAAGAATCCCGTAGCAGAAATCAATTTAGTTAACATAGATAATGTTATGTTTAAAGATCCCAGTTTGTTCCCTTGGTGCTACATTCTGTGTTGTTGAGCACTGTCAGATAAGTCATTCTATGTTGCATGGCCGATGTAGAATTGTAGTCCTTCTTTGTTTGTGTAATCCCCAGCTTTGAATTTAAAAATCTGTTCATTCTACTGTTAGCCTCATTTTTGTGTTTTTTTTTTAATGAAGGACATTGCCTAGCAGCTACCCCAACAATGGGTTTCCCAAAAAACAAGCATTGACAAAGTTAAAAGGCTGCCATTGAATGCTGGACCTATTGGCTTTGCCATTGCTCATGTAAAGGCAGGGAAACTTCCTGCAAATAACATTCTTTACCACACAGGGCTTTATCTCGCAAGCTTTACAATGGATTGGCCTTAACAACATGGTGTAATACAGGGCTTTACCACCCATTCCTTTACCACACAATGCAATGGTATTTTCTGATATTCCTATATAAATATATATATGTATATATACATATACACACACACACACTTGTTTTTCCATTGGGGAAAATATGTAAAGATTTTTTATATGGGGGTTACTCCGCCAACATCCTCTTTTTTGTTACTTTTTTTGAATGTTTTCTTTTTTGGGGTAATCCCTCATCCCTTCTTTTTTTAAGCCCTTTACCTCCCTTTACGTCTTACCGCCCATGAACCCTAACACTTACCTCAATGTATTTTTACTTGCCCCTGAACCCTAAAAACCCTTACCTCTCATTTCCTCTACCTATCCCCGAACTCTATAAATCCTTTACTTCCCTTTGCTTCTACCCGCCCTTGAACCCCCAAAAAATTATTTCCCTGTTTTCTTACCCAACCCTGAACCCTAAAAACCCTTTTACTATACTTACTATCCTGTACCTTAACCCACCCTGGGACCCTAAAAGCCCCTTTAAGACTTGTATCACCCTGAACACTTACCCTTTCCATTTCCCTAAAATCCCCTTTTTTTTAATCACATAATATTGGTGACATTTAAAAAATAATTATCTTCATGATAAACTATTGTGTGGGAAAGTTCCCAAAAATGTCTTGCAGAGTACTTAACTGTGTTAAGCCGTCCTGCGGAGTAAAGACTGCATTCCTCTGTCTACTACTGTGAAATCATACTCATTTACTTTAGGCAGAACACCATGAGCTATGAAAGGTTCAACTAAAAAATCTGTCACTAAAATAAATTCATATTTAAGGATCTTGTAAGGGTATGTTTTAATGAAGAACAAGAACATTAAACCATGAAGTACTTGCTTCGAAATAGCACAAACATTGGCATGCAGCCAGCATCGGCGCATGAATGCATGTTGAAGACAGGACTGTTGGCTTTGCCACTGAATCTGGAAAGAAATCGCCACATCGTATTAAAATATACTTTTCTTGTGTTCGACATTTGTCTTTGTAGCAGGTGTGGCGGCCTGTTCACATAAATTAAAGGATGATAAATGTTAGCATTTTCTAAAATGATTTTCACACAGAATGGCTTGCTTTAAGCTTGTGCGCTGTGCTGACTTTGAAGACAGTGACTCCAGATTGTTGAGAACTGCTGCTGCTCAATAGAAATGCACATACACCGGTGCCAGTGGGTGAACTGCCTCGGCTGGAGCTGGGAGTGTCAAGGTCTAGGCCCTTTGACATTCAGAGCTGCCTGGGACGGCGCGCATTCACACCTCTTCGTCAGCTTTAGGCATGACAAAAGAAGCCCGGCAGTCGCCCGTCAACAGGAGGGGGAGGGGCTGTTTCAGAGAAGAGACACTGACGAAGCTCTTCTCTTTGGAAGTACAATACTGTCCTGTATGCAGAGATGGGGAAAGGGGACCCCCAGTCTCAGGTCTTTGAAAAGCATCATTTCACCACATTCTAAGAAACGAATTTTAAACAATGACTGCAGTCTATCTCTGTCAACATTTTACATTTCGAGCGAAATACAAAAAGTCTCATCTCAAATCTGTAGATATATTTTTTTTTAAAAAAGACAATCTGTACCCATGCATTATTGCAAGAGGTTACAACACACTTTGGATGCGCTTGCAATTTTTCGCTGGCTTGAATTTAATCTCCGATAATATATTTGGCTTTTATTCTGTGCTGTCTGTGTGATTCACCACTGGGTTGTAGCAAGTCTCTCCCTTCGAAATGGGAAGCTGAGTGCATACAGGATGGGCTTTCATAGAGTCTCCTATAAAATTCTGGTACTATCTTTAAAGTTTTGCCAGTTGTAGTTTAGCTTTTCCAATTTTAAATGCAGAACAATAAGCCTTAGAATGCAACAAACATTGGCAAAGCAAATCGGTCTGGCCTGCATATTCAGCTGTACTGAACTGTACAGAACTACTGTTTTTGCTTTAGTTAAAATGTCTATTTCATTCTCATTGGGTGGCCGCCTTCTAAAGTTGAGGCATTAAGCGGGCTAAAAAGGTAAGATAGCATCCTAGACCACTGCAGCAGAGTGTCAATAAACCTACCAGCACTCAAATAAGCCTCACCCTGTTGCTTCGGCCTGTAGTGAACAGAAAGCAACAAAGCAGCAGACTGATGCATGCACTGCTGTATTGGAGAACATACAGGATGCACTGCATGGCAGCTTGTTTTACTGTTATCAAACAAGAACTGCTCAGTGTTGTGTCTGACACAGCTTCTTCTTTGCTGCTGGTGAGAGGCATGGCAGCTTCCCCGTCTCTGCATTGCAGTGCATTCATGACCTACCATGGATACCATTCATAAAGATGTCAGGCAGTGAGAGCCTTCCCAAGCCCACACAGGCTCTGCGCCTCCTTATCTATGCCTGTTTGGTTTTTACCCATAAAACGCCAATCTGATTTCAAAGTATGGATAACCCAATATTATGTGTCGAAGTTCTCACAAGGCAAAGTAATTGTCACGATAAACAAGAAAATGAATGCAAACATTTAGAAGGCACCCGAGAAAGAGAGCGTGCATATATATTTGTATGAAAACAATGCTATTGGAGAATATCCTCAAGTGCACATTACATTTTTGTAGGTAGGATCAGTGTATTTATTTATTTTCTATTCACATATTCACAATAAAAATAAAACTGCTCATTGTTAATCCCAACTCAGTTAACTGTGGGTAATGTTACTCTATCCTTCTCAACTAGTGCCATCCTTAGAGAGTAACACATACAGAACGTTACTATTTTCTGTTAAGTACCTGGTGTGCGCTGTTAGCACAAAATGATCTTATAAATGAAATGCGGTGCCCATTTTGTAAAAAAAAAAAAAAAGATTAAATATAATGAGTTACTGTCTCTTGAAACATTTCTGCAGCACACATACAAAGAGAAAATTACCTTAAAGCATATTTTTTCTGCAGAAAGGGACCCCTTCCTGCACAAAAAAGTATGCTGACCACAACGCACACACCCTTGCACTGTTAGGGTGTCTGCATTGGTGCATACCTGCTGAAATTGTGCCAGTGCAGGGAAAGAGCAGAAGTGCGTCACTTCTTCGTAGTCATAATAAGCTTTATTCGATAGATAGGAAAATAAAAAAAACATATGAGCATAAAAGCAAAGACACCGAAAGCCATGATTCATGTTTAAAATACAGAATACGATACAGCATACAACTTAAAAGAAATTCCCATTAAAACATGCTTGTGCAAATGTTAAAAATACCACAATTAATATACAAAAAGGTGCAATTTTATCACGTTTCACCGATAACCAATCAACATCCCCCCACACACATAACACTAGAGTATAATAGGCAGTTAACTTCCCCATCATTTTTCACAGTCTAAAACCTGCAGAGAGAAATGTATACACCATCAAACAGGTGTATTGGGATGAAAGCATCTGCAGTTGGTGCAGAGCGGGTCGACATAATCTAACATTTTGGGCGCTCAAGAGTGGGAGCAAAAACCTTTCGCTAGCAAAAGAAAAATAAATTAAGTGTATTATGGGGACAGCTTGAGTCACAAGGACACGAGCTCAGATTCATGAAAAGCTTTGCTAGGATATGAGACCAGGAAGTGCACTATATTAAATCTGGACAGTATTAAATTAATTCTCTGTGAGTGCTGTGAGTGCTGCAGAGGAAAATATAGATAAGATTTCATCTGGTCCGTAGTCACAAGTGGGATATAGGCAGGCACTCTTTGCTATGCACCACTTTGTTTACAGACAGGGATACTGCCTATTAATGTAGAATTATATGTCATTGACTTGGGAGAAGTTCACCATGAGATATGGAAAGACCAGTCCACTGGAAAAAGTTGTAACTAAAAGAAACGCTGCTCATGAGGTGATCTTATGAAGGGAACAAAATGTTACAAGAATTATAAGAAAATGAAGACCATTAGAATGTAAAGAAGCGGCTTATAAAAGGCTCACAAACATTAGCATGCAGTCAATAGTGTTATTGATCACAATTGAAAAATCACCTTCTTGTTGTGTGTTTCCATAGTGATGCGTGCCTCTACAGGATTGTAATCAGGTAAGGTGTGCTGTTGCACTAGGGGTGTTTTGAGGGCATGACACAACTGCAAGCATTGGTAGATATGTATTCTATGCATGTCATATGTGGCAGCGAGGTGTTGAAATGCACAGATGACGTTGCCCATGGGTATGCCCAGATGTGGATCCCTTGCTTGCTGTGCCACTGGATTCAAGCTAGCCTGGCTGATGAGGGGTAATACTCCAAAACCGGTCCCAGGATGCTTGATTCCGATCCAGGGAGGACCTGGCCTGTCAGTTCAGAACAGACTGTTCCCATGGGGAGCAGGATGAAGACTGATTTGCATATGGCTGGGTCCAAACTGGGATGGCATGGTGAGCAAAAGAACGATGGATTCAACGCAGAGCTATTGACTGGGAGTGGGTGTTTGAAAAGATTCAGCACTCTTTCCATCATCTTGTATTGCTAGCCACTGCAAGGGACAGGGCCTCCCAAGTGGACATGCTGTAGCAAGTACGGGACAGTAGAGCTGTTATCCACTCCACTCTAATCTACCCCACTCTACCCTAGTCTACCTGACTTTATCCCACTCCAGCTCATCCTACTGCTATCTACCCAACCTCACTCTATCGCACCCAACCCTACCCCACTCTAATCCACTCCACTACAATCTATTCCACTCCAATCAACCGCACTGCAAACTACCACGCGCCAGTCATCCCTCTTCAATCTATGTTATGTTAATTGGGTTTTGATATAGTGTGCAACTTGTCCGAGAAGGGACATCTCAGCACTTTAACAGGCAGGAAATGAGAGGGCGTTGTAAGATCAACTTGATTGAACACCCACATTTAAGATGTTTTTTAAAACGGACAAATAAACAGCGGTGTTTCATCCAGTGAAGCGGAAAATGCCTGGTCTTCATATTTTGATGTGTGAATGCATCGAGGGTGTAGCAGAAGCTGATTTAGTTATCTTAGTTTACTGTCAGGGAGGTATGGGGTAAATCTATCCTGGAGATATTTTAGGCCTAATCCTGACCTAGATTTATAGGTGAGGGAAAGGAGTTTGAACAGTGCTCTTTTTTTATGGTTGGCCAGTGGAGTGCTCTAAGTGTGAGGGCTGACAGAGTGTGTGGAGGCAGGTTGTTAACCATTCAGACAGTGATTTTTTTAACCACCTGCATTTTAGCTACCAGAGATTAGTTTATGCAAAGGACCAAATTGCCGTAATCTAGGCGACTGATGATTAATGCCTGACGAGTGTCTTCGGAGAATTCATAGGAAGCCATTGGAAGACTTTTCTAAGAAGGACCAGTGTACCAAAGCAGGTACTGTAGATGGAGATGATCTGGTCTTTCACGGACAAAGTGTCATCCAAAAGTATACCCAAATTCCTAGCTGTTCTGCTGGGCTCAGGGGGCGTAGCAAGTTCAGCCGATCACCAGTCATTCGACCAATAAAGTTGGGCTTTACCAAACAAAAGAATCTCAGTTTTGCCTCTATTCAGTTGGAGACAATTATGGGACATCCAAATTCCTCATACAAGTAACAAATTGCTGTTTGACATTCTTGATGTCATACCCGAATCAGATAACTAGTTGGGTGTCATCAGCATAGGAGAGTATTTCAAACCAGCAGGAATTTACCAACTTTGCTAGTGGGACCACATTGATTGTGAAAAAGTGAGGGGCTCAAGGAGGAGTCCTGAGGGACCTCTTGTCCAAGCAGGTGGTTTAGAGTGATAAGGGCCAATAGAGACAGTCTAGACCCTGTCATAAGAAAGTCCTTCAGCCAGTTGAGTGCGGCGCCCTTGATGCCAATCTGTTCAAAACCTTTGTGTTAGCATGGAATGTGAGATGGTATTGGATGCCGCCAACAGATCAAGCAAAACCAACATGGCTGGATTTCCAGCATTAAGGGATAGCTTGATAGTATCTGCTGAGGCAAGAAGGGTCGTCCCCTTGCTGTGGGAAGGTCTGTGACCTGTTTGAGAAGCATCCAACAGGCCATAAGTCTCCAAATACGAGGACAATTGTTTGTTGATGTGGGTCTCCAGAACTTTACCCAATAGAGGGAGGAAGAATTTCGGGCAATAGTTAGCTGGATTGCTCGGGTCTGCATTTATTCTTATCAGAATTTATGTAACCTGGGCTGCTTCCCAATGTTGCAGAATAGAGGCTTGAGTCAGGGACTTGTTGCATAGAACTGTGATAACTGGAGCAAGAAGAGAAGAGAGAGTGGCAATGATATAAGGGGGACAGAGGTCAGAAGGAGAATCAGATTTTGCATTATGCAGCAGGTCATGCGTCTGTGTATTAGAGATAGGGTTAAATCTTTCCAATATTACTGATGCAGTCATTTTAGTGTGAAAATGTCTTGCAAGGTGTCACAGAGTAGTTGAGAAGCAGGGATGGCCGCTAAGCAGGCTTGAGGTTTAGCAAAGTTGTTTAAGATTTTAAATAATTCTTTGGAGGAATTGCCTGCTTGTTCTATTTGGTTGACAAGGAAATGCTTTCAGGCTGATCTTTAACAGTGGTAGGTTCGAAGGGCAGATTTATATGTTTGTTTGTCTGTATTTGTTTTAGTAGCTCTCCATTTACATGCATTTTTTTGTCATTTTTCACATCAGCTGTGTACCACGAATCGTTAGGCCTAGACATTATTGCGGGAAGTTACTTATAAGTGGCAACGATATCAAGTGCCTCCTGAAAAGGTGTCATGGAATAGGGCCAAAGCTGAGTTTATGTCCTGTGAATTGTCTAAATTGGGAGCAGTAAAAACAGATTGGGAAGTTTCCATAGTAATCTGCTTCCATTGTCTCAAACTAATGCCCTTCTGAACTGTAGGTTTGGCAGATCTGAGCCTGGTAGGAATCTGAAAACGTATCAGGAAATGGTCGGTCCAGATTAGGGAAATTGTGGTGTTAGCTTGAAGAGAGTGGAGAGTAGAGAAAATGAGGTCCAGTGTGTGTCCCACTGCAAGGGTAGAACCAGTCTTGGTCAAGTGAAGGTCTGGCAATCTCTAATCGACCCTACTCCATTCTAATTTGCCCTACTCTGATCCATCCAATCTGCCCCACTCCACTCCACGTTAATCTATCCCATTTCACTCCACGCCAGTCTATCCTACTCTACTCCTCTCTTCCCCAACCTAGCTCACTCCACAGTAATCTATCCAACTCCACTCCACCCCACTGTAATCTATCCCACTCCACTCTACCCCAGTCCAGTCTTCCCCACTCCAATCCATCCAATTTGCCTCACTCCACTCTAATACGATCTACCACACTCCAGTCCACTCTACTCAGGCTACCCCACTCCTCTTCACTCCATACTACCACATGCCACTCAAATCTACTGAATTTTAGTCTAATGTAACCCACTCCAATCCACCCAATCTACTCCACTCCACTCCATAATACCACATGCCACTCAAATCTACCCCACTCCAATCCTATTCACTCACCCCAATCCACCCAATCTATCCTACTCAACTATACCCCAATCTACTACACTCCATATTCCCACATGCCAACGCCACTCCAATCTACCTCAATCCACCCCACTCTACTCTTCTCCAATAACCACACTCAAGTTTAATCTACCCCACTCAACCTCACTCCATACCACCACATGCCACTCAAATCTACCCCACACCAGTCCAATGTAGTCCAATCCAATCTGCCCCACTGCAGTCCACTCTACCCTAACCAACCAAACTCAATTCTACTCTACCCAATCTACCATACTCACTCCAGATTACCAAATGCCACTGTAATCTACCCCATTTCAGTCCAATCTACCCACTACAATCCACCCAATTTACTTGACACCAGTCTACCCTAATATACCACATTCTATTCTACTCTAGCCAATCTACCACACTCTACTTCACTCCCTACTACCACATGCCACTCAAATCTACCCCACTCCAGTCCAATCTACCCACTCCAATTCACCCTATCTACCCCATCTACCCTACTCCTATCTGCCCCACTCCAATCTACTCAACTCCAATCTACCCCACTCCAATCAACCCCACTCCACCCCAGTCTACAATATTCCACCCAATCGACCACACTCCACCCCAATCTACCCCACTCCACCCCAACCCACCCCACTTCAATTTGCCCCCACTCCAATCTACCACACTAATCTACCCAACTACACCACTCTATATTACCCCACTACAATCTCCCCACTCCAATCTACCCTAATCCACCCCACTCCATTCTACCCCAGTCTACCCCACTCCAATGTATGGCAGTCTACCATCCACTATACCCCAATCTACCCCTCTCCAGTCTATCCTACCCCACCCCATGAACTTTTAACCTTGCTGAACAGCAGCTGCAGTGGTGTACAACATGGCTAAAACACATTGCCAAAGCCAATAGCAATCTCATAGGTGAGACTTATTGGATTTGCCAATGCTTATTTGTAAAGCTTTAGGAATAGTTTTTAAATGAAGCAATTCAAACAATTTAAATGTAATTGCTTAATATGATAATAATAGAATATATCTTCTAAGAAGTTCATTCATTTTATAAGAACATACTTCAGTTCACTGTCTGCAAGAACGTAACCCATAGCAAAGTGGAAGATTAGTCACTCGCTTATCTAGCCATCATCTAAAAAAACATATTACAGTGTGCATATAAATATGTAAACTGAGGAAAAGCAACATACAATTCTGAATTCCTGGTACAGACATTAAAATGTAACAATAGGCATTGATGCTTGTAGGTTATGTGCACAAAAATTATCAATTCAGTTTATACTGAATCACAGTGTAGTGCACCATCATTGTTTAGTTACAAATAAGGATCAAATGGCAAGAGCAAAGAATGTTGGGATTTGAAACTGACCCAAATTACTTTTAGCAATGTTCATAAAACCACTAATAATTTTTAGATACAAAAAAATCTAACATCAATAGCTTCATGTAAATACATTTTTATTTGAAATAAATAGAGAAAAGTTTAATTTGGATGAAAAATATTTGGATAAACACAACTTATGGAGCTTTTCCTTTGAAATATCTGTCCTTTCTGCTGCTACTGGGTGTTTCTGTTCAGCAAAGTGTGTTTAAATGCAAAGTGTGTTTAAGACTGCAGTACCGCCTCCTGTCTACGGGGGCAGAGCTGAGCAGAAATATAAACACACTTGATGAAACACAGGTCCCCACAAGGTAATTTTTTAAAAAGTTGTAAAAATTGGCACAGATGTTCCTGAAGTCATTTTTTACCATTTAGAAGACATTGCCTTGTGGGGACCTGGGTTCAGGTCCCCACAGTGCAATCAAGTCCCCACAGCGTGAGTGTGTTATCACACCCAAGTCCCCACAAGGATAGTAACACAAACCCACACACACACACACACACACACACATCTTGTGTGGTTCTCCTTTCATTTGGTCATTCAGGAGGTTATAGACTGGTAAAACAAGCTGCTATACCTCCCTTCGAGACTTAGCCTGAAGGCTGCTCTCCATAGCTACCACTAGGATAGCTCTCAATAAAGGTTGTCTTTAACCTAATCATCAATAAGGGTTGTTTGGACTGATACAAGGTGCCCACTTTAATTAGTGAAACACACAATATGATGGACGGAATGTTGCACATTGGCAAAACATTCACCCCCAGTCACAGATCTGGGTTTAATCCATCGTTATTTTGCTCACCACGCCACCCCAGTTCAGACATGGCCTTATGCAAATCAGTCTTGACCCTGTGCCTCATGGGAACAGTCCAGCCCGAACTTCCAAGCCATGTCTTCCCTGGACCGAAATCAAGCATCCTAGGACCGGTTTCGGGGTTTCACCCCTCTTCAACCAGGATAGCTTGACTCCAGTGGCGTAGTGAGCACGGGACCCACGTCTGGGCATACCCTTCCCACATAGGGCGAACAGCATAACACACAAGATGATGGACGGAATGTTGCACATTGGCAAAACATTCACCCCCAGTCACAGATCTGGGTTTAATCCATTGTTATTTTGCTCACCACGCCACCCCAGTTCAGACATGTCCATATGCAAATCAGTCTTGACGCTGTGCCTCATGGGAACAGTCCAGCCCGAACTGTCAAGCCATGTCTTCCCTGGACCGGAATCAAGCATCCTAGGACCGGTTTCGGGGTTTCACCCCTCTTCAGCCAGGATAGCTTGACTCCAGTGGCGTAGTGAGCACGGGACCCACGTCTGGGCATTTCCTTCCCACATAGGGCGAACAGCAAAATACACAAGAGTCCAGGGAGGACCTGGCTTGGCAGTTCGGGCTGGACTGTACCCATGAGGCACAGGGTCAAGACTGATTTGCCTATGGCTGGGTTCAAACTGGAACGGTATGGTGAGCAAAAAAACGATGGATTTAGGCCCAGATCTCTGTACTGGGGTGAATGTAGGACATTGTTCTGCATTCTGTCCATCAACTGTTGTTTTTGCATTTGTCACCCCGAGTGGGAAGGGTATGCCCAGACGTGGGTCCCGTGCTCTCCATGCCACTGGAATCAAGCTATCCTGGCTGAAGAGGGGGAAACCCCGAAACCGGTCCTAGGATGCTTGTTTCCAGTCCAGGGAGGACCTGGCTTGGCAGTTCGGGCTGGACTGTACCCATGAGACACAGGGTCAAGAATGATTTGCATATGGCTGGGTTCAAATTGGAAAGGCATGGGGAGCAAAAAAACGAGGGATTTAGGCCCAGATCTCTGTACTGGGGTGAATGTATGACATTGTTCTGCATTCTGTCCATCAACTGTTTTTGCACTTTAATTAGGGGACAGCATATACCAGGCCAACTTCTCACACCCACCATTCCGACCGATTGTGTCGGGATGTGGGTGATTATTTGAACCTTCTGGCAGATTCATTGATTTTTTTTCTGCAACCCTTTGTGCAATTATGGCACACTTACATACGGGACACTTCAGACTTCATCACAAAAGTGGAGAACCTAACTCTGTTGTCTACAGATGAGTGCATACTATGCACAATACACGTAGTTGCCTTATATACATCCAGTGCACATTCTGAAGGCCTTGAGGCCATTGAGTGGTCTTTCCTTCGACAAGATTCAAATCGATACGAATAAGATATTTTTGCTTGAATTAACACATTTCTGTCTTCACCACAGCTGTTTCATATGGGCAAATAATTTTACTTACAACTGAGTGGAACTTCAATGGGGGTTTGCAGGAGCCCCATCGTATGCCAATACGTTTATGGCAAAATTTGATGAAAATTACATATTCGAACAATCGGACTGGATGGATCACCTGCATTTCTTCTGCAGGTACATAGACGATATGTTTTTAATTTGAAATGGAACAGAGGCTAAACTTAAAGAGAATATCACTCAATTGAACTAACGCAACCCCAGGATCCAATTCACCTGCACAATGAGCAAAACAACGGTTTCATTCCTAGATGTCTGGGTTGAAATTAATGAACAAGGTTTAAACACTAGCCTGTATCAGTGCACTGCTTTATCAAAGCTTTCACCGGCCAACGTTTTTGAATAATCTTCCATACTCTCAGTTTCTGCAAATAAAACTTTTAGTTTCAGAACCCACACAATGTTTCACGACTATTCAGGATTTCAAAATTAAATATATAAATCGCAGATATCCAAGTGAATTACTGGAGGTTCAAGCAATAAAAGCATCATCACAAGAAAGGCGGACTTTACTCAAGAAAAACAAAAACCAGATACAGAATGAGTCGTTTTTGTTTCTAAGTTCACAATCAACTCTCAGAAAATATGCAACATCATTTGAAAGAGATGGGAGCTTTTAGAACAAGAGCCTGACTTTCGTGGTATTTTTGCATCTAAGCCTCTATTTGCCTATACTTGAACCAGGAACATTAGCTAAGAAAATAGTTTAACGAAAAGGAGTATGTAGGAATGCGAAAATGCTTAAATTGCATACACTGTAATAATATGATGACTGGCAACACGATTTCTCATCCACACACAGGTGAAAGTGTGAAACTATTTTACAACGGCGATTGCAACACCAATCACGTAATTTATGCAATCAAGTGTCCATGCAGCATGTTGTATGTAGGGAAGACAGAAAGGAAACTAAAGACTCGAATCTGAGAACATAAAAGCAGAATAAGTAATAAGAGCACTACCTCGTGTTTAGCGACACACTGGATTGAAAATCACCACTCAATAGCACAGATTAAATTTCCGATCATTGAAAAAGTACTAGAGAACCCAGGTTTAGATTTAAATAAACGCCTACTGTAAAGAGAAACTTTTTGGATGAAGCGTCTAGGTAACTAAAACCATGAGGGCTTAATGACATTAGAAATTAGTTGTTTTCTTTAACATAAATATTCTCTTTATCGACTGTGTTTTTGGTACGACTGTTCATGCGAATAATTCATTAATGATTTATTGTACAGCAGATTATGAGTATTAGACACCTAGGGACACAGTCATAAAGAAGCCCTACGCATTCAGAAATCAGATGCGAGACCATTTTTTGTTTGTGCAACGGCAAACTTTTTGGGTAAATTATGGTCCATTAGAAGGAGGGCCCTATTGACTATCGACTTAAGGAAGTAAATGAATTGAAAACCAAACGATCTGAACAGATGGGCGTGTATTTCGTACTAGCACTTTGGATTGTAAATACTTGGATTACTTGCCACTTCAATTTTGATGTTAAGATGCATTTTTTAATTATAGAAATATGTTTATATTTGCACTATGTACATATTGTATCTTTGTGATAAGCTTTTTACCCTAATTTTTATCTCTTTTTAAACTATCAAGAGCCTGTATAGGAAGTATTTTAATTTACAGTACCATTTATTCTGATTATTGCCATGTAAGACCTATGTGCTTTTTCTTTTATGGTACTAAAACCGAAATAAAGACTTTATGATGATGAGTATTATGTATTTTTGCCTATGACATCAATTTTAACTATTTTTCCTAGCCATAAGGTGAAGTAGCCTAGGAAGGAAAAGAAGGGAGAGTAAGTCTCCAGACTATCGCTTAGATAGAAGAAGAAAGCATACGCCTGTCTAGAACCCAGAAGATTCTGGTCCAAGGAAGTATCTGTGGAAAAGAAAGGAGTGAAATGAAGCCTCTAGCAGATGAATACTAAACATTTTGAAACCAGACAACACCCTGACATCTTGGAATGTTAGACTGTCATAACTAAAGCACTAAAATACAATATATTAAGAGATCCTGTAAACAAGTATTTTGCCAACTCTCCATCCCATATCCCTACCCAGCAATGGTGCATAGCTAAGAAATCCAGTTAGTGTAGGCGATTCAGTATTGATCAAAGATTAACATCACAGGAGCAGCACCAATTTGATTATTTCCTACAAAGTATCGAGGACACAGGTGACTGTGAGGTGCAGAACTAAGTAATCTGAAATGTTTTATTCTTCAAAGCGTTTTGAAGCTCTGTGAATCATGATGGAGGTGACCTCTCTGATGGTGGCAGTAATTCTGACTTGGATTTTCAGTTTCCAAGTGGGGCGAGTCCCTAGACCACTGTTTAGGGTCTTTGCTGGAGCTAGACCTGATATATTGACCGCATGCATTCCTTTGACCCTGTATGTGGCTCTCCTGGTTTTTTACTAGATGTTTGGTGTGCAAATACCAAAAACACACAAACATACACACTGCTAAATCAAGCACCTGTTGAATTATTGCTGGTCTCTACTCTGAGTCCTTCTCAAACTGACCACCATCAGTACTGTTTGTGATCTTATCCACCGCCCTTGCAGCGAACCAAAAACTATTTGCAATTGTATTCAAATGTTATTTTAATAGTTTTTTTAAAAACATTTTTTAAGGAATGTAGTGTTTAATACTTTAAAAATTGGTATGGTCCATTTCGTTCCCTGTCATTGATGACAATTATGGTTGTGTCCTGATGAAGAATATCCCCCCCAAAAATGGCCTCCATCTGTGTTCGGGATGTCCCATCATGCATCATCAAAATAAGCTTGTCTGAGCTTTCAACAGAATGTGAACTCGTGTACCAACAAATATGCGTGCAATATTTTAATCCATTGTTTTACGTTTTTAAAATTATTTAAATTAATCAAATACTTTTTTTTAATTAAAAAGTTAGCTGGATTTAAAGAGCTGGAATTGGTTCAAGAATTTGTATGAACATGTGACAATAGTCGAAGACTATATTCAGGCATAGTACTCAAATTTCCAGAACAATAAATCAGTTGATTTATTTGGAAAAATTCACCCTTCTTCAGGGAAAAATCACTTGAACCAAAGAATAAAAACAAGTGTTGAACATCTAAATGTGTATCATGAGGTAAAATTAATAGAAAAGCCAACTGAAACCTTAGTCTGCATGGCCACAATGAAAAAATCAAACTAAACCCCAAAGAACAAGATATTAAAAAACAAAGTGGTAAAGAACCAGTATTCAAATACTACTATGTACCCCAAGAAAGTAAAACCCTTCACTGGTCATCCACTAAAACCAGTGGATAACACATACTTGATTATGGCTGTGGGGATAAAGTATTTGCAGTGCTAGTGATCGCCAAAACACCATAGTGACTACAAAATCACCCAATGTGCCCCACATGCTTGCATGTATACCATCTCCAAATAAACTAGAAAACCGTAACTATATCAACTCAGTTTCTTAAAACAAGCTCTATGTAAACACATGGCATCCAGAATATAAAAACAAATGCCTAAAGACGTACAGATCACAAACCAAATTACTCACTCTGTGTAACCTGCCAAACAAATTCACCATGTCAGAAGAACGCTGCAACATTTTTATCACCTGAAGGTTTGACCAAGTTAACATCTATGATCTGCCAGCATTTAACCCATGAATGTGACTTGTCTACGCTGACTAGGTCTGGTCAAAAAACTGCTGTGGATGCTTGCCATCTTGCTGTGAAGTTTACAACATGCTCCCGGCTAGAAGATTGTCAATGAATGACAAACAACCAACCAAATTACAAATGATAACATCCAGCCAAAATTGAGCCAAAAAAGTGAGGCATCCGAAAGGGAATCACCTTTGAGTGCCATAAAACAACAAATCTCACCATTCTGTTATACCACTGAATTGACTGTTGAAAAAACAGCGAATACAAGCGTTGATCAGTCTCCCTTTTTAAAATCTTTTTATCAATCAGTCCAGCTGCCAAAGAGAAACCAGGGCCATCTTCATGCATAAAACCAGGAAGGGATAGGAAAAAGGAAAGGATCGGAGAAATGGAGTTTGCGCAGCAGTGTGAAAATGTTGTGATAAATATTTCTAAATATTCCCTTTCTCAACAACAAATCAAAGTATTACACAAAGGATTATCTTTTGTACCTACCTATCATCTAACCAAATATTTCTTTTCAACTGTGCAGGAGCAACCATCTATGAAGGAAGAGCCACGTTATATCGAGTTTAAACCTGCAAGTACATTTATGCCTCTGGTTTTGCAGGAAATAAGTTCTCCGCCTGCATGACCAAAATCACTGACTGAATGAAAGCCAACTGTCTCAAGCTCAACACTCACAAGACAGAAGTAAGGTCTTTGGCAAGAACACCTCACCATGGGAGTCCAGCTTGTGGCCTGCCACAGTCAGACCCAGCACCCACGCCAGGAACCTTGGAATAATAATCAACAGCAAACTAGACATGGTCGCACAAGTCAACGCTGTCACTGCGTTTTACTGTCACACTCTGAAGATGCTGAGGAGGATACTAAAGTGGCTTTCAAGCAATGCCAGAAAAACTGTCACTGGTGCCCTAGTTACCAGCAAGTTTGACTACGAGAACACCCTCTACGCCGGGATCACCAAGCAGCTCACTAGAAAACTACAAACCATCTAGAACTCATAGGGTAGACTCCTCTTCAACCTCCCACACAACTCAAATCCCACCACACCTTGCTCCTGATGCACAAATGCACTCATTTCAATCTCCTCATATACATTCAAGGCACTACACAACAGTCGCATCCACCCACCGCCCTAACATCTCTGCTCCACAGAACTACTACTCGCACACATCCCACACTTGCACAAAATCTGATCAGAGCGCGAACCTCTTTAATTCTGCAAGATGCTGAAGGCCTACCATAGGCAGGGCAAGGAAAGCACACCTGCTCGGTGCCAGGATACCATTGCAAGTGATAATGCACTTTACAAAATACAGGTAACATAAGAACGGGGTCCTTGCATCATTCTCGCCACGATTTCAATGCATAGTAGCGTATTACCACTTACTGACTTATGTAAATGGCTCTAACAACATCATTCTACCAAAACTAGCTGGAAAAAAATCTAAATATATAGTTCCCGCGAAGCAACTGTGAAATCGGGTGCTTCTTGAAAACTACCATGTCGGCCATCTTAAAGTGGTACATGATGCGATTTCCTATGTGCCACAATGATTGAGATGCAAACTTCCGCGATATCAGGCAATGGTCATCAGAAGATGCAAATAAAGAAAAATGAACAGAAAGTGAAAAATATTCCCCCGTTATAGTTAGTGCAGGCAACTATAACTCACGCGACCGCAATCTTCTGCTGATGACATATGTGTCTTTATGAAAAAAAAATATTTGTAATATATGTATAGCTAAAAATGTAAGGAAGAAGACATGGGCAAATAAGTGTCTAAATACAGTATTAGCATCAGCAGAGGATTGCGGTCGCGTGAGTTATAGTTGCCTGCACTAACTATAACGGGGGAATTTCATTGGTTTTTTATCAGTAAAATTTCCGCTAACTATAACATGTGTGAAACCTATGGTTTTTTCAGTGAATATATATATATATATATATATATATATATATATATATATATATATATATTCACTGAAAAAACCATAGGTTTCACACATGTTATAGTTAGCGGAAATTTTACTGATAAAAAACCAGTGAAATTCCCCCGTTATAGTTAGCGCAGGCAACTATAACTCACGCGACCGCAATCCTCTGCTGATGCTAATACTGTATTTAGACACTTATTTGCCCATGTCTTCTTCCATACATTTTTAGCTATACATATATTACAAATATATTTTTTTCATAAAGACACATATGTCATCAGCAGAAGATTGCAGTCGCGTGAGTTATAGTTGCCTGCGCTAACTATAACGGGGGAATTTCACTGGTTTTTTATCAGTAAAATTTCCGCTAACTATAACATGTGTGAAACCTATGGTTTTTTCAGTGAATTTGCAAGGTTTTTTAAATGCTAATTCCTAACTATAACGTGTGTGAAACCTATGGTTTTTTCAGTGAATTAGTACGGTTTTTTAAATGCTAAGTTTTTTTCCCTTATAATAAGCCCTGTACATTTGGTGGCCTTCGGCCACCAAAAGCACAGGGGGTGGGGTAAGTGTGGATAGTGTTTTTTGCCCTTAACATAAGCCCTGTGCTTTTGGTGGCCTTCGGCCACCAAAAGCACAGGGGGTGGGGTAAGTGTGGATAGTGTTTTTTTTATTTTTATTTTTTTACCGTACGCTTACGGTAAGCGTACGGTAAGCGTACCCCGCGAAATTGCCGAAAAAAAAATAAAACCGTTTTTGCACTTGGGGGATGTTTGGGGACTCCCTCAACATGACTATGTGGGAGGGAGTTGTCAAAACAGCCCCTTTACATGTTTTTGGGCTTGATATTTTAAAAATCACTCTCAGTGCGAGAGACAAAATGGCGGCCGCCGCTTCCTGGTTTCGGCCGATTCGAATGTTTACTAAGATCTAAGAGCCAATCAGAATCGCGCTCGCGCACGCCACCGTACGCTTACCGTAAGCGTACGGTAAGCGTACCGTAAGCTGGCTCAGATATATATATTGATTTAAAGGCTATTTTCTCAGAATCTACTGAACAGATTTACACCAAACCTACAAAAGGCACTTCCTTGACCTAGGGACTACCTCTCTGCCAAATTTTGAGTAATTCTGTTCAGCCGTTCGGGCTGTAGCTCGTTCTAAAGGTCCTATGGAAAAATGCATGGGAAAAACGCGTTTTGGGACCCCCCTTTTATCTCAGCCCCCGCTTGACGGATCCCCCCGAGACTTTCAGGGTAGGAGCGGAGCGTAGCGCCCCACCTATTTTGAAAAATTTGCGAGGATTCGTCGACCGGCGCCAAAGTTATTCAAAATAGAATGTTGAGGTTTTCCTATGGAAACGTGGTCCTAACTATAACTACCTACTGGCTATCGCCAGTAGGTAATATATATATATATATATATATATATATATATATATATATATATATATATATATATATATATATATATATATATATATATATATATATATATATATATATATATATATATATATATATTCACTGAAAAAACCATAGGTTTCACACACGTTATAGTTAGGAATTAGCATTTAAAAAACCTTAGAAATTCAGTGAAAAAACCATAGGTTTCACACATGTTATAGTTAGCTGGACATTTTACTCGTAAAAAACCAATGAAATTGCCCCGTTATAGTTAGTTCAGCTAACTATAACTCACGCGCCCGCAATGCACTGCTGATGACGTCACATATTACATCACTCATGACATGGTCAGTGACATCACTCATGACATCACTGATGACATCTCAAATGACATCACTGATGACATCACTGATGACATCATCCAGTGAATGTGTGTTTTTCTGAAAATTAAATATGTTTTATATATGTATATCTCAAGGTCGATGGAAGAATAAATGGGTATATAAGTGTCTAAATGGATGATTTGTTTTTAAAAAATTGATTGTGTAACTGACTGATTAAGTGTATCTCTCACTTTGTGTATAAGTGGCTGCATGGGTTGGTGAGTAGCTACATGGGTGTCTATATAGGTTAGTAGTTGTTTTTTTGAGTATCAGTCTGAGTGTCTGTATGGTTCGGTGGGGGGTATTACGTAGTGCAAAGGTGCATGAATGAGTGACTCACTGTTTGTATGTGTTGAAGACAGCATGTGTGCAGGACTGTATGGGTGGATGAGTGTGTGTATGGGTGTGTTAGTGAGTGAATGACTGTCCCAATAGTGTCTTCAGGAGTAACTACATATGTTTTAAACTAGTATATGTGACTATTGGTGTATATATGTGAGTATATGTGAGAGGGAGAGATTGAAAGAGTTCCTGTATGAATAAGTATGTGTTTCTATAAGTGATTGTTTAAAAGACTAAGTATGTGTAAGTTTCCGTAGAAGTAAGTGTGGTGGTGTGTGTATAACTGTATATGCAGGTGAATGTATGTTTGATTCTTTATTAGCATGAGTGACTATGTGTGTGAGTAACTCTATGGATGAGTGGCATTATGTAACAGGATGTATAGGTGTATGAGTACATATGATGAGTGAGTACATGTATGAGTGACTGTATAGGACTGTTGGTGAATGAGTGGATGTGTATGTGGATCTTAGAATTACTGAAGAGGTTGTTGTAACTGGTATTGGTATGTCCATTGTTTTGAAAATTTTAGTCTCTATTTTTGAATGTGTGTATCAAAGCTTATATTAAGGTGAGAGGAGGTCTGCCACTCTATCACAAGGATGATTTCATCAGTGATGTCATCAGTGATGTCATTTGAGATGTCATCAGTGATGTCATGAGTGATGTCACTGACCATGTCATGAGTGATGTAATATGTGACGTCATCAGCAGTGCATTGCGGGCGCGTGAGTTATAGTTAGCTGAACTAACTATAACGGGGCAATTTCATTGGTTTTTTACGAGTAAAATGTCCAGCTAACTATAACATGTGTGAAACCTATGGTTTTTTCACTGAATTTCTAAGGTTTTTTAAATGCTAATTCCTAACTATAACGTGTGTGAAACCTATGGTTTTTTCAGTGAATTTCTAAGGTTTTTTAAATGCTAATTCCTAACTATAACGTGTGTGAAACCCATGGTTTTTTCAGTGAATTTGCAAGGTTTTTTAAATGCTAATTCCTAACTATAACGTGTGTGTAACCCATGGTTTTTTCAGTGAATTTGCAAGGTTTTTTAAATGCTAATTTTTTTTTTTATTCTTCATTTTTTTCAAACATATTTTTAATTTAATTTTCTTTCATTTTATAATGACTATGCTTAAATTTTTAAAATCCTTAAATATTTTTTTTAATATATTTTTTAAAATAAACTTTTAAATTTTATTTCCAGATTTTTTTTTTTTTTTTTTTTTATAGTACGCGTACCGTAAGCTTACGGTAAGCGTACGGTTTACGCAACGTCCGTAATCTATCTACGCTGCTTGCGTATAGTTACGCACTTTGCGTAGCCGCGCGTACTGCGCGTGGGACGCGTGCGCGCTTACGCAACACGCGCACGTTACGCGGAAGTACCGGGGAGTGACTGTTATGCGCATGCGCGCAAGCGCGTGTCTTTTTTACGCGCACGCGTACTTTTTGCCGTAAGCGTACCGTAAGCGTACCGTAAGCGTACGGTAGGTCATGTGATCTTGAAACACAACTTTTGATTGGTTGAAACTACTTTCAGTTCTAGAACTCTCCTACACCACACCCATTCCCCTCATTTCTGCTTGTGATCCCTTGGGAGAAGGAGCTGGTTTGTCTTTGGGATACGATGGCAGAACAGCAGAGCTCTTCTGAGAGTGAGGCTAGCACCAGCAGCACTGTCTTGAGGCAGAGATCGAGGAAACAAAAGCCTTCTTATGTTTGGGATTATTTTACTTTTCCAGAAGGCCAGCAAAAGGTGAATGCACCCTTAGTTACTTGCAAGCTGTGTAAGCGTGTACTTTCTAGAGGTAATCCTAACAGGAAGTATTCCTTTGGGAATCACACCATGAAGAGACACCTCCAGGATGTACACAGAAGGACACATGGTCATCTTTTTGGAGGTAACTCTTCAGAAAGACGAGCCAGTACATCCACAGCAGCTCAGCCTGGACCATCATCTGCAGGGCTGACTCCTTCTTCTGCAGGTCAGGTGAGCCCTTCATCTGTGGGGGGAGAATCTCCTTTTGCTGGCCCTCTGGAAATGAACCTTCGATTTCGGAAGGTTGATATTCATTGCACATTTTGTAAAGGTCTAATTTGTCATAGGGAGACCAGTGTTTCCCTAGTGAACAACAAAATAGATCAGCACATTTGTAGCTTTGAATGATTTTCCCATGCTTCCTTTCCTCTGTCCCTGCATGAACACAACGGTTCTTTTAAGAGCCTACCTTATCTTTCATCTTTTTTTTACATGTTTTTAAAAACTTTTTTTTATTTTTTACCGTACGCGTACGGTAAGCGTACCTTTTTTTTATTTTTAAAAAAAAAACACTAAAAATCATTTATCACATTACATTGTCCTTGAGAGACTACAATTATTATTATTATTATTGCCTACACTCCAGCAAGGGCAACCAGCCTTAGTGATGCTGAATGTATTTGCATTACAGACTTAAACCTGAAAACCCCACTGGCTTCTAAATACTGTGCATGACTATACATGGCAAGCACATGGGTGTGTGCTAAGCCTCTGCTTCTTCCCCAAAAAATTCGCTCCCCCTTTCCATCTAATGCAACTGTGAAATCACCAGAGCAAGACGCAATAAATCTCTGCCTATAATTCCTCTATGCACACAGAGTCATGTTTTCACATTAGTCCTAAAACGAAATTTCTTTGCCAATTTGAAAGCACACTTACTGCTCTTTTTTTTTAGGGCCAAGTGAAAATCTCTTTTTACAATTTGAAATCACTTTTACAGACTGACACATTATGAAACCACTATTTTTGATTTATTTAATTGCACGTGTACAAACTGTTTTTTTTTTCAGACCACCACCATGTGCATTCTCTGTGACTGCCTACACTCCACCAAGGGCAACCAGCCTTAGTGATGCTGAATGTATTTGCATTACAGACTTAAACCTGAAAACCCCAGTGGCTTCTAAATACTGTGCATGACTATACATGGCAAGCACATGGGTGTGTGCTAAGCCTCTGCTTCTTCCCCAAAAAATTCGCTCCCCCTTTCCATCTAATGCAACTGTGAAATCACCAGAGCAAGACGCAATAAATCTCTGCCTATAATTCTTCTATGCACACAGAGTCATGTTTTCACATTAGTCCCAAAACGAAATTTCTTTGCCAATTTGAAAGCACACTTACTGCTCTTTTTTTTTCGGGCCAAGTGAAAATCTCTTTTTACAATTTGAAATCACTTTTACAGACTGACACATTATGAAACCACTATTTTTGATTTATTTAATTGCACGTGTCCAAGCTGTTTTTTTTTCAGACCACCACCATGTGCATTCTCTGTGACTGCCTACACTCCACCAAGGGCAACCAGCCTTAGTGATGCTGAATGTATTTGCATTACAGACTTAAACCTGAAAACCCCACTGGCTTCTAAATACTGTGCATGACTATACATGGCAAGCACATGGGTGTGTGCTAAGCCTCTGCTTCTTCCCCAAAAAATTCGCTCCCCCTTTCCATCTAATGCAACTGTGAAATCACCAGAGCAAGACGCAATAAATCTCTGCCTATAATTCTTCTATGCACACAGAGTCATGTTTTCACATTAGTCCCAAAACGAAATTTCTTTGCCAATTTGAAAGCACACTTACTGCTCTTTTTTTTTTTCGGGGCAAGTGTAAATCACTTTTACACACTGTCACATTATGAAACCACCATGTGTAACTACAACAAAAACAATTCCCATTTCTATTATTCATTTCTTAAGTTACCACATACATCCCCTCTCAAACTCTAAACTCACCTTTAAAATTAGTTAGTTGTGAAAGAAATGTGACACTCAAACAGCAGATTATCAGAGCCAGGATCTCTGTTCTCTACACCTCTCTCCTCTCAGCAGAACCAGAAAATGGCAAACTTTCCCTCTATTTTTCCACACATATACATGTAAGTTTCAAATCTCAGTGCTTCCCCCTTTTTTTCAAATGTAATCACACATTTCTATTGGTTGAAAACCAACCCTTTTCCAAAAGTACCCTGCCCCCAACTTGACTTCTGCCTAGTACCCTTCCCCCAACTTGACTTCTGCCTGCTACCATAGCAACAGCTCATGGAACACTGCTGTGTGCAGTTAGGTCAGAAGTTCGACACACAATGTTTCAATTCCACAGAGCAAGAGTGCTTGACTTTTCAAACCTTACAGCAAATCCATAGTACTGTTCTTTGGTTACACATTTTTTTGTACCAATACAAAACATGCTTCTATTAATTTTCACATACAGCCTAGTTTTTATTCTAGAATGGTATGAAACAGCCAATCAGTTATTTTTGTTTTAAAAAAATATGTATGCCTCCATTTCCAAACTGTCTTTCTTTTCATATTGCCATTCTACTGAAAGACACCTCCTGAGTGCATCCAGTTCTCCTTTGAAGATGTTCACAGTGTGGATTGTAGGGCACAGCTATGTCTTCTGGAGTGAAAAGTTTGCAGAGAAAACAGATATGGTGAGAGACCTTGCTTTGCCAAATGTAGACATTAAATGGATTGGTCAGAGAGGGTTAAAGTGGCACCAATTGATGCCATTGGTGAAATCCTTCATTCAAATCCAACACCCTGACCTCATAATAGTGCACTGTGGTGGCAATGACCTAGGCACTTTGACTGGGGTAGGTCTGGAAATGCTTATGAAGGACACCTTTGCACAACTGTTTACACTTTTCCCTAAAACTGCCTTTGTGTTTTCCAACATATGCCAAAGGCAAAAATGGAACTGGTCCAATCATTTCTGTCCACAGATTGACAAAGCAAGAAAGCACGTCAACAAATCTGTTTCTGCTTTCCTCCGTGACTATGGTATGGGTGCCATTTACAACAACTTGCGTTATGACATGCAAGACATTTATAGAGGAGATGGTGTGCACTTCAATGATGAAGGGAACAGAGTCTTCCTCTTGAACCTTAGACTCTGCATCGGTACTTACTTGTAGGTACCACTAAAAAAATGACTTCATAAACACAACAGCTCTTTTTAGAGCTCCCTAATTTCTAAACTCTTAAATCTGCTTTTCATTTATCTATTTTTATTTTTTTTACCGTACGCTTACCGTAAGCTTACCGTACGCGTACCCCGTGATTTTTTTTAAAATCAATAAATGTTTTTTTTGTACTTTTCTGTCCTTCTTTGACCCCCTTACAAATGTTGGGGGGTCTGTAACTCTCCTCATTGCCCCCTTTCCTTGTTTTCACTCTTTTTTTTCAGAGTGAAATACACAAAATGGCGGCCGCCGCTTCCTGGTTTCGGCCGATTCGAATGTTTACTAAGATCTAAGAGCCAATCAGAATCGCGCTCGCGCACGCCGCCGTTCGCTTACCGTAAGCGTACGGTAAGCGTACCGTAAGCGGGCTCAGATATATATATTGATTTAAAGGCTATTTTCTCAGAATCTACTGAACAGATTTACACCAAACCTACAAAAGGCACTTCCTTGACCTAGGGACTACCTCTCTGCCAAATTTTGAGTAATTCTGTTCAGCCGTTCGGGCTGTAGCTCGTTCTAAAGGTCCTATGGAAAAATGCATGGGAAAAACGCGTTTTGGGACCCCCCTTTTATCTCAGCCCCTGCTTGACGGATCCCCCCCGAGACGTTCAGGGTAGGAGCGGAGCGTAGCGCCCCACCTATTTTGAGAAATTCGCGAGGATTCGTCGACCGGCGCCAAAGTTATTCAAAATAGAATGTTGAGGTTTTCCTATGGAAACGTGGTCCTAACTATAACTACCTACTGGCGACCGCCAGTAGGTAATATATATATATTACCTACTGGCGGTCGCCAGTAGGTAGTTATAGTTAGGACCACGTTTCCATAGG